>NW_027181683.1:8752500-10002500 GCF_028537555.1 Battus philenor | reverse complement strand
CAGATCAAACAAACCAACGGGCGAATAAAAAACTGATTTTTGGGGTCACGTGACATAAATTGGGTAAGACACGACCATCAGTTTTAAAGGTATTACTAGTGAGAAAATATTGGCGGATTTAGTAAGACTGATGACGAATGGCAAAATAAAAAACACAGTTGTATGTTGTTGTCGAAGTATATTTGCTTTCTAAACACAATATTGCGCAGCGATGTATATTTGCGAGCATCAGAAGTATGTGCGGGTGGTCACACGCTGTTGCACTGTTACGTATGAATACATAAAAACTTCCTATCCGCCGTAACAATTGATTGCATTAAAGAAAATCATAATAATTTATTTGGAATAACTAAATAAAAGTATCATGTTCACCAGAGCGGTACCGGTTAGTGGGTCAGAGGGATATATTAAAAAAAACACAATACATATTTAGGAAACATATTTACTTATCTAAACTTTCTAATAAATACTGCTCATTATCGTGACATATGAAATTTACATCGTATTGTAGGAAAACAATGGGTGTTATACCTTAAAAAAATTAAGAAAGAAAGCTGTATACTTGTAGTCGCGAAAAACAAAAATGGCTAATTGCGGCCGTAGAAGGTATGTACCTCTCGTGTACCATATACCTTTCAGCATATTGTTGTCATATAAGGGAAATCACACACAGGTTTTTAACATGTTATCAGCGAGTATTAAATTATTTTGGGCACATTGTTATATTTTCAGCTAATAGACGCCCGTTTGAAGGTATAGGCCATCCCCACAGATCACACCGATGACGGGTGTCGCGTCGTGTCGACGAGTGTCGACTATGTCGTCGGTATACCTAGTGGAGCCCTATCCACGTCGTTTACCTGCTAGTTGTCGCTACTTGAGAACCTTTCGGAACCAACGGCCATTGATTGCACGAGTGATGTGCTACCCCCACTGCTACTTCAGACATGCAATTCTTCGAGCCACGTCCATCTCCTGATTGATTACACCTCTCGGCTACAAGCGTATCACATCACCCACAGACTACTAAATAACTTCGATAAACTACTGGTTGTAGGGAAACTAGACGGTAAAACACCACGTGAATGATCACCTACTCGTGGATGTAGACAGACTACTTTGTTAAGGTTTTTGTAAGGCGCTTGATTCAGGTCGTTTTAAAAATCTTCATTTGAAATTAATGGGAGAAGCCCACGTTCTGCAGTGGGCGTCCGACGGCTGAAATCATGACGATAATGAATAATTCTATTCCATTAAGGTTTCTGCGATAGTTTAGTAATTATCAAACTATTCGAAACTTCGTATTAAAATTAGTAATTACCATACATAAGTACTTTAAAGTATAATACTGAATATCTTAAAAATTTAATATTATTAACCCTAATAAAATTATTAGCCATTCATGATATAACAACGTAACGTTTTAAATTTGATAATGATAATGATGAAACATTTTTCATTATTATCTCAATCATATTTTGCCATATTTTAATAACAGCTTGCTTAATAATGTCATTGGTATCTTTTCAAGTACAACTTCAGTCTGCTACCGTCATCCACTTACAAGATAAAAGGATTAAAATACCATTAATAACCTATAATTAAATAGAAAGTTATTAATGCACTGTAGACCATGTGGACGATTATTGACATTAATTAATTTAATAATTATTTATAATACGCAGTACTGAATGCGATACACAGTCTATAATACCAGATAATATTATTGCTAGATTTTAAATAATTTGTCAACGTTTATGGGCCAAGGGTTTTCATTTTTATTACCCTGTTTGTAGGGCTTCTCGTACCACTATCTTATTCTTTAACAAGGACTTTTCCTTTAAAAATTATTTCATCATATTTTGTTATACTAACATCTCTGTCTCTTATCCATCACAATTTCTATTCTTTCTTTTTCCGTCTTTCAAATTATCTGTCACTCTCACAATTTGCATTTACATAATATTAATGCATTGCCTCCCACTCTTCGCCACATTTTTCGTAGCATTTATTAACAATTTAAATAATACTTGTTTTCTTTTATAATTTAAATATCGTCTTATTTTATAATCACAGTTAATTTCTTGTTGTATTTTCTCCTTATCCGTCCTTAGTTGTGCAGTGGTAGCCCTGAAGTGGAGGACAGAGACTTGCGGTCATAGGTCGCGGATTCGATTCTCGGAATACAATTTTACAAAATTCACAATTTTGCATTAATAACAAACGATTCTGACTGTTCAACAACAAATTTCCTGCCGAATGGATAGAAGTATTTGTCAATAACTTATGTATTAATTTTAAAATTAGTTACAATGTTTTTGTTATGTTTGTGTTTATCTTGTTAATGTAACTTAGAAATTATTGAATAAAGAATAATTAAATTTAAACTGGAGTAAGAACACTCAAAATATACGTATACTGGCTACCACGATATTTTTTTAAATATATAGTTCTATACGAAAAAGTTTATGTTTAATTTTCAAATCTGAATTAGAAATAAAAAAAACACGCGGTTTTATAAACAAAATATGTTTAGTAAATATGTAAATAAATATTCAAACAGAATCACCACAATCGTCCGCGTATTTAGTATACTAGTTAAATTCAACAGACCGGTTTCGAATTAGGCAATATCGCCACGCCTAAATTGGGATATTGTTGTGACTATGCTACACGGTTGGAAATTGGGGTAAACTAAAAAGTTTTAATAGTTAGATACTTTTTTGTAGTGACTTGACGGTATCGAAGACGGTAGACCTGACATGAAGTAACAAGATGCGAGAGCCTTTTGGATTGGGTTGTCTTGTCATGTCTTTTTAGTTTTCAGATTCGAAAGGAACAGGCGAGGCTCGATTTTATAATAATAACATCATTGTTGTTCGGAATATTTTTATAGCACCCTTTTTTGGGACTTCTTATGCTCCTCTGTTGAGTTGCAGGGACATAATTTTCAAAAATTTTTTTTTGTTATTTCCATTCTTCTCTTTTGTCCTTAAGATCTTCTATTCATTTCTCTGTTGACCTTCTCATTCCTCTCCATTCCTTACTACCGGTCCGGATATTAGTGTAATTTGTCTATGAATCGATCCTAACGCTGGTACAATGCTACCGAAACTGCTATACTGCGCCTTAGGTATGCGCGCGTCGAGACGGAGGTGAGTATCGACCGCTCCGCTCCACCAGTTGACTGTTAACGGCCGCAGAAACGAAAAAAAAAATCTCCGGCCGCTTTTCTTCGCCGCGATACATCTATTTCGAGGGTAGTGTAACGTATGTTTTATTTTTCTAACCTAATGATATACGTATGTGAAAAAATAGGACTATCCAGACATCTCGTTAAACATGGAGAACGTATTCGAAGAGCCTACTTGCATAATGCAATGCGGCATTGCATTCGCAACAATTAACAACATAATAGACGCATATCATGTGCTATTACTCAATACTCTAAATGGAACGACCGGTACAATACACTTCGATTTTCAAAATCTAGATTTTTCCTTCTACGATTAGAACCGATATAGCAAACTCTCTTAATTGAGCTATTCGTTGTAAATATGCTTGAATACATATATTGTTATCACGTAAGTAGGATGTACACTGGACATAAGCCTCTCCCATAGATTATGTATATTAGATTTCGAAGTATGAAGGTATAATTACAAAAGTGGCAATACGAAAATGACTATCACCTGATCGATGTTCAATAAAATGGTGATGTAACACAACCGTACGATGTACACTACTGAACATAGACGTAACTCATAGATTTAACTGGCCGGAAGAATCCAACGTCTTCAGATGGAGATGTATTTTCCGATTCTAAAATAATGATGTTTACCTCGAAGTATTTTAAAAATAAAAATACTTCAGCCTGATCCGAATATGTAATTATAATATATATAAGTCTATATATAAGTCTGATAATAACATCCAATAGTACCAATGTTCAGTTATTTTAGATACACTTAAATGCTAAACTCGCTTGTCAGTTGTTGGAGCGTCTATCCATGTGATGTAAGAACTCACTAATATTAGCGACAGCCCGAGCTGAAACACCCTAGTTAGCCGTCTAGCTTAGATGGTAAATGAGAGATATAAGTTTTCACCACAACATTTCTCAGTAAATAGTAAATTTGCACTAAGGCAAAAAGACTAAAAATTATAAAAAAAAATTTAAATCGTATGCCGAAGCATGCTAATGCTCAACACCTTGAAACTAAATGAGGTTTCATTAGTGCAATCATTTTATTATGACGCCCTCGTACCGAAACGAACCTTTGAACTGTTATCTGACGTTTACGTCGCTGTGTTATTCACGAAGACTTTATGCAAATAAGACGCATCATCAGTATTCATGATTTCGAAAGTCTGTATAGATAATTATTGTATATAACAACAGACAAAGAAAAAAAAAGTTTTTTTTTATCTGTCGCAATGACTAGTTTAGTACCAACAACTTTAAGTAATAAATCGATTGATGTAAAATAGATAAGAACATTGTTTAAATATTTTCAAATTTTAAAATAATAAATGAAAAAACTGGCACATAAAAACAATCATTCGATTTGGGAAACAAGATTTCGTGAAATGGTTGATATTGTTTTTGGGTTCGCAATCAATTTTCTAAGGGTTTAAATTAAACGAAAACTGCCTTTGGAGTACGAAGAATTCTGATAATCGACCTCATAATTAAACGGTTTTATTTAGTTCGACCCGCACGGAATTTATTTGTTTAATTATTTGGGTCAAAATTAGAAATTGAAATTTAAGCACCTTCCCGTTGTCAGATTGATCTGAAATTTGGTACACACATTTAATTTTGATGACAATACAATATAATAAAATCAATAACATTATAAATCTAAGATGGGCGCCGATACAAAATGGTGGATTACAAATTTTTCCTTAACCCCCTCAATATAGGTATCAAATGAAAGGGCTACACTAGTAAAACACGACAATTATGTCAAAATTTAAAATTCAAGATGGACGCCGTTCCAATATGGCGGACTAGGTACATATTTTTCCACAACCACCACAATATGGGTATCCAAAAACCGTTTAACTTAAAAGTTTTTTAAATGTATTTATTAAGTATTTCTTATTTGAACTTTAACATAATTAGTTATGTTACATGTGAACATTAAAAAGACATTATTAAACTTCTTTAAAAAAATCCTATTAGTTTAAGAATTATAAAAGTGATTATATATGAAACGCGTTTGTAACCCTTTAACCAGTGTATTTTAATTCCAAGAATATATCTTTAGAGACGTACAATTTGATACCAATTCTCTTAAATTGGGCTCTTTCGGCATTCTTCTGATGACATTCACAAGTGATCATTGTAAATGATTCAAAGTGGAATTTTAAAATTTAATATAAATACAATTTATTTACTAAACCCATTCTCTAGTAAATATGAAATATTGCCAATGTCTGCTTAACTATGCTACTATCGATATTAAACATATACAGAGTAATTAAAACAAGTCAAAACAGAATTAAATGCGACGCCGTTAAAAGTAAAACGACCGTCTACCGCTCAAACAAAGGAGAGGACATGACCTTTTTCTATCTCTTATACTCACGTTATTTATTACGGAAGGTTGCGATAAATCATTCCTACGGGTTATTTACACATTCTATTAGCAAATGGAAACTATTGGAATTTGTTAATGTTATTATACATTTTATTTGGATATAGCTTTAAAGGAATAAAAGATAAGCACATTTCATCATTTAATTGATAACGTAATAATAATATAGTAAAAAATGAGTGTTCAAAATTCAAATTATTAGATATTAAAATGAATGATTATTTACTATGTGTCCTGTATTTATTCTACAGACTTTCTAGTACAAAAAAATACGTTACATTATTATTTTTTTGTTTTCAGTGTGATCAATTTACACGGGTTTTGCTGACAAAAGAGCAGTACATTGACTTCTTTAAAGTTTTTACACGTATTTCCAAACACCTTGTACAATCACTAACTATCCAGATGGATTCTTAACTGCCTAAAGGTATTGGCCTTTCGTATTCCAATACCTTTGTAGCAAAAATTAAATAATGTAACATATTTAAGTGTAGAAATAAAGTGATCTGTTTATTGATAAATAGTGAAATTAACGAAATAATTTTATATTTGGTACATACTGATCGTTGCAGATGTTAAGCGATTGTACATATATATATAAATGATTCACAAGGATTTTTACGGATAGGCAATTGACTTATCGGCGGTACACGTGCACATACAAAAGTCTGTGCTGTCGATGCTCGTCAATTCGCGTTCGTTCATGTTTGTTCGTGTTCTAGCCACTGTACGATAACTATAAATATGACCGCATTGTCCGCTGTTGATTCCCACCCGGTTAAAAATACCGAAAAGTAACGCCGTACCTGATACAGAGACACGTGCTCGAATCTCTGAAAGCTGGAACGATATGAATGCAAGTTATATATAAAATAATTCATTGCCCTTAAAATACCAACCAACTTAGCAGGAAAAGGGATTGACTCTGGTCACAGAGGATGCCGACAGCTGATCACATTTTATATAAGCATTGCTGATGTTTCTTCCGCCGCTACTTCTGTCAATGCTAACCAAGCTTTGACAATCGACCGTGTCGAGGTTCGGGCACCCTTGTGTCGGAATGCTAAATGGGTCAGTCTCCCAATCAATGAATGTAGCGGCTCGAGTTGAGGCCCCTAAAGAATCCTCGATCTTCGCTACTTATAAAGTTAAGCACCATTCGTTACAAATACCATCAACCACTGGAATGTGTGGATCTATTCAGAACGTTATTAAGTCATTTGAAAAAAAAATTACACATGAGTGTGATCATCAGTGATGTCATATTAAGACTTGAGATGACAAGTACACCCGGTATAGTGTGGAATATTTTTGATACTTTGTCCGTTAGATTATATAAAAAAAACTGGTTTCCGTTTGAAATACCTGATGGCTTTTTATACATTTATATAAACATTGGGTTGTGTTAGTTTGTTTACATTACTACAAATTGTTTGGATGTTATTATTTTGGAATAAATTTGAATCTACGGAAAAAATGCTTTAGGCGGAAGCTTTTGTTACATTTCTAGTAGATTATGTGAGCGATCAAACTTTTCAGTATCGCATCGAGGTAGTCTATTCCTGACCATGTAAAGTAGGATCGATCCTCGGGCCGGTTCTATAGACGCTTTACGCCTATGACATCTCTTATGTCAAGGTGTAGAGGTCGCCCTATTCGCAGACGACACCTGCATTTCTGATGTCACTAGCGCCATCACCAAACGCATCCAAACTCCAGCCAACGACCTGGGACGATGGTTCCGGAAGTGGAGGCTTGAAATTAATCCCTCCATAAGCGCAGCAATGCTCTTTTCGAAGTTCATCCGTTCCTTTCTACCTGTCTTAGCCAGGCAATAGTAACCGTCCTAACTCAAGGCTTTCACGAGGTGACGTTGAGCTTTATCACTCCATGGAGCGTTCATCATCTAAGCGCTGGCCGGCCTTCCAATCCGGTAAAATAGTAGTAGCGAGCGGCCTAAGTATAACCCTTGAGCTTCGATTTTATTTTTTTGTAGACAAACTTCGTCAAATAAAAACATGATTATAATAAATACAAACTATTACACTTAGACTTGTAGACCTACCGTATGCCACAGAGCAAAAAATATAGTGTATTATGAATATTTATATCCACATTATACTATTTTAATTATATTATATAAAGATTACAAAATTTTCCATATATCACTTATCTGTTACATACCGTAGATGTTTTTGTCTATGTCATGGTCAAGTGAAGATCAAGGAAGGCGTTGAGTTACGTCAGTCTTACACCGAGCGACAAAGAGTAATTAATATGTTTGTGGACTTGTTACATGATGACATTACAATGCGTAACAGACAAATGTACTGTGACCCCGCTCCCCTTGGCGCAGTAATGGGAAGGGCGGATATTTTTATACTGGAGCTAGATTAAACGAGGAATTATCTCATGATAAATGATACTTATTCCTTTTCAACAAACAGTCGTGGACGTTGCCCTATTCAGTTTCAACGGAGGCTTACCATCACGCTGGTCTTCTTCGTACTTCTGTATAGGACTGTGGCTTGGACCTTATAAAAAGCGGACTGATAACACATGAAGAAGTTTAAAATATGGTATTGGAAGCGAAAACTTCGAATTCCGTGGACTACTCGTAGAACCAGTGCAAAGATACTGATGGAACTCGAGGTATCCACTCGCCGTTCCGTTATAAACACGAAGGGGATTTTTTAGTTTTTCGGGCACATAGCCAGGAAATGTGGTGACAGCGTGGAAAAACTTTTGAACAGTGGAAAAGTAGTTTCGCCAGCTACCGCGAAGTCACAGCCCCTCTCACTGGTCCGATCAAGTTTGAACTACCCTCGAAACTGCAAGTAGCTGAAGCAATACACACCGTTGAAAGCCAGCACAACGGCCTTACATATTGCATGAAAAACTGTCCAAAAAGAGTCACGATGCTTAGTAGTGAGGAATACGACGCAGCGAGAAGGCGGACACAGATTGCTGTAATACAACGATTAACGGAATGAAAGCAACCTCTTCCATTTAACAATTTGGGCAGTTTAAAAAAGAAAAAGGATAAAATTAGTCCATTCAAAAGTTAACAGAACTCTTAATGAACGTCGACTATCTATTTATTTTTTTAATCTATTTTATTTTTTAACTCTGCTTCGCAAGGTGTTATAGTTGTGGAGAAGAAGCTGGAAGAAACTTCACAAAAACACATCTTTTAAAAAACTTTAACACAGATTTATACATAAACACTTTATAAGATATAGCCTAAACGAAATCAAAATAATCAGGCGACATCACTGCCAAAAATTCTTATCATTTAGAGTGCAGTTTATATTCCAATTGTTAATTGGAATATAAATAATTATCAACAGTAACAGGATATACTGCTTTGTTTTATTATTAAATACCGACAGATTAGTTCAAATGATATAACTATAAAACAGTTTGAACATTTGACTTAAATCCACGCTTAAAAGGCGTGAACTTACTTTTAAACCTAAAATGAAAACTAGAAAATGAGTACACGTGAGAGACTTAACAAAAACTGTAAAGTTCCTCAGGCACTATAAATAAGTTTCTCCGGTCAAAAAATTTAATGTTTGTTTTGATACAACAAAACATCATCAGCGCGAGACCATTATTCATTATGGCGCTTTTTTCTATGCCTTGCAGTGGGCATCTATCGGCTGACATAGATAGATGAATAGATAAAATGACTAGTCTAAAATGCATCTATTTTAGGCAAAAGATAAAGTTTAGATTTTTGCCCCAAAAATTGTAATTTTTATAAAAAAAAATGTGAGGTAGATTTCATTTAGGCTCATTGTGATGATTTCTTTATTTATCATTTCTTCAAGCTAGATATTTTTTAACAGACAAATAACTGCAGTTGTACTGTTACTCCAGATCAGATAAATTTAATGCCTTGTTACCGGTAATTGGATTTAACCACGCTATACCGGTTCAGAATTTATTTATTGTGTACGTGAGATAGTACAGCAGCAAATAATAAAAGGTACACAATGCAACAAGAGGTTTTTTTTTAACAAAAAGCATATTGTATAATTGACGTTCAGAATGAACTGATTTTTAACTAAACTGTGTGTATGTGGTATTATTACGATAATTACGTAAATTACAATTCACTACAAACTGGATCATAATTAACAGTAATTAACGGATGATAAACTAGTAAAAAGGAGGACAAAATAAGGATCTGACTGTTCACAGTTGGCTTGCAAATAATTCCCTAGTACTTCAGCTAACATTGCATGGAAGAACTCAGAAAATCTAGAAAAGCCTGTTGACATCGGCATTATAGAACCTACTGAAGAAGCTATTAACTAAGGACCTGAGAAAGATTCTTCTACTCGCTGGACCGCCATCCATTGCTCAATAAAACATTTCGAAAAAAAAAACCCAGAAAAAAAAATTATTTCGGATATTGATATGATTAGCCACGACCCACAGTCATAAATAAACGACTAAAAAGAAAAAGAACTAGTAAAATTAACCAAAAAAAAAAACTTTAATAACTCTTTTAAAAAGATAGACTTCTTATATATATAATTAACAAAATATTACCTTCACTTCATTGTATAATATTACAATAAATTATAAAAGAAAATAACAAATAAGTGATTCGAAATGAAACATCTACAAATAGTCAAGTTTTAAAACGATAAGTCACAGGTAATTCGACCGAAGGCATTATAGATGTGTGCTCGCATATATTGTCGGGTATACTTGGAAACGTAAGCCCCTTCGCGGTCTTACTTTTAAATCAATTAAAAACACGAAGAAATAATAAGTAATCATATAAAATGACTTGTGATACTGTTTAGTAAAATAATAGTTTTTTTTTAAATGAAACGTAAAATAAAGTATAAAATTATTCTTAAAATAAAGTACACGATAATTAATAACATAACGTAAGACATTGCGAGTTGATATCGTTATAATTTAAAACAAACATAAGTTGATAAGAATTATTACGAAAAAATTACAAATTATTATCATTAATTTTGTTTCTAATTTACTTCTAAATCTATTAATTATGTTTATTATGTTTTTTTTCTACTATTGTCATAATATTTTTCCACTGCGAAAACAAAATACCTACATATTACGTTCTCGCAAAATAAACTGAATTTCGTTGAATAAACAAATTTAGATCACTTACGTGTTACCTAAATATCTTAGTTTGTTTATAGATATAAGGATTCAGCATTTTTGCATTAGTTGCACACTGTAGTTGCAACAGAGATTTTAATAGAGATGAACAACAGACGTATGGTATAATTAAAGTAATTAATATAATTTTGTTAATTACTTTGCTTCTGCAATTTATTCAAATCAATGGGCAACCTTCATGCTTGTAATAATGAAATATATCACGCGAGAATTATATATTTCTTTACCAGATTTTTATAAATGAACGCTATGAGTATGTAATAAAAATTATTATCTGTATATAACGTACATCGTTAATTATATCAGTTTTTAATCTAAAAACACTGTTTTTTTTTTCACTGAAATTGGTCATACAATTATTAAGTTACTGACTGAATTAACTTTTGAGTGGATGTATTAAAAAATAAAACTCGACCTCCCCGCATGACCTTATGGAAAGAGTGCGATGCAAATGTATGAGTTCCGACCTGTTCTACAACATTCAAGATGAATATGCGTAGTTAACATTCTATTTTATATCACCTTTCTTTTATACAATGATCTTTAGATTGATATATATATATATAAAAAAGTTTCCGATACCCTGTGCAATAATAAAAACTAACAAGAAATTAAAGAAATGAAAGTGGTCAAATTACGTAAATAAATAACAAAAACTAACCTTGAATTTGTTCTCGTCACTTTAGATCCGTTAGCGCCAAATTCGATTTCGCTGCCGCCGAAACTTGTCACCAAAGGCACATCACCGTCAGCCATTTTTAAAATTCAAAATTAAAGAACACCAGGCACTTTAAGTCCAAGCGCGAACGTCAAAAGGTACGTTGGTAATTGTGATTTATGCAACTATTTATTCCGTAACGCGTTGCGAGCGTGCTTAGCGCAGAGTACACACGACACTCGCGGCCGACGTCCGCTGATGTACTGACACTGACGGACTGACCGATTATTTTATTGATGTAAATTTAATGATGAGCATTTGCTCGGCCATAGATAACAATATATGACTCGGTTGTATCAATGATAATTGGAGTGGTTTACGCCTCAGTGACGTATTTCGCATATTGTGTTAACCGCATACTAGCAGATGTCGTCGACGGCTCTAAATAGTATATAGCTCGTCTTATAACCTAAAAACACATTTTATTTATGCACTCTTATGTTATCACTATAACTAAATGATATGTTTATTAATTGATTTATTTTCTCAATTTTTATGCTGAAATAACCTGGTATGCAATTTTAATTTTTTTATTGATTTAATTTTAAAATTATGTATTTAGAATTCTTAGTTTCAGATATTGTATAGTTGTTGAATACTCTGGGTGATTTCGTTTTAACTATAATTAATAGTTTAGTAAATATTTTTTGTATAAAAAGTCAGTAGCATGTCTAGACGTTATACGATTATCTGTGGTCACTAAAATATTTATTGCATTAAAAAATTGTCAAATTTTAAATGACGTTTTCAATAAACTCAAAGTTTTACTTTAATCTCGTGTTTATGTAGGTAAAGTGTATTAACATAATTTGTTTTCATAATTATTAATTGACATTAAATTTTAACTGAATGTCATATCTTTTTATTATAACGAGTTTTGGTATACTTAGAACACTTTATGTCTAGGTCTTTTCACTCAATATAGGCAAGAGTCTTTCGTCCTTCTTGTGTTTGACTCCATCACCCAGAGGCCAAGGGAACCAAGAGTAAACTTAACTTTTCATCCTTTTCAGTACCTAATAAATTTACTACTCTAACTGGGTGTATTATTATATTTATGAGAATAGTGAATGCGAACTCTTTGAGATCTGCAAATGTTTTTATTCTATTTATTTATTTTATTTATAAAGCATATCACTTACAATAAAATTTTATACAACGATAATTATTAATTATGAATCATAAACATGAATGATTAATTATAATACGAAATAATACACTAAAATAAAATAATCATTCCGGGTTTGATGTAGCTCTCTCGAATAACACCGTCCTTATTACCATATCGCGGAAAATAAAGCATTTCCCATAATCATCGGGATTCGGTTTTCCCAAAAGTATAACAAAATATTTACTTTAATTTTTTTTTTGGTCGTTCATTACGTCACGTGTTTTTAATTGATTTACGGGAAATAGTTGTTTGTCAAAACAACTTGGTGTAAAAGCTTTAAGAGTTTGTTGTATGGCTCATTTACTGTTAATGTTAACGGTACAGACACGTTAACGCTAAAATATTTCAATTTATAAGCTATAACTAGGGGTACGGAAATTTCGTATTTACGAAATAGATGCGAATAAATGCGAAAATTTCTTATAAATGCGAATAAATGCGAAATGTATGCAATTTTTCTGTTTTTCAAGATCATTTTTTAATGAGTTAATTGATGAATATACACACTTTCATAGGTAAATTCAGTGATGTCAACCCCGCATCATAGACCCCTAAGGCCTACGGGATATATTTCTTGGCTTACTTATCAGTTAAGAAGCTCTTTGTTTTGTGTAAAAGACCTCTGGTCAATTGAAAATCCCTAATTTTTAGAAAAACGCCTTATCTTTTTTTCGAACTCTGCCATCAATGGGCTAATCCATGAACTCATTAATAAAAATATAAATCATAATATGCATGACAATTTGTTGGCCGTCAAATGCAACTTTTCGTCCTTTGATGGAGCAGAATCTAATACAGAGTATTTGACATCCAACTTTACATAGTGGACGCTTAACTCATCTTTAAAATATACAATGTCGTCGTAACAAACTAAAAAAGAACGCCTAAGGTTGCGAATATTAATTTTTTTACGATTTTATAATTAATTAAACTTGTCAAATGTTAAGGCATGCACCTTTAATTTTGAAAAATTTTTGTCGAAAAATGCCTATTACCCCAAATTTAATAAGTTTTAAAGTATAAATGCGAAATTAATGCGAAATTTGCAATGTTTGAAAAATTTAAATGCGAAATTGGTGATTTTTTTTTGCGAAAATTCCGTACCTCTAGCTATAACATCTTATGTGTCAAGTAAAATAGTACAGACAATGTGTTGTCGTTCACCGCTGAACATAGGCCTCTCTTGTAGATTTCTATTAGAACCGGTTGGAAACAGCTTGTATCTACCATCTCCCAACGACCTTCACTAGGTGGTGCGGCACTTTTTGGGCACGTGTCCTGCGCTGCGCTTGCTAGGCTGTGATCTTCACTCCAGAACCTCAAGAAACTTAAGACACGAACCTTAAGACTTTCATCTTGAAGTACTAAGGAATATTGGACGGTATTGTGAACCAAATCATCCACAATCACGTGATGGCATCCTCAATCTCTTTATGCTATTAAAATTTAGAATACGGACATGACTAATTTGTTTTTATATCCAATATATTTCCTTTACGCCCCTTGTACATTATTATCGCGGTTGGTAATATCCAGGGAAAATTACCAACATTCCCGTTTCTCTCGGAAATGGTTGGATACGCCCACGATAACGGCACAACAGAACAAAACAAACATGTATATTATTTGTAACGAAAGCATTTATGATAACAAATGTTATATTTATAGCTTAGTTTACTCTACCACGATAAGAAGCACAGATTAAACTTAAAAGTATAAACAATAATTGATTATTTGTTGTTAATAATTTGTTATGACAGATTTCGTCTCGTTTCACTATTGAACAATGACAAACTTTCGTTTAAACAAAGAGTTACATCTAATGGGTAGTATCGAGAGACCTTTATTTAAAAAAAATGGTTAAAACCCCTCATAAGCTTGTACCAGGCGATAAATATTGCACATCGACCTTAGAAAAGAGATAATCAGCTAATTTCGGGTTGATAGAGCACTATCTCTGTCCCACACTACCTATGTGACATTTTGTCAGTCGTGCGACAGAGATAAAGCTCTACGAAGCCGAAATTAGCCATTTGTCTATTTCTAAAGGTCGATGTGCAACATTTATCGCCGGGTATTGTACCTATTTTTAATAACCCTAAAGTGATCACTCTGAAATATTTTACATTAATTATTTTCTCTATTGGAATGTGACAGGCCAAATAACTTCGGGGAGTACAAAGTCTGCTGTAAACAATAATTAATTTGAATATTTGGTATTTCGAATTGTCGAAAACACTTTTACACATTGCGTTATTTATTATTTCAGAAATAATTAATTTTTACCATACATTTAATGACAGCAAATGAGTTGTACCAATCACCACGTATATTGTTAAATGTACATGCTACAACCATTGATACCGGTTTTTTAGATATGAATATCGATACATCACTACGAAATGTCAATGTATCATTAAAAAAAAAACAAGGCGACTCTTGGTCTATTTAAAACGTGATTTAACAACGTTTAGTATTTTGTAAAAACAAGAAAGTTGAAGAATAAAACGTGAGTTATTAGTTAAGTCAAGTAATTCATTGTTTCTTAAAAATATCGTTCAATTAGTAATAAGTCTTTGTTTACATTCAAAAACATAACATGAAAAATTACAAATGTAAAATAGTAAATATTTGTGTTAAAAAATGAACAACAATGAACTAGTAATTATAATAATTAACAATAAAGAAAATCTTAGAAATTAGCACAGACAAAAGTGTCTAATTTGCATAAAACAGATATTGCGAACGAAAACAAATTTAAATATAAACGCGTGGTAAATTTGACTTTAATAATAAAATAATGAAGCATGCTTATTTAAAAATTAAGCAAATTGTCTTTAGATTTGCTGTAAAATCTATAACTTATATTTTTTTTAATCATTATTGAATATCTTAATTAAAAATTCTGATATTTAGTCTAAAAACAAGATTCTTTTGTTACGAATGCAAACCGTTATATTACCGGCCTTTTAACGAACATAATGACAGATAATCATATTCATATATAACCGGTGTCTAATTTTGCATTAAATTTGAGTTAATCTTTTGAAGAGTCTAAAATTAATTTCTCTAAAAGTTTACCGTCAATTGTACATTGGCTTATTAAACGAACTTCGCGATATCTTTTTTGAGCTAAGCATTACTTCAATTCAATAATTTTTTGCGGTATAATAAGGCAGCTTAATGGTAAATCTTTTGAACATATACTTACACCTTTAAAGCGGTCATAAAGATTACCATAATTATTCAAATTGATAGTATATTCTATTATTTAAATCATCGTAATTTGTAACGAAAAGTGCGAACGTTGTCATTATTTACAAGTGGCGCCATCTGTTATCGAATTATTGCGACAATAGGAACTCATTCGTGGATACTGTATAACTATATATACAAATGTATTGTACGTTGTTGATGTAAAATCAGTGAACAGACGTCGCCTTACAAATAAGCCTTACGCATTAGAATTTTTTTAACTTGATTGCCGTAATTACAGAAGTCTGTAGAAGTTTATCAGAAGAAGTTTAGGAAAAAATAAACTTGAACTTATGATCGTAATCTTTCTTTTGTTAATTCTTATGTGACAGCAAAGGTGCTCTTTTATTTTTATATTGAAATGGAGCCTTAAACTCAATTATTATTTGGTATATAAGCGCATCGATGGATTGACTTTTATTGATTTTTCAAGTAATAAAGTTTATAATAATAACATTAGTGACGTAATTCGAGTCCTAATAGGAGGACTACTATGTCTGTAATAGGCACCTGCACTTTCCGCGCGAACGTGACCGGGGAGTCAAACGCCGTGGACCCCTGTAATTGGGCAACTGACTCTAAATATGTTTCATAGCTTTCTAGTATTTCACTTTCGCCTGTTTTCTAATAATTTCGCGACGTCTGCTATTGTTTACACGTTGTTCTACGTACATCTATTACTTTTGCCTTCCATGACTAATGATTTGCTACGACATTAGAATAAGAATGTGGATGTGTGTCGTCTACCTGATCCCACAGCGGAGGGAGAGAAATATCGACATTTATCCATTCAGTTATTTTATTATCCTTCTAGAATTATTTAGTGACCATTTGCGTGGGTAATAAAAAAATTCTGAGCCAAATGTTATAGAAATTAGATACAAATTGAATTCCCTTATAATTGTTTGGAGCATTATGTTTTCCAAGTCAATAAAGAAAGTTCTTATTTGGTTTTGTGTCACTTCAGTTCGGCGATTTGAGATTGTTTTGTGCTATTCACAGCTGCCATCGTAATTTGCATATTCATTAACACGCCATCATCAACTTTTCTTGCGACGTCATAAACACATATTTATGTAGAGTAGCTGCAATGGAATCCTTCATATTAAAGTTATAAGGATTCCAAACGCGCCCTGATCTAGAGAGTCTACAAACTCAGGTGGTTCTTATTTTATATTATGATGCTGCATACAAATTCAGATGGTTCTTTTTTATTTTTTTATCTTTTCTTTATCTTTCTACCCTCGACAATAAAGCGTGGTCGCACCACGGACTCGGAGATGTTTGCTTTGCTACTAATCCGCCTCGAATTATGGTTGGAATCGGAACGAAAGACAATATCCGCCACAGGGGGCTAAGAAGAGTCTGTAGTTGTGAGTTCTGACTTAGGTTCTCATGGTAACGAACTCACGAATTCTGTTGCCCACGTTAAGCGGAAATGCCGAGAAGTAAGATGCGTTAAGTTCTGGCGACTTTAGCGGCAGTTAAAGAGATGTATTTTTCCTTTTAGGAAATGAAAGGTTTCTCGTTACCCCGCCATATGTAAATGGTTGAGGAACGTCGAGAGGGTTTGTGTCGGTGCAAGTCCGTCTTTGCCCCATAACAAATACAACAAAAAATCAATATCTTCTCCTTTACGGAAAGAGAAATTTGCACTTTTGACTTCGCAGTGTAAGGGTGTTCACAATAACTTGTGCATAACGACACACCGACAAAAGAAAGTTTATCCGTGTACCATTAAGTTTTCTAAGTAGCCTGGGACATAAATTTGCAATTGGTCGCTATTCAGTCCTTTACAGATAAACACGAGTATAACTATAAAGAAGTGAAAGTACATCACAATGGTTCATTTAAGCGTTGCCCATTTACTGCTAACTCGATTGGTCGTGGCTGTTGCACCATATTAGGTGGGAAAAAGTTTCGGGATTATTATTCTGTGTGTGGGGATATAACATGTCTGTCTTTCTTAGTCTTAAATTACAAAATCATTTGACATATTGATTCTACCCTTTTAGATAGTTCTTCATATCTATTCACTATGCATATCATGAAGGAACGTAGAAGAATAAAAGTAACCTTCATAGCCCAGCTGATTGGCAAGGTGTAGTAGCAGTGGACAGACCACATAGTGCGCAGGGGTCTAAGGATTCTAGAATGAAGACCACAGGCCGGCAAACGTAGCATAGGGCGTCCACCCACAAGACTGAACGACCTGGTTAATGTCATCGGAAAACGTATGCAGGCCGTAGTCCTACCGGAGATCTATATATAACGATGTTTATTGAAGAACACTTGGTAAACAATAGACTAAGGTCTGATTATCTCATAAACTATCTACCGTCGTATATATGTGGTCTGCGGTGTTAAAGCCTCTACGGAAACCGGCTGGTTTGGAAGGCCAGGTGTTATTAAACCTGCTTGCAAGACAATGTGTAACATCCCTACAGATCCTCAAGTACAACTTGTAGATATATCACCAACTTGTAGACAGTATTATAACCTTTTTTGAAGAACAGCGCTGCCACATTACAGTTGCTTGTCTTATTATTTTTTTTTCTATTCCCTTTTTTTAGAAATAAATTTTACTATTATTGTTTATAATAATAATACATGGTTATTTCATTTGAAATACTAAAACAACCAAATATCGTAATATTGTAATCTGTGGAAACTGATTTGGATAATCTGTGAATGTATAAATTAAAAAACAAATGATACATGGTTATTTATTTGTAGTTTTCCAGAAAAGCAAAAAAAAAACACATCAAATTATATAAAAACCGTATACAAATGATTTTCAAAAATATTAATTATCCATTTTCGACACTTCTTTAACGTGGCTTTGTAACTTTTGTTATAATAATGATAAAAATCATTTTTAATCCTGCTAATGCGCATCAACTATATTTCTTGAAAGTAATTTTATCATCACACAAGAAAAGTTTAGTCTTTATTACAACGTACATAATAATTTAGTAAAATAATAATTAATTTAATCAATTTTCATCATAAACTATAAAACAAAGCAGCCAACTGTATAAAAATCACCATATGCAATTATTAAGATGTATATTATATTTAATGGTTGACACCAAAGAGTTTTCTTTGTTTTAAAATTAACTGGATATCAACGAATTAAATGTGTAGGTCACCTTTTCGTGAAGTACATTGTAATATCATGCTACAAAAAATAAAAGAAATACGAATAAATGCATTTGCACTCATCTGTTTAATATATCACATGTTATGTAGGTAGTAAGGTTATGTACATTTAATACAAACATAATTCAAATATAGTTTTCAGTAATTTAGTTGGGTTATTGCACAGAATGCATTGGAATTCCCAGATACCGTTTCTAAGGACCTCAAATATCAAATTCATCACGCACGCTATGTTACTAAAATACCAGATCTCTCTTCCTTCTTCCACTAAATCCTTCCGTAAATGATAGATCAAATAGGTTAGCATTTGATATACGTGTCTCAAAAGGTGGACAGATGATCTCATAAAGGTTTTATGAAGGAAGGTCGCTTCCCACGGATCCTATTGGAAATGTCTATGTCCAGCATGGAGCGTCTTACAGCTGAAATGATGACGATCATGATTGTGACGGAAGGCTTGAAGAGATTATCGATCCATCACGTCTTCCTAATAGATGCTATAATCCTTGATTTTATTTATATTATACACCAGTTTCCTTAAGATGTTCCTTCACCATTTTTTAAGCTGTAATGATTTTTAATTAGATCTACTTACAGTGGTAATATTTTACAATAATTTTAATATTATTAAACCTAGTATACCGATCCAAATAGTATATTATCACTTTGAAAGAAATAACATTAAAAATGGACAAAATTAATGTAGGTATGAGTAGTTTGGATAAAGAATATCCTGGTAATTTGTTCACGTGACGTAAAATGGTGCTACGGAATCGATGTACCAAAACACAAAAAGCGAAGAGGCTGCTGAGGAAAAAAGAGACTGACGGAACCCCATTGTGCAAACCTGAGGCGTTAAATCTACATGGAGTCCCGAGACCGAGACATATGCTCGAGTCTCCGGACAACGCGGCGACTAAGACCAAACCTTGTCGGAATCGTGGCGGGCTCGTGTATTAAAGAGGTCGCTAACCATCGATCAATCAATGCCGGAGTTTCTTCCGCGATATCTACTCGTAATGCTTTCCGAATTGGTAGTAATTTTATCCAGGTAAAAGCAACAAATCTAGTCAAAGTTCGACCCTTACGGAAGTCCTGGGGTAGGAATGCTAAACGGTTAT
This sequence comes from Battus philenor, assembly GCF_028537555.1. Taxonomy (NCBI): domain Eukaryota; kingdom Metazoa; phylum Arthropoda; class Insecta; order Lepidoptera; family Papilionidae; genus Battus; species Battus philenor. The sequence continues at coordinate 9,982,298 of NW_027181683.1, read as the reverse complement.
TACCGGCGATTTACTGGTCTAGCCGTGGTTGCCCAAAGGGTCCCTTCAGACTAGTTACTTCATGGAGCATCCGCCTAAACTATCTAAGAGAACGGCGGCTGTTAATTCGTTGAAACTGTAGTATGAAGCGGCTCGAGCCGAGATTCCAGAGTAAGCCGTTGAGCTTACCTACGTCAAAAGAGGTTTAAGGCTGAGCACTCTGTGCTTTGTCTCTTGGGATTCACGGAATCTAAAAATGCTTTGGGCAGCAGTGCAAGCTAGATAAAAAAAGCTACATGGAGTAACACTCCACAGAGAGGTGACCTTGGTGACAAAGAGAGACAATCTGGGGGTAAAACGGTTGCTATTTTTAGGTTATCATTTATAACATAAAGTATGCGATGCGCTAAATCACGGCTTACCACTAAACCAAAGTAAAATGGTGTGAATAAAGGCCAGCAAGTACCATAAATATTTATAGTTCTTTGTTGTTGAGCGCAAAAGCAAAATGCTTTTAGAAGTCATAACGCGAATGTTAACAGCCCAGTCTACGTTATTCCAATGGCAGGCTTAGCGGTTTTTAACGGTAAACACGGCTGCCGGCTGCTCCGATAGACAGAGATAGCTTTATCTGTCACTCGAAATGCAAAACGAGATGTGTGCATCGGCTATAGGGTGGGAAGACCCACTTGCGTCGAAGGCGTTGAATTTTAAAATAGGAAATTTTGACTTTGAAATAATAATTTCAATTGAAATTTCTTACGCGTCTTAATAACAAATTTTATTTTTATTTTTTCTAACTTTTGCTCTAGCATTAACGAGACTCTTGAATATTTAATTATTTACTCATTTTACAGATTGTATAATGGCGGACTTACTGCCATATAGGCATTCCTTGTTTGAATGGCAAGGTGTTGCAGAGACTGTACCTGCATGATAAATACTATACTTAATTTCTAGTGATAAACGCTAACTGAATTTTTTGCCTGTAAAAGATTATAAACTCGTAGTATAAAATGTTGGATTAAAAAACATAGTGTTTTCTTAAGAGACATATATACACACACATAATCTTTAAGAACTATATTTTATCTTTAGAAAGTAATTATATTAGTAATTTATGTTTTAAGATATGTTGTATTTTTCTAGAAAAAAATGTGTACAAAAGAATACATACTCCTTTTTTTTTCATGAAGTTAATGTTGACAGATTAGTCAAAGAACATGTCTTTAAGCGCAATGTAAGATGTTCACTTATAAGGTGGACAGGCGCCCACATTACGGTCTATAGAAGCTACTGGATGTGGGTTCTATTCTATTGGGAATCTATGAAGAAGTCCATGTTCAGCAGCAGACGTCGTAATGCAAAAAGGATGATGTTGATAAGAAAATTGAATATTTATGCAGCTGTTATAACTTTGTATTGTTTTTATATAACTTCTCGTATTATTATCAGCTAGCTATAGGTTTTATGAAAAAATGAATTAAATAGATAAAAATCGCTTTCCATGATGCTGGCGATTTATAAATGACTATAGGAAATGTTATAATGCGAAAATAGGTAATGTACAATTTTCCATACTCAGTTAAAAAACAAATAACAGTTAAATACGTAGCTATAACGGTAGAATTCGCTTTTACTTAACAATTTCAATAAATTTTACAGCAGTGAAAGCCGTCGAAATTACAGAGCTAATTTTATCCAGGCTATTGATTCGATTGCGTTAGATGCCGATTACAAATAGAAAGTAAGCGAATTGTAAGAAACGATAACTGAAAGTTTGAGAAACGAATGAACCTTTATTTTTCTGTCGTTCTCCTGAAACTGACAATAGATACAAAAGATTGGTATACGCAAATTAAAAAAATATCTATTTTTTTTTTTGTTGTAGGTATATTTGAAAATGACAATATAACGTTTTTATTTTCAAATTAGAATTATATTACGTTATTTGTATCTTTAATTGAATCGGAAGTGACAAGTCTCGTCGATAATAGTAAAACAATAGTATAACAAAGTAACTGATACTGTTCAGCGGATTAGCAAGTTGAAGATCACTTCAAGACCACTTGGCATGTAGAATAGCTGGCCGCTAGGACCTTGATGTTCGGACCCGCAAGGTAGACCGATCTTTTTAACACTCTGGATGCATGACGCTACCAACTAGTCCCATTGGAAATATTTGAGGCAGGCCTATGTCTAGCAATGGAGGTCCTTTATAAATATAAAAGATTATGAAGATGTGTATCTTTTTAAGTCAAAGCTAGTGAATAGAAATAACATTTTGTATAACTAGAAATTTTTTTTGTTGACAGAACTAAATTCGTAAGCGTTTTTGTAGTAGTTTTTTTTTTTAAATTCGACAATCTTGTAGTTTGTAATAATCAGCAATTTTTAAAATTAGAAAGTAAATAAAACAGTGACGTCATGTAAAGTGATACGACTTGTCCGTAACATTGGGGCGCTACACAGAATTTTGTAATGCGATATCCTGCCTACACATCTAGTATTTCACCTTGACACATTCGTACGTTTAATTAACCTGTCAAAAATAACGGGGTAGTAACAAGGGGTTCTGATAAGATTGGCCACGCAATTTTTTTTTAATTTTAAAATCCGTGTAATTTACGTTTAATGATATGAGACAAAGGGTATCCATACTAAATAAAAATAATTGAATTTATATTTAAGTTGAGATATTTCCTAAAATATATATGAAATATTTCTAAAATCATTCGTAAAGTATACAAAAGTAACACACAAATAGTATACATAGTGGTACATAGCGCAAATAGAACAGCTAGTGCGAATAAATAATAAACGCATATATATATAAACAATGAATATACAATGAACAATGAAATCATTTCAAAAGTAAGTCGTAGTGCAAAAAAGTCCAAATTCAAAGGTAATGTTTTGTTTATTTTTTAAATGTAACAGTATTTATGGCCAGACTAAGTAAGTATATATATATATACACACGCGTAAATTATACACACGCATTGGATGTTCTGCTAAGCAGAGAAAGACTGAAATTAAATCTAAAATATTTGTATACTTTGATCAGGCACCTCCACTAACTACCACTTGTAGCTATTCTTAACTAGTTTCTGAAACTTCTGAGGAAGGAAAGAAAAAGCGATCGGCTTTAGCTTCGCCGTTATACATTGTATAAGTGTTTAAATAAATAAAGATATTTTGTGAATTTGCACGGTAAAAATGACACACGCATATTACACAAGACCCGCAGCAAACAGCGTCGAACATGAAACCGATGCCATAACCAAGACCATAACAAATACAATGAACCGGTTTTTAAATTAACGGTTTGAACAAATACAAACTTTGATTCTGTAAAATTTAAAATATTATACAAACTGAAACATTATATATTACACATTACATTTTTTTTTTTTTATGACCCCCGCTATTGGGGGCCTCTCGTACCCCTATCTTGAGTGGGACAGGGACTTTATCTTTTAATATAATTTTTTCACAGAATTTTTATTGTCTTTCTCTTCTATCGTTCTTCACATAATCTTTCAGTCTTGTCTATCTTTCATGTTACATTTCGTCTTTCTTTCTCATTCGCTCTATTCGTTTGACATTCTTCCCTTTTTTCTCCTTTTTACATTTATAATTTTAATTTTATTTAACATTGTTTAACATTGATCTTATACTATTATTTTACATTTTTGTTCTTCTAGCTTTTTATTTTGTTTTGTATTTTTTACACAATATTTGTTTTGTTTCTGTCGATGGCTTTTTTTGCGATTTCTAGACATAGGGATAAAAATGTCTTTTTATTTTCGCCACTGATCAGGGAGGGTATTGTCTCCTCCCTGACTTGAATTCCAGACCGGCACTCGAAGCCGAACCGGAGTCCCCCGAATGCGGGACACCGGGCCACAAGGTGGATCACGGTCTGGTCCACGCCCGGTTCACAGAAGCACGAGGGGTCCTCCTTGAGCTTAAACCTATGAAGGTACTCAGAGAACCCCCCATGCCCCGTGAAGAGCTGGGCCGAGACCGCGTCCACCTCGATGCTGCGGAGCACGCGGTAGGCTGAGACAGCGTCCGGGAAAAACATCCTCGTTACCGAAGCCGTCGTTCCTTCCACATACCTCCTGTTCCATTCGTCGAGCGACTCCAGTCTCAGTTGCCGCTTGACGAATGAAACAGGGCATCTCTCGTACTCTGGTCGTCTTTTACTCTTCAGGGCCGCTTCCTTGGCCAGCTGGTCCGCCCTCTCGTTCCCCTCCATCCCCGCGTGCGCTTTCACCCAGAACAACCTTACATCCTTCCCTTTTTCTCTCGCTTTCATTACATTCTCCTTCACTCTTAACGCTAAGGGATGGAGGGTGTCCGATCTTGCGACAGTTTCGAGAGCGGCACATTACATATTTACAAAAGCTTCTTTTAATATTTAATTTTTTCATTAACCTTTTTAGATATAGATGCTTATGTCATTGTTTTTATAACCTGTGGGAAATGTTGAGAATAATGTGTTGTTCAATTCTTATTTAATCTGTATGTCTTAGGTTATTCTGAAATTCTCGTTTAATAAAATTTATAGCAAATTTGTTTAGCAGATAGCTGCCAATGTAATACATTTTATACAATATTTATTGTATATATATTACTGAAGTATTAAAAAAATAAAAATAGTTTACTGGAATTGTGATAAATTACACCACACACACACTTTTATAGTTTCACACTAACATAAAAAAAACTTACACAAATAACACACTCATTAATAGTGTTTATGTGAATTTTCGCCACAACTTTCGTTACATTATGTTAAATGTATCTTTGCGTATAGTATTATTCGAAGTAACTTAGAAGCCTATCACCATCATTATTCCAGCAAAAGACGTTCATTGCTTGACATAGCCACACTGGCCTCCCCCATGCTTATAAAACATGTGAATTCTTGCCGCGGAAAATGGGTTTGCTGATTATTTTGTACACAGTTATGGCAACATAGATGTAATAATACGTAAGTTTATTTATGATTTCAACAAATTAAATATATTTATTATAATTAATTCCAAAGAATTAACTAAGTAAGAATTTTTTTTAAATTTGTTAAGAATTGTCAACAAAATTAACAACATTACACGTAAATACAAAGCAATTTAAATTTATATGTCCTATTGCAAATCTAATGACAGACAACCACAACATATGTTAACATAGGTTAACAAAAAAATCAGATCTTCAATAATTCCATCTATGTATCCAGATTTTTTTTTATTAGGTTAAGGTATGCATGTTACCTTAATTTAATTTGAAAGTTAGTAGGTCATATTTATTCTAACTTTTTACTTACCGTTTATATTATTTATTATTATCAGAATTATGCATAACGAAAATCTTCTAGAATATTTTGTTTGAATGTAAATAACAGGTTTTATATTAAGATCAAAATCGTATCTTTAATTGTGTAATATTAAACAATAAATAACTATAACTTTCGAACATTATCTTTCGTATAAAAGCGATTCATAAATATGGTTAAGGCAATTTCCAGAACGATTGTATACACGTTTACTGAAACAATGCGCATATAGCGGCTATGGGGACCATAGAGTATTGCCTGTCTAGAATGTCCGGTGGTTATTGGTACAATTGTTTCTTTCTGTATGGTACACAGATTATACAGCAAAAAGTTTTTGTACGATAAAAGGCAAAAAGAGCTAAATTACTTGTGTGATTAGCTACTATTTTGCTCTGATTCCTCAAATATCAGGAGGCATATTTTTTTCGGTTTAACTTAGAGATAGTTAGTAGAACCGACGATTTAGTTAAAGTTAACCTTGCTGTGGCTTGCATTGAGAGTCTATCGGCTTACATGATGATGACGAAGAGATAGCACCAGCGAAATTTAGACAATTGTAAACAGTCGCTATTTTGATCGTCTAACCTTAAACGACAAACAGACTAGTTGAGTCCTTCAACAATTAACATTTTTTATCGAGTTTAGTGTCTGAAAAAGAACATTCCCGGTACGCATTGCTTTTCTTATTTCATCAAAAAAATTCTGTTGAAAACTATCATTTGGAAACATGATGAACATTCTTCATCGATTAGAAAATATGATTATGCAGTTTACGGGGGCAGTAAAGAATCTGAAAGAAATCTTGAGTATTATACAACACCCCTTTTTTACAAAAAACATTTTATTGTGGTAATAGGCTAATAAACTAATAATTCAAATTAATATAAAGAACTATTTTGCGTTGGGTTGTAAATGGGGCTACCGCTCATAAAGCATTAGTAATCTATGATATATAGATCACCATCTACCGAGTGCAAAATTTTTACATCCATACATTTTATATATATTACAGTTTTTTAATTATAAAAATGGTACTGCTATTAAAATATGCTTTTAAGAATGTTTCATTTTTAAGGCTGAAAACAAAGATACAATGCACACTGCATACACCCGGTTTTATATTTAAAATCATACTCCTTTCATTACTCCTCTTTTTCACACATAACAATTTTTAGTGAATATCTACGTGTCTCTTTGCAGCGTCTGCCTCGGCAGCATCGGACCGAATTGAGGCCTTCGAGAGAGCCTTCGAACTTAGATACTGTAAAAGCATTAGACTATGCGCTTTCAGTAAACCTCAACCTTGTGACACTGTAAAACGCACCGAAAAGTCATCACGTATCGTAAAAGTCTTGTATTAAAAAAGTTTGAAGAAATGCAATTGAATTTACAAAAGTGGTAGTATAAAATTACAAATACTATGTGATATATTTAAAGCTCGCAAACCGTGTCTTCTATCTGAGCATGGGCATGGTTCAAGGGACCTACCTTCTTATTGTCAGTCATCCACAAAAAAAAATTACTTCTCAAGCCGGTCCCAACCGTTGCGTCATGGTTGCATAGTTTAAAACTTTGAGGTTAAAATTATATAGTTGCGTTTTTGTTTTAACTTTTAATTAAACTTTTAAAACTAACTCTCCTAATTCAATAATCATTATTAATCTAAGTTATATAAATAAAATTATACATTATTTGAAAAATGAAATGTTTATATTCTTATTACGTTGTAATAACACTAAATATTTTTGTCAATAATTGGATCAGAAATAGTATTTTAAAAAATTAATAATTAAGACGTTTTAATACAAATATAGCAACATACTTAAGATGAAAATGAAATCAAGAATAAACAAACAAATGTACGTTTTGGATTATCTGTGGAAGCAAAATCCACATTGCATTGTCACGGTCTTTTGATACGCAAGCCAGTTTACTTTAGTTTCCAAGTTCATCTATACAATAACATTAAACTACCTCCGTTAATTGAATACGAAACTATCATCGACGCACCGTTTATAGTCTGTGCAAACAAGTCATTCATTCAACCCTAAAAAAACGTCCGGAGAAAGCGAACTAATCACGAACATTGAAAAAGTCTCAACTCACCTGATCGTACCGCTTCAACACTCGATTTCACTAAACAACGAACGTCTAAAGGGCACTTAGAATAACACAAATCGAGTTTTTATATCACAAAACAAAAGAGTAACTCGTTCACTCGGTGTACCTGCGAAAGAGAGCCCAGCATTACAATTTTATATAACTGTTACTATACCTACTTCCTACAGACGTTCCGCAACCGGTTTTTCGGCGTGATTCGATTCGGAAACTTGCAAAACTCACAATTTAACAACGTTTACGGACGGTCATGCGATGTGGTGGGCTTGTTACTTCTTCGCCACCCGTTGACTTTGTGTTGGCGTGCAAGTGGGGACACTATGAACATGCGCCCACGCCGGTTACCCGTACTCGACTGGCGGGCCAACAGCACGCTGCGAGACGCGGTCGCTATGTTACCAGCTTTAAAATAGGCTTTGTGCTATTACAAACATAACATTCAATCCCTGCCATCTTCCCTTACATCTTATTACAATGGTCTATAGTCGATTTTCGTTTAAATCTTTTAATATCATATACGTGTTAAGTTTGTAATGAGCCGATCGCGATAATGCGCGTACAAAGGATTTATTTATCGTAGTCCGCAGAAGAAAAAGACATAATTGAATGCGATTGTGTGAAAAAACTACTGATGATTTCACACGTTTCCATGTATCTGCGCGTTCCGAACGACGTTAGTAGTCGTTAAGATGGTGGTCGACTAATTCTATCAACAATTAGCCTTACGTAAACTACGTTTAAAATGTAACAACTGTCTTCGACTTTGTTAGTACGGCATTACTAGTGTACGTACATATGCTATAGATCAGAGCATGGGGCCACATGTTCTTTTTTAATTTATATTTAAAATGGGTCAAAGGTACATGTGGACGTATGTAAGTTCCAAGACATTATTTTAGAGAAATTTTGATTAATAATCACAAGAATAATTTATGCATTATAAGTATTCAAAATATTAACACATTATTGTTATAGACATATATGTTATAAATATATAATATATACAACCTAGAGATCATCCAGTTCTGAGCCAATATCTATTATATATATATAAAATATATCTATTATATATAAAAAATAAATTGTGTGATTTTTGCACGTCATACAAATAAAACGACTACAGATTTTACTAACATTTTTTGGATATTTCTTACAACTTTCTTACGGGTAAAAGTGTTTATAACGGAAGTGCACAAAGAAATGTGTTTAATTAAGTAAGACAAATTTTTGTCTAATGAATATTAACGGTTTTTCCTCCAACTTCTGCCTTCTGTCATTTCATTGCGAAGAGTCATAAATCTGTTTTTAGTCCTGGTACACGCAATTCCTTAAGAAGTTTTCCTTAAATGTTAATTCGAAGTGTGGATATTATGAATTAGCATAACGTGTGTGCCTTTTGCAGGTCGAATCCTAGGAAATTGAGAGTATATTTCCCAAGTCAAGCATTAAAGAAAAATAAACAAACATAATGCTTATTTATTATTAATGTAGTTAATTTTTGCTTAAAAATTCTTTGATTCATGTTTTGTGCTCCTATGATACAAAATCGTTACTGAGTTATCTCTACTTTTGTTTCTTTTGTAAGAATTTGTTGAGCGCACGCTCGTGAAGTGTATTGATTTGCCTGAGTTGCGCCGAGAACTCTTGTCGTTACTAGCCCTCGTTATGGCGATTGTGTAGAACGGGGTCATGGAGAGCTGGTATAATTAAAAAAAAAACATGTTAAATAAGGCGGATGTAGAGAGAGCTCCTCATTAGCAGCCAGAGACCTAAATGTCGCAGGAGGTTTTATCACTCCCTGATCCAACAAAGCCTTGCCAGCGGATTTGTAGAGATCCACCGAATGTGTGTTCTGGTTCAGCGGTGGCGTGTTAGCTAATTCCTCTCGCATTATCATTGTCTTAAACGTCAAGACATTTAACGGTCTGCAGCGCTTGAGCAGCGACTTGAAATAAAATAATGCAGCAATTAATGTCTAATTGAGTAAAATTTTTAAATTTTATTGTTTACATGTACAAATTTTAGTTGCATTTATTAGAAAAATTGTAAATAATAATAAAACGCTGTCATGACCTGCAGCTGGTAGAACATAGATCTTTATCAAATAGCGACAATCCCAGCTGTCTTCGTTCAGTAAACAGAAAAAAAATATAAACAAAACAGTCTAGCGATACTAATTAGAATTTAAAAAAAATTCTCTTGCGTCGTTATGATAGTATGTGGAGAGACCCAGCTCTACCTTAAGATGTAGAGAAAGGCACTAGGCACTGCCATTGTATGCAACGCAATGTCAGTACGCAAAATCGATCCAGTAGTTTTATCAAAAGGCGTTCTCACGTTTTAGCTAGTAGGAGTCCACAAAAAACCTTTAGTTGTGTGGATTTGATTTTACAAGTAAAGAGGTATGATTTCCTGTCTCGAAATACTGTTTGTAGTGTATCATTACTTTGTGTAAATAAAACTTGTTATTATTTAATATATATATAACCTTTTTTAACCATCAAAACATTACAATATTTTCTTTTTACATCAGTTCTGATTACATCATGACAAATCGATCAGTTTTATTTGTTCCGGATATTTAGATGTTTTCAATTTTATAAAGATATATGATGAGCCACTGGTAAGGTTTTTGATATATTTTTTTCATATTTATAAAGATTCGGTTATAGTAAATAAATTCGCGGATAAGTATTTTTAATTACAAATTAAGTTAAACGAACTTATAAATAAAAGGTGCTCGTTTATACTTATTTATTAAGGAAAATACTGTTATCTGTTCTTCTTTAGGTTACATATGTATGTTTTAACGTGGGTTGTTTTAAATTTTTTAAGATTATGTCTTGTGTTGAAATATTAAAAAATTATGACAGATAGTTCCTGGTATCACCCGTGCGTTTTGCGTGGCTCGCAATGTCTCTTGTGTGTTTAATTTATTAAAATTCGTTCTTTTATAATTAAATAAGTGGTATAGTTGGAATATATGCATATTTTTAATGTATTCTGGAATTTTGGAAAATCTTATCTGATCTCTATCCGGCGGTAAGAATATTCCAACAGAATTTCAAGTCTTTAAATTTCTGGCCTCATTGGAAAACTAACAGTCGATCAACGAGCAATAAAAATGGCTAATCTCGAGATTTCTCTGCGACATCCTCATAAGGAATAAAGAGATCCGTAAACGAACGAAAATAACCGACCAGCGGATTAGCATCTTGAAATGGCAGTTGGCAGACCACATAGCGTGCAGAATAGATGTTTCCTGGAGCCTTAAGGTTATAGTAGAGATTACACACAAACTTAGAATTCGTGCTGTCATGTCATTCAGCGAACTATTAACACCTGTATAAATCCCCGGGGCTGTTCATGTCGAAAACAAGTAATTAATATGTTAAACGATAGGACAAGGATGTTTCGGACCTCTTAAATTATGTTGTTATATATCGATTTGAACTCAGCTCTCGATGTCATTAAATTCGTACAGTAGAGGCATTAAAACCTAATACAATTTGATAACTAAATGTACAAAGAAGATGTGTAAGTTGCCTCTGTACACTGTTATCATATGACAATAGAACATTTGCATTAGCTGCAGTGATTCTAGTTAACATGTCAAGCTTTATTACAACGGATATACGAGAACATACAACGTTCAGTTCCATGTATTTCGAGAATTTTCTAAATAATGAACTGTCGTCATCTTGAGAATTTCATTAGTTAATAAAAAAAAATTCTGTAAAAGTATTATATTACGCGTTGCCAAAGTGGTACCATTGAAAAGTCCATACACTCTTTCTCTGTGATTGCTGTAAGATCCGGCTAAGGGAAAGTATTCACGGAACGGTAGCAACATCTCCCAAATAATTTAAAATAAAAAAAAAACGCTCGCCAACCCAGTAAAGATAAAAATACCTGGCGTGGAAAACTATGGAGAAGGCTTATGTGCAGTATCAGTAGTCCTGCCCCTAAAATGGTTATAATGACTACTAACTTTTTAATTCCGAACTGCTGAAGTAAATAAATAGAAATACTTCAAATTAATAACTGCTTGTGTACTTTAGAACTAGAAGTAAATTACTATTTTAGTAGTATTAATGGGGGTAAAACCAGGGAAAACTTAATGTAGAGTTGGAGTGAAATGTTTCGAATACCATGGGCTACATGACATTCGAAACATTTCTCTCCTTTCATGGCAACAATGTGGCCAGCACCGGGCACTACAAAATTTAATATCAAAGTGTCTTAATTGAGTCACATAGCACACAGACAATCAGGTGACTTCCACCAAGTACATGTTTAAGAAAGTAGACGGTATAAGACCACGTGGACAATCACCTATACGTTGGACCATTATTCTACTTAGGCGCTTCCTCATAGCTGATGGTCGTCACCAAAAACGTACCAGTCTCCGCTACAATTTTTCTTTCCCGGCTGTTTTAAATTGTGAAAGTTTTAAGAAGACGTGCACAGTCTTGCACGCTTTTAAAACTGCGTCAGTTCAGCGAGTAGTTGAAGGTCTTCTAGTGCCTATACCATCTATATTAAGTAAGAAAAGGACTATTATATAGTTACTTCCGCTATGTAGCAATAGTCGTGCAATAAAGTGCACCGCCCACCAGTCCGCTGATAAATGGGCGTGCGGCAAACACCGAGACAAAAGTGCCAAACACCGAGTGGCACTAATCAGTGTAACATTACTCCTGAGGATGCCCCGTGGAGAGGTGAAACACGTGTTGAGTGATTTAACGGTGGTAGTTGTGTAATTCACATTGTTTTTAGCGCATTGTTTCGCGGTTCGTTGTCGATTCTGTCCAGGCGCTATGAAACGGATACAACCTTTATGGACAAAAAAACGTTTAGAAAGATGACAAAACTCGTGAATGAGTGGCATGACCTGAATATCTATGAGCTTCTTTCAGTTTTTTCTCTTTCGTTATTTTTGCCTGTTATTCGCAATACGCATTAACTATAAAACAATTTTAATTTCACCAGTTGCTCACAATGCAGCTTCACGGCACAGTTCGAGAGCGCTCTGATAATGCACAAACAACTACACCACGACTCCCCCGCGGAACCATTCCCCAATTTGGGTAAATTGGAGGTAAATATTCAAGATTAATCATCTTTAACTTTATCCATAGTATAGTATACAAGTCATCATCACTTTAGTCATACGACGTCCATTGTTCGACGTACACTTTCACAATAAATTTCCAATAAGTCTGGTTGAAATTTGCTTGCATCTATCGTTTTCCGTCGATCTTAATACGTTTGTTCTTCGCTGAGCTTGGCAGCCCTAGGTCACTAAGGGTATTTAGGTTAGGTTTAGGTATTTTATTTTGTATGCCAAACGTGTTAATGATTTTCATGTGGCGCTGCTTAGAACGGACACCCTTAACCTATATTTTGGTTATTATATAACTTTTACTTATTAACAATTTAGCCTAAGTATATTTAGTTACCAATATCAATATCGTATCACCCTGTCGATCTAGTCTAAAAAAATATAGAACTTATTTTAGTACAGGTTGTGCAATTGACTAGAGTATGTTGGCAATATTAATTATATTTTGGTGTAGCAACACTGAAAGAACTAGACTACAAAAGACTTGTCTTTTATTTTTTGCTTCTTCAAATAATTACTTTTTTTAGCTAAATTAATACATTTTGTCTATTTAAAAACTTGCTATTTCTGAATTCGATGAAGCTTAATGCTGAATAACTGTGTATATATTTTTTTAATTTTAGAATAAAGCAATCCCTTCGCCATTAGTCCAAAAGAAAGAAAAGACTTTAACATCATGCTGCGAAAAGAAACACTTAAAACGTAAGTGCCTATTTACAGATATAAAAAAACTGAAATTAATGAAATCGTGCACCGCCCGCCAGCCCGCTGATAAATGCGCATTCGGCAAACAATGCGAATTACACGACCACCACCGTTAAATCACTCTACACGTGTTTCACCCCTCCACGGGACATCCTCAGGAGTAATGTTACACCGATTAGTGCCAAACACAGAGTCAAAGTATTTTAGGTTTAACAGTAGTTATTATAGACTAAAATTATCTTAAAATTCAAGTTAAGCAGACGGTTACATCTTGTAGTTTGAAATTTGTTATTTTTATTATTAAAAAATACACAACAGTGATTAGCCCCTAGACTAACCCTTTTTGGTCCATCGACGCAATATCACTAATCATTGTTACACAGTCTGTACTTTTGGTGTTTTACCTAATATTAGTTCGGGTCAAACACGTCATTAGTTTGTATACTAAAGTAGAGCTGGAGCCCTCAGCCTTTCTTAACTATTCTAACATTGTGGATCACCACTAAATCAGTCGGCAATACCTATTGTAACTGGGATTATTTTTATTAAGTTTACTAAACTCGCAGATAACATAAGATAGAAATTATAAATTGAGAAAATATAGGTTAGAAAAAAGCTAAGTGTACGAGTATGACTTTCTAGATTCAAACACAGCTTACAAAAGAAATAACAATACTTGTGGAGTGTATGGTATTAATATATTAGGGTATCATGTTTTCGGATTCTGATAAGGTCCGTCATCTCTCCTAGTCCGCAGCTTCCTGCAATAACATATGTATTCACTATAACTATGCTAAAATTAAAAGGTTCTTACTTACACTAATATGGTCATGAATAAAAAATAACTTGCTCCATCATCATCATAATTTTAGACGTGAGACCATGTCTTGTGATTGCTGGGCTTAGGCCTCTCCCATAGATTTCCAATAGGACCAATTGGAACTACTACCATAAAGTGGATGTCCTATGCTGGGCTTGCCGGTCCGCACCATATCGGTCTCCAATCCAGAACCATAGACCCAAGTGGTCATCTATTGAACGCGCTACGTTGTCTGCTCACTGCCACATCGACTTGCCAATCTTCTGGGCTTTTTCAATTACCTTCATTCGTCTACTGAACTCCTCATTACTCATTTGATATTGTAGAGGAATCCTCGACATAGGTTTCTCCAAGGTTTGTTGAGTGACTGTAGGCTTGCTAACGAAGCCCGAAGTAAAAAACCACGTTTCTATACCGTAATAACTTCTGTTTTACTTTAATCAGTTCCTAGTCGTACTTCTTCTGCAACTAGGCTGTTCGACAAACTGCGCACACGCATATGCCGCAGTAAAACCCTCTTCGTGCATCCGGAAGAAGGTGCCGACAATTATGTGATCACAAAGGTTTGTAATTTCTATAAATTTTACTAACTGCCGACAAATTTTAGTAGCTCTTACTCAATTAACTGACCACCTGGTTCTGCGACTGTTCAACAAGGTACCCACAGAATTGCGAGATAGTTTTTTTTTATTAATTCTAATTTGTATCGTTTTAATTTCTAATTGTTTTTATTTACAATATTTTTTTTCGCTTTTACTAAACGCAGACAATCGGGAGAGGGTTGCCGCTATTTGATACGGATCTTTCTTCTCCCAGTTGCAAGGCACGACAGCGTTTTATAATTTTTTAAAATTTTTCTTACGTAATTTTCTCTTATGGGTAAATACAGCTAAAATTTATACATATTAACAATACAATTTGGAAGTTTTACTCAATTATATATGAGTTGGTACATTATTTTATTTCAAGTCACTGTCCAAGCGCTACAGATCGTTAAATGCCTTGAGATTTAGGACAATGTGCCGGTCCAACGTGATAGTTTAACGCCAAAAAACTTTAAAAACTAATGTACTCTCGTGAGCCCAAGAGACTTGTATCCTTATTTACTCTTTGTCATAATTTAACTTCTGTTTATTATTATATTTTGTTGCAACAATGCGATGTTATATTATTGTGTCCCTGTTTAAGGCTAATAAAATAATAAAGTTATACACGTTTTAACTCGTGTAAGCAGGCGATGTGGATATTGCACGCAAAGTTTGTAAAAGCCTGCAGTATAACTTCGAAGTTTATACAGGCCATATGATTAGATGAACGCTGTACCTTGATACTGATACAAAAAGTAATTATTAACTAAATAAGTAATTTTTAAGGATCTATCACCGCGTAGCCAATGCACATCTAAGATGTTGAAAGTAGATTCGCCGCTATCAGATGCGGGCTCTGGCTTGAACGATACACGCAAAGAGACTTATTCCTGCCATCTGTGTTTGTTTGACGCCGATCGGTAAGTGTTTAACTCTTATTAATGCAATTATTGCGCTTAATAATGTCGTTCATTAAATTTTAGTGACATTTATAATTGGGGTAATTCTTTAGCTAATGTTAGCTAATTAATTTTCATTAACATGTAAGTACTAAAAGTAACTTGTTATTACCAATAATCGAAACAGATAGAGCGATTATTGTTTATACCTTTTTATCATTATGGTGATTTACTTTAATTGTATTAATAACAATTTTTATAACCCTGAAATGAATGTTTACATTTAGAGTATCTTTGGCAAAGGCTTTATGAATGTTTGAAATTGCAAGTCCATTGATATATAAATAAAAGTAAGAAGAATTTTGGAAAGTTATTACAAAGAGATCACCTGTTTGTTTAATAACTTTCCGAATTCTTCTCCAAAATTCCGCATTCCCGATATTGCATGTCTATGTAATACTATATATAACATATAACCCAAAACCCTATATAACATTCCAGACAATTATTTGTTGTATCTATTCATTAACATGTATCTACATCTCTTTAAATTTGAGGTTTTAGACATATTTTTTTATAAGTAAATCTAGTCAGGAGATAGCTTAAGCGTCACCACCATGATGGTTTCTGGTAAGAAATGTGTGTACATATTTTCGTATTTTATAAGCGGTGTGTAAGATTTATCCGTGATTGAGACCTTTTTATAACTAATTCATTACGTATACATTTAATAAGTATACTTACTAGAACTTGTATTTCAGCATTACAGTTTTGGATCGACACCTTCTCAACTACCATAAAATAGGACTTGAAAATCTACTAAAGCTTGTCATGGCAAAAACTAAAGATGGCCTCAGTGAGGATAATCCAATGATTGACGAATTTGGCATCCGGCAACCATATTATAAACCACCGGATGAAATAATAGAGGAAGGAGAATTTATTATCGAGACGGTTACTCCAAAGGTTAAAATTTTAAAACACGCTGCAGTGAATACAGATTTGAAGTGGACCGATATACCAGAAATAAGAAATAACTGTAGAATGATCAAAAAGGAATTAGAAAAGTTGATCGACACTCCTATGGAAGACAATGAAAAAGATCAATTACTTATCAAAATGCAGAGTCTGAACGAATGCATGTGTAAATTCGTAGATTCTTCTAACACGCTAAAAAAAGTTCTAACAAAAAGATTCGATTCAAAAAGCAGTATTAAAAATGAACACTCCAGTGGTCCCGTGTTTGATCTTGGATTGGGAGAGTAAGTATTCTTTAAAAAATATAAATTAAAAAATATGTATTCCTTATATCTATTTCTACTGTAATTGTCAGTCACAGATATCACGACTTCTTTCCATCTAGAGTCTAAAAAAGCATTCTACTCCACTATGGCATATTTAAATACTTTACTTTTTATTCACTCCTTACTCTTTTTCGCCAATTTGAATGGAAACTTTTCTATTTCAGTCAAGAAACACCCCGTGAGTGGGATCGACCTCATAGTGAGAAAATAGAGCGATATAAATGCAAGTGCGGAGAGACCAGGTGATATTGATTTTTTTTTTAGAAGCATTTCATATGATCACATTGTTATTGTTTCAAGGGGTAAATCTTCTTCTCTTTAATTAAAGTGTAAACAGCACTTACCTTTTGCAATCAAAAAGCTACCACCACCATACAAATCGCCACATTCAATGATCGGTCATCCTTGATAACCTTAATTTCTCTCAATCCTATCCTGCCTATGCCATTATCAGTATCACGATTTTTTTAATAAGATGGTTATGACCTAGTTAATTTAAGTTTTTGTTTCAGAAGTGAGAAGAAATGTTCCTCAGAGAGTTTCTATTTTTGATTATCTTTCTATTTACCTTTGTTAAGAATTGTACTGTTCATGTTTATGAATAAATAATTAAAAATAAATTTTTAATGATAGCGTTTGTTCTAATTTAAAACATAAAAGGCCTCACTATTAAAAAAAAGGATATGAGTTACAAAACGGACAAAAAGAGCACACAAATAAAGATATAATTTCAATTAAAAAGTGTATAAATAAATAATATAACTCAAAAACTGGTACAACTATCCCCATCATGATTCTCTTCGTAGCACCCATGATGATGACGCCTGTTCTCGTTGCATCTTTGACAACAATGTTCACAGCCGTCGTGAATTTTGCGACAACGCATCGAGTGGACACATTTACTACACATTTTTTCACAAAAGTTCTGTTGACAACATTCCGGCTTTATTAATGAATCCCCACTGGACATGAGGTAGTTGGTTGTCTGACAAAACTTGCAGTTTTTTTCCGCGACTTTCTCATCTTCCTGTTTACAATCAACAGAAAAACGAATATCATTTTCACCATTGTTTTCATATATTTTTGTTTTTACAACTGGCAACACTCTCGGTCCACTTCTTGTTATCGGCCTGTTTTTGCAATCAAAATGATCTAAAGCGGCCTTCTTTCTCACTGTCGCAAACATTCTATTGACTTCCTCTATCGTGTCTTTCGATTTTGTCTTTTCTCTTAACGAGTTTTTAAGCTCCTCCAATTTCATTTGAGGAATAGATGACGATTTATGTTTTAGTAGATCAATTGAAAATTGGGAAGTTTTCTTTACTTGCGGTTGAAAGCAATGGACGACTGTGCACTTATTATTTCTTATTATTGAGTTTTCTTCAATGGCCAGATGAAACATTTTGCTTACAGTTAATTTTGGGTTTGTTTTCTTGCTGTTTTTTAAATCGTCTGTTTCAACGCACGCGTCTTTAACCAAAATAGTTTTACTATATTTATCTTTTTCAACACAGAGTTGTTTTTTACTCTGGAATACAGTGAGCACCTCGTTCAGCAGATTCAATCCCTTTGTCACATCTGTTTGCGATGTTTGGACAGTTTTTGTGCTCGAAGTATGATAATTGGTAATCACTTTTACAGTTTGTTCTTTTACTTCCTCTTTATCGGTAGCAAGTTTCTCAGTTAAACCTTCCCATCGGTGATCAAATCCTTTTTGACAAATTGGACAGGATTTAGACTTCCGTTTACTAATATCTGTTTTTTTAATGCCATCACATTTGGGTTTTGTGTTAAGACAGATAGAGCATATGAATTTTGTGCTCTCATTCGTTCTCTTGGCTGTATTTTTCTCGCGATTCATATTTTCCGTTGTTTTATGTTTATTAGATTTATTTTTGTATGTTGTTATCTCTATATGGATTTTTCTATAGTTGCTATTGCCTATCATATGAAAGCGCAAGAGTTCTGTAACAAATGATTATTTCTTAACATTTTATCATATAAAACAATTTCATTTTAAAAAAAGGATATATATTTTAATTAATATTTTATTCTCGTGGATAGAATGGACGGAAGCTAAGTTTCATACGTTATTACTCAGTACCACGATTAACAAAAAAAGGTGAAATTTATTTGGTACTCGATAAGCCGCTGGGAACTTAAAATCCTAGAGAAGGGACCACAGTCGGCAAATGCAACATAGAACTTCCACCTAAGATGAACGGCTTATATCCGATTCTATTAGAAATCAACCTGGGAGGCTCATGTCCAGTTGTGGACGTGCTGCGGCTGAATATTATCGATGACTATGATTTACGTAAACTAAATTTCTGGCCAGAATTACGGACGATGAAATCACTGCTTGCGCACAAGTATAGTTTTAATACCACTCGCAAAGGGCTTATTACGGTAAAGAATTGATTTTCCTTAATTAGACAATACTTCAATATATTTGTAAATATACAAATGATTATCCGTTATCTGATTAATAGCTTCTGGTTAATGGCACAGGCGCATCTCACGTTACAAAAATAATTAGAAAATAAATCAATGCAAAAGACAAATCCCATACTCACAGTAAAATTTAACATGTTTTTTTTTATTTTGTTCGAATATTACTTTAATTAAAACTCGTTATTACGGGTAATTGAAATGATAATAAGCAGGAATAAAGAGTGCTACGTTTGCTATTTTTTGACGTATATTAAAGTTGTTTTTTTCCGTTTTAAGCTCTTTACGCGATAGACGTCGCTACAGATCTAACAATAAGATTTAAAAAAGCTGTATTAAATACATATTGGTTAGAATGCTTATAGTTTACAACAATATAATTTGTTCTTAATATTCATAATTTTAAAAAGAAGTTTTGTGAATATTTTTTAAATTTACAATAGTTTAAACCATCAAAATAATTGTGTGTCTCCTATAAAATATTTTTCATTCATAAAAATGGCGTAACGGATAAAAATTTCAAAGGAAACGTAATTTTAACTTTCTATGCCGGAATCACTGGCAGTAAAGTAAAATATAAACAGTACAGAACATGACGTACTTGTCAAAATGACGTTAAAATGCAATAATTAACAGATAGTCGGCGAAAATTTTTTATATATAATAAAAAGAGAAATTATTTTTACTCTAACATTTCTGTATGTGGCAAAATAGGTAAGTTAGTGAAATATAATTTGTAGATTGACAAGTTGCACAAAAGTAAGTTACGAACAGTGTCAAATATAATATATGAATTTAGTGTTTTGCTTATCCCGTTTTAGGATAAAAATACAGTAAAACTGACGAAAATGAGAACAAACAGAAGAATAATGATATATAAGAAGAAATGAAAAAAAACAAAGCCGTCAATGTTACAAAAGGTGGTACAAAAAGTGACTTGGTTACGGAACGTAATCGTTTTTGTAGTTACAATTCTGGTAATGGCAGAGCATACATAAGGCACGCAACAATAAAGACAAATCACAAAAATTTCAAAAATCTCGATTTACAAAATGTCAGTAACTGGAGTCACTTAACATGCTCCTGCGAAAATTCCGGCGGAAAGTATAAAGAAACCGGCTATTTTACAACCAAGCTGAATCAAATGCAATCGAAAAGTTTCACTGAGGTTGGTGTCGGAAGTGTTAAGGTTTTACAAAAACGAAAAGTCAAAAGAATCTATTTACCAGCGACAGAGGAACGAGCAGTCGGAACATTAGATTTTCCTTTATGTGAAAATCGTAAGTGTAAATATTTTCTAATATTTTTTATCATAACGTAAAAACATTTTTACAAGAAAAGTTTTTATACAATTTTCAATAAAATCATATCAACATTTTTGTTTTAGCAAAATGTCAGCATTATAACCGATTCAATGAACTTTGCCACAGAACAGATAAAAAACTTGAAGAAAGGGCGATCAATAGTAGCAATAAAAAATATTTTGTAGACAAAAAACTGTCTCCATTTATAAGAACAAAATCAAATTGTACAAATCCTTTAAGTACTCATTTTAACATACATGAGTTGAATAAAAGCGTCGATAATACACCGCTGAATAAGTTGGTTAACGTACCTACACAGGTCGGACCAACAGTTTTAGGGAAATCGCCAAAAATAAAAATATTTAAAGAATTAGCTATGAACACAGAATCAAATCCAAATGATAAAGTGGATAACTCAGAAATTGAAATTTCTCTCGAAATGTCTAGACTTTTAAACAATAAAAACCAAGTTGAATTCAGTTCCTCGTTAGATTCATTAGTACAGCATGTATATAATTTAGACAAACCTTATAACGGCACAGCTAGCCAGATTTCAATTGATCCTATGGAAAATAAATTAGAAAGGGAGTACAGGAAAATTTTCACAAGCCAGTCACGAGAGTGTCCGTGTAATAACAAGTTCTCAACGACAAACAGTGATTCTTTATTGCGTCGTTTCGAAGCCTTGCGTCGTGATACGCTGGGTGAAAAAGAATCCAAAAGAAATAGTATATCGAAAAATTCCAGTCACATCAACAAGCCAATTTGCAAAGATGTTTGCATAGATTCATCCGAACAGCCTGCTCCATATGCAGCATCCAACAGTAACATGAAAACTATTAGCCCACTTCCGAGCATTCACAAAAAGAGTCTATTAAAAACAGACAAAAACAATGATTTAAATCCTTCAAAACCTAAAAAGAGTACACATTGGCGTTCTTCTGACGTAGAAGGAAATGAGCATCAAGGGCTTAAAGGCATGTTCAAATCATGGGGAAAGAAATTGAGCTTAGACGAAGGATGCTATAAGAAAAGTAAGTTAAAATGTTTTGATTCGAAAAAAAAATCAACGAGTAGTGTGAAATCTGGAAAACTTTTTAATATTAAATCTACAGATGAAAAAGATGAAAGAAAGTTTCGTTTCTTTAGAAAAAAAGTTAAAGTTGGTTTGAAAGTATCGAAGTCAAAAAAAGATGTCATGACCGGCAGATGCGAGGTACGAGAAGGGTTGACGATTAAAATTGGAAAAAGTTTCTTAAAGCAGGATCAACATGTGATAGCTCTTAAAAAAACACCCTCCAAATACGAGATCAACGATGACATGGTATTGAAAACGTGGCTACAAAGGTTTGTATCAAAATCAGATGAATCGACAAAAAATCTGACAATGAGGTGGGATAGCAGTGTTTATGGAAGCTGTAGCGATGGGAGTGAAATACAAACGAAAAGTTCATACGAGACCGACATCTTACTATATTCTAATAGCACTCAAAAAAACGACTCGCGTCATAAAACAGACAGAAACTGCTTAATTAATTTCTCAAGGCAATACATTCAAGCGTGGATGATACCAAAGACAATACTCGATAGAATAGTCAAAACTAAAATTTACTGGAATGCTAAAAGTTGTAATAAATATAACAGAAAGAAAGAAATTGATTTTGGTGTAGTAAAGAGTAATAAATATTCAATTGACAAAAGCGTAGCTTCGCCTGATGATGTAACCGACCACAACAGTCCTAGCATGAGGGAAGACTACAGTTCTGAATGTGTAATGGTTAACATTTCCTTAGGACGTATAAGTGAGTTACGTCAACAAACTTACACACACAAGACAAGTAACGAAGAGGTGTACAATGTTATTGATTACGAAACACCTTTGCCAAGTTCAGAGAATTTTTTAGGCGATGAAAAAGATAACATTGTCGTTAATAACAAAAGCACTAAAGAGAGTATCAATCGAAAGGATAATGATTTTAAAGGCGATCAATTAAATAGTGAGAAAGTACCTAGTGTATTAGGAATCCGAATTATTCCACAGCGCAAAATGAGAGATCTGAAATATCCACTGTAAGTTTAATATTTATTTTCGTACTATAAACCTATTATATTGGTAACAACTACTTACTGTTCAAATTGTTAAATTGATACCAGTGCAACATCATCACTATTTATCGTATTTATCAGTAGTAGGGCGACCACAGCTGGATAAAGGGCTCCACTATAGATTTTCAATAGAACATATTGGAAGCTGCTTACATCCAGCGTCTTCCGCTGCTGTGTGTGTATGCCATTGTTTGTTTACACATCTCATTCCGACAAAGGCCAATCGATTGGCAAGTTAGTTACTAGGTGCAGTGGACAACTAGAAATAATTATATTACCGAAGATAATTACCACAAAAACGTACTTCATTTGGGCATATACATATTTTATTCGCCGTGTGAATTATAAAAATAATTCTTCAGTACTTATTTACTCTTTATTTTGGAGAATTAAAAATATGTTCAATTTCAGATATGACGTAAAAAATTACAAGAGCGATGACAATTTAGAAGGATCACTTTACTTGCTGCGGAAAAATTATAAAAATGCAGAAATATATCTACGCAACCTGTGTAATAAGTGGATACCCCTTGGTCTAGATTTACATTTGTGGTGTATTAGTGATCCGAAACTGCAATCCTCTTGTAGTGTCAATAAGAAAGATGAAAATTTTCATTCATATCCAAATATAGCAGACAATATCCGATTTACGACTTTAGCTTCTTCCCGCGATGCAGCTATTAACAAGGGATCAGAAAAATGTGCAAGCCGCAATAAGCGCAGCTCTATAAAAACTATAATAAGAAAAAATAAAAATGAAAAAACGGAAATAGGTGTTCGAATCTGGCCAAAAGATTCACTGGAAGTTTTGAAAAAACGGAGATTATACTCCAACAGCAATAAAGGAAAATGGCATTACGATAAAGAGCTTTCTGTGACAGTATCAAATACTGCGAAATCTAAAATTCAATCAAAATCAAAGATGAATAAACTTCCTAAAAAGCATGTTACTATTTCCGAGACAGAAACCAACAAAGAAACGAAAAATAAAGTGTCGTCTGTAAAAGTAATGGGAATAGACAAATGTCTTAAAAATAATATGAAACTACCTGGTTTACCAACCTCCCAACATGCTTCTGAATTCCTTAAAGAAACCAGTATAGTGCCCGAAACAAATCCAAAAAAAAATGGAGGGAAGATAATTTCACAAAATGTGTCTTTAGAGTCAGATGACACAACTTCATCAGATGACGATGAGAACTGTTATTCGTCTGAAGAATATTCTAATAGTGTATTTCCTCGTAAAGAGTATATACCAAATACCCCCGAGTATCCAAATTTAAAACCCAACAACGATAATAATTGTAGTAAATCTAGTAACCAAAATAAGACAACCACTGAAAAGGTTAAAGACGTTAGTTCTAAATCAGGTTTTAATTTTTCGGATTGCTTAAAACCCAGTGCTATAAGGAATAAATGTCAGAATTTACGACAAAAATTCACATTTGAAAAGAAAAATTCGATTGAATCTATAAAAAATGAAAACAAAATAAAAAAATGTTCTATTACAACTGATGTGCAAAAGATTTCATCACTGTCCAAAATGTTTCCAGACGATAAACATGATCCTGAAATAAACAGAGTCAAAGCAAAAATGCTAGGACTACATTTTAAAAAGCAGCCAATTAAAAGAAATATATCCAGAGCATGTTGGACAGTAGATGATAAACATGAAACTAATGTGGCCGGTGATTTAATAAATGATTTAAAAAAATTGGCAAGTACTAACGACTTTAAAGAATGTCCTAAAATAGAAACCGAAGATGTTAATGGTGATTTGGTTGAGGTAAAGAATGAACGCAAAAATACGAACACATCTGTTTGTTTAGATAGAAAGGAGTCTCAATTGTGCACAATATCAGTATTGAGCTCAAAGAAAAAGTCATATCATGACAAGGATGCGAAAATCGACAAGCATAATGACCTAAACAAAGGGTCCGATTTTATTGAAATAAGTTTTAAAATAAAGCGTAAACAAATCGACGATAAGGCGTTATTTGTTAATATTAATGAAAGTAGTGATCGAGATAAAAAAGAAGATTTAAAAAAAAAGATCAAAAAAAAGGAAAGCAACGCAACAAATAAGAACAATGCGGTGTATTTACTGCAAAATGAATCAGAATCTTCTATTGTTTATGAAAATAGTAAAAGTTTTATAAATGTCAAAATATTAATCAAAAGTTGCAAAGAAAAAAATGATTTCATAAACCAAAAATCCCAGGATGATAAACTTTCTATATATTCTAAAATAATATCTGATAAGCTTCACACTATCTCATCAGGTCTTAAAAAGTCGATAAATGCAAATCTTCAGCCAAATGCTAATTTGACTATAGATTTTATAAATTCCGTCGAAAAACTTACAAGTAATAACGGCCCAGTAGAAGACTTTCCAGTATTCACTTCAGATAGTAAAATACTTAAAAATTGTGGAAAAAATGTTATGGATATACAGAAAGCTGAAAGAGACGCAGACTGCAAGGAAATCATAAACCCGTACAATTTAGGAGAAAAGATGCAAAGTGCTCAGACAAGCTCTACCAAGAGTAACATGAACGAAGATAAGCTATTATTAAGCAGTATAAATTTTAAACCATCTACAAACCCCAGCGTCTATAGTAAAACGTTAACAAATTGTATAGAATTGCATAAGAAAGTTATTCAAAAAATAATAAAATGTGCCAAGGATTTAAATAAAAGCAAAAGAAAGGAAAAAGCGAAAAAGGCGAGAAGAGTATTACGAGCGATGCTATTATCAGAATGGAATAACAAGTATGCCTTTGAACAAGATACCAGTAGATATCATAAACAATTAATATTCGAACAACTTCGCTCGAAACTTCAAGAGAAAACACTTTCCTCGCATAGCTATTGCCAATATAAGAGTGAGCCATGTATTAAAGACCATACTAACCTTGACAATTATTACTATAATGTAGTAACAAAAACAGATAAACGTAAAGCATCACTCAGATCATTTGTTTTATATGAACGGAAAATAAATAAAAGACGTGCAAAAAAACTCGCCACAAAATTAGGACGAACGGATCTAAGAACACACGAATGCGCATCAACAAAAATACAAAATAGTAATAGTTCCTCGGTAGATGAAATCGATACAAATTCTAAATTACAACACTTTGATGAGAAAGATTTTATAGGTTACTTATCTAGTGATATATTGTATCATACGAACCATAGAAAGAATAGCGATATTAATTCATTTTTAAAACCTTATTACGCAGATGAGATTATTATACAAGCAAATAAGCGGCGATCGATTAAAAATACTATTGAGAAAAAGGTCCAGAGTGGTGCAATTTGCGTTCATAACGAAGCCATAACTATAGTTAAGTCGAATTTTGTTAAAGAAAATCGTATTAACCTACATCAAAGCCAAATTGGAACTACACGTATTAACACAAAAGAAAAGCCTGACCTATTACAGCTACCTGAAATCAAAAGAGCAGTTTTCGAAATGTACAACGCCACAGAAGTCGTGTCTAATAATTCTGAATTCTTAAACGCACTACCAAAATTTGTAAATGATGTTGAGAATTTATTAATTATTTAGGATTTTTGCCGCGGTAATATTAATTTACAGATATATAGCAGGTATTATATCAGAAATTGTTCTTGTACACCCTATGTTAAATATTATATACTATATTTATAATTTGTTTAGTAAAATGAAAGTTATTATGTGCTGTATTATTAATTACATCTGAATGTATAATTTAATTATAGTGGCCTTGCATTTGAAACAAGTTTTTGTTTTTCTTTATATTTATACTACTCTTAATATTTATACTAGTGTCGAATTTTATAACAATATATTGTATTATAATAAATTCATATATAAATTTTTAGCATTTTATTCTTATCCAATAAAAACTATGCAGCATTTTAGGTTCGTAAGGAGGGGTCCAACGTATTACAGAACCCTGTTGGTAACTTGGATAGGTTAATGTTGAGCAATGGACGTTCTGTGGGAGTGAAATGATGCGGGTTCACAATAAATTCAATATGACTCAAAAGTTCGATTTGAATTTTTTATCGTATCGTAACTGAACATATTGGTTCAAAAAGTGAAGAATTTCAGCGTTTAGATTCCTTATAAAATAACCAATAAATACAAAAATTTACTGTCTTTTGTATTGAGGTCCTATATAAGTTTTTACTTAGAAAAGTTTTTTATTGACGCCATTTACAGCTTTGCCAGGTTTAAGGCGGTAGAGCGCTGAAGACGCTTAGCCTAGGTTACAGTAAAAACTCGTAGGTATCTTCAGAAGCTTCAGCTCGTGCCTATTGGTTTATTTTTTAAATTTTAATTACAATAACGATGTTATTAAAATATCCTTACCTTTTATGTACGAATTGGGAAAACCAAGTTAATGTAACAATATTTATATTTGCAAATAGAAATTTACTGCTACTTCACACTGGACTATCTGATAGATTCGTTTCTTATATCGTCACATCTCACCTCACACCTTAGGGTAATACGAAACGGCGATTTACCTTAGCTTTTGTGTAGAAATTTGGAGTTTTGTTTTATTTAGTTGCTATAAATAAATAAATATATTACTTCATACCAGGAGACGAATAAGCATTCAACTGATCGCGATGCTATAAATTAGTGTCACATAGTTTTGTCATTCAAAATCCATTGTTATATCAGTTTCAGAGGCCTTGACTACTACAGCGCTCTTAAATTCCGTGCATCCTTACTTAAATACCTTTTGAGGCCTGATATAGACGCCATTAGATAATTGCTAACATAACCCCATGATGCAATGATAATTATTTCCTAGTATTTATAAACTTGTTGTTTATCTTTACACATCCTTTATACTTAATAGGAAAAGTGAAAAAACTAATATTTTTTAAAGATATCAATTTACAAAAATTCGTAATAATTTATTAGGTGTTAAGATGGCTATGAATACAGATTTATATTAAGTTAAAGTTTATAGATTTAATGTAATTGATCATCAGGGAACTCTTGCAATAAAGAGAAGATGCAAAAAAACCGAGCAAACCCAAAAATTGAGATGTATCAGATTACTTCCACTGAAGTTCCAAGTTGTTGAGAATATTCTTTTAAAATTATCTTTCTTAACAAGATTGTTAGATGAATTAACAACATAATAAACGTATATTCTTTTGTTTTAATAATTTAAAGTAAGGCATATTTGGGATAGTAAATGAAAACAGATATATTAAATAGAAATCAATTTATTTCACTCTATGTACGACAAAAAAAAAATACAATAAAACTATAATACAAGCGTACTGATAGTCAATTTGACTGTAATTGAAAACTTTCAAATCAACACACAAATACACATTTCATTGTTTGACATGCGTAATATATTTTTAACTTAACACATATATAAGAAAAAATTTAAACGTTATTGGATTGAAACTTAAATTATTTAAAATATTACAAAAATCCTCTGGTGGGATTTGTTGCCAAGTGCTCTAAATACGTTTTATTTGTGTTTTCATTTATTGAGCAATTAATCATTTTAGGTTTTTCTTTTACCACGTTTAACATTTTTGGGTATTATAATAAATCATGATATTTTGTAGACAAAAGACCATTGTAAAATTTTGACCATTTTTTTAATAATAGTTTGCTTATTCTTATATTATTGTAACTTTTGAACTTATTAAATAAAGCAAACCATAGAACACATTCGAGTGAGCATAGCTCATTTGCTGTCTATTAATATATGGTACGCCATACCAGAAAACTAAGGGTTTCAGAAAGAATAAATAAAGTATTGATAACGTTGCATCAAAAAGCGTTTTCAAAATTCGGATTGTTTACTATCTGTTCTAGCAGATTTTATTGTCAGAAATTATTGACTTGTCGCATTCCAATAGAAAAAAACAAATCAATGTATTAGGGGTACCGGAAAGTAATATCACTTTCTTAAGTTAAATTAAGTTTTATTTCTAATCAATGATAGCATCACCTTCGTTATCAACAATCTTTTGCCATCTAGTGTACAAATTTTCAATGTCGGAGCAGTAAAAATAGGTTTTTCTGTAAAATATGTTGACAGAATAGACATTACTTTACGGTCGCCCTATTTCACAGTGATCACTTAATATAGGGTAAAGGAACATAGGTCATTTTTTTAAAGCTTTTTGCAAAATGATCTATACATTCATCATTTTAAAGCTTTTACATCTGTAATCGATCATCCTGTATGATTATTTAAGACTAAAAGGTTATCGGTTAAGCTTATCGTTAAAATATATCTTCTATGATATATGACCGACAAAATTCTGTCCTCTAGGTTTCTCAATATTATGTCTGGCCACGATAGTCGAAATGAACCCATCTCATACCCAAAAATTTTATTTTAATTCAATTAATTTATCTTTATAATGTACTAACGTTCAGCATGTATTTTTTCAAATCAATTCTTCACTTTCGATTTAAAACTGTTTGAAGTTTGTAATCTTCTCCAATTAACAAACTTTATAGTTACTCTTTACGCAAATAAATATCAAATTTTTATTTCATTACTTTAGCACACAAAATAATACATTACTTGACTAAAATTAAAAACAATAGGACGGATACATTAGATAATATTATTTCTAATAAATGCAATAAAGACAGCACGTGTTATCTTAGCACAATTAATATACTAACCTATTTACGTTTAATTCTCAATTTTAGGTTATCTTCTTTGGTATGTTCTCTTTCAATCCTTATTTATAATCTTGTCTGAAAAACAAAGTCACAATATTAGTACTAAGCATTGGAGTTCTTTTTAAAATAATTATTCAGATATTATTCATTATTTAAAATTGTTAATAAATAGACTGGTAAACATAAATCGTATTCTAATACAACGAATAATTTGAATAGCTTACTTTACCATTTTTGTTAGGCAAAGGTTATACCATCGTAGAGCCTAGCTGATGATTTAATAAGAATGCTTGTGAAAATGACCATTAAGGGGAAAGGCAATGAATTGTAGTATTCATAGAAATTTATTAAATTTTTACCTACATGAGGCATATAGATCAGATTATATCCTTTATTTATCTAGTAAATTCTTACCGTTTTATTACTAAAAATCATTAATAAGGTCTCCACGCAACTAAAGTTTTACCATCAAGTTTAAAGAATGCTTGTTCGATAAAGAATCTTAATGCATTAAAAAATATCCTAACAATTTGTTATTTGTTTTTTAAAATTATGCACAGTGGAATAACTTATATTTTAATACAGACTTCTTAAAATTGCAATTTAAATAAATAATAAGTCGTAGCAAAAACTTACTGTGTGTCAAAAAACTGCAACCATTAACCTGTGTTAGCACAAAAACTCACATAAATGTTATCACAATGTCGTCGCATCTACTTGTGCAAAACATACAACAACTCAAGTGCATTTAGTGTGAAAGAGGTCAAGAAAAAATGCACACATTTGACGTGATAATTTAAAATAATTAGGAACAGGAAAAATAAAACAGATGAATAAATTTCACATTATACATTTTTATTCGAATATCTCCTTGATATACAGATAAGTACCTTCTCTCAGTACAAATACATTGATTACATTCAGTATACAATAGCAATAGCAACCATTAACAAGAGTACAAAACGCTGTACATCAACAACAAGTTTGACTGTCGTCAAAAATACGACGACATTCAATCAGAAATACGCTAAGACATGCGACGATATAATGCCAAACAGAGTGTGCTCACTTAAAAATATACAGATAATACAAAATATTTTTTTAACTAGCAATATCTATTACAAACTTTTCTAATGCCGGCACATATAAAAGTATTCTTAACAATCTCGAAATTTAGGTAAAACACTGAAGATTTCAACGTCCATTCTATTCTTTAAATAAATGATTACCACAAAAACTTTCTAATAATTACACTAAAAACACGAATAATTGCGTAAATGTTTATAAAAAAAATTGCGTAAATAAAAGAAAATTTATATTATTAAATTAAAAATTTAGATTTTATCTGTATTTTTTAACATACTACAAAATAACAAATATAGATATTGAGATTTCCTAATACTGGCCAATCAAACACACGGTTAAAAACAATATTAATTATTAGAATCATTTTTATAGTTTAGTAAATTTGTATATTTTGTGATATCTAAATGTGATGATATTATTATAATGTTTGATAACTTTATAAATGCATTACGTAAACACACTGTTTTTAATATTCGTTAATATCATGACGCTACTCAGATTAACTTTTATGGCAATTCAATATGATCCAGACGCTTAAAATTAAAATAATTTTCCTACTTAAAGCTAAATAAAAGATTCGTATAGAAAACAAGACAGTTTTAAAGCAAATAGAAATGGCGGTATTCTTAAGACTAATGGAGTGAATTATAAAAATGAGAAAAGTTTCAGAGAAGACTATAAATATAAAATTGGTACAGATAATAAAAATGTCATGTTATACTTCAATTAAAAACAAATCAGTCTATGGCTAAAGTAAAATAATTATAGAAAATAATAATAATAATTTAATAACTATAATGAGCAAAAAATTTAACATTCATAACCTAATTTAAAATAATTCTAAAAATATGACTACAATAATTTACTTTCATTTATGGCAGTATATCCTCGAACAATATCTACAGGAAACAAAATGATACACAGATGAGCTGGTATATTAAAAATTAAATATTTTTAGTGACAAACATTTATTTATAAATTTAATTTTGTCACAGCTCGCACGAAATATTATTATAGCGCTGTTTCTTACTTTTACAAGCAAGTGAAAGGGACAGGTGATTAAAGTAAGCATCAAGAATGATAAAGAAATATGATGCGTTTACATGTTTATTTTTTTAAAACTTGCAACAACAGTCATAACAATTTATGTGTCTATAATTATTATATTTTTATCGTAGTCTCGGTTGACTAAAAAAACCATCGCAATATATTTGTCGTTGTGTTTTTGAATG
This sequence comes from Battus philenor, assembly GCF_028537555.1. Taxonomy (NCBI): domain Eukaryota; kingdom Metazoa; phylum Arthropoda; class Insecta; order Lepidoptera; family Papilionidae; genus Battus; species Battus philenor. The sequence goes on along the minus strand of NW_027181683.1, from coordinate 9,950,565 downwards.
TACTCTACCTATCGTTATATGAGAAACACACCTACGTACAACATTAAACAGAAATAATTCCAAAACACGACAAACATTAACGTTAACAGGAGTATTGAGCATAAGAATAAGACATGTCTACACCGTGTTTACGACAGATGCGTGTAAACGCAGCCTTACCACTTTACGATTACCCAATGAGAAAAGTTATACATTATCTATGTTCGGCAAATACATTGTAAACCTATATTTAAATGCAATATTTTTTTGTTAGATATAACATTATGTTGCCGAAATTCAACAATTATACGTGGCATGTCGAATAATATCATTCAATTTGTGATTATTATTTAAATCGATTTATTGAAGAGATATCTTATGTACTGACTCATCACGATATCTCTGTTACCATAAAACGTGGATAATTGTAATTTGGTAGAAATATTCCTTTTGAAGAGTAGTAGTCAGCTAAGAAAAGATTTTACAAAATTCTACCCGCAGGGAATATTCATTAAATTCGCAAAGACAACGGGGTACAATTAGAGATATATGTATATCATGCCACGTGTTAAGAAAAAAAAGCGACACTATCTCTAGCGACTTGACGAATTAGCCATATTTCACAAAATTCCACCCGCAAAGGAGTTGAGAGGGTGTTCTTAAAAATATGCATATTTTCTAACTATATTTTTTATAAGTAAAAAAAAATTACCAGCATATATTTTCGGCATGTAAAATATTATCATGAATTGATTTGAAGATATAACATATACAAAAGGTACGGCTACGCGAATCGGGCGAGTGGGAGCTAGTAACATATATAGTAATATGAATTTAACATGTCCTGATATAATATTTTTCAATGAATTTACTATTTATCTATAATATTTTTCGTTGAAATACATAAGGAAATGTATTTTGCTTGTCTGCAATACTATGTTATAACTTAAGTCGTATTATTAACAATACGTACGTTGATTACGACGAATTATTTTCACTGTAAAGCACCAATATATGCACTAAAAACATCGGTACACTAGATAGCTACACGTAGAAAAGCTAAACGATACCTACTTATATTAAGATTTAATTCAAATATATATATAAAAAGGTACGTTGTTGAATAAGAAACCTATGCGAAAATTGCAGATCGGAAATTTTAACGTATTGACCTAAAGTTGAAGTATTATGGAAAGCACTTTCGTATCGAAAATATATCGAGATGACAATCTTCTCTGAAGATAAATTACGAAAATAATTACGTTGGCTATCGTGTGTACAATTTTAATCCATATTTTACTAGCCATATATTATTAATTCAGCGTGCTTTCGATAATCCAACCTCTGGCAATAATTGTTAATTTACATAATTAGCGTCAGAATCAAGTAGATTTGATTACTAAAGAATGTTATTTTAATTATTTTAGTATGGTACCAGTGAAACCGCAATATAACGTCTTAGGCAAGCTAACGAACTGGAAGCAGAGGCTAAAAAACACGAGCGCCGCCACCACGAGCATTTACAGCGGACTGACTGAATGGGACGGCCGATACTTCCTCTCACCTCGCCGCACGCGTGCCTAAGGCGCGGTACAGCAGTTTCGGTAGCCCGACATTTGATAATTTTTGTTTAAATTTATGATAAACCTTCGCTAACAAATGAGAAAAAATTTAATTTAACTCCTAATTTATTGCTATGAGTTTTTTTCTAATTTTAGGTAGTCCTCGTATTAATACGGTATTATGTTTGTAAGAACAATTCCTTCAGCGATTATTGAGCATAGTTTGGCATTTAGAGCAAACATTCGTACAGATTATAAAAAAAGCAACGACATTTAATATATCTATAAAAATATACTTTAGCACTGGCAGCTTTGACGAACACGTTCACGGTTATGTGTATGCCATCATAAAAAGCGATAAACGAAACGCACAACCCTACGCATACACAAACACACTTGCAAGCCAACAATCTCACGCGTATTTTGACTATTTTGATAATTAAAACCAGGGTCGGATAAAGGATTTTTAGCGCACCGGATAAAACAAAATTTATCGCTTTTTCATATAAGATTATTTATTCCATTCCTATACATGTGACACGAGATTTTTTGTAATACCATATGTCAAAAAATCATGTCATTCGTTCATTCATTTATGTCACACGATAGACGCTCATTGCTAGAATTATCAGCCTTCCGCTGTCCGCATCCAGCGAATTCCCGCGACCTTGATGATCTCGTTGATTCACCTAGTGCTACCTCTTCCACTTAGAACTCACTTTTACTCTATTTATTACAAAAAAATATTTAGGCTCCAAATTTGGTGACCCGGGCAGTAACTCGGCTTTGCTTGCTCCTTTATCCGACGCTGGTTATATAACCACATTAATTTTATATCTAACAGTGTTTCTCTTCGCTCTGCAAATGCTGCATTTGCTGGTGCACCTCGTATGTCGATATCGTTATGTTAGATGCCTCGGATGTTAGATGTGTGATTTCGACCTGTCATAGAAATGTTTCAGTTTAATATAGTTTTCAGGTAGCAAGTAAGATTCAATGTCATCTATCCCTACATTTACAGAAGGTTTTAAACGTAGCTCCTCAAATGTACTTCAAAACAATCGCAATCTGTTAATGTGATATTATTTATATATAATTAATACGTTGAGCGCCACATCAGCGATTTGTGAAGGCCAGTGCTGGGCATAGGCATCACCTATAGATTTCTAATAAGACCGGTGGAGTGCGACTTACAGCCTGCATTATCCAACGAGCTTAACAAGATCTACACAACTTATTGGTGGACGTCATACACTAAGCTTCTCGACCCGTGGTCTCACCTCCATAACCGGAAGGTCCTTAATGACCATCTATTCTGCGCGCAATGTGGACTGCTCATTGCCAATACAACTGGTCAATTTGTTGGACTATAAAAGTTACTTTTGTCTACTGATCTCTTCGTCCTTGTCTCGATCTCACAATAAAATTCCCAGCATAGCCAACGATACCATGTTTCGGCTTACTCTAGAATTTCTGTTAAGGCGGCATAGATCACTGACTGACATTAGTGTAAAATAAATTAAAACTATAAAAATCAAATTTAAAAAATGTACAAAAATGTGCTTTATTTAGACGCAGACGCCAAAAGGAAATCTTATAAATAATAGTAATAGTGTATATAAACAATAAATAATAAAAATAGTAGTGTATAAACTAAATTTGATATATCAGGCTTAATAATAACCAAAAATAAATTTGGCGGATATCGTATTGAATGAGTGCCTATGGGGATTAGGTAACACGGGTAGGAATACGTAAACTGTCTTCTACTGCAAGAAGAAGTACTGCCCTTAGAAAACCAATGCTTATAAGCTGCATTAATGGCGCTCAACGTATTAAGTTTAAAAAAAATCCAAAATAGAAGTATACCTACTTAAAAATTTGACGAATAGCACCACAGAATCAAAATAAACTCTTAAATTGTGACATTTAAAAAAAAAGAATCATACAAGATAATTTCGATCTTACCTTTTACTATCTTCTGATTTATTTTGTAAATAAAGCTGCATTAAGCCAACAGCTGAAAATATGGCTTTAAAAATATTCTACCGTCACTTTAAAAACAGTGTCTATATTATATGTAAGCGTGTGTCAGAGAGAGCACATGCCTAAGATATATGATTTACTGTTTCTTATATAGTGTTCCATTCGATATATTAATTTGTAATGTACATAGGTGTAAAACTAAAAGAATACTCCCCGTGAAATAAATACTGTTATAATCGTAACGATGACAGAAGAAACATAACACAAATAAATATTATAGTGCTACCGAAAATGCTGTACCGCGCCATGGGTATGCGCGGGGCGAGACGGAGGGGAAATATCGGCTGGTCTATTCTGTCTATCATGCTCCTTTTTCCTCGTTCATTACCTCGTCGCGAAATACAGCGGTTTTGATAGCACTATATGTTGTATGTGATAAGTGTTGTAAAACAAAAAAGAAAAAAAATGTTAACTCTATCCCAGGAAATTCTTGTAGTTTTACTAGAAATACCTCTGATTCCAACTCAAATTAGTCTACATTGTAAGCAGGCGTTAAAGCAACAATCTAATCGAAGCTTACCTAAAATTTTAATTAATTATACCAAAACATGTAAACCATAAATTCAATTATTAAAAATATAAGGCGTACTAATGTTATACTGTTGATTTTTTTTTCTCAAATATTTATTCTACACTTTCGATTATCTTAAATAGATAACAACAACATAATATACAATGTTATATTGATATATTATAACAACGACATGTAACAGACGAGTTTTGTACATCAGGGAATACTCTCGCAATGGAGACTAATTTTTGAAAAAAAAAAACAATACCAATATTTTTTTTCCAAAATAAAATAGTAAAGTAAATAGTGATGGTATCAAAATCTATTACCGATAATTTAAAAATAATTAAAAGGTCTCCATTGACGAGAAATCCTTAATTATATCGATCTGTAAGTATTCTAAAATTAATAATATTGACAATAAAAAATATCGTAATTACATGTTTCAATACCATAACAGATTTGACATAAAACTAAACGCCAAAATAATTAGACCAGAAAAAGTTTTGCAGGGAAATGACATCACAAGACATTGCAACACAGAAAATGTCCGCCATTACTGTCATATCACTGACATTTCATCATTAAAAGTTTAATAGATTTTTCAATGACATTCAAAGTTAATACGCTTACTGCAAAAGCAGTGCGGGAGCTGTAGCTTCGATTGTTGTAGAGAAATAAAAGAGATAGTTGTATATATAAACTCGATGATTATGATGGAATAAAGACAGACCCAAAAATTACATATTTGTTTATTTCTTACGATTTTATTTGAATTTTATTAGGAAAACGGCATCAGGTCATAACTGCCTGATTCGCACTAGTGAAGTCTTCTCTACCAGGTCGAGCCGACCTGGCTTAGCACTGTATGAAAGTGCGCAAAAATCAGTCTAGCAGCGACCACGTTAATCACTAACAAAAGCGTTATGGTATGATATTCTTGTTTATGATTGGTAAAGTATATCATTGTTACAGCTCATAGACGTCCACTGTAATGCATGTGCCTCCCCCAAAAATATCTGCGGGGAATTATATCATATTTGTGATCGCAGTGTGGTATTATGGTATGCAAAGGACGCGGCTGCTCGCTGTATGTGAGTAGTGGCAATCCTATATAATTACCGCAAAATGTTAATTATATAATATTGCACCCCGGAAATCAAACCCCCAACCTACAATCACAAGTCTCAATTCTTTACCGCTGATATTAGATAATGATAAGTGTGATCGGAACTTTTTTAAAAAGACAACAATGACATATGTCAAAATTATAGCTACCTGTCAAATCAATTTAATGGCTTCATATTATATTATAAAGAAAGTTACATTATTTAATAAACATTAATTGATACATTAAAACTGCCATCGTGGTGAAACTGAGTAATTTTAAATAATTTTAATATACTTACAGATCATTTTAATACATCGAAGTCTTATTTTAATAACACACAAAAAAGCTGTTTATATATTTGATTAGCGAACGGGAAATTGCTTTCGTTTGACAACCTTTAATTTATAATCCATCTAATACGAACGTATCAACACTTACTTTGGTCAATTTCGTTAATGGCAATATTATTGGGTTAATTACGTAACAATTTTAACTATAGCAACCCTAAAAAATTTACGTTTCTGATTATTTAATTAAACATGATTAATAAATACGGAACACAATACACACGGCGCACCATATCAAACATGTTTTTATGTTATTTATTTGAAATTCATATGTATAAATATCGAAGAAATTAACCTAACTTTTTAAATTTGTACTATGCAAATTTGATTACATTTTCAACGGTAAATTTATAACTAAGAAATAAATAATTTTTTGACGAAATGTACTATTAATTGTTTGACGTAACATTTTTTTTAATGAAAGCAATAATTATTCTTTGATAAGAACACTTTTGATAATAAGCGTATAAAGTATAAAAAATGAGATTCTCCGTAACAGTAAGTTTGAAATTTACAAAATAATATTAATTTAAAAATCTTCCAAGTATCAGAATTTTCAATAAATTCCGTCTTGAATAAGAAATTTAAAACTTTATACATTTTCGTATTCGTAAATGCTTTAAAAATTATTTCATTTTCTTTCGAAACATTATCTTTACTTCAAAACGCACGTATTAAAATACATTAAGAAGTTAATACATTTTACTAAAAATTTAATAAAAAGTTGATTCCGCAAATGATGCGGTATTAGTTATTCAAAATGGTTGTAGAAAAATAAAGTAACTTTAACTATTAAAAAATATTTACCATTCATTCATTGCAAAAGTTTTTTTATACAAAAAAAATCTGTGTACATTATTTTCGTACGCTATCTATACTTTTTTGGCAAAAGAAAAAAGCCCAAAAATTTTAAATCATAAAAAACAAATGATATCTTTAAAAGGTTTGACAAACCAAATTAAATTATTAGGATATTAATCTCTATTTACTTTCACGTCAATGAATATACAAAATGACAATACTTCATAAGTTGAGGTACAAAACCAGAGGTACCCACACTTTTTTTATCATAGACCACATTCAAAATTTATCTTGTTCCAGTGAATACCCTGCAACTACATTTCTACCATAATTCCAAAACTCGACAAATAATATGCTGAGTTCTGAATATGAAATATGGAAATTTTTACAAGTAACATTGATAGGTAAGTCGAATCAATATTTTGAGCCACGCTTACAAATTATGAATACCCAATTTTTTTACGCTTATGAAGACCTCGGTCGAGTTTCCCGTAAAGCCTTGGGGGTCACCTGGACTTTGTGAACTAATGTATTACTCTAAATGCAAAAAGGATTCAAATTTCAAATATATTATAAACATTCTAAGTTATCAGTTATGAACTTTTTAAAAAATTAATCGATAATGTTATGCGACTAAATTAAATAACACGATAATATAACAAAGAATTTAGATCAGCAACTGTTTTTAAATTTCGCCGGCTAACCAGACGCCATGATGAATTATAGTCGTTTTCTTTTACGTGTACATTTTTGTTTGTAAAAATGTTATTCAGTTTTCTCTTTTTAGGTTTTTATATATTATTTTCATAATAATCGTTAAGCCAGACCATTTTTTATTGGACAGTGAATGATGCTAAGTGTAAGCCAGGCCAGTTCGTTTCTTTTCACCAATTAGGAAAGTACTCACGAACCGCTATGTAGCAGTAGTCGTGCAATAAAGTGCACCGCCCGCCAGCCCGCTGAAAAATGCAATGCGGCAAACCACTCGGTGTTTGACAATAATCAGTGTAACAATACTCGTGAGTACGGGGCATCTCCGTGGAGGGGTAAACACGTGATGAGTGATTTAACGGTGGTAGTTGTGTAATTTGCATTGTTTGCCGCATGCGCACTTATCAGGCGGAAGTAGCTATATATTAGTCTTTTCTTACTTATTAAGAACCTCGAAAGACGTTGGATACAAGTTTTAATGGAAATCTCGGGGGAAGCCTACGATATCTTATGATTGATAACAAAATAAAATTTTTAGTACCCGTTAAAAAATATAAATTTGACATTATAATTTAGTTAAGTACCTTGACCTATGAAGTACAGTAATATTAATTACGTAATCATGTCCGAAGTGTAGCATATTGGAATGTTGCCACGTATTAAAGGTGCCAAAAAAGTATAACTTCAACAATAAACTAACCTAAAATTATAAATTCCGGGGAATTTAATTGTTTGTAATATATTAAAAACTACGTGACCATCAAACACTGATAAACAGATACCGAATAATCGAATGCATATTTGCTTAAAGTAAATAAGAAACTATGGAGTCGACTTCTCGATCCCATATTGGTTATGGTTATAAAAGCTTTAAGAGGTGTATTTGGAGGCTCATTTACTGTCTATTAATGTGTGGTACACCCTAAAGTATGTTAATAAAGTAAGATTTTTATTTTAATTAACAACATATCAAAATTAATATACTTTATCTGTCTGTATTGGCCAAAAAATACATGTATGTAACATGAACAAAAAATGAACAAAAAAATACATGTATGTAACATATCTCAAAGAAAGTAGTTTATAAAGGGTGGCTGTAAACAGGTACTAAACTTGTAAGGTTTTTTTTCTGCAAATGAGCTTTACATTCACTCACTTAAAGCCCTATATTCGTAGGTTTTTAATGTAAAGTGAATTTCCAAAAGTTAAAGCGAATCCGGAAATCTGAAGATTTTAGATATATAAGTGTTTTCCATGCTAAGCAAACTGAAAATTTTTTTAGTAAATATGCGTTCGAATATACGATTATAATACAAATATACGACATATCAACTTCGCAAATAGTTTACCAAAATTTCTTATAACGTCCTTCGATTTTCACACAAAGAAAAAATACTTGTAGAAAATCTTCTCAGCCACATTGAAATATTTTTTGCACTCCTTATATGGAAGCACCAACAAATTGTCTATTTTAACAAACGGTAAACAGTAATTATTAATCTAAAAGCTAGCGGCAGAAACGTTCAGAAACGAGACACGAAGCATTGGTATATATATATGCTATTGGTATTTTCTTAATCATTTATAATCTTTCTCTACTCGTTCTTTTAAGTGCAACTATACCGCCCACCATAAAGCAGCGTCCGAAATAAAAAAGAAACCATAGCATTAATTCAATTGCAGATGCACTGAAATACAATATTTTATAGTAATATTCTCGACAAGGCATTTGACACGTACTTTACAAAAAATAACGGTAAAAATACATAACCTAAAATAAATCAATATTGATGCACAGATTATGATAAAAATACCGTTATTTTTTATATTTCGAATTCTGTAAAGCTTTTGGATAACTAATGCAAGATAGTAAATGTGTAAGTTGATCCAACCACCTTGTGTAACAAATACCTACCGCACGTGCTGAAGGGTTAGTGTTGCCTGTTTTGGCGGGACGATTGACAGCACTATAGATAACGCGATAAATCGTTACATATATTATCTGTCAAACTTATAAAATGATTATAAAGGAATGTATAATACTGTCAACCGTACACAAGCCATATGCCACTTCAAACCGAATGCATTTAACTTACCACTTCACTGGTGAGGCAATTGATGGTGGTTGGTGGTGCGATGCGGGCTGGGGGAGGTGGGGCGCGAGGGGAACGACGTCCGTCACTCGGAGTTGCACCGCGGGCCGGAGTTATGGGGTAGCCTACGATCAAATAATTTGTTTATAAACAAGAAATTCGTTTTTAAATTTATATATATTAAAATAGTTTAACATTTTATTGTATTGAAGACATGAAGATTTGGAAAATGCAAAAACAAAAAGATGTCTACTAAGACACACATAAATGCCGGTTTTCATTGTAAAAATTTTATCATATAATTGGTGTATTTTATCCGTATTAGGTACAGAAAAACATGGCAATTGTAATAAAACCAAAAAAAAATTAATAACAAAAAGATGTCCACCAAGTTATAAAAAGGAAGAATTTTTTATCGCCAAAATTTCACACGTATGAGCCCATTTGGCAACATAGTTGATTAAAAAAAATAATTTTTTGATTAACAAATCGAGCCACGGGTTTTGAGTTTTATAACTATAGATAGATGCTATTGTCTATGTAAATACTGTAGCATTATAATTGGAGCTGATCGACATATCACCCGAGACTATTTTAGGTTTAAAGGTTTCGAGTTATATTAATTTAGGCAATAAAATGTGTCGCTTTAAGTGGGGTAACTACAGATTATTATTTAAAGTGAAGCCATTATCACCTTCAATACTTAGGGATAGTCGATATTAAGGTATCATGATATAAAATACCTTGTTCACTACTACTAGATTCTGTGAAGCTTGGCGTGCCTTCTGTCCAAGTTGGCGTCGATCCCTCCACTGAAGCCGGCGGGGTCCAACATACACTGAAAATAGAAAATTAATATTGAGTTATATTTTTTTAATTTATATAACATCTGCATGAGATTAAATTAGGTTTGAATAACATTTTGGATTGCTGTGCAGCGTTAGACAATACTGAATTAAATTAAATAGCTGTAGATTGGCAGGTTAAAGCGCAGAAGATGGTCGCTGGAACCTCAAGGTTCTTGAGAGAAGACCACGGACCTGGCGCGGTGTAGGATGTTAACCAAAAAAATGGACAGATGATTTTAATGTCTTAGGATGCAGACGGTTTTTAGGAAATTCTTCCTTCCCATTGGAAATGTAAAGGGAAGACCTCAGGTTTAAATAAGAAAATGACAAGAACATACAACTATGTTATAAAATAATTGCTTTTTAACTCACCAATCCTATCGGATATCTAATGTAACTGTAATGCAGCCATTGAGGTTGTATAGAGCAAAGTGGTTTAGACTAATCGCTTTAAGCGCTTGTCCACCTCCAACCTGGTGAAATAAATGGTCAACAAAGCATTTTTGTAAAGAGAAAACATTACCTGGCCTCATTACTTCTTGCACTGCTCAAAGCAGCTGGCGTCAGTGCCAACGACGAAGCCGACGACGTTGTTACGACGCTCGCCGCACTCGAGGCCCCTCGCCGCCGCCCCGACGCGCTCGATGACGTTGTGGACGAGGAGTTGGTGCGACTAGTCCGAGGCGGTAGACTCTCCTCGAACGGGGGCGGCGGCGTCGAACAGCAAGAGAGCGGCGCCCCGGCTGACGAAATACTAGCGTTACTACACGATCCTACTGTAGCTGTTTAAATACTCTAGCTTTCAAATACAGTGCTTAAAAATAAAAATATTACATAACATTTACAAAGGGATATAATATCAGCTATTAACACATTGTATGCGGGCGCTAAGAGATCGAATCAGAAATATGTTCCGAAGATCCGTACAAGAACCAACGCCACGGACGTAGCTAAAATAGCTGGTCGCGACCAAAAGCCGGTATACGCGGAAAGGTCACCCATTAGGTGGACCAACAACATAGTTAAAATAGAGGTTAGTCGCTGGATGCAGGCGGCGCAAAACCGGTCCACCGTAGCGACTTTAGGGCAAGCCCAATGATAATGATGACGATTTTAAATACTGCAGCAATTTTCAGGCGAATTCAGGTATATAACGATATGCGAAAATACTCATAAAATTTTGGTGTTTTTTGTTCTATTACATAGACATATAACGAAAAGTGCGCCAGTACGTACTGACACATATTTAAATCTACCCGCATTCTCCTGCCAGTGAATGAAGAACATATTTATGTGTAATCCGCGCTCTAGTAGCAGTAGAGCAACAACGACTGAACATGCGACCCGACTACAATGTGTTAATTCAACCCGTTAATAACAGTGCAATGCTACGCAGAATTTTGTATATCAAAATCCTGCACAGCACCACCGGGATCGACAACTTAAAGCATGCTATTGTACATGTCTGTCATTTACAAGCTAATACGCTCTCAAATTGAGACGCATTATTGTAAAAACATTACTGTTTGATGCCCGATACCTCCAGATAATTTAAATAACAATGCGACTTACGGGTCGTTTTTACTTAGCGCTACAAAGCAAAAACTAGCATATTACGATAACAGGATAAGAGTGAATGACGAATAAAATTACTATTATCAATAAAAATACTCAAGACAGACAGAAATATTACACTGATAAAGATATATAATTTTCGATACATGCAAGTCACAACACAAATGAGTATAGAGCATGTAATTCGATTGACATTTAGTATTTTAAGATATCATATTCTATAACTAGCAACGCGCTAGAAAATATAATTAAATATGAAAAATCACAAAATACCATGCAAAAAATAGTCAATAACAACGTTTATATCATTCCTTCATAATTAAATTATTTGTTGAACACTAGCAAAAACTCGTAAAATCATTTAAGAAATATAAGGCACTTTTGGTTTTGTTCTTAATTCATGCTACACATATTCTTCAACGTCTTTAGTCACTTGGAATATCTTATTTCTATCCGTTCTCCTTTTAAAACTTTGCCTGAGCTGATGGGCCGATCTAGCTGGTATCTTAGATTCTGGCACAGGGATCACGGTGAACTTTTTAATTTTGTCGTGTACGTTGCCACTTCTAGGCTTTGTGACCAAAGGTTTAACGTCAGTGATGTGAGGCGAGTAGGTAATTGGTTTCTTCGGAACTGGTGGCGCAAGAGGTCGTTGACCGCCTTCAAATATTTTCTTTGTTTCACTGACTATAGCTCTTCGTCTAACAGTAGGCGGTCTTGGAGGTCTTGTATTATCTACAGATGATATAGAACTTCTGCGGGAACTGTTTGTTTCAGAATCCGTTTGCATTTTTTTTATATTCTTTTGGAACATGTCTATTTGCGATTTAGCTTTCCTATGACAAACATCGTCAGTCTTCTGGCCTGTAGAATGCTCTTCACTGTAAGTTCTTATCTCTATTTTAGGTTTTATTTTCTTCGGTTCTTTATCACGAGATTTGTCTTTTTTGGATTGATTAAAAATAAATTTTTTGGATAGTCCATACATTAACTTCGGTTTAGAGGGATTTTTATTTATCACATCCTCTTTTTCCGTGCTTTTAATTAGCTCTTTCTTTGGTTGGATTGGTTTTATTGGCATTTTGGTGGATGGAGCCTCGTCAGGAGATTGCGAACGGTCACTTGACGAATCTTTTACAACAGGAGGTGGTTTGACTGGTTTCTTTTTCTGTCTAGTAATAAATTGTAACGGGTTTTTCGATACGGGTTTAGGCTTTACTTTAGGACTGACTTCTTCCTCGCTTTCATCGCCGTAATCTTTTACTTCCACAGCCACAATGGATTCTTCATCACTAGATTCAGTGAACGACAAGCCATCAAAGTCTCCTGAATCCAAATGTTCTCTGACAACTTCATCAATATTGAATTTAGCCATCATATTAGTTTGGGCTATTAAGTCTTTAGCAGAGTTTGCTCTTTCAACTATACTACCTCCATTGTCGACGTAGTCTGCAAAGTTATCTGTCGCCCCTATTTTCGTAGGTTTATCAGAATAATTAGACATAGATGTTGGAACACGGCATGCACTAAGTTCTTTAAATTTAAAATCATGCCCATAAAAGCCAAAATTATCATCACTACTTGCAAAACGTGGGGGTTTATCGTTGGTCGTTACACTTAAAGTGGGATAGTCACCTTTGGTGTCATGACCTGATGGTTGGGAATGACCTCCACCTCGCTTAGCTTTCGGGGACCCTCTTGGTGGAACAGGAGGCGGTACCCTCTGCTTTTGAGATCCCTTCAAAACTGCCGGGAAAGCCACGTCCGGTTCTAAAGTCGCTGTTTTAGCGGGGATTTGCGTGACCTTCGGCGCTGTTGATACCGGTGACGTCACTGACGTAGGCGTTATATGTGCTGTGACGTCTGACAGGGAGACTGAAGGAGCACAAAAACACTCGAATATTTGTATAAGTTTATTTTAATATCAATAAAATTGTATAAACAGATTTGGCACGAATCGAAGAGGATATTAACAAAGTTGATATAAGTATAACAAATAAAAAATTGTGTTAATTATAGAAGCGTAGTTAGTTACGGTAGTTTCAAATAAATTATATGTCCAAAATAGCATGTTTGTATTTATATTTTTTAGATGGAGCTTGACCGTGAACGTATCGTATTTATTATTGGTGCAATGTTGAGATTAGTGATAATATAGATGAAATAATAGTTAGCATGCAAATTTGTAGGTGAAGCGAAAAGTAAAACGATACCAATAGTAAAAGATCCGATAGGTCAATAGCAGCATGAAAAAGAGAATTAATGACATTAAGGTTAAGGTTGCTTTTTGAGTGACCGCTTAATTATAATATATATAATATGTACTATTTGATTCTAAACTGTTTTCTTATTTTAAAACAACTATTTTCATACTTTAGAATTATCATTTTTAAAACATAATATACGAATTTATTGGTTATAGGTGCACCATTTCCAATAACTCTGAAACATATCACAATTTATTTTGTAACGGAATGCAACAAGATAATAATTTCTGGCAGAAAAAAGACTGCAGGGACAGAAAGTATAAAATAATCAGATTTAATATGTAATGATTCTAATTTTAAAAACGCTTTTTCGTGATAAATTATCATAACATTATTTATCATTTCTGAAACCATCGATTTTTAGACAGTTTATACTGTATATTACTTGACAGCAAATGAGCTATACATTCATCGCTTTAAAGCTTTTATACCTATAGCCAATCATCCTGTATACATATAAAAACCATCTTAAGTGAAAAAGTGTTACACTTATTTTAAACACCCTTATAATCTTAAAAGCTATAATATAAAGCTGCCATACACATATTTTTATACATTTAGCTAGTATTTTATGTATAGTGTCCGATTGCAATACAACCGTTGATATAGATATATATACAGATAATAAAAAGACTAAAACCTTATTTGTCTCACCTGCTTTGACGGCCGGAGCACCGCTGGACCCTGCCGCCCCTAATCCGTTCAGAAAGCGTGCAAATATTAAAGTTTTTTTTACACAGACAACTATGTTATTAATAACTCATGCTAAGTGAATACTTTTATAAGCTGTTAGTTATAATAGATGGGCTAAGAATGCTTATAGCATGTTATTTTCATAATTAGTTTTAAATACTCTGCAAAAAAATGTTAATTCAGAACCTTTTTAGTTAACCAGGCCTTATATTTAACAATTAACTATGCTGTATTCGTCGAACAGTGACAATACCAATAAAAGCACAACTCACCTCGTTGTTTAGTCTAAGAATGTAAAGATGCGTTTACATACAAATATTTGCACAGGTAGAGATTTAGACATCATTTTTCAATAACAGAGATGATAATAAAAATATTTTATTTATTGCACATTTTTAAAGTAGTCGCATAAAAATCCATCTTTACATTTCTTTGTTAATGCCAGCTACTATTATCAGTCCCTTTCACTTACAAATATATGATTGAAAGAGCGCTATATTAATGTTGTCCGGGGAATATAACATAAAGCAATTATATGGAATATTAATTATATAGTTACATTATATACATATGACCAAAAAACATAGCTTGTGTAAACAAATCACCTTTACGTAACACTAGTAAAAATTAAACAATGGAATTAGATACAAATCTCATTTATTTTAACATTAATAAATATTTTGGTCACAATCTGACATAGGTGCATAAATTTCAACAGTTTTACATAATACATTATCAACATTTACATACGAGATATAGCGCGTTGGCAAATAAATTAAAAAAAAAACCATCACAGCTGTACAAAGTGGAACGCATTGATTTCATCGCTTCGTAGCCATTTACAAATATTTGGTATTCATTATATACAAATTCGACTTAATCATACTAAAAATAAATTATCTTTGAAACTGGTATCCTTTCTCTGCCTATTAAAGGTAACGACAGTATAATAAAAATGTCCCTGTATACCGTATTTTGTATCAACACATTTTCTCAATTTTCCTGTGAAATAATAACTTAGGTCTATGAAAATAACTTAAAGCTAATGGTAGTGGAAGAAAAAAATTAAATAAATTAATGACAAACATGACAGTTCTGTCAACACTAATCATTAAGTATAGAATAAGAGGAAAGATGAGTTGGTGAAGAAATGAGATATAGAAGTTGAATAAGTAATTTTAATAACTTCACTGTTAAAATCTTTATATAGATAACTGATAAAAATGTATTGTCAATACATTTAAAATCGAGTAACAATTTCGACAATAAATTTTATAGTAGCACTACATGTGTAGATACATTGAGGATATAGCTAACAAACTATTAAGTAGTTAAATAAATTACTGGATTAATAATTAAGGTTTTATATATATATCAATTTGTATGTTCGATGTTTTTCTATGAGATCGAATCAGAAATAAAGATATCCGTTGACGAAAGGAAGTAACCGTCATAGCCCAGCAAAAAGGCAAAATTAACAACTGGTGAAATGATGATAAAGATAGTGACAAAAGCCTCCATTTAAATATTTACTAATCTATTATGCGTGCCTGGAATTTTTTTTTGGTATTATATACCAACCGGTATATAATTCCAAGATTTTCCACAAGATGATCCTCCAACATTTCTAAGTGGCGTCGTTATTGTAAAGATTATTAGACTCATAGGCGAAAGCTAAATCGAACAGTGGACTTCTTACAACTGAAATAATGATGATGATATCTCAAAATGAGAAGCAAAAATGCGGCGTTGGCACGGATTATGTATTTAGAAGTCCAATGTTAAATTGTTATACTAACAAGGCTCATTATTTACCTTTTTGTAAAATACCTCTTTCTTTAGTGTCGATATTAATTAAAATTGTAATTTGAAAGGCGAAAGATACAAATTTAAGTAGAATATTCTATAAAAAAGTGACAAAATGTATTGATACAAAATTCCTCACATACGCTGACATATAAAATTTAAATAGCATCGTTACACATTTACTTTTAAAATTAAATAATGGACATATTATCTGCAATCACAGGAAACTTCCATCTCAATTTCTAGAGGTAGAGTTTCAAATAATATACAATGCAAATACACACTCCAATTAAAACATCGTTTAGATTTAAAAGTAAATATTATTAAATTTTACTTTATTGCTCATTTGCTTTCTTTCTCACCGTTTGAGCTTGACAACATTTGTGACAACAGCACTGTGGAAATTAGGAATGTGTTCTACCGGTATAAAATAAATTAAACACAAGACACATGCTAAAAAAAAATTAACCACATTTATATAAATGTCTCACCGTAATAAATTAAAAATGTACTTAATGAAATCATTAAATTAATTTCAAAATTAATTATAAGACATAAAATTTTCTAACGAATATCACAAACCAAAGGAAATTCTACACAAATATATCGTCGAGATCTACTCGAGACCTCTGAAAAGAACATCCCATAAAACTGAATATGTACGAATATTAAACGTACACCCTATTAGGTTATATAAGTCTTGGATTTTTTAGGGAATTACCAGGTGGTGGTTGAGGTCAACGCAATTTCAATAGTAATTATTTCAAAGCAAATACATGTTCGTTTGGCTCTATATATACATAATAAACATGAGCAATAATACTCACATCGCAAATAAAATACGGCTTCTGCTACACCTGACGCCGTGTGTATAGCATCTAAATTCCTATCCTAGTTGACGCTGGAAGAGCTCAATCAGCTGGTGGTACGACTATGATGGTGCTTCCACTATCGTTTCCAGAGTAAATAGCGGCTTTCTCCAGACTCTTCACATACACAACCTCCTTAATGTACCTTTCCGAATCCGAGTCCTTGATGTGTTCGTCGCCGTTGAGCTGTACTACCGATACATGCTCGTTTGTCTGACTTCCTTGATCGCTCCTGATCGCGATCGGCGACTCAGGTTTGATGTACACAGTCTGTGTGGATCTCACTTTACGGAACCGCATGTCTTTAGGTAAGGTGGAGGCTTCTCTGGTTTCTGATCTTATCGGAGTTACGCTTCTGGTTCTGTAACTGGAATTGAGGCTTTTCGGCAACGTGTTGGGTTCCCTCGCCTGTGTGTTTGTTGAAGGTGTACTTTCTGTCTTCACCAGTCCTATATCCATGAAGAACTTTTTAAACTTCTCTACGAAGGTAGGAGATTTCGCTCTGTTGAAGCTGCTTGAAAGTCTTTCGTTGGAGTGCTCCTTCGAACTGACCTCGTCGATTTTCTCCGGTATGTTGGACATACTTTTATGCTTCTCCAGAATGTTAGAACGTCTCTTCCAGTGTTTCTCGTCTTCCTCGTCGTCAATGAACGGTATGTCTTGGAGATTGTTTTCGTTTCTGGTGTCCACGGCCGCGTCTTTTAGTATTTTGACCACGGGTACGTAGGTGTGCGGCTCCGCTATGTATATTTGTGGTACGCTGGTGCTGGTGTTGTCAGTTTGTATGCCGCTGTCGGCGAGGCTGCCGTTGATGTGCGAACTGCCCGCGCCGGTGCTGAGCACCTTGGTCAGCTGGTCGGACAGACTCTCCATGCGATCGTGAACGGAGGCGCGGTACGCATTGTCCGCGTACGAGGTACCCGGCTCTCTGGCCGGCAAGTTCGAAGTATCAAAGTCGATGCGCCTCTGGAAGGTGCCTATACGGTCGCGGTCGAGTATTTTCAGCCTGTCGGAGAGCACTGACGGGTACTCGGTAGGTATCTGCGGGATTTGGTGCCTTTGATTCCACGTCGATATTGTTGTGTCGGTAAAATCACTCATGCTAGATCTTAGTGAAGATCTCGGCGACAATCGGGACGTTTGCCTTAGTAGCAGTTCAGGGTTATAGTCCTTAATCGTTCTGCCGACGAGTTTTCGCCCTGCGTAACAGACGGCCAGGTTAAAAGGATCACAAGGCGCTTTGGGACTTTTGTTTTGTGATACATTTCAGTTTATTTCGCCTCGCCCGACAGGCAGTTACCGCGTCGTTCCACCGTTTTCACATTAGCATTCACACTGACCAACACCGTTAGCACATAAACATCACGTCACGTACTTACTGCGTAATCTATCAGCACTTGTTCCACATTCAAAATAATTAAAAAGAATAACCATTCAAAGACTAGGAAATTAACAAAACATCACAACATGATTTAGGTCACAAACACCGGAAAGGATTGTTGGGTTGGGACAAAAATAAACTGAAATGTATAATAATAATAAATAAGTACCAAAAATATTTTCGCATTCTCTTAACGTTAGGAATATAGGTAACCGGTCTGCCCGTATTATTAAATAATCGCATGTGCACTTAACATTGTTACTAATATCTACAATGTTATTTAATAGTAGCAACCTTATACAGTTAAAACTGTATTTTATTCTCATAAATAAAAATAATGACAATCGGTTACCTGGTGTATCGATCTCTTCCAACGGTTTAATCGGCTTCGCGATGCTTTTTCTCTTGGAAGGCGAGTGTTTCAGGGCTAAAAAAATATTTTTAATCATTACAACTTCTGTATTTTACTTTGCTATCACTTTTAGTATGGTGATGTTTAGTCATGACCCAAAAGACAAAATTTTTAATTGGTTAAACTATGATTGCTTATTCAAACTTGTGTCATAACATCACTATACTGAGTAATAGAAACAACATATCAAGACTGTGTAAATAAATAAAAATTATAAGCACTGCATCAATAGTTCGTATCGTTAGGCGTTCGCAAATCATAATTAACTCATTTATATTTTCATAAAGCTATTTATTGAAAAAAAGAAAAAAAATAAAGTGAAAAAAGGTCGTAGTCATGCGACGTATAACGAAAGAATACTGGATCAATTACTTATGAATTTAAATAAATTTTTTTGTTAGAAAAATTAAATTAAATTGAGGAAAATAAAATATAATTTAAATGTCGAATTCAGATCCAGAATAAAGTGGGACAGTTATGAAAACTACAATCCAGGCAATCTAGCTACTAGGGATGAAGGATCCCAATAAAAAAAATAGAAACAAGAAGATGGAGCTATTGATACTTTTGGAATAGAGTTCAAATAAACACATACAATGTAAAGAAGGAAAAACAGTTGAATGCATACAATTATTTGCAATTATATAATATAATCATGGTTATACACCCAACTCCTTTTTTTACATATTTTTGAAATAATGCGCGATGGTTTGAGACACGGATTTTTTTTTGCAAATCGAATTTCTACAATTTTTTTATTTCAATTTTGACAGTACTTACTTATCTGTAAAAAAACAAAACAAACTACCTACTAATGATAACATTTTTGGTATAGTCCGTAATAAAGTTGGACGCTTGTTGTCACATAAATAGTTGCAAAACAGATTTATTCTTAAATTCAATTTGTATTTTTGTGTTTTGTTACTACTATTGGTAAATTTTTTTTTAAATTCAAATATTAGTTTTATTATATTAAAAATATATTGATTTTATCTTACACAATTTTTAAGGTTGTGAAACATTTTTAATACTCATCCATCACACACTTTTCTAAGGCCTATACAATAAAGGAATATTTAAATAACAAGAATCCTAAGCAAAGATATCACTTCATTATTTGATTTTCATTTAGGCTATATCTTACTTTATGTGCATAAATGTGTTGTTGAGGAGTTTCTTCCTGCTTCTTTTCCGCAAATGTAACACTTTGCCAAGCTACCCAGCTCAAAAATAAAATATATTTAAAGAGATCATTTAGTCCTATTAAAAGTTGAATAAATGAATTTTATATTTATCTTCAAGGGACTTATCTAAGGTGTAAAAAAAAAGAGTTGGGTGTAAATATAATATAGTAAATTATGTGATTGTTTACGCATTCAAATGTTTAATAACAACAATGACAGTACGACAGAAGGATAAAGAAGGTTCCAGTCGAAATGGTAGACGAACACATTGTCATGCTATAACGGAGTCAATTCATCAACTCTTAGGGACTTACTCAGACCTCCAGAGACGCGCGCGAGAATCCGATTACGGACAATTGTTTGAAAGAAAGAATGAAAAAAACACAGATATTATTTTCATATGGCAACATGGTTCATAAAATAGGGGCAACGAGGGACGTGCATGACTTAGTACTTCAATAATCTTAAGTTACTTCAATAAACGTCATGCTGGCAACTTGGATGTGAATTTAAATATAAAAAGAACTGCATTCAAATAATAAATAACAATAATATTTCATTTACTGATACATGCCTGGTAAAAATGGCATTTACAAAAAAAATAATAATTAAACTTAAATAATAACTTCACACATGTTTGTTACAAAATAACAAATAATAATATCACATTCACGAACATAAAAACGCCTACATAAAAAAATTAAAAGTTTGGCTGTTGGTGTTGGAGACTGTATTAAATTTAGAATTACTGTGTAAAATATAAAAAAGCTACGTTCTATCAAGTGTGGCAGTATATCGTATACACAAGAATAGCCGTAACTGTTTTTTCTAAGCCTTTTTATTTCATTAACAAACAAAGATATCTTTATACAAAAGATATCCAGTCTTCTTTATCTTAAATCAGAAAAAAAAACAATCTAAAAAGAATCTGAAGGCACAGTTGCCAGTTATTAAATTGAAAAGCTTTACGAAGTATTAAACACGAAATAAAGATTCCTTTTTTAAATCTTATAACTTTTTTTTTCCCTTTAATCGTCTAGACCACTTTATCTCATCCTTTTTTCATTATTATTTAACACTGCATACCAATCCAAAATATTATTTCAATGTAATTAATTTCAAGAGACAAGCTGTGCCTAGTGTAAAGTTATATCAAACATTAAGTTCTATTAACAGCAAAAATTGTATAATCACAGTTAAGAGTAGTTGTCGAGTTTCTTGCCAAGTTCTTCTCTTTAGAATTTACATTCCAAACCATACATATTTAAATTTACGATATATCCATGTATTGACTTTTTGGTAGTGCAAAGCAAAGCCTATTATAATACTATTATAGCCTTTATGTAAGTAAGTCTGTTGTTATGGTAATAAAAATATTATTACATATATTATTATTATAACTATATGTTAGATACTACAAAAGAAAAAAAATTAACGTCTGGCAACACCAACATCCGCTCCATAGCTACATACAAGACGCACACAAAAGACATATAAAACAGCGCCATCTCGCGGCCCTACAGTACCTATATAGCTCGTGACCAGGGTGCGGAACTTGCGGTGGTTGCCTTTGATCTCGGGCAGGTCCACTGGCCAACAATTGAGCTTTGTTATTTGCGTCGAGTTACATTGGTTAATAAAGCACGTGATATATATAATCTGGCAATTGCATCATCAAAAGGAGTAATGAGAATAAAATTAAATATTCTTAAAATGTTAAACTAAGTCATATATTAATATTATACTTTTCATTATTTTGTAAAAAAGATATTATCTTAAAACCATTTATTAAAAGTAGCATTAAATAATTTAAAGTTGACGGAAATTCGTAGTTGAAGGTGTTGAGTTATGTATGTAAAAGCTTTAACATCTATTTCTAATCAGCCTGTATGATGATCATTTTGAAACCATTTGAATGTACCAGGACAATAACCACTAGCAGTAAAAAGTCTGTACAGATAGTAATCAGTAATTAGTTTTAATGTTTTATTATCATTACATTATTAATTAATTCGGAAACCGTTGATTTATGAATATGGTTTACCATACATTAATTGCAAATGAGACATATATGCATCCTATTAAAGCTTTTACAACTATAACCAACCGACCTGTATATTTTAAACTGTATTTTATCACTCTGCTTATATCAAAACTGCATTATGACGATTATATGAGCATCTTTTTACTTGAACGTCAATAAAGCTATTATTAATATTATATGATAATTAGTTGATTTATCGGAGTTCTGATACTCTGAGACATATTTAGATAAGAGTTGGCTTAATATGGAAAACATTTTTCTTACAAATTGCATGCGAATGGGCAAAAGGTTTTAATTTTAAAATAATTCTTGTTAATGCGAATTAAATGACAAATATTTCTTTTTATCAGTAGTAACTATATAGCTCATTTTATTAATCTATTAGTAACTTATTGACAATACTTCCATAATTTTTAAGCAGAATATGTTTCAGAATATCATTAAAGATATTATTAAACTATAAAGAAACCATTAAAATTGGATTAGTATATCAAAGACCATAGTTAATCATAGAGCTCCGTGCAAGAATCAAGTTTGCAAGTTAGGATGCCAGTATCACAAACACAGCGGCATATAAAGCAAAATTTGTTAGTTCACTAAGCAGAGTTTTAGCGAAATCCTGTTTCCACTTACAATTCCTCCGGTAGCAAATTACATATGAGTTAAATATTTCATCATTATTACCACATAGTGTTAGTAAAAAAAACCATTTACACACAAAATAACCAATTGCCTACACATGTATAGTATCCAAGCGATCTAAGAATAGCAAAATGATATTGGTAAGAGATGGTTTAACGACTAAACATGAAGAAGAAGAGAAAATATAGAACTGGAAAATAATTTGTTTTGTATTATTTTCAACTTTTTTTAAATTCGATTAAATGTTTGTATTAAATTATGGAAATTATTAAATAACACAAGTCTATTATTTTTTAACATGAAATACAAGACAAAATAATTTTTATTAAATCATTGTAAAATCAGGAAATAAACAAAAACATAGAAGAATGTTTGTGCTTCGGTCAAAAAATCTATCCATAAATCAATTTATCTAACATACTGTTTGTTGAAATTTGCCATTTAATCATAATGAAAATTTTCCTACATAAGGGTATCCTAAATAATAAATAAAATTTGTACTCACACGAAGGTATTTTCTTAAATACAGTTTTGGCCATGAAATCTAGAAACCGTTGCGCGTAGAAGCTCGGTCTGTGCACTGAAACTGTATCCTGTAATATACGTAGAAAATTAATTTTGTGTTAATTAAAATTAATATACAAAATATTTATCGTTGAGGCCAAAAGGTTCTCGAGTGCTGACCAAAGCAACGACATAATCAGGGTTGCGGGAAATTTATGGATGCAGTCAGTCATCGTGCCGAGCTTTGGGGTAAGTTTATGTCTATGTGGAGAAGGGGAGAAAGGAAAGGTGGCTATCGGTGGACTTGATGATGATGAGGAGAAGAAATACTATGGGTATACCTTGTTCGCAAAAGAATGGCTCAACGATTGTGATAAAAAATATATAATATAATAATGCTCAGGAGAGAGAGATAGACTTTAACCTAGATAAAAAAGAAACAATTCATATAGAGGTACAAGAGGTGGTCCTTATCGCTCGATGCATCTCTTCCAGACAACCTTTGAATGGAGATGAGAGACATGTAGGAGAGGGCTGTTTTGGGTGTACATACATACAAATACATACATTACAATTCACACATACATATATACAAATATCCTAACATGACATAGTAATATATAGTATAGAATGTAGCATTCAATGTACATTTTATTATATAAAGAAGAAAACTTAAAGGTGGTACATAAATTATTTATTTCGATATAGACATTTCTATACTTGTTTTGTAAGATAGTAGTACCGAAAGAGTTGTTTAGAGAACTCGATGTTAAGAAAATCTGTAATGATATTGGGAGTAAGAGAACTCACCCCGTCGTGTATCATGCTCTTCCAGGTGTGTTCAAGCTTCTTGCGCAGGCGGTAGGACTGCAGGATATCGATGATGCCGAGGAAAAGGAGCAGCCGCTCGCCGCGAGCGTTCCGCGCTGGAATACCGCCCGGCCTTGCAAACAATAACATAAGTTACACAAAAATACAGACAGATATAAGAGAGGAAAGCAGAATTGACACTTGACTTGTCACCGTAGATTTATTTCGTTTTAATAAAAATATGAAAGTAGAATTAATATATTGATAGATTATTTACAGAAAGATTAGCACAAATAGAGGCCATTTTCGTTTGGTACAAAAACTGCCTTGCCACAAGATAAGGTTCTTTCTAGTGCTACCAAGTCGAAATGTGGCCGTTATGTTATAATACTAAACGGGTATTATTGATGAGTAACAGCCCTAGCCGAGAATACCTCGAGGGAGCCCTTGAGACTAGTCATTCTATGGAGCGTTCGTCTAAGTGAGCTTAGAGCTTTATGATTTTCCAGTTCCATCTGAGTCAAGGTTCCCCAGAGTCTTTTTAGTCTTCTTAGCTTTGCTACCTATAAAGAGGTTTTAGGTTAAAAGCCCTTTGCGCCCTGTAGATTCTAGAAATCCTACTTTGTCAAAAAAATTGAAAACTAGTGTTCATTTCATAAATTTTTAAGCATAGAAAAGATTATCAACTTACGGCACATCCTCTTCCTCATCAATAGGTTCGCTTTCAGCCTGAATGCTCTCCATCGCGGTAGAATGGGCCACCAACCGCTGCCGGTTAATAGATCTGAAATTACAATATGGCGTTTGAATTTATTAACTCGTTTTAAAATTAGAACACTTAAATTTTTTTTAAAAAAACATTTGATTTTAATCATGTAATATTTATAAATTTAACATGATTTATTTGTGATAAAATTGTCTTCAATTGATTACAGAACTGATCGAAAATAAATTTCAAGAGCACATTAAAAATAAAAAAAAGAGAAATTAGCACCTTACAGATGAAAAACATAAAATAAATTATTTACTATAAATATTAATCATACATATTCAAAATTCAAACTATTAACAATAAATTTTTGTAAGGACTGTATAAACACATTCAAACAAGAATTTTTTTGCATATCTTTATAATAAATTAACA
This sequence comes from Battus philenor, assembly GCF_028537555.1. NCBI lineage: Eukaryota > Metazoa > Arthropoda > Insecta > Lepidoptera > Papilionidae > Battus > Battus philenor. The sequence goes on along the minus strand of NW_027181683.1, from coordinate 9,925,225 downwards.
TTTTTTATACAATAGATTGGTTATAGATGTAAAAGCTCCAAAGAGGTGAGTGTGTAGGTAATTTATCAGCTAAAAGCTTCGAAGCTTTTACACCCATTTCCAATCATGTATAAAGAGCTTACTCTAACTCTGAAATCGGTAATTTTTTTTTCAGGCAGTACATGATGTGTAGGGACAGATAGTAAACAATAAATAGTTTTAATATAAAGTTATTCTTATTTTGAAAATGCTTTTTATAAAAAGCTTTAGAACAAAATAATGAAGTAATGGTAATGTACTAAAGTATATCATTACTTTATTACTTTTGAAACCATTAATTTTTTGGATAGGGTGTACCGTATCATAAATTAATTTATATCAAATGAGCTGTATATTCAATACAAAGTTTTTACACCTATAACCAATCATTCTGTATAGGACAAAAAAAAATATTATAAATAATGAATAATATACATTCCAAAGAAATTATTTAGTTCCAGTTTATGAATGTTTAATGAATTGTGAAATTGAAAACCCTTACATGCCCAGAGGTGAACAGAACAGACATGCTTTTAACAGTTTAATACACATGCACAAGTCTATGTTAGCATTATTTATCAAAGACAGAGAAGGCATATTTGTTAGAGAATGCTCTAGACAACCAGAGTTTAGTGGGACATTCAAGTTATACATAAATAACAGAGATAGATATCGTACTGCGTCCTTTTCACTTGCATCCCGAAATCCTCCTTGCCTTGTTCTAATCTGAAAGTTTTCAAAGAAACACCGTCACCACAGCCGAGAAGATACTCATAAAGACTTGAATGATAGATACACTTTCCTTTTAGATATTTATTTATATATAATTTCTAATTACCAAAGATCGATAATAACAGTATTGAATGTATGCCATACATGTATAAATTTTTAAATGAAATAAGTGTAGTATATACCAGCAAATAAAAAAATATTTTGCTCTTTTATTTAAAAAAAAACCTTTCTTAATCAAAAATATTGATTCCGAATATTTTATAATTTGGCAACATTATTATTTTGGCTATATTAATAGATATAATAAAATTTTAAGAAGACGATGTATTTCTTTAAGATTAAATTGGTGTAAAATGATACAGTCAATTTATAGTAAACAATAATAATATAACGATTTTTAGGATAATTTCCTAAAAATCATTATATTATTATTGTTTACTATAAATTAACTGAATCATTTTATTCATAAAAATCTAATTATTTATTAATTACAACGAGATCAACAATCAAATACATATTAAGATACAAAAACAAGTAACTCCTATTTAAAAGTAGTTTTTATTGTAATATTAAAGCAACTTTAACATAAGTATTGACTTGGCGTTTCTTCCCTTTTTTTTGGTAAGAGGTTTAATTTTGGTCTATGCAGATTGTAGTCAGATCACTCATAGATCTCATTACAATTTTTAACAGATGCATTTTTTTTATTACAATCAATATTATAAATACTTTTTTGGCAGAATTTATAAGCAGATATCTTCTATTTACACTAGGGCATTTAATATTTGCAATTAGAAAATCTTTTTTCTACTCAACTGCTAATTACACTCACCGAGTTCTATTGAGGCCACTTCTCTTTGGTTCTCCCTCATCTTCTCCGTCGCTCTGGCCGGAGTCTGTGCGTTTTCTTGCTTCAGTCTTCTCTCTTTGCGCCTCATCTAAGTTGTGAATTCCGACGAGTAGCGAATAATCCATAATCTATCAATAAATTAATAAGTTATTTACTTAGTATGACCATATATTTTACATTTGTCAAAGTTTAACGCATTCGTGCTAAGAAATAAATTGTTACTCAGCCTTTTCTGAACTTTCTGAAAGGCTTCCTTCAATTGGTGAAGGTGAACAAGGTTTTCTAATACAATTGTTAAAATATAGTGTTGTGAGATTTTATTGTGGTATAATATTTTTGTATTGTATTAAAAAATTTAAATTTTTGAAAAGCTAAAATAGACTTGAAAATTGAGATGGAATTATTAGCAAGAAGAGTTAATCTAAGATTGTACATAATTATTCCTGCAAGGGGAGCTGAGGGTAAGTTCATTAAAAAATGCATATTTTCATATTATTGCTCTTATAGATATAAATCTCAAGCAGAATAATTGTTTTTTGCGTGTTAAAAATTACTAACAATGAGTTTTATGATATTACAGCTACAAAAGGCAGTGCAGTCCAAGCGAAACAGGCGGGAGGCTGTTAGTATCTTATGCATTTAAGATAATCCTCTAAGGCGGGTGTATATGTACATATTACAAATAAAATCAAACCTTAAAACTTTCCAAGACGCGACAGTCCCTCTGCATTGTCTTGATAAGTGCGTTGTAAGTGTCTGCTTCCAGAAAAATTCCTTCGGTGTGATGTTCCATAAAATCCAAGTCCTTATATGTAGGCGAGTTTTTTTGTCGTTCTGTTTTGCTTGCCTAGCACAGCAATAAAAATGTTTTTTTTTATTCTTCACGGTTTAAATTCTTTTATTATAAAATTCAGAAATATATCATGTTAAAAACAGTTTAGTGGAAATATATGAACATGCTTATTCTGTATAAAAGTCAAATGGGTTAGTTGTATTGGGAGTATGTGTACAGAATTACCTTATTTTTAAATTTTATAATTATTCAGTTTTTTTAGTACAATTGTTTTTATGCATGAAGTAAATCTGCGAACTCTCAGCAAAAAATATATTTGTATAGAAAATTGCATCTAGTCCATTGGATTGGCAAATAGATGCTGTAGTAAACAGACGGACAGCTGTTGTTAGGGTCTTACAATTCTGAAGTGGTAAAAGCCAGTACGTGGTAGACAGACTTGTTAACACAGTTTGCTTTCTTGATCTTATTGTAAATCTATAGTAAAAGCTTTTGTCCAACAGTGGACTTCTTAAAGCTAATATAATGATGATTAACATATGTCAATTGCAGAGATTCTTTTATATCTACATATAATTTAAATTTTATGGTAATTGATTTAAAAAAATCATTAGTCTATCTTTGGACAAGTTAACAGATTGTTACCAAAAAACGCGACGAAATTTTTGACGAAAAATTTTAACTTTGTAGTCTATTACCTTCCTCTTATACGTCGAGCCCTTGAGATCGTACTTCTGATGCAGTTTGACAGAGGATGGCAGCAAATTGTTCATGGCCACCAAACGCACGTTCTTGCTGTTGCATTGGTAGCAATATAGGCCAAAGAACTTCGGTAGGAGCGTGCGTGGGTTCTAAAATCGAAAATACATAAAGTTATATTGATGACTTTTAACTATTTCTTTTAAAATAAAAAAATATAAAAAGTAGCATATCAAAATATCGTTTTTATCAATGCAGGCCGCTTCCAATCTATTCTATTAGAAATCAATAGGGGAGGCCTATGTCAAACAGTGGACGTCACACGGCTGAAATAATGATGGTGAATGTAAATTATAATGGCTACGATTTTTTTAATATTTGTAAACCTTTATATCTTTACGTTTAAAATCAAAAACAAAATTTTCCATTTGTAAAAGTTATGCAAAGTTATAATTCCGAATGTAATACGTCTTGAAAATATTATTCTGAATTAATTACAACATGCAATAAATGTTTTTAGACAGTATTTGTATTAGTTTCATGTGAAAGTTGTTGAGACAGGTCTGATGTAATTACCGCAGTTTGAAAGTTTGTTGCAACGGAAAAATGGTATGGTATCGTAAATATTTTAGAAATTGACGTTAAGAAGTTTTTATGCAAAGCAATAAAACGAGCAGTGACTGAGTTTTTATTGCTATATATAATGCTATAACTTTAAAAAAGGTGATTACAACTAACGTCCAAACGCTTCGAAACCACGTTCGATGGTCACCTTGTTTTAGTGTTCGTGGAAATTAGGAGGGAAAAGGAATCGATGTGAAGTTTGTACGAAATGTTTCATCGAGTCTTACACAACATATTTTTTAATTCTCCAGGGAAATTGCAGTGTCTGTGTTACGGTAGGGTTCTAGATTCCTAACATACGTCTTTTTAAATGGTTGCTTCACTGTTGTTTATTCGAGTTAAGGTAATAGCGACCTGTAATCAACGTTACCACACTCCATGCTCAACCAACTGATTTATTCCGGCCCTAAGTGCCATTGCGCTAATTTTAAGTAATCCCAAACTCCTTGACTAGTGAGATCGTAGTAAATAAGAGACACTTGTTTATATTTTCTATAGAACTTACTTTAATTGGTCAATGTGATGTTCATGGCTTTCTCGGTTCTCTAATTTCTTAACACAAATAAGACTACAGCTACGGTGTCCTTTAAACCTAACTCTTTGACAAAAAAATTGGTCCAACATTCCTCTATATGGCGAAACAAAAGAACGTCTTGATACTCTCGAACTCAAAGTGACAACGAGCCCTTCATCTATTTGCTAACAGAAAGTCTTCGAGGGACGAAAGAAACGTGATGCTTATTACAAGATAAAAAGGTAAAAGAGACGGCGGAGAAGTCGAATCATCGACACAACTCTGGACAATTAAGTTTATGGTGCCTTATACGCAGCCCACAGTCATAACCGATAGCGAAGGTTCTTCTAAGAAATAATGATCCGTGGTAGGGGTCACGAACCTTAGCAATGAGGATTACGATATATGTAGAAGTCATCAACTTATACATCCTACTGGTAAGATTAACTTCGTTCTTTGTACGTTAATTGTTCTCTTCAATGCTCGTAATAAATTAAAGTTAGATATAATTGCAATGTCACTGACACGAATTCATATGTGTCACAAACACATTTTAATGAATTGCGCAATAACTGTACCAGTGACGGGTGAACATTAAATTTTATCTGGGTTTAATGTCGAGTTTTCCGTAGTTTGATAATATGGGTATATAGTAACCTTTATTCTTTAACTGGCTATATATGCAAGGTTTTTCATACTTTAGATCGGAGGTTTCCGGCTATTTTCTCATAGATTACTTTCATTATTTTTGTAGAAACGGTTGACCCCCTACCAGAATATTTTACCATATTCCCAAAATAGTACAGAAATTGTGAAGAATTTTATGGAAATTTGTGTTAAACTGAATATGAAATATGTAAATTTTTATAAATAATACCTAGCTATTTAAATTTAAAGCAACATTTTAGTTCTTCGCCAAATCACGTATATGAATTGTGAACCCCCTCCCCACTTTCTTGTCATGCACCCTCGTCGAATATCCAGGGCATATTATTAACAACCAATTCTGACAGTTACGAGAAACACTTTATTTATACGTTTTTTTTTCTAGTTGATCCTTTTGATAACTTATAAAAGAAACCTATGCCTAGCAGTGGTCGTCCTGCGACTGAAATTATAAGTAAAAAAAAATATAATCATTATTAATCGACAGTTGTGACAAACAAAAATTTTTATAGTTATTTTTTTTATTTTCGAACATGTGTTCACTGCCTTCTATTGGAAATCTCTGGGAGAAGCCTATGTTAAGCAAAGAACGTTCTACAGCTGAAATAATAACGTAAAGTACTACATACTTCCGCTCCTAAAGAATCTCTCAGACGACTAATGTGCCCAAAGATGCGTCAGGTCACGTGTCAGCGCTGCCAAGCGTGTTATAAGATCGCCGTAACTGATTTACTAATTAATGTATAAATCTTTTACACTTGAAACGAAACATGAGAAAATTTACTACGGATCCACCACAAAAATACGATCATAATTCGCATCTTAAAATATATCCAGACCGACTTCCATTAGCATGCATTACGATCATCCCATTATGTTCGGAGATCTCAACTGCACTGATATTAACGTCAATCATACATTAAGCGGTTACTTGAAGTGTACAAACATTCGGTAAATCTGGTGGTGAGTAACGCACGGACGTTATTTGTTCCGATTTTAATGGCGCTGTTGCAAGTGCATTTACTGAGGTAAGATTTATATCACAATATAGCGAAATGAGCGTGACATTGTATACAAGGTATTGGTTACAGATGTAAAAGGTTTGAGTGTCATTATAGCTCATTTGCTGTCAATGGATTCACGCATATTACATATTAAAATAATTATTGCTTATCTATCATTGCCAGAAGTTATTGGCCTGTTGTATTCTAATAGAGATAATTTATTAAAAAGGTTAGTTGATCTATGGCCATTATTACATATCGATTATTTTTCGAAAAGATAATCTTTTTTCTCTTAATTTAAAACTGCGAACGAAACATTTGTTTACGTTGGAACGCAAATACAAAAATAATCGACAATGAAAAATTTAATTAAAATTCATACACTTGTACAGAAATATGAATTAAAATTATGAAATAAAACTTACAATGTAATGCAATTAATACCTAAAGTTTTTTTTTTCAATTAATCATTAATTGAATTTTGTGTGTGTTGGCAGAAGCAGGCCATGTCCTTTCTCGCAAAATAGCCCAAAATACAGCTGTTAATTGGACGTGTCGATCAGCGGTTTTAACACCACCGGATTATTTTGCAGGGCTTCTATAGATAAGCGTCTATATAGAACCAATCTAATTTACTCTAAACATAAAATTAAAAAACACGCACAGAAATTTACTCTGCGTAGAAATTATCTCTTTACCTCTCTAACTTTACAATCTAGCGCACTTTATAATAATCTGGCGTAGGCGGTTATTACAAAAGAATACTACCATTACTAACAGAAAAATAGCAGAACGATAAATCATGAAACTTACAATCAAGCCAACGGGCTCAATTTCTTTACTTTCGGAAAAAACATGTTTTTTGCTTCGTTTATCACACTAAAAATTGTGCAATTTAGGAAAGCCATAATCGTTTCAATGTTCTTATGTTAAAGATATAAAATATTTGGACCTAAGCTAGTATATAGTAATGAAAAAAAGACTTAAATAGTTTTCTGAGGTTACCTACCATAATAGCCTATTTTAACTTGACAATGGTTTAAGGGACAACCTGTATAAAGTATAACATTTGTAACGCAAGTCACCTGATCGAGGTTTAAGTAGTATCCAGGCAATAGCTTCTGCAGAAACTCCCCCTCCTTGTGCTGGACGGTCTTTATGATAAACTCGTCGTCGTTGGTCAGATAGAATATGCTGCCGGATGCGCCGGGGTTGCTCAGTTCGCGTAACGGTGCGCTGCACATCGACATCTGGGAAGGAAAATAACAAAACACAAAATCAACATACACTTCTTACGTCGACATGTATAAAGTACAGATGATTTGTGATATTTAACTTTATACTTCGAAATCTAATACATAAAATTCTCGTGTCACGGTGTTCGAACTTGAACTCCTCTGAAACGGCTTGACCGATTTTTACCAAATTTTATATGCGTATTTAGTAGGTCTGAGAATCGGCTACTATCTATTTTTCATACCCCTAAGTGATAAGGGTTGTTCACCCTTAAAATTTTTTTTTTAATTTTTTGACGAAATTTTTGTTTTTATTTTTTTATGATACAACATACAAAAATACATACAACCCTAAATTTTCACCCCTCTACGATCAACCCTTATTTTTTATTTGTTAATTAAAAACTTAATTTTTTTTGCAAAACAACGTTTGCGGGATCAGCTAGTAAACATATATAAATCCACTTCAGAATGTTCACACAGACAGACAGACAATCTTATTAGTCATCAAAAGACGCTGGAGGCATGACGGCCGGTATTGTTGCAAAAATATCCATTAGGCCTAGTTGAAAGGGTATCTGCATCGCCTTCCACATAAATATGAGGGAGACCAATGTCCTGCAATAAAAGTCATACGGCTGAAATGATCATGTTGATATATTAAGGCGACCGGAAAGTAATGTCGTTTCCGTCGACATATTTCATCAGAAAAACCGATTGATTTTTACCGCTTGATTGTGTTGATAGTTGATAACGAAAGTGACTGTATTGTTGATTAGAAATATAAACTTTTTAATATGTAGTCGTATGAATTAACTTATAAAGAAAACGACATTACTTTCCGATCTCCTTACTATATATGCATTTAAACAAATAAACATGAGATATCTATAAACGGTAGTCATGAATCACCATTTTCTAAAACCTCCTTTTACCTGTGTCACCTGTTGTCACACTAAGCTCACTCCCTCACCTTCAAATTGAACACTATGAGCGCCACCTATGTATTTTTCGTATTTTCATAGCGTATAAGAACGAGAAATTTAAATACGATGTTATGGGCGTAGCGTGTTATCACTTATTCCTTTTAGTTACGAAATACATAACATGGAAAACCTACAGTCGCAATTCAGACAGATAAGTCCACGCCATCAACATGTTATAACATCGTAAATAAAATAACATAATTTAAAATGCCATTTTTATGACAATTTTTAATTCATGTATTTAATCTGAAATGCTACATATGTCGGAAAGTGAATATACTTTTATCATCATTCGAATATGTAAATGCGATATCAGAATAAAATATATATAATAATAATATTAATAACATGCTGCTTATGACCGTACCGATAAAAGTTTAGCCTGCCGAAGTCCAATTGAAAACTACACATTTCTAATCTCTATTCTCTTGGTCACGTTACAACTTGAAAACGACTTTACCGTTTTCATTTATTTTCATTTTCCTTATACTTTATAAATGGTATTAATAAAAAACAAATAGTATTACTATATATTGCGTATAAGATTGAAAAGAAATTACAAAACAAAACCTCGAGAATCTTTGTGGCTTTGACTTTGACAGCACGCTTTGAACATCGCTTGTTTTGACAGTTCATGCGATGCAAATATGTTTTGTCGTTTGACAGCTGCGTGTTTATAGTTGACCAGAGTAATTAATTTTACATTTAATTAATAAATAAAGCGCAAACTAAAAACACGTTACAATAATTTATACTTTATATTGGAATTCGACACTGGCAGTCTATAATCTGTCGAGACAGCAGTTAAAAATAAATAAAACGTTTTTCAGAGAGATAACTATATTTATTGAATTAAATATCATTGGTAATCATAGTTAACTATGATTACTCATAAAACCATTTATGTATTTCGTACTCTTCAAGATTTTAACTCAATAATATAGTTAAGGTGGCGTAAAATAGCTGGATGCGGGCGGCGCAAGACAGGTGATCGTGACGATCTTTGGGGGAGGTCTATACCTAGCAGTGGAGATCCATAGGCTTTAAAGAAAAATAAGACTTTACTAATAAGTAAAGACAATCCTTACATTATCCGTACATTCCTTACTGTGCTTAACGAAAAACAATCCTTACACGTCTTTGTTATTCGACAAGGGTGATTTCGCCAGCAAGGAGCATGTTATACCCTGTGGTTTCTATAGAAAAAGAAATGTTATTTCAACTTTTTTTCCACGATTTTTTTTCTCATGATAAGATTCTTCTTTGTTACTTACTGAAAATATGAAAAAAACAGCGGTATAGCTGTCGTCGAATTTTCACTTACCGACACATAAGACGATACTTTATATTTATATACAGATAATATATACATTACAAACTAATAGTTTATAATATATAAAAACTATAGCATGCATTGAATGTTAAAGCAATTAACCGGCTATTATTCAGCTGCATGAATGTGAACATTTAGATAACTGACTAACCAACGTTGTTATTATTAGAATGTATAAATGAATTTTATAATGCATTCAATGCTATGTAAGGAACTAATCATTCGTCATGTTTAGTTGCTAAGTGATGTAACGAGTATATAGAGGTAAGGTGTTAGTCAGGCTCCTCTGTTAACACACGTTTGCCTTGTTGAAACAAAAAAAAAATGTTTTGCTGTCGATGTAAAAGCTTAAAAGGGGGTAAATGTATAACTTATTTGCTGTCGATTAATGCATGTATACGTTATTCGAAAATAAATGACAATGAAACATAATGACAGTATCATAAGAAAAAACATTTTCAAAAATCGAATAACTGTATGTAATAATTAAATCATATATTTAAGATTGATCATTTTATACAGGCTGACTGAAAATAGGAGTAAAAGCTTTAAAGTTTCTTGCTGTCGCATGAGCTTTCTCTCTCTACCTCTAAAGCTTTTGCTCCTATAACCAATCACCCTCTACACCAGATTTTAACAACATTTCAAAATTACAAAACTTGTTACTGTAATCTAATTTGGGTGTTGCGAAACAGTAGATAAATATTTGGACACTAGGCCAATCAATCGTCAAGTATAGTTCTCCGGATATCGTACAAAATATACACATGGCCGATCATTGTTTATGCTATTATTATATCAGTATACGTGCAAACATAACCTGTCTTAGCAAAACGGCTGTATTCTAGACTTTGACTATATTTTAATTTTACGCCCTTACTAATCAATGAAATTATTACAACAATACATTTAATTTTCAGTATGTACTGTTTTTAATAATGTTAATGCTGCCCAAGGGCTTTCACAGCATCGTCTGAAATATTTTCACGGAGCGAAAGGGTCCGAGAACATGTAAATTTTTTTTACATATTACTTTACGAGGTCTATAAAATGGTTTAAAATGTATGTAGCCTTGAGATTTAAAGTGGACCGGTGATCCCAGTGGTCTACTCAAAATGAGCGGTCACAATTCGGAAACGAGGATTTACGAAAATGTTTGTGCTAGCAGTAGTGAAGAATTAAAATGTTGTTGGTTTGACTTCACCATCAATGTAGGTAGATATTATATTAAGAAACTCAGTGACAGTTAGTTGTAAAAACTTGTAAATACCATATCCAGTATAACGTGCCGGGACTTCCAAGCGCTGCCACCATCTGCAACGCTTGTTCAGACGTGAAAAGGGACAAGAGAAAACTTGCGGTGTGGTCACATTTTTGCGAAATATACTTACATTTAATTTTCAAATCTTTCGTCAAGTATTTGGGAATATGGTGTATGTATAGCTAGCTAAATTTTGAAAGTGGTCTATGATAAAAAAGTCTAGGTATCAACAATCTATAGCCACCACCCATCAAATTCAATGTAAGTTCGCAAAAATATTTTAGTATTAACTCTCCCCTACCAGGAAATCGTCGGGCTGAATTCCGAAGAGATCCCTGAAGTACCGGAAGGCGATGGGCGCGTAAGTCTTGAACTTGAACTCCGAGTAGTGATGCGCCGGCGTGTGATTGGAGCCCTCGTGCGGGAAGTTCGTCGTCTCCACGGTCATGAAGTCCTGCATAAGAAGATCACGCTCCGGCTTCGACGCGAGACCACCGATCGCGTGCTGGATTCCTGCGAATAAAAAGGACGAGTTATTAAAATTACCTTAATACAGTTTATTATATTGCTATTGTAATAACACGAATATTAATCTTGCTAACGGGTTAGCAATGTTCTGCTAGTAGCTTTCTTTTAAAGAGTAGGTACGATCCTTAATTCACCGCGCATATTCTTGTTAGTTGGATTTCCTTTCAGTGTATGCTGTATTCAGACACTCTTTTATTTTTGTTCTTATACCATTTCAGTTTCATCATGATATTTCCTCTTATAGTCTATGAAAAATACCGAAGGTAAAAAAACATCTATTCCGGGACGCGCAGATGAGCATTAATTACCGAAGCATAAGGTATTTATTTTCCAACAAAATACTCTACTATTTCAGACTCATTTAGCAAGCAAGTGCGTTAGTGGTCATAACCGGTGTTACTGATTTGAAATATCCAATTAATTCACACATTATTACTAAAATTAGTACCCGTCTACGTCAAGTTATATAGTATCTAGATTAAGAAGAATTTTACGCTATATGTCTATTAAAGTTCAGATGCCTGATAAGTACATGTTGGTTAAGGATATATGTGTTTAAAAATCTAACTAACCGAGCTGCATGGCACCGTGTCCCCGAGCGGTGGAAGAGCAAACGTCGCAGCCGGTGGACGTGCCGCGATTCGCACACGTAAACACACTACCGTTCGCCTATGGAGTTTTCTATTTTTAATCGTCTACCGTTGGAAAAGGTTACGGTCATAGTTCATGATTTGGAATTTTTTTCTTGTTAGGCTAAAAGGTCTACTTTCAAAATTGATACTTTTATTACGATACGCCGGGCATGATATTTAATTAAATAACCGCTTTACTCTAACAGGTAAGGCCCCTTGAGAAGGGCCCCAAGAGATGACCACGAAGCCACTTAATACGCGTTTAATATTGCAAGTTAAGGCTGTATAAGGACTATGTTCGGCCTAATCCTTATCTATATCATCTATCGCTATAGTAGACTTAAATCTTTCTGTACAAAATTAATACACATTTATCGTTCTTGTGAGAATGCTCCGTGTTAATAGTTACTACGGCTGCAATCTCAAAAACGAATTTATTTATTTTAATGTTTAATATTATTAAATGTTAAAAACGGGAAATCTATTGGACCTATTGAAAACCTTAGAGCATGGTTGCATAGACTTATTAAGACTAGGGGCCACTCGTGCAAATCATGAACTGATGGCGGGCCGGCCTTCAGAAGTATGGGTAATTAAAGACAATAAAGAATTGATAATAATCAGAACCCAATATTTTTCGAATGTACGAGAGTAACAAAGAAAACAGCAAAAATAATTTTTGCTGTCGGCGGGACACCAGTATTCGACTGGCGGGCCGCTCTTTGTGCATCCATACCTTAGAGAGAAGTCCATGTCTAACCCATAGTTGAAATGATAAACATCAATACGCAAGTAATATACATAAATACGCAAATTATTTAAAATTTAAAAGCCCCTAGGCTAACAGCAATAACTGTACATACTTAATAATAAATTTATTATTGTTATAATTATGTTCATACAATTACGGTGTAGTTAAACACCTAGAGTCATGCGAAAAAAAATTCTAGTACAATTGGAAGAGGTTAACAATAAATGTACAAGTATATACATTGTCAAATGAATAATGTGAATAAAAAATATTCATTAATTTATTGCTCAAATTGTCCATTTGTTTACTGCGTTCAATCATCGCTACAAAACGCCGACGCCGTACTTCCTGTCTTATAGGAAGTTGCCGACGGCGTCAAGGCTATCGGTTTATCTAAATCATTGTCAAAAGCCAATGTACTTAGCGATTATATTTTGTTTTTGTTGAATTATCGATGAAATTATTCTAAATTGAGCCATCACTACAAATAATAATAACTACAAAAATCCTTCATACGTTATAATTCAGTTAATGGCCAATACCTTTAAAAGACCAAAAACCTTACTTTAACCAATATTATGAATTAATAGAAAATATACCAAAACCCTTACTTTAACGAATATAATGAATGACCTTTAAAATTTTATATACAAAAAGTTTTTTTTAAGTACCAAAAAAAACGGAAAAAACATTTGTCATCGGAAAAGTGGATGAACGGCGGCAGTCCCATGCGCTGGTTCAATCAGGTCCGAACCATAGTAGCCGAGGCAAAAAACACCGTGGAACACCGGCATAGATGGCTTAACATAGTATAGGCGTACCTTTCCAAAAAGTGTCACGATCCTCAATAGCGGATAGGACGCAAGGAGGATGTCATTAACATCTTCAATATTTTAACATTAGGACGTCCACCGCTATACATGATCAACTCTAATAGATTTTCATCAAGAACAATTGGAGACGACCAGCACCTAGCGTCTTTCAACGACCTTAACAAGATCATTTGTTCAGATTGTAGGTGGACATTTTACGCTACGCTTGCAAGTCCGTGGTTTCCACTCCAGAACTTCAAAACTCAACATAATACTATACAACTATGATTTATAATATTCTTTTTATAAAAACGACAACATAGCATAAAGTCGCGGGATGTGGTTAGATGCGGGCAGCGCAGGACCGGTTATCTTGGCGAACTTTGTAGGCGCCCTATTCCTTGCAGTGGGCGTCAATCGTTTGATATTATGATGATAATGAAAAACGACAGCAATGAGGCATTAAGTAAGAAAAGGACCAATATTTAGCCACTTCCGCACATGTACTAGCAATCGTGCAACAAAATACATCGCCCACCAGCCCGCTGATAAATGTGTATGCGGCAAACAATGCGAATCACCCAACTGGCACCGCCAAATCACTCAACACGTTTTTCACCCCTCCACAGGGCATCTTCAGAAGTTATGTTACACCGATTAGTGCCAAACACAGAGTCACTAAGGCAATAATCGACTGCTATTGCATTTGCGAAAGTGGCTAAATATTGGTCATTTTCTTACTTAGGATGGACTTCCGCAAGGTAACGCCTGATTCCATTAAATAATGAGGCATTACATTTACAACACTTGACTAAGTTCCAATTATAAAATCGTTTTATTAAATCGATAAAGATCAGCGTGGCTCATCACTAAATTTTGTTCGTTCAGTCGTGTCATTGAGTAATCGATATCTCAATGGTAGGGAAGGGTATTAGTAGCTGTGTATTTACATACACTTCTAGCTAAAACCCGTCTGCCTTTACAAAGGGATATTCCGAGAAACCCGTAGGCATTCTCCATTCGGATAGAGGTAGGGTATCTGACGAATGATATCGCATTAAGTATAATCTATATGGCCAATAACAAAAAACAGCGGTAAACAGGGTGATTCAGTATATGCGCAAAAGGTTTTAAGGGGTGAATGTAGCTCATTTGTCAGCGAAAGCTGTAAAACTATAACACTTAAAAATTTAGTTTTTTCTCTAGAAATACAACAGGTCAATAATAACTTATAATATAATAGTATAACGTCCGCGGGGACAGATAAAAACAAATTTTTAACTAGAAATGCTTTGTCTTACTACTATATATATAATTTTTAAAAAGAAATTGCCTCGAGCGATGAGACCACCAGCCTGTTTTATTTTATTTGTCATAAAATGCTATAGATTTAACAATAAGCAAGCAAATATAAAATAAATAAACAAATACAGGACTAATTTTAATTTGAATAACTGGCAGCCAAAACATGCGCTGTGTAAAAAAATAAAAATAAAAATCAGATCAACAATTGATCTACTTACAAAATTTCATCTATTTTAAAATGTTAACAGGTAATTATTCTTTTATGTTGTTATATCTCAATGTTTATCGTTTTGATGTTACACGTATAATTAAAGATATTAAGTTAAGAAAAATGTTTTCGCGAAACCACTGAGCGCCGCTACTTGTTTACAAAAAGAAAACGAAACGTTCACACATGTGGGCAAGGGCGAGAGGTGCTAAGTAAATTAATGAAAGTGGTAAAAGTGAAACTTCCGAAGCGAAAACTAGTTCCCTTAATGAAGCCAACCGCATCTCGGTCAACAGTGCAATTATTATCCAATTTTCAACGACTCGGAGCCTTGATAAAGAGCGCCCTGTTTATTTTTTAGTCCAAACTTATTTCTACAGTTAAATGGATTATCATAGTTACTATTCGGAAATTGGTATATAATATATCGGGGGCCAATATACTATTGACATGAAGGCGAGTGATACGTTATACCTATAACAATGTCGAGCTATACAAGTGTACAATTAAAAAAAAAACCTTGACACGCTCTTCTGTTCGTAACTTTGCTATCACTAGTTATGTTGCAATTACGGACGGGACACAGCTCTTACATAATAACTGTTTCTTTTTGACTTGACTTTTTGTTTTGACTACTGCTGATCAAGTGGAATTTGCAGATTCCACAGGTTCGGTGGCAGAGCGAATATAGCGCTTAGTTTATAATTTCTTTTAAGATTGCAAAGCTCTAGGTTTACCCGGGGGATTCTCAAATGAAACCGCTTCATACTATATTACCAGATTGGGAGGCTGTCGAGCTTTTAGCGACGGACGCTCCATGAAGTGTCTACGTGCAAGGAACGGTGACTTTAGCTTGAGCTGTTACTCTTTACTAATATATATTTCACATTCTGACACGAGAGTGCCCGTGAGAGCAGAATCTCAATAATAACCGACCAAGGGTTACTAGAAGCAAACTAACATCAATTTTATTATGGACACAGTTAATGCTAGGAAAATGAAGTGCCGAAATAAACTACCAAAATACTTGTATCTAGTATGATTGACTTTCTTACGACAACGAATACACTACATACGTTATCGTTTATGCCAGTCTAATCTTGTTTGAGTCATGTCTGAATTGATATATTCTTGATAATTTATTTAGTATTTTCTCTCCGTGTATAGTATCAGTGGTAAATCAGGACCGACTGTTTCAACCGCTCCGAAGCAAGCCGAAAATAGAGTGGTGTCAAAGCTACTTGTCAACACGTTCATTAAAACATATCAATACGGAAACTACCTTTCGTTATATTTAACGAAGAAGAAATACCGTATTATAAAACTGAGTATCTTTCAAAGTTGTTATCTGTGTAGAAAGTTTTGCAATTTTCAAGTTTAGACATTGGAGAAGATATGTTCGATACGAATCGTTTTAACTTTTCCGTCAGAATTCGGTGTAGGGTAAGATTAATGGAAAAGAGAAACATTAAAAAATCACAAAACATTATGTGCTTTTTATCATCATCATCATCCTTTAAGTCGTAAGACGTCCACTACTGGATATAGACCTCCCTCATAGGTTTCCAATAGGATAGGCCATCTGTCCAAACTGAATAAGCCTTTAAATAAATTCATTTTTTTTAAAAATTAATAAAAAAGCCTTTCGACATGCGAACATGTTAGTGTTTGACAATTAGAAGAGATATCTAATCATATTAGTATGTTATAAAGGTTAAACGTTAAGTATACGTAAAAATATCAACGCTGAATATAATTAACGGTACAAGCGTTCTCTTACTGTGGCTTTCAGCTAAAAGTGACGTAATGGTATAATTAAGAAACAAGGAAATAGTGCTCTTTTTTATACAAGGAAAAATGGTTATAATTAACTTAAATTTTATGCCATATTCTTTTAAATATTTTTAAACGACTACAGATAGCAGAAAAATAAATATTTCCATATCTGATATGGAGTTTATAGATATAAAAATAACTTGGAGGCACGCATGACTTCTTCGTATTTTCCTTATGTACCTTTACAACTTGTCAGGTTTACATATCTCTATACCCTTTAATATTATTTCCAGTCGTTTATAACCACAATAATCCAAGCTCAGCAATTCATCAAAGCTTACGAGGTAATGTCTAGACAGGAGTGCGCGAAACCTCGTCGACCTTGAACCGTTCTAACGGTCGTATATCAGTTTCATGTTGCAAAACGTACAGCGATGGTTCAATCACTTCGAGGTGATAGATAAGTGACGCCAATTGCTTCAGGCCTTTTGAACATGTCTCTTTTGAACTTGAATTTAGATTGAGATACATAGATATCATACGTGCTTTTTACACTATTAGGTCTGCAAGCAAGCGAGCATTCCAATCAATCTTCATTTTTTTTATTACAACGCAAAAGTCCCGCAAAGTGATCGTAAACGCTGCGGACACTATACTCGCAAAAGTGAAACGCAAAGGCAAGATAAGGAACAAAGTGAAGCGCGAAGCTCTGAACAGATGAAACTAAAAATTTACTTTGGACGCTCTACTATACAAACATATAGGGCAAGATTTTAAAAATAATCCCCATAAGTTCATATTATCAGACTGTTTCATTGTTTTGTTTACGCGACACTGTCATAACTAGAACAGACATACAAACAGTGATATGAAATATGATGCGAGCCAACGTCAATAAACGCTGCTATGATTTGGTTCATAATTTCAAAACGCCAAAACACTTTCATTGCCGCCACATGCGAAATCGCGTGTGCTCGTATATGTTACACGTTTGTCTGAATAACGTATCACGCGAAATCGATTATAAATATTTATAGTTAATTAAATTCAATTATATGAAAACATGTGTAGAGATATAATTAAAAAAAAAAACTAGCTACACATACAGATTTCAAAATATCACCTTGACAATAAACGTAACATTACGTATAAGACTGTTATCTCTTATCATCTCAAAATCCAAAAAAATATTTATTCATTATATTTATATAATTAAAATCCAGGTCTTCCTTTGACAGAATCGAGTTTCTTTTCCTATGAAATTTAATATAGACATTACTTAACCCCTAAGGACCGGAAATTACGATTCAGTAGACAAAATTAATAACCGATAATTTGTGAATTTACTGAGCATGTAGGCCTTAACCTCTTGAATAAAATACCACGTATATATGAATAGTAAAATCTTTTCACAGTCTGTGAATAATATGTTAAGACAAAGGCAAAATGGTCAGACGATCTTGTTACTGTCGTCGAAAGTCGCTAGATGCCACTTTCAACTCTTTCTATTGGAAGTCTATAAAATAGACGTAAATTTATCGCTGGACGTCCTACGGCTGAAATATTAATGATAGTTTAATGAAATTCTCGCAAAAAGAAACTTAATCCACAGTTTATTTTCAAAACATCTCCAGTTTCAAATCTACGTCTATCAAGACATGAAAATAAATTCACACACAAGAGCGCGATATCTCTTTAGACATCGGTTAAAAATCGTATATAGTAGTCGAGAATTCTCACAGCACGCATTCACTAAAGCATTTTATCCAAAATACATTGGTTAGATAGTAAAAACAAATCATGTGTATCTAAGACTGTACTTCATCGAGTTGCAAATCTTTCTCTGGGCAAAGACGCTTATAGAATAGGAACTTCCGGTGCAAAATTTAAAGAACAATGCAAATGACTTCAAAGAAGCTAGCACACCTTGAAAATAACGTGTTCGCCTCCAGGCTAATTCGACGATTATTAAATAAGTAGTTGTATGAAGTAGTCTCAATATGGTCCCGCTTAGTTTCTTTCGTCTGTTCTTCTCAGGATACTAAATAGTTTGAAAATAGAATTATCGAATTTAAATTCAGATATAGCAGTTAATTCGATCAATGTGCAACTGGAATCTGCCATCACATAATAATTCATTCGACGCTCGCAGTATGGGGCAATAAACGCAACTCGCCCGGTACCGGTTCGAAGAACTATTAACTGGATTTTATTTTTATTTGTACATTAATCGATTACCTTGACCTATATAACGTATTCAACAGATAAACGGTGTTGATAAAAAACAAAAACGTTTTAATATAAATTTTATATTGATTTCTACCACGACCAAAGATATTCATCACGAGCAACCCGTTAACGATGATTCGCTCTCATAATAATGCGAAATTCTAGTTTCTTCTACTTTCATAATATCTGCATGATATAAAATATGCAATAGATGATTTAAAAATAAAAGAGTGTTGTCTTTGCGCTTGAATAATTGCTTGTTTCACGTTTTATTTCAGTATTGTATTACAGTTATAAGAAAATGTATTTATAGTGGCGAGAAGTTAAAAAGTTTACTAATTTTCTAATTTAATTTAATACTCTTTATTATACGAGATAAGAAATATATACAAAATTGCGTAATGGTCAACAATTGCATAATGGTCAAGAAAAAGTACAATGGGCGGTCTTATCACGCGAGGCAATTTCATACAGACAATTACAGTTTCGACATAGGAGAAGAACCAGTCGAATGTGTTTGATAAATCGCTAAAACAAAATTTTAACTAAACTATTTGATTAATTAATGTTCAAGTGTTGAATAAATAATCAAACATGTGGCATTATCTCAGAGCCGGCATTATAAAAATATTGTTTCCACTGCGGTGACATTCTACCTTTTGGTTTTCAAATTACGCTGGGAACGTTTTAATGAGATATGTTCAATATTTCTTACATTAATTTAATTAATACTGTTCGATTTTCTAAATTTATCAATCCGTTGTGATATTGCGATAGCTTTAGTAGAGTATAATAGAACATTTAATACGAGTCTAGTAGTTTAAGCAACAAATGTTAGAGAAGTGTGAATACACATTACACGGTCATTATCTAAGAGCACTGTAGGGCGATTAAGATGTTATAAATGAACATATTTATATTCTATTTACCAGTGCAATGTTTCGATCTTTTTATTTAGAAAATAAAGACATAAAAAACTGTCCGTATGAACGTAATTGCCTTACCTGCGTTGGTCATTCTGACCAAGTACACATGGGTGGTCCCGCGCGTTCAGTACGGAGCTAAATCGTTTTAGAACCAAATAAAATCTCAGTCATTCACAAAACTATGATAGATTTATAACGTGGAGATAAAAAAAACACAGGCCAACCATAACAATATGTTACACAAGGTCTCAAACACATGTTGTTTCGCATCGACGCTCGTTGCCTTGGGGTATAAGATAATACCATCTCCGGAACCAAGCAATTTCCCTAGCTACGACGGGTTGGATTAGAAAAATACAGATTGTATTGTTTTGTACAAAACATCAGTGTACCCTGCATGCCATAATTACACTGCGATCGCCAAACCGATATCTTTGGGAGAGGCCTATTCCTTGCAGTAGGAGTCTATGGGATGAACCGACGATTATCTTATAGAAACATGTCAGGCTTTGAGAAACGGAAACCACACATATTATATCTTTCAAGACACTAATCGGAGCACGCTACGTAAGTTTAAATATGTAAGTAAAGAGTGGGCCAAGAATTCGTTAAAATTTAACGCTCACATCCCAAGCAAAAACAAGCCGCGCGGGATACTAGGAGAGGTATCCTCACTAGGTCCTTACGTTTAATGTAGGGATCTATTGAAAATCAATTCAAAAAATTCCTTCTGACAATTATAAACGTCATTTTTTTGGCCATCACAATATTTCTATATGAGAGCCGTAGAATGTATATTAATCAACCAAAATCAGATTTACCTACGTATTCTTAGTAACTCAAAATTTGCAAGGTGCGTAACCACACCGAACATTCGGTCTCAAACCAGGTAGAACTTATGTTGGAGAAAGTGCTTCTTTGCACGTATTATTTTAAGCCTATAATGATCGCAACTATAGTATTTATAGTTGTTATGCCCTTAAGCAAATTTAAAATATATTTTACTTAATTTATATTCCGAAGTTGATATTTAGTTAAATCTGTAATGTTCTATTTATATTCCCGTCCCGCATTTAAAAACAAAGGTTTAAGGGATAATTGTGCTGGTCGAACAAAAGTTGCCAGACATACTCCAACGGATCGGGAAAGCCACATAGGGCGCAAAGCAAATGTCCGTCGGGGTTACAAACTCTAGAGTAGAGAACGAACAAGCGCGGCATAGATCGTCCGCCCATAAAGTGAACATACGATCAGAAGGTCATCAGAAGACGCTGGATTGTAGCGTCTTCCAACCGACGGTATAAGAATTCTCTTGGGCTTCACATATCTCCAGAACTGGACGTTGCGGACGTATAGACGATAATGATGATCCATGGTGCATCCAGTTTAGCATTTTCTTTGATCTAACTTCCCCATCTACGTAGTAATTAAGATCAAGGAAACTTCTGGGACCTAGGATCTGAAATGCTAGCCTGCCATGTTCTTAAGTAAGCCCTCGCGTAAGCAGAAGCTCAGAGTGACTGAGCGCAAACCTCTTTAGAGCAACACGGTTTCAGTTTGTTCGTTGGCGTGATCAATTAATTAACAAACTATTATGGAATTATCAAAATAAGATCTCCAATTGTATCAATCTAGACAGACTTTAAATAATTTCCAGTAGTTAGATACCCTTTGTGTATTTGCTCTAATTTTACCCCGGTTTTCTTTTAACTTAGTTGAACTACTACGTTGAACCACAGTGAATGAAATATGAAAAATGTATTGAAAAAGTAGATTGCTTAATGTTTTTTTTAGTCGCGAGTACTCGCCGTCGGCTGGTTAATAAATAATTCAGTTTTAAGTAGACTCGTTTTTCGCCGAATGTTTCATATTTAATTAAACATCTACCGGCAACGTTTCGACTTATAAATTGTTAACATTATAGTACATGCTAATTTTTTTTTGGACATTTCTCACAATTCGAAATATTTTTTTCATAAACCTGTTTGTACGTACATACATATAAGGAAGATTATCATTTATTAAAAAATAATTTATGATTTGCAAAAAATATTAAAGGAAATAAAATCTAATATGAGTACTTAAAAGTCATTGATTTATTGCAACCTTTTTCAGTTACCTTTTCACATAACCATGGAAAAAAATGTTTCTATTTCGTTTGGTGCCTGGAACAAAATCGCAATCGCAAAAATGCAATTTCACAGGAAAAAAAGATTAGTAAAATTTTAAATAACTTCAGGGCATAGCAAAAAGGTTTTTATGTCATACTGTGCGTTATTTATTTTTTCAACTGACAATAATGTTTAAAAGTCTGTAGAAATTAAAAAAAAAACTCTAAAAATAACTATTAAAAACCATATCGCCGCTCTGAGCATTGAATATTGTTTCCTGTAAAGTCCATTGCGGCTTTATGCCGGGAAAAAAATATAAAACACTGATTCGCAATAGCCTATTGCAAAATTTTACACTGTGTAAAGGATTTATGGTGAATTCTGTAATAGCATATTGCTTGAATTTATTTAGCTTCAGGTTAAATGTACTAGTAAATGCTGTGTATATATTATATTCGAGTTTTTATTAAAATCTGGAATATTACTTATACAAATACAATAAATAGGCAGATATCAAAACAAAACTAATTTAAAAATATAACATAGATAATTTAGGCTAAGGAAAAATGTAATATAATCTTGGTTTACTAGTCTGGATACTAAAATTTATTTAAAAATACTTATTTAAGTAGTCACTACTTTCTTACTTTTAGCCTTTCAGGAAGTATTTTTAATAGTGTAACTTAAGTGCCTATGTATATAGACAGATGGTTATTAACTCATCAACAGTTGCCTGGAAAAAACCTGAATTTTACACAGAAGTTCCAAAGACGTGGACAATCAACGAGGAAGAGTTTTTGAACTACGTCCTTCAATAATGCTGCTATGTTATAATTTTAGACTAACCTTATATATATTTACTAAATTATCTACCTTCTGTAAATAAATACTACAGAAGAAATAAAAACAAAATACTACATTTAACAGGTTCCCTCCCTTTATTAATGAAATTCATATCTAAAATATAACCACAGTCAAAGATATCTTAAAGGCGCTAATGATATTTTATTGTGTACTCTATGGTTACCAACACGTTTGTATCTATTGTTTCTACGATCATAAATTTTCACTAATATACCTATATTCTGAGCCTGAACATCAGCAACTCTTTTTCCATGTTCCATCACCACGACATTATAGTTCTAATAAACTTGTTTTGACGCGTATAGAACTTTATTTTTCATTACCTCACGTTCTATGCACGCGTGCATCGAATTGCCTTCATATTAGCTGTGCTCGGTTTCAAAAAACCTATGAGTAAGCTTCTTCCGAAACTTTGAAGCCACATGTAAATGGAAATCAAAATTGAACCAATTCTTATTTTTGCCAGGGCATCCATCCGAATATAATGGTAAATGATTGCTCGTGTTCATTTTGCAAAAACTTCAACAAGCAACTTCCGACTTCAACAGTTCCTCTCTTCCCAATTTTCAAATACCAGATATATCAATAGCCTAGGTTACGACCTACATCGAATACGGTAAATTTATATATAGGATATTTCCTCTTATAATAAAAAACTAATTCTTAGGCACATTAAGAACTTTTTCCAGATCAAATACAGACAGCTATCGTCTCCACATCACAAATATTTTCTTTCTTATTGTACACATTTTATTTCCTGGAATAAAACCGCAACATGTATTACCTGTACAAAAGCACAAAAACTTCGAATCTTTCAGTGGATTATTCCTGTAAAGAAAATATCAACGACGAGCGTAGAATAACGTAGTAATATCCATGACGCTTTCGCTAAATCCGGCATCTATCATTTTAAATGTGTAAATAAAATTCACAAGATGTATTTATTCCCAACCGTAGATTAAGAAAATGGGTTAATCGGAAAACTGCCACTATGGCGATGGCGATTTTGTGCCAGGCACCAATCTATTTATTTTAAAAGTAAAATATAATGTAATTAATGGTTAAGTTTATAAACACTGACTCTTACTGCTAATTTAACCTATCGGTTAACGATCTTTTACTATCCCATCTATATATAATCATTAGGCCATCTTCTAGCTCTACCAATGTTCGTTTTCCTTTTAGGCCTTTGCATCTGTAACGTATGACGTATTCGGCCCACTTCTATTTTAAAGAAGGGCATGCGTGAGAGCATTATTGACACATTTTATTACAAATAACAAATTTCAATAGATTGTAATTATATTATAAGATGTAATGTGAATATCAAAACGCGATACACGCGCATGTCCTAAACGACGCCAGCTTCCTCCCTGTTCTTAAATCACAGTCACACGAACATAAAATCGATTGCGACATCGAGGAAGACGTCGTAGACAATAGGCTTAAGGATGGGAATAAATATTTATACTAATAGAGCTACTAAATCTGGATACATTTATTCAATTGTCTTATTATATTTCGACATTACACTTCGTACAGAAAAGAAAATTTTGTCTAAGGCGCATAATACGGTTAGGCGATTGAATTACAAAGAAATATGTCTGTCTTTTATTTACCTTGATTGGTTATAGGTGTAAAAAATATTAATAAATATATAATATTTGCTGCCAATTTATTAATGTTACACCCTATCAAAATAATAAATAAAATAATAAAAACATTTGACAGCAAAAAGTTTTTACGCTTATTTCCAATCACCCTGAATAAAGTGATCATCCCTCGGTCTACAACTTCTGGCAGTAAAATGGTGGTATGCAAAGTCTGCAGGAATAGAAAACAATAATTCAATTAAATATGTAGAAATCAGAATTTTTATAGCGATTTTTCTTACTATATTATTAATAATTGACTTTTTATTTCTGAAATCATTGATGCTATGACAGCAAATGAATTATACATCCACTCCTTTAAAACTTTTACACTTATAACCAATCTCACTGAATATAAAACGAATCTGAGTTTTAGCATTGAGTTGATAATTTGAACTGCGTTATAAATTATGCATTAAAATCATTTATGTAATTTCTGCATCAATTTATTTTTATGGCTTTACTTTCATTCTGTCGGAATACGATAGCGGCTTACTTTCGTTCGTTCTAATTATTTAAAAGCGAGGCTCTAGTAGCGGAAGTGTATTCGTGTAGCTTCTTTTTTAAAATGAACTGCTAATGTTTTATACGATTACGGGTATTGTATGAAGTCATACTAACGAACAATATACGCAAAAGAAACTCTAAATATGTTTATATATATCTAAATATGTTTTTATCGATTAAAATATGCGTTTATATACTCAATATACATATAATTAATTAAATATATGAGTGATAGTCCAGCGGCAGAGGACAGACCAGCGATCGTAGGTCACGGATTCGAATCCCAGGATACAATCTCATATTATGTGATTATGGTATATTCTCTCATAGATATCTTTTGAGGTGGACTATGGCTTGCAGTGGGTGTATTGCGGCTGAAAAAGTAAGAAAGAGAGTCAGGTTCTCCTTTTGGAGCCATTACTATATGTACTTCACTGGATTAGGAGGCTATCAAGTTATTGAAAAACTTGAGGAGACGCAGTTTGGGTCCACATACGGATGGGCAATCTTACTGTTTGCAACATTAAAAAATCTCTTCATTTTTAAAATCAGTGTAGTGTGTTAAAATTAAATAATTAATTCCTTGTGATTAGTCTAATTGCATTTTCGGTACTGACCACATTGTTTATGCCGTAATTATTATTGTTATTACGATAACGAAGTTTTATTACATACATTTGCGAGTATATATATAATTCTCTCTGAAACTTCGGCTCGGGTCGTACAATAGTCATACCGCGTCCGGCACAGCTGTACCACGTGTTAGATAGTTGTACAGTGGTTCCGGTCGAATTCACGGAATTCGCAGACGGCTAATCATTTCAGTGGTTTAAACGAACATTGCAAAGGTTTTTAGACCAAAAATACTAAAACTAGCCGTATATCTGAAATATATTTTATTTCAGATATACGGTAAGTAACACACAAAATTAGAATGCTACTGGAATCGAACCCGGTATCGCTATCTTCCGCAATTTATATAAGAGCCGTCGCGATAATGTAGCACGATTACAATGTAACACAGTCCGTAAACAATGCAACTATCAACTTTGATAACGAATGCAAAATACAATATCGCAACAATGTTTAGGGCATTGTTTTCACTAGGCCTGAAAACAATTCATTTATTACATTTCAAAACACATAAACTAACAAAAATAAATAGCGTTCAGCGTCTATTAATAGAGTGACAAGTCATAGTTATCACAAATATTTCGATGCGATCACATTCTTTCAAAATCAAAAATTAATGACAAAATTTAGTGATAATCAGACACAAAACAAAAAAATTTTGGAAAAATATCGAAAAGAATTTTCAAATAGACAAATTGAGTTTAATTGCGTTAGTGATGTTCTGATATTGTTGAATGTATATCCTACATAGATAAAATCCACTAGTAAAATTAAAAAGGTACATTATATTTCATATACAAATTATTTATTTTATCTTATATTAATCACTACTTATTTACATGTAATAAAAAACTGTAAGGATGTCATTTGATATTTATTTGATGTTGTCATGTTATATTTATATCCAAAAAATGGTATATTAATAAACGTACCAAATCAAGTATTATGTTTAAAAATACATCAAGAGCAAAGGTATATTATACTGTATATTAAAACGTAAAACTGTTAAATTTCATTTAAACGTGTAAGCGTTGAATTTTAGCCGGCTCTTCTCGACAGATGGGTGTCCCGAGCTGGTTTGGTTTGGTTGGTGGCTATAATGTTAAAATAATAGATGATTTAAAAGCGCATGTAAATGCCTACTCGAATAAAGATATTTTGAATTTGAATACAGTAGATGAATGCCAGTTAAACATTAGACGGTTTATATATTATATGAATAACATAATCTGTTTATACCTGGCTAGGAGAGGATTATGAATTTTTATATGAACCAAAGAACTGCATCCACAAAAGAAATGTCGTGTGGTAGTTTGTTAAATATAAAAGGAAACTAAAACATAGTTGGATATGAATATTTAAATGATTTTCTTTTTATTCCTGTATGAAAAAAATACCACTATATTAAAATATAACATCTTGGCTATAATAAAACATGGATTCGTGTCTTATTATATTAATACTGAGCTAGCCGGTAGTTAGCTAGTATTGTTTTTTTTTATTTTTATTTAGTAACGTTTAGATATAAACCACCATAATAATGACCAGTGTGTGAAGTGACCAAATATTGTAATGTAAGCTAATATTTTTGGCTGTTGTCTTGTAAGTTATAATTATTTATTCTTATAACAAAATCATTTTTATATCTGGTCTGCAAAAGTGAACGAAAGAAATCCACAGGATAAAATTATTGTCAAAGTTTATAAGAAACCATACAATACCGTAACACTGCCAAAAATAGAGCTGGAACGGCTACAATTTATAGTTCCATATTACTTTTGCAAGCAAAGCCTAAAACTCGAGGGTTTATTTCTGTTCCGCAATTTTAAGGTAACAGCTGAATCAGCATACTCTATAGCTTTATAAATTTATTTTAGAACTCAAACAAAAGAGTTTGAATTACTTAACATAACACAAGTTCATAAGATAGTTTTACATCGATTTTTATTTAGTTCGGTTTTCAAAATCTTTCAAATCGTGTAATGGTTAATACATTATAATCAGAATTATTGGACCTTATGAAAAATTTCAAGATATCGAGTTGTATAATGTATTGTATGTTGTATAATGTAAGCGATATAACGATAATTATTAAAATATAGATCATAAAACACGTTTATTATCCATACTACGACTATACTTACCTACGCCTAAAAAGAAACACCACCCACAAACAAAATTAACGAACACTATGTCATTGCTAACCTGTTTCCATAATCTCACTTATATTAAACTTCTTTAATGAATGTTACACTTCAATGGTTAAGCTGTACACTGTTTGAATTGAGAATAAGAAAGAATCTGAGTTGTGATAAAATATGTCAAAACAAAAAGATAAGATAAAAACGCTCTTACTGTATTAGAATGAATACGTATTCAGTGCTGTGATATACAATTTCAACTGCCATAACCATTCTTAAATACTGACATCTCTACAATATTTCTTAAAGAACGCATGTATGCGATCGGTCTAAAGAAAATAAATCGATCGTCTAAGTAATTTTTAACCGTTGTATGAAATAACGCTTATCATTCGGGCAACGTATTTTTCCATGCTTTGCAGTCTGCCACAGGAGCGTGTTTTTTTAATAATCATACATAATATATTCAAGTATAACATAAAGAAAGTTTCGTTCGTAAAAATGAAATAGTTTTCGATTTACTGCAATTTTTCTGAATAACCAAACATTCGCGCGTTTCATGAAAAAGAGCCCGATGCACGTGTATGACCGCGGCGAATTATATCCGCATGTCATGTGTTAACATCAAAATAAATACTAAACTTAATAAAATTATTGTAGACATAGATTTTTCGCTAAAAGATGAATTAAAGAACATATAATATTAAATGTAATAGATATTATAGTTATCATTTTAACCATAGGCCGACGACTATCGGACAAAAACATTCACTATAAATTTCTATAAACACCAGTTGAAAACGGCACGTTCACGGACCCTTACGCTAAGTTCAAGGAAACTCAGTTCCGATGAAGCTGTAAAAGGCTTACAGCATCAACTTCAACCGAAACCAAGCAGTTAAAAGCGACCCGCATTCCGCAACCTTAACTACCTCTGTCCACTTTGTGGGCGGACGTCTTGCCCTTGCCTGCTCGCAGTCTTTACTCCGACCCCAGCGGTCAACTGTTTTGCGCGCAATGTCGCTTCTGCCACTTCAACTTGTCAATCCGCTGAGTTACGACAGTTGCTATAATAAACACGAAAGGGTTAAATACGGTGTATAGATGGGAAATAAAGGATGTTTAACATCGTGATTACATAGAAGTTTAAAAAAAAGTAATAAATTACAATAAGGTGTTTTACGAACTTAGGGGGCGAACGAGATTGGCATCATAAATACATTTTTTTACGGTTTCGTGTAAAAAATTACAAAATCTCGACGTTACGTGAATAATGTTTATTTTACAGGCAAGCTTTGTACTCTACTACGCTGAAATTTATACGCACATAATATTATATGGTTAATTTAAAAAATTTAAAAAGTAGCGTCAAAATTGTTGTTCGTAATTTCTATGTACTTTAATGTAACTTTCATATATTGATTAATAAGCTTAGCGAGTTGTTAACCAATGAGAAACATTTTAAATAAGACGTTGCATTGTTACTACAATGCAACATCTTATTTAAAATTAAAATGTGTCATAATTATTTACTAATAATTATGACACATTTTAATTTGAATTTAGAATCATTATTTTGAAGATGAATTGCGAAGCTTAACACTAGATTGCCTAAGGATTACTTGTTTTAATTGCTTTCTAATTCAAATTAGAAAATTTAGATATAATTATATGTTCTCTGAGACTTTTTCTTTGTCAAGACTCACTACAATAATACTTGTCATTAAAATTTTTAAAATGAGTTTATTATTTTTCGAATTTAACTGTTATTTTTTTTACTTCTTGCACAATGCAGTCATTTCGTCTACTCATAAAAAAATAGTTATAAAATAAGTATGTCTTTCTTTTTATTACATTTGGTAAAACGGGAGTAAATAAAAAGTACGGGATTATTATTTTGCAGTTAATATGGAAATAGTAGAAATAACCCGATAAAAAGCCATGCGAGATCTGTGACTAATAAATTTAATATTTTAAATATATATGTTAGTCATGTTCAAAGCATTCTCACACCGCATCGAAACGTTTTTTCCCTGAAAGTGTGCGTCATATTATTTGGTGAACCACAACAAATAAGTAGCAATTATTCACAACACACAAACAGGCCAGCATAGCTTCCTCTCGGTGTCACAGATAAAGCTCGATCGAGGCGCTTCACACAAGCACGCTTGCAAACAATGAGAGTGACTAACACACGAACGAACTGTATGTAGTTGTATACAAACATAGCACGTGATTCACTCAACGCGATGAATTGATTAGGGGGACACTGCGTGGGTGGGGGGACTGCATATGCATTGGAACTCGTCACTTTCCACGTGTTTAAAATCAATTACCTATCGATAGATCATACATGTTCTAGATTTAAATTAATACGAGATATTGTAACGAATTTCTGTGTTAAGTTCTAGGATCACAACTGATGTAATTAATGGCCTAGATTGAATGACTTCTCACGTAAGAGTAGACACTATTATCATTATTTTAACCGTAAGACGTCCACCGCTGGATATATGCCTCCCCCAGAGACTTCCAATAGTACCGGAAAGAAGCGGCCTAGGTCCAGCTTCTTCCGATAACTTTACCAAGGTCGTCTGCCCACCTTATGGATCCTTCGCTGCGCTTGCCGATTCGTAAAAACTTAAAGTCTCGAAATCTACTAGTTTAGCACATTACGTTCCCACTGCAATTTAAATTTGCCAATTTACTAGACTTATGGGTACTACTATATCGTTGAATTTAATATTGAACAAGATTCCTAAAAGCTGTTATATATATATATACACATACTTTTGTAAACAAAATTTGGAAAGACATCTTTTGGACCGCGTATTGGTGTTTTTATTTCTAAATTATACAATGAGGTATGTTATTGTTAAAAAACGTTGAGGCGTAGTCTAAAAGGAGACTTCTCAGATCCTATTTTCTATGTAATATTATGAATGATTCAATCTACGTTTATGCGGTGCTTCAATAGGCGCAATATATTATCACGTGTATTGATGCACGTGCCAAATAAATTGTATATATACACATAGAACATTAACAATATTAAGACATTATATTTATTACAAACATTTAAAGCACGATTTTAAACAAGACTAGGACTAGAGATGAAACGTATAGATAACCTGAACTTCCGGATAGAAGGTTACGAGTTTGCAATGGTCAATCTTCGGTTTCACTTCAAACAACAAATGGTTCCTCCACTAACCCACTTATCCAAGTGTTAGCGTGCAGTCCAAGTCGTCTGCTCGCTGCAAGGTCGACGCGTGTTAATTGACAAACGGACCGCGGCAACGGGAACTCTACTTACATAGAGTTAAGAGCGTTATTCTATTAACCGATGAGCTCATTAAAACATCCGCTCGAAGCGTAAATTAAAGGGTTACATTACGCGATGATTATTGTTTACTGCAGTTTTATTAACATTTAATTTTCACTCTGTCTCATTACAGAGTTAATACTTGCAAGAACATTTTCATATATAGATAATTTTAATTTTAGTCGTAGTGTCTTTAAGGGAAAAACCTAAAGAAATAAAAATATTGTCTTCTTTTCAGTCGATGGACGCCCATTGCAAGGCATAGGCCTACCCCAAAGATCGTCAGGATGATCTGTCCTGCGCTGCCCGTATCCAGCGAATTCCCTCGACATTAACTATGTTGTCGATCCACCTAGTGGGGGGGGCCTATCCACGCCACATCTACAGTCTAAATATTATCTGTTGCTTCTCAATATGTGCAGTAAAAATGTATTAATGTAAGAGATTGCCTTGTGTGATAAGACCGCCCATTGTACTTTTTTGTATATAATTGTAAAACTTATTAAATGTTTCTTAACGTGTACAATAAAGAATATTAAATAATAAATAAATGTCAACAAAACATTACCGATTTTTTCAAGTAGCGTGATATACACAATGTAAATTCCAGAAGCAAATATGAATTTTGTGTACCTATTCGGAACGTTGTTTACATTGTTTACTTACATGTTAGTAATACTTTTATTATAGAATCCCAGATAATGTTCAGAAAGCTTCCATTGCCAGATTTAAATAAAAATGTTAAACAACCTTATTGTATGTAAATGATACTTTATATAAGATAGCGCGCCTTGAGAATTATGTGTTTGCCTCCAGGCTACTTCAATGTTAATAAAAATTATCATAAATTATTTTTAAAATACGTAATATCTTACGCCTGTTCTTCTCAAATATGAGACATTTATCATCCAAAACGTTGGTAGACCAATTTCGTATGGACTTCTAGAACATTGAGGATGATTACTCAAGTACAACAAGGGAAAAAAGACAGAAGGGCCTACAGTGATATCCTTCACCTTAAAATACGTGTAAAGTAAATGAATGCTGTGACAATGATACGAATAAATATGAAGGCTGAAAGATGGAAGAAAGAGAGAAATTGTGAAGCATGAGAGAAAGGGATCGTGAAAATAGAAAGATTTATATTCCTGTCCAAAAAATAAGACGGAGGAAAGAGATAATAAAAAAAAAATAGAAACACGAGACTGTGTAGGTTCCAAACACGTTCTGATCTGATATGAACACGATGAAACTCATAAGAATTTTTTCGGGATCACAAAATTCGATCGAGAATATCGATGTTCACATCGTAGCTGTCCATATTAAACACTAGTCATAGTAGCACAACTAATGCAGTGCGCGAAAAAACCAATGCTAATTCAATTATATGCAGCGGTAATTGAATTAAAATAATCCTCGGTCACGTTCAATCCAATTGCTATGAGATACATTTTTTTCTAAATACCGCTAACTTACTAGATATAAAACACATTTAAATAATGACAAATAGCGATTGATTCGTAGACGAACGGAAAGTAACCGGCCCAGCGGATTGACAGGTTCGAAATGGCAGCGGGCAAATCAGACGGTCGCTGGAGCATTAAGCATCTCGACCGGAGATTACGGATCGGCAACCTTGACCAGATCTTGTTAAAATCGTCGGAAGACGCTGCAAGCAAGATGTTTCCATTCGGAACTTTTGAAGATCTATGTCGAAGACTTATGTCCAACAGTAAACGTCTTACGGCTAAAATTCTGATATATTATGCTATTTTCATCACGATGTATTTCCTCAAAAATTCTTATCAGTTGTAGCTGTACCCAATGTACAACAAGTTTCGTCTGCCGGCACCCGAACTTGACCTATGAATAAGTTGCAGCCTTTAATCACTACTCCAGCACACGATTGTAACACAATAACTTCAACCTTGCATTAATTAAAGTTGACTTTTTATTGGTTTGTGGGTGGTTACCTTATAGCGAAAATAGCCTTTACATTACACAGAATCAACGTTAATCAACGAAATGAAATAATCCCTGTTTATTTATAGATATCCAAGGCAACAAAAACTACATCATAACATGACGTCATCGTCATGACGTGGGGGGAAATGAATACATATATTTGTGGAAGCAATGTCGGGGTATGTTGGACTATCACAACCTTGATGAAACTCTGTCATTGCTACATATTTGGCTCTTGAAAATGCATTCACTCATCCGCTGCTCTACCAGTGACAGCCGCCCTATTTAAGGGGAGAAATATCTCCTCTTCTGCTCACAAAAAAGGCACGCCGGAACACAGCACAGTTATTTCATCTCAGTAAAAGCGCAAGTAGACTTTTCAATAATATCGAATAGTCAAATACGATTACCACTCTTATAACACAGTATATGAAAGCCGCGGTATAGAAAAACGTCGTCGTCCTGCGGCTACCACATTTAATACATTATATGCAAATGAATTAAGTTTAACTTTTCTCTTATAAGAGAATTTAAATCCAATATTAAGAATAAAACATGTCGTGATCCCCCACATATGCGTTGTATTGTATTAATATTAAACTGAAGACATTTTAAATAAAACTTTATTTACTATTACTTATTATTGGAACTTATTTAATAATTTATTTTATATGTGCACAATTGGCAGAATATGCATATAGACGTACGCGAAATTGTTGATATCACTTACATCTATATGCAAATTCTACATTTCTATCGCAAGACGTCCGTCCACTGCTAGATATGTCTTCACCACAGATTTCCAATATGTGTAGTACGGTTTGAAGCTGCTGCATCCAGCGTTTTTGTAGACCTTCACTAATTCGTCTATCCACCTTGTGAGTGGACGTCCCGCTTTGCGCTTGCAGATCTAACCCGTACCCATCCGGGGAGTTCTAACAGATTCGTATCTGTCCAGTTCGGCTTCATTATATCGAATCATCTTCAAAATACAGTTTTAAATAGCTTGCTCTGGATGTACTACAGACCACAGGATCATAAACAATAATATTTTATTTATCATTTAAAAAATATTGTTTCCGACACTGACAGGCGTCATGTTGCGGCAAAGGAAGGGTTAGGGACTTTATTCAAGGTAGTAAAACTCGAGGTCTCACGGGGGCCCTCGTCTCGAACCTCTTCACAATTTACCAAGATCTCTTTACAGTAATCAAGTTCGTCGGTAAAGAGCTACAAATGTTGTACCCGTACCATCACCACAATGTACCGTGTATGCCGTTGTCCCAACAGTGAGAACATTATAACAATGCATAAAATCCTTTTGTATTTAAATTCCCACAATAACTTAATTACATACGTATTTAATTGTTAATAGAACTTAATATCTCATTCAACATCGTTGCTACGTGTATATTATAATAACTAATGGAAAGTTGAACACGTATAATATTAATCGTGTTTCATTGATTATGATTTCGCTTTACACGATATTTAATTTTACTCATTAGTCAACAAACGCGCGAAATAGCTTTGGCAATAATGATTAATTTATAATTATTTGCAAATATTCTCATTAGTGTAGCGAAAAAAACTCGAATTTTATTTTCGTAACTTGATACTACATACTATTTTAACATCCTATTCGGTAAATAATATGAAGTAGTGTGACTCTTTAGTGGTGTCGTTTCAGCCCATAGACGCCCCCTGTAAGGTGGAGGCCTATCCCAAAGATCGCTACCAAGACATTACTTGCGCTTATGGCATCCAGTGACCTTAACTAGGTCGTCGGTCTACCTAGCGGGGATCTACCCAACCCGCGTCTACCGGCCCGCGATCGCCACTCGAAAACCTTTCGCCCCTTAAGGCCATCAGTTGCAAAAGCGATCTGCCCCGCCTACTGTAATTCCACGAACAATTCTTCGAGCTTAATCCGTGACTTCAAGAAAAATATTTAATATTTGTTTTTACATTACTCTACTTCAACTCCCATTAGATAAACTGGAGGGAATTTCTTCAACATTTAGCTCGTCTTTTTTTTAAACGAAAAATAAATATATACTAAAAATTCATTTTTAACTAATCTTAACAAGTAATAAACATTAAAAACAGATTTATCAATATTTATATCGTCTTATCTTCTAACAGAAAACCTCGGCGTCTAGTGACTAGACTGATAATAATTCCTCTGTACATTCATGAACAAATGTAGCTAGGTCGCTTAGAAAGAAACTGTAAACCCTGACGGACAGCCGTGCAGAAAAGCGTTTTACAATAACTGGTTACATTGGTAATAAGGTTAAAAGAATAAATATATAGAAATACAAAATCACAGATGAGTCTTGTGAAGTAACGATCTTTTGCCTCTAACACTAGGCTAATAACTCTAATATTCCTTTGACATAACTGATTTGGCGATACTTGGCATTAAAAAAACCCGCTTAAATCTGCATACGTCATTTGTTTCACGTTTTCAGTTATTATATTATATCTCTATCCTGTAGTTTGACATAAGCAGTGTTTTTAAATTCTTATTTGTATAAAAACTGTTAGGTGTTTTGACCAATTTTAACGTCTGTACTTTTTCGTTTTGATATTTCAATTGTTTATTATATATCGCATTCAGCTAACTAATACATCTGGTAGTCATAGTGAATATACATAGCTTTTCCAGAATTTTAAGAACAAACGGCACGAGTTATTTCTATGTAGATAAAAATTTAACGCCTTATATGTTTGTGAGCGTAAAACTGAACAACGATACGAAACTACAAATTTATTTTTGTTCACTTTCATTAGAGTATGAATTTGAGAAGATAGAAATTGCATGGAACTATAAAATAGTAAAAATAATGTTTTTCTTTACAGATGTAAACAAATTAAAAAAATATTTACAATATGGTCATATTACTAAAGTCTTGCAGTATACAAAATAGAAAATTAAACGTATAAGTAATCATTTTTTTATTAAGACATCAAATCAATTATTAAAATGTTTACTGTACCACAATTTATTTATTTTTCTGTCGGTCTGATAGGCCAATCGGGGCCGTTAGTATAAAAATAAATCACCGCCGACGCAACCACAATATCCTTCGATTTATTGGAAAATTTATTTCTAACGTAAAAACGTATTTTTATAATCGGTAAAAATTTCGCATGAAACGTTTAATATTTTTTCTACATAATTTACTTAAAACTAACTCTTTTAACTTTTTTCTGTATTTGTTTGGACGTTGCCAAAACCCACAATACATATATACAATGTTCCTAAGTCTGTTTGTCCGCTTTGAAGGTGAAATCTCTAGAACAACAATTTTTTTGGCCAGGTAAAAATATAAAGGAAAATTCTTGGAAATTCATTAAAAATATATTATAATACAGTTTCCACATTATACACTTTAAATGTGTCCAACAAGAAATACTCGAAATCAGTTGACACCAGTAATAATTAGGTAATCCTTTTGTATATATATATGCTTATATTTATAATGTACATGGCTTGTGGCCATTATTATTTTTATTAATTTGAATATAATTGAATTCTAGGTTTTTTATGCCTCTATTAAAATTCCTCCCATGATTGGCAAGGGGTTTTTTTAGTAGTGGCATAAATAGTATAATTACTATGACATGCAATTTTTAATATGTTGATATGTTTGGATTTGAGTATTACAAATTTTATTTTCAGCTCATTTCCCATATATTCTCGAATACATATATTTACATTTTTTTTATATTAGGCGTTCCAGCGCATTATATGCAAGAAAAAATACAAAATAAAATAATTTTTTTTGGAATACGACTGGCCAAAAACTTCTGTCAGTACAAAGTAGTAATTTGAATTTTGAAAACTATTTTCTTTTCTATATAAATATTACGATATATATTATTTCTGTAACCACTGATTTTCGAATAGTGTGTACCTTACATTTCCTAAAGCTTTTACACCTATAACCAATCACTCTTGATTTTAAAATAATAAAAAATATTATTTCGTGATGAACATCACATCATTTTTAATATATTGATATTATTAAATTGGTAACATACTCCCATCATGTTAAATATTGTACGTCATACAATTTATAACTATTCACAACCCATAAACTATTAAGCTTCGCTTTAGGCTTCAGTGTACTGTATAACCTACTTTTAGGCCCGATAAATGTGATGAAAGAAAAATATTTGCTGATGTCATTGCATTCTCTCTTGAAATTAACGAGAATAGATAAAGCCTGTAATGTGTTCGGTCTCACGGGAAATAAAAGAAAAAATGTAAGTTTTTTTTTTTTAATTAAGTATAACTAGACATATAAATATATAATCGTAGTTACGGTTGGATAATGACCGTGACATAGCAACGCGATGATAATGCTTAATGACTATAGCTTGAATTTAAATTTGAAATATTACTTTGGTTGTATGTATACATAGTAATCGCTTACACGTGTTACAAATCTTTAAAGGAGTGAATATATAGCTGACCTGTCAGCAAAAAGCTTAAAAGCTATTTACATAAGATAGATTAAGAAAAGCTATTTACAATCACCTATATAGCGATCACTCTTAAATTTGTTGCATTAATTTATTTTTCTATAGAAATGCGACAGCCCGATAAATTCTGGCAGTTAACAATGTGCAAAAACGGATAGTAAACAATAATTAATATTAATACCTAGTAATCCGAATTTCGAAAATGCTTTTTCTTACTTTATTATCGTTACGTTGTTATTTCTGATATCATTCATTTTCGGATAGGGTGTACCACACATTGACAGAAAATGAGCTAAACATTCACCTATTTAAAGCATTTAAGTCTTTAAGTGAAGTTAAATGAATAATGTCGTGAAAATGTAAAATTTTAAATGTGGTAATGTTCGTTTTTTTTTTAAAAAAAAAATCACGTAATTTAATTGTTCTTTACTTCAAAGTTTTGTAATTGTTTTGACCATGTATTAGGAGGACCGGAGAGTAATGTCGCTTTCTTAAGTTAAATTCACTGGACTTAATTTTTAACAAGTTTTTATTTCTAATCAACTATATCTAGTATACAAATTTTCAATGCCGGGGCGGTAAAAATCAAACGGTTTTTTTGTAAAATATGTCGAAAGAAACAACATTACTTTCCGGTCGCCTTTATAAAAGGTTGTCAAATATCTCCCTTCCGCCTTTTTGTCTTTTGAATTTCGCGGCTATGTACAAAGCGCTACAGAGCTCGTATCTGGCAATACTATACATAATTTGAAAGGTCTTGACATAACCTACAAAACGCCACTCTGCATGATTAGTTTGGATATTGCGTTCAACAGTTATAGACGTGTAAACATGGAGTTCACTAACGCCGAAATTCGCGCTATTTTAAAGTTTTCCTTCGTTAAACGCAAATCCGCTAGAGAAACGTTCCGTGAGATTAATGGTGTTTTGGGGGATGGTACTCTATCACTTCGAACCGCGGAGGAATGGTTTCGACGATTCAGAGCCGGCGAAAACGACACCATGGATAAGCCAGCCGGCGGAAGACCTGTGACGACAAATACCGATCAAATCATGGACTACATCGAGTTAGACCGGCATGTGGCATCTCGTGACATCGCCCAGGAGATGGGAGTTAGTCACCAAACCATTTTAAACCATCTGCAGAAGGCTGGATACAAAAAAAAGCTTGATGTTTGGGTGTCGCATGATTTGACGCAAAAAAACCTTCTGGACCGAATCAACGCCTGCGATATGCTGCTGAAACGGAACGAACTCGACCCATTCTTGAAGCGGATGGTGACTGGCGACGAAAAATGGATTACATACGACAATATCAAGCGAAAACGGTCGTGGTCGAAGGCCAGTGAATCGTCCCAAACAGTGGCCAAGCCGG
Source organism: Battus philenor (assembly GCF_028537555.1). NCBI lineage: Eukaryota > Metazoa > Arthropoda > Insecta > Lepidoptera > Papilionidae > Battus > Battus philenor. The sequence continues at coordinate 9,886,276 of NW_027181683.1, read as the reverse complement.
GATTGACGGCCAGGAAGGTTTTGCTGTGTGTTTGGTGGGATTGGAAGGGAATCATCCACTATGAGCTGCTCCCATATGGCCAGACGCTTAATTCTACCATCTACTGCGAACAACTGGACCGCTTGAAGCAGGCGATCGACCAGAAGCGAACCAGAATTGGCCAACAGGAAGGGTGTAGTGCTCCACCAGGACAACGCCAGACCACACACTTCGTTGATGACTCGTCAGAAGCTACGGGAGCTCGGATGGGAGGTTTTATCACATCCACCATATAGCCCGGACATAGCGCCAAGTGATTACCACCTGTTCCTGTCCATGGCGAACGCCCTTGGTGGTGTAAAGTTGAACTCAAAAGAGGTTTGTAAAAAGTGGCTGTCCGAGTTCTTCGCAAATAAGGAGGGGGGCTTCTACGAGGGAGGTATTATGAAGTTGCCGTCTAGATGGAAACAGATTATCGAACAAAACGGCGCATATTTGAACTAAATCCGATCACTCTAACACTTTTTATAAAGCATTGAATAAAGAGCAAAAAAGCGGAAGGGAGATATTTGACAACCTGTTATATATATTATGTATACTAGCTGCTCACACAGTCATCGTACTGTCAAAAGTTATTGGCCTCTAGTAGTCATTGGTCGCAGTCCAACAGAGAAAATAAATGTATTCTTAACTGATCACTTTATTTATAGCTCTTTGTTTCAATAATAGACAGCGATTACTTACAAATATCGATTTTCTATTTCTAACTCTGCAAGAGTTAAATAAAATTATTATATTTTCATTGTCATGCGTCATTTATTGTACACGATATTTATTGTTTGATTACATTCTGACACGCTTTTTCGTGGATTTTATTGACATCTAATGTAACTTTAAACATTTGTTTTACTAGAGTGGTTTGTACTGGAAAAGTGTTACTTAAACTATTTTTTTAAGGTTTTTTCATTTTTCTTTTCACAAGAACCTTTCTCGTATTAACCATAACAGCATTTGTAAACACATTTGGTGATTTATTTTTATTTATATAAACTTAGGACGTACACGTGGACAGACAGTCTTGTTAATGTCGTCGGATGAATAATGCAGGCCGCGTGTAACATGTCCAACTAAAAGCCTCTAGAGGCTCTTCGAAGTCCAGCAGTGGGCATCTTATGGTCTTAATGATGACGATGATATAGATAAAACGTATAATGGAGATATAACTGACGTATTATTTCTTAAACAGATAAGAACACTATGATATTACTACTACATCTACATAAAAAAAACAAGTTACCTACTACGAGTTTCGTTATCTTAAAACACAACGTCACCTTGGTTAGTACAATAAAAATTTGAACCAACACACGCAGCGGCTCTAGCCACAAATTGTGGTGTAATAAATGGCATACAGTTTACATATACTCGTATGTTTTGTAAACATCGGAGTTCTTCGAACGGAGTCGATAGCTGGTATATTTAGCGCTGTCAAATTGCGCTCAAGGAAACAGAGCATTGTCTACGGTAGACATTGGTTTTATTTCTAATAAAACGTTTTAAACCACCGTTAAAAAAATACAATAAAATATCCTGCCTTTGTTTTGCTCAGTTCGTTGTGGGATCTTGCCAGATCGAGACGTGTTTAGAATCCGCGTAGTTTTAAATTTGACGATGTCTTTATACTGAAATTCAATTTGATTCTTCGATTCTTCTAGTTTCTATAAAATTGAGCTCTTCTGACATACACAAATTTTTATTGTAAATGAATTAATATACGTCATAATATTAATATAAACCATTCACATATTTTTAATACCATAATTAACAAATATTTTAAGCAGATGAAGGATCTAAAAGAACATTATAACATTTAAAGTTCCTGAATAAGCCCCCATAATATACCTTTGCACGTGTACACAATTGAATTGTTTGCATTTGCAAATAAATTGAAGTTTTCCCACATGACGTCACCGACCTTACGTTTTATGCTCTCGGAACATTCTAATAAATAATGACGGTTCAGAGCGGCCCAAAACAAACGTAATAAATTTGCCATTAATAGACCCGGCGGATGGTTTAGACATCGTAAATAAGAAAATCACTGCCTTTCAATAAATTAAGCTCTCATGATAGTAAAGTTTATCCTTCTAGTTTTCGTAAACATTTCTGTAACATTATAATTACTTAATATACAAGGATATTTATTATACATATAAAGCTCTTAATGAGAGAATGTACAACTCTTCTGTCAGCAAAAAGCTTAAGCTTCTACACGTGTTCCTAATAATTCTGTATAAAGTGATCACTCTGAGATATGTTATACCAATTTATTTTTTGTATTGGAATGGGACAGGGCTTCGCAGTCTGCAGGGAAAGATAATGTATTAATTTCAGTACGTAGCGAACTTAACTTTGAAAACGCTTTTGCTTATGTATAATTACCTTATTAATTATCTCTGAAGCCATTGATTTTTATATTAAATGCGAGTTTTTCTGTGAAATAAGGTAAAAAACTGTTTTTTTTTATTTTGTTTATAATATTTATAAAGTATAAATAATAATATAAACTTGAAAAACATAATAAGTTGAAAAACTTTATTTAAAAAAATCAACTTAGTTTGACAAATCTTAAAACAAGGTGTCGAACATAAGGCCACGTAGTCAGAGCAATGATACCGACTCACGCCGAATTTTCTTCCTCTTCTCATTTTGTTCACTGCAGCAGACGACACATCTTTTTGTGAGTGCCTATTCTTCGATACTTGGAATTGGTTCTAAGAAGTGACATCCTGGCATCTGAGTGGTCTTGCTCTTTCTCTCTTGTCTTGCTTGGACGACCTCTTTTTGATGAATATTGTTTATCGTGGTACATATTCATTAGTTGTTTTGTGAACAACCCACCCACTTGTTTTGTGTACAAAACGTTCAAAGATATTATACCCGTCCTTCCTCTAACCCCAATAATACAGACTTGGCGGCGGATTAGGGTTGATCCGCATGTACGACCTGGCCTCGCAGTGGTGCGTTAATTAGTTTTACTTGCATTATGATGCGTGGATAGCTCCCGCTTTATCTTATTGAGGTACTGGACGAACACCATTAAAACTACGGTAGTATAAGAAAATGTTTTTGTGGTTTTGATAATACGGCTAAATGAAATCCGTGGAGTTTTAACGGGTAGAAGTCAATCTCAGACCAATTATCCTGTAAACTTAATGTAATCTAAGATTGGTTAAAAAAGTAAATATAGAACTATTTAACTTAAATTTTTACACTTGTATAAGTTAATGCCTAAGCACTATAATTACTAGCGGTACCCAGAAGATTAAAACCAATAACATTAAATTATGAAATTAACATACCTATGAATAAATTATAAAATTAATATGCCTATGAACACATTACATAATAGATCCTATCCGTTTTAATAATAGGTATGGCTGATGTAAAATAAAACTTGTAGAACTCCGGCATAACACATGCTGCCCCCGCAAACCGCTTATCAATAATATTACATAATGTATAATGTGTAAACATTGCACGAGTCGTTCGTGGTTTAAGAATGCGGTATTAATCAAAATAATGTTGTAACAAGAAATCTTATTTGAAAAGTTGTGCATAGAACTAGTGTTTAACTATCGCATATGTAAAAATACACTACCTGACATCTTCTATTAAAACCTATGTAAAACCAAAGAATGTACCAGAGATTTACCTCGCAGCGTGAAGGGTTGATTTTGCAACTTATCGTAAGTACTTGATTAAAATACCGGGAAACATTTTGAGTTTTAAATATATAAAAACTCAAGACGTAACCGGCAAATTATTGGAGCAGAAGTTCGAAATATATCTAAGAAAGTATTGAGTCCGCTTATTGGGTTGCACCACCCGACCCTTCTCTGTGATAATAAATTATGTATTCATTGCAGTTTAGGTTTTTCCCCTACTCTCTGAAATTACAATTTTAGATCCTTTACAATTATCGCAACAGATATGAGATCTTTTTATCGGAATTTTTTCCAGCAACCGCCTCGTTTGAGTACGAAGAATATTAATGGAGAAACAAATTCTCGGAAAACTATTCATTATTCGCAGCTATTTATTTCTTGTTGAACGTTCAGTCTGTTTATTTGCACGCACCGCGGTTCTACCGCATAAGAAATTTGCCAGTAACGATAATGGATGTTTTTTTTAATTTTTAGTTGAAATTGCTGCCAGTAATTAGCGCAAACATTGAGATGTTGTTGTTACAAATCTTTTTACAAATTGAAGTAGAAATATTGAAACACCTTTTTGCAAAATGCAAAAATAAAATTGTTGTTCGTAAGTTATGCAGAATTCCCGTTTAAATGACGTCATAGTAAAAATGAAGAACAAACACAAATAATATATGACCACGATATTTTTTATCTCGTGGAGAAATCCTTTCGTTGCAGTGACAACCAAAGGATTATAAACTCTTACCGTTAAGACCCCACGGTCTTCTTTGAAACCTTTATCAAAACTACGGAAAGAAATTTCAACAGTCTCGTAAATGAGCTTTCGTAAACGATCACCTAGTTCTTCTAACTTGGGTCATAAAATATCGCCATAATATTTAATCTAATAATTTTTCGGTAACTTTTACAAATCTAAAACACTTATCTCAATCTGTAAGAAAAATGTCAGTGTAATTTCGAATGAGACCCTTCTCCATAACAATTATTGGAACATGTGATCATCAACAATTAAGACACCGGTCTTCGCTCGTAAAACGAGTCAGTTGCGTTACTTGTTTTTATATGCAGCATGGGTTTTAATGTTTGTTTTGAAGTAGATATTGTTCTAGAGGGAAGATCAAATAATAGAGATCTCATAATGAATATTGAAAACTATTTACATGCCTTTATTTGTCATACTCAACTTACTTCAATCCTCAAGTCCCTTTAGTAAGATCTTAGGTGTAAAACAAGTGTTCCCTGACTTTTTCGTCATAAAGCACTTTCAAAAATGTTAGTGATGCAAGTGGACCTCAGAAGGTCCATCTGAACCACCACTTTAGGAACCGATGTTGTAAATTAATATACGAAATATCATAACAAATTTATTAAGATAAAATGTTTTAATGGTTAAATTCTTACCAAGTTGAATGGAGCCCATAATCTGCGACGACTGGATCTTCTTGTAGGTGATCTCGCCACCTTCCCCGACACGCCGATGCCCGATTTTGCGATCTGACTTGTGCACTTTGCTAATGGCCCCCGAAGGGCCCACTGCCGGCTGCAAAAATAAATCTTTATTACATGGTGAAAATTGTGTATCTTTCCACACACATTGTTTTACATTAAATAGCCTATCATCATCGCTATCATCATGTCAGCTGATAAACACCCATTGGGATGCATAGGCCTTTTCTAAATATCGTCTCGATGACTGGTTTTGCGCTACCCGCATCCTCAGCGGTTTAGCTGGTAGGGGGGCTTGCTTCTGCCCCATCTACCGGCTAGTGTATAAAGCCTAATTTAATGAGTTATGAACATGACAGCTGGTGTGTATTATACCAGACCAACTAGGTGTGTATTATATATATATATATATATATGCCCTGTATCAGGTACGTAACAAATTTCATTAAAGCGATAAGATTCAATTATCGCATGCGTGTCGTAAATGACGTCAATTAATTATAAAACTGACGTCCGCCATTCCAATATCGACGCCGTCGATACAATACACGTTATCCAGCTGACGTAATTAGCGAGTCGGTCGATTCGCCAAATTTACAGAAGCGAAGTTATTTAATCGATCGTTAATTATGCATATGACAAACATCTGTAACGATTTTATTACGTGCAGGTAATCGATTCATAGCGTATGAATCGATTACAAATATGGTCATAACACTAAATTAAGTGCTGTACCTTAAACTTTTAAGACACATAAAAGATCTAAAGCTTATCTAAAGGACAAATCTTATTTGTAGAACGTTTCATAGACGTTTACCACTACGAGAACTATTAGCTGTACCCAACCAATAGTGGGCAAGCATTACTTCGATATAATTTTAAGGCCGCTTTCTTCTTATTCCTGCGCTCTCGAATAACCAGTCGTGATCATGTCAATCATTGCACAACCCTTGTCACAATGTTCCGCCATTTTTTCCTATCCAAGGACTTTTTCTGGCCCATCCGTAATAACAACAAGTACCTACGATTTAACTTATTGATTTGTATTAAATCTGAATGGACGCATCTCAGGATGAAATATATACAATTAATATTTAAAGAAGAAATATTTTATTTAGACCTAAAAAGTTTAACAGAACACGTAATAATCAAACATCAGATGTACAACACTGGTGGGAGTACATTAAATCACCCACCCACCTCATATAAGAAAGGAAACAAACATTATCGACGTGTTATTTCGGTACTCTCTGTTCGTATCTAAAGCAAAGCTTCTGTCTTAATGTATCATATGTTTACATGTATTTGCATATTTAAGTTGCGACGCTGTAGTTTACTTCTGCTCCGCTTGTTTCATCAACATATGTTGAATACGCTCTTTGTGCATATTATAAACATAAAAATATGTTTTACAATTTTAGAGTGCGTTGTTTCATAATATCCGGAATCTAAATTTAGATTACATCAAACGTATTTTGATTTAATGTTAGATCAGTTTTTTCCAACTTTTTATGTACTATGTCCCATTAGCTTTTATAAAATTCTTACGCCTCATGTAACATGTATATATTGTAAAGAAAAATCATTAAACTCGTGTCGAGTCCACTTTGAAATTGCATCCCTACGGGATGTGGGCTCCAGGTTGGAAAACACTGCTCTAAATGATCTTGTAATAAATACTGCAATAAAACTTAAAAAAACTTAAAAAATCCTGTTGTTTAATGTGAAGGATTTTTAAGAGATAATAAAGCTTAAAATTGAATTACTCTTCTGCTATAAGGATCTTGGAAAGCTAACCATAAAAAAGTCGCCCGAGTTTGTTGTGGGCTCGTCTCGGATCAGTTTGAAATTGGATCCCTCATAGCTATAAGATAAAAGACGTATAGTTCAATCTGATTCTACGAGTAGTTTCTGTCCAATTAATTTCTTCTGTATTCTTTCTAAGACGACATAAGTGGTCACTATAAATGATCCTATGTGGATAATAAAATAAATATATAAATTTGCAAAGTTCTAAATCATATTTTTGTGTCGGTTCTCTCATTAATAATATTGAGGAAGTAGGTAAATATAATTCAGAAGCATATTTTAACATACGAACGTAATTGCCAATTTAAATATATACATCAAGAAATAATATTAAATAATTATTTTTTTCCAAAATTGTTATTATTAATACATGTTTTTGATCTTCATACAGATGTCATCTGAGTACTTTAAGGTCTATAAATGTTTGTATTTGTAAAATTGCTCCGTCCAATCCTTGTCGGTCCTAATATAATCAATGTTCTACTAAACATAACTCACTGTAAACGCCTTTAAGACGCCATGTGGATTAAGAGGTACAATAAAGTGAATGGAGTACAGAATTTATCCCTCCGCTTATATGGAGCGATTTATATCGTGATTTTGTGGTCGTGCTAAACATTGTAATGGTTACGAGACTTTAGTTAATAATTGACTATAACCGTTCTAAAAATTTCTAGGTCAAATTATCTATAAACATTTTTATATAAAGAGCTTTGGTTTATAATTGTGTACCCAAAAATGACATTGTAGGTTAAGTCTGTACTATAATAATGCATCTGTTGTTTTTGTAAACAAACTAATTTATAACTGCATTCATTTTTTTTTAATTCAATAAATTAGTCTTCCCGTCCAACATCCCTAAATGCACTTAAGACGAAAGTCTACATCCAATGTGTTACCAACATTGACCTATGCTATATAAACGTGGTCTCACAAAGTTGCTAATTGAGCTATAGAAAAGAGCTATGTTCGTGATTTATCTTTGAGATTGAATTAGGAATAAGGGGATCCGTAGATTAAAGAAATATACCGACATAGCGCAGTAGACAGGAAATCACAGACCGGCAAGTACAGCGTAGGATGCCCACCGCCGAGGTCCGCAAATAAGCTAGCGCTGGACACAGGCCGCTTTCGATCGATCTTAATGTAAATCTATAAATAAAGCTTATGTGCAGTGGATATCCTACGGCTGAAATGATAATGACATAGAAAAATGTATTTAGTTATTTGCAGTACAAATATAATAACAGTAGGTATTATTATTTGATATAAAAGATACTCTTATATGATTATAATTAATTTGATAATTTTTGAAAATGTTTATAACACGTTGCCTTGATACTTGATGCAACAAGATTCAAGCCAGCCGTATTAAACAAAAAACTGCGAATGTACTTGCGAGTGACGAAGAAAAAACAACATCTATACAATGTAATTTCCTGTTCGTACTAACAAAAAAGTTACAGCACGAACAATGTGTAGTAAAGGCAACAAAAATGTCATTCAGTATTAAACACTAGAAATGAATTATTTAACGATTGCAATTGTTCGCATGTTTGGGTAAAACGACACCTGCATGTAAAATATTTTTTAAAAGGCTAAGCAAAAACATTTTTATCACGATGCGAGTAAGAAGTTAGATCAATGTATGAATCTCTTAGGAGTCCTTACGCCTAGTGACTGTAGAGCGTTCGCTGAAGCTCACCAGTAGTTAAAATATACAGGGTATAACATTATATGTAGATTACAAGGCCCTAGGGTGGAAAACAAAAAAGAATTATTCGTGTAATGAGATCGAAAGAAAAACTTAAATAAAAATAAATTCAGCAGTCTATTTCGTATCTAAATCTAAATAAGAAGTATATAGTAGTATAGGTTTAAGTGGTTAAAAGCGAAACAGCCTAAACGTCTTTAAAGCTCACGGGTATCAGGTGTCTTCGTTTGGGCAGATTTTTAATTTCAAGAAGTTTAATTATTTCATCGTTCTCTCGTATTATATTGAACACTTTTCACGCTTCTCACACGAAATGACCTAAATTACACCCACACTGATCAATGTCACAACTCAGTATGTAACAGCAGAACAGGTAATCTTGTTACAAGGAATTACGGCACGGGTGACCCGTCAACTTTATTGCTGAAAAAAAATTCCAACAGCGCCAATTGTTTTTATTGTTCCCCGGATGTAGCATACGTTCACGCGGCTTATAAAATGAAATTTTATATCGAACAAAAAAGTTGGTGCAACATTCTTAATATAGGGAGAGCCCACGTCAACAAAAAAATTGTACAGAATGATTAGTTACAGGTATAAAAGCTTTAAAGATATGAATGTATAGCTCAACAAGCTTTATTTACGAGTTTATGTAAATGATCACTCTAAAATATGTCACATTATTTCTTTTCTATTTGAATGTTGTAGACATACCAATCATTTCCGGCAGTACAAAGTCTGCAGGGTCAGATAGTAAACGTAAAATTTTTCTTATTGTTATCATTTCGCTATTTACTATTTCTGGAACCATTAGATTTTGAATAGGGGTGGGTATACTTCAGTTGACAGCAAACGAGCTTTGAAACTTTTGCCTAAATAACTAATCATTCTGTATAATCCACATAGTTTGAGACTCATTATTTCTGTTTTCAATGCGTAGCAATGATAATTTACTTTATCCAGAATAATAAAAAAAAATTATACCGAAATGTTTGATGATTATTGGTTACAATCAGGGTTCGATCCTCGTTCATCACGTACTGAATGTAATATATGTACAGTTGACAAAAGGTGAAAGTAAATATTGCGAGGAAATTAGCACGTCCTACGACCTCAGTTTAGGGCAATAGGATACTTTCTAAACCGAAACCGACATATCTATAAGCATTTTTTACTTACGAACACGTGGATCAAAGTTTTTTTTTAAGGAGGAATGTATTAGTTGTAGACAATAGAACGATAGTACTAAAAATATTTATTGACATCGACCTCAACATCAAGATCGGAACACAAAATCCAATTTAATCATAACTGACCAGACTGTTATCAACCATGTACCAGTATAGGTTACAATTAATTCGTTTAAGTTATACATTGCGAGAAACAATGAGAGATCTGCAGAAGAATAAAAGTCATCGACGTAGCCTGTCTGAAGTGGCAGTGGGTGGAGAAGATCGCCCGTGCAACCAAAACCGTGGGGCCAAAAGATTCTTGATTGTGACCACAAGCCGGTAGACGTGGCTAGGTCCCCATTAAGTGGACTGACGACATAGGTGAGATTGCGAGAAATCGTTGTATACGGGCGGCGCAATACTGGTCATCGTGGCGATCTTTGAGCAAAGCTTATACCTTGAATTGGCGTCTTACAGCTGACGTGATAATGAGATACTACTCTTCAAAGTATTCTTTTACATCACAATTGCATTTCTTACCAAAGTCATAAGAAATATTTTAAAAAACCACTCCAGTACAATAATTTTATCGCAAATGCCGTAACCGCTGGACATTGCTCTTTCTGTTTATTGCTTGTTCTGGCAATTGCAGCCCGATGTGGCAGATCTCCGACACACTTCTTTTACGTGGACAAATTAGCGTTATACTTGATACTTTATAAGATGAGGAAATTCTTTGATGCGGAATTCGAAAACAGCAAGTGATTAGTTATAGGCGTAAAAGCTTTTGCCATCAATCATCATAAGGTACACCCTGTCCAAAAATCAATATTTCAAAAGTTGTAAGTAAAGTAATAATAACATAGTGAAAAATCCGTTTTAAAAATTAGGATTACTACATTTTAAAATTAAAATTGTTTTTACTATTTGCCCCTGCAGACTGTATTGTCAAAAAACATTGACCTGTCGAATTCCAATAAAATAAAATTACTATAACATTTTTCGGTACAGTAAAAAATTAGAAGCAAGCGAAAATATTTTAATTAACTATTTATTATTTTTGTTCTGCATAAATGTTTTATGAAGTACCAAAAATTTTACCTAACTTATTTGGTAATTTCAAAACTCATAACAAATGTCAATCTGAACGATGAACAAACAAGCGTATTTGATATCTACAAACAGCAAGTGTTTGTCTATACAAAATTTTCTCATAAAACAAAAGTACAAGAAAACCCATCGCCGTATATTGTGTAATCTTGCAAAGAGTTCGCCGCAGTGCCGCCACTTTGGCGTTAAAGGTTCCCCTGCTTTTGGCAGTGTTCCCTAATCGTTGCTTACTTGGATTATTTATTCTCACACTTCTGAATGTAACGCACGGAGTATTAATCGGGTTTAGTTGTGATTTTTTTGTATTTGTATTGTAGATTTTAAAAGTAAATTAGCATGTGGAAATTTACAGTTTCCGAGGATTGGAAGTAAAGGAGCGCTGAGGGCGCTTAGTCTAAATCTCATTTTAATAGTGCTTCTTAAACTGCTTTATCGGCTCTTAAGTATATGTGAAGCGACACGGGGGAGTACCAACATTTCCGTCAATCCTCCGTCAACGCTTGCTTTGCACTATTTTAGCTGCGTTCGGGGATTTCCTCAAGAGCTGTTCGGGCTAAATGGGAAGCCACCCAGCTCTCGGGTCGTTTGACCGAACCTCGCCACGGTCAATTGCTATCTTTCGAGTCTTAATTAAGGAGAGTGCACATATAGGCGATATCATCATATTAGACGCAAATACCAGTACAGGTGCTTACTAAATGTAATGCTAGAGGAAAATGCAACAAATTCTGAAGACTGGCTTCCGCGCCAACGACTACATACATAATCATAATCGAAACCATGTTTTTTTACCAACTGCTTACGCAGAGTAGTTTTGTTTGAACTTATTTAACTGATGTGCACAATTTTCGAACATTTTAATGTTATTAAATGAGCTCTAATAAATTGTCTAGCATATATACAGAACTTTTTTAGTTACCGATCGTTCAATTGCGTTTCCTTGCGCATTTTCCAAAGAATTTGACATATATTGCATTTTATATATAATTTACGTGTAAAGAGGGACATTAAAATCGGTTTTTCACGCTACGCTCGGAAGAATCTATTGATTTGTAACAAACGCGAACTGGGCTTCTATTCAACCGTTTCTAAAGAACATAAGAATAGTCGGACTGCTCGGGTTAGCTCTGCTCTTGAATTATCTATACTATTTCTTTTATACTTTCTGTATGGAAATAACAGCACGAAATATAAGTTTAAAATTGTGTCGGTGTTATATTCTTTTAGTTTCAGCTTATCATAAAGTCTTCTTACATTAATCTAAGTATAAAATACAGTCCAAACTTATTGTGCGGTGGTTAGGTTAGACGACAAAAATCACAAGTAGCAGTAAACTATTGTGGCTACACAATTAAAAAGTGATTTTTATGCGGTGAATAGAGGCCATGTATAAAATACATGTAGAATTACTAGAAACCTTACAAAATATCTAGGAATTCTTTAAATAGTTAACCATCCTTAGTAGTCTGAAAAACTTTTAAACTTCTTGGTGGTTAATTGTTTCAAAATAGTCACTTTGAAGACGCTATCTCGGGCTGGTTGAGTTTTTTTTTTTCAATTATCATATAGTACGTAGGTGATTTTGAAACGACCGTTGTTTCACTAGCAGTGGTATATATTGAACCTTCGCTTGTGTATGTCTCGATGGCCAGGTTTGCAAGATCGTACGTACTTCTAATTCTAACACAAAAACAGTTCAAGCTAGAGAGATATTTTTTTTTTCCAAATTCAATTAAACATTCCCTGAAAAGGTGTAACCATTTATCTTTAATTAACTTAATGGATATCGACATGTTTTATATGTTAGACGTTTCATTGTTGTGTATGTCATTTTTAAATTGTTCAATTTGTCTGTGACACAAACACGCCGGTGTGTCGTTTGGCCCGTATTTCACGGGCTAATATCACCCGCCCACGTACACAGCCGATCCTTTTTGCCAGAATCGAGAGGTCGACGAACTCTCTCCCTTTTTTTGGCGAGGGGCGCACGAATAATACGTGATTCGGGTAGACGAGATGCTTTTGAAGCGACGTTAAACGCGGAAGCAACGATTCTAGACCATTTTACTGCCTCCGTCTGCTTGGAATGCGATGTATTTTAATAAGAAATAAAATTACCTACATTCATTCATTAGTTAATTTGTCCAGGTTGGAGTAATTATTGTCATACTTTTTAGTGTAATCTAAAATTAAAAGTAGGCCTTTTTGCCACTTCTTTTTTGAAGACACGCTAATTATAGAAAGTTCTAGGCCTTTATTTATATTAGGCTTATAAAACTACAGGACTAAAAATATGAAAACTAGACAAAACAAAATCAATAAGTATGAGATTTATATTTTTATATTTACCAAACCACTTAAATGTATTCAATCAATAATAAGGTATAAAAATGCCTACCACTAAAACATCGTGTCGCCACTGGCGTCACAAATATCAAGTAGGCAGTCTAGACTAATGGTCACCTAGCTGTCTAGACATACGAAAAACTCCTCAATGGGTTTGAACACAGTAGACGGGAATGTCATTTTATACTACTATATATTTGCCAACATAATATCAAAAGACTTTTTGTAGGCAGACACATCACAAATGTGATATTTTAGTGACAAATAGCCTTTTAAGAAAAATATTTATATAATACTTGGATAAAATTTTACCTTCTGTAAAAGCATGAACAACTCATAACCCGGATCGTGCTGTACAGAATGCATATGGGGTCGATAGGTATTACACTTATAGAGTTACCGGGATCTCTCCCACAGCTAAGATGGCGCCTACCGAAGGGGGTTTTAATGGTAGGAATGCCAATCTTAGACATTAAGATTACCCCTACACCAAAAAATGTTTCATTTTTCGCAACAACAACGACAAGGCAAGAACCAGCCCGCCTGGTCACGGTTAGTGGGAAAAGCTGTCGTGGCCGAGAAAATTAAGAGGAACCTACACGCTGGCTGCGGACGAATGAAAGCGTTTTCGCGGCCCTGCCCATATAGCGATGTCAAAGGAACATGGTTAGAGTTTTATTCTGTGCAACTCTGAAATAACTTGTCGTTTCTTCTATAAGGATACAGTCTTAAATACCTTTTTTTTAAAACAAATATGAAACTTCAGAAGGCGCAATGACGTTACGTGTAACAAGCGTTATGTTTAGCGTGCAGAACATAACCGCTGGGGCTTTAAGTTTGTGCAGTGGAGACCACGGACGTGTAAGCGCAGCGTAAGACGTCAAACGAGTCAAACTTTTTTTATTGATTCATGTTTCTCCTCTTTTGTCTTTCAGATATACAATTCATTTCTCTGCTGTCCTCATTTTCTTCCATTCCTTTCCATACCTTGTTAACTATCATATATCGCCTCCCTTGCTTTGCCTTCACTTCAGAATAGTGTAATAATTCTTAATTTTTATTTACAGTTCTTATTAGGTTTTGGTTTTATTTTGTATGACGGATGTTAAAGTCCTTGGAAGATGCTGCATACAGGCCGGTCCCATCCTGTACTATTTGGAAGTCTCTGGAACTGCCTATGTCTAGCAGTCTTACGGCTAAAATAATGATAATGATTAATGTTACAAAAAGTAAATCACTATCAATGTCATCATAAGGTCGGTTACGTGTTGTGAATGTCGATCAAATTTCACTACTATCTTGTGTCTATGGACCAACTGCTTATCGGTATAAGTTCACCGTTGTAAAGTAGGTTTATTTACTTTTTTATCTAACGCCATAATTTACATCCACACCGCCAAAGTACTCTCATATTCCAAAAAAAATACGCTCTTGTATTAGTCATATGAGTGTTTTTAAAACAACACCTCTTAACTATAAAAGATAATCCTCATACATTTGCTCTTTAAGGATATGACATTTATTATCTCGTTTATTATGATAAAATATGAATAGAAAATTTTTTGTTGGACTGGAACTGAATGAAAGACGTGGACGTGGATGAAACTAAAAATAAACATTCTGATGCTCGAGTAAAGCATTTGTAAACAGCGTAATGCAGCACTGATGACTGATTACGGGAGAGGTAACGCCGGTCCACGTCACGTGTTTATAAAACATAAAACAGTTTATCTTCAAAACTCTTACTTTACATTTTTTTTTGTTCAGTTTTAAAACATATTGATTTTGTTTACCATTCGTTAAGGTATTTTTAAATGTGTATAACTGAAATTATTTTCTGGCAAACAGATACCAGGTATTATAAAAAATAATGACTTTGGCGTATTGATCATCAATATCATTTCAGCCGTAGGATATCTAGATCTCTGATAGATACATAACTCCATGATATCATCTTTCGATTTCAATATGACCAGTTGGAAACGGCCTGCATCCGGCATCTTCCAACGGCCTTAACAGGGTCTAGCCACCGTGCAAAAAATAATTAAGATATGATTTTTGATTACTCTGTACAATATTTATGTCATGAATCGCCTCGTACACCTTGTGAATGACGTCCTACGTTGCGCTTATCGGTTCGTAGTCTCCGCTCTAGAACCTTAAGGCCACAACTGCGCCGTAAAAGAAATAAAAATTATATATATATATATATATATATATATATATATATATATATATATAATCAATCAATATATAATCAAATGGATAATTGGAAAATAAGGCCAGTGTAATGTACTGTGTTAATAAAATAAGAAACAAATTGTGATACCTTGGGAATGGAGATGATGGATGAAAGACGATGTTTGGAAAAAATGTAAATGGCAAGAAATATTGTTAGGAAATACAGAAGAATAATAGAATTTAAGAAGTATGAAAGAAGAAAGTAAAAAAAAAATTAAAAATTATTTAAGCAAATAAAGTCAAGGGACTTCCTACCGCTGTGTTTTTGGGTCTCTCATTTTCCTTCTTACATGTAAGGAGAACGAAAGGCCCAAGAACCGGGCCCAACAACCCATTGCCACCAAAACAACACTGAAACATTTTTCTACAAGAATTCGTGTGCATTGTTTTCAAACTGCGAACAGCCAAAAGAACATAGTTATCAAAGGCCTAAATAAGATTTATTAAACCGCAAACTGCGACTACCGAGTGAATAAGCATCAGCAGACTTAATTACACATTCCTATTCTGATCGATTACAACCACAACACCGCATTTGGCTTAGTTGTTTAACGAACACATTTCAGTGCCTGTACGTACAATTCCAGCACGGTACAAATCATTGTAAGCAAGTAAGTTCCTGAGGATATATGTTTACATAAAACAATAAGAAGAATTTCGTCTTCAGATAAAGAGTATATCTTACACAGTGGTTCCCAGCTACGCCTCAACGTGGACAATTTGTTTGTTAAAAGGGGCAATTCGAACGTAGACTCGAAACGAGTTCAACGCTTTATCTTTAATATAGAAAAATAAATATGTTACATAGGGGGCGTAAGAATTTCAGGAAGACTAAGGTGGGGTATGGCACATAAAAGGTTGAAAAATACAGGTCTACAAGTTCATCCGCTTAATTACTTTCATTGTATTATAAGAGTTGAAAACGGCCTACCAACCAGTTTCTTTCTAAGATCTTAACAAAGTCTAACTTGTAATCTTACGCTCTTGCCGGTCCTTGGACTTCTCTTCATTACCGTAAATGTGTACGTGGCCTACTCACTGCAACATCAACTTGTCAATCCACTGGGCTATATACTAATATGTGTCGCTCGTATAACAAGCCTCCCTCCTATAACGCGAAGATTGCTCGTCACATTTTTATACTTTGAGATTTATATTGATTTCTATGTATTTCAAATAATACCCTTAATCTGATTTTTATGAAACGCTCATTATTTCATTTATAACATTTTTAAATATCTTTTTTTCTTTATAACAGTAAAAGAAAAACATGACTCAATTGTACATAGCGGTATATGGGGTCAAACGAACGCGTTTTACTGTAACGCAGAACTACACTGCGTAACATTAAAACTTATTACATGATTTTTTTAAAATAAAAAAAAAACTTCAACTTCATTTGATTCAAAATTGGAACGTGAATAAAACGTGATAATATCGGTTATCTATAAATAATAACTGATAAAGGCATTACCGTGGAAAATCCTGGCTTTGAATGAGTGACGTGAGAATTTTTAACGACACGTATCTTTATTTTATATAAGAATTTATAGTTATGTTACGACGATACCACATCGCCTGTAACTTATTTTCAGGGAATACTGCACATTACGGTATGTTTGTTCCACTTTTTGAAGACTCGTATAATTCTTAACTTGACGAAAATTAAATTAGTTTCACTTTGCACTTATTCTTTCATATTTGTTGACAATTAATAATTTAATTAACATTAAAACGACAATAGAACTCGTGTGCACTTATTGAGAGTCATAAATAACTCTAAGCGCCGTATTTGGCTCTCAAGTTGCAGGTTGTACCAATTTAGAGTGAAACCAGCGTTAATGCCATGCAAGTATTGAACCTGCTCTCTAGCGAACAGAGGTAATTAACAGTTTACTTCACAGTGGCTTGAATTATCCCACAGATTTAGTATTCAATTTTGAATGTGTGAATGTGAATATTCAAACATTCCCTTTTTCTTAGCCTTTTGTTCATGTACTAAAAACCAGCGCTACCCTATTTTATGTCATAAAGTATCCAAATGAGAAAGGTTTCAAAAGATCAATCGCTCTGCTAAATATTGAATTTAACGTTTTCGCGTTGACGTTTTAGCCCATAGACGGCCACTGCAAGTCATAGGCCTCCAACAAAGATATCTATGGCGACCGCAAAGTGGTACTAAGGTACGCAGAGGACGCTTCTGCCCATCCTATGGACACTTATTTGTGAGCAGAGAACGCTTCCTATCGTTTTGAAATAAAACAATCCTGCGCGGGATCATGTTAGCACTTGTCATTTCGAAGTATAAAACTGCAGAGTTTATTTTATTAGCTAAGTAATTACATTTGCTTGGTGCCATTGATATATAAACATCAATAACACTGACAATGCTGGCGAATACTTAATCGACTTATTAGAAATAGGAGAAAATACATCCATTTTTTTAGTCTCGTATTTATTCTATATGGGATACCCTTCAGTTGCAGGGTCACTGAAAGCATTATGGCGGACGCCTACCAGTTAAAACTCCACGGTTTCCTTTGCCGCTTTTTGTTAAAAATACGGGAACGCCTCCACGTACAACCGTAGTTGACGGTGGCCTAGTGCCTCAACAGTTTAACGCAAAGCTGCTACAGCCCCGCACCCGTTATCATAGATCTCTATGATCTGAGAGTATCATAGATCTCTCTCATCTGAGAGTAGGATTAGCTCACACACCACTACTTTTATAGCTGCATCGAAATCAGTGACTTCGGATCCGTTAGCAGATTCACCGTCTAAGTCTACTTTGCCTCGCTTCATATAAAAGAAATGGCGATTCAACCAAAAATGCATATAATTATGCAGGAAAATATTTTCAGTTCGAAAAAAGTTTAAGTGATTTAATTCCCTCATAAAATCAGTGATCAGTTCAATCTTCAACAAATCAAAACACACGGAATTCTATTAAGCGACGTAGCAGGAAGTAAGTCGGTATTCAGTTTAATTAAAAAAGCTAGTATGATTGTCCACTTCGCAACAGCGCTGCTATTAGCATTCGCCGGGGTGCCGCAGCTATTTGGGTCAGTCAATAGCTACTCGCGTTTAATATAACAAACATCGATTCATTTGTATTTAAATAGATATTACTAGTACACTCATAGCGTTATTTCTGACCATTTAAATAACGTTAACGTTGTTTTTTTTAACAGTCATACGGTGTGTACAATATATTACATAGATTAAACTACGGAATTTCAGACTGACAAATGTAACGTTGAACGTCCACCCTACAAGTTGGACAGACGAACTTATTAAAATCGTCGAAAATCGCTGGATGCAGGCTGCGTCCTACCGGTCTTATTGGAAATCTATGGGGAAGGCCTATGATCTGCAGTAGACGTTCTGCAGCTGAAATAATGATGATGACTAGAGACAAAATATTAAATCGTCTATGTTTAATAAAATATAAAGTGATATAAAAAAGTATAAAAGTGCATTATTTTTCTGCGGACGAAACTTTTAACTATTCTCATTTGCAGTTGAAAACTTTATTTGTATTATGTTATGGATAATTTGACTCTCTTTTGTATATGTACCACTGTTTGTTCTCTTTAATACAATTGGATAAAATAGGATGTCCTGCCGATGGTTTTATTAACCAGTACAATTTTTTTAATATCATTACGTAAATAATTTATAATGTTTCAATATATATTTGGGGGATCGGAAAGTAATGTCACTTTTTAAGTTAAATTCACACGACTACATTTTTAACAAGTTTTTATTTCCCTTCAACCTTTTGCCATCCAGTATACAAATTATTAATGCCGTAGCGCTAAAATTCAATTGGTTTTTCTCTAAAATACGTTGATTGAAAATAAATGGTAATATCGAAACATTCTATTACATTTTGTTACGCATTTGCTCCAAAATCAGAATTATAAAACATATTATTTTTTGTCTATAAGCAATTATTTGTGGTGAAAGTAATTTAATTGAAATAAGAATTCACAAAAGAATGGTTTTAATTGGTTTAATTAAATTCCCAAAACATGAAAGAATAAACATAGGGCTCCCCCAGAGACTTCTAATGGGACCGATTGCTAGCAGACTGCATCTAGCGTCTTTAATAAATGTACGTAAATTCAATTTTTAAAAATAGAATCTTCAATTATTTATATATTTTTTATACAAAATTTAACCGGTTATTTTCACGAAGACCGTTAAGAATAATGCAACAAGAGCCTTGCACGCTGTCGCTTTCGCGTAATTAAAACTGACATTTGCGTTCATCGTGACATTTTTGTAGCAATCCCCGTAGATATGAAGTCACACCGTTATTACGCAGAAAATTGTTTATAAACATGCATGTCCATTGCGACACTAATCTAAAACAGCATGTTAAAGGTCAACTTTATTATAAATACATCGCAACTCTTTTTTACACGGTATTCTTGTGCCTTAGAAAAGCAAACAAAAATATCAAAATGTAAAAATATACATGTGACATGTTGAAAATTTATTGACATGTTTAACAATTTAAAAATATCGTATAAGGTAAAAAAAAACTCAAAAAATTATCCGTGCAAATGAAGTAATAATGTAATTCAGATTACGTAAGTATTTATAAAATGAAAACAATTTAGCTTTATTACAAAAAAAAAACTTAATTATTGTAAAAATTAAATCATTTATTTTCTTAATTTATTCTTTTATTTCAGTTTAATAACGTTGAAATTTATGTATGGGTCGTGTATAATAAAAAAAACCTTTGTAGAACAAAAAAATTGTGTAAAAAAGTATATTTATTCTTATGTTTCACACATATTGTCTTATTTCAAAATCGTGTAGAAAGAAGTCGGGTGTATACGACTACATTAATATATAAAGAATATAAAAGGAAATCCAGCTGGCAACCAACCAATCTTACTTCAAAAAGGTCATAAATGAAGGCGTTATTGTCATAAGAAATGAATGAGTCACACTCCTTACGACTAGGGATACCATTACCAATTTCCTAAAACAGGACAAATTGTTTTATTTTATATACGATGAATTACGTCTTTTATTGAGGCCTACCTGTTCGTATGAGAAATGCTTAAAACCTTATAAGAACACCCGGTAGAAACTCAACTAGACAATACATACTTTGAGTATAAAATAACATATTTAATAAACATTGAAATAGCCTGGAAGCATCATTTCCCAGAAGTGCTATCTTCTTCCAAGTCATTTACTACGTACTGACCCTTAACATACTAACACACTTCTTTTAATAAAAAAATAAATTATGTCATTTATGACCACTAAACAAATTTTAAGTTACAAAATTATGAATAATAAGATAAACATTTAAAATGTAAATCAATGGTAATAATTCATTTCTTATTGGAATCTAGTACACAAAGAATAAAACATATTTAGTCAACCTATATTAATGACAATTATGACGAATTTAATTACATGACCAAATATAAATGTGCGTTGATAGTTTCGCAGAGACCTTAACGGATTAACAAAGTCTCCTAATACATTTTGCTTAAAAGGAAATTTGATACAAATAAGATGATTGCATCAAAACTTAATATGAACTTAATATAAATAATTTTTATTTTTGAAATTTGCGATGTAAAAAATTGAAAAATGATCCCAGGAAATCTGAAAATATGGCAGTCCTACACATGACCATATTCACACAGTATGATGACCTATAACAATCGACCAAACACCCGTTATCATTTTATTTTGGCTTACGCCGATAATTCTCTCAGAGAACGCAAGATAAATATTATCATTAAAAAACGTTGTTACATTTTTGTTATTGATAGTATTTTGAAGTCATAATATTGCCATTTAGAAGATTTATTTACTAATTTATTTTTATACAAATTGTCCAGCTGGTTTGTATGAAATGTCGCTTTATATTTATCCAGAAAAGTTTTTACATTTGTCTACTTATTGTACAAATACTTAAACATATAGCAAAAGTATAGTAGAGGTTTCTGTATTTAACTTAAGATGGTATGGGGAACAAGAGTAAAGAAATATATAGTCAATAAATGTTTTTGCAAGCTTGTTCAACTTTTTACAGTGTGTTAAAGAAATAATTAATATATAATAGGTTAATTATCCTTTACTACTCTTATTTTATTTAAGCTGCAGAGATTTCATTTTATCAAAAGAGCTATGTGCATGAATAATTGCAATGAATCAATATGAGAAATGTGTAATATTTATTATTATTGTACAACTTTGCATAACAATTTACTTTATTATATTATCTATACTATTTATATGTAGTTACATGGATTTTTGTATGATGAATAATAACTATTAAACTATTTATTGTTTAAATTTATAATTGGCTTTATTTATTAATTGTGTATTATAAAAACCATATAATTATTTCGGCAGCATAATACATACATTGTGCTATATTTTAATACAAAACACATATAGTCACCGATACACCTATATGATATACCTGCCTCAATATCATTTGAAGTTTGGTAGTCTAATAAGATATACAGCATGTATAATAACTGAAGATTCAGCTGAAATCAAGACAGGTAGAGAAAACTCAAATTAAAAATCTGTACTATTTGCACTATCACTGGATAATAGCTTTACACTGATTTTTGAGATACCTTGTATAAAAAGTTGAAATAAATTAATAAGATCAATCACAGGAACTATTAAATAACTCTCATTATACATACAACAGAGTGGGTAATGAGGAACAAAAATGCAAGAAGTTCATTAACAATTAAAATTATGTGACTATACTAGGAAATAATGTATAATAACTCTTGGCAGGAATGCAATAAATTATTATGGAGACAGAATGCATGGATCTCTCAATTGACCCTCTTAAGTGTTTTATGTAACATTAGCAACTCAAACTGTTTCTATTTACAATCAATGATATGTTAACAAAGTAAACTGTTACAAAATAAAATTTTTCCAGAGTTGCTTAGTCAAGCTAAATACTATAAATTCTCACATGTTTTACAATTGTGCACAATTATGTAACACATTCCTTGTTAGTCTTCAGCATAGATAATTCAATTGAAGTAAAACTTCAATATAGTAAAGAAAACTGTGTTATAATATTTCAACATCAAACTTGAATTAAAAATATTTCTGCAAAATTTTTTTAAGGGCTCCAACCAGTTACTGATGAATAAATTAATGTCCACCCATAAGATGAACAGACATCATTGAAAGATGCTGGATGAAAACTGGTTCCTACCAGTCTTCTTTAGAGGCCCATGTTCAACATCCTACAGCTGAAATGATGATGATTTTCGAATCTTCTATTTGCCTAATACTAGTGTAGTTAGATGTTAATGTTAATGTTAGTGTTTATGTTAATGTTAGTTAGATGTCTCATCAAACATCCATTAGATTTGCAAATTTGCTTCATTTTCAATATTCCTTTAAAACTGTGTCCAAAACATACTGTATGGTCAATACATGGGTCAGATACATAATAAGGAATAAATAATTTGTTATAAAATTAAAATTTGTATTTATGATAATGCAAATTTAATTTAAAAAAATTCAATAACCATAGTCACTATATAGTTCATCTATGCTTAACGAGGTATGTAAATTTATGATATAAATAAGAAAGTTTTATGAATTTAAACCTCTAAAAAGCACTTTATTTTTATACAACCAAAAAAATAAAAAATCCTCAATCTGTATGGTACACTCATATTGTTTAATATGGAATGAGCATTAATATTGGAGACCTGTAATTCAAATCTCACATTAGAAGATGTAGAGAGCTCCAGTTCCCTGTGTGTGCGATTAGACTGTCATGTCAGCATGTCAAAAATAAATAAGAAAGTAGGATTTTAGCCTGTAAGAGACTAGCATCTCTTCCATAGCTCTCACAACAGAATTGTATCAAATACATGTTTTTCCTTCTAAAAGGTCATCGATTAAACTTGCTTTATTTTCAACTCACTTTAGGAATATAAAATTGCTTTTGCTTATAACAGTTGAAATAAATTTGTATAAGAGTAAATTTACATATTCATCAATAATACGTAATCAGTATATGTAATGCTTTTATCAATTTTTAACTCGCAGGACTTACTTATCAAATCTGTCATTAATATTTAGTATATTTATGGCTTTTTTTTAACTTGGATAAACAACTTGCGGAACATGAATTCAAATAATAAAGTTAAAAAACATAAATCATAAAAAATATATATCTCCCAAGAACTGGCAACAATACTGTATTGATTCAAGTGTCACTCATGAGGTTCAATTCAAATCATTCAAGCAAAATGAACTGCTCTTTCTACAACACAGGTATTATCATTCCCATTTTAGCAATAAGTTGTTCACAGCTGGATATAAACTACCACCAGAGATTTCTAATGGGACCAGTTAGAAGCAGCAGTGTATTGATATAACAGTTCATTTAGTAATTATGCAGTAAAACATCATGATAGATACAATAATTATCTGGTCAGAATTTAATGAGTTTATAGTGACATTTTTTTTTTGATATATGTTTAATCCACAATAATAAATGTACTTATTACACAATTTTGACAAATATAGTTATTCCTATTAAGATTTGATTATGGTTAATTTACTTCAAAATGTTTTAACAGAAATTTTACAGTTACATAAACTGTTTTTGACATTTTTTTGGTAAAAAACCAAATTCCTACATGAAACTTAAAATCACATTAGTTTCATATTGCATATAACAATAAATCACCTAATAAACATTAATTTTTAGGTTATATGCCTTTAGCAGTAATATATTAAAAATATAATCAGAATTATACTACCATTAATAAGATAAACAAGAATTTAAATAGCTATAATAACTTATAAACAATACTTATACATATTAGTTCAGATAAGCTAATAAGGTTTTAAGCACCATTTTAATTGAAGACCAATAACTATTTTTTTTATAAAAAAAGAACTTTTGTTATTCAAAACTTATTAGTTACTTCAGTTCCTTAGCGTACTATTATATTCATATATTTCGTTAATAAGACTTGCATATTAATTGCTAGGCGTATTCGCAAACTTTCTCCCCGATTACGGTGCCGTTTGAACATGAATGAAAATATAAATAAAACAAAGATTTACTGTACTTACATCGTATGGCACATTTTTTTCGGCTATTGATGTCCGATCGCGATCTGAAACAATTAAAAATAAACTTGAAAAGGATTTAGAAAATGGGTCGCGTTACACAGTCCTTTCTTTTGACAGAGAAAAAATATTTTACATAAAGTATATAATAATATATGTATAATGAATTATTACCATCATCTTCTGCACCCATGGATCCAGCCTCCGTCTTTTTAGACACTGAAATATCCATGATTTCTATGTGATCGTTGTCTCCCGAAGCCATTTTTGTTTTCCTGTTGCACCCCCTATTTTGGCTTCAATATTAACAATCTTGGCACAAAATAAATTAGCATGGCTCACATCACATTTATATTAGGTACACAATTATTCACTGTAATTTAATTAAAAGAAATCAATTAGTTTACGCGAAATCGCTCGCCCGAAGCATCCGACTGACACGACCGTTCAAAGTAACTGTGTTACTACGTGGGAAAAACATGAAGTCATTTTTAATTCTCTTACAGTTATAGACTATAAAGAGAAATATTGAGTTATGTACATGAAACTTTAAAACATATAAATTTTAGGTAAATAATGATAATTTGCTACCAAAATTGTATTAAAATGAGATTTACAAAACCATGAATAGAATTAACAAAATTAATAATACACACAGATTAATAAGAAAATAACCATAATGTTGTATGACATGCTTCTACATTAACAAAAAGATAAAAATGGGGGTACTTCTATGTTATAATAATTATTTCAATTTCCCATATTTCACGTTAATGTAGAAAACAACGAACTAAATTGTTTTATAAAATGCGTACAAATCTTTTGATATATACCTTAACGCACTAAATAATTATTGTATTCTGAGAATTCTTATTAAAGCTTTATCTTTGAACATTTTTTATAAATAGTATTTTTTTAGTATAAAATTTAACACTACTAACTTCCTTATACAGAATCTTTGCAGTGCCACCGCAAAAGAATTCTTCTATCTTTTAATAATATGCAAATAGAACTATGTTCCAGTTTGAAGACTATTAAAATTAGCGAAGTTATTAAGCAAAACATGAGTAATATTATCTGTCTGAAAGAAATAAATCTGAGGCACCGGTCTGATTAGCACAGGCTGTTTTCCATCAAATTATTAATTTATTTATTTATTATTATTTATACTGGAATTAAAGCATAGAAAAATACAGCATTAAATTTTTGTTATATATAAAAAGGTTTTGAGTTCAAGAAAAATTCTTAATAGTTTTTTATATAAAGCTATTTGAAAAGTAAAATGGATTATAAAATCATAATTGTGAGAATTAAGAGCAACACTGTAAACGCCATGTTTATTTCTTTTCTTTCCGTCATTCGTTGCCGCGGTAAGAGATCTTTTTAAGGTTATTTTTTACCTCGGCGTCTATGTTAATATACATAAAAACAAATTTATTGAAATCTTGAACATTTTATACTTATTCCAATAAAGTGCATCAAACATAAAGTGTTTTAAATACTGTCTTGCAGTATATCGTAGGTAGCAGCAGTCGTTGTCAGGAATACAGTGTAGCGGGATTAAATGAAGATGGGTAAAAAAGTTAGAGAATATAAGTCCGGGGACTTTATATTTGCCAAAGTAAAAGGTTACCCAGCATGGCCAGCTCGCGTAAGTATCGACTTAGTGTTTGTGTTAAAACCTTATTGCTCTTTGTTATCGTAATGTCTACGAATTAATTCCTTTGCGCGGGAAGACATGACGCCTGACGCTTTCCCAAGCAGACTGATATCATGTTTTGAATATTTTCATTTTAACTTTATTTATTCTGTAAAAAAGTATTAAGAACGTTGTAAAGTTGTAAATTGATATAAAACATAGTCATCATAAACTATAAAATGATATAAGTATTACATAAATTAGGTAACCTATTTCTTATCTTATATACATAGCGTTATTTTTCAATATTTCGATAAGTGGTTATTGAACATACTCTTTAAAACAGAGAATATAATAAAAAGAAACAAACATTTGTACAAAATTGAATGCAAAAGTTTTTAATTATTTATTCTTGGTCTGTTATTTAACTACTTGAAAGAGAAACTAAAAACACACCTTGAATGAATTTGATTTTTTTTATTAAAAATCATGTACATTATTAGATCAACATATTTCATGTTAAACAAGAGTGTCTGAGTAGACAAACAAATTTCATTATTTTGGTAGTATAAAAATTTTAAAATGTAGATTGTAACTATACTATTTCACTGGTCAGTGAAACAACTGATATATTTTTAATTTAATAATGCAATGTATTATTAAGTATTTAATGTTGGAATATGTACAAATAGATTGGCATTAATTTCTTCTATTATGTACAGCATCAATCATATGCTATAATCCACATTGTACAAAGATATCTCTCTCCTTTTTATAGTTCTGGTAAACCAGTCATAGTCATTGGCTTATAGCCTAGCTTTTTACACCTCACACCACATCTCTCTTACTTAGGCTTTAAATACATACACATAACAAGGATTTTGTTAAAAGATTTTCTTAATACAAAAGGTTTTGCCATATATTTATATTAATCTATTGACTGTTTGTAAATTATCAATGATGTCTTACTGTTGGATTCATACACTGTATATTCAGGTCGGCCTATGTATGGTGGCCTTGAATTTTAAGTAACTTTAAATGTTTATTAGTCTACCGATTCCTTCATTTACACCGGAATAAGTTATTTGGCAAACCCACATAAAATAATATCACTGATTTTGTTTTGAGGAACCTTGTTGAGCAAATCCACCTCTTAGTGTTTTGAGTTTAGACTTTTATTTAAGTAAAACATCTAAAAATCCTAAACTTAAACTGTAAAAGCTTTAAAGGCATGAATGTATAGTTTTTTTGATAATAATTAGTGTATGGTGCATCCTATCTAAATATCAATGGTTTTAGAAATAATTGATAACATAATTTAAATTATACAACTTGGTCAAAATATAAAGTAAAACTTGTTTTTTATTAAATTACCCTACTTCTGTAAAATATTAATAAAGGTCTTATTAGTACCGTGCTTCAACTTCAGCATATATGTCTATATAAAGAAGAAAAATAATTAATGTAAATTCTAGAATAATCACTTTACATAAAAATATGTTTCAATACCTATTTAATAAAATTCTATTTTAATGTCATTAAAACTATTAAGTTTTTAAACTTATAGCTTTTTACCCAGTATGTATTATTATGTTTTTAAAAATCATTAACTCATAAACCATGTAAAGTGAAATTGTGAAAAAAATGTACTATATAAATGAAGAACAAGAAAATTCTTTTTTACTTTCTCAGTTATGTAACAACTTCTTATGAGTAGAAAAAGTTCTTATTTTAATTGCATAGCTTAAACTGGTATTTTCAATAACGTTAGTTTATACTCTGTACAAAATATTATTTAAATGTATGTTTTATTTTGGTTAGCTCATTTTTTTCTAATAAGACAGCTATGTAACAAAAAAATTATAGTTGCCTTTTTTTAGAGTACTTTTTTCCTAAAAAAATATTTATTGAATTGATATCATTATTTATTTATTTTTAAGGCACTACGATAATGTATATAATAAAAATATTAATTGAATTGATATCATTATTTGTTTATTTTGATGGCACTACAACAATATAAATAATAAATATATTAATTGAATTGATATAATTATTTATTTATTTATTTTGAAGGCACTACAGCAATGTAAATAAGCATATACAAAAATCTTAAAAACTAGTGCATATGGTGCTATTTAAAAACAGATTAGCACAACTATATAAATTCAGATACAGAAAAAATATCCTAATTTAAATTATAAATATAGGAATAATAAAAACTAAAAAAACGGTATTTAAATAATATAGACTATGTAATAAATAGAAGCCTTTAATAAAGGCTATTAAATTTTTTTGTCTAAAATTTATTTTTTAGTTAACTTTTTCCTTTAAGATATGTAGGTAAAAAATTATATGTTATTGACTTAAATAGAATATTTAAAATAAAATATGAAATGTATAAATGTATGTGCATAAGATTTATTATCTTTACCTCTTGCTTTGTAGGTACAAAGGATGAATGGAAAAAAATATTTTGTTTATTTTTATGGGACTGGCGAAACGTAAGTTTTAAACTAAATTTTTTTATAATTAAAAATTATACTAGCAATGCTTTGTTATGTTTATGAGTATTAAAGTAGTGCGAGTTTAATATTACGAAAGAGTCTTGTTTAGAAACGGCAAAGATATTTGAAGACTAGATGCAGGTTGCTTCCTATCAGTCCACTAGTGTGGATATACTAGGGCTGAAATGGCGACGGTGATGATGAAAGAGGTTTTGGTACATCACACCATGTGACACTGTAAATGCCAATTGGTTTATATCATTTGTTTTCTATGTTATTAAGTGAATTTTCTCATAATTTTGTTGGTTTTTAAACAATTTCAACAAGATCAGAAGATAATATATTTGTACTTATTTGATGATTGGTCAACCTGCACATCATAGTGGTGATAAACCTTATTTTGTACTATGTACAACTTTTGATCCATGCTGGTCTTTAAATGTGAGATGGTAGCTCAATGTCTATTTATTAATGTTATATTGGCACTAACTATTACATTGTCATCCCAAAATCCTGTAATAAATTTTGTCAAAATGAATGCATTTGTTATAATAACCTAGCAAAAGAATCATTCCTTTAAGAATGTTATGTAGTTTTTCTTTAATAATTGTAATGCATACTTTATGCTTCTACACTATGTGGTATTAATTCTCTTTTGTGTCTTTTATTACTTTGATTCTTATTTTTAACATATATAGTAAAAACTTTTAATGAATGTTTATAAACTAAATGTATTTTCAGAGCAAACCTTCCTCCAAACATGATCTTTGACTATGCTGAAAATAAAGATAAATTCTTGACAAAAACTGTGAAAAGGAAAGATTTTAATCTGGGTGTTAAGCAGATTGAATATGATTTTGCAAATAATGTGCCAGTCGAGCAAGTTGTAGCAGGATTACAGGTAACTATGATATTTTTGGCTTTAATAATACAGTTTTTTTTATATAATACATAGCTGAAGTTACATTGATATTGCAAATAAATCTTCGAAAATATGTAGCACCATTACTACTATTATTTATGAATTTAATTTAGACAGCTTGTATCTTATTAATCAAGAACATTCTGGAATAGTTAGAAATTTACTTGCTTTACATAAAAAAATTAAACACAATAGCTACAGAAGGTTCATTAAAATGTACAATAGACTTAAGTTTTTTTATTGTCAGTGTATTACATGCTTTTTTAGTTTACAAAACAATTATTAAGATGTATTTTTTTTAATAAAATTATTAACCTTGTATATTATTTTCTTATAAGATTGCTATGTATTAGCTTAATTACAGATAAAAAATCATAATTATTCAAAGTTTTAGGATGCTTTTTATTATTTTTATGTTAGGTATTTGTTATTCCTTATTGTATATGCATATTTATGTTAATAGTGTAATTGGAATTTTTTTGCTTGAAATTTATTTTTTATTTAAGTTTTTGTAAAAATTTACATGTAGAACAAGTATTGAAACTTGTAGACTCAATCAAAGTTTTTTCTATTTTTAATATTTACACACCTTCAGTGTACAATTTACAACAAAATTATTAATAAAGGCTAAACTTAATAGTTTATTATATATTAACAATCTATTAAAAATATATTATTATATCAATTTATGTATTATTACCTCCACAATTACATAAAAAGTAACTAGAAAGTGTTAATGAGATGTTTTTATCCATAGTTGCAAGAACAAACCGATCTCAATGATACAGGGAATGAATCCGCTGTAAATAATACATTAGACGAAACTACAACAGGAGAAGCTGATACGACTGCAAATGACTCTTCTATGGAAGACGTAAGTTTAATGAGTTTACTTTTTATTATCTTATTTTCTCTTTAATAACTTGCAATAGGTTGTCTAATAGATGCAGCCCATTTTCAGAAGGTCTTGCTGGAAATACATAGGGGAGGCCCATGTCCAGCATAATGTAGACCATCCTACAGCTGGAATGATTAGTCATTAATTATGAAATTTGTTAGTGAAAATAGTATTGTGATGCACATTTTGATAAACAATCATTAACATTAACAAAGCTAAACCATAGCAAAAAAACATCAAAAAACAAACTTTTTTTAAGTTGTATAACTTCGAACAAAAACTTAGTGTTTTTATTATCTACATCAAATTTTTAAGAAAACATCACTTATGAATTACATCAACATGTTAATAATTAAAGTATTAACTTTTATTTATGTTAAGATAAAATTGTGGTTGCTTATTAAACATAATAAATATTATATACAAAACAGATAATAATTTAAATGGTTCATAGTATTTTTTTTATCAATCAATAAATATAAAATGAAACTGTAAATACTGTAAGACATTAATAATAGTTAATTAGTTTTTGATAAGTCTGGATGCAATGATCAGTGGCAGTTCAACGGTGTAAGACTGTGACTTGCGATGGTAGATCGTGTGTTCGATTCCTGGGTTAAGACTCTATATATTCTCACTTTCTGCATTAAACACACAGGTTTGCCACTGCTAACAAACAAGTTTCCAGAGAATGGGTAAATCCCTCCCATAGATATCTTTGGGGGAGGCCTGCGCCTTGCAGTGGGAGTCGTCTATGGGCTGAAACAACAATAAATAGATAGTGCATAGTAATTGTTAATGTTAAATTTAGGTTATTAAACATTTAAAAAATAATGACTATTTCAGTTAAATGATTGTAATGTACTGTATGTTATAATCACAATATATCATATATTTATAGGAATAACACATTTTTTTTACACATTTTGCTTCAGTATACAAGTTGTTTACTTCTCAGTTATTGGATTTGGTAACAAAGAGCATAGTTTTAGGCTACTAAGCTCACAAACCGATCCATACAGTGAATAATTTCCAGCCAAAATTTTTACTGTAAGACGGTATAAATTTGTCGAAGAAACTGACACCTTTACAACTTTAGATGTCAATATTTTAAATAAATACTGTTAGAATGTAAAAATTTTTGGTATTTTTATCTTTTTATTTTTATTACTTTATCAGCGGTACTGCATACCAGAAATTTTATTTTAGTTTGATACACACGTCTCTGATGGGAAAGAATTAGCGATGCTCAATAAGTCGACTATTTGACTTTCAATTGATAATATTATAATAACTAAAGTTTATTATTACTATATTATATAATAAATACACTTTAGTTTTGTCATATCAGTATATGTATTAAAATATAACAGGTTGTCAAATATCTCCCTTCCGCTTTTTTGCTCTTTATTCAATGCTTTATAAAAAGTGTTACAGTGATCGGATTTAGTTCAAATATGCGCCGTTTTGTTCGATAATCTGTTTCCATCTAGACGGCAACTTCATAATACCTCCCTCGTAGAAGCCCCCCTCCTCATTTGCGAAGAACTCGGACAGCCACTTTTCACAAACCTCTTTTGAGTTCAACTTTACACCACCAAGGGCGTTCGCCATGGACAGGAACAGGTGGTAATCACTTGGCGCTATGTCCGGGCTATATGGTGGATGTGATAAAACCTCCCATCCGAGCTCCCGTAGCTTCTGACGAGTCATCAACGAAGTGTGTGGTCTGGCGTTGTCCTGGTGGAACACTACACCCTTCCTGTTGGCCCATGGACATCTGGACGCTTCTGGTCGATCGCCTGCTTCAAGCGGTCCAGTTGTTCGCAGTAGATGGTAGAATTAAGCGTCTGGCCATATGGGAGCAGCTCATAGTGGATGATTCCCTTCTAATCCCACCAAACACACAGCAAAACCTTCCTGGCCGTCAATCCCGGCTTGGCCACTGTTTGGGACGATTCACCGGCCTTCGACCACGACCGTTTTCGCTTGATATTATCGTATGTGATCCATTTTTCGTCGCCAGTCACCATCCGCTTCAAGAATGGGTCGAGTTCGTTCAGTTTCAGCAGCATATCGCAGGCGTTGATTCGGTCCAGAAGGTTTTTTTGCGTCAAATCATGCGGCACCCAAACATCAAGCTTTTTTTTGTATCCAGCCTTCTGCAGATGGTTTAAAATGGTTTGGTGACTAACTCCCATCTCCTGGGCGATGTCACGAGATGCCACATGCCGGTCTAACTCGATGTAGTCCATGATTTGATCGGTATTTGTCGTCATAGGTCTTCCGCCGGCTGGCTTATCTATGGTGTCGTTTTCGCCGGCTCTGAATCGTCGAAACCATTCCTCCGCGGTTCGAAGTAATAGAGTACCATCTCCCAAAACACCATTAACCTCACGGAACGTTTCTCTAGCGGAGTTGCCTTTAACGAAGGAAAACTTTAAAATAGCGCGAATTTCGGCGTTAGTGAACTCCATGTTTACACGTCTATAACTGTTGAACGCAATATCCAAACTAATCATGCATAGCGTCGTTTTGTAGGTTATGTCAAGACCTTTCAAATTATGTATAGTATTGCCAGATACGAGCTCTGTAGCGCTTTGTACATAGCCGCGAAATTCAAAAGACAAAAAGGCGGAAGGGAGATACTTGACAACCTTTTATATACAAGATCCAGAAATGTTGAAACTTATTGCAATAAATGAGAAATTTGACATATTATATACAATTTTAATAATTTTTAAATAACAGAAATAATTGTTTTGTTAGAAGGGGCGCAAGTCAACTGCTAAGGTTCCTTCCACTCCGGCTAAACCAGTAAAAGAACCTAAGACCCCACGAGGAAAGGCGAAGAAAGATGAGCATAGAGAGGACGACGAGGAAAAGAAAGAAGAAAAGAAAGAGGAGGAGATAATTAGTAGAAGTGGAAGAAAAATACGACCGAAAAGGTAGTGCAATAATTTTTACCTGTTTTACTGTCTGTCGATTTTTCATTTTTGACAATTATCAATTCCGATATTGGGTTATATTTAAGTGAAATAAATTTTATACAATTTTGTCCACATTAAAAAGAATTGTTGAGTGTATAATAAAATTCTTTGAAAGCCTATTTGAATCGAAAACGTTTGTAAATCTATTTCAATTAAAAAAAAAATTCCTACTCCACTAAGTTTTTGAAACATGGACTTGAAAGAATAACATTGATTAAATGAGACAAAATCAAGGTTTTTTAAGTCCAAACAAAAAGAACGTCACTAGCCGAAACGTGTTCTATGAGTTCAAAGTCACGTTTGCGATTGTGACGTACAGTCAATTTGCAATGTGTCGCTAAATGAAGTTTCTATGAAATATTAAATGTGTTCCCTTTCATTATAAATGGATCACGGAATGCTAAAAATTAATAATGATTTAGTTATTTATTTAGAAAACCACATCAGAAGCAGGTTCATTAAAAAATAACTATTAAAAATCTGATGAACCTACTTATTTAAGGTGTGTACAAAATTAACAATGTTTATGTTATACTTATGTAAATAAGTGGGAAAAGTCGGTTAAGGTCTATTATAGGCTACAGTCAATTGTATACACAAATATATACAACGTACACAACAAAAGTAAAATCGTAACTCAACTATATCTAGCTAATGTGTCAATGTTTTGTGACTTAATGCATTAATTTTTGTATAAAACATACAATAAATATTTTCTTTTTTTAAACATAAATTATAAGATAAAAAAAGTTGAGCGGTGTATAATTTTCATATCTTTATCTAGAATTTGGTAATATACACGAAAATTATATGATACGTATGTTTATATGTTATAAACAAATCTAAACTGAGCATCAAAGTTGGAGGTGGCCTTTGTCAATTACTGTCTTATAGGAAGTCAATGCTTTTAAACTTGTGCTTGAAGAAAATATTATATGTGTAATCTTGTCCTGCTTGAACAAAGGCTATTAATATTGTTAATCATTTAAAAACAGATTAATCAAGCTTCAAAGTTACATATTTTTTAGAAGTATTTATTGTCAAGGGGCAAGCTTTCTTCTCGACAATCGAGTAGTGACACCATAACCAAGAAAATCGTAACCGTCATAATCTCTCAAAGAAGTTGAACACTCAATTTTTGTTTAGTAGTTAAATTATGTTTTTATCATTATTTTATATGGTATAATAACTCGATAAATATATTAGAAGGCGTCATAAAATATTTTTATCGAAATGAAAGGATATCTTGTCAATGTTTGGACTTACTATTACCTCTATGAAAATATGAAATGTCCTGCGCCCACCAGAGGGCGTTACTGCTTCCATATGTATAGAAACGTATAGGAAGACATAAAAGTACTAAATGTACAATTTGCCCAAATAAATAATAATTTTTTTTTTACTCAGGTATATTGATGAACAGACTGAAGAAAATGCAACACTACCATCGCCCGCACCAAAGAAACGTAGAGGGGTTTCTCCCGCTATTGAAAAAGAGAAGGAATTGGAAAAGGATAAGGAGAAAACTAAATCCGACGTGGCACCAGCAAAGGATAAAACTGAGAAATATAAACATTTTAATGCTGTTACACAAGTAAATAATAAATTCAATCTTAAACCATAAATACATGCAAAATAAAATATAATAAAATAATAAATAATGCAAAATGTCTATATTAAGTTGTAACTAATTTTATTGAAAAGCTTATATGTTTGTAAACAAATGTTTATGACTACAGATATAAAATAACCTTTTACATAATTTACAATTTAAAAAATAACTCGACATAGTCGTACATATAAATTCAAAATAAATATTTTACAATTTTGTTCATAATTTATTGGTTCTACCAATGAACGGTATTCATTTACGATATATCCAAAAACTATTTAATTATTAGCTAGCAAATGCTTTTTTAACAGCTTATATTAGCAATAAAATATACCAAAAAAAATGTTTTCACTAAAATTTTATATATTTTATGTCAGCTTGACAAATCGAATTGTAGTAAAATAATTAATCTCATAGATATAGAAGAGGTAAATATTTTTAATACATGTAAAATATATTTAATCTTTTATTTATAATTGTTGTAGATGGAATTAGAAGACTTGAAGGAGCCATTTTCTCAAGGTAAGAAGTTATATTTGTATTACTGCCTTAAAAACAACATCAATATTTTTATGATAGATACTGAAGATAAAAAAGGTTGAAAAATTTATAGTCATGATTATTACTTTCATAGATGGCATTTTAGATCGCTTTAATTATTTTTACATTTTTCATAAGACTTTGTCAGCTTTCTCATGTTTCTCACTATTAATAGTTGAAATACAAGCGTACTCATAACGAGGAAAATATTCACTTAATTAAAGTTGTCTCAAATAAAACTCGCTCAATCTTTTTCTTCAGTGTTTGGGCCAATGACGCATTTCAACAATCTGGTAATAGGTGTTTCTGAAATGTTTTATTAACTTAGCTCACAGATTTTGTAACTACTGTTCAGTTAAAAAATTAATATGCAGCAAATTCAATGGGATATTAAGCCTAAATTTTAATTTTTGAAATAAGAATATCTAAAATTGCAATGAAACAATGTGAATGATATATTCCGTGTCGCGAAAATTATTAAAAGTTGTCCATTGTATATTTAGTGTTTTATAAATGTGACATTAAAATTAACAAAAAAAAAAAACAAAAACTGCTAATAAGCCGCTAATGTACAGAAAATAAAATAAAAAATCATATTCTTCAAAATACTTGTAGCCTTAAAACTGTCACTTGTTAAAAAAAATGAAGCGCGCCAATTTTTTTAATAAATACTTTGAACAGAAATTTTTTTAAATTTAGAATAAGGTTACCAACCTTTTTGTATTTTTAAACATAGATATTTTAGATATTTGTTTGTGAAAAAAAATATTGGCTGAATATAACTGTCACTAGTTAAAAAAAAATTGTTGCCGCGTAATTTTGACATAACCTAAAG
This sequence comes from Battus philenor, assembly GCF_028537555.1. Lineage (NCBI taxonomy): Eukaryota > Metazoa > Arthropoda > Insecta > Lepidoptera > Papilionidae > Battus > Battus philenor. The sequence goes on along the minus strand of NW_027181683.1, from coordinate 9,849,680 downwards.
AGTATTAATTTGCTTAATTTAAAAGCAGTTAAAGGGTATCGATTAAATTATTTTCCGATTACAAATTGTGTTTGAAGGATCTTGATAATTTTATATTACAAAAGATAATTTAACTCACTATAACTCGACGTTAATGCAAATACTGAGATAAAATAACAGTCAACAATGTGGCATAGTGATGAAATTTCTCCTAATTTGAGCGCGAATTCAAGTCACAAAAAGAAAAATTTGAAAATATCAAAATTCCGACCACCAATAAAAAAGTGCGCAGTTACAGCCGAAAATAATACAAATAAAATTTTGTTTAGTGATGTAAATAAACAATTACGAGACATAAATCAGCAAATCTCTTTAGATAATACTTCGACTAAAACTAACGAAGTAAATAATTTTGAAAACTCTCTACAAGATGTGAAATGTCATTCAGTAATGAATAATGTTAGTTCAACAAAAAATATTTTCGACAAAAATAGATCACATGAAAAACATCTAGGAAGTATTATATTCAGTTCTCTTAACATTCTTAACGACGAGAAAATGTCCGATGAGCTACAAAGCTCGCAATTGAATGAAAATACAAGTGCTAACATTTTTGCATACAGTCGTAATGCATCCTTTTGCTCTGTAAATTCAGTCGACAAAACGTATATTAATTTAGATTGTGACAGCAACGAAAATTACATAAATAATCCGTCCTACAACTTACCGACAAAAGATAATATTTGTGGGATGTTTGAAATTAATAACAATGAAATGAAATTTGGCCCTATTGCCATGTCTACAAAGTACGGTGACATGGGTTTTAATTTGAAATATTCTGAATATATGAAGAGTGTATCTCATAATGAAGAAGAATATGTTCATAAAACTGAAGAGACTGTTATTAAAATACTGAATATATATCCACAAGAAAATGAAATTTTTACTATGTACAAACTTTAAATTAATTTATAATGATACTTTCGAAAATACATTTATGTAACCAAAAACCTATAGTTGTTTATTCACTATGTACTAAATGACACTGTATTATATTGTTAAAATAAATGGTTCATTTCCTAAACTCACGTTTTTTATAACTTCTATTTTAAATATTTATTATTAGAAATTAAAATTACAAATATATCACAAAAGATGTTAAAAATTAATACAGAGAATAAAAATATAAGAAATTTAGTTTTAAAACGGATGCATTCTTATTATAGTTTGTTAACCAAAAAATAAAATTTACTCAAAACTATATTGGTTTAACTAAAAATTTATTTATGTGAATAAAACAGCACACTGTTATGGTAAATATTTAACAATATTTCATTTCATTCATACATTACATTGTATGTTTTATTATTAACAGTATTAGGTATATCCATTAACATTTTAAAAATTGTTGTGCATAATAATTAAAATGTGCATAATTATTAAAAAAGTAAAAATATGTATTGAATGTGAATTCTTTTTTCCAGAAGAGGCAGACAAAGAAAATATCCTCATTGCTTACATGCCTAATGGCCAATATGTTGGCATAAGGCTTTTCCAATCCCGTCCTACAAGTTTCAAGAATGAATCCAGTAGACTACAATGGGACAAGCAAGCTGCAACAAATGCTGTTACACTTAAAATGCAGTTAGGTATGTACAAATTATTATATAATAAATATAGTATTTACTATTTAATTCTAGTGTATGTTCATTTAAATAATTTTTGTAAAACCTTTAGACATTTTCCAACTAATTATCTCTGCATCACCTTGGGTTGACTTATATGCCTTTAGGCATCTTCTATAAATCCTCCCTTACACAAATTGAAAAGAGAGTAAATAAATAATTAAACAATGAAGGAAATGTGTCCGCATTTTTTATATACATATTTTTAATGAATTTTACACAAGTCTAAATTTAAAGTTAATTTCCATAATATAAAATTTTGCAAGGGTTATCAGTGACTAGTTCTGTAACTAAAAAGAGGAAAAAGGATATTTATACAGTTTTGTCCAGTACATGTTTTTATTGATAATAAGTAAAACACTAGTAATTTTTTTTGTTTCATTGTAACAGAAAGAGGACAAATAACAGCTCAGTCTGTCATAGAGCAACTAGTTATGGACCTCCAATTAAGTGATGAGGAAAAAGCAACATTGGACAAAGAAAGGGAAACTGGTATGATTCATTTTTTATTGCTTTAATTAATGGTAATTTTTTTATTCTTAGACTGTAGAAAATCATCATAACGATTTCAACCATAGGACATCCACTGCGGGGCATAGGACTTTGCTCATAGATATCCGATAACATTGGTAGGAAGCAAACTGCATCCAACATTTTCCCATATCCTCAACAAAGTCCTTTGTCCACTTTGTGAGTGAACATCCTATATTGCAGAATGGCCTCTCCGCTCCACAATCTTAACAAGCCATCTGTTCTATGTGCTATGTGGCCTAGCCACAACCACTACCTGCTAATCGCCTATGGATCTCCTCATTCCTAATACTATTTATTAGATATAACCCATGCATAGGGCTCTCTGGCTTGTTGAGCAATTGTGAATTTGTTAATGAGGTCAGAAGTGAGAAACCACATTTCTGTACCATTGGTAATCACAGACAAAACAATAAATTATACAAAATACAAACAAAATTATCAATTGTTTTTTTAGAAGAAAAAAAATCACGTGTTCAGTTTTTGAAGACTGAAATGAAACTTATAGAACTGGATGCAAAGATAAAGACATGTCTCTGCTTGGAAAAGGCTGACACCGAACTGTGTTTAAAGTTGCTGGATGAACTTATGGGTGAGTAATAGAAGTTTATATATAATAGAAGAAATACTTATTAAATTCCTTCATTGTGTTTATTAGCTATCTAGCGTGATTTAAATGATCTGTTGTCATGAATAATAATCCACATTTACTTAAAAATAAGCTTTATATTTAGTGCACTATGAAACAACTTTAGAAATATGATTAATAATGATTATATATTTATAATTTAATTAGATATTTTCACTGTATTGCTTTGTGGTACACAATATTTTAATTGATTACATACAACTAATATTTTGTTTTGATTTTTTATGTCAGATGCTTGACAAATAAGGCCAGGTGCTTTAAATTACCCTGTGTAATAAAAGAAAGCAGTTAAATTTTCATAGATCTCTTTTTTAATCAATAAAAAAGTAGCCCAATAGGGAAAATAATTTTGATTTTTATGGTTTATAACATGGACAATCTAATTTTATTTATAAATATATATATTCAATGCTGTTTTTGATTCATAATCAATGGTTATTTTTTTAATTTAGAATTGGATGTAAAGCCTCTAATGCTGCTGAAGCACCCAACGTGTTTGGAAACAGTAAAGAGAATGCGTGCATATGTTGGCAATACACCTTCTTGGGACCTCAGTGAGAGTGCAGCTCTGCTTTTTAGCAAACAGGCACACAGAATAAGAAGACAAGCTGACACCCTGTACAAAAATATGAAGGTATAATTAAGTTTACATGTTTTTATTTCATTCAAAATAAAATAAAATTTTATCTGTCATTGACATTGAGATGAGTCTACCTACTGTTTGGTTGATTAATGCCTCAGAGCTCAAAACCGTCTAAAAAAACCCAGCAGGAGGTGTTATTTTTTAAATAAGGCATACATATCTTTCTCGAGATCTTTCCGCCTTAACTTTTAGCATATAAACATTCTTTAGAATCCTATGGTAAAGTAAAAAAGTAATATAACAAATGTTTTGTATTGACTAACTGTAATTTATTAAATATGTATATTTTCAATAGGAACTATTTACAACACCAGAAGGTCTGTCATTTTGGGAATATTTCTCAGAAAGAGTTATACAATTCAAGAAAATTACTTCAAAACTCAATCCTGATGAACTGCTTGAAATGATACATGAACCTATTGGTATGTACCAATTTTATTAATGACTTGAGAACTATTAATCACTATTACTAAAATATTATTGTTTTTATTGGCATTGGTAAATAATTAATAATTTTCAGAGATGTCGACACCAACATCACATACAATGAAGGCATCGGTTGAGGCAGCTAATGAAGAAGAAGCTTTAGAAGATGAGAATGCTGCCGCTGCCAAAAAGAAAGCCCCAATAGGTATTGTCAATTATTATTTACAATTTGTGTTTATATTTTTTGTGAATGCATAAATATTATGTATGAGAAGTAATATTCAGGCAGCAAAATTTTTGGATATTTAAAATCTTTTTATTTTGATTTCTGATAATTTATTTGTCAATTTATGCCAATTTTTATTTTAAAATAATGTGTTTCAGCGAAAACCAAAAAAACGAATGGCACATCAAAGCCTTCTCTGAAAAGACAATCATCAAGAAAACAGCAGCAAGAAGAAAAAGAACCAACAAAAACAACAGATGATAACAACACTGAGGAAACGACAAAAGAGACAGAAGAACAAAATAAGGAAGTAAGTGCTGAAGAAGATAAAACTACAGAAGAACCAATCGATAATATGGCAGAAGAATCACAGGATTCAGCAGAAAATAATGAAACAGAGAATGTGGATGAAATTACAGAAAAGAGTCCGAGTCCAAATGTTATTGAGGGTGATAAGAGTGCTCAACAGAGTACAGAGGAAACTGCTGATGAAACTCCAGAAGAAGGAAAAGAAAAGGAAAAACAGGATGTTGATGAACCCCGAGCAAAGAGATCAAGAGAGGTATGTGTGCATAAATTTTTATTGGTTTAAAAGACTATAACTTATACTTACACAAAATCAGGTGTTAAAGCAGGCGCCAGCAGCTAAACTCAGTAAAAGTTGCATGATCGTCATGACTGTACTCAAGTGTTAGCCAGTAGTACACTCAAAAATTTAAGTTAAATTAATATTGTTTGATAGTAACTTTATAAATATATATTTTTAAGTGAAAAACAAATCAATTATAATTCTTTTTTTTACAGAGTAAGAAGACTGAACCGCCAACACCACAACCAAGGTCGCCTATTAAAAGGAAGGCTAAAGTTTGAACACTTTAAAATAAGACACTACTGTTATCTAAGATATCTCCAACTGGGTTGGACTTGAAATTCTAACATTGCAATGTCAATATATTATATTTAAATTGTTAAATCATTAAAAAAAATATCTTTTTGTATAAAGGTTTAAGGCAAATCCATCACAAAATCACTGTTATAAATTTTTGTCACTAGAAAAAAATCATTACTTGACATGAATAAGGAGGTTAAAGTTAGTTCAACAATAAAAGCAACATTAACTGCCAATAGGCGTTACAATAGAGACTTAACTTTTATAGATTAGGGTAATAATGTAGGTTTATTTCACGAAAATATAGGATACGTTACTCAAAGTACATTTATTTTATTATTTTTATATAGTTAGAACATCGTGTAAATAAAGGAATAATCATATTTTTTTTCTAACATTTTTTTTCCATTTTAGTTTAATGCAATAAGGCAGCAGCGAATGCTGCAAAATTAATTTACTATTTGTATTATATAATATATATACATACACATAAAAAGATTTGTAATATCGCGCTAGTTATAAACATTGTGGCGTGGGTGGGACTGTATTGTATAGTTTGAGGAGTATTTTTGTTATACTTGTAAGGGAAATCCCTATGTTTATAATGACTTATGTTGCAATGACGTGTCTTGTTATGTAGACAAGATTAAAAATAACTTTTAAATATATTATTGCTATTTTATTTCATTAAATTTTTATATGTTAAGCTATATTAGTTATTTTACCCAACTGAAGAAACAATAATTTTAGTATTCCTGCTGTTTAATTCATACTTAAAATCAACCAACTAAATAATAAAATAAAAATTAATTTGTAAAATCCATTTTTAATAATCGAATACTATTTTTATTGTTGTTTTATTTGAAAGTCTTTGCGATATCGTCTATTATGCCGAGGATACATTGTTACTATTTTCTTTTCTGACTCGATTGCTTCTTTCACTGAAACACCATATAGATTTTAAAGCTAGTGAAATACTTAAAGAATGTAAGAATAAAATATTGCGTCATTTTATTAAATAAAATTAAACATGTTTGTAAGTGGTTGGCCAATCTATGGAATAATTTCTAGTGAATCTGGTATTCAATATAAGATAGATTTAAATCCCTTCACAAGGGATATGATCGCTCTTTGTAAATTTTATGCATTTATATCTTTGATGGAGAAAAGTAAGAAGGATTCATTCTGAAAAGTGCAATTCTAAATCTGTGTATTTAAACCATACCTCATTGCTGGACAGTGTTAAACGTGCTCTTTGACGAGTCATTGCTTACAAAAGCGTGACGAACTTTTGTAATGAATAAAAGAGAAAGAGATGATTATAACGTGTGTCAACAACGTTAAAGAAATTAGAGGATACGTTTGCACGCAGGAAATTTTTTAAAAGTAACTTATTCGTGTATTTATTTATCGTTTATTCTCCTTTGGTTTTCGATTTTTTCGCCATAGTTTACAGAGTCAGATTAAACAGGAATCAGAGTGATAAATATAAACAATTGTAAGAGCAAAAGGAGTTCGCACCGTGCGAACGACAGATGCACGTAAACACATCCTTATCTTTTTATGACTAACCAATGAGAAAGGTTATGAATTTTCTGGTATTAACACTGTCCGATAAAAATATAGCATAGTTAAATACAAAATATAACATACCATATTTATCGGTTTCATATGCGCAATGTCGGAGGATCAGAGCCGCTGTATCAAATCCATTACATTCTTTTAAGCTCAGTCTTTTCTTTAAAAAAGGTACTCCCAGATTATTAATTATTTTAGTTCGAAATAAATTTATGTAACTATCACCTTCAGGTATTACGGCATTTAATCTATTATAATTTTCCCTAAAATTATAATGGCAAAAGGTATTTCCATCTATGTTACTTAAAGCTTCGAAAGTGTTACGAGGAAATTGTAAAGGTGAGTATTCAATGTCTTTGTTGTTTTCCATTGTTCCACAACAATCGTTGCAATTAAAAAGTTTAGCTTCATTCTCGTCAATTATTTCAAAATCAGAGGAATGATATCCGCTACAAGTAGACTCTGATATAATAGATGAAGTTTCTTCTTTATCTGTATTTACATCTCTTAGTCCTTTTAAATGAGTACAATCTTTATTAAAATTAATATTTTCTTTTAAATTTGCTAACTCATCATTACTAGGATTATTATCGGAATTTAGATCGTTACATGCTCTACAAATATTTTCGTTTTTTTCTTTAACATCAAGTCTTTTGTTTGTCAAAATGATTGGCATTTTAAGGCTTTCATTAGATAGATAACCTGAATCTAGCCTTGTGAACATATTTTCTAATTCTAAGTCTCTCTTATTTGAGTTTGTGTAATATTCCTTTTTTGTTATACTTGTTTTATCCCAACTGTCATCTGTACTAATTAAAATCCTATTACAGACATTAAGTGAACATTTTTTTAGTGTAGGAGACATCTCTATTACATCAAGAGAATTATTTATCTTTTTGTAACACCACTTTTATACTTTATATAATTAAAAAAAACCTCATGCTAATTGTTTACCGAAGTAGTATTAGTTTCATATACCACGTGATAATTATTGGAAGGTCCAAATTTTCAAGGAATGAAATACGTTTAGCAGTGTGGTTTAAAATCTTCAATTTTAATTCACACGTCAACTCTGATTATCGTATAGCTGTTTTTTTGTGTTTATGTTTAACATAACCTGAAATTCAAAATACATTCAATATATTTATACCATAGAATGGTGCATGGTATTCTTGTAAGTGACAATCTATTCACAAGGATGAAATGAAACGTAACGCAAGCGTACTTCAGTCGGAAAAGTCCGTTATAATTATTGGTCAAATATTGTGCAATACGCATTATTTGATTATAATTACTAATTAGTTGTAATGTAATAATCTATTATTAGTACATTTTATTGCAATTTACTGCCACACAGTTTTGTTGCAATGGTTCTTAACATTAGTAAATATGTCCAAAATTGAGTAGTTTTGTATGTAATGGATACGTACCTTTGCTTAAAATATTCAAAATTAACCAATAATTTAGTTTATAACATAAAAAATATTTAAAAATTGTTCATGTAAAATGTTTTCAAAAAGGGTGGGACAATAGCTTTTTTTTTAATAAACCTCCGAGCCGTTTCGTTCGGGACTTAAAATAAAAAAAACTAATATCTTATTCTCAAAGATAAATTTATTAATCTCAAAATAAAACAAAATATTAAGTGTTAAGTAAATTTAATAATTATAAAATGCAGTTTTAAACATACGAGAATTTTACAGAATCAAAAGCCACTTTAACCGGCAGTGTAAGTTTTATGTTTATTAAAAAAATATAGTAACTTAATAAAATTATGTTTTTTATGTTAACTTTAAAAAAACGTACCCTTTTGTTTTTCTTTAAAAACTTAATACTAGTTTGGGAATAATAGGTAAGAAAAACAGATTTTTAATAAAATAACATTAACCTATACACATATAATTAATGATGTTTATTTGTTGGTCACTTTTTGCCAGATTTCTTTATGCCACCTTGAGTCAGGGGCCCCTTCTGCGTTGCTTTAGCTTTGGCTTCCTGAAAAAAAAAAAGCTGTCAGTTAATTGTTGACAATTTCAAGTATTTACTAGGTTACATGACACAAAATGTGTTTGTTTTACTTATTAACTCTTGTGAAATTTTATTAATGTAACAAAAAAAAACAATAAATAGAATAAGGTAACATTTATCATGTTTTATTATTTAAAATTGTGCCAAAAATCTTAACTTTCTACTTCACAATTTTTTTGTCGAAAGTACTATCTTCAAAAAATTATTGCAACATAAAAACCAATATCTTTGGTTTGTTAATATTAATTATAAGACTTATACCTGCAAAGCTTTTTGTTGTTCTTTTAACTTCTGTTTTAGTGCAACATCATCCTCATCCATTTCTCGCTGTTCTTTTTTTGGCGCCTTGAGGGGCTTCTTTTTTCCACCTTCACGGCCAGACATCTAAAATTAAGGATTTAGTAATTATATCTTTATTAAATAATTTCAGCAAACATTAGAACACTGTAGAAATATATTATGGGACAGTTTTTGTAGTATACTTTAGTGAACTTTTACTACTTATAAAAAAATTAACTCAGTTCAGTATAAATATTTATATGTAAAACTAATTTTGTTAAGATCCTTATATATACATATCTTATATAGTCCTTATATATATATATATATTATATACTATAATTTAGGTCATGGATTTCTAATCTTAGGAGCCTTTACAAAATTACTTTTAATTAAATATTTATACACATGAGGGCAAGATAAAGGCAGTTTTTTATGAAAATACAGGTATGTCATTTTGCCACACATTTGTCACACTTTTGCCTTTAGACTAAGCAAGGTCATCATTGAGAACTTGTGATTTTGCCGGACACAGAGGTATCTTAGCATACAAATTATACTCTATAAAGGAAGGTTCAGAGACTTCTATGTCACAGCAGGAAGAAATCTTCAGGGATTTGTTCAAGGGCTGGCACTGTACGCACTATACAAAGCAAATTTGGAAACTGGTGTCACAATAGCCACATTTGCTGATGACACAGTGATACTTGCCAGTAACAAAGCCCTAAAACAAACATTTAAAGTATTTCAAGGAATGCAAGCTCAGCTCGTCAAAAAGCATTCAACATTTGCTAATTATCCTGAGATTGATTCAGAACAAATAATAACAAAAATTATGTACAAGACTTGACATCTAATTTACATATATACGAGGGTGAATCAAAAAATTTTTGGAATCAATATTAAAAAATGCAAAGATTTAAATAATAATATTTTATTTTTCTACATAATCTCACTACAATGCAATGCATTTAGAATAACGCGTTTCTAACTTCCTTATTCCTTGTGAAAAAAAATTATTTTCTTGACTCTCGAAAAAGTCCTCTACGGCAGCTATAACCGCGTCATTATCGTGAAATTTTGTTCCACGAATTTCCTCTTTTAATTCTGGAAATAAGTGAAAATCACTTGGGGCTAAGTCCGGAGAATATGGTGGGTGGTCAAGGAGATTGTAGCCAGCACAGCGGATTGCGTTGAGCGCAACTTCCGATCGATGAGCAGGAGCGTTATCTTGAAGGAACAACACGCCCAACGACAGTTTTCCACGACGTTTTTCTTTAATCGCTTCACGCACTTTCGGGATTAAATTTGCATAATAGGGTCCAGTAATCGTCTGGCCTTTTGGCATGTAATCAATAAAAAGGATTCCTTCACTATCCCAGAACACAGAGATGGCCTCTGGAAAACTTTGCCAGCGGTAGGAGCAACTCGAAATTTCTTAATGGATGGAGAGGATGGTCGTTTCCAAGACATGCTTTGTCTTTCAGTTTCATGATCAAAATGGTGGACCCACGTTTCATCCATGGTGACAAAACGACGGCAAAAATTATCCGAATCACGCTGGAACATTTCGAGATTACGCTTGGAAATTTCCAAACGTCGCTTTTTGTTTTCGTCGGTTAACATTCGTGGCACCCATCTTGCAGACACTTTTTTGAACCCCAGTGAATCAATTAAAATGGATTGAACGCTACCAAAAGATATCTTTAGGATCTCAGCTATATGTTTTATAGTCATTCTTCTGTCTTCCAAAAGCAGATTCTCAACCTTTTTGACATTTTCTTCTGTAACGGAGGTTGAAGGCCGCCCAGAACGCGGGTCATCTTTACAGCTTGATCTACCTCTTTTAAATTCAGCCACCCAGTACGCAACCATAGAATAGGGTACAGCATCACACCCTCTGCTGAATGTCCAAAAAAATTTCCTTCGTAGACATTTTTTTCAAACTAAGATATTTTATCACCGCACGTAACTCACTTTTATCCATAATTTTGACTTTTTAGCAACTCGTTGCACAAAAAAATTTATTACATGCGAACGAATTGACAAAAACAAGTGACAGTCTGCATAAATATAGTGTGATAGACACTCTTTACTTTGAATATCGAACTTGATCTAAAAAGATTTCATATATATGCACTTCTAAGAACTTTTTGATTCACCCTGGTATAAAGTATTGTTTGAAATGGATTCTAAGTAAATAAAAATGTGTTAATGGGATAATTGTATTTTATTTTTACATATCAGGAGTGAATATGTAAACAATTTAAAAATACTAAGCTTTCAATGCAACCATTCAAGATACCATAAAGTAATTTTAATGGACTTTTAAAAAATTCATAAGTTTATGTTAGCAGTACAAATTATTTACCATTTATTTACATTCAAGATCAAACAAGGTTTATGCCTATTGTGATTTAAAATATTATATTTGTGGATTTGTCTATCAATTTACACCTGGTATGGATATATAAGTTACATCACCATATCATAGTTTTACAGAAGAGTTACAATTGTCAACCTGTTCTGAACTATATGGTTTTTAAAGAAAAAAAATGTTGATTCCGTCTAGGCCCTTCCGAATAGGCTTTGCTAAGCAAAAGATCTTCAAAAGATTTAAAAATGTAATTTTTCTGATGCAAAATGAATGCAATGCTTGGTTTTAGAAAGCAGATTACAGAGACAAGACATGTATTAATACCATTATTTTCTCTGTATAACGCTAAACTAGGTTCGGAAAGTTCATTACTATGAGAAGAATCTGCCAAGAAACTCAATAGTTACTTTTTTTAACACAACTTTAAAAAATATATATGTAAAAATGTTCAGTCACTCAATCTGTAGTGATAAAATAGATTTTAACATGCAAGATCTGCACATATATAAAAATGATACTGTCAATGAAATCAAATAAACATTGGTCAAGTCTTTACAGGAATCTATCAACTTTTGGGTACATTTGTAAGCATTTTTATGCATTAGGTAAATGAAAATTATATGGTACAGAAGATATGAGTGATTGACATAATATTCTTTCAAAAACTTGAAATGTTTCAGATTTATTTAGAAGTGTGGCATTAGAGCGGCACGATGAAAACTAGTAAATGCAGCGTGGATATTAACCTCACTAGGTGGACCAATATCGTAGTTAACCCTTTGTATACATTAGATATCTGAGAGACATCATACAATTTTATCCCAAGAAGCAGATGTAGGGCTTAAGATATCAAACCAAAAATAAACTCTTGGGTAATGGACGTTTGAGAGACATCATTTACATGTTTTTCTTAAGAGCAGATAACGAACTTGCAGTTAGGCACAATTCTGTTCATTCCTTTGTACTTTGTATAGGTCGTAGAAGAGTCAATTACAGTATTTCAGTAAACATTATTTGTGATATATTGGCATTTTATGTCAAAAACACCACATGCAAAGGTTTTTTCAAAAAAATCCACACTTAAGGTGTTATTGTTTCAGGGAGTCACTGGATGCAGGCAGTGCAAGGCAAGAAAATGTTTGAGGGAGCTTCAAGCCTTGCAGTGGGTGTCTCTCTGCTTCCTTGCTTGTTTCAAAATTTTAAAATAATTTATACATATAAATTAGGTTAGTGATGTTGAGAGGAAATATTAATAAGAAAAATATTAGAATAATAAATACCAGGCTAATTGCGAAATATCTAAATATTTCTGTACTTCGTTCTATAGTCAATATAAAAGTATAATATAAAGCGATTAGATCAGGGAAATTATGTTACATAATAATTTTCCTGATTTATAACATATTTATTTTTACTTCAAATCACCTTAATTTATTATCGAAGATGATGAGTGCATAAGCAAACTGATGCAAAGATATTTATATGAATTCTTTTGATGCGCTTTAAAATATATTTGTATCATAAAGTATTATAAAAAGAATTCAATATTTATTTAGCACTCGGCAATAAACGACGTATTATTTCTCATACTACGCCGCTCTGAACGTGTGCGCTTAATTATGAAAGACGTCGGCGTTTAACAAATAACCTATGACCGGATACGAATTCATAACTAAATATTTGTTGTTCTAGCGCTGATAGAAATTTATAAACAGATAATTCAATACTTACTTTCTACAATGATGCTAGTTAAAAAATCTACTTGAAAATTTAACACGAGACCCGGAACAATAATATGACAATGACAGTTTCGACTTCTTTTACGCAATTTGACGTACAAAGTACTATGCATTGCCAGGATTCGTCAAAGTCAAAATGTTGTTTATTAAAATATTGCATAGGTAAGCAATGATTGTGTGTAATAATAAAAAATCCAATTATAATTAAGGATTTAAAAATAAATTACTGATAACTTACTAATTATTTACTTTATAACTTTACATAGTACACGGATTTTTTTACTAGCTGCCGTTTTCATTGAAGCTTTAAGTATTTATCTTGCAATATGTACACAATAAATAAATAATTAAAGAATTAAAATCCTTAGACTAATTTTTCAGTTTTTTGTAAAATTTTCTTTAGGTTTTAAAACTATGTAGAATTTGAGCGTAATAGTTATAAATAAATTAATTAAAAAAATTAAAATCGTTACTATAAAAAATCAGTTTACATAAATTAAACCATAGGTTAATAACCACTGATGATGACAAAATATTTAACCCTCGAAATCTTAGTTTTTATATAAAATGGCATAAACTGGCATCAAATAAAAATAGAAGAGATAGATTAAGTTATAATTACTTCAAAGGAACTCAAAAAATTTAAAAATCGATGTTTTTTGATGAATTATAACAGAGCCTCTGTTACTACAATTACTTTTGGGACCGTTTATTTTTCGCAAACCTATTCTTTTCAATATTTCATTTAAATTTTAATGTATCTTCACCAACATTTCAGTTACATGGGTATTGCGCTTATTCTTTCAGACCGGAGATGCTCTTTTGTCACGATGTGTCAACATTGACGGCAGGCATCAAGTAATTAGTGCGTTCAAAAAGAGTACAAAAACAGCAAACGTCCTTTCAAATTAACCGGGAGCATCCACAATGTGACGAGGTTTCGGAATTCCAACCCGAAAGCAAAAGCGGGGTCGAAATAAAAGGGGATTTGCAGTAAACACGCCGGAGAGACAAATTGCGTTTGAAGGCTTGCGCTTGCTTCCTGCATGCACTTAGTTGCGTCACACGTGCCTTTATACTGGCCGTTGTTACACCATTGCACAATAAGCGATGTTTTAAACCAAACATTATCTCATTAAACATTTTTTTTTTATTTTAGTAAAACTTGTGACCGGAGCTCGGTTTTCACACATTTTTATTTTTGCACCTTTCACTATTTAGCGTCTTTAAGTTTTTTTTTTCAGTTTTTAACTACAATGTTGATGCTACTAAAATAACAGATTAAATTATCACACTTAGAAACTTGGGTGTTTTATTAGTTTATATGCTTATGATATAAGATTATCCTTTAAAACCGTTGATAATTATTTTATTACAGAGATACTGTAGTGAATGTCAACGATATAGTTGAGAATTATAATGTAAAAGAAATGAAAACATAGCGGACCTAGTTTAGCAGATTAAATTAGCAAGTTCAAGTGATAGTGGCATGCAGAATAAAAGCTTTAAGGTTCTGGATTGGAAACCATGTCCCGGCAAACGCAACGCTGGACGTCCACCTTCAAGATGCACAGGTGGCCTTGTTGATGCATTGACTTGATAGCAGTGACCTAGTCGAAGTTCAGCTCTTTGTGTTTTGGCGACTATTGACGGGCCAAGGTCCTCATCAGGGGGCTCTTCAATCGTCAGTGGGAGCAATGTAAGAGCTAGGCTGGCTTTCCATCCGGTTGAATAGTAGTATGTAGTGGCCCGAGGTGTAACTCCACCGGGAGTGATAGAGCTTCGCTACCTCAAAAAAGGTTTTAAACCAAGCGCCTTTAGCGTCTTGCCATTTCGAGCCCGCGGAATCTGTAAATGCCTCTTGGGCTGAAGTGTAATATTGGCCAAGAAAGAAACGGAAATAAGACAGGTATCGCTATGTTTAGTATCTGTCAATATATTTTATGAAGGAAATGCTTAGTGCTGTCGAAAAAAAAATGATATTTGATTACATCCATTACTTCAAGTGTTTCGATAATCGAAACTTAGATTATTTTTAATATGGATAGCCTAGAGAAAGCAATAAATTTTTTTTACGTTTTTCTTCTTCTCGGCTCTATGAAATTAGTAATCAAAATAAATTCCCTTTTAATGTAATTATTACAATATTATTAAACAAAAACATTTAACTAAATCCTATTACTTTACTGCATAGGACGTATGAGTGACAATGAATTTTTCTAACTATTGAATTAAGGATATTTGTGTGCCAGTGGTAGGCGAGCGGTAGAGGATTGGGGCTTGCGATTGTAGGTGGGAGTCGGTTCCTGGGATACTATCTTATAATTCAAATTTTGTGCATCAGTTGTACAGGAATACCACTGTTCACAAACAAGTTTCCAGAGGCAGAATGGTCCTCTGCTTACCATAATGTTATACTGCGATAGCTAACCCCCCTGCCAAGCATGGCGATTATTGTGCATCTTCCTTAGATAGGGGATGGTTTTTACCTAGCAGTTGGCATATATGGGCTGAACTGACGATCACAAAAAAACTACTGAGTTTGTTGTGGCTTCTTCCCAGATCAAGATGTGCATGGCACAGTCACAGCCACGCATTTTACGCTAAAAATATATAGTATATAATGTATGAGTTTATGATATTTTTCTCAGCTATAGTTAATTATAACACTAGCTGCCACATTTGAACCAAGTTATGTTATCGACCAATAGCTAACCTGAGAGACCTGACCGACGTCACACTTAAGCGAAGAAGGAATAATCGTCTTATTGACATTTGACGTCATTTGTGTAACGCCCGTAGTGCATCCGGTTGACAAATGTCGGAATTCATATGCCACATGACTCTGAGAACTCTTCATGATATTATTCTTGCAGGCCAAACAGTCATGTAACTTGTCAATCCAAAAGTTCCGTTTGGAACAGTTGGTTTACTTCATACAACAATTTTTTTACTTTAAGATAGATATATTTTCTGCTCCTAAAGTTTCCTCTATATTTAAAGTGGTGCCAAACGTAATGATCTTATAAATATATTTAGTTATTAAATTACTAAGTAGACTCCTACTGTCCATTATTGTTAATGTTTTTATTAGAATTGATATAAGCATAATGTAAATGAAACAATGTGTGTAAAACACGTATCGGTGTGACTGAGGCCCTTTTTCTGTGTGTCCCGGAAAAATGTACACTGTATTATGCACACTAGTGAAGCGAGACTTTGTTTTATTTTCACAGAGGCTCTTATATCGGTGGATGTGATAAAATACAATGAAACGAAGATGCCACTATTTTAAGAATATTGAAATTTAAATATGTCCCTCGGTTTAAAACTAATAAAATGTTTTGTGTTATGTTTTATGTCTTTTTGTTGTTAAAATTTTATGGAGTATCAATTTATGTTTCATTTTTTAATATTAAAATGTTTAAAAAAGACGATGCTACGTTATTATGTAATAAAGGACTAATCTTCTCCCCGATAAATTTTCTCCCCGTCGCCGTAACAACGATTTTGTAATTGCACTAGTAGAAGAAATGGCGGATATAACTCTAACAACGCCTTATCGTTAATAAAGAAAAACTTGCCAGGTACGTGTCGATATCGTGAGTATGCAACCGGAGAACGGCGTTTGACATGCTGTTTAATTCGGTTCGGTGCTATTTACATCATCCTGGTATAGGTGGAATCTCAGTCTTTGGAAAGAGTTTGCAGAAGTTTCCTAATTGGACCGGGTTATATGTGACTGTATTTTAAACAAGAAGGTTTTGAGTCAAAGTACCGACGTGATTTTTATAGAATTAAGCTGTAGTAGCAGTTGAGCAATTGTAGTCCAGCAGTAGATGACTGAGACTAGCGATCGGGTCGCGGGTTGAATTCCTAGGATACAATCTTATATTATTCACACTCTGTGCAATAATTGTAAAGGATTGCCATTGCTCACAAACAAGTTTCCAGAGGAAGGGCAGTGTCTTCTGCGTAGCATAATATCACACTGCGATCTCCAAGCCGCCTGCAAAGCGTGGCGATTATTGGGTATCCCTCTATAGATATCTTTGGGGAAGGCTTATAGTTTAAACGACGAAATGACGACTTTATTGACTTGGAATATTTTACCATTTTATGTCTGCGTAATTATTATTTTCCAGCTATGTGTAATGTTATACTAATATAAACTGTCATAGAGATAGTTTAGTTAAACTATGTATATTTTATTTTAAGTTAAGGCGAATCGACAAAAAAACACTTTTTATTTAATTTTTTGATATAAAATATATGATAATAATATATTATATAATAATGCGTTAATTTGTACTTTGTGTACGCTATAGGCTGAACCCCTGCCATGTTTCAAACTTAATAAGCCCCAAGTGAGCCGCGGATAATATATTTTCAGATGCGGAATTTATTACATTTTTAATTTTTTTTGGCCTCCATCCCAATATAATAAAATAAAAATCTATTTTGGTCATTAAATTTAATCGCAATAATTCTGGTAGGTAAGCCTTTCACTAGATGGACCGACGATATAGTTAAGGTGGTGTGAAGTCGCTGAATGTGTGCAGTGCAAGACCGGACATCGTTGCAATCTTTGGGGGAGGCCAGTGCCTTGCAGTGGGCGTCAATCGGATGATGATTATGATTACTCTGTAAGAATTAGTAAGAAAAGGACCAATATTTAGCCACTTACGCACATGTAGTGGTAGTCGTGCAACAAAGTGCACCGCCCGCCAGCCCAGAGTAGACTCTGTGTTTGGCATTAATCGGTGTAACATAACTCCTGAAGATCCTCCTACTCGTCGTGCCTTTTTTTTCAAATTCTATAAGCGTTTTATTATAAAGTTTACACATGCGCTATTTCGGCGAGCGGTCACCATAATTGGTTCGTACGGGCAAGTTGAAAGTCACTCTGACATGCAGACGGCTGTTAGAACAAGGTACAGTAAAGATAAGTTTACTAACACTGTTTAAGATTTTACAAAGTTTTGGTTTTTGTCCCTCGAACATTTATTCTTCGAAAGGCAGTAAGAAAGGTGTGATTCTAGGATTTCTAGGATACTGTATGTATCTATTAACGAATCAACATGTTATATTTGAAATTATCTCTCTCTGGTAGACTGTATTAGCAAATCAGATAAAGGCACTGCTCGTTGCTAATCTTTATTAAAAAGCTTATGCTTGTTATGTACAGCTTTGAATAATGTCAGACATATGGAATTTTATTTTTTAATGGCCCAACACGATGACCTTAACGAACAAAAGTACAGAAACGATTATCTAAGGTTCTATTTCCTTATGGTGTTTGGCTTAATCCAAGGTATTTTGTGTATATTGTGGTCTGTTTTTAACAATACACAAAAGAGACTGCGGTGCATTTACAATTTGGAAATTTTCGCCGTACGCAGGGCCAAGTCGGACAACAGAAATCAGGTACAAGGCTGGATTTCTTTACATTCCTTACGACACCTGAGTTAAGTTTTAAAACAACAAACATCTTTCAATTATATATGTAAGTAGTTTGTAAACAAAACAATTATAAACTGACATATAACACCAAAAATTCATGCTTACCGATTTAAAAATATACAAAGGTGAATCTTTAAACCGTTCAGCGAAAGAGGAAATTTTCTGTACAGCAATAAATAATCGTATACGTAGCAGCAACGGTAGTTTCCTACGACGGAAAATAAAAACGACTCGGATAGGTAGTTGGTATTTACGGCTCGTTGCTCCACATACAACTTTTCTATGTGACGTTTTTTTTTTCATAACTCTTTTTTAGGTTTAGTTTTAACGTGTTCTAAATCCCTCTATCCGTAAAACCAACTTTTGTGATTTTTAAAAATCGAACTATTTTTAACGATTTGCATAAAATCGATTTGTAAATTGTAATCTATGTATATATACATAAATGTGTACTACTGCAAGACCGTTGATCGTGACGATGTTTTGGAGGAGACTATACATTGCAGTGGGAGCCTGTGCTATCATAATGATGATAATTACAAAATAATATTAAATATAATCCCTATTTCTCTTGGTCACGTCATAACTTAAAAAGGATTTCATTTGTCTGTTTGGTATACATTTACTTACACTATATATGGGATTCTGATGCCAAATAACATTTAGAAAATTGCATATCAACTTGTATATATTTAGAAAATACACCGACTATTGCAACTGCAGTTCAGTTAGCTATAACTTGGGGGTCTTCAATTCAAGGGTGAAAAGCAAGGTATATTCTAGGTAAGGCACAATCATAGATCTCTCATCAAAAAATCAGTCAAATGTTTTGCCTAAAGCCAATAAAAAAGGCGTTTGTCTTGTGATATCTCTTTTAAACAATGTGCAATACTAATTGCAAAAAAAAAAAATTAAATATCTTGTATCTGTAATGATATCCCTGTGAAAATCCAAAGCAAAGTTACATTAAAAATATTTAAATAGAATACACAAATACCTCACTTTGCGTCGTGGTTACGTTCCAAAAAACACGACGCAAAGTGAATTAAGATTTTCTATAGGAAACCATATTTAGATCGAAGAAAGGTTCCAGGGTTACAAAAACACTACTTTTTTAAAAGAAAATTGAACAAAGTAAACATTTAAAAAACCAAAATATTATAACTCTGCCAATAAATAAATTGGAAAAATATTTACTTTTTTGTAACCAGAAACAACACGTAAAAATTTATATAAATTTATTAATATCTTTAAAAAAAAGCACAACACACTATGTAATTAAAACTGAACTCTAAAATTAGCAAAACAAAGTGAAAATAAAACTGTGTTCAAATTGAATTGTTTTTAGTTAGAAAAGAAATCCCCGAGTTTTGATGGCGTGGCGCAATAACAAACAAAAGTGTTGCCATCTTTTAGAAAATTTCAAAAAAAAATTAGACTCGAACCCAAAACAACGCAACCTCGAAAATCTAACGACGCACAGTGAAAATTAGTACTAATTAAGCAGCGACGCAACAAAAAAACTCATAACGAAATGACGCAAAGCGAGGTATTGGTGTATTTAATTGTTTTGTGTAAAAACCAGATGAAATATTATTACAAATATAGTACACGCAATTGCGTCTAAACCAGCCTATTCAAAGCACGTTATAAGTGTCTAAGGTAGTTATTCCAATTTGTATAAACGATGCAGCCCAGCGGTACAGGACATCATTTAACATGTGGGTATATGTTCGTAGATGCGTATTTCAATTATTTACACTTTTTTATTATAATGGCGTTTCTGTTTAATGAGTTACTAATAGAAGAATTAAGAACAGATTTATTTTTACAGTCTCTACTTACGCACAATCAGATACAGTTTTATGACTCATTCGCATCTAGTTTTTTTTTTTAAATACAAAAGCGATTTCTTTTCTTTTGCTTGCGATTGTAGGTCGTGGGTTCGAATCTCAGGCTAACATTTTATATAATTCACACTTTGTGCATTAGTTATATAGGATTGACACTGCTCACAAATAAGTTTCCAGAGAAAGGCAGCAGCGTTCTCTGCATACTATAATACAACACTGCGATCGTCAAACCGCCAGCCAAGCGTGACGATTATGATATATCCCCCCTAGATATTTTTGGGGGAGGCCTATACTATGCAGTGGGCGTCCATAGGCTGTAACTACAAACGAAGACTGAAGAAGCTATAATAATTGGGAGTATAAACTTTGAAGGTAAAGTTTAGTTTGGCAGACATGAACTCGCGGAATCTCTAAGTCGAAAACCTAGGGATAAAAAAATACTGAGCTGTAAAGATTTTAGTTGTAAGTACTGAACTATAGTTTTTTTTTAAAAAAGCACTTAATTGAGGTCGAGAAAAAAGCTTCGTTGATTAGAAATCTCTAATATTTTGTTTATAATGTAAAAGGTATCTTAAAGTTATATATCTCTTTTTTATATTATTGGTGGTGACGTTTTTTAAATCTTTCCTAGAGATTGAGTGAGTGTTTTAACTACTTTTTACAATGTGCATGTCATACTTGAAAGAAAACATTGGAGCCGGCTAGTTATTCCAATAATAGATATGCAGTATACTGTATTATTTTATTTATACGTTTGTACCGCCGTCTACATTTTTAATGAACCTTGCCGTACGTTCTCTAGTATTTTTATAATAGTTTCAATAAGCTTACGTTTTTCATTAAAATAAATTTCTTTTTATATTAATAGGCGGCTATTCCACAGTGTAAGCTGCGTAATTATGTTAAAACTACTAAGCACATTGAGACGTGAAACTATATTTTAATAAATTCACGCGATTCAACTCCTTATGTACTTGTCGTTATGGAGCGAAATCCTTTACTTGTGTTACTTAGATGTTGTATCAGCTTGTTGAACACAGTTGTGCTGATATGAACGCACACAGGTATATGTTTGAGTTTTAAAAGCAAACGCACACTGCCTTGTCTGATACGCACTTTTCAAGACGAGTGCGCGTTTCCATTGTATTTTCACTATTTGAGCTTTCTATGGCTTCTAATAATTAATTCATATTGTAAATAATTTTAATATAAAATGTTATATCTTTTTTATACTGATTTACATTGCTGCTCAAGAGGCATTTCCTGATTTTACAGGTTCGAGGAGGCAGGGCGCAGAGGGCGCATAGCCTAAAATCTCTTAGGTAACAAAGCTTATTTTGAACCCTTGGCACGAATTGTTACATACTGCAGTTTAATCGGCAGGCGTACCACATAAAAAGCAATCCCAAAGCCAGAGGAAAAATTTTAATTTGTAGCAGCAATAACCAAACGGCAAGCAATAACATTTGCGATACTGCTGCTTCTATAGAACAAATCGCTGAATTTAAATGTACAATGTCATAATAGAGATCAATGTGTTACGCAGCTTTCATATTATGTATTTCTTTTGATAGCGGAACCAGAGCCATCAGCGACTGATAGTAATGACAGACTTGAGAATGCGGTTGGGCTACAATTTTTACAGTTCCAATAACGTTTATTTTGAAATATGAATTTTTTTTAACTATAAATTCACCTTTAATTATACCTATATATAGGCAAAAAGGTTTTTGAAAATAAATAAAAAACTCCATTAAATACTGGTAAAGTTGAAAAAAAAAAGTTTTGTGGCCATTTGCAAGGATTTTTTCAAATATTGAAAGGTTGTTATGGTTTGTAATGCACAGCGAAGTAGCGCTTTTACAAATTAACTTACATAAAAAGTTTTTTATTGGTAATATTCTTCACAGCAACGAGAAGTCCGCAGAATCGTCCTGCATTTATCTTATAAATATTTAATTTAGCTATTTTATTACATCAAGTCGATCACTTTATTCGTCGGTCAATATAAGCACGCTATTTTTTTAAAAGCTGCTATCAACAATTTAAATATTTTTTTGTCTACTTAGTTGATGAAATGCCGTCCTAATTCCTAATTCCTTTGTTGCTGGATTTTCTGACATACTTGTCATTGTTGCCTGAAATACACACCGAATCATGAAAATCAATATAAGAATTACCTCTAAATATGTACCTGTATATAAAGAAATAGGAGCAGAGTAATAGGGTAAATAAAAATAATCAACATTAGTCCATAAGCGCGTTTGAACCGTGAAAATAACACAAGCATGTAAACGCATCTTTATCTCGTTATCACTAACCAATGACATAAGCATGTATTCTTTCCGGTGTTACGAGGGCCAAACTGAAAGTTTTTAGAACTGGCAACTTAAAAGCATTATATTAAAAAAATAGGTTTAAATTTTGAAAATAGAACTCTTTACCAATAATATTGAGTATACATTTCATTCATTTGTCATTTGTTTTACGATTTGGCGGCAAATTGAAAATTGTCTGTGCACGTCAGAATGAATTTAAGCCGAGAAAATTTTCGTGCAATGATTTTTTATGACTTTCGATGTCATATAAGTCAACAAGAAAGTTATGATAGACTTCGATTGGCTTTTCACGATGAAGCCCCATCTCGTGCCACAGTTTACAACTGGTTTAATGAATTCAAACGTGGTCGAACTAATCTCACCGATGATTTGCGTGAGGGACGGCCTTCTACAGCGACGACTGAAGACAATATCAGTGTTGTGCGGCGTATGATAGAGACTGACAAAAGAGTGACCTATCAGCAGATTCGGACAAGTCTAGGCATAGGTATGAGTCAAGTGCACAAAATCCTCCATGAACATTTAGCGGTCAGGAAGCTTTGTGCCCGCTGGATACCGCATAATTTGACCGAGGCTCAAAAACTCCGCCGTGATGATTGGTGCCGAGAAATGATCCAAAAATTTAACGGAGGTGACTCAAATGCTGTGTTCGACATACTAACGGGTGACGAAAGCTGGATTTACTGTTATGATCCGGAAACCAAAAGACAGTCTGCTCAGTGGGTGTTTCCTTCCGAAGAGTTGCCAACTAAAGTGAAGAGAGGTCGAAGTGATGGAAAAATGATGGTGGCCTCGTTCTTCGGAAAGACAGGTCATTACGCGACAGTTGTCTTAGAGGATCAGAAAACGGTTAATGCAGAGTGGTACACTAACAACTGTTTGCCACTTGTCTTGGAAAAAGTTCGAGAGAAACGACCTCGCAGCAGGATCCTCCTTCATCACGACAATGCCTCGTCGCACACCGCCAGGCAAACGATCGACTATTTGGCGACCTCAGACGTGGAATTACTGGGTCACCCGCCGTATAGCCCCGACCTCGCACCCTGCGATTTTTATTTATTCCCGAAAATAAAAGAAAAACTTCGAGGAAAACATTTTATGGACGCCGAAGAAGCAGTGGCTGCGTTTCAAATCGCCGTCGAAGAGACCCCTAAGGCCGAGTGGGCAAGGTGCTTTTCTCAATGGTTCCATCGAATGCAGCGATGTATTGATGTAAATGGACGCTATTTTGAAAAGTTATAATAAAACTAATAACTTGCTAGAATGCTTAGTTTTTGATTTTCTAAGAACTTTCAGTTTGACCCTCGTATCTCTGTACAGCGAATACAGTATAGTCATTTTACAAATAGGAAGATAGTAACTTTTACAAAGTTCACAGACAGATATAACCAATGCGGTGATAATTAAATGATTATCTTCAATTCAAATTCATGCAAGTGCCTCACAGAAGAGACTGGATTATAAACTATTAGGACCTTGAATAAGTTCTCGCCGTTTTTTTTTTCAAAAAATTATTATTTAAAATACAATGCTTACAATGACATTACTCAAAGTATTGTCCATCATTAGAGACCACTTTCTCCCATCTCTCTGGTAGCAATTGAATCCCCCGTCGGAAAAATGACTCATCTTTCGAGGCAATCCATGAATCAAGCCATTTTTCGGCTTCTTCTCCAGATTTCCTTTACTTATTTATTTGTATGATTAATTTTTCGATTACAAATATTAACGTAAGGTAACAATGGATACTTCCAGGTTATCCCTAACGAGGCACGCACCCCTCTTGCACACTACAATTCCGCGAACACAGACTTGACATATGTATATGTAGGATGTGTGTACGTTGATAAATAGGTTTTTCAGTAACCAGAGTTTGCAGTCCCGTGGGTGCGAGACCTAATACGCTCGTATTATGCCACTGCTCGCCTCCAACGTTAAGTTGTTACGGCATATATAGTTTTTAATGAGAAAAATGTAATTACAAAAACTCTTGCAGCGGAAATCCACCTGATATCAATTGGCAAAGGATACGATACGTAACGATATTCAACAAAGAATATTAAACAGATAACTTCGGGAACATTCTCGAACGTCTCTTAAGCTATGTTATTTAACTTTCGACAGCTGGAAATTGGACATGAACAATCTTCAATCAGATAGTATGATAATATTTATAATATTAAAGTACAATATTTGTAGAGAATATTTTCCCAAAACGACCCAGGTGGGGTCCAAGGGAGACTAGGCGGGTACAAACGTTGTCATGACAAAAAAATGAGGGTTCATGATTTGCAAGAGGGGATCCACGAAGATATATCTGCTTTCATTAGTACAATGTTGGCTGTACCTATCAATGCAGGCAGATAATATTTTAAGAAGCTCACCGTTACTTGTTAAACCAGACTATTCTATATACAGTACAACATGTCGAGGCTTGTAAAGCGCTGTTGTCGTTTTGGGAATATAGTAAAGAATAAATAATAAACAAGGAGATATAAAATGCATCTAAATAACTTATGATTATTAATCAGATAAAAATAACGAGACCAAAATACATTCAAATATCTTCATCAACATCATTATTGTTTTAGCCAGAGGACATAAACAGATCCCTTAGATTTTAAAAAGGTCGTATGACTTCGTTCTACGCTGTGCTTGCCAGTATTTTGTCTGTTCTGGAGTGGCCAAAAACTTAAAGCGCGTTCGGACATATCTACGCGCTATGTAGCCAGCTACTAAACTTTTTTTTGGCACTTTTACTAAATACCATTACAATATAGTTGTTTTTGTGTTTAATTTAAAATGGAGTCACTTTATAATTTTTTTTTATAAAATTATTGACACGGTTAGCAAGTTTTCGTAAGCAGCTAATTCAGAATGTTATAATAATATTCTAAGCTATGAAATAATTATGTCTAACAAAATTGTTGATAAGTAAATCTTTAAATACATTTCCTTAGTATTTTCAATAGAATAATAGATGTCATAATTAAATAAGTGCCACATAACTTTGTGGAAAGTGGTAGAAGTGTCTTATGTAATTTTGTTTATGTTAAAATATATAGTATAAGCTTGATTAAAGATAATATAAATCAAACCACGGAAAAGCCAAGATATTGATAGTCGAAATTTAACTATAAATATTGTGCCAAGTAACGAAATTAGCAAGCCGTATACCTGATAACAAGTGATACGTTTCGACAACAAGAACGTAAAATATTCGATACGCTTTTTAAAAATTATATCTCGTTAATAAGTGAGCTGGAATAGCTAAGGACTTATGAAATAAATTAATATTATAAACTCAATTTCTAATTATAAACTTCCGGAAATAAATCCTGAACAAATATGGAGATCTCTTAAATAATCAACGGCGTAAACTGTTGAAGTTTAGTTTACATCGACTGAAATTCAAGATGGCGGTGAATAATTTCAATCTGGAATTTAATTGAAATAAATTTTAAATCGTTTTGTTAATGACTCAGATACGAATAAAAATGGATTTTTTTAATATTAAATAATTGTTATCCGACAATTTTTGTACTTGATTTTAATTTGCTTCGTGTTTTCCATCTAGGTTAATTACCGTTGAAAGGCGGGAAAAGTTGATGCTGAATATTACAGATTCCTTACACTACTGGGAGGGTTTAAGAAAACAATATTACCATCAGTATTTTCTGCTTACACGCTTAATATGATATTCCCAACGAAGGCTTCGGCGCTAGATGCTAATAACGTTTTACTATTATCTACGCATTACTTTTATGTTCATGATACAAATAAGAGCAGCTTGGGCCACATATATTATGGTGTTGTTTATGATATCTGACAGAATATATTTATTTGTTTATGTTTTATAACTCAACCCGCGTTTGATTAAAAACTGGAACAATTATAATATATTCTTATTCTACAAAAAACACTAAATTTTTAGAAAGGCAATGACTCTTTATTTGATAAAAAGATAAAAATAGATGAAGAAATTAATTTAAAAACAAATATTATATAAAATAGGCGTATATATGAGTGCCAGAAATATAAAGAAATATTATAAGAAAATAGTTCTAAGCGAACACCGTGCGGTCTGAAAGAGATTTGCGTATTTTATTTCTATCACACGTAAGATATTGTAACCATAAAGCAATTTAGTTTTTTTTAAAAACACAAATAAACACACGTAAGTAGAAAAATTGCCACGGTACACAGAGGGTCGCTAACTTCCGATAATTCTAGATAGAAACGTTGCTGGACTTTCTTCCATCACTTCTCCCAGCATTAACGTTTACCAAAGTGTTAGTAATGCAGAGCTAGGCAATAGCAATCGACTAAGTCGATGCTTGGCCCTCTCGTGAGACCTTGAGTCGGAATGCTAAATGGGTATTATCGATGAACGACAGCCTCTGCCGAGGTTTTTCCCTAGGGGCCCTTGCGTCTAGTCACTCTTACCCACATCAAAAGAAGTTTTAGGCTATTTTCCCTCTGTGCCCTACTCCCTCGCACTCGCGGAATCTGCAATTGCCAAAGCATAGCAGTGTAAAACAGATCAAGAAAAACATACACACTTTCGATATAACACAGTTCCGGGAAATCTTCTTATTTTGGACTAACAGCGCAACAACGTATCCAACGGTTTCAGGCATTAGGCCGTTTTGGGTCCATTTCGGTAAAAAACAAAGACTTTTTTTTATTAAATTTATTAAATGTAATACATAAATACATACTTCATGACTAAAGGTGTCAAATATTTCGATTAATTGATAAGGTTTTGCTAAAAAAAACCAAACACTGTATTATAGTGGTAGCGACTATCATAAGATATACACTAGATTATAATGTGAAAACTTCCATGACACAGTATTCTTACTTGAAAGTTAATAATGTTGAATTATGAAGCGATTAAAAAAATCAATTTTAATACCTATCAAAAATTTAATAATTAATTTGCATAAAAAAGAATTTGCCGCAAAATTATTGCAGGCGCACCTTTATATATTATTTAATATGATGAAAAAAAATGTAACGCTCACTCGACACTAGCACGCAGTTGCGTCGACTTAGTGCAACGACTATTTCATTCCACTAACTGGGAAGCCCCTGAGTCCCCCGGGTGCCGTGTTTGAAATAAAATATGAAATGTAACGTATGGTGGTTTTTACAGTGGTGCACGATGAGATGGAAATGTAGACGTGGGGAGGAAACAGGTCATGCACTCCGGTGTCTAATAGAGCTTAAAAAACATCAATCAGGGGACGTATTTTAAAGTTTGTTTGAGCGTTGTCTTATAAATTTATTGCTATTGATAAATAAACATAACATTAAGTATAAATTTAATAACAGTACATATTTTTAATGCACATGCACAAGGAACAACCTACTGGTGGAAGTTAATGCGTAGAATTAGCACTATTGGATTTATACTAATATCGGTTTCGGATTTAATTTACCAGAATAATTAGTAGATAACATTAAGAACTTCAAATGAAGTAGACGGCAGTCCCAGCATGCGATATTAAAATTGGCTCGCAATGTGTGTATGAAGGCATGTGTGTGTGTGTGTGTTGTTTAAAATGCTCCTTTAATAAAACCGATAAAAATCTTCGCAGTATCCTGGTTTTTCAGGTATACTGATAAATAAGTAAATAATAAATAAGTTCAATGTAAAACTGCCTTGGAGTTAAGTAAATCTGTGTTAAAAAGTAATAATAACGAAATAGTATGTAGACGAAGTAATTTGATACAGACAAAAAAGAATAATGTAAAATGTTGTATTCTGCAGAAAAGGTTAGAAGAAAGAGGCGATGTATGAAAGATAAAGAAGATAGGAAAACTATGTAAGATAATGTGACGGAGAAAAGAGGAACGAATGGAAAAAATTAAGATGGATAAAAGAAGAATGTGAAAATAAGCGTATTTTGAAAAATAATTATGACTCAAAATGTCCCTATCCACTCACGGTAGGGGAATACGAGAGGTTCCAATAATATGGCCTATATAAAAAAAAATAATCGCCTTAAAAAGAAATTGAATTAAAATTTTGTTTTCGTCATTATTATTTGAGCCTTTAGATGTACACTGCTGCCGTTAGTACTTCTATAGATTAAAAAATAGAATGTCCCCCGACGATTTTATTAAAATCGTCTGTCTACCTTGTTAGTGGGTCTTCTATACTGGGCTTGCCTATCCGTAGTCTTCACTTCAGAACCTTGAGACTGCAGCGGCCATCATTTCTGCTCGCTACGTAATCTGTATACTTCTACTTCAACTTCTAATTGCCAATCAGCTGGACTATGTCAGTGACTTGCGATCGTCTACGGATCTTCTCATCCATCTTCATGTTTGGTATGTGCGATTTTGAACCTGCCGATCAGGCTTGATGTGGGAGACCGCGTTTCAGTGCCGAAGTCATCGATTTCAAACCGGAGTAGTATAGAAGCTTAACAGAATTTTTTTAAAACACGTCTAGTTAATGCTTTTTAACCTTATTATTTTACGATTCCGGAGGAAGTTTGCTCTATTCTTAAATTAAATGCTTGTTAAAGATATTTTAATTATAATCTCTACCGCCTGCTTCGCGAAATAGAGTTATGAAGTATCATGAGACCGACTTTACAAATTGACATAAAAATAATATCAAAGCACTTATACGAAGTTATGTCCTTTAATTAGATTCGGATGAAAAGGTTCCACGAGGCCGGCAGCGGAGGCTGTAATTCGGAGAGCGAGTAGCTCTCGAAACGGAGATGAGCACCGTTGGCAGATGCATAGCGTCTTGAGAATAAAATATTATGATAATGAGACAGCCCGCGACCCTTGCCAATGTTTATTCAAACGAGAAGTGCCGCTGTTCTGAATTATGTCTTCCCGCCATTTTTTCACGTAGCTCCATTACTTCATTCCTTATTTTTTATGTACTTAATATTTAGGATCGTGGATCATTAACGACTGTTTGAAATACTTTGCGTATTTGGTACGTTTTTGAACATGGACCTCCAGATTTCCAGGCAGAATAGGCCTGCATTCTGGTACGTAGTCAAACTTAATAAATAAAAATTAAATATAGTCGTAATATGGCGTATAAGATATGCAAGTCTTATTTCTATTTTTAATATAATAAACGCAACTATTCTTCTGTTCCAGTTTGAAACGTAATGTTATAAAACGGTTCAAGAGTAGAGAGCTTTAGATTAAAGGGAGTTCACTATCCTAAAAGAAATGAAAGACCATTGTGTGAAGTAAATCACATAACTGTTCCATAAGGGATGCTTTGACGAAATACTTTTGGTGACAAATTTACATGGCTACTTATACTTGCGGGAATATATCATGATGGGTTCCCATTCTCCCATCTTCTATAACAGAGTATTCTTCGCTTACATCTCATGTCGTACAATCATTACAATATACACACGTAGTCTCCTTTCGTGAGACCGTCTTCGATAAAGTAGCGAAATCGGGCTAGTTTCATTTTTTTTAGCTCGCGGACCCTTCAGTTCCAGTGAAGCTGCAATAGTTTTCAAGCTAACAGCATTACCATCAACAGATAAAATATATATATAGTCGTGTGGTTTATGTATTCTCAATTTTCATTTTAAAGAAGTGCTGTACGGGCTACATATAATTTAAAGGCAGCAGGTTCCCAAAAAATTGTTTTTAAATAAATTAGTATTCTAAGGGTTGCTTCGCAATACGTTTAAATAACACAATATTTATGTTATTAACAAATATTTTAATTTTTTTTATGAAAATCAGACACATGATAAATACAAGAAATAAAAATAAACTCGTGACGCCCAAATTTCGACTCAAAAATTAACAATTCGTTAATGGGTGTACGCATATATAACAAAAGTCCAAAAGATATCTCAGACCTTCTGTTTCTTAGTTTTAAATTTAAAGTTTTAAAGTTAAAAGTAAACTATTAAATGAAATATATTATAGCATTCAAGAGTTTTTAGTTGATCGTAATGTGTGGATTTTGGTTTGTTTACATGCTTGATATTGTAATGTACATGTGAAAATTTGTCAAATTTCATTTAAGAGCAACTGTTAAGTATCTAGCCGGCGCTACTCAACAGATTGTTATTAAAATAATCGATGATTCTAAAGCGCATGTAAGTGAATAAAGTAATACTAGAATAAAGACATTTTGAATTTGAATTCATCCAAGGCTTGTTGTAGTGATATTTATTAACTCGATGTCCTGTTGCAATTTAGGCTCAACAAGATGTATATTCTCTCTTCGCTTAAAGAGTGTCGTCGGTCGGTACCCGCGGGTTACATAAGGCGATAACAGATTTAGCTTTAAGTGTGGCAGCTATAATGGCTATCACAGTTTTCGTGTTGGTTAGGGTTTTCGTTATGAAAACTGCAGGTGGCATAATTTTAATGAATACTTAAATTTACACGAACATTACTTAAGAATACAATTTTTTACGGGACATGTTGTGGTTTATTTCCGTTAGTTATCTCGAAATAACTTTAACATATGAACTTTACCTAAGTTTTACCTGTGACCATCTGTGATGCTAAGAGTTCTAAACATCAGTAACATAAAAATAAATAGCTGAAAAATGGTTTTTTGTTTATTTTTTCACTTAGATCCAATATAAAACATGACTTTACACAGAGCTATGAGAACATTACTCATTATAAAAAAAAACATTTTCCTTCGACTATTTACGTGGCGAATGAAATAACAGAAAACAAATAGAAATATTAAAAATCCTTAACGTTTATTCTTTCGATTATACCAATGAAAGAGTTAGAGGAAGAAGAAAGGCACCAAATCCTTTTGGAGTATCGTAAAAAGGTAATTACTAACGTAATTAAAAGCAACAAATTTTATTAGGGTAAAACTAGAAGGAGAATCGGTAGAGGTAGGAGAGATGGTATGTGACATGGAATTACACAAAGCAAAAATAAAAATGTAATTAAAGATCGGGAATGAAAAATATTTTAGTAAACAAAAATAAAGTAATATAAAATAAAAAATGTAAAAGTAGTACTACCTATGATAAAAGATGAAAATGATAATAAAAAAGTCAGTCAAAATTTATTGAGAACATATTGTACCTAATACCTGAGACAGGGGAATATACGAGAGCTCACCAAAAAGAAGGGCCAAAACAAAAAATAATGCCTATGCATTGCAGAGGGAGTCCATCGGCTGAACAGAAGAAGAAGGAAAAAGGCTAGGTCGAAAAAAATAAAAAAATGAAAGGATACAGATATATAAATAGCTATATAATAATAATTATAACCAATGTGGAAAACTAAGATTAAAATAAATGAAAAATATAAATTATTAACAATTATTTTCCAATAATCTAAGCATAAAAAATAATCAGTGCCAAAATCAAATTGAGCAATAAACGTAACATAATATAATTATGAAACATTTCTATAATTATGAACAAAAATTGCTCATTATATCAACGACATAAACTATGTGGACCTAAACTATGTGGAGGTTAATGTTGATTTTGTGATAAATTAAAAAAGTTTTTGTAAACAAAAAACTTGTTACGAAATCCTGTTATGAAAAAATTACGCAACGTGGAAATGAATTGCTCCTAGTAATAAACTATTGAGGATTTTGTAGAAGTGACCACAAAAAGAATTCCATTTGCCTTTGTTGTGGTCTCTTGCTAAATCAGGGAAAGTTAGGGATATTGCAGCTTTACATTGAAGGATGCTACTATAGTAGAGTTATACTTTCTTCTTTTTCTTAAAGTACCATCTTCTTACATATTGGCGACCATTAAGGCAACCATAATCTTTGACATCGCGGCCTAGAAGGTCGAATGGATGTACTTTCAAACTAAGTAATAAAAGGACTAATATATAGTTACTTCCGCTATGTAGCAGTAGTTGTGCAATAAAGTGCACCGCACGCCAGGCCGCTGTTAATTGCGCATGCGGCAAACAATGCGAATTACATAACTACCACTGTTAAATCACTCAACACGTGTTTCACCCCTCCAAAGGGCATCCTCAGGAATAATGTTACACCGATTAGTGCCAAACACCAAGTCACTTTCAAACCACTGGCGTAAGTTTTTTAGCCAGAACTTTCGTCTTCTACAAAGACTTCCTTTGTGAATCTTAGCTTGTACGATAAGTTCACCCAGATATCACCCAGTACAAAGTGATAACTGTGACATAGTTTATGTTATGTCAAGTTATTTTTTCTATCAAAATGTGACAGGGCAATAACTTCTGGCAGTATAAAGGTGCAGTGACAGACTGTAAACAATATTTAGATTTTAATATGTTATATGGTTTTTCTTAGTATATTATCATTACGTTTATAAAATTTCTGAAACCATTGATATTTGGAAAGGGTATATCATACATTAATTGACAACAAATCAACTTCATATTTACTAATTGAAAACTTCTCAAATTCACCCGTATAATAAACAAAGAGTGAATTCATGAATAAATATTCAATTTCTACATACCTACATTTAATTACGACGAAAACTGTAATTAACAATTTCATTAGAGCAACCTATAGTCGCTCCGGGAAGCGACTATAGGTTACTAGTGTGCTATTAAATTACGTGTACCGGGAAACTGAGTTACTGTGGCTTTTTGAGGCAATTAGCTGCACAATACATTACTGCGTGCTCGTAGTTGCAAATTGGAAAAGTCATTAATTTTTAAATGTTTTAAAAAATAGCTGTCCCGATAGACTTTTTACTGTAGGAAGTCATTGGCCTGTCGCATTGTAATGGGAAAAATAAATTCACCTAACATATTTATTATATATAACGTATTTATTATATACTTTATTTATTGATTGAATGTGTCTTAAATTAAAAAATTGAGATCTATAAAATATATTGATCGATGTAGTTGTCAAACTAAAATTTAAAAATGCATCGTGAACTGTCAAATGCGCGAATCTGTCTGTACTTTTTAGTGTACATTGAAATATCTTTCACTGTAAATTGTAGGTTAGTCGTTGTTGTCGTTCCAACCTCTCCCAAAGATATCAATCGTATATCCCACATATACATAATCGCCGCGCTCGGCAAGCGGCTTGGTGATCGCAGTGTGGTATTATGGTACGCATAAGATGCTGTTGCCCATCTTCTGAAAAATTGTTTGTGAGCAGTGACAATCCTATAAAGTTAATGCACAAAGCGTGAATTACACCGCTCTCAGTCTTCAACCACTGTTCAACTCCTACTTCAGTCTAATTTTATAAAAACTTAACACGTCGATACTTTGACACCAGCAATCTTTTTATCTCATATGCAGTCACATACAACCTACTCTAATAAGGAAATTTCTGGAAACACTTTCTGAAGACTGAGAATATTCTTTACCAGGATGATGTAAATAGCGCTGAACCGAATTAAACAGCATATCACACGCCGTTCTCCGGTTGCATACTCGCAATATCGCCACGTACCTAACAAGTTTTTCTGTATTAACAATAAGAGCGTTACTAGAGTTTCATCCGTTATTTCTTCTCTGTAGGTTATTCTGTTAGGTGAATATATTTACTAAGTTTGTAACTTGGTTATTAGCTCTTTATAGATGAGTAAGTGTTTGACACCCTCGCAACTTTAAGTTGAGATGCGTGCACTAATCCTCTATAACACGGTTTATTCTATAGTTCTGCTTTATACAACATCGCGTTATACAAATCATCGTAAATTTCAAAGTTTAGTAAAATAAAGTTGAAAATTTCTGGTTTATAGAGAGAGAAACACTTGTTATACAAGGGATATGTAAAAGTATCGTGTTATAAGGCGGATTACATATTAATAGAAGACACCAATTAGATATTAGAATGTATTAAACTAGGCTTTCCAGTCAATATTCCGAACATACAATAATGGTTATAAATAAATTAGTGTTACCATTAAAGATCAATGTCGGTTAACTTTATACAGATTATTATATAGAGATTTGTAAAGAATTTATATGGAGGTTTAAAGCCTTAAGGTTTTGGGGTAGAGAATACCGACCGACAAACGCAGTGCAAGATATTTACCCACCTTGTTAAGATTGTCAGAAGACGCTGAACGCAATCGCTCCTATAGGAAATCTATGTCTTATATATTTATATAGATGTATTGTTCCCTAGTACGATTTATACAGATTTAATTTTAATTGAAGATAAAATGTCTCCACGTATAGCAGGATTGAGATAAAATTGCGTAAATAAAAATATAACAAGTTCAATGAAGGCGTGCGCACAATGAAGTAGCCAGTAAAAGTGATAATTGAAGACACTTGTGTAGTTTTTTTTTAAAGAATTAATTGCTGTACAACTAGCAGAGACCTATATGATTTGAAGCACATTTGATGTAAAAACTAACACGCTCTATGTATCGGTTGCAGTCATTGAACATTTTAAGATAAATTGTGAAGTTTCTAAAATTTTCCAATATTTTGCTATTGATTTTTAATTCCAGCTAACAAATAATTAATAAAAAAAATCTCAGTAACCTCGGGTGTATGTTCCTAATGAAAATTATCACCGCTTTGGTACGTCAGTTTTCATTTTCTTTATTTAAATACAGGCCGTCATTATAAGATTTATTTTTATATAGTTTCTTATATTATGCAGTCACAGTTATTCTGTAATTCATGCGTTAGAGTGTGTGAAGTTGGTTATTATTTCTTGTTTCATCTAGTAATATATAAAAATGACAGACGTTACTGAATAATTAAATTATTTTCAGTTGATAGTAGAGCAAGGGAATGAATTGTTCTAACCACTGTATTAAGAATAATATAAAAGTGACCATTTAAAAGAAACCCATCTGCGTCTGTTGTGGGATTTTCTCAGGGTTCTTCTGGCATTCTTATTGTGACGTACAAAGGTGGTCACTTTAAGTGATCCTATGTGAATAATCAAGTCAGCTGATAGACACCCTTCCCAAGGTACATGTCTTTTCGAAAGATAGTCACGATGACCGTTTCCCGTATTTAGCGATTCCCGCGATCTTATCTATGTTTTCTTCTTAATTGCCCCCGTTATTGGGGATCACTCCTTCACCCCTAACTCAGGAAGAACAGGGTAATAATTCAATACACTTTTTTACTTCTATTTTCATTTTATAAGGAGAATAAAATCCTCTTTTCGTCACAATCTCACTCATGCATTTTTCAATTTTTCTTTACAATATCGCACATTCCTCTGACTTACTAGTATTCTTCTATACATCACCTTAGCTATGTTATCAGTTCACCTAATGGGGGGTCTACCCACGTCTCGTTTACCAGCTCGTGGTCACCATCGGTTGCAAGAGCGATGTGCTCCGCCCATTACCACCTCAGACTAGCCGTTCTATGAACCACCTTGATGACGTTAGTTCTTTTGCCTATAGGGGAAATAAAATTAAGAATAAATTATTAAACATAACATAATAAATGAATTCTGTTCATGGTCTTTGAATTGAGTATTAAACCGAATAAATGCAATTGTCCGTGCCAATATAGATGGAAAAGCAGATATACCCTACACGATCCGTGACTCTCTATAAGTGGTTAACGTACTTCTGAAATAACACGAGAGACATGACGTTGAAAAGTAAATAGTTTATGACTACTTTTCGAAGTTACGGGACCAATTTGGTTGGTTATTAAGATAATTTCGCAAAATTTATATTATTTAACATTCTTAACGCTTTGTGTATTCTGTGACATCCGGGACCTTAAGTAGAAATATAGGTTTTTGGTGTAAATTTTTATTTTTTATTGCAGATTATTACGGCGACACTGGGTATTATGCTAAGTGGCCTATTGCCGACTATGCCTACCACGTATATACCTGACACACATACAGCGACACGCAATAACAAAATGCGTGCACACATCGGCGAGCACGCGTTGAGTGGAGCGCGTGAAAATTCACGCCCCAGCTCGGGTTTTCGCGTTTTTTTAATTACAACCCCATGGCGCTATTGTTGTACAGCCCTAGTTGGGGAGATCTAGTATTAGGGTTGGCGATTAATAATACACAAAATTTTCCGCAAATTAGAAAAAGTGTTTAGTTATTGTACATTTATAAATTGCACAACTACAGCGGATTGCAAAAATATCTTATGTAACTAATATTGTTAATGTAATATACTTTTAGCATTACGTTAAACGAAGAATATAGTATAAAGTACGTTATACAGTAACTACTTAAATTTAGCAATTAAAAAGTTTTTAGTTGATGGAATAAATACAATTTAACTTGTTTTTTTGTATTTTTATATTCGTCATTTAAAAAGACGTCTCTTTTTCTGAAGTCATAGATGTTATTAAAAATATGAGTTGTATTAATGATGTGAGTTGATGTAATGTGACTTATTAACAAAATATGGTACATTGACTTTTGGCAAAAGACGGTTTTTAAATGTCATCTGTTGTTGTTAAAAAGAGCTTATTTTTAAAACAAATAATTGTAACTACATAATTAACACATGTAAAGATTTAAGCTAATATGGTCAAACAGGTTTCATGGCGAAAAAATTAATTACGTTTCTTATCTTATTGTTGCTTTATTGACATGAATATATTATAACATATATATCAAAGATTGTTAAGTTTCATTCTAGAATAGCCAATCGGCATTCCGAGTTCGTGGTAGCTTACTACATTTAAATAATTGATGATTCTAAGGTGCGTGTCTGCCTGCTTGAATAAAAAAAAATTGAAATTTTAATCTTAATTTTTTTATGATTTCATTATATTATGCAACCATATTGACGTTGATGTGTCAACCCTGGTTCAGGTTTATCGAACAGGGGTTCGTCAAAGAGCAGCCCTACTACCATGGTAATATAGATATACACGTAACGCACGTCTTATGTATAGTACCGGCCTGACACACTGTCGGATATTATCGCGGTAAAGCACTATGTACAACGCGACTAAGGTCATTGACCTCTTCGTAACAGGAGACCCCTCGAGGGTCAGTGCCCTCAACGTATTAGGACATAGCAGAACTTCGTTCAACTCTGTTCAACTCCGTTTTTCTAATTAAACGAAAAAGTTTTTTTTTAATTATTTGTAATTTTTTAGTTTAGGTGTTGATGATCCATCGGCTGCTAGATTGTAAAATAGAACATAATACCAATTATAGAAGAAGAGTTGAAAAAGGCGTATCTAGAAGTAAACGACTAATTAAATTTCGGAAATTGGGCAATGGAAAGTTTCAAATCTAATTTTATTTTATTTTAAAACATATTTCAGTCTGCGTTTTGTCATAGGTCATCTTTCGTTTTAAATTGCTTTCTACTTTCTTCTGCATGAATGCCACCACCGTCTTTCCATCGGGTAAATTGTCTTACACGATTTCACTTACCTAGGATACTATCCCACCGCCTCTTACGGTCGTGTCTTGATACTATCACCATTTTTGTTTGACAATTGTGTAAATAAGACTAAATGGTCAAACGATGTCTTTCGAATCCACATACAAATACGATTGGACATTAACAGTTATTATTTCTTGAGATTAATAGCTGTGATAATCGAATTGATGGCTTCTTATAGCAGAAATATCACGACAACGTAACATTCCTTACATAAAACATTTTTTAAAGTAAACAATTAAGAAATCCTTACCTGTGGACGTTCTCTACTAGTCAACTATAGTTAATTTTTTTTTCAATTATAGATTGGAGCTGACTGACGATGATAACCTAAACAAATACGAATATTAAGAATATTCGTATATGTTTGGGTTTGGCGCATGCACGTGATTTTTATTTAAATCAGGTACAACAATATCAGTTTTTAGTAATACTTTTGTTGCAGCACCAGTCTTCACAGACTCATTTAACGTGGTTTTATGGCTTTTGCAGCTTCAATTGCGTAAGTAACGGGATTTTAATTGTTACCTTTTGAGACATTTTTGGTTAGTTTATAAATTTATTTAATATAAATTTTAATGTATTATAAGGCTGTCTAAAATCGTAAATAATATCATCTTCAAAATTCAGTCACAGATCGTTCACTGCTGGACATAAGCCTACTATATATCTTTACAAAAGGACTGGTTGGAAGTAGCCTGTATCCAGTGTCTCCCAACGACGCGAGGTCGTCTATTTACCTTGTAGGCGGTAGTTCTACATTGCGTTTGCCGGTCCATCTCGACTCCAGAACCTGCAGGTCTCAACGGCCGTCATACTCAGCGCGCAATGGAGCTTATTCACAGCCACTTCTACATACTAATCGGCTGGAATGTCACTTTTATACTTTTAAAGCTCCGTTTGTCTACGCGTTCTTTCATTGTTAATTCAATCTCGTAGAGTGAATCCCGTGACTATCGTTGTAATAATAATACAAAATAAAAGCATATAAACAAAGAGAGTACTAACATAGGCCGAAATTTTTAAAGATTGACATGGTTCTGTTCTGAAAGATGAAGGTCAATAAGTCTATGCTCACTGCTATAGGTGGAATTCTTAAAATAATACTATTATCATATTGTTGATGAACTTTTGATGATTGGTGGAAGCTAAATGTAAAGATAAGTAAACAAGTTAAGTTAAGATCAAGTTAAGTGTAAAGATAACAGTTGCCAAAATTTTACCTTAGTCAGTTTTGACTATGAATACGGACTCAACTACGTGTCAAGTCAACTGCGCAAGTCTAATGATTAAAAGTGCAACAATCATAGGTTGCGTTCTTTGCGCTAGTTTTCAAAGTCAAAGTCAAAAGTTTTTCACGCAATTAAAACGGCCGCGTTCCGTTAAAGGTGCTAACGGTTCTTTATATGAAAGGCATTTAAAGGAAAAGCGTAAGGTCTAGATCGTGATTCTTTTAATTTTCAACTCGGTAAAATTTATATTTGCTGTTAAAAATATAGTTATGATTTTACTTCGTATAAGAAATCAAGTATGAATGTTTTTTTCGTTTTATTATTTTTAACTGATTATTGATCGTTATATATTGTAGCCGTTGGGTCTAAACGGAGAAGGCGTCGCTCGCGATTGATCTACGAGATTAAATCAGAAATTAGGAGATTAGACGGATGTAAGCAAGTGACATAGTCCATTGGATTGGAAAGATGGCGTGACAGTGACCAGGCTACATTGTGGGCAAAAGTGATGGCCGTAGGTGCCTTAAGGTTCTAAATAGGAGATTAAACACCAGCAAGCGTAGCGAGGACACAAGGTACAAGGTGGACCGACGACCTTATTAAGGTTTTTTTTTTATTAATTCTAATTTGTATCTTTAGTGTTTTTTTTTACAATATTTTTTTTCGCTTTTACTAAACGCAGACAGTTGGGAGTGGATTGCCGCTATTTGATACGCATCTTTCTTTTCCCACCTGCGATGCACGACAGCGTTTTATAATTTTTTACAATTTTTCTTACACAATTTTCTCTTATGGGTAAATACAGCTAAA
The DNA here is from genome assembly GCF_028537555.1 of Battus philenor. Classification (NCBI taxonomy): domain Eukaryota; kingdom Metazoa; phylum Arthropoda; class Insecta; order Lepidoptera; family Papilionidae; genus Battus; species Battus philenor. The sequence goes on along the minus strand of NW_027181683.1, from coordinate 9,809,625 downwards.
ATTTATACATATCAGCAATATAATTTGGAAGTTTTTCTCAATTATATATTAGTGGGTACATTATTTTATTTCAAGTCGCTGCCCAAGCATTACAGATCGTCAAATGCCTTGAGATTTAGGACAATGTGCCGGGCCAACTCATCAAAAGATTCTGCTGTAGATTTTTTCTTGACAAGGTCCGGTAAGTTGAACGGAGGTATATTAAGGTTTTCACATAAGGTCACGTGGTTACGTCTTTTGGATGCGAATCGGGAGCAGTGTCGGAGTAAGCGGTGAAAAGACTGTACTGTGGAGTCGTCACATGGGCAAGTCTCATTACCTTATTAAGGTTCTTAGAAGACGTAGAATGCAGGCCGCTTTTATGCAAAAATCTTCAGGAGAGACTTATGTACATCGGAGGACGTTTTGTTGGTGAAATTATGCTTATAATAAGATTTGTTTACATGGAAATATTTTAATTACCAACTAGTACAGATGACAATAAAAAATCGCGCAGTGTAGGATGCCTCTTATGTTGTTAGAGTCATCTGTCCTTATATGTAAGGAGGTCGTTCTACGGCAGGAATGGTGATGACGATAAGGTTGATTAATACAGATATAATATGATCATGAGCGAATCTTGCGAGTAATTTATGATATTGATAAAATATAGATGAATAAAAGATATATTTAAAAGCTTCCGTTCGTGCGTAGCGAAACCGGATATAGCAGCGAATGAGCGGGGATATGAAACGATAGGAGCCCTGACAGTTGTGAGTTATCTTTGATGCCATTTAAAAGCTTGTTTAAAAAGATAATGTCCACAGTGTAGTTACGTCTACCAGTTAATGAGATTAGGTTAAATATTCTCTGTAAGGGGCTATGAGGCGATTTATTATTTGTTTCTACTTTGTACGATTCGTGAGAGGATTGACTAATCGTTATAGGCTGATTATATATACAGTGTTTTCGGCTGTAGGCGTAAAAGTTTTAAAGGGCTTGACTGAACAGCTCATTTGTCAGCAAAAAGCTTTAAAACTTTGACACCAATATCCAATCACGCTTTATAAAGTTTGAAATATGTTACATAAAGGATTATGTTACAGGTCAACAACTTCTGGCAGTATAAAGTCAATAATAAAATTTAGTATATAGTAATTAGAATTTTGGAAACGCTGTTTCTTTTTAATATTACGTTATTAATTATTTCTGTGACCATAGAGTTTTGGGTAGAGCGTACCATATATTAATTAACAGCAAATGGGCTGTACATTTACTACGAGTTATTTATCAACAAGATGAAGTATGACTTACTCTTCACAAATAAACTCTATGGTTAACCTCTATGGTTTATGGAAATAAGGTTGAATAGAAATACAAAAGTCTATATTTCTTCATTGCTTATACTCTATAAAAAAGCATCTTTTTTATTGTATTTTGTCTGAAGTGGCAGTGGGCGGGGCACATCGCTCGAGCAACCGATGGCCATTTGAGCCGAAAGGTTCTCGAGTGGCGACGACGAGTTGGTAGACATGGTGTAGGTAGGCCCCCCACTAGGTGAACCGACGAGATAGTTAAAGTCACGGGAAATGAATGCGTGCAGCGGCAACAACAACAACAACAACAATAACAGCAACGTCATCGTGGCGATATTTGGGAGAGGCCTATGGCTCGCAGGGGGCGTCCATAAGCTGTATAGAAGATTGTATTTTTACCAAACATCATTATGTTGTAAATGCAAAGGCGATTTGGTAGAGCGCAGTTAATATGCGTTATTTGTCATAAATTTCTGGTAACATTTATTCGGTATGAAATGTAACAAATCAAATGTCCAAATCCGAAGCTATCAACATATCTCGAGGAACAAAACTCAAGATGTCCGAACTTCCGATTTCGAGTTTTATTTTCTCACTGTATATGCATTACATAAAACGCTTCTTACTTTCAATATCGTCAAAGATTAACAAAATACGAATGGATATGCTATTTTAATATAAAAAAATCTTTTTATTTAATACAATGTAACTTATTAAAAATATGTTAAAAACTAGCATTTATGGCTTCCATTATATTAGGGGGACCGGAAAGTAATGTCATTTTCTTAAGTTAAATTCATACGATTACATTTTTAACAAGTTTTTATTTATAATCAACAATACATGCACCTTCATTATCAACAACCTTTTGCCATCTAGTATACAAATTTTCAAAGCCAGAACGGTAAAAATCAAACGGTTTTTCTGTAAAATATGTCGTCAGAAAAGGTATTACTTTGCGGTCCTCCTAATATTTACTACGTATATAAAATGAGGAATACAGATAAGAGTAATTTGATACTGTAACAATAGTAATTCTTGACCATTGTGACAATGCATCTGCATAATGCAGCCTTATTTCTACTTGTCAAGCAGAAGTGTGTAAATATTGCAATGTTTCGGTTTTAAGTGCGCTGTAGCGAGTAAAATTACAGACCTAACGAGACTCGACTTACGTTACTACAAACTGACAGGCGTAAACACGGAGTTATGCACGTTTTGTATGACCTTTCGCTCGTGACGTTTCTTTATGTACAAATAAATAATACAATTATGATTACAAGAGGCTTAAATATTATAGCTTATATAATTGATTGTATTTTCTGAGACAAACCATCCAGCTTGGTGTTTACCAAACAAACCACCACCAACATTGAGAAATAATCACTTTCCAAATTCAACACGAATAGACAAAGTTATACATATATAATACATCTCACCCAAAATATTGGAATTTCTAAAGATGAAGGTTTTTTTGTTAGTGTGTGTTGCCTGTGCTTACTTATGAATCTACCATGACCTTGGAGGAAGCTTATGCTTTGGATTACAATTCTATTTCTATTCTATTCTCTTCAAGATCATAACTGGCTTTTATTTTCAGGAAGGCGGCACCGTCTTCCAACTGTCTGCGTTTAGTAAGAGCGAAAACAACATATATTGTAAAAAAACACTAGCGATAGAAATTAGAATTAATAATAAAAAACAGTTATTGGCGATATTCATTTTTAAGTTCTGAAATTATTCGACTTATTAGAGGATCAATAAATACTTTTTCAAATGTCTTTTTTTATGCCGTATCAACATATGCGGTACATTCGTTAACGTCAAGGAAGAAAAATTTTCGCATTTTTTTTTCTTGAAGACCTCTCTTTATATTTTTTTAATGTTCAGGGGAGAGTAAAAACTCCGATGTAAAAAAAAAGGTCAAGATAAGTATCTTGGAAACGCCACCGAGTGGCTGGGGTGGATATTAAGGACGATATTTTTTAAACTCAACTTCGCACTGTTTACTGCGGGTTCCTGTTAATTATTTTTATGACAAAATACCTTTTTTATTAGTTATCTTGATGGAGGACGATAAATTGTTTCATAATTGTTAGGCTGATGAAACATTACACCGTAATTTCAGCGTGTACTTTTTAAAGTCTGAATACAACCTAAAATTTATAAAATTATTAGACAAAGAAATTATTGCAATGAAAATAATTAAATCGATATTTATATTGTTAGATATTGTTAAATTGCTATGATTTATACATTAAATAAATACTTAACAAAAAAATGCAACAGCTGAACATAGATCTTCCCTATAGGTTTTCAATAGGCGCAGTTGGGAGCGTCTTGGGTTCTACGTCTTCCGGTGACTTCAACTAGATCCTCTGGTTTATTTTTTGAGTGAACCTCCAACCCCAGAATTTTAAGGCTGCAAACCTCCATCAATGTACTTAAAAAATACTCATTCATTTCTTTACTTTATTTATGTCCTGCGCGACACTGCCGGTTCGTGATTCTCACTCCAGAATCTTAATGTAAATGAGGTTAATATAATTATATCTTCACAAGAAAACCGTAAAATATTAAATTAACAAGAAATATTTCCCGGTAAGTCACACACTTTAAACGGTAAAATGACTTTGTTACCCAGGCTTTTTTGTACAGAATTCTACGCCTTGTTATCTTTATAAATTTACCAGCTATACCGAACGGAAAAATACTTTAATAAAATATGATTGTGTGATTGAAAAATATTATATAGATCAGAACATGAAGTAGAACTGAACTGTCCGATAAGGCATATTATTCAATAAACGAATACTTAAATAACAAAAATCCTTGGCTTATTATTTTTGTTAATTTAGACTTTTTAAGTTTATCGGAAAGCACTTGTTTGTTTACAAATCAGTATTTTAAAACATTTTTTCCCAGTTTCTTCTGCACAACTGTAATACCTTGCGAAGCATAGTAGAGTCAAAAATAAAATAGATTTAAAAAAATTGATGTCCAAAATATTCCTCCTAAACATTACAATGTTGAATAATTGAATTTTATCTTTATCTGTATCTTTACATCGATTGACTTTTAAGGAGATATTCACATCAGTTTCTTTAACTTGACTAGTACGAGATTTTTAGTACTAACCCTTTCTATCTATTGTTTTTTCCCGCTTACTAATTTTATTAGAAATATGTACTTCACAAAAACAACTTTTTTATTGTTTGATACATTATTATAAAACTATTAATAAATAAATGTCTAAAGCTTTTTTTTTTTTTTTTTTTTTTTTTTTTCTTTTTTTTATTCGTACCCCTATCTAGTTTGGGACAGGGTCTTTTGTATCAATATAATTTTTCACATTTCTTATTATTTTCTTTCTCTTCTTTCTTTCCTTATAATGTCATTTCTTTCATTCTATTTTCTATCTTTCATTCCACAATTCATCTTTCTTTCTCATTCGCCCTATTCAGCTTTCATTCTTCCCTCTTTTCTTATTAATAATTACATTTTTATCTTTTTATTTACATTTGGATTTCTTATTTTATAATTATTTTTTATTTATCACAGTCTTATTTCTTAATTTTTTCCCATTTTATTGTCGCTTTGTTACTTACTTATGTTTGTCTTTTATTTATTTCTATTGTTTTTTTAACTATTTCTTTGCAGAGGGTTATGAAATCTTGCTGGTATTCTCCGCCTATCAGGGAGGCTATTGACTCCTCCCTGATTTGAACCCCAGAATGTCTAAAGCTTATATCGTAGTGGTTTATATTGGCTGCAACACAGTCCTTTAAACGAAGAGTTATCAATAGCAGCACACACTCTTTCTATAGGAAAATGTTTCGGTCCCAATATGAGGATAGGGATAAGGATTGTTTTAGGCACTACAAGTTATGAAGGCGTTTAGAGTAAGCCTTACTCCATACACAAATCATAACAAGTTGATTAGGATCAGGACTGGATGACAACCAGTCTTCAGCATTGGTAACCAAAAATAGGGTGGATCGAGCTTCACGACCTGGCGCCGAAATGATCTTGCTGAAATGATCGTGCTTTGGTATTGAACATGGTGTTGTTAAGGAGCTTAACTACCTTCCCAAAAATGGTATCTTGATACATTTGGGGCGATGTCTTTATTTTTTTCATAAAAAATATAGCTTAGTAACTCTTTCATAGCTAATACATCAAGAAACCTTTACTGAAGTCGGAAAATGCCCAAGTAATACACGGACTATTACTTGGGCATTTTCGGCAAGATCTATTTCCGTCACAAACATTTGACTAATGTCAATCGTGTGGAGGATTTTAAAAATTGTTTGTATAAATTAGGCACCATACCTATTTTATACAATGCAATCACAGCAATTCTGTTTTCATTCCATTTTAATAACACAAATTATTTTACTACACATTGGCGCGAAATTAAAAAAAAAATAGATTTCAAATTCAAAATGTAACATTTCATTTATTTTTAATTATAACAGTATTTATGACCAGACTAGATATAAATAACAATAAATTCATATTTCGATTTCGTCTGAGAATCACTTAACAGATTCAGAAATAAAAATGAAAATAAAATGACCATTGATATTGCGTTGACAAATGATAGTTCACGGTCTGCAAAATTATATTGTAGTTTAATAGGCACCAATCAGAAATTGTGGATCACAAAATTATGTTATTTATTTCACATTTAATCACAATAAATTAAATGATTGTTCTGAAATATGTAACATTGATGTATTGATAGTTTATTAATTGGAATGCGACAGGCTATTAATATCTGGAAATACAGTCTCCCTGTATAGTATATTGTATAATAAAAGATCGTCTGTTTGAACGCATATTTATCGGAAGATGTTGGTTATTTATGAAAAACGCTTTTCGTCGTTATTTCAGACCATAGATGCCCACTGTAAGGCATAGGTCCTCTCGAAAGATCTATGGGGTGATAACCCAAAATCGTCATGCTTGGCAGGTGGGTTGGCGATCAAAATGTGGTATTATGGCACGCAGAGGACGCTGCTACCTATCCTCAGGAATCTTGTTTGTGAGCAATGACAGTTCTATGTAATTAATGCACAAAATGTGAATTATATAAAGTTGTCTCCCGGATTCGAAACCGCACCCTACGATCGCAAGTATCGGTAAATGAAAAGAACCTTTTTGTATCGAAAATACCTAGATGCAAAAGTGAGAGAACTGTATCTAATTTTGCGTAGGTAGAGACTGACAATACATATAGTTTATAATATTTTATTAGATTACTCCTTAAAGCAGTTTCAAATATTAAAAAACTGATATTACATAAATAAGTATAAACGAATCTAAGGACATTTTAAATGATCTATTTGCTTTTTATTTTAATCAATGTTAATCGATTGTTATAAACACAGTAAACAGAATTTATAAATAACTTGTTTTTAATTTACTTCCTCTAAGTTACACGGCAACGTCTTAGAGCCTTTTTGTTTGATCCTTTTCTTCGCGACGGGAATTCTGTCTAGTAATATTTCAGGAGAACAAAAGTGGTAAAATATAGGAAGTGTATTGTAGAAGAATGGGTTGTTCAGCGCGAAAATAATAATAATAGAGAAATTACAATGTTCAGGCGTGAGATCGTTTGCATAATATGGGTTCTGTATTGTTTTTTATTTCATGTCTGATTTTTGTGCGTTTTAAATTGAAATAAATTTTTAAAACGATAAAAAACCGCCTTGGTTGCAACACAAGCATCAAATTGTGGTTTATTCGAAATTTGAAATGGACGGAGTAAGACATCTCAGTAATGATGTTAGCGTTGCGGATATTACTAATCTTATTAGGTAATAATGTATTGGAGTGCGTTAAAGTCTCTCGTGAACTTACTTCTGACAAAGGAGAAGGTTGTTTTTTAAAAGAGTTTCACACGCCGTTTTGCTGACCACTACCTCGACAATACTTACGCGTTAAACCGTTCTTGCGCGTTCGACTTAAAATTCAAACGCCGATGTGAATTTGGACACCGTTAGTGATGTGGCCGGTTCTGCAGTTTTAGAATCGAATTTGTAAAATGTAAATAGTGTTTGTATACATGTAAATATACACCATCTAGATTACACTTCCATCGAAGTCTTCGTCTTTACTTGCGCAGGTGGGAACTCATTTCCACCTGCTAACGCGTATACGTGTAAAACAATGAAAAGCGTGATGTTAGAAACTTTAAGATTGCTGACATTATTGTGAAAATTCCAATTAAAAACAGTTTCGGGATTCCTCATCATCCACCAGAATAGCAGCGTAACAAATGCTACGGCGGTTCAAGCGACAACTCTACCAATGACTCCTGCGAGTCGTTATACTCACTAAAAAGACTTACAAAATATTCCTCTTACCTCAACAATAATTTTTTAACAATCAGCTAGTTTAAAATATGAATTTAACCTACAATATATTATATCTAAGAATCTATTAATTTTACAATGCGGCCACGTTGTAAGTATAATCGCTTTATAAATAGAACATATCAGTCCATCTCTCTTCTCTTTGCGTTCATCATCATCATATCAATAACTGGAAGTCTATCATTTCACCTTCAGGAAGTGATCTGCATCCAGCATTTTGAGACGACCTGTGCTAGAAGGCTCTTTAAATTAATAAATAAAGGAATCACAACTGCGCAGGTAATTTAATAGAAGTATAGGACTACTATGTATGCTAGCAGAAATGGTAATAGGAAAAACAACAAGCATTGCCAGTGCGAACATAAAAACTAGAAAGTTAGCGACAGGGATCTCTTGTAAGAGACTAGCGGAACTTTGTCTTCATTGTAATAAGCCATATCCATCACTGCATATAGTTTTAAATTCGTAATACTTTATTTTACTGGCTTAGCTTAAGTTCGTCTGAACTTCAGTAGACGTATTGACCCACATACTCTGTGTTTCAAGTACTAGATCATGTATCACGTGTGACGTTTTGAATAGCATGAGTTGTAGGATGCTTTTATATACAAATACAGTTTGGCGGTTGTTTTTACTCGTTTATTGAAAAACTCTAAAAGTTTTTCTACATTTGTACGATTTTTTTTACAGCAAATACAAATTGAAAGATGTGCACAAAAATACATGGTGCTGAAACATATACGTGGATATATAATAACCGTAGACCCATAGATGTTTTGGTGATGCGATTTGAAGTGCTGGTGAAGAATTCTGCTCGTCCCTTGTGAAACGAAGAACGTCTTGTTATCAAAGGAAAACAAAGTGACATCGAGCCTACTTTCAATATTTTAGTTACATTGCCAGCAAAGACAGATGGAAACGCGAGAAGCTCATTGTTATAAGCAAGATCGAAACTAAAAGACTAAGAGGGATATGCTCAATGCGTTGTACAGATCAATTCCGCACCACTCTGGACAGTAAAGTTTACGATGCGATACACTTAGCAAACAATCGTAGCCGATGGTGCAGGTTCGTCAAGGAGAAAACGAACAATTAGAGAGGATACCGTTACAATGAAAAGGAATCTATCATCAATAGGATACTACTAGCGGAAGAACCGCCATAACTCTCTTATAGGGAATTATTCAAATAGAATTTGCATACATGTGTGCCGAATTTATGTATACATTATAAACTCCCGTCTAAGTATGTGTTAATATATTTTTTATGGAAATATAGTATTTATCATGTGTATATAGTATATACTACATGTTCATAATTAATTAACTGTTTCTATTACATCTATACATCTGCCTACTATTTATTTGCGTCATCTTGTGTAAACTAGTAGAAAAGGCGTGTAAAGCATTAAGTCCGCCATTACGCCAGATATAAAAAGGATGAATAAATATATAAATAAAAGTGATCGGTGGCGGGGATCAACATCTTCAATACGATGACGTTCAACAACAAGTAAATTTGGAATTTACGTTTATTATTTCAATTAAAATATTTATTAATGAAAGTAAGGATAATTCTGTGTATAAAATTATTTTTTAATATTTTGTAGAGGAACTCTAAAATAGCATCAACTAACGCTGTATTACATAGGAAGTATTTTCAAACTATTCGATAAATGGGGTAACATTATAGGGGTCCTATTCTATAGCAGAGGCGTTGGACCATTAGACTTGGACTATTGTCTATGACGCACAATTGTTTGAAAGCTCGTCGGTAGGCGAAAAGCTAGTGAATGATGCCCTTTGAGTGCTGTTCACACGTAAACTTAATATGCTAGCTTGATGTTGTTGCTTGCGTCAGGTCACTGACCTATGAAAAGCCATTAGAAAATTCGCTCAACTAATGTTTTTGTTTGTGCATTATTGACCTTAACAATAAAAATGCTTCAATAAAATGCACTTCAAAAAGCCTATTTATTAAACATAAGAACAATCGTAATGATGATTATTAAAAAAGTTTTTATTTAATTACATTTACGAGTTGTAGTAGTAGATCGGTGTTTTATAAAAAATGTACTATTTCATTTGTTTGAAATTTAATTTAGTAGTATATTTAATTTAGTAGTAATTAGTTACTTTCGTGCAGGATTTAAAACTAAAGAGCAAATGACAAGTTTTTGCAAGGATGGCACATGAGAGAAAACATTTTTAAAGTAGTGCACGAGTACCAGGGAAGTAGATCTAAAATAACCCGAATAAAACACCTAAAAGTTGATTTAGGTTGTATTTACTTGAAAAATAAGAGTATTATGTAACGTAAAGTTGTGTATAGTCGTACCCACCAACTTAATATCGTAGTTTCAACTCATAGACGTTCACATCAAGGCATAAGCCTTTCCCATAGACATCTATGGAGGGGTATAACTTAATCGCCACGCTTGGCAGGTTGGTTGGTGATCACAGTGTTGTATGATGTACGCAGAAGACGCTGCTGCGCATCTTGTTTGTGAGTATTGCCAATCTCATATAATTAAACCACAAAGTGTGAATTATATAAGATTGTATCACGGGATACGAATTCGCGATGTACGATCGCAAATAACCATCCTTTACCTTTGGGCTACCACTTGTCAACCTAAGATACAAGTTTTTAAACGAAATAATATAATTTAAATGTAGCTTTTTTATAAAATTTATATTTTCGACAACGCTTGTATTTAATTTTATCGATTTAGGCTTAAAGATTTTTTACTATTCTCATGCCCTATACTATGCTCGTAATTGGAGTTGGACATGACAACAGAACAAATGTCCGCCGAGGCCTTAAAATTCTGTGGTGGAAACCACAAACTAGCAAGTGCAACGTAGGATGTTCACACGTATCTGGATAAACGATCTTGTGAAGGTTATCGGAAGACGATGGACCTCCTTCTACTAGTTCTATTGGACATCTCTAGAGGACGTCTATGTCCAGCGCTTCTTGCGTAAGGATGAGTAGAATATTTCTTGAAAACTGTTATTCAGTTAAAGCAGTTCTATAAAGAATATTTTATAGATTACACGGTAAAGGATCTAATTTTTTTTCTCTTTCTTTAGCAATTCAAAACTACTGTTTTCAATGAAGCTCTTCGTTAGATGATTAATAAAATGCACTGTCCATTGCCCGCTAGTACTACACTAACCATGGTACATTTAAAATTAGAACATCGTTTGGACTTTTGATTGGCTATTTAAAACGCCTTTCTACATGGACACGAGCTGTGGTCTTGAGTCTTAATTCCGGTGACTCAAAAAAAAATACATCTATCAAAACGACCAAAAGCGCATGCGGAAATACTTAGACTAAAAATAACGGGATGAAGAACATTTGCAGTATAATTGAAAAGGTTCTAACCTCAGAAATGTATAATTCTAACTTAATGGAGATCAGTGACATGTAGGAGGAAAGGAAAAAAAGTTTTTTTCGTCCACCATTTAACCCGGCCATCGACTAGGGTTAATATATCAGCACTTGATACGCTTTTAGCTGGTCCAAGTTATAGGCAAAGGCGTTTTTGTACTTACGTAACATAGAATATAAAATGTCAGGTTTTTTATTTCCATTTGTACATCCATAAATAATTTATTACATACGACTGAATTACTTACTTTTATTGTTCTTTAGTTGTCACAGTTAAATTTGTTTTTGTCCTAATTTTCATTTTGGAAAGTTTTGCAAGCTATTAGAAATGCTTTTGCTGTATCTATCAATAAGGATGAAAATATTTTATTTATAGGCAGTAATCAATTGTGTAGTGTACTATTAATCAATATACATTTAATTTAATTACGTTATAAAGTTTAAAAAGTTTTAAAAAAGTGATTTTTTTTCAAAAAGGAAACTTAATATATACTGAAAATATTTTTTTTATATTCTCTATGCTCTATGGAGCGTAAATAAGTCTGCTAACGCTAATAAGCTAACTACACACGCTAGATTTTTCTGCAGAAGTGCAGTAGTGCAGATGGCCGCAGGAGCCTAAAGTTTTAGACCGGTGAGCGCTGCGCAGGACATCATACACAAGGTGGAAAGACCATCTTGTTTAGGTCGTCGGCAGGATGCAGGCCGCTTTCAACTGGTCTTATTAGATATCTATAGGAGACCTGAACTTCTGTACATAGGACTATGTCCAGAAGTGGACGTCCCACGGCTAAAATGATGATGATGGTGAAAAATGTTGCACATCCTTGAACGGAGTAACAAATGAGTTATTCAAGGAGCTGAAAGTGATTACGATACTATTTGCTATTTACTTATTTTCTCGTAAGTCTTTGAGTATTTTTATCATATTTCTAAGAAAAAAACGGAAAAGAAACTTATTGCGGTTATATGATGTAATAGAGTCATGAGATTCATAACTGATGACGAGAAATTGTAAAAGAAGGGAGAACCCCACGTTAAGGATGAGGAATTTAACATGGTGAAGAAAGGAAATAAAAAAACAACTATAACAAATTACCGCTAAATCTTGTACATTGGGATCAATTTTATCGCATTTCCACTTTGGAAGCGGTTTCCACTAATTAATTACCTTCCAGGCTCTCTATAGCGCAGACGTTCACAAAATGGCCGCCCACGCCGTTCATTTTGAACGGAAAGATACAAAAATATATTTATGTCTACGGTTATTCAATAAAAATATTTACTGGATTTATTGAAAATTGAAATGTATCGGTTTGTATCGCAATCATGCTAATTCTTCAATTAATTTTATACGTGATTTATGTTTAAACGTGAGCACAAACTACGCGCTGTTCATTACGGAGGTCAATATCATTAATTCATAACATGGTACATTGAAATAACTAATTTTTATTTTTATTTCATAATATTATATTTTTAAATATTTTATTTAAGAATATATGTCTGTGTGTATGAGTGTTAAAAAATTTATGAAAAAGAGCAAGTATACGTAAGGTTCGCCTAAAATTGAAGAAAAGCTTGTAACTTTTCTCTAAGCTAAATAAAATAAGTAATTCTTTTTTGGGCCACTGTATACGGATACATAGCACATTATCATGTAATGCCACAAAATTATCATTCAGTTAGATTTTAAGAAATATTGTAAAAAGGTCCTATTACAATGTGTTAATTAATTGCTCTACTACTATTTAGAAGATATTTCAAAAGAATAAGAACAATAATAAGTAAAAATAAAACAGCGATGTACATGATATTGACACTTGGAATAAAGATAAGCTTGTTATCTTTAGACTTTTATAAAATTAATAGCTGTTTTGTGGACAGCTATACATAAATTATATATATAAACATTTTAAAAAAGTCTTAAAACAGTGTAAAGAATTTTCTAAATGATAATAAAGCCTGGGAATGATACCTATAGAACTTGGGACGAGATTAGAACCAGGGACCCTCCATACTCTAAAAAATATATATGTTACATTTGGTATCTACCGTATTCCATCGCCTAAAATTATTTCACAGTTTGTGGGACTGGAAAGAGCTACCGCTATTAATTACCTTGGTGTCATTTTAGACCATACTCTCACATGGATTTCGTAAATAGAAAAAGTACAGGAAAGGATCTGAAAAGTCATATTTATATTCAAAACTTTATGTCACGTTGCAGGACCTCTGCTTTTTTAAACAGTTTACTATATTATGGCATAATCTATATCAATTTATTGTGTAATAGTTTGAGGAGGTGAGAAAAGAACCTTTTCAATAGAATTGGAAAAAGCTCAACTTTAAGCAGAGAGCTTAAAGTATGTATTTTAAACCTTGGGAATTTCCCGCCGAGGAATTATAGTCCTTGTGGGATGTATTAGGGCGACCGGAAAGTAATGTCGCTTTAATAAGTTAAATTCACACGACTACTTTTTTTAACAAGTTTTTATTTTTAATCAATATCATATACCTTCGTTATTAACAACCTTTTGCCATCTGGTATACAATGTTTCCAAGTAATAATGTAATGAGCTACCAAATGACAATCAAATATCGACATGCGCAAAAACGACATTACTTTCCGGTCTCGCTAATACTTCCAGTAAGATCATTGTTTACAATGATATATAATCCTAAATCGCCTTGAAAGCCTTTTTTATGATCCTGAACGTCTGAGTAGGCGAAGGCGTTATATAGTGTGTCCAATAAGTTCCCACAGGTTCAGCTTTACACGGAGGTTCTCATCTTTTTTTGGTCGATTTTCATACATGAAAGTCAATCAAAAGTATGTAAGAGACAGGCTAGGCCTTCTTTAGATGCTAGAGAAAACCCTATGTAATCTAAATGTACATTTGTATTATAAAGTAACATATTTGAATTCATTTTATTTTTTCATTTTGCAGGCATTGTAACTGTAAATATTTACTTCATGATAAGGAAAACAGACCTAAATGTGTTTTTTGATATTAATAGTCAAACACAATGTAACGTTTTTGTTAGTAAGTTTTGGTTCTACCGCTGCAATGTATTATTAGGTTTATAATATTGTGTATTTATGTTAAAATAATAGAATTTATTTTTTTGAATTTCGGAATGAGATTTTTATTAACAATATTGAAATAAAAAACCGTGCAATTCGGGCTCTTCTCAGATCAAAGAGTGTTTGAAAGTCTCGTAGCTTTAAGTTTAATGATGCCATTATAGGGAGTTCAATCTGATTTTGGTTTCCATGAAATTGGGCTCTTCTGATATATTTCTCATAACGTACATAAGCGGTCACTGGAAATATTCCTATGTTAATAAATTAATAAATATTTAGGTATTAGTAATGTTATATATATAAGTTTAAGCTTACACGACTTATAACACGCATTATAGCATATGGCCCACATAAAACGTTGTAATCTAGCCTATTAAACTCGAGTTTTCACATGCGTCAACACGAACATGGTTATTGCATGCATTTTTCAACCGGCAAGGCAGCTGCGTCCAGTTGAAAGAGTATATCATAAAGTACCCTCAGCTAACATTCACTACATCGGCGAGTCTTTGGGTGAATGGAGGTTTTAATAATTAATTCGTTTACCCCTTCCCACGTTTGAGGTCCGGTCGGTCAAAGATCATGCGATTGTGGTATCGACAGCTTTAATGCTTTTGCTTACGCAGCCGTCCCTTTTTAAAATGAATGCATTTCATTTACATATTATTAATTCGCCTTTTGTTGTGAATCATATTTTTCGATTATTACCTTTGCCAAAGTTAATATTCCGTTCTTTTAACTGCACATTTGTAAACAAATAAAATAAACTAATGGTTGTGGTAGGCAAGACAAATTGTAAAGAAAAGTAAAGGAGCGTTTATACTTGAAAATTTTTTAAGGGCGTCCAAGCGAAAATTTAATGACGGAAAATATCGACACAATATGTGTGTTGTCGGGTTTTCTATTATACTTGTCGGCATTATTACTCGCCGGCAGATTAAATAGGAATCAATGGACACGTTAAATCATAGGTAATATAAAAACGTAATAAAAATACGAATTTTACATAAGAATATGAGAACGCGTTTGTATAGTAAAACGAAACATTTTTATTTCTTTGTATCGAATCTTTCTGGCGATTATATAATATAATATATAGTTTTTAATTATTGTCATATTTTCAGCCGTATGACGTCCACCGTAGATATAGCCTCTTCCATAGTTTTTTTAATAATACTGGTAAATAATAGCCTGCATACAGCGTCTTCCGGTAGACAAGGAGACATCATAATCTAATTTAGAAGTTTTTATATAATCATGGAGAATATAAGAAAGTTTGCCCTAAATAGACGTCTGATTTGATTAAATAATATACTATGAGAATTTTTTTTTTCCTCGGACGGTAGTGGCGGCCAGTGCGTGCTCTAGAGAAAATAATTGTTCATTGTCTATGCTCGATTGCAGGGGGTTGCTATTGGGTCATTTTAAATTGGCATTAAATTTTATTTGCCCTTTAAAAAAATATTCTAGACTTTATGTTGAAGAGTTACGTACATCGGGTCTGAATTTTTATTTTGTAGTCTTGTTCAAGTAAACAATATTTTAAAACAAAGTCGTAGAAAAACAAACTAATGCTTGACCGGTAATATTTGGCCAGTATTCTATAAAATACTTAAACCTTGAGTAGCTTTGTAGTATAAAAATTCATTTTTCTAACGCTACGCTATTAAAATAATTTTCTATGAATAGAAAATATGTGTTGCCAAACATTGGTCTATAATTATAATATATCGTGTTTATCATACACTTGTAGATTTAAGTGTAAGTAATTACTTTATATAATTAAAAGTTGTAAATAAACAACAAAACGAAAGTTTTGAATGGAAATATATTAACAGAAATATTAAATAAATGTAATGGGAGCTTTGTCTACCTTTAAAATTAATGAGAAGTTTTAATTACGTTTATTATATTAGTAATGTAGCATTAAAATCCGTGCTAAGTGCTTTTGCAGTATTTATTTATTTTTCATTATTTACCGTTGCAATTTACAAATAGATAACTTTGGTACCTTATAATTAAGAAATAAAATTGTGTAGTATTCACCGTTTTATTAACTTGGAGAATTGGGATAAAAAAATAGGTTCACACTAATATCTAGAAATAGGCACGTAAATAGTTTTAAAATATGTATCAGGAGTAGGATTTCACATGACTACAATTTTGGTAAGTTTTTAATTCTAATCAACATTTAATATATTCACTTTCATTATCAACAACCTTTCGCCATCTAGTATACATATTTTTAATGCCGGTAAGGTAGAATTCAATCGATTTTTCTGTAAAATATGTCGACACAAACGACATTATTTTCGGCCCCTCTAATATGTGAACAAGGTTGCGGTCACGAATTCAGTACCATTCGTTAATGTATAAAATACAATAGTTATATTAATAATTAAATTTATATTTAATTTCGCCAATGGTTGTAGAAAAAAATACCTTATTTATTTATTTATAGTGTCATAAATCATTTACAGTGATCATCCATGTACGTTACGAGGAGAACACCAGAAAAGCCCAATTTTATAGAAACATGAATTAGATTGAGGTCACTTATGATGGCATCCTTCAATTTAAATGAGTCTTCCAAGCGCCTTGATCCGAGAAGAGTCCGCAACAAATTCCGACGGGCTTTTATGGTCACTTTTACCTATATACTTAATACTAGTAGAGCAATTTAGTTTCAAGTTTTATTCTTTCTTAAAAATCCATTGTCGTAGCATTTGTTATAACTTTTGATTTATGTATTCGTTAGCATAGGACTGGTGTGTGTAGTATAAGTTATTATAGTATTTATTTCCTTTAAAGACCCAAAATTTATAGAATTTGGAATATAAATATGTAAAGAAACTAGTTTCTTCAATAATTCTATTATGTACTGTGCCGCGCTTACTTAATGTCGGTAAAGCAGTGGCTGTTTAACTTCAATACTTCATAGATGGCGCTGTTAATAAAGGTGTTATGATGGCATCCATTGCGATCGCCGGTCGGTAAAGTAATTGGTATTTGAGATATTAAAGTGATAATTTAAAATATTTCGGAATAAACCTTAAAAAGAAATTGAAAATTCAAATTATTATTATAAATGTCGTCTGTTTTTAGAAAAACACATAATTGTTTATTTGAAGTTTATACCTACAAAGTCGAGAGAAATTGTCTTATATATATTTAATAGTAATTACACATAGGTTTTGTTTTTGAACTAAAGCCATAAAAGGGTTGTAATATCTTTAAAGAAAAATTTTCCACTCACTGTCGCGTGAACCGGTGGTGTTGAGCGTTATTTTTTTTAATTTCTCCACTTCCCTGCTAATGTTCACATACAAGGGTGTTAAGAAAGAGTGCCATTCGCAACATTTTGATATTTTCATAAGATGAAATGACGTTGGGTATCCTTTTACGCGTTTTCTCGGTACTCGGGGATTTTTCTTCAGTTTGCCTTGAATGACTTTATATCTCGAGTGCGCTCCACTTTGAAGCGCTTTTCCCCGTATTATTTTTACATGGTTTACGATGAGTGGGCGA
This sequence comes from Battus philenor, assembly GCF_028537555.1. Classification (NCBI taxonomy): domain Eukaryota; kingdom Metazoa; phylum Arthropoda; class Insecta; order Lepidoptera; family Papilionidae; genus Battus; species Battus philenor. The sequence continues at coordinate 9,791,935 of NW_027181683.1, read as the reverse complement.
AGGGAGGCCGAGTGTGGTAGGTGCCGTTGCTTCACTAAGCTTCTGTTACGAGGAAAATATTAAAACAGTTCTCTTGCAATAGACAAAGGAAGAAAAAAAAGATTTCTTATTTCGAATTCACATTCGTATGTGTTGGGGTTAAAACTTTATATAAACCATAGAACGAAATACAGATTACAAAAGTATTATTTGAATTGGTAAACGGATAGGTTTAGAAATTGAAGACCATATCTTGTATTTAATGATATTTTAGTGGTTAAGTAGTGTATTGCACTTTTGTAAATAACTTTCAAATGTTATTTTTAAAATTTTTTGTAACTATTTGTGTAACTTCAACGAAATTAGATATACTCATTACTCTTATAAATTAATAATAATTATTGACACATCGTCCGTGTTTACTTACCCGACGTCTCGTGTATGTAAACACCTACACCTAGAGAAGTTAAATGGAAATTTTTAAAAACTGTCTAAAACTGATCATCATTATAAACATCACCATAATCACCATTTAAGTCGTAGAAAGTCCGTTGCTGAATATCAGCCACATCCATAGGTTTCAAATAGGTCCAGTTAGAAGCGGGTTACATCTATCTTCTTCGACTTATGCTATATTTGCTGATTCGTAGTCTTCATTCCAGAGTCGTAAAGCTCAAGCCGCCATCTACTCCACTCTATGTGGCCTACCACTAACTTGTCAACTCGCTGGGCTATGTCGATACGGATCTCTTAATTCCTGATTGCCTCAAGAAGCCTCGGTACTTCGTGCCGCACACTGCAGAAGGCATCGTGAGATACCACTAACTTCGCGAACGATATTTTCTTTAAGCGCTGAGATTGCCGCTTGGTTCGTTTCGTAGACTTTATCCTTCAGATAACTTCATAAAAAAAGTCCATGGGGGTAAGATCCGGTGACCAGGGTGGCCAGGGTATGTTACCAAATCGATTAATGAATTTTTCAGGGAAGAAATTACAAAGAAGTGCAAAAGTTTCTCTAGCCGCGTAAGGTGTGGCAACATCTTGTTGAAACCTTGGATGCAAATAACGCTAATAATGACGGTACGGAAAAATTTGAATTAGGAATCCGAATTCTAGTCAACCCTGAAAGCTGTAGATTGATCAAATAGTGTTTAGTACATTTCTTAGTTATGTTTCATTCTTACAATTTTTTATGTATTTAATTATTTCATATAATTTAAATTATTAAAATATTGCCACTGCATAAGAAAATCAAATTGTGTAACTTTTTGATTTTTATGCCAATTTTTGGATTGCTTTTTGTCTGCATCAATATACTGTACATACTACATTATAAATATTTCCAATTCACGGAGCAATAGGCAACGAAAAATTGTCATTAATTACTAAATATTTAAACAGATCAGCATTCCCTTATCAATCATCAAAAGAAAGTAACCTTTATTCAGATGAAAGAAGTCTTCTCAAAGGACATCTTTACTAAAATTAAAAAAAATTACGGCCTAGTGTATTCAATGTTAATAATAACCGTAACAATTCACGTTACATCGATTGCTAATGACATTTAATTAATACAGAATTAAAATATATATTGCAACACTACAATTAGAATGGACATTACAATTTCTAGAGGGACATATCAAGGTCGCGGTAAATCGCTGGATGCGGGCAGCGCACGACCGGTCATCGTGGTGATTTTTGGGTAGAGGTCAATGCCTTACAGTGGGGTTCTATCGGTGATGATGATGATGACATGTTCTTTTCTTATTACATATTCTTTAGTGCCTTAAGATGATGTATGTATACATATGTTACTAGTGATAATTTATGGCAGTGAAACGTGGTCTGTCATTTCATGTCTCATTGGCTAGCTAACAGTTACTCAAAGAGCCACGCCCGGAATTTATCTACTAGATTGAATAAAGATAAGAAGATCCGACGACGAAGTAATCAACATGGGCAAGCTGGAGTGGTACAGTGGCAGTAGGAGAACAGATTGGACAGCCGCTTGGACCCTAAGGTTTCAAGAGGAAAAAAAAATTATGTGGTCAAGTAAAAGAAGTTTACATCTTTAAAGATCTTTAAGTGCAGAGGCAGCCCGGCGGTAGAGAATTGAAACTTGCGATCGTATGTCGTGGATTCGATTACAGGAAGGTTAGCAAAAACATCGATATTAATGTCTAGAATTTTACACCAAGAGTTATCTTGAAGATAGTTTAGTTAAAATTATAGACGTGAATTCCAACGTGTTGAACAGGATATCGTTTAGATGTCCTTTTGTCGTAATTCTCACCACTTAAGGTCTTGATTTCCACCACGGATCACATTTATTTACTTGTTTATTTACCTATTTACTTACCTTTACAACCTGTGTAATGGCAGACTGGTGCAGATAATTAGCAGGCAGGTATATAGATCATACTTCATTCCGATTTGATCGCTGGTAGCCCAGCGGTAGAGAACTGTGTTCGTAGGTCGTGGGTTCGATTCCAGGGATATAATGTTATGTGTGAATTATTCACACTCCGTGCATTAATTATATAGATTGCACTGCTCACACACGAGTTTCTAGAGGATAGGCAGCGTCCACTGCGTACCATAATACCACACTGCTAATCGCCAACCAGCCTACCTAGCTTGGCGATTATGGCATATCCTTCTATATATACATATTTTTTTTTTTTTCGCGAGGCCTATGCCTTGTAGTGGGCGTCAAATGGCTTAGACGACGACAACATCATTAAAGAAGCTAATCCGTATTTAAACGATTCTAGAGTAATATACCTATACATTGTTTCATAATTAGCAGTTAGAACGTAGTTAAGTAAATATGTCTTCCCCAAGCATGTACTTAGAAATAAATTATAGCTGAAGCTTGTGCTCGCGGGGGCTCGGGTTCCGTAACGAGGGGCACCGTCCGCTGTGGGGGTCCGTCGGACCTCCTAAGTACCTCCGACATTATTACGCAGTTTCGCTACAAGTTACAAGTCAACAACTATTCGGTCTATGTTCGAAGTTTGTTATTGATTGAACTGAAGACGGTGTCCTTAAGTTTTATGAAATTCTCCGTTGTGAACGTTTAGACGTCTTGTGTAAAGTGTAGTTTATAGATATCTTAATGAATTTGAAAAGATGTTTAAAAATAAAAACTTTGTAAGAAAATTCTAGGTAGACATTAAATAATGTTAGCATAGCTAGTTCCAAATCCACAAATACAAGAAAAAATAAATAAATTATTAATCAAAAATATTATAACAATGCCAATTTTTTGATTATTAATTAAATTGATAAAAATTGTTATGATTAAATGAAAAAATACATCCTGTATAAAGTGATCATTCCGAAATAAGTTACATTAAATTATTTTCTTCTAGAATGTTACAGGCTAATAACTTCTGGCAGTATAAAATCTGGAAGGATAAATTATAAACATTAATTAATATTAATATGATGTAATCCTCAAATAAAAACTTCTTTCGTATTTTTATTTTTCAAACCATTGATTTTTGACAAGGGTACTAGTATAATCTATTTAAAGCATTTTCATCTATGACCAATTATCCTGTATGTATTTCATTCTAATTCAGCAAAATTTATATACAGCGTTATTTAAAAAATGTGTATGAATACATATACAGTTGTCTGCAGTTACATACGAATCTATTACGTCATTGTAAGTGTAGCCAGGAGTACATGGACAAGATCAAATTAAAAAATACCGGCACGTGTAGCGAGCTCTGAGCACAGTTCGTATCACATTAATGCATCCGTGTGGTCTAATTTAACTATAAAAGTGTGTGCCTAGACCGCCCCTAGTGTGATCAAAGGGGGCTATAGAGCTAAGAATGCTTACAACTGGACGTGCAGCGGCTTTCTGCTTTTAAATCGTATCCTGCAAAAGATTACACCATCATCATAACAACCTCTAGACGCTCTCTGTAAGGCATACATCCCCAGTCCCTAATAAAGATCGCAACGATTACCGGTCTTACACAGCACGCATTTACCGACACTTGCAACTTCAAATATTTCGTCGGTTCATCTAGTGTGAGGCCTATCCATGCTGCGTCTATCAGCTTGTGGTCGTCTTTTGAGAACCTTTCGGCCCCAAAGGTTGTCTTTTTATTGTACATAAATAGTAGCTTATTTATTCATGTAAGTACATTTCCACGTGACGGCGTTGTGAATTCAACCAAGACGGATATAAGCCACAAGTGTCAGCCCAAGTTGATGTCCTCCCAATTCGGTGAAATTTTAGCTTGTATCGGCCTGAGCCGAGGCTTCCTAGTAGGAACCCTCGAATTTTGCTTCCTTGATAGAGGTGTTGGGCTATGCGCTCTCGGCGTCTTCAACGTCCTTCCTCCTCGCACATGCGGAATGTGAAAATGTCATTTGGACAGCTGAGTAAGTCAGTCAGACCTTAAAAAAACTTGAAAAGAGTCCACTACAAAATCAGACAGATGACTTTCAATCCTTAACACAGTAATTGAGCAATTGATTTATGTGCTATATCATTAAAACTCCTTCACACTGTAATATCATTTTTCGCGAGTTTTAGTTTAATAAACGTTCTGTTTTAGGCGCTTCAGAGTTTTGATTCATGTTTTGTTGATTATTATAGACTCATTAAAAACTTTAACACGAATCGATGTGAGGATTGTGACCATTGATTGAAATAGGTGGAGCGGATTTTAGCATTTGCTATTTTAGATTTCAGCAATTGTAACATGAATGTGCCCTTTATCCGATAATACTAGACAATTATAATTTTACTGTTTGTTTGCGAGAGAATATTACTAATTAGGTTGCTAGAATAGTTCGCTAGTTAGTTAGAATTTTATTACAGATATCATGTAAATAATTACATGTTGATTGGTTATATGCATAAAGGCTATAAAGGGGTGAATGGATAGCTCATTTTGTAACAATTAATATATGGTACACCCTATCCACAAATCAATGGTTTCAGAAATAATACGTAATTATAATATAGCAAGAAACGTTTTCAAAATTCGGATTACTGTATTTGATCATTGTTTACTATCTGTCCCAGCGGAGATTGTACTGTCAGGAGTTATTGGCATGTGATATGTCAAATAAAAAATCAATTAATGTAACATATTCCAGAGTGATCACTTTATACATGCGTGTTTTTTTTGGTTGACAATTACCTTGTATAATAAAAAGCCCAAAAATAAATTTGAGTTTTTATTTCAAGCGTTTTTTATTCAAAATAATAAATAATCTTTCTATTATTTGTCATTGTTATATTTTATTTCTTCACAAAAGGTTTCCTTTTAAAAAGACCTTTTGCTAAAAGTAATCATTAGAAGCCTCTGTAATTTAAGACAAGTCACTTTCGAGTTTGTTTTTGTACCTTAATACTTTCGTATCGTAATTCCAAAAGTGAAATATCAATACTTTAAAATATAAACAGAATTTATTAACCAATATCGTGGAGTTAGATTGTTAAATAAGATGACTTGAAATTAGGGGCAGTCTGTTTTGATGTCAATACAGATTAATTGACGAACTTTATGGTTCAATTTCGACTTTATTGTTTATTGAAGTTACATCACTTGCTCTAGTCAGATTCTCCTTTATGAATTAATTGTTATAGATGGGTACAGTTATAATTTGTCATTTATATTTTCAAATTATAAACCTATTTTGCATATGAGATCAATTTAGAGAATTGAGTCCAATTATTTCATAAAAATGATATAGAAATTTTTAGGAGCGTTGAAATGATCACTCTTGAAAAAGAACTTGTTGATGAATAAAGTAAAATTGTAAAAAAAAATATATTTATTGGACCGGAGACGTTTTGAGTGAATGTGAAAGTAAACTAAGTAAACTATTCCTTCTAGATTTGTTGTCATCATTATTGAGGGTCGTGATCTTGTTGGTGCGGAGTAGTTTTCGTTCGTTTTATGCCAAATCACCAGTCTTTAGTGTCGTGGAGCCCAACATGATAATGGTGTTGAATGTGCCTTCAACTTATTCAGTCCCCGTTGGAGGAGGTTTTGGCTTTCTTTCTTGCTTATTTGGCCGAAATCTTTTAGAATTCGGTGCGGGCATGAAGTTTGGTTTAGATTTTGAGATCGCGTAGAACAAATTCCTTGGTACGGAATGCAGTCCACGGAACTTGCGGCTTTTTCCTCAAAAACCACATCACAGAAGAATATGGCATGGACATGCATAATCTCTATCAATTGATCTGTCTCGTATCTGAACATGGAGAAGATCAAGGAACTGGGCAATCCAGTTCAATTTTGTCATTTCTCATGATGTTCCGGTCTTTCCATATTTTGCGATGCTATGACTACGTTTATATTGTTATATGTCGGCTATACCTATTTCGCTTTTTTATTTCCGTTTCACAGGGTCCTATAGGCAGGGTCCAGGTATTTAAGATATAAATGATAATTTATAAACGAGATTGTTCAATTCCAAAGTATTATATATTATTATTATATTCCACTTCAACGTATATTTCTAAAACCAAGGTTCAAAATTTATATTGATGTTTCACAGAAGCATCGGTCAGTATATAACCAACACAAAACTTATCAACTAATTTCATCAACGAATTCGAAAACAAAAACAAGTATATTGAAATTTATAAATACTTCGTGATTTCATGTATAAATCTTTTATGCTATGTATAACATATAGATTAATTTAAATAATGAGTGCATATACAGCTTATTTGCTAATACCATGTATACAATGAACCCTTTAATGGTTTTACATCAATTCCTAATTATTCTATATAGAGTGGTCACTCTGAAATGTTTTATATTAACTTATTTTTTATTGAAATGCGACAGGCCAATAAAACTGAAGACTGAACTTCTCGCAGCACATAGTCATCGGGGCAGATAATAAATATAATTAATTTTAGATTCTTGTAATCTAAATTTTCCAAACACTTTTTCTTGTTATTTTTCATTATAATATTTAATATTTCTAAAACCATTGATTTTTGAGTAGGTTATACCATACTATGCATTAATTGATAGCAAATGAGCTATAGATGCGCCAATTTTAAGCTTTAACACCTAGAATAACTCTGTACAATACAACTAGTTTGTCAGGTCTACGCATTTTTAAGTCTGCGGTTGGCAAGTGGGGTCTTCGCCCTGGCAAGGGTCTGCGTGCGCCAGTAATAGGTGTTTAACGGAGCGCCAGCTCGCATAATGCTGGTATCTAGGGCTCGTCTAGCGTGTCCTAGTGACGGTTGGAACCTCCAGCGACACTTTTCGATGCTTTTGACGCATTCTGAACGCAGTGCGTAAAGTGTGGTACACTATTTGTTTTATCTTTGATTCCGCTAACCAGTATCTATAGGAATAGGAAAGTTTTACATTTATTTTTTTCTCGGTACTTCAAATTGCGTAAAAGAACGAAAGTGTAATGTCGATAGCAATCAAATCGTAGCGAGTGAAGTAGAAATTTTTAATCCATTTAATTTAAATTTTAAAATTATTTTACATCTGTATCATCAATTTCAGATGCAATAATTCTTTTTCGATTCTGTGTTAAATTTTAATATTGTGATTAACAAAATAATTGTTTCAGTCTAGTTAAAGTTCCTCCTTGAAATAACCCATCTGTAATGTGTATATGCGTTAATCGTGTGTAGGTAAGATACCACCTCTGCACGAATTCGTTCCTTTTCCATGACGACGTAAATACGATCAGGTTTGATCGATTTGGGACATTTATATATTTACAGAGGATATTTATAATTTCAAAGCAGTGGTAGCTGGACAAAATCTGAAGTAATTCAAACTGTACATTATTGAAATAAGATTGCTACTGCTCATAAACAAGTTTCCAGAGGATGGGCAGCAATGTCCTCTGCTTACCGTAATACCACATTGTGGTCGCCAATGCACCTGCCACACTTGGCTATTATGGTATACACCGCCAAGGATATCTTCAGGGGAGACATATGCCTTACAGTGAGCGTCTTTGTACTGGTATATACTGTTATTTATTCTGATGGCGATACTGTTTTTATATATTTTGGGGCTTCTCTTTCCCCCTTGCTTTGTGTGGGCATTGACGTTACAATATTGGCTTAAATTATTTTTTTAGTGTTTTTTATTTATCTTTCTCCTTTCATTCTTCGCACTTTTTTCATTTTCCTTCATCCTTATAAATTTCTTTTATTCATCACATTGTAATGTTTTTGGCACATCACCTTACTTCTCTCGTCTATATTCCTTATTAAATTTTTATTACAAAATGTTTTTATTTTATTTTCTTTATTAACAATTTATAATTTTACTAAGTTTCAACTTTACTTTAAATTTATTTATTTTAAATAACATCGACAGTTGATTTGATATTTTATAACATTTTGTGTTCTTGTAGTTAGGCCTTACACGATTCTATATTTTAGTCCTTACTTTTGTTTCAACCGATGGTCTGTTGCACCACTTCTTTGCTGAACTTTAGGAATGTTGGGTGGCATTAGTTGTCGCCCATGACGTAGAAGACACTTTTCTCTTCTATTTTCCTACCTATTCCCATCTCGAGATCAAGGCGCAATCCTCCAAACACAGGACAGCAGGCGATAGTGTGCTCCATGGTTTAGTCCACTTCCGGGTCACAGAACGACTCTGCTTGAACTAAATACGGTTGGTGACAGCCTAAATATGTTTACAATAACTAAGCCTGGGAAGATTGCTAAGACGAACATCTCAAGGTCATGTGGTTCGGCATAGGTGGCACCGAGAGAGAACCTCGTCTTGGGCTGCGACACCCGCACACATTTGTCCGGCACGAACCTTACGATATTGATCATAGTAGATTTAAAACGTAATTATAATACATCTAGCAGTGCAAAAAGAATTATAATAATAAAATACTTATTTGTGGTGGAGTTTAACAGGTTAGGTAGACAATGTTAGAGACAACACCTAGCGAGCTGGAGCACAAAAATTAAAACGCTCGGATGAAAGATAGACACAGTTTATTTAAAAGTCATCCGCCTACAAATGAAATTATTTTTAGTTAAAACTTTCACCACTAATTTGTAAATATTAAACATTGATTCAAAACTGATATATGATAGTCTTTAATTCCATATTTCATCACAGCACTAAAGATTTAATACAAATTCACAAACAACAACACATCTCACTTGATTCACCATTCACCATTTTTTATATTTCATAAAATTTTTGGCGTGACACGCGGTTTTCACAACTGCCTACAAATCATATGTCACGCATCCTTACATTTTGCGCATGCGTAGATCGATGGATTGACAGATAAGCGAAAGCATCTTGACTATTGTGATTATTTCGCTACATATTTATTAATGTTTTGATATATATGATAGTATTTATTTTTTTAATTTATTTAACCAACATCATTAATATTTGATTATTTACTCCTTAAATTAAATAAACAGTAAATGTAATAAAAGGTTGAAATGTATTTCTTAGTAGTAAGTTTGCATATACCAAATAAATAAATAATGTTAGATAAAAACAAATATTGCAGTAGTAAGTGGGTAAAATCTTCTAGTGCAAAATGATTTAGCGAGGTAGTTATAAAACTATAAACCGGAGTGAAATCAATTTACTGACATCGAGACAGTAATAAACTAATATATTATATGTTATTATACTTTAACTGTCTGGACCCGGCACATTTGACTATGACAGGACTGTATTATATCCCACTTATCTTGAGTAAACATGAAAAGGTGATTCTCAAACGTAGATTTAATACTAAAAAAGAATATATCTGACTTTGCAAATTATATGCCATAAGCCCATAGACGTATGCCACATGGCATAGTTCTTCCTCAAAGATATCTATGGAGTGATAAACCATAAACGCCTTCCTTGACAGGTGAGTTGGCGATTACAGCGTGGTATTATGGTACGCCAAGAACGCTGCTGCTCATCTTCTGGAAATTTGTTTGTGAGCAGTGATAATCCTGTATAATTAATGCACAAAATATTAATAATATAACATTTTTTCCAAGGAATCAAATCCGCTACATACGATCGTAAGTCTCATTGAGTTACATACTATATTTAAAGCAAAACGGAAATAATTAAAACTATCCAATTAAAAACGATCTATTTTTCAAAAAGGAAAAGCGCTCGAAAAAAAATTTTCCAATTAATGTCTGTCCATAACGTTTTACTTCGTGCAACGAATACATATGTGTAATTGTGTGGTCAGGTCGGTACGTATGTGCCACATAAGGAAACCTGGTGCGTGCGATTTAGGGCTAAATGGTATGGGGGACCGCCCACGTCTTCTAGAGCTTTCATTTTGCAGGCGTCGCTAGCTTCCGGTAATTGTATATTAATCTTCAAGTCTCCTATTTTATTAAGGGTAAACTGTTAGGTAAAAAATGTTTTTCGTATAAAAACTTTTCTTATTAGTAGCAACATAACCCTCCGACTAACATGACCAATGAAAAAATACTATCATAAAATATACTCTATATTTAGCTAAAGACTTGTTGAGTCACTCAACGAACCATGGAAAAGGTTACGCATGGGACTTCTTTACTAAATCAAATTTAAAAATGAAAAATGTTCAGATGTACGGAACTAACCAATATAGCCCATTGGGTTAGCAAGTTGAAGTGGCACTGGGTAGGTCATTAACTTCGCTGTATAGATTGTCGGTAGGGCCATAAGGTTCTGGAGTATAGAGAGTCCATCCACAAGTTGGGCAAACGAACTTGTTTACGTCGGGAAGCGCTGAATCCAGGCCGCTTTCAACTTATTAGAAATTTATGGGAGGGGCCTAATGACAGAAATGATGATGCCAAACATTTGAAAAAAAAAATGTTATGTTAAATAAGTTTTTTTTGTATGGCCTGGTACAAACCAATGTATGACGTTACGAAGTCAGGTAGTCTTGTCTTTTGTTTTTGTTTGGTTGAAATACACAATGTTGGTAATCTGACAAGTTGTAAATATTTCCATAACTAAAGAGAGACTCAATAAAACGATAGTATTTCACTCCTGTGCGGCTCTTAACCTCGGTAAATTCATTCAGCGGATCGGAACAGGATTAAGGCTTTCAAAAGGTGGTTTTGGAGAAAAATATCAGGCATACCATGGTATCTTTATGGACAGCATTACCTACCTACAAGTCCATCCAAGAGCAAGAATTCCAGTCAAGAATTTCACTCCCTTTTACTATTGCCCTAAGGAAAGTACATGACAACAGCTTTTTAAGGATTCTGCCAAAATTTTACAAGACAGATACGACTTTCATTTATTACCGAAATGAATATTTTTTTAAAAAACAAACAGAAAGAAGGAGCTTTATTTTTGTTTATATTAGATATAACTACATTTGTTCTGACGCGCTTAAAACATGCATTTGTAGGTTAAATTTTTTTTTATTATTATGTATTAATAACATATTTAAGGAAATATTTCAAAATATAAATATTCTTAAATGATTTTTTGTGTCACCGAATATTAAAAATGCTGTGGTTATATTATTCCGCTCGAAGGAGGAGCTTCCGCGCGAGAATTTTTTTTAACAATTATTAAAGTGATTATTTATTAAATCAAGTTTTTACATCGTGTTGGGTTCAGTATATACGTAACCTAGAATTTATCTGTTCTGTATATTTATTTAATTGTTTCATACGTCAGCTGTCCACGAGTATATTAACAACAATATATAAATATAATACATATATAAACGCGGATAAATTGTTTTTAACAAAAAATATACTAACGGTGAGCGTAAAGATAAAGAAAGAAGTGAGTAGAGGAATCTTTTTTACGAAATATTTTTTATAAAAGTACTTCGACTTGCTTTCCAAGTGATTGGTTGATGTAACGCAACGGACAGATATACAATCACTAAAGAAATAGATTAATCTAAGAGAAAAAATAGCCAGGTGAGATTTGAAGATAAAATTCACAATAATGTAATGTGTCATTAAATGTTCTTAGTGAGATAGTTTTAAGGTGACAATTGTAACTAATTTTATATTTCTAAGTTTGTACTTTCTTACTGCTTTTTGTTACTATTTATCCCTAAGTAAATAAATATAAATAAATAAATCTCTCTGTTGGTAGGTCTATTTCTAGAAGAGAAAGTCCTACAGCGGGAATGATGGTGATGAAAACAAATTTATGTATGTTCTCATTCCAAACACATTAGAATTATTTTAATGCTTTTGTTTTTCTTTTACGCTTAATTTTAAGCCTCTTCTCTATATTAATATAGACTTAACGATAGTTAAGTCTGAAATTTTCATAAGTAAAATAAATAGATAACGTTCAAATAATTATTTGTGTTTTATGGATGTTGACAAGGCTTGTAGTTGTTATAGATTGTGTTTAAATATATCCTTAACAGCGATTTAACTAACCTTTTGGTTAATATCGAATTCTAAAATGTGTAACTTACATTACGTTCGAAAACAACATAAATAACTAAGAGTAAAAAATTAAATAATGGTATTAATAATAATGTGCCTTAAAATTAAATTAAAAAGGTTCACCTAAACCAATGATTCCCAAAGTATAGACCACTTTCGACTTCTAGGGGTCTATGACAACCTGCAAGGGGTCTACGTCAGCGAAAAAATATTTGGGGGTCCATGATAGTGGATCTCAACACACACTGGTAGTACCTATTTACTTATTATAACATTTACATTATTTATAAAAGTACCAATGAAGTAAAAAATATTGAATTATTATGTTATTTTATTTATAGTTTATTTTATGTTTATTTAATGTTACGTATATTTTACGTAACAGATACAAAATTATATTTTGAGTAGTTTTAATTTAAATTCAATTAATAAATGTATAAATTAACATGTATTTTTACTTTAAGTTTTTAACAATAAACTTCACTACAGTTAGAAATTTACAGGAAATCAATATCAGGTAAGTAGGGGGTCTACTCAACACGGAAAAACATGGCAAGGGATCTACGACACAAAAATGTTTGGGAAACTCTGATCTAGACTTTTGATCACCGTTCTATTCAAAAGTTGATTACATTTGCGCAAGAACTTTGTATGTATATGTATATACATTTTAAAAGTGACCCAAAACCCTCAAATATAGGTTAAAGAAATCATTTTTATAAAACGAATAAATTCGTGGGTTTATATCTGTTAAGTAGGGATTTATATCGAAATTAGTGTAGTCTAAGGATATTATCCCGGATTATTAATGTAAAACGCTTTTGTAAAAACTTTACCTTTTCAGCGCTCCCGTGCACGGCACCGACGTGCGTATTATATAATAGTGAAGCACTAGTCATATAGAGAAATACTTAAATTTCTTTTCCAGCGGAAAAAGTGGAGCAAAAGTAACTTTACCGTCTCTTATATACAGCCGAGTTATTCAAATATTTCGTGTTAAAATGGTTTTATGTTAGGCCTATTTCACGCACTAAAGGCCTCTTTCAGACGTTCGCAATGAAAGAATGGGGAAAATATTGAGAGAGAAACGCATCTGCCAGTCTTTATTACACTTCTTTGAATGTTTAGAATCGCGTTCGTTGAATGATCATTTGGCGTGTGAGGCAGTCGGCTGGCTCACTTTGTGATGTATTTTATTATATGAGATGAAAGTGGAGTGCGTTGGCTTGAATAGACATTTTATTACTATTCATATGTGTTCTTTAGACTACGAATTATTGTCTATTTGTGTTAATTGTGCCGATTTAGTTATGATCTGACTATACACGATATTTAGTTATGATCTGACTACACACGATACATTTTTAACTAACGATGCGCAAATAACAATCTATTTCGAGATTAAAGTTGATTTAACGTCAAATCTAATGAATATTATTGTACTTTATTTCCACATTGTAGACCTCATATCTATATATTTATAATTGTCACCCATGTGCTGATTCATTCTAGAACCACTGGGCTTTGAGTCTTGAAATCTGCATGAAATATTACTAAGAACTGATTTTACGAAATTTCGTACGGATGTTTTCAATCAGTTGGGTTAAATTATATGGAGGTATTTATTAAAAAAGGACGAAGGATTTTTAGACTATAGCTCTTACACGTATAAGAGATAATTATGAACCAAGAATGGTCTTTAAGAAAGATCAAAAAAGAGTGCAGATCGATAAATATAGACTGATTTGTCTTTGTATCTATATAAATAAAAATAAATCACTACATGTATTGCGTGAACGGCGTGAATGGCGCGAATCTCGGAGAATTTTTGTCAAACATTTTTTAGTCAAAAGTAAAACCACGAAGAAGGTTCTTATGGAAAAACAAAATGCATTTTGTTTTTTATTTTGATTTTGTGATGATTTTGATTTTGATTATATCAATAAAAAACTAAAAAGCTAAAAGTATTATGAAAATGTAAACAATGTTTCTAAAACTTGCAAAGTGATATAAAAAAGAATGTTTTGTAAATTCTGTTTATTATTAAAACATTTAACCAGAAAAAAAACTGATAATTTTGAAATCAGTGTTATTTTTTTTTCGATTGGACTGCGTATTACTTTTGTTAGTACGAAGTCTGTAAAAGTGGTTAGTTGCTTGTAATCATTTCCTTTGTAAGACGTTCAGTGTTGGGCATAGCTTCTCTCACAGATTTCAGATAAGATCGTTTGTAAGCGGCATTTGTCCACCAAATAGTCAGGGAAAATAATTTAAATAATTTATTGTTGGTATACTTTTCAATTACTGAATTGTGAGTAAAATTTCTGTTTTAATAGTAGGTAAAATCTTTAGTATAAAAAATTTGAATTTTGATTTTTTTTGTAGCATGTTTAATCGTCAGGGTATGGATATAGGATACTTGTTAAAGCTCTAAAGGGATGATTGTATAGCTCATTTTTTGGTAATGAATGATATACCATATTTAAGATCTATGGTTTTCCAAATAATAAATAATGATAATATGATAAAAATTCTAATGATTACGTATTAAAACTATTGACTATCTCTTCCTGGTGAATTTGTACTGCGGAAGAAGTTATTGATCCGTCGTTTTTCAATAGAACACAATGATTAATGTAACAGATCACAGTGGTCACTTTCTAAAGTGTGATTTGAAATACACATGTGTAAATTATTTAAAGAATTTTGCTAAAAAATGAGTTATACATTTACCTTTTAACGCAATTACATGTATAAATATAATCGTTATGTATAAATGGAAGTGTTAAAATTACTGTGTTTTGGTCTAAATTATGCAATTTCTGAATTTTCGCACTAATAATGTATATACTTATGTTTTAATACCTTCTAATTTAAAGACTTCCGTAACATATATAATCGTTAGGACATATGCTTTGTTGGTTCAGATAGGTTATATGTGTAAAAACTAAAGGGGTGAATGTAAAACTCATTTGTTGATCAATGGATTCAGAAATAATAAATTACGTAGTGATAATACAGTAAGAAAAAGCGTTTCTAAAATTTAAAATTCTTCACTTTGTTATATAGGTGTTATAGGGTGCCAATTGTCAAGACATATACCTTGTTTGTTTTGTCGTATAAAGAGATAAAAAATTAATCATTCTTGTTTTTATTGTTTCTCTCCTGTGTACAAAATGAGAAACTTGACCATCAAAGTGCTACGTTTCATTATCTCTATGAACATTATTCAGATCGTTTCAATGTTGCAACGCCCGCAGCGTGAAGCTTCCACAGGAGTACACTGCGCTCCTCTTTCAAAGTGCTGCGTCATTAATGCGGGAGGGAAATGCGAGTCCCTCCCGAGCGGTGGTTTCCTCTTGTCCGACGGAACTTATGTATAATGTATTGTCCGATTATGGTTATGAACTTATATTTCTTTTTTAATTGTGTGTGAATAATATGTATATGGTTTTGTTATATGAATAGAGACAGAGAAATACTTGCAGTAGCAGCCATACTGAAAATATTAAGTTATTTCATAAAAAAATACGTACGCGAAAAATTTTTATTCGATGCGCTGTATTTCGAAGGATTGCCTGTAATCTTTTAAATAGGCAATAAGTTTAAAATTAATATTCTTTTAAATTAATGATGTCGTAGGTTATGGCCAAAAATTATTTATGATTAACTCCTTTAATCATAATGTATCTATATTTTAAATAACATTTAAAAAAAATTAAAGGTCTTGTCTGTCAAAAATTATGTAGTGCTTTGTTAGTCTGACTTTCAGGCACAAATAATATAGAGAACTATACGCCATAGTTTTGTTCGCCGTTACTGTTCATTTCAATTATTTCTAAATACGTAAAAACCTTTTTCAATCCACAGCGTTCATGTCCCTCTGCAACTTTGTTGAATGTGCCAACTCCCTTCTCGCGCATAATAAGTTGCTTTATATCAAATGTCCCCCTACATAAAATATCCTAGAAACACATACTTGGATATCTAGGTATTACCTAGGCTAGGCAAGGGGAGCCCTAGTCCCCTTATGTAAAGAAAGCCTAGCTCTTTGATCTAACTGAGCAGAAATATGTCAAGTGTCGCTATGCTTGCGCCATCTTGTCTATGCGGTGGTGCGTATGGAGGAAGTGTTTTATAATTTTTTTTATAACGCGTTAAAACTTGTCAATGAATCTTTTATAACAGGATGCAAACACCTAAGAATCCCACAACGAAGTGCTTGTTTTATTTTATTATTTATAAACGTGCTAAGCGCCATTACTGAAAACTGAAAAACTTACGTTTCACGCAATAGGCAGCGACCATTAAAATGTTATTTATGATTATTATTATATATATATATACGTTCTTTTGAGTTTAAAATTGTATCGTAAAGAAATAAAATGTTTTCAATGACTTTTAAATATGAAACAGAATTTTTATCTGTGAAAAAAGTTTTTTTTCTTTTTTATGAATTAAATGAAAGCGATATATTTTTTTCTTTACAAAGAGCTTGGCGTACATTTAATGGTCTGTATTACGTATAATAACATCTTGGGTAACACTATCTGTTTATACATATGACACTATGTATATATACTCTGTAACATAAGTGACAATGAAGGTCGGGGAAGAATTGTTTCATTTATTTATTTATTCTTATATATTTTGTACACAGTTGCACAAGCAGATTTAATGCCGTATTGGATTTCTCTGAGTCAATTTAATTTACCTATCAACCTTTAATTACTGCATTTAGGATATTTGTGAAAGTAGTCATAAAAATCCCACGATTTTTTTCGGGTTCTTCACAGACCAGAGCGCTTTTTAAACCTTTGTAGCTATATTTTAAAACTGTGTAACAAAATAAACTCTTCCCATCCTCTTCAATGTTTACAATGAGTGCTTTATTTATGTTTTTAATTTGTTAAATGTTTTATTTATTTTAAACATTGCTGACAATACATAAAATATCTTTGTTCAAGTAGGCACTTAAACGCACTTCTGAATCGCCGATTGTTTTACTGCCATCAGCAGTTTTTAGCTACCATTAGCTAGAAATGCTGATCTGTTCAGAAGAGCTGGTCGAAACCCAACTGTTGCTCTTTTTTTAAATAAAATTAAATAATATATGATGTATACATTATGATATCAACCATGTGAATGAGTCAACAAATCATAGTTATACAATATCGTACATATAGTATATAAGACAAAGGAGATAAATAAACAAAGCGACTCCTGGCTACATGTTTATTAAACTTTTATTATTGTTTATTGCAATTTTGTTTATTATAGATTGCAAAAAGAGATTTCTATACTTTTTTGTAGGAAGATCGACTGATACCAAAAAACTTTCGTGAAGGAAAATTGGTATTAAAAATGTGAGGGTTGAAGCAGAGAAAACTAAGAATGACATTAACAAAATACGGACCATACTGTAAGAATCATCAGAATAACAAGATAAGTCACGTTCATTTTAAAATTAAAAAGTAAACGCCTTCGATTTTATGTAATCAATTGTTAAAATGCAAGATTTTTTTTAAGTACGCTTCATTTGTGGACTACATTTTCCTCCACCAATGACTTTTGTATTCCCAAACGATAATAGCCGCGATAAAATTCCTTTTGTAATTCAATTGTTTTAATTCGAAACGCATAAATCTGAACGCAGCCATCCGAAGTGTCATTAAAAAGAGGGAAGCCAAATGATTGGTCGACATTTTTTTTTAATTTTTTTCGTCCGCGCTCGCATTGTAAACTAATGGATGTTCGCTTTCAGGACACTCTGAAAGTGCTTTTAAAATATTAATGTAGTTAATGAACATTGGAATAATAATACCGAAGAATTATTATAAAAAAAGTTTTAAGTTAAATATTGCGGCAAATAATTCTAAAATATTAAATTTTAAATTATCGTGAAATATTCACTTAAACTTTTTAAGAACAACAAAATAAAATCAAACGTTAAAATTATGCTTTGAAATAATTTTATTCTTTAATAATATCTTTATGGGGAGAGCTTGTCTATTTTTTTTAAATTGTCAGAGACATTGCAGCGTCCATCTCTTAAGCTATGCAGACACAACTACGTAAGCATTTCTAGTGTCCGGTTTGAAGAACGCCATAGTAACTACGTCTTTAATTAGACGAACAATCTTACGCCTTAAAAAAAAGTGTGCGTTCTATTCATCTGGCTACAAGCTTTACATTTTGTTAACAGATTTATAGTTTTTTTTTCGGTAAGTTAAATAGTTCTTATATTAACTTACTGCACTGAATAAGTCATATCCTGCTTTAATGCTACGTTTTTTAATGGTTGATTATGTATGCCTTTTTCTGTTACCAAAAAACGAAATCATTTTTTTAAAAGTATGTTTTTTTTTATAATTGATTCTGAATATATTGGTTTAGTTTATAACTACTATGTTATTTGGATTAATTTTAATATTTGATAGTTATTGCTTCAACATTACATGTTTTTTTAAGGTAAATACATTACCAATTGTATTTTACATATTTTTGATATCAGATGTGGCCTTTTTATTCAATCTTTATCCTTCGATTCTTATATGTCACGAACTGTTTTGATACAGCGTTATTGATAGAATGTTTGATCCATTTAAATTTTTCCGCGGTTAAGCAAAATAACATAAATCTATATTTATTTTTTAAATTTATTCAAATATATATAACGTTTATTCGACCAGCCACAATGTGGTGCTCCTGAAGCGGAAGCCTTTAATGTTTTATTTTAATGGAAAATTTTCACCGATTGACCGTTCATATAGAGAATAGGGAATGCATTTGACGTCAGCTGCGTAGCGGTGCAAGTTTAAAATGGCGTCCTTTTATTTTATACTTAAGGTTGACTTTCATTACCCAAATGGACAAAGTAAATAAAATATTAAAAACATAAAAGGGCATGAAAATGATTGTAAAATTTTACATTTTCATATTGAATAAATTGGATTAATTAATAAAATTTCTATTGGGCAGATAACAAATTTATAAGGGAAAAGTACACATTACAATTTTTATTACTTTAAAGTTGATTATATATCAATTCGGTTAAGGTTAGTTCTAGCAATAAGTTTTATTGAAAAAAGTTTTTTTTCCACAACCAAATGTTATTATTTATTAAATTAAGAAAATATGAGGAAAAGCTGTGTTTTTTATTAGTTGGTATTAATTAATTTATATATTTTTAAATGTATAAAAGTATTCAGTAAAATTCATCCTTCAGTCGCGATAGTGGTACGGTTGTAAAATTTCCATTTGCCACTGCGTAAAAAACTAAGTGTCACTTTTGTGTATGCGTCTAATCTATTTTTATACGCGAGCTATGCGGTTCTGTTATTTTTAAATCGAATTTTGTTACCAATTTTTTTCAGTTGTAAAAATAATATTTCTCTTGATTATTTATGACGGTATCGCATTAACTAGAAATTATTATTAGTGTTACAAACAGGACTTGAAACTGGCTTAAATCACTATGAATCTTCATGAAGGGTGATCGATTAAAAGCTTAAAAAATTAAAACAGAGATATAGCTCATTTCCTGTGAAAAAATACAGTAACGAAAATCAATTTTTACAAAAATAATAAATTACGTAATGATAATATAGTAATAAAAAGCCTTCGGATTACTACTTATATGCTATTAGTCCGTCACATTCCTATAAAAAAATTATGTAATATGTTTAGGAGTCATCACATCACACATAGGGATCGGAAATAGGTGTAAAGTTTTCTCAAAGCTGTTTGCTTATAAATGAGCTCATTCATTCTCTAAGTTTTTACACCTATAAGCAATCACCCTATATCAGTATCCTGCATATTTGTCGTCACGTTTGGAACTAAAAGCTGCACTGATAAGACTCCGAACAAATTTAGGTATAAACTCTCTTACGAAAAATGCTTTATTTAGGAAACTCGATACGTAATCATCTAGATCTTTTGTTATAGTTGCACGGACTCTCTAAAAAATTTAACCTACAAGTTCTACTCTTTGTAACCTCCTCAATTCCGAGTAGTAACACTTCTCACACAATCTTATGCTGTATAATGTCAAGCCATCGATCCTAACTATTATTGTGTGCAGTGGGGGTTCAGATTTGATGCGTCCACACGCTCTTTTGCCATCTATTTTACCGATTATATAGACGATATCAAATTGTCGGGAAATTAAAAATTAGGCGAGTTATCTTCATTTCAGACCTAGGTCGTCCACTGGATATAGGTCGTCCCCGTAGATTTCAAATAGACGGACTAAACAAGGTCATGTGTTCACTTGAGTGGACGTCTTATGCAGCGGTTGATGATCCGTCATCTCAACTTCAGAACTAGAAGGCCCCAGTGGTCATTTACTTAAAATAAGCATAGGAGAATTATGGCAGTACGACATACCTATGAACAGTTCGTAGAAATGTTAAATATTTAGCATTTACATTTACAGCACATGACCAATTATATGAAACCACACATATATACGCAGGTGGATCTCTCATTAAGAGCTTTTATTGAATTATCCCGTAGCAAGCGACGCAGGTTCTTTCGCCCCTATTTCTTTATGGCACCGAGGTTCATTATACAAATTAATTGTGAAGGCGCGCGTGTCCCACACTTCTCGAGTTCGCTCGGAGATAGGTTAGGTGTGAATGCGGACGTGTAAAGCAATTGGCTTTAGAGTGAGCGTTTTTAATTTAATATCGCTGCCCGCTATGAAAAATTACGAGAAAAAATTAATTAGTTACATAATTCAGCGTAATGTGAACTTCTTTTTTTAAATGTGTACATTTAAAAATATATATCAATTTCCTTTGGTCATAATTTGAGAAAGACTACTGAATTTATTCTCGTTTTTCGTATAATGATCCTAAAACTTTGTGTAGTACTATTGTGGAAAAGTTAATACAACTTCGTAGAAACTTAAAATGGTTCAGATAATACAAAATGTATTAAAATTTAGCCATTTTGACAGTTCCCTTTGAACTTCACGTGCTACAAATTTATAATAATATTAAGCTGTATCGAAGAGGATTTAAGTATATATGAAAAATTAATAAATGTATTTAATAAATTAAATAATCACTATGAAATATGTCACATAAATAATTTTTTTCCAATGAAATGCAATAGACACTAACTTCTGGCAGTACAGTCTGTCGGGACATGTAGTGTTCAGAAATAAAAGAATGTTATGTTCAAGGAATGTTAATAATGATAATGTCTATTACTCTAATATACTTCAACATATTGATCTAAGAGGACATCCAATTAATTTATTTTGAAATACGAAGTTGAAAAAAAAAACAGATTATATTTAATTAAAGGTTACTATTTAAAATTGTTACAAATTTAAGCAAAAAATTGAATAAATAACTTTTAAGTGAAAATAGATATTTTTAATTAAAAAAACTTATAAAAAAAGATTGAAAATTGATGTTTAGGTTAATGTATAACCATTTTTTTTTAATTTTATGCAAGATGCAATAGTATTAGGTAAAAATATGAAATATTGATTAATATTTGCTTGCTCTTAAATTAAGATAAATATAACGCGAACGAAACCACCGTCGGAATCAAAAGCTAAGAGGTGTGAAAGAGGGTTCCGCAGGTCTTTGTACGGGCATAATAGGCATTGTAGACTTCTGACACGTACTCTACAAAAGAACCATTCCTGTTCAACCCTAATATACCATTCACGACCTCTGTTTTGGAATAATTTACCTTGCGGAGGCAGAGACGCCGCGGTTCTACGTAAATTGGTTGCAATATTCTATATTTTACATGAAGGGAATTATTATTATTATTGCAGCAGTTACGTCGCGTTTGAGAGGCTCTTTTTGTTTTTCGAGAGTTGGGGTGTCAGAGCGGAGTGATTTGAGATGTTGGAAAGAGATAGGCGCTGTGAAAAGGTGAGGTGTGAAAAAAATTATCCTAGAACGCTTAATTGATATTCACGAAGCCGTGAATAATCATAGAACAGGGACCTCGATTGAAAGGGAACACCGACAGCCCTAGTTTTCTATGCTGAGGGACTTGACTGTACTCGCGGGTTCAATGAACTTTCAGAGGCTGATGTCAAGCAAAACATTCAGTGGGGCTAGAACTAGAAAACATTCATAGAACTATCGAGGTATTTTGATTGTTTGAATATTTCATTTGGTTGAACCGTTTTTTTATTTTTTTAAATTAGTGTAAGTAAGAGTAAGTAGACGCCTCCAACACCAACAATTCTCTCACTTTACTTATATTTTCGGTTAAAACAAAAACAAAGATTTCTTTCACTTTTTAAAATGTATTTTAAAGTAGCAGCAAAATAATCCTTAACTTCCTTAATTTATGGTAGAAATTTATTTAAACGGAATGTTAATTCATAATTTTGTGTATTGTTATTAGTGGTCATTTATAATAAGCAGTCTTTATCTAGTGGTAGGGATCTCTTGGATATGGTCTATATAATTACCAAAATCTGCCAAAATATTTGAAAATATTATGTTGTTTCAAGAAGACCATAATTAATAGAGTTATTTAGTCTTTTTGATGTCGATTTGTTGCACTCTATAATGATCAAAAAACCTTTTTTTTTTATTATACAGGACCTTTGTCTGTTTATAAAATAAAAGAAATATAGTTTATTGTATTCCATGCATTTACCGTGCGGGTGTCCGTCCAACGCAATGTAGGGAGAATGACCGGAGTAAGGGTAGCAAGTTCAGGAAAGCCTTTACCAGACTCCTCTCCCTTCCTATCCATAATTCAAATTATCCTCGCAGTGATACGTCCCAGAAACTAGCTGAGGTTCGTTCTTCACAGGTTTGAAACTTCTAACAAATTCATTATCATTTCAGGCGCAGGACGAACACTGCTGGATATAAGCCTCCCATAGATTATTAATAAGATCATTTGGAAGCGGTCTACATCCAGCGTCATCCGTCTGTCCAAGTTGGTCGTACGACCTCCACTGCGTTAGTTGGTCTTAAGTCTCAACTCCAGTATCTTAAGCCTCTAGTTGTCATTTATTCTACGTACCATGTGGTCTGCCCACCACAAGGCTATGTGGGTTACTTTCGCTTATGTACATAAATATTTTATTACCTGATATGTATTGTTACCTCACCCGGTAAGATAAAAATTTAATCATTGAAGAATTAATTACGGTCTTCTAGAGATCACCTCATTACTGAATTCGATTTCTCATAGAAATTCCGTGTATAGTCCTCCTCGTGGCTCGTTGCGCAGCAGCAGGTTATATAAAAATTGAAGACATTAATGAATTTTCAAATATTAGAGTCTAAAATAATCTAGAATAAATCTTTATTCTTTCATTGTTAAATACAATACCGTATATCACCTGTACATCGCTTCCCCATGTACATTGTTTTGCCCCGGGACACCTGCATTTTAAGTTGATGGGCGTGTTAATTTAGGCAGGTTGACGCGTTAGTGAAAACTTTTTTTAATTTAACTTATTAAAATTAACAGTATTGTTATTGGTGATAGATTTCTTGTCAATCAAACCATGCCTGTTCACAAATATTACAACATAAAGCCCTAAAAACTGCATATCAAAACAAATTTGAAAAAATACTTCCGTGTATATTGTGATCAAAAAATACTCGTAATGTTAGATTTTTTTGGACCAGTCTCTGTAGCCTAAATAGTATTTGCAGATTTTGCTTGTTAAAGGTGGCAGGGCACATAGGCTGCCTAGCCTATGATATATTATATTTAAGGTATCGAAGGACGAGGGCTCCTTGGGAGCCTTGGTTCGGGCCTCAGCTCTACTATTTTACCGGATTGGGATGCCGGTGAACACTTAGATCGTTTTGGTAGGTGCTCCATGGAATGACTTGGTCCAAAGGCCGCTACAAGGGACTTCAGCTTGGGCTGTCAGTCCTCGATAAAACCAGATTAGCATTACGACGCAATGGGGGTTCGAGTGTGCCGAACCTTGGCTTATTTGGTTGCTATTGCGCGGCTAATATCGCTATTATCACTTCGGAAAGTTACCGCTGGGAGAAGTGACAAAAGAAATTTCAGTAATGGTTCTTTCTAGTATGATAAGTTGGCGTCTTCTGTGATATTCGATCCGGCCTCTTTTCCGACTAGACCGGTACGTTATAACGACGATGACGGCGTAGAGTATCCGTAGCTTGTTTTATTGCCGTTGCGTCGTCCGGAAATTCAAGTACGTCTCTCAAGACGATGCTGTATTTGAATGTACCGGGTGTGATTGTATTGTAGGTCACGTCACCTACATCAATAAATTTATGTGTTAATCGTCAGAGTCAAGGTAATGAATTAATCATTTTTTCCTTTACTGGGCGATTAATGGCTAGTTCAAGTCGACATGCAAGGCTTCATTGCGGTTACGCCTGGAGACTGAATGACGTGCATATTAGCATGCACGAAGCACGAGATGTCGCTTGTTTAGTCACTTCACCATTTTTTATTCGTATGGTCAATTGTTAACAAGGAGCTAAACCAGATGCTTGGCAGTGTTCGCTTTTAGAGTAGCTGCCTCCCAATATTAAAGATGTTAGAGTTGCTTCTTTATGGGATATACTGAGGTTATTTCTTCGACATAAAACATATGTGTATTAGTATATATTAAAGTAAAGGGCCAAGATTATTTTTTAATCTTTTCATCTTTAATATTTATAGTAATCCATATGGAAATGACGTATTATAGTTTACTACAGAATAAGAACATCTGCGAGCGAAACAGCGGTCAAAGGCTAGTGAAAGCCTGGAATACGACAGAGCACAAGTCTTCTAATTCCGTGAAGCTATAACATTAATTAATCCCTATTAAGACGTCAACCTCACGGGGCCCGCGCTCTTACGGCGAATTACGGCGCGGAGCTGGGTTAATATCTGAAAATTGCAAATTTAATTGATTCAGACTCCGTCTTAATGCTACCTGAGAAAATAGAGGTCACGTTTGCGTTTCTGACAATATTTAGTAAGTCTTAATTATTAAATAAACTACTAAGTTACGGATGTAAAAATATGACATAATCTACAGATAAATATATTGCTAGTCGGAAGTGGTACGCGTGGTTTACCCAACATCACGCGTGCAGGCGACTGTTGTTGGAGCCGGAAAGTTCTAGAGTGGTGACCATGGGCTGGTAGACGCGGCGTGAACAGGCTCCCCACTATGATGACCCACAACATAATTAAGCTTGGGGGACTCGCTGGATGCGGGCAACGCAAGGCTAGACATCGTGGCGATCTTTGGAGAACGCCTATGCTTTGAAATAGGCGTTTATTGGCTGAAATGTTAATACATATAAAATAACTGAAAAATGACATATGTTATTGCATAATAAGTAGGAAAAAATTATTATGGGAGCTCGGCGCAATTTTAGTATGTAAATAGAAGCACAAGTAGCGGTTATTTAACGTGTACATACAAACATATATTTATTTATATGTTCTAATAAATACATTATAACACATAGCTATAAATATAACTATAAATAAAAAACTTTAAATAAAGTTCGTACTTGTATAAGAGAGAAGAAAGAAAACGAAAAAAAAGTGTAATAATGGATAAAATGTCGTCATGATTATCACAATTGTGAAAAAAATATGTCGCATGTCTTTAATTTACGGGTAACGTATTCCACAACAACGTGCATGGTAAAAGATTTTGCCAAGGAATGTTAATACTTAATTTATTATTTTTGTTTTAATTTTTTTACATAGATATTTAAAAACTTCTTTGACGATTTTAATATTAGAGCAATGACAGAAAAAACTTAAGAAGAAAACAACAAAAAACAATCTGTCAAGCGATCAAATTTTTGTCAGGAAATCAAAATTTCAAAATGTAGCAAAATTAATAATAAAAAATGTGTTGCAATAGTTAAAACTAAACATCCACAACCTAAACGCAGTTTATTGACTACTAGCACAACAAGGACCTTACAGTTTTCAGTTGAAATATAATTATATAGGCTACGGAACATTGTACTCGAAGACGAAAAGTAGCTCATATCAATCTAGAATAACCGAAAATGTTCAAGGAAGATGAAGGTGAGTCTTTTATATATCAATTTATATTATCTACTCTCTGCGCATGAACAAGTTTTTAAAGGATGCAAAACGGTATCCTCTGCGCACCATAATACCAAACTGCGATCGCCCACTCGCCTGCTAAGCGTGGCGATTATGATATATAACTCATAGATATCTTGGGGGGGGGGGGAGGCTAAGCCTTGCAGAGCAGGCGTCTGTGGGCTGAACCGACGACGATTACGTACGATACTTTAGTACTGTAGTTCTAAACAATTAAAAAAAAAACTAATGTGCCAATGTGTGCAAAGGTATGTTTACCACATAATTAATAAAAAAAGTAACTTTATATACGATGGTATTTTTAGTGTTGTTGTGTTGTATTGTGTAGATATCTAGACGTACGTTCTCTTGCTCGTTGCTGTGATATGCATCTATTTATAAATTTAAAATATGAATAAAAGGTAGTTTTGATACCTCGAAAATGAAACGACATAATTTCGAATTTAAAAAGTTAACAAAACCTTCACGGGTATCGGTGTGTACGCACATATAATAAAGTTCCACAAGATATCCTAGACGTTGCTTTTCTTTGTTTCAATCGTAAATTAAAAGTGTGTTATTAAATAAATCTTATAATAGTAAGTTGTAGATCGAAATGTGTGGAACTTGGTTTGTTGGCTCATTTACATGCATGATATTATAATATACACAAGAACATAGAAAATATGTTAAATTTTATATAAAGAACATCTGTTATGTTTTTGGTCAGCTCTTCACAGATCAGCGTTCCGAGCCGGTGGCAACTTATTATCTATTATATTAAAACTATCGACGATTTAAAAGCGCTAGTAAATGCCTAGTTGAATAAAAATATTAATTTGAATGTGAGTTTTGGCAGAGGACTGAGATTTAGAATCGCAGGATGCGGGTTCGATTCCGGGGATACAATTTTATATAGTTAACACTTTATGCATTAATTATATAGGAATGCAACTGCTTACAAACAAGTTTCCAAAAGATAGGCAACAGCGTCCTCTGTGTACCATAATACCTGATGTTCATTGCGATCGCTAATCCGTCTGCCATGCCGTGGCAATTATGCCATAGATATCTTAGTGGGAGGCCAAAGCCATGCAGTGGGTGTCTATTGGATGAAACGACAACCTTAAAAGACAGTACTGAACCATTCGAAGTCGGCAGCTAGATAAATAAATCAAAATAAATGGGTTTAATATTAAAGCGTGACCAATAGGGTGCGGTGTTCGTTTTTAAAACTGAGGAAAGCATCATCTATACTCTACCTTTTCATTTAGTCATTGTGAATTCGGCTTTCTAATTTAATATGAAATTTTTAGTAAAGGGACGTAAACTAAAAACGAATGATATTTTATTGACACGAACTGTACATATAAATACATAAATAAATTGCCTTTTTATATGAATATAGATAGTGATCTATTAAGTAAATGCATGCTGCTTGGTGCCCCTTCATACGCATAGTTTCCTATGATAAATTCTATACATAAATTCAAAGATTTGTTATTCAAATCCAGCGATACAGGATTAAACCGGCATCCTTATGCATGAGCCGCTTGCTGTCACCCGACTGAGATATCACGACGTATGGGATTCAAACGTAATGCCTCGAACCTTCAATACAGTGCCCACAGAGTAAATCATAGGACAATCTGTCGTCATTTGAATAAATCGGTATATTAAAACGATTTTACAAGAAATATTAAACAACTGTACGGCTAAAGGGGCGAATGTTCTATTTTAGTCAAACAGTATTATTTGAAATTAAAAGGCTAATTTGACACGATATTATTTGATAAGTCAGCGAGAGGCATTTTTGTTTCGAAGAATATAGTGTTTACAAAACCGCTGCTTAGTTATTAGTAGTAGATGATGAGAGACGAGAGGTTCCTTTGCTGATTTCGTCAATTTTCGTGCCTCTCTAATGGGTGCTGGATTCTTTCGTGGGTTCTATAGAGTCCAAACGTTCAAATCACAGTGAAATATCTTTATTTTGTAGTGGTCTTTAATAATTACGATCCTCTACTACGGGAAGCACTATCTTGGTGACGATAAATTTTTAATTGGTTACTGATAGTAGATAGTGGAAAGATATAAAATTGGTTTAATATACGATTAGGTAAAAGGCGTTTGATTTTTTTTTGTTGTAAAATAGGATGATCCTTAAAAGGTTGGGAACTATGCTTTATGGTCTAGAAATCTGCTTTTATTGTTACCGTTCTTGAAACATACAAAGTATTTATCTTTATCATACTAGCTGCCCAGACTGACTGCGAGCTGTTATCAGTCTTTCTGATTCCAATATAAAGATATAACATATTTTGTTCGTACATTATTTTTTAAATGTGAAATGATTGAATTAAATTTACGGTTGATAAATACTGGCCCAGGTGTTAAATTACGATATAAATTTGCAGCGCGTGAACTGTTAAATGCGCGAATTTCACAGCACACTGTCCAATACACTAACTCGATTAATAGTCATATTTTCTAAATATATTCAAGTTTTTCACATTTTGTTAATTTTTTTCTATGTGACCTTAAGTTTCCAAAATAAATGACTGAGAATCTAGTTCTAAAGGCATGATGTGATTGGTATCGGGAAATGGCGAATTATTTTTATTTACAATATATAACATTTAATTACTTCTGAAAATCATACGAGTAAGCATTTAACGTGCACTATACTCATTAATGATTCACCAGTTGTTTGGTTCCTTTATTGTTGTATGCAGTTGTTTTTAATATGTGAGAAAATAAATGATTGTCCTGAACTATTAGGGAAGTTATATATAAATGTCGCATGCAAATCAGTTCGTTTCACGCCACTCGTGCATATACGAAAAGCGTATTTGAATTAGAGAAATAACAGTTGAATTATTTTTGCAATTGCAAGCTTTAATAAAGTGTGCCAGCGGTTCGATGTCGATCCGTCCACAGTGTGTATGCAGAAAAAGATGCTTGAGTTTCAACTTTTTAGGAACTATATTTAGTCATTGCCTATCCATCTTTGTATAGCACGCAGTACTTGGAAGCTCAAGGTAATAGCTATATGGGTGCTAAAAGTCAAAACTTGTAATTGGCTACCAGTCCACTAGTTAATATTTAAAAAGTGTTAGTTTGCTATATGTTTTCCACGTTATATATTAACTGAATGGATAAATAATAAATTTGTGTAGGTGGCGAAGGAAATCAGAATGGATGTAGCGTCACTGTTTTATGTGTTCACTGCTTCTAGCTTGTAGATATTATTGCATTTTTATTATGATAGTATGAGAGTATATTTAATAGATTTCATTGGGAAAATATGTTATAATAGAGTAAGTGTGCGTCGGAAGATAGCCTTTTGCTTCTTTGCTTTGATAGATTTTAGTCTTAACAGGTATTTTCATTGTTTTTTTTTTAAATAGGGTCACTAACAATTGTTACGATACAATTAATAATTAATATTTTTATTTATAGTATGCTTATGTAAATAATGCTATAATTATAGGCAATCGTGTTAAACGATGGAAATTACTAAGAAAGCTATAATTTCTTGAATTCATTAAATTATAAAAATTTCAAGAAATGTTTAATGAATGAAAATTTCTAAAATTCAATATTGTTTCTTAACTAAAACCAAGTTCATAGTAATAGAAGCTGAATGCGCTATTTTGTGGAATTTCATTATTTAATATTTATAATACGACTTAAATCGAGTTTGACATGTATTCATTTTCTATAATATATAATATTCATGTCTATAATAAACCTGTGTTCGTGTAAAATTCTATGTTGCGAAAAGTCGATGGATGCGGGCAGGGCAAGGCCGGTCATTATAGCGATCTTTAGGTAAGTCCTTAGCCTTGCATTAAACGTCTATCGGCTGATATGACGATGATAATGATGCTCTGTGTTTCGTTCTTAAATCACTTTAGTATTTACGATCGATGTCATTTTGTTCGATTGTTTTAACCAGTTTTCTGATATCTCTATACAGATGAAGATGATAACACTTTCGGCGTCACGCGCTACCCGTGCATGCCTTCGCTGGTGGCCCTGCAGCAGATGAGGAACAGGCTCCACCTCGCGAATTTGGGGAAGAAACTGATGAAATGGACCGCTTTGGCGACGGGAAAAGAGCTGAGAAGCATAGCGATGCACATAGATACGTAAGTATATTTAAAATCATCATGGCAGCTGATAGATGTACACTGCAAAGATTAGGGACCCTCAAAGATCGACATGATGACCGGTCCTGTACTGCATACAGCAACTTCGCGCAACCATGAAGGTGTAGTTGGTCTACCTCGTGGTGACGCATAGCGTCTACCGTAATTAATGTATTGGTTAATCTAACTGATAGTGTTGTTATTAAAAGATTATCTAGTATTTTGGGTATGATAGAATCTTTCCTCACTTTTAACATATAACGTTTAAAATATTTGCTATCTTCGCAATAATAAAACATTTGTTTTTATCTGATAACGGTTCTTTTGCTAATTAAACATTATGACGTTGACGAAGACGATACGATCGTCCTCGTGGCATATCCATACAAGTATTTGGAGCAGCAGTCAGCAGTTGGAGTACCATGCCCTCCATGAACCCTGTAACATGAACTCGGCAACAGATGTGGGCTGTAGCTAGCCCTATGACGTTAAGGCATTAGGCAACAGCCGTTGAAACTCCGGTAGTCTGCAAAAGCGTTCTCATATCTATGATAAAAGGCGTCAAAGGAGACCGTGGGATTTTAGCTGGTAGGAGTTCAGTATTACACTTTCGTAGCCTCCGCAACGGAATGGTATTACTATGTAGAATTTCCTTTTGAGAGAAAAAAAGGTTTAAAGGAGCAGTAGCTATTGGACAGTTTAAGCAAGAAAGTTTCTCATCAACTAGCTATAGTTCGAATGTCTGGGCTTAGTATAGTGCTGATTTTCACATAACAAATAGACGATTTATTACGGTAATAGAATGTCAAATTGGCGTTGAAAGAGTAACTATCGTGTTTCTTGTCAGGTTTTTATTGATTGATACATTATTCCTCTAAATACACTTTTAAATGTTTGTTTTATCAATGCAGAGTATACAAATCTTTCACTGATGACATGCGCGATGCTTTCATTGCACTGGCTCGATGTCGATACTTCTACCCAAACCTTAATAGAATGGTTGTCGAGGGATGCCCCAATGTGGTTAGTATGATATTAATGAAATATAAATCAATTTATTTATCATTTTTTACATATCACTTATTTGAGATCGCGACATTTATACCATGAGAAGAAAGTCACAAGTCCTCGTTTTGATAGAAACTAGATCAGATTGTGCTCTCATATAATGTACTCTTTTAATTTTAAACAAGCGCCCTGATCTGGGAATAGCACACGAAAAACTCAATTTTTGAGGCCACTTATTAGAAATTCTAAATATATAATAAAGCATACCATACTTAAACTTTATAGTGATATAAATATCATAGGGTTTATTTAAAGAAAAAAAAACCTCATGAATTTTTTAAATGATAATACAATAAACTGTATTGTAACACCGTACACACTCAAAAAAAGTTTAAAATTATATGAAGCCTACAGAAACGTATATAAATTATGGTATTTCTAATATTAACTTTGTGTACATCGTTACTATTCTTACACATATTAATAATATCATACATATATACCAAGTTATCATATGTCATCGAATATTTATTGTTTAAAGCAGGGATGATAAACACTCGACCCGCGAGCCGGTTGCGCCCTGTTAAACATGTTTATGAGACCCGCCCATTTTTTCTAAAATTGAATTTATTTTATTGGCTTTCTGTAATCAACATATCAAATAAATAAAAATGACCACCGTTCAAACGGATATTGATACCTATATCAGAAACTTTTCATTAAAATTTATAGAAAAATTCCTTTTTCTGTTATTTTCTTGTTTGATTTTATTATGCATTAAAATTTGTATATACGATTTACATATTTATTAATTTTATATTTTTTAATTCTAATATATAAACAAATAATTTTTGACGATAAAATAAACATCTTAAATTTGTCGTTTTAAATTGCCTAAGTAGACAATTTTACATGGCTGATAAGACTTTGTGTATCAAATAGATATTCACATGTAAAAATTGTAGAATAGTAGAAAATTTTTACAAAATGGTTAAATGTTTCACAAATTCTTCATATTTTTTTTTCTTTATTTTCCATGAGATTAATATTTATTTTAATATAATATTATTTTAATATATATTTTTGAAGATTTTGTTAATTGTCTATTAAAAAATAGATAAAAGTAACGCCCCCGGGTGGGCTCGAACCACCAACCTTTCGGTTAACAGCCGAACGCGCTAGCCAATTGCGCCACGGAGGCGATAGTGGTGATGACGAAAATTAATACCATATTCCACAACGTTATTTCGGATTTAATATTGTATATATAATTTTAGGCAGAAGTTATGTTCACTACAAGCATGAGAACTACTTCGGGAGTGAAAATAATCAAGTATCATATAATTGAAGTAAGTGACAAAATTACTTTTATAATTAAATATAAAGATTTATAATTAAAATTACAATTATTATTGTTGATTTCCAATATTGGCAAAACAATAACATGATTTAGTTCTAAAATTAGTTGTTTCTTTGTTTTGCCTAATTTCATTTTGTTCCCTTATCGTTCTCTCTGCGACATTGGACTTAAACACTTAAATGTTGTGTTTTTAGTGCTATATTTATATATCCTTAGATAATTTTGTATGCATATTGTTTATAGATGTAAAAGGTTTAAAGGGGTGAATATATTATTTGCTATCAATTAATGATTCGAGTCGCTAACATGACTTAAGTTCTTTGGAAAACGCTGGATGCGGGTCGTGTCCAATCAGTCCTTTTGACAATCTATGGGGGAATTTTATATTTAGCAGTGGAAGTACTACGGCTGAAATGATGATGGCAATACAATAAAATACATACAAATAATAAAATACATATAAGTTAGAATACAGTACAATACAATGCAATAATATTCAATACATATGATCGCTAATATCTTTATTAGTTTATAACTCTGTCTCAGATATTAACGTCCACCTGAATAATTTAAAGACACTGTTGACTTAATATACAATCGTTTAGAAATATTTACGTTAAGTCGTTTAAAAAAAATAACGTAGTCAATCGGTTTCTTTAAATGGTTTGTAATTAAATTTTAACAGGTTTAATTTTTCAATTCTTTAATTATAATTACAGAATAACACACATCCATATGAACACTTAGGTATAGAAAAAGGTGGTCAAACAATTCAAGAAGCGAAGAAAACTTGGCTAGAATTGCTAAAACGGATGATATTGATGGTTGAGCTGCGATCTAACTTCAAACTAGTTGAGGATATGCACAACGCAGCTAATAAGTGAGTAATTTTAATTTTGAAGTCATATAAAAATTAATAACGGTAGAACTTGTAACAGTTTCAAAATAAAGTTAATATTTCGAAAATCTTAATTCAAATTGACTTTTGACGCTTTTAGTGATGCGAATAAAAAGTTTCCTTCTAACCCTCGGTTGCTTTTTTATCTGTATCTTTTATCGTAATCCATCGGGTATAAGTTCAATATGTCTAAAAGCCGCATGAAATAATTAATTTTGGTCCTGTTGTTATATGAGTACTGTCTATTGGTTTCTGCATACACCCAAAACTGTTTATTCATAAAATAGAAATAAATGTGCCCCCAAAAATAAGTAAACGTCTAAAACGGAGAGCTAAAAGTGTTTACTGTAACATTTCAATTAGATTTCGTAAGATACATGCGCATCCGCACATAAAAGCTTGCTTTTATATTTGCGATCACTATATATTTGTAGACCAATCATCTGGCAAGTGCTCTATCAGAATTTTGTGGGTGAAATGCCAATGGTACATGATTTCAAGGGTATTGTGTAGTAAAACATAAACATGTTAATTTTAATGTAATTATATATAATAAATAATATATCATATAGTTTTAAGCTGCCGAATAGCACCCTTCCCTCTAAGGACTGGGCGGGAATTTCTAAAAATTTATACTCAGTTTTGTTTTGCTTTTTATATAATAGGAGAGGATAAAAGGCAACAGGAGAAATAGATGTCGACTAAAAAAAACCTTTAATGAAATGGCTAATTAGAAATTTAGAAGTTTATTGGAATTATACTTATTTGACCTTTGACCTTCCGTACAAGTTGCGAATAAAGATTATTGTTACGTAGATGATTTTCTAACATTTAATTTATTACATTATTCACCAGCCTCATCATGTTATTTTGTAAAACCGAAAGTGTTTAGCTCATGTCGGAGGAGTTAATTTTTATGGACAAAACATATTAAACAAATACTTTTAACATAACATCGCATATGCTCAAATTGCAGTAAAAATTTCAGTTTTGTAAAGGATAACGTATTGAACTTGATGTGATTGGTCTGTCAGCAAAGAGTTAAACCCGTGCAGTCCTTAAAGAAAGAGGAGTGGGCAGTATTATCAAGAATGAATAATTTCTACTACAAATATGGTTCTTTGCCGCAGGAAAATGAACGTATTAGGAAAAGTGGTGATACCAAGAGTCAAAGCAACTATGGCATATATATCAAGTTCGTTAGAAGAGCTCGCAAGAGATGAATTTTATAGAAGAAAGATGATATTAGAGGTGAAAGCAAAGAGGAGGAAGAAGGATGAAGTGGGCGCAGATGAAGGTGTATGTACGTTAATTTGTGATGATGATGTGAATAAAAAATCTATGCTGTCTGCTCTGAAAGAACATGTTAGTGAAATTATAGAAATAGTAAACACTATCGATGAAAACAATTTCTCGAAGTCTGATATTAAAGAATTTTTACTGTTGGGTGAAGAGCTAAAGACCAAATTAGAGGACACATTGAATGCAGAACCTTTTATTAGTCAACCAGATGAACCAGCATCAGATGAAAACATGGAGTTAAGTCTTGGGCCGTTCGAAGTCGAGGTTAAGGAAATTACTAAAATAGTTAGAACTAGGAATCCCGATGGCACTATAAAAGAAGAGAAAAAGATTATAAAAATTACTAAAGAAGTCAAAGATACGGTGACCGGTGAAGTTAGTAATATTACATATGCACCGTCTTCTTCCTCATCAAAATCAACACCTTCACACAATCCAACGGTACAAATGATAAGCGTTAAAGACTGGATCGGTATGAATCATTTATATGATCATAAATTGTTTTTAAACCAAATGTACGGAGGAACTTCGAAAACAAATTCAATGGGTACAATCTATGACAAATTGTTATTCAAGAATAGTTTACCTAAAACATTAATAAACATCGATACTGGATACATGAAATCGATCAACTACTACTCAAACTTGCCAATTGGTATAGAGGAAGACGTTGAAAGCTCAGAAAATAACTTTTATGAGTTATCTTTACAAGATTTAAGTTGCAACGAAGTCTTAGAAGAGTACAATAAAATTACTTATAAGAGTAATGCCGTAGACAACAATTTGGCCTACAACCGCATTGAAGTAAAAGAATTGAAGCTACAAAACGGAATTATTATAGAAACTATAAAATCAAACACAAATGAGTGCAAAAGTAAATCGGACGAATCTTTAACATAACGTTTAAAATTAAATTTGTTATCCAAAAAACCTTAACTTTATTCAAAATAAATCCAATGTACTGGTGTATTATATAAATAAAAATTTGTAAATTAATAGCTCTATAATCTTATTTTTTATAGTAACAATAATGTTAAGCAATAAAAAAATTATAAGCAGTCCTTAGAAGATTAGAGGGTGAAATTCGGTAGCCGCGGTATGTGTTGAACAGTAATTAGTATTGAAAATTGTTCACAGGCGGTGGGATAATAATTTTGGCACGTTATACTCTTTACGGGAAACGATTAACGCTATCATTTGTACGTCGTTAAGATCAGAAGAAATATTGAACCACAAAAAAGTCGTAAAAATATGTTTGTATAAAAATCGCAATAGTACTGGACGCGATCATATGAGATTATCCCAAGGTTTTGAATCAAGTTACCAAGATGAAATAAATTTTGCAAATCGGGTGCTGAGAAATAAATCAGTTAATATTGTATGGAAATTGAACGAAATATCAACTTCCATATTAGAGCATTATGAAAAAAATTCGTTGCCTTTCTCGAACAACGCGCTAACTAAAATTACACTCACAACTCTAAAAAAATCTCTCTTTAGTTGTGCGGCACAAAACATGTTTTTCCAAAGTATTATAACTGATACTCGGTTGTTAAAAATTACGTTTTCATATGAAAATGAGAGAAGGTTTACACGCGACGATGGCAACGTACGTATTCGTGATATTTTAACTTACGAGTGTTTAACTAATGAAAGCAATAACTTTGTTTGTCGAATTAAACCCTTAACATATACTTCGATAGATATGCGATATTTACATCAAGATTCATTTGATGTACATTCAATAATCTCATCTGGTAATAACTCTATAGAAAGCGTTCATGACATATATAACCGGTTAAATAAATTAAAAAATCTAATTCAAGACATGGTGAAAATACACAACGATTTAAGCAGGCGCTGTTATAATATTTCTCTTTTTGACAATGATTTTCTCAATATTTGTGTCAATATAATCAAAAAGATCAACTTTTTAAATAGTAATTCAAGTCCGTTACACCGCCGCCCAAATAGTTCTTATAACTATTTAACACAAGAGAGATATTCGGGCAGTAGTATGAAACTTTTTACGCCTCCTGTACTTGTGTATTTAGTATTACAAACTCCTCCTGCCGACATGCCCAAAACCGAAAAGGTTAAATTTCTACTAGATGAGCTATTAGACAAAATTGACAAAACTATTGACGTAGCCAAGTCGTTTACAAATGACTGTATCGCTATAGACATTGAAAGGTTTATACAAGCATCTTTAATAGTGAGTAAATATCTACAAAAGGCAAGTGAAGATAATGAACCAGCTAATCCTCCGTGTAGTCAAACGTGTTCTTGCCATGAAAGAGCACAAAAATGTGGTTGCGACCCTAGCAAATCGAGAGACGAAAGCGAGGGAAATGTTTTTGCTGATAGCTCTGCAATTAGTACCCTGGAAAATGTTACACCTGACGATGATGACGTCGGCTCTAATGAAAATAAAATTTATAAAACATCAAAAGTGAGGAGATTCCGTAATCCCGATGGAACAATGCAAGAAGAGATAGAAACTATAGTAATAACGAAAAAGAAGCAGGAACCTGGTGAACAAAGCGAATGTGATGAATGTTCATTTGAGTTAAACGAGGAGGAATTATGAAAACATGAATGTATGTAATTAATAGAATATTAAGTTTGACGCATAATGAAAAATTGTAAGTAAAATATATTAATTCTTAAACAAATAAACAGAGTGTTACTTTATTGTCATGGTTTTATTATCCAATAAAATATAGCATCAGCTTACATTTTATAAGTGACTATGTCTAACAGCTTGAACAAATAGCTATCGATTTCCCACCTTGGGTTTATGTAGAAAATACAGAAATTTGTCAGTAATGAGGTGTCAATTTTTTATCATAGATTGTAAGGTTCGATAGTTTCCTTTTCTATTTGGGTGGTTATGTATATGATGTCCTCTTAAGAACAGGTATATTTTCCCATTCGCTGTAAAAGAAAAAAATACAATCTCTAAAATTTATGCCACAGTTTAGCTGAGCCACGATATTCATAAGTTTTTTCAGCAAACTTATGTTCAATATTGAAAGTGTCAGTGTTTTAAATTTGTAACAATTTCTAATTTAAACCAATATCCACGTATAATAGCAAAGGTCAAATAAAAAGTATATGATTTAATTTTTTTTCTGTTGATCTTTTATAATATCCTCAAGTATTGGAAGTATTTTGGTTGGCTAACTAATTTGGTCGAAGTCAATACCATTATGTTGTAAAAAAGGGTTAAATACGGTAGCTTAATACCGGTTATGATAAAGATGTATGTCAATGGTGACTGTTTACAGGAAATGGAATGTTCTATCAAAGATGGTTATTCCGCGTATAAAACTTAGTATGCGGTATATTCTATCCGAATTGGAAGAAATAGAGAGAGAAGACAATTTTCGGCTTAAAAGGTTTAAGGAGTTAAAAACTAAAAAACAAACGAAGCTGGCTAAGAAGAATGAGGAACCGATAGTAAAAGAGACAGAGGATTCAGAAATTAAGGATTCTGAGCATAGTGAAGTAGATGAACTACATGATGCAATGATTGGAGACTATTGCTGTTGTCCTCAGTTTTTGTTGTCAAAACAACAAACAAAGGAAAATGAATTCAGGGATATAAGTTTTGAAGACACTGTTAAAACACAAATAAAGGATGTTATTAAGTGTACGGAAGAATTATGCGAATTGACCGGGCAGAATGAAAAGATTATGCCTTGCGAAAGTAAAAATACCTCAACATGGAATGAACTCAAAAGTATATTAGAAGATATTATCTTAAATCGCATATGTGATAAGTGTAAAAAGAAAATCAGACAGTCTGTAGAAACGGAACCTTCCTCTACTAAAAATTTACCCAAAGCTTCGGAAACGTTAAGTAAATTGTCTATTACGGAGAGTATATTTAGTATTAATTCAGAAAATGAAGAAAGGCTGGGACACTTTGAAAGAAAGTACAGAGAATCTATTAAAGTAACAAGACTGCAGAATGAAGATGGAACTATTAGGCAGAAGAGAAAAATTGTAACAGTTAGAACTGATAAAAGAAATCCTATTAATGCACAGTATAGTAACGATGAAAGGGTTCAGCGTAGTAGTATAGTTACGTGTTCTTGTGAAGACTTGAACAGTGATAGTGCATTGAGTCTAACAGATAACAAAGGATGCCAGCGTAAATATAGTATTGATAAAAAAGACAAGAACAAAAGACGTGATTCATTTAATCGTCTTACTAGTACTAAATCGGAGCCAGTCTGTAGTAAGGGACAGTGGAATGAGCCTAAAGTAAGACCATGTATGTCAGCTGGCAGTGTAAAGGAAACGATGAAGTTAGATGCAACTACTTGTTCTTGTCCCGGTGACATCAATGTGAACTTTACGTTCAAAAATAATAGTTGCGAAAAGATAAAAAGTATTAATATAAGTCGATTACCCCTGGTTTCATCTATCAATGTTAATTTTTGTAATTTATCCAAGCACATACCTAATGAAGCACACGAATTTAGAAATTTTAGCTGCAGTTTAAATGAACCGAAAAATGAAAAGACAAATATTGAAGAATCAAAACCTCTTACCAGTAACGATGCGGAGTGTACATGTGAAATGAATGATATGGTTGAAAATACATTAGATGAATATTGCCAGACGATCAATCGAGCAGGTGCTGAAGTAAAGAGCATTCGGTATGACTCCACTCTTGTGGAGGACAAGAGTGTTATACATAATACTGTAACGATAACCAAGTTGAATAATCACGAAGATGACGCCCAAATACATTCATCAAAGCAGTCGTCAGATTTCTCATATATTTTTAGCAAAGTGAAAAAGGTAAGCAGCGATAAAATCGTAAATACCGAAGATAAAACAGTAATGGCAGATACTTTTTCAAAGAAAGATGCCACACAATGTAATATGTTTGCGTATATATTTAGTAGTTTTAAACGTAAGGAAATTGAGAATATGCTCAAAAGTGCCTGTTCATATGTGCCTGAGTTTCCATACGTTTTTAGTAAGCTTTTAAAGGATAGTTTAGATAATCCATGCCTGTGTAGTCAAACAAAACTTTCTGAGATCAGTGCTATGTTTAACGACGCTTGCAAGCGTACTCACAGTTGTACGTACATTTTCAGTCATCTTAAAGGTATTAAGATAAACGCTATGTTCAAAAGCTCGTGCAAGAACAAAATTGAATTTCCCTATATATTTAGAAACGTACTTGAGGAAAAACGTCACCGAGAAAAATATGATGCTAGTTTAAAGAAAGTTGAAATTGAAAAAATGTTTAATAGTGCATGTAAACGCCTTCCCGATATTTCTTATGTCTTAAACCATTTAAAGAATATTAAAATAGATAACTTGATTAAGGAATCATGTTCTCAATCTCCAGACTTTCCATATTTATATAGTAAAGTAGATAAAAAGATTAACAAAAAATGTTCATGTAAACCTAATTCTAATATAATTGAAAATATGTTCAAAGATGCTTGCAAACAAACGCATTGCTTTCCGTACATACTAAGCCGAACGAAAAATTCTAGAAAAGAAATTAACGATTTTACTTATATATTTAGTAAGGTTTCTAAAATCAGTCATAAAGAAAAAGTGGACAACACGTTTAAGGAGAGTTTGAGTATTCGAATGGCAAAAAGACCATCAGGATCTAATTTTACGGGAAAGGGAATTGTGTTTAAAGATGAATGCAAACAGACGCAGAACCTTCAAAATATATGTAATCAAACGAAAAATTTTAAAAAAGATATTAAAGATTTTCATTATATATTTAGTAAGGTTTCAAATGTAGCTCTCAATAAAGCAAATCCAAATTATACAAATTCACGCCACCGAAAAGATAATGAAATATGCCAGTATAAATATATTTATAAAAGTGTAGTTTACGAGAATGGAAAGAAAAATAAATCAACTAGTTTCATTTGCGTATTTAACAAAACGTCTGATTGTACCACATCGACTGCATATTTACGCCGAGCAAGCGATTCACAGCTACAAACTATGAAAAAGGCCTTTGTATGTTGTAAATGCAATGCTGATCTTAAATGGATTTTTAATGGGAACTTAAAAAATAACCGTATATCGGAAAAAGGGTCATGTACAATGGCCAAACAAAAATCTAGTGACTTTTATATGCATATGTTAGATATGAGCACAGCTGTAGAGCCAAATCAATGTGTCTATATAAAAACCATGTTTTATGAATCATGCTTAGGTAAAAATAAATTTACATATATCCTTAATAAAATTAATCCGAGTCAAAACAAATCTTGTGAGCTCGCACGGCGTACAAGTGATTTGAGATTCGAGGAAATTGCCAAGATAACCTCTCAAATAAATATTGGTAAAGAAAACAAAAAAGAGTCAAAGCCCAAAACGCGGGACTGTAAAAAAGGTGAAATAGATTATTTCAAATTAAACAAAACGTTTCGGGACTCATGCATTAGTAAAAATGAATTCACATACGTCTTTGCTGATTATAAATGTAAGAAATCTATTCATTTAGCTCGAAGGACAAGTAACTTACGTTTCCAAGAAATCAGCTTACTCGGAGATTCTTATAAACAGGATGTTGATAAGAATTTCAAGTTGAAATATGGAAAGGATTTAGAAAAAAAATCCGTTGATTTGCCTTTTACATTTATTAAATATCATGAATCGAATATGTCAATTGATAATAGACTAAAAAGAGAAAATGAATTTATGCATCTATTCGATAACGAAATCAATAATTCTATGTACGTATGTGACAAAGATAGTTGTCTGAGGAGGCAAGTAATTAACAAATTGATTAGGGATTCTTGCAAAGTCTCTCGTTCCAAATTTAGCTACATATTTGAAAAAGTGAGCAACGAACAGTCTAATCAGTGCGATTGTGAGAGTATAATAGAATCTGAAATACAAAGCTGTGCAAGTCCCACTGATTTATTGCGTGATGATATCGGGTCAAGGAGTACTGATCGCACCAGCACCTGCTCCATTACTTGTAGCAATTTTTCAGAAAGATTACTGTTACAACTTCATAATACTAAAGATAACTCGAACTGTTTAGGAGTGGAGATTAACTGGCGAACTACGTGTCTAAATGACAGTAATGACTCATCAAAATGCTTTAATGCACTACAAGTT
The DNA here is from genome assembly GCF_028537555.1 of Battus philenor. Lineage (NCBI taxonomy): Eukaryota > Metazoa > Arthropoda > Insecta > Lepidoptera > Papilionidae > Battus > Battus philenor. Next base: position 9,749,663 of record NW_027181683.1, on the reverse strand, counting down.
AAACCGACTTCGAAAATTTGTAAATGCATGAGCAAGGTTAAAAGTGTGTGTTCTAGTGTCGTATCTTCTAAAACGTCTAGCGTCGATCCGAGTAATCTTTCTAGATTGGTACAAAATGAATTTAAAACAAAGAAGGACGGAAATGGGAACGATAATATTTCTTTAATAAGGAGAATGTTGAATTCAGTCAAGAAAGTTTGTGTACCGTTTGCTAAATCCGCTGAGTCTGAAGTTAAAAATGAAATCAATAAAGCAATTAGTCTTATATCAAGCTCGAGTTTATCTAACTATTCCTGGAAATCTTGTATTATGAAAACATGTAAGGCGCAAACGGAAAAAGTAGACAATAAAATTTCATATTCTTTGATGTTTGAATCTTCTCATGACTTTGGCTCTCATAAAAGTGCATCTGCAGGTTTTGAAATAAATACGGAAGAGGACTTTGACGTAGGTGATAAAAAAATGTGTTGCAACCAAAAATTTATTGATAATCCGGATAGGTGGATTTCATTAGGCATCGAAATTGTTTCCAATAGTTCTGAGTGTTCAAGGAATCCTGCCGTTTCCATGAAACAATCTCACATATTTAAACTTCTTTCTAGAGATGAATCAACAACTTCTGACAAGTGTGAGTGCACATCAGATGCGGAAACTAAATATACTCCTGATTTAATCAGCAGGGAATGTTCGCATTGCTTAGATGGATTAAATCAATACACTTGTGAACCAAGAAATAAGTCTCAATGGCATACAAATACAAGGAAGTATCAATCTCTTATATCTTTGAGGGGAGCTTGTTCTCGTACACCAGTGTTTGCATCGAAAGATTTACGTGAAATAAAAGCAGAACGTAATCCTTGCATCGCTAAACCGAAGATACATTTCGATTTAAACTCGAACGAAACATGTGGATCGAATTCGACTGATAAACAGAAAAATGTAGAAGTCGTAAAAAAATCTCAGTCTGTCGATAGAAACCAATGTTGCTTTTCAAAAATGTCACACCTTTAACGATTAATTAATAACTTACCTTATGATTTTATTACTTGTTCATGACCTATAGGGTGAACAATTGTTCGAAGTATGTATGTATACATATACATATGTCAAATAAAATATCCCCTATGGCCATAACGTAAGTAAATTATCAAAATTTATGTATTAAGTCTGAAATCAAAATACGAATTTCATTTTATTTTTTTAAAGAATACAGTTAAATTTATAATTGTATAACGGACAATAATTATTTAAATTTATTTTCTTACTGTGTTCAGAAATAAATAATTTTCAAATTTCGGTTATTTCCTTTTATTCCTTAAGTGTTATAGAAAAATGTATAAGATTTAAAAAGTCGCTTAAAGAAAGTTTTTAAGTAATCAGTATCACAGTAAATATATAAAAATGTTTAGGACTTTGACTTTAAAAATATTTTAACCTTTTCTACTAGCTTTTTTGGAGGCAATTACACGCTTTCATCAAAACATAATTGTACGCTTTCATCAGAATTTAAAAAGTATATAATTCAAAAGTTCATCGAAAAATTTTTTATTAAATTTTAATATTTTTAAGATATTTTTGAGCCGTAGATAAGCGAAAGTACCCGATATAGACCCACAGAGAGGGAAGTTTATGTGGCAGTAGGCGATAGATTTCAGAACAGCTAGTGCTTCAAGGTTGTGGAGTGGATATCACGAACCGAAGCGCCCTACTCTGCGCTTGACGACTTAACCGATGCGTGCTTATTGAAAGTCCCACAGCTGTAATGATGATGACTATGAAATACATTTCCTTTATTCATTTAATTCAGCTGTGACAGGTCATTGACTTTTGAAAAAAGTAGTCAATCGAGGCAGTTTGAAAATAAAATTTACGAAAAGATCTAACTTTGACATACGTAAAGTGCTTCTGAAGACTTGATTCTTATTTTAAACGTACAATCGAGTTGCAGCAAGTTATGCCGCGTACTCGGCCGGTCGTCTAGACTGGGTCTGCCTAAAATAAAGCGCGACCGTGGAATAATTAGCAATGCTTCGATTGTTGGCATCCCGTGCCGGGTAATTAGTGGATTGCAAAAGGATGGACATACGTTTCTGACTCTTTCTTTTGTTCTCTGATTAGATTCTGAGCTTGCGAGCGTATTACACATTTGTAACTGTAGGGTTGTCACATTCGTGTATTCTATTGACAGATTAAATTTTTATATAAATTTACTTTACTGGTGTGTAATTACATAAACCACCTTTTCTTATCTCGTGGCTCTTTTGTAGGTGTATATTGATAAAAATTATTCTTAGTAATTTTCAACATATAAAAAAAACTATGTAATAGGAATTAAGCATATACGAGATAGTTTGCCGTGTTAGCCGAAAGCAATATTTTTACAAAATCTTTAAATATAGGTGGAAATACCTATTGGGTAGATAAAAGCACTTTTATATTAGAATTACTATAGGAGCTATTTATCTTACACACATATTGACTTTACCAAAGAAAGGCATCAGGTAATTTAATTACTTATTTTTTTAATGTTCCATTACTGTCAAACGCTACACAGTTCAAAACGACGAACAAAACATTTTATTCTAATTCCCTTTACAAAACATGGTGTACTTGGTTATTGTGTTAATTCTAATGTTATGTAAATATAAATTATGATTATTTATTCAAAAGTAACATGTGGTCTACCGAGTCGGTAAGTATGTGGCAGAGAGCTGGCCACATAGCGTGCAGGGACCACTGGGGTCTCTTTAATAAAGCGCAGCATCAGCCGCAAGACACTGAAAACACTTCCAACCAGTCCTATTCGAAATCAATGGGAATGCCTATGTTCTGTGGACTGTACATATCACATATCCTGCGAGTTATTATTTATAAGACGTTATATTTTTCCTTGTTATCTCATACATATATAGCATCTACCTATAGAACAATTAATTACAAATACAGCATCTCTGTATTAAATAAATACAGCTGAAATGATGATGATATTTATTATTTATTTACACGTCGATTGGTGAGTTTGCTATGCTCAAAATAGTCTAAAAGGGACATGTTTAGACTTCTTATTAGCATACGTGGGGGATTTCATTTTTTTAGATTTTGGACTAAGAAAATTATTACTTTCTATTGATGGGTTTCTTTATCGTTTGTCAGCAATGGTTATCTTACATGAAACAATAAAACAAGTTTTTACTCTTCCGAATAGGCTTTGATAAACACTTTCGAAGCGTCAAAACATAGTATGTAATGTAATATATATTTGAATATAATGTACATATTATTATTTATTCCAATTTAGTACTGGCAGGAAACTTGATAGTTTCTTTAAGCTCGATATAATTGACGTATTGTACTAAATTCGGGAAATCGTAACCACGATCTATTATCTTAGGCCACCGACCTATTATCTAGACGGTTTCTTTAAGTTTTCAAGGTGCAATCCCAAAAAAATACATGTGATCTAAATTTCAGGCGCTTAAAGGTAATAATTTTCGGCCATGTCAATAATAATTTAACTTTTTGTGTAATTTTTAGGCACTTCTAAATTAAAGCCGCAATCTTCATATTAGTTTTATAAAAATGAAACCACGTTAGTAATTTGTCTGAAAAATATTAACATCGTCTCTCTTATGTTGGCAACCCTAGCATGACCTAAAGCTTTGGCAATATGCCACGCGACGTAGTACGCAGACGTGACGTCACGGTGGCATTCCTGTACAAGTTATGCAGTCTAGCACGCAGACGAGACGTATCCATCGTACACTAGTTGGGAGAAGCAGTACGGGCGAATTTTGCCTCGTGGAGCTGTGATGTATCGTAAGAGCCACATCGGAATGTGATGAATTCATTACGTCGGCTCTGAGACCACCGGGCGAGAACAAAGTTAAAACGGGATGCTTTCGCAGCAATGTAAAGCGCGTACGGTTTTGAAGTACTAAAATACTTTATACTCATTATTCTCTGTATCACTTATCCCATGCACTAAATGGTGTCGTTAAATTTTGACGCTTATAATAGCTGTCTCACTTTGCTGTAAATATAGATCTTTCTTCAGTTTCCTAACGGTCTTTATAATCTCATATAAATTTTGTGTTATTAAGAATATAAGGTAAAAGACCATATTATTCAACACTTTATGGTTTAGAGTTGTATATTTCAAGTTAATAGTTTACTTAATATTTATGGATATCCCTGTTTATTTTTCTGTATAAAGTAAATTTTTCCACAGAAATAAATTAATTATTCTATATAATTAGAGTAGTAATGGGTAAAAAATTAAAAGTAATTTAGATTTTTACTTTGTTACATAAAGTAGGACAATGTTCCATAATATGGACTTTGACCTTATAATTCGTAATTTAGGTAGCAATTTTGTTAATGATCTTATTAATTATTATTAGTATTATTGTCCTTGTAATATCGCCAAATACTACAAATACTAGTTCACCGTCAACGTCGAAATTTTTAAAAATACGCGATTTTGTGATACCCTACCGACTCGTACTTTTATGTAAAAATAGATTTCATTTGTCACATAGTCCCTATTAATATTGTTATAAATTCCATTTTGTTTCATAAAATAGACAGACAGTTAAGAAGTAGCATAAATGCTTATATAGTATACAGAATGATTGGTTTTAAAATTTTTGAACTGGTAATTTTTTGTACAGGTTATTTTCTGCAAATTAATATATTATACACATAAATAATAATAACTATAATAAAGTAAAAAAACGTTTTAAAAATTTGAATCTACATATAAAAATTAGTTAATGTTTAGTATCTGTCCCTGCAGATTTTTTGCAGTCAGAAGTTATTGGCCTTTCATATTCCAATAGACAAATACATATTTCAGGTTTATCTCGGAAATTGGTAATGAAATGGGATTTAGCCGTCAAGTGAGTCATTCGACGCTTTAAAATTTGCATCTTAAACCAACTATACTGCATAGTTGTTTAGAAATCAGACGTCAGAAAAAATAAATTTAGATTTTGTAGTGTGTTAAAATATATTCGGAATTAGAGGTTGGTATTAATGAGGATCCTAGAGATAATGAGTCCGGTATCGTTGACTAATAACGTAATAAGCGATATAAATAAACAGGGCACGCAGTTGGACCGTGACCGAGGCCATTAAGCGGGCAGCCGACGCCGCGGTCCTTTCGCAACCGAGCAAAGGGACCTCCATTGTAACAATTCTATTTCGTGCGACCACATAAACTAGCGACTTCAAAACTTTTGTCTTTATTTTAGGTTTTATTTAAAACGGACTTATACGCATCAACTTGTAACTTATACAAATATTAATGACTAAAGATTCAATAATACTGCTGCCATGCTATGGTTGTCTGGAAGAAATTGCCTTGTGTGTTAAGACCGCCCATTGTACTTTTTGTTTATTATTATATAATTATGTATATGTTTTCTACGCAATAAAGAATATTTAATTAAAAAAAAATACTCGCATAATCACGATTTTTCAACAATACTACAATTCACAAGTTTACATATTTTATTTTTTAGGTTCATATTATTCATATAAAATCGGGATTATTTCCCTGAATCACGTCATAATTTGAGAACGATTTTATTTCCAATGACTTTCACCTTTTTTTAAAGTTTTCTATTTTTTTTTAAATTTCTTTATGTGAAAATAAAAGAGGCAATGGCGTAGAAACAATGTTTATATTTAAACTTGCAGTGTAGTATTATGCAACGCAGAGGACGCTACTGTCTATCCTCTGGAAACGTATTTGTAAGCAGAGGGAACCATATACGATTTATGTACAAAGTGTGAATTATATATAAGACTGAATACCAGGAATAGAATTCGTGACCAAATGTACGATCAAAAGTCTTAACCCTCTACCACTGGGCTAACACTGCTTTCTCTGCCTTTACTGTATACAAATTTAAAATGAAATTATTTTACGATATTTTGTTGACTAGGTCGTAGTATTTGTTCACGTCAATAGCGTGGTCCAGAAGGCGTTATAAATTATTCGTAAATATTAATGAGGTTACATATAGTACAATTGATTCCAAAATTGGTGAAGTCGCAAATTGTCTTGGTCCAACTTTCTAATTACTATTCCTGGTTTAATAGAGTTACACGTTCGAAGTTTATGTAGACAAGACTTGGAGCAAGCCAATACTTATCTGCTGAGACGACAATCATGCAGTAGAGTTCATTATTGCAGTGTTTACTTGAGCTTAAGGCGGAGTCAAACAATTTGTGTCGAGTATTAATACGGACATGTGACCGTTTTTGGAGTTTTTATTTAATATGAGGTATGAATGCAACAATTGTGTTAAGAAAGCGTGAGATTGTTACGTGTGGGGTGATGATTAAGTTGTCTTTTACAGTTATCGCGGGTGTGGGTTCGTTTCCCGACGAAGAAATAATATGTTACGCTTGTTTGTTTTATTAATTTACCTATAGTTGTTTTATTTTTAAAATCTTATAGTGCTAGCGAAAATGCCTTGCCTCACATTAGGAAAGTGCGCTAAGGTAAAAAAATAGCAAGGAAAAGGAGCATGAGAGCTTTCAATCACACGGTTTTGTTATACTTTGTAGAAAATAAGAGCTTATTGAATAAACACAATTTCCGATGCAGTTTGTATTTTCAATGTCGATAAATAAATCGTATGGGCAGTCGTGCAGTGTTTTGAGGAAAAAGTTTGTAGTGTGGGGAAAAGAAAAAGGAACAATTAATAAACTAACAATTCATGGTGTATTTCCAATGGAAAAAAAATTACGTAACATAAAACATTAAATGTAAAATAAATAATAAAGTTTCATAATCGGTGATTTATAAACGATACAGCTGTTAAATTTCAATTATAATTTGCAACCCGTGAACTGTCAAACGCATGAAGTTCAAAGTGAATTGTCACCAGAATTAAATGATTTCATAACGTGATCGAGTCGATATATCATAACAACATGAGAAAGAAATTCTTTAAATAAACACGCAATTTATAATTAACAATTTTTACATCGTTCTACACGTGTTAGCTCTTGTATAAGAAAGTTATATACAAGGATAAGATTAGCCTAAAACAACATATCCAAGCATTTTATGAATCTCAAACGTTTAGCAAGAGTTATTATTCTTACTAAATGCAAAATTAGTATTTTAGTAAAGTAATAATGGCTTTACTAAATAATTTAAGAAGGGATTTGAGTAACTAAAGCTTTAATTAGTATATAGTTAGTTTTAAGCCCAAAACATGAGTGAAGATAAGCAAAGAAAGGAATATAATATTTATAATTGTAACAAAAAGAGGTGCTAATGTCTGTACGACGAAGACTAAAAAAGAAACAGCATCTAGCATGATATAATAATAGAAAATGAACTCAATAAGCGAAAACATGAGAAGTCCCATTAGATAAACGAAGTAGATGCCGCCAAAGAATTGGATCGAATGACTAAATAGTGAAAATTGCGTGAAAAAAGTGAAGAAGGAAGGCGTAAAAAAGAGAACCTTGATTTGATTCAAATTCAAATTATCATTATTCAAGTTTTTGTCATTAGTCGCTTTTGAAGCGTCGATTAGTTTAACAATAATTGTGAGTAGTAGCTTACTACTGGCTCGGAACGCTGATCTGTTGAGTAGAGCCTGCTAGAAACACAACAGTTGCTCTTATAAAGTTAAGCTGGAGGAGTCTCATACTGAGATTAATTCCTATTTAATGGAATCAGGCGTTACCTCGCGGAAGTCCATCCTAAGTAAGAAAAAGGACCAATATTTAGCAACTTCCGCACATGCAGTGGTAGTCGTGCAATGAAATGCACTGCCCGCCAGCCCGCTGATAAATGCGTATGCGGCAAACAATGCGAATCACACAACTGCCACCACCAAATTACTCAACACGTGTTTCACCCCTCCACGGGGCATCTTCAGGAGCTATGTTACACCGATTAGTGCCAAACACAGAGATTAATTCCAATAGCAGATTTTACAAGGAGTAAAATATTAAGTTGTTGCAAATAAAAGCTTGCTTTTGTAAGTCAAACACCAATGCAGTGCTTCGGAAATGTTTGCAGAAGCGGGACTTAGTACATTTAACGCCTTTCATAGAAAGCGTATTGCGTCATATAGTTTATCGTATCAATAGTGTTTTATTTTAAATATACTTGATTTTATTTTTTTAACACACTCATCAACAATGTAATCAACAAACATATACAAAAATCTCAGCAAATGTTAAAGCTATTGCATGTATAATAACACACGTGCAAACTTAATTTAATTAGGTACAAGTAAATATTGTTCAAATTACAGATAATAAAGAAAGAGAGGATGTAAAGTAATAGAGATATGTAATAGGCAAGATGATTAATTATAGGTGTAAAAGCTATAAACGTGTGAATATATCGCTCACTTGTCGGCAAAAAGCTATAAAGTGATCTCTCTGAATAACTTCTGGCAGTATGAAGTCTGCATTGACAGATAATAAACAATAACTAGTTTTGACATGTAATAATCTGAATTTAAAAAGCATTATTTCATCATGTTCATGGCATTCTATATTATTTTGGAAGCCATTGATTTTTGAGTAGAGTGTACCATACATTAATTGACAGAAAATAATCTATTAATTAACTCTTTTAATGCTTTTCTAAATGATGTGGTTCGGCAATGAAAAATATTTAGGTCATGTAATAATAAATGTTGGCACCGAATTGCTCTACTATTGTGTTTAGAAAAACTAAAATTAACAAAAGAAATCAGTCTGACTTTGTTGTTGACTTTTCTCAGATCAGAGCACGTATGGAACTATCTTAGCTTTAAGGTGAAGAATTCCAGTAAACGGATTTTCAATGTGAATCTAGTTTCTATGAAATTAAACGCTTCTAGCATTCTTAAAATGATATATAATGGCACAAGTAAAAGTCACTATTAACGTTACTTTGCAATAATGATCTATTTTAATACTATATAGTGTTTTTTTTAAATCGTGTTTATTTTAAATAGTTTGAATAAAAACAATTATTTGGTCTGAATCGCTAATTGAGCCGGCCTCACCTTAACCGTTTGCTCCGGCATCACGAACTGACCGGCTTTATACAATGCCTCAATTGCAACACATCGCGTGGCCCTTGTTTCGCGTTGCAGCAAGCTATGGTAATAGTGTAGGTCAGACAAACCTCCAACACCTCGCTAAATGTATCGCGGTTTTAGTTAGAAAGAGAGTAAACGCACGTGTTTAATAGTTTTAATTAAAATATTCATTTATATACGGAGAAGTTATACTGTGATATATTGTTGACAAATTGATATTTTATATTTTTTTTTGACAACGCAGTTCGACGCAGATCGCGCGAAGGAGCTGGATGCTGGCAGCGCAAGACGAGCCATCGTGGTGATGTTTGAGGAGATCTATGACTTACAGTGGGCGTCTATCAGATGACATAATGATAACGATGATTATTTTCACTTTTGAGAATTACACATTTACACTAATATAGTCGTCGTTGTAACAGTCCACACGCTCGTTGCACTGCATATGCACCCTACAAAGATATCTATAAAGAGATATACCATAATCGCCACGCTTAGGAGACGAATTGACGATCTCAGTATGGTATAAATGGTACGCAGTCCACGCTGTTGCCCATCCTCTGGAAACTTCTTTATAAGCAGTGACAATCTTGTAGATTTAATGCACAAAGTGTGAATTATGTATGATTGTATATCAGAAATCGATTATTGCCTTACAAATTGATAGAGGATGGGCAGCAGCGTTGTCTATACACCATATTGTGATCGCCAAACTACCTGCCAAGTATGGCGATTATAGTAAATCCTCCCAAAGATATCTTTATGAAAGGCCTTGCAGAAGGCATTTATGGGCTGAAACGACAACAACTAGTTGCCACAGATTTTGTACTATAAATACTATATATAATAACACATTACACACATTTGTCATCTATACGAATTACATAATATTAATAGATGGATATCAAAATATATGTACACGTTTATATATTTGCAAAGTTAATATCGTTGTGTGGAGATGAAAAGTGGACGTTACAATAGCCGTACGTTCTCGCCCGCGATTATCTCAACCCGGTCGTTTTCAGATAGGATCGGCAGTCAGCCTCTGCAATTGCCCGCTCGGTGCATCGACAGGTCTTTAGTATGCCGGTGGCGGTGTATTTGGCCTTGTAAGACTTTGGTACAGACCATAATGTATTGTGGAAAATTAACATAGAAAATGAATTATATGACACTATTTTTTGTCACGACACACATGTAAAAAATAAAGGTAAATCGTATGATGTGGGTACACGTCTTAAGCGGTTGGCTTTTAGAGACCATGTGTGTGAGTCTTTCCTTTCTTGATGGAGAGGAAAAAAAACCGGTGTGTTCCAGGACGAGTAATTATTTACATATTGAGACTATAATCATTTACAATTTACATTTTTGACCTAAACCCAATGACAGCGACTAAAGAATCCTTCCGAATTCAAATCGACGTTCAAATTTAAATTCGAATGCGAATATGTATGACTCTAAAAAGTATTGTGGCTATAGTAGCGAATAATACGGAGCGTTTTCTCTTGAACGCTACAAAGGATTTGCAGAGTATCATGATAATGATGATGTGACTCCGTAACTATAAGATATCCACTGCTAGAAATAGGCTTCTGCCATGAACTTTCAAGAGTGTCGGTTGAAGCGGCCTGCATCTATCTACATCCAACGACCCTGTGCTTGAAGGTTCGTGGTCTCCACTCGACATTCTTAAGCCCCAGCGGCCATCTGTCCTACGGGCTATGTGACCTGTTCAACTTGCCGATTCACTGTGCTATTTCAATTAGTTTCGTAATTTTTACGGGGTATATTCAAGTTTAATTATATCTGGTCTATATATCTATATATCTGGTCTACGGAAATCATTATGAAATAATTGATACCGGACTTAGTAGAGTTTCTTTCTGCTTCTTTTCTTTTTTCCTCAACTATAAGACCTTGCAAAGAAGAGTAGAGTGATAAATAAAATAGATAAAAAAATAATAAATAAGTTAAAGATCAATAATAGTTATTTTAATGGTTCAATGTTAACTAAATTAATTTTATCTTTATCTTTAACATTCCATTTATTCCATATGAGCGGCATATAAGCGGCTCAATTTGAAATAAATTCTCAATGTTATTACAGTATTTAACATTTATTTGATATTAATTTAGTAAAACGGAAATGAAGTAATATGGTTTTATAAAAAAAACTTAAGCACTATGTTGTCATGAAAGAATGCGAAGTATTTTTTATCTGAAATTCCAGGTGAAAACAGTGTATTTGTGGTTTGATCGATATCAGTTAAATAATGGCGCTACGTGTGGATGAATCGACGGTGCAATTGAGATGTGATAAGCGCATAGCGCTCAATGCAAAACTGTATAAAGTCTAACTGCGTTCTGTCAATGTGTTTATACTTTTTTATTACACTTTAACGGCACTATATAAAGTGCATCTGTCATGATATTCCAAAAAATACAACACGACTTTTTCTTACCGATTGTCATAACTTTATCATCTTCAATTGTATTGTGTTATATTGTTACCTACTACACTACCAAGTTATTGGCCCTTTACATTTTAATACAATAAAAAAATAATCTAACGGAGTAACTATATACAAGGTGATTGTTAAAAGTTGTTAAAGCTATAAAGTTATAACCTGTGAAATAAGCTATACAATTACCCTTTGAAGCTCTTACATTTATTATCTACATACGAACTTGTTTAAAAAAACAGAGGATTATATCGTCATCGACCAAGAAAGTATCACTTCCAGTTGCTTCCACGAGGCCAGTTTGATTGATTAGGAATCGTATTTTTGATCCAGCGGTGGGAATATTACAAAGTTAAAACAATACACTTTGTAAGCAGTTATCACGGTGTATCCACGACGAGGCTTGCCTTATACGTTATGGAGTAAATTTCCGTTATGACTAAGCACGTCTCACGATTGCGTGCCTCACCGGTGCTATCGACTACAACATTGATGCGATCTCTGACGCCGCGATGGAAGTAAAATTTATGTTAAATACTGTTTGGCGCGTTTAACAAACTATTTCCAGCATAGCGTTCTAGCCTTAAAACGACGTAGAGACAAATAAAGACAAAGATATATATCATCAACTTGGTTGTTAAACTGCCAATGGTATCGTATTGTTGTAGGGGGTTCTCTAAATTGTCATTGTGTTTAAAACAAAACTCTCTAAAACTGACCATGAATAATAATTCAGTTGATTAAGATTAGGATTAAATGACGATTCGTCTTCAGCTCTGATGAAGTCCGGAGTTTTATGAACCAGCGCTGACTCTTACTGAAAGCACCATATTTGGTTATTGAACGTGGTATAGTTAAGTGATTTAACTACCAAGAATGGTATCTTGATACACTTTTGCCGATGTTTTGATACCTTTTTCATAGAAATTTGGCTCAGTCATTCCTATATAGCTTACACTCCACCAAATCATGACTAAAGTCGGATGATGTTTCCGTTGTACTACGTTGACTAATTGGGATGCTTCTTTAGAGTTTTCAGCATAAATATGATCATTTTGTTAGTTAACATATTGCTTTTAAGAAATTACCAGTGCGCCTTTTATACACTGCAAGTCCAAAGTCACCTTTTAGAATAGGGGATATGATTCTAGGTGCTACCTTGATCTCTCGAAATAAAATCTTTTGCTTTTGTAGAGGATTTCTTAGAATTCTTTTCCTTAATATTTTGATCACCTTTTTCGTATGAATACTACGTGCACGGCCACATTTTTTTCTGTCACAAACAAAGGAGGTTTCTAAGTACCTATCAATATTGCCGGGTACACAAACATTTGACTACTAAAACGCAAATAGGGATTTTAAAAATTTTATTTAGCACCGCACCTCCTATGTAATCACAGCGATTCTGTTCTTTATATCACCCGACTCTTTTTTAATATCACATGATATTTTAAACTATTTTGATGCAATAAGAAAACGTAGTAAACAGACATATAAAAATTACATGTATTATTATTATATATTATATTTATGGCCAGAGTAATTACGAGTCCAATGCTTTATCATATTTTTTTAAATTTATTTAACATTAGGGCAAGGAAAATATTGAAATTATGTCTTGTTGTCAAGTATAAGTATTGAAGACTAAGAGTTTTTCCAACGTTTATAAAGATTACGTAATATCTTTCATTACATCACGAAGATGACGCGTCGAAAACTGAAATTTCAATATGCCTCGATAATGTGTCATATCCATCACTTCATGCAGATTAGACATGGTGTTGGATTTTAAATGTAAAAGATTTAAACTGGTGATGGTATAGCTGATTTAATGTTAATCAATTTGTGCAATACGCTATTCAAAAATCAAAGGTGTCCGAAATAATAAATAACATTAAGTGATCAAACAGCTAGAAAAAGCGATTTAACACTTTGGATTACTACATATTAATATAACTTATTTTTTACTACCTGACCCTGTATACAATGTTCTACCAGAAGTTATAGTCGCATTATAATAAAAAAATAGATTAATATAACATAGTGATCACTTTATACAGCGGACTGGAAATAGACGTGAAAGCTTTAAAGCTTTTTGTTGGCAAGTAGTGCAGCTTATACATTCAAGCATTTTATACCTATTTCCAATCACTCTGTATATACATATATGTTAATGGTTGATGTTATAGCTAGCTCGAATGTCACACGCAACGAAACAAATATTTGTTTTATCACATAGAAGTCTTGTAGTACTTGTGTTGTTTTGCCTGCAATTTATCATAAAGTATATCGACTAAGCCATCAGTGAAAGGCGAGGGCGTGGCTCGCAGTCGGGCGCGGTAATCTATTTCACTACATTTCTAGAAACGGATTTTGAATTTTTCTCCATACGGACGGTTTGTGCTTACATTAGAGCAAAACTTCAGTTCTCGTGATTACTCGCGGAGTTTTCGAGTTGTCTCGAATATTGATTTCAATACTTTAATGTTTTTTTTTATATTCATATGCTTCATCACCAAGTAAATAACTATTGTATTACTTTTTAAATTAATAATTGTTTACACAGTTATTTATTACGTTATTAAGTTTTTTTATTTGCACTGTATTAATATATTCTTATATGAAAAAACACTAAATTACAGTTTATTCCTGGCGCTCAAAGTTTGGAAACTGGAGCAGTTTAGTGCGAAAATTTAATGTAGCTACAGGTTTAAGTTGTAAGAACAAGATGCTCATCTAGCTGAACTGAATTATAGCAGCGTTCATTTATATCGTTTTATAGCATTGTAAATATTTTAATTTGCAAAGTGACGCAATTAATATAAGGACTAGGCTTATTGCTTTTTTAGTTGGCAAACTTAAAGTTCGAGTAATGATTTTTCATTTAAAAAGCAAATGTGATACCGCAATGTAACCATCATCGTCATATCAGCCGTAGCATGTTCATAACGGGCCACAAAAGGATACTTTCGTACGCGTCTGTCTGTCTGCCTTGTAGAGGGACATCCAAAGCTTGCTTCCCAGTCTGTAACGTCCTCTTTAGAACTTTAAGGTCTTAGTGGCGCAACGTAATACTAACATACACTAATCTCTATATATAAATAAAAATGAATCCCAAGTATAAGCTCAAAAAGGCTGTGCCGATTTTAAATACGGATTCTAAAAGGGACAAAAGGTATATATATTGTAGAGAGTATAAAAATTACTTTTCACCTCGTATACAAATCACAGAGTAAATTAGTAAATTAAAGCAACCTGTTCCTACCTGTTAAGCATTTGACGTCAATCAGAACATAAATAGACGTGTTTGAATTAACTCGGGCATGCCTTCAAGTTGATTACAATAACTTTGACAGTACGACATCTGACGTGGCATCTTGTTTTTATTAAAAAACTATATATAATTGTTAGTTGCCTTCTTATATTGTCGAAATATACAGACTTAAAACAAATATGGGTCGGTTGATTAAAAAATAGGTTAAATATTTTGTGTATATATTACATTAGTGATTATTAAAATAGATGGTAGTTTGACGTTGTCAATCGACAATTTTATTTATGACGGTAAGTTAATATAAGTATTACATTGCGCCACTTAAGTCTTAAGATTTTGAAGAGGATGTTACAGACTGGGAAGCGCAGCGTAAAACGCCCACCTGCAAGGCAGACAGACGCGCGAAAGAAGCCTTATATGGCCCGTAATAGACATCCTAGATCTGATATGATGATAATGATGGCTACATTGCAGTATCACATTTGCTTTTTAAATGAAAAATCATGACCCGAAATCATACTTTTGCCAACTAAACCGGCAATAATTGTGGCCTAGTCATTAAACTAATTGCGTTGCTTTGCAAATAAAAACATTTTCAATTCTATAAAGCAATATAAATGAACACTGCTATAATTCAGTTCAGCTAGATGAGCATCTTGTTCTTACAACTTAAACCTGTAGCTAAATTAAATTTTCGCATTAAACTGTTCCAGTTTCAAAATTTTGAGCGCCCCGGATAAACCGTAATTTAGTGCTTTTTCATAAAAGAATATATTAATGCAGTGCAAATAAAAAAAAACTTCATAACACAATAAATAACTGTGTAAACAATTATTACTTGTTGTGTTGTTTACTTGGTGATGCAGCACATGAATGTAGAAAAAACATACGCGGTCACAAAACAGCATTGAAATCAGAGTCTGACACAACTCGAAAACTCCGCAAGTAATCACGAGAACTGAAGTTTTGCTCTAATGTAAGCTCAAAGCGTGCGAATGGAGAAAAATTCGAAATCCGTTTCTAGAAATGTAGTGAAATAGATTACCGCGGCCGACTGCGAGCCACACCCTCGCCTTTCACTGATGGCTTAGTCGATATACTTTATGATAAATTGCAGGCAAAACAACACAAGTACAATACAGACTGCTATGTGATAAAACAAATATTTGTTTCGTTACGTGTGACATTCGAGTTAACTATAACATACCCATTAACATATATATATATATATATATATATATATGTATATACAGAGTGATTGGAAATTGGTATAAAATGCTTGAATATATAAGCTGCACTACTTGTCAACAAAAAGCTTTTACGTCTATTTCCAGTCCGCTGTATAAAGTGATCACTATGTTACATTAATCTAATTTTTATTGTAATGCGACTATAGCTTCTAGCAGTACAAAGTCTGCAGGGACAGGTAGTAAACAATAGTAAATTTTATTATGCAGTAATTCAAATAGTTAAATCGTATTTTCGTACTGTGTGATCACTTAATGTTATTTATTATTTCTGTAACCTTTGATTTTCGGACAGAGTGTACCACAAATTAATTAACATTAAGTCAACTATACAATCACCATTTTAAAGCTTTTACATTTAAAACCCATCACCCTGTGTAATCTGTATAAAGTGATGACTTACATTATCGAGGCATATTGAAATTTTAGTATTCGACGTGTCCAGCTTCGCGATGTGATGAAAAATATTACGTAATATTTATAATCATTGGAGAAACGCTAAGTGTTTAATAAATTACTTGATAGGAAGACATAATTTCAATATTTTGTTGGCTCCAATGTTTTGTAAATTTAGGAAAGTGTGATAAGGCATTCAGCCCTCATATATCATACGGTCTGGTCATAAATAATGCTATATAAAATAAACAAAATATTATTTTTATATTTGGAATCTGTCATTTTTATATGCCTGTGTATTGTGTTTCCGTATTTTCGCGCCAAAATATTTTGTGGTATTAAAATGGAGTGTGGTGATAAAGAGAACGGAATCGTTATGATCGCATTACACATAGTAGGTGCGGCGCTAAATACAATATTTAAAATCCTCCACACGCGTGGTTTTAGCCAAATGTTTGCGTACCGGGATATCTGTTTGTGATGGAAAAAGTTTTGCCCGTCCGCGTAGTGTTCGTCTGAAAAAGGCGATCAAAACAGTGAGGAAGAGAATTTGAACAAATCCTGTCCGAAATCAAAATATTTTATCGCGTGAGATCAGGATAGCACCCAGAGCCATGTCGCGTATTTTAAAAATGACTTTGAACATGCAGTGTATAAAAAAGCGCTGATAATTTTAAAAATCAAAACAAAAAAGTTTTGTTAACGAATCAGAATTTTTCATAAAAAAGCAATAATTTAACGTATTCATACAAAAAGCTTTAGATCTTCACAATAAGTCAAAAGAGTACAACGAGGACATTATCCGACTTTAGTGATGGTTTGGCGGGGTCTTAACTATGAAGGTGTGACTGTGTCATATTTTTGTGAAAAAGATGTCAAAACATCTGCACAAGTATATCAAGATACCATTCTCGAGGAAGTAGTGAAGCCATTTAACAACACCACATTCAATAACCAAGAATGGTCCTTTCAGCAAGACTCAGCGCCGTGTCATCAAGCTCTGATCCTTCATCAGAGCTGAAGATGGGCTGTCATCTTATCATGATCCTAATGTACTGGATAATGATTTTAGTGTGTGTTTTTGGGTCCCCACAACAATCTATACGATTGGCAGTGTATAATTTTCTCATAGAAAGAGAACGTGCTGCTATTGATAACAGGCCTCAACGTTTCGAGTATGATCAAAAATTCCCTCTGTGTAAAACTATGATCGACAGCAGATTTTTAGTTGACACGTCGGTGTGTGTACCTGTTGACATCCAATGCACACATAGATAAAAACGTCTATTTTAAACGTCATTGTTGTGCCCGCTAACGAGTTTAAAAACGTCCGATATAACAGCCAGTGACGGGCGCGTTCGGGAGTAACGACGGAGCGACATGCCGACACGCGACCGAGGTTAGTCGCTCGTGATTTACGCGAGCCCTTACCACTTTCACTCGAAGTTAACTTGCGGAAGATAGATCCATTTATTGATTTTAATATCCATTCTCGACCTGGTGTTTTTTTACTTATTTAAATAAAGTAAAACACTGAACAGTTAAAGGTGTGTTGCAAAGCACTCGAAATGTTGGAAACACCAAATAAACCGCAAAAAATTCATTATTTTTTATTTATAATAAATTAATCATTTCGCCGTGCAGCTGACGATCCTTTAGAAAATGCTCATTGAAATTAAGAAAAAAACAAATTTTGTGTCAATTATACTTTCTATAAAGCACCAATTACCCTAAATATTTCTAATGAAGAATATACTCTTTTACAGTCCGTTATAATTCAACATATCTGTTTGTAATCAGTAATATAAGGAATATTTGTTTAAAAATGATAATAAATACTCTTAAAGTACTCATAAAAATATTTTTTCATTAATTTGTATCTTTAAATGTTGTAACTTTTAATTCATGCGTATGGCATTAAATTCTTTCTAATATATCTAATTTTACTGATGTTCAGTGATCATTATCTTCTAGATATTTATATCAAGTAAAAGAAGCACTTTAATCACACATACGTGATTCTTGAATTACACATTAGTTAGCTCTTGTCAGATAACATCAGACTCAAGAGCTTTTTATCAAAAAGGGAAATATAGCTTGTGATTTTTTGTTACATATTTATTTTAAGACGTATGCAAATAGTCGCAAAAGGCTATCGCATCAGATGAATGAAGTCAACGCCTACAAGTGATCAAAGGTGGAATCCCCGGGTCTAGACGGGCATATCTCGATCGCAATATTTGTGTACGCCTACACAAACTCCATATGTTCTTGCAAACGTTTTAATGTTACTCAAATTACATATCTCACTAGCGTTCGCTCGCGCCATTATAATTTATTATACAAAAACTTGCCTAGCGAAAACAAACCTTATCATAATGTGAGAAATTTCATTTTTAATCGATGTTCTGTTTATTAATGGCTTCGATTATTGTGATAAAAAAATCAACGAAAACCATAATTAAATCCATTATTATACCTTAACCAACATTTATACAACATAAAATGGTTAGACATAAATCAATTAATAAAAATAGATGTTAAAATCTTTATATCACCGATATATAATAGTTTTTTTAAACTGTATTCTCGAGTTCACTTCTCAACACTGCTAAGCTTTATGAATAATAAAGATATTACCATTCTTTTTTCATTAAAAATCTAACTAAAATAAAAAGTTATCATTGCCATATCTTTATGATAGCGAGTCTGTTATTATAAAGATAAATAATTATTCCTTCCCATAGAGTATTTGTAATAGAAAAATCATATGCTTGATTTAATTGTACGCTGTCATATTTTTTGTTTTAAGGAAAAGAAATTCCTTGATAAAAACAACGTTAGACTTGCCTCCTCTTAAATCTCCTCGATGTTCTTCCATTACCTATTTGGTTCGCTTACGACGGTGCAAGGGCAACCGGCCCCGTCACAGTATAAAATAAAAACTTCCCTTGTCCTCTCACGTAAAAGCGCGCTGGTTTTAAAACTCTTTACTACTTCTAGGCCTCTTCGCATTAGGTAGAGGTCAAGAGATAAGTCGTGTCCGCAGTGCATTGCAATATTGACATTTCGCGACTCAGCCTCCATGAAACAAATACCCTCTTAATAATTTCTGATATGGACTTATCGAGCCTACTTCGAGTAGTTGTTTCGGATGAGCTCTAAGTAGGCTGTCCTTGTAGGTTTTTCTTAGTTTTACCGTGGGTGACCAAATCACGGCTACTCAGCCCCTCTGCCACGGTAGGGCGAATACCAGTTTATATTCGATTAACTTAAATTTATTGTGTTATAATTTGACGATATAAGGAAGTATTAATGTTATTTATATTTTTGTGGTAAGTAACATCGTGTATTTTATAGGCTCTATTTTTGAGGTGCTTGAATCAATTGTTAGTTAGAGCTAATATTATTTTAATATTTGGACACGATGGTAGGGGATGTCGACATCCGATCAGTTGAGCGTAGTTTAACAAAACGTATACAAGCCGCGGTAGCCAGGTGACGATACCGGCGTTTAAATCGAGCAGCCAATGTAAGAGGAAACCATCAGCCTGTCCTGATACACGTTAGCTCTAAAAAGTAATCTAATACATAGCTCTAACGAATATTAACTTTTATTGCTTCATTTTTAAACTATTAATTTTCCTATCCATATCGGGTTACAGGTAAATATGTAACCTTATTATAACATTGTTTTTAAACTATATACGCCATATAAGCTCCCCTTCCCTTCATGACTCTCATCTTTAGATAGCTAAAAGTTGTCTGGTTGAGATCGCCTCGAGCGATAAGATTGCCTGTATAAGAATTGTTTCTTTTAATTTAGTTATTATCTATGGTGTACAAAAATGTGTAAATAAATAAATAAATAAAAATAGTAACTATAAATCTAATGTTAGTTGGCTATATAAAAGAGACCATTGATACCTATTCAACGACCTCTTGCCTAAATTTATGACAGACTTATGATACAGCTGTTTGTCAAATAAAAATAGATTACATTTTTTCGTGCATTTTAGCAAGACACGTATTTAAAAATGTGGCATTTTTGTACACATTAAAAATAAATTAAATACTCTTTTTAATATGAAACTTCATTTATCTCTTATACATACAATCAAAGACAAGAATTAAATACAATTTCAATCTTGTCTTTGATTGTATACCTCCTTTTTGTTTAACTATTTACATTGTACATTTTTTGTTAGTTTCTAGTTGTAATATTATACCTAAATTCAAATGTTATAAATTTCTGTTCCCATCCGACTCCTAGTGCTCTGTTTTATTTCTTCCTATTACAACTTGTACGATCTCTTTGCTGAATTTTAAGAACGAAGTGCGATTGTTTGTGAGTGCGTTGTTTTTCGTCGCCCACCAAGGAGGCGATGCCTCCTTACCTCATTCCTTTCTCCTATTTCGATCTTCAACTGCGTTCTCTGTATTCCAAATGCGTGACAGCGGACGATCAAGTGCGTCACGGTGGACCAGCACCGCTGGGTCACAGTTGTACGAAGGATTCTCCGTGAGCTTAAACCTATGTAGGTACTCAGAGAATTTCCCTGGACATTTGAGCCAAAACTGTGTCCAGTTCCACAGTATGCGGTGCGCGGTAGGCCATCTCGGAGTCCGATGAAGAACTTCCTCGTTGAGTCACACTATATACTTTGTCCACCCCCCTCCCCCCGTTATTAGACGCCATCTTTGGACAAGGCCAAGACAGGGTCATTTTTTACCTTTATTAAATTTTTCACGCTCTTTTTTACTATCATACTCTTCTTCATAATCCATCTTTCTACTTCTTTCATTCCACAATTTTTCTTTTGATTCTCTTCCGTTCTATTTGCTATACATCCATCATTAATTTACAATTTTTATTTGATCTCAGTTTTATACGGCTATACATTCTATTATTTACATCTATTTATCACAATTTTTATCTTTTATTGTACTTTTTGCAATATTTTTAATTACAATATAATTAAATATTTTTCTTCACTTTAGTGCTTACTAACCTATTTAATTTCCTATCTGACGATATTAAGCCTTACTATATTACGTATAGTGGATTACAACCGCTTTTATAAATAAGATATATATGAAAGACATAACAAAATGTCTAGGATATATAACAGAAGGAAAATTAAAAGACGTAAAAAATAATTTAACTATAAAAATCAGTGTGTTCTTTGTTCTTTAAATAAAACACGTTTATTTCGATATTGTTAACACATTTAAAAGTTCAAAGTCAACAATGTAGTCAGCTTGTTTTAAAAATAAGTAACATTAAATACACGGTGTAGGGCCATAAATTAGATTCCACTAACGCCTCCCATATCTGCAACCTCCGCCCACCTTGATTTGTATTAAGAAGTGATGACTTAGTAACTCTTTTATTAACGTATACATACATTAAAACACACGGAGGAGTAAATATACAGGGCGATTGTTTATAGGCATAAAAACTTTAAATAGGTAAATGTATAGCTTTTAGTCAGCAAAAAGTTTTAAAGCTTATACACTTATTTCTAATCATTCAATACAAAGTGATCACTCTAGAATATGTTACATTAAATTTTTTTATTGGAATGCAACGGACAAATAAGTTTTGGCGCTACAAAATTTGCAGAGACACATAGCAAAGAATATTGAATTTTAAATATAGTAAACCAAATTCTTAAAACACTTTTTCCTACAATATTTTTATGCTATTTTTTATTTATAAAACCATTAATTTTTGAATGTGGTGGATGTGTATATATATATATATATATATATGTCTTCTTTTTTTCTTCTAAGTTGTTTCGTCGTGACTGAGAATCGCGGCTAATCATTATTACTATCACTGACATGTCAGAGTCCGCTACTATACTCCTATAATCATTTCTTTCTTCTAAAACTTTTATGAAGCTGTGTGCAATACTATTGGCGTTAGGTGTTTTGCTAAGGGATTTCGGATGAGAAGATTAAAAACAAAACTACAATGGCCAAAAACAAAATTTTACTGACTTATTATCTAAGCCAAGCATAAATAGCATAGCCAAAGAGATTTTCCTATGCGTTTATATACATTAATAGTAAATAGACCTTTTTCTCGACTAAGATATAATATAATTTATGGAATGAACTCATTTGTCTGAATATGGGATCAAAAAATTAATGTTAATTGACGTATTTAATTACATGATTAATATTCCTTTTTTTTTCTATGTATATGCAACAAGGCCTAAGGTCACCCATATAGCTATGGAAAGACCTATGCTAGATGTTTCGCTGCGAGATCGAAACAGAAGTCCGGAGATTCGTAGAAGAACCATGTTAGCGACATAGCTCAAAGAATTGCTCGTCAGAAATGGCAGTAGGAAGTTACATTGCTCGTGCAGCCGATAGGCGTTAGTGGAGAAAAATTTTAACGTGGAGTAGATAGGCCTCCACTAGGTATCTCGAAGACATAATTAAGGTTATAGGAATTAGCTGAATGCAGGCAATACAAGATCGGTCATAGTGGCGATCTTTGTGGTTTACGCTTTGCTGTCGTCTTCTATCAGCAGACATGAATGAATAATTAAATTCATAATTTATATGTATACGTAATGAAATTTATTAACTGTATATAAGATGATTTTTACTAAATAAAAAAATCGGTTTTTCACAATTTTTTTTTAATTCTTTAAAATAGTTGCGGCCTCCATTATACATTCATAGCTCCATGTTCAAAACAAACTGTAAACTCACAATGTATTTACAGCTGCAGTAACGAGTCTGATATTAATTTAATTTCCTATACATAATAAAGTAGTTCGATTAATTCAAGGATATTGGATATTGCCACCTTAGTAAGTGTATCCGCATTATACATGGTTACGACTGGCGAAAATCACGAACTATCTATAAGAACCCTACAACGACCATAAAATCGATTTCGTGATAATCCATACAAAATTATTTTAAGGTTATCGCTACATAAAATGCTATGCCCTTTTAATATTCATATTGATTGTAAATAGGTTGTAAAAGCTTTCAAAAAGTGAATATATAGCTCATTTGTCAGGAAATGCAAAGTTTTTAAACCTACCTATATCCAGTCTTTCTGTAATATGTTTCATTTTTTTTCTATTAGAATGAGAAAATAAAATAACATCTGACAGTACAAAGTATGCAGGGACAGATAGTAAGAAATAATTAATTTTATATGGGGTAATTTGAATTTTGAAAATATTTTTTTTACTGTTTTATCGTTACTTCATTTACTTTTTGAAACCATTGATTTTTGTATAGAGAGTACCATAAATGAATCGACAGCAAATGATCTTTACATATACCCCTTCTTTTATATTTATTTCCAAACACAGCAGATTCGTTAAATTATGGTCAATATACGAGTATGTCTAACCTATAGGTTTCCAACAGGACCAGTTAGAAGCACCCTGCTATCCAGCGTATTTCGAAGGCCTGAATAAGGCCGTCTATGCACCTTGTGGCCTAACGTTACACTTACCAGTCCGTGGTCCCCAATCCAAAACCTTAAGGCCCCAGCGGCCATAAGATTTAAATGGCATGCTCGCTGCCACTACAACTTGTCAATCCACTGTGCTATGTTGATTAATAACTCTACTATGTTGTATGATCTCCTCATTCCTGATTTGATCTGGTTTTATATGTAAAATATATTTCATGATTTGAGTCTTTTATACTTTTGTTATATTTATACGACGTAAGCTTTATATCTATTTTGTTTTTCTCCTAAACCCAGACACCTTGTAGAGCTTTCTAGACAACTTTTATTATGTGACAATGTTATATTATCTTTGGTATCTTATTTCAATTCTCAATAGACATAAGTTTCTTTACATGTCTGTTTCGACGTACACAGATGTTTATCTAAGTGATGAATGTCATGAAGTTTAAAAAGTTGAATTAGGTAACTAAGAATTGTAAAAAAAAAAGAGTAAAATAGTTGAAGCAAGTATCGTCAACAGTTTTAAGAGATTTTTGTATACCATCCTTGTTTTTCTGATCATACCAGAAGAAGAAGCGTTGCTGGAGTTTCTTCTGCTAATTATTCTCCAAGCGCTAACGCTTTCCGAACCGGTAGAAGTGATATAAAAGCCAGGCAATTAAAATCGACCAAGCTGAGATTTGTCCTCTCGGGCACCTTTGTGTTGAAATAGTAAGCGGGTATTATCGACGAGTGTGCACAACAAACAACAACAACAACGACAAGCCAAGGTTCCCTTGTAAGGGCCTTTGGGCCTAGGCTCTTCATGGAGCTTCCACCGAAATGATGTGTATGCAGAGGCCCGAGCCGAAGCTCTCCCGGGAGGCCAAAAAACTTCGCTGCTTTAAAAGAAGTTTTAGGCTAGACGCCTTTTTCTTTCTGTCCCATCAAACCCGCGGAATCTGCTAATGCCCTTTAAGCAGCAGTGTCAATCCGGTACAAAAATATTACATGTACATTTCGTATTTTAATTTATTTATGTTCACATATAAGACTTTATTTATGCTACAGAAAAATCTATGACATAATAGCGTTTTTATTTAAGATTTCACAATTACATATAAAATATAAATTACATAGCAAATATATTAAAAAAGGTCCGCTTTAATAAAAGAATATGCTAGATTTCCTATTAAAACTAAACGTACCATAACTAATTATATAATAACAGATTGTTAAAGACAGATATTGTTAACCAACAATTACATCCATCACAAGAAATATTAGCAAAATTAATCATTGTTTCTAGAATACACGTACTTCATAGATTCAATATAATTTTGTATTGCGTCATATATTAGGAGAGGGATATTTTAACATTTATCATACCAAAATTTACTACGCACCTATTTCTATCATAGTGGGTCAAAAGCTCCGACTTTGTTTTCTGCTTGAATGTACGAAATATATGGTTGTTTGAAAGGAAATAAAAATGATATTTAATAATAAATAGGAAGGAAAAATATAGTCACTGTAGTATTAGTAAGAAAATGTGCATTTTATTGCAAGGGCTTAAAATGGGTCATTAGAATGTTATAGTTATAGAATGTTTAGTTGTAATGTTAGTAAATAATAAGAAATGACTGTGTGGCTAATATCACGAATCTAATTAAAACCTTTCTACATTTTAATTTTACACGTTTATGTACGGGTATAATCGATAATTGAAATATGCAGTAAAAACCTACACAATATGGGCTGCAAATAATAATTAATTAAAAAAAACAATTTATTGGTAATAGAGACGATATGATTGAAGGACTAAGGTTAGCTCGCAGAATTGCTGGTCATCACTCGTGCAACTGGCGGCCGTTGGGTTCGAAAAGTTTTGTGGCGACTAAAAGCCGATAGACGCAGCATGGGCCGTGGCTAGGTAGCCTGACAGCATGGTCAAGGTCTGACAGCATGGTCTGGCAGCGAAAGACCGGTCATCGTGGCAATCTTTGAGGGTTGATGATGCTTTGCAGTGGGCATCTATCGGCTGCCATGATTGGACACAAAAGGCGGCTCAGCATATGCCGGCTGATATGGTAGTTCCATATCGTCTCTCCTGGCTTTCCAAAGTATTATGTAGAAATTACCTACCTACCAAGAGACATGTAACTTTTTATATAAAATAGCTGTTATTATAATTATATTAAGTGTATGTCTGTATGCCTAAAATGTTTGTGTATATTTATAACGCCATATATTTGTAAAAATTTTGTGATTCTAGTTAATGTAAATAAATAGCATAGCTTTAAATGTGCGACATCCTAAAATCAACATAACTTTCGAATGTCGGGATGTTTAATTAATTTTTTAACAGCCCCACCATTACGTGGTACGCTTGCAAAAAATATAGCCGACGTCGAGATCGCATCGTGTTTTCAATTTTATTGAAGATTACATACATTAATAAAATAAATATTGAACGCCTTCTATCAGCGGATTTATCAATTTGTAATTTGATTTGTTTTTGCGTTGATTCTGTTATTCGCACGTATTGGTTATGATTATAATAATTAATTTATATCTTAACATTAATTATTGGTTTTATAAGAAGGCACAAACTCTGAGAGGGTTATGAAAGGAGCTTCACTGCGAGATCGATTCGGAAATGAGTAGATCCACAGAAGAACCAAATTCACCGATGACGAAAAAGATTGCTTGTTTGAAGTGGGTCTGGGTGGGATAAATCGCTTGTGCAACCGCCAGCTGATGAAGCCGAAAGGCGAGAGCCTGCTTTAGGAATCCGCGTAGCTTTGTTTTAAGTTTTAGATTCCCATTATAAGAAACCTCAATTTAATTGTTGTTTTTTTTTTTTTAAATTGGACTCTTCTCTTTGGTAATCTTTTATTGACCTACCCAAGTATTACAAATGATATAGATATGAGTTGATGGAAAAAGTATATGTGTTTTTTTCGCAACAAGTTGTTTCTCTCGCGAATAACGTTCCAGAAAGCGCTTCTATAAACATGTAACATGGAAGATAAATTCAACTTGAACGTTGTAAAATATCACCCGGTTACTAGAGACGTTAAACTTACTTAAGGAGAATGTACGCGACGGTGTGTGTCGGTGATCGACTTAGGCTGCATTCGCTGCTCGCTTCGGTTCATTTCCTTTGCAATAACGCACCTCGGTTTTGTCTTTGAAGCTATACGAAAAATTGCTTCACGGAAATTTTTCGAACCAACTCTCGGGAAAAGCGCCGTCATTTTTGAATTTTATAGGATTTCTTCATTTATTTTTGTTACTAGAATGCGAGTGAATTGCATCCATTTTATTAACAAAGGTTATGTTGTATTAAACATTGCACGAGATATAGGTTGATTGGTATAGAATGTCTAAAAATAGTTAATAAATAAATCAATTATTAATTAAATATTGCTTCTTTTTATGGTATATTTGCATGATCCTTTCGTTAGAGCGAAATATAATGTTGTTATTTATAGTAAAAAACTGCACTGCTCTGGGATATTTTATGTGCTTCCCATACTATAAAACATAAATAAATGATTACCATGTTATACTCTAAGGTTATAAATCATTTTAATTGATACATGTTTTTTTCGTAGAAAAACGCTGTTTGTTCGGTGAAATTTACAGATTCGACAGGTTAGAGATGTCAGAGTGGTATAGGCGATTAGTGAAAACCATTTTACAGAAACTGAACGGATTGGGACGGCGAGAAGCTTTCAGATTGCTTGGGCGATAAGGGCCATCGAGAAAAGATAGACTTCGGTTGCCACACGAAACATGTTCAACATTCAGACTCGAGGGTGCCCCAAAGAGCCAAATCACGACCCGATCAATTACTAGACCCCCTTAGAAAACATTCGTAAAGAAAAAATGTTGACAATAATAAACAATACATATGCGATATTATTGTCTATGTGCATAACTTTATCAATAAGTATAAATAGCTATATAGGATGGTTCTTCTCTAGCTTGTGATACGTTTCTCTTAGCACCATAAAAACTTTTTTGGTAAGCAAATGATTTCAAAAAAACACTCCAGTGTAATTTATTGTGTAAATCACGGGTTCGATTCCTGGGATAAAGTTTTATATAATTCACACTTTGTACATTATTTATTTAGGATTGACACTGCTCACAAAATTCTTCGCTAACTCGCCTGCCAAACGTGGCGATTATAGTATCCACATAGATATCTTTGTAGAAGCATAGGCTTCT
Organism: Battus philenor; assembly: GCF_028537555.1. Lineage (NCBI taxonomy): Eukaryota > Metazoa > Arthropoda > Insecta > Lepidoptera > Papilionidae > Battus > Battus philenor. The sequence goes on along the minus strand of NW_027181683.1, from coordinate 9,721,542 downwards.
ATGGGCTGAAGCGACGACGATGACGATGATGAAATTTAAAAAGGTAAAAGATTTTTTATGTGATATTAAAGTTAAGGAATGAATTGCACAATATCCTTCATATAGAAGTCTGATACTGTATGAAGGATATTGTGAAAGTAATAAAAGAAACAGTCTGAGTTTGTTGTGGGTTCTTTTTAAATTCAAACATGTTTGGAACACATAAGTTAAAGTTGTTGTTATATGGTAGCAAGTTAATTTTTTCTTCCTCGGTCGGTCCTGGTGCCTCTGCTGCTCTCTTCGCCATATCACCGTATAGCTCGGTGTTTGGCGGAGTGAGAGCATTCATTTACTGTCTAATTAGTAAAAGTTTTGATAATGTATATCCATCTTGTTGGAGAGCGTCCACAAGATCGGTAGGCTTCTACTTTGCCTTGCACTACCAAAGGTTCCACGGAATCCTCATTATGAGTGATTTTTCTAAAGAGCCTGTGGATACGTATTAGCGCAGTCGAAGATAACTCTCTTGAGCTCTTTGATGATTGAAACGATTGATTCGAAATTTAATTCTAGTTTATATTAAATTAGAATCTTCTGACATTGTTCTCGCGGTATGCCTATTATGAATAATCCTAAGTGGATACTAATATGAATAAACTGGATTAAAATATAATTTTCTAGAGATATCTCGGTAGAAACTACCGTGGTGTTTATTTTGCCGCCTAAGATGTAAGTACACATCATTATTCTAATTTGAAAAGCGAATACATCGCTATACAGGTTGATGGATTACAGGTGTAAAATCTTTTAAAGGGTGAATAACATTTATTAGCAAAAAAATTTGAAGCTATTGCAACTTTTTTAATCTAGTATAAAATGATTAATCTTAAATATGTTACATTGTTTTTTTTTCTATTGTAATTCAGACCAATAACTTTTGAGAGTGAAAAGTCTGCAGCAATAATTAATTTTAATACGTGGTTATCAGAATTTTAAAAAGCATTGTCTATTATAATATTATTAAGTTAGTTATTATATATGAAACCATTGAAACTATCATAGGGTGTATCATATATTAATTTTCAGTAAATCAGCTAGATGTACATTGTTATCAATAATAAGATTAGAAAGAAAACAAGGCTGTGGTGGACGGAATTTTGTGTTTTAAAAAGCTTAAGTACCATTACAGCCTTATCAACGTCATGCTGGCATTATGAGGTTTAAAAAAAAAACAGTGGAGAAATTTTTTGCCCTTATAATTGTCGTAATATGAAACGTATGATGTCCCTAATATGAAACGTAACAATTCAAGTTCCGTGCGAATTCACAACGCAAACCGCAGCTCGGTCGTACCGAAACAAATATTCTAACGTCGTACCTTACGGTGTATTCAAGTCCTATGCAAATAAATTGTGATAAATTGATACACGGAGCACGGAGTTTGGATATCGCAAACTAAGAGTTACGCTCCGACGGACTTAGCCTGATGTTACTGAAAACATATTTGTTTATTTCTTTTAAATAAAGTTTTTAAATATTTATAACACAAAATTTAACGGTAACGGTAATTGAACGGTTAACGGTAAAAGAAAATAACTTCGTTCATTTTTTTTAATTCTCATTGCTAAATTGGTAAAAATGTGTTCACTTATATCATAAATATAAAGTTACTTATCTCTCTCGCAGGTTTTAATAGTATTAAAAAGAAACAAAAGTTAAAAACCATTTTTTATGGCTTTTATCTTCGTCGAAGTAAGTCAATTTGTCCAATAAATAAAATAAACTTTAGAATTTTATAACAAAAATGTATTAAATTATTTTTTTATTAATTGTAGAAAGAAAAATAAACAGAATAGAACATTTTTTGCTAAAAATGTGCAATATAATCTGTGATAAAAATACAAAAGTCAAGGCCTGAAGCAGTCAGAAATGAAATAACGAGTTATCTGTTTTAACATGATAGACATTAAATTACTTTATACCGTCTCGACGTATATTAGCAAAACAAAATCAATTTTATTACCAATCCTGTTACCATTGTATCGAATAAAATATATTATCATAGGCCACTAACAGCAAACTGTATTACCGATGAAAATATATAAAAAAAAAACAATTACCTCTGTCGTTAAACCCGTTCAATCGAGCTCGCTACATGAGCAATGTCAACATATTTATTTACTCGCAACGTGTGTCGCATCGAGTTTTCCACTTCATTCGCTGACGAATTAATCGCACAAGCGAGGCGTGAGCGAGTGCGTGACTTATCGAGTTACATTGGTAATAAGATATTGTACGATGCGTACTTTCATGCTACGCCTTCTCGAGGCCTGGCAAGAGAAGATAGTATATATAATGAAACTCGTTTCGTTTTTAATAAAGCTTTATTAAAGTATTCCTCAAATTTCTTAGCTGTAAGAACCACGGCATCGCAAACTTTAATTATAAGATAACGATCTTAATACATAACATATCTACAAGAAGTATTTATGAAGCAATATTTGCGTTTCGAAACTTTAGTTGGTTTTTAATGAGCAGTCATTTGCGTAAAAATACATTGGCGAAATAGTTAGTAAATTACTTAAAATAACTTAAGAACATTTTCTAATAATATAGCATTCGTAGAAAATCATAAATCTTGAAAACTTCTCTAAATTGAGTCCTTTTAAGCCCTTTGAGTTATTATTGTCAAGAATTCAAGTAAGGTTTCTGATAAATTAATATGTTATATTAGGCGACCGAGTAAACTTTGTTACTGTACTATTTTAGTAATTTCTTCTAAAACAAGGATTTATTGATGGAATGTGTATTTATTCTATAACCTCTACAAATCTCTCACCAATAGTTTTGTAAGTGAAAGGGACAGACGATTGTACTGGGTCGTGACAATTGTAAAGCAATCTAGAGATGCATGTACGCGTGGTGTCTTTTAACCCAAAACTTTGTCATTATTTGACTAACTATCTGTTTTGTTTTTTTACGTAAGCAATTACATTTTTACTCAATCGTTTCATGTTGTAATCAATGGCGTTTATATTTGGTGTTACGACATTTAAAGGATGCTTCAAATAATCTCAAAAATCGAACTCGTTATCTGAAGTAAAAAAACAACGAAGTGAAAGCAAAAATCACATTGGTATTTTTCACACGATTGATGAAGACTGAAATTTTGCTTCCATGTAAACATATATGTAGTTCCTTATTAGGCGTAATATAAGCATTTTCTTAGTTTCTGTCCACCGGATACAATCTTGAGTTACGACAGGGGCAAAGTGTTAGTAAAAACTATCTTCTGATATTGTTTATCTATATCTATATTTAAGAAATTTCCGCCTATTTACTGACTCATCACAATATCTCTGCATTTAGCGAATTGAAATTTGGTTGGAATATTTCTTTGGAAATTTATGAGATAGGCTTATGTCTCTAGCATTGGACGTCTTACTTTTGAAATAATGATGATGGTGATATTTTTTTGGCCGAGTAGAGGTCAGATAACTACCGATTCTACAAAATTTTTGTTTATTAAATACACGGACGGTAGACAGCTTGTATCTAATATATGAATGCAAAGGTCAATGTCCTCGAGAAGCCAACTCTTGAAGGTAAATAGATAACATTTGACATGAAGAATATCTCGTAAAACATTTCACAATGTATCTTAAGCAAGGCGTACATTATACGTTGCGAAGGAAAACACTTGTGAAATATAAAGAATAAATTTTCAGTCCGGATACATAAAGTTTCGTAGTTTGCCAGAAGTGAAATGAGAAAAATTACAACTGTGCCATAAATATATTTTTTAATTATTTTTAGCTATCTTCTTAAGATATATTTGGAGATTTTTATGAGTGCATATAAATGCTTAAGTGATAAGAGTATCTCATGGTTATGATTCGAAGAAAAAAAGTAGTTAGCTAAAGATTCCAGAAAGTTGTAGCTATATACCGATACTGTCTTACGTAGTCTGATCAAGTGGCTTCCCGTAACCTGGAAAATGTCGTTGGTCAACGAAGTGAGTGGCCTACCCACGCCTCGGCTATTCGCTCGTGATCGCCACTCTAGCGTCCTTGGGCCTCAGATGCCGTCGGTAGACCGATGTGTCCAACTCACTGCTACTTTAAGCGAGCAATTCTTTGAACTACGTCCGGAACTTGATTCTTCGTGAATCAGATTCTGTGTTAGACACACACACACACAAATATATATATATATATAAATATATATATATATATATATATATATATATATATATATATATACATAATAATAATTTCTTCATTAGATTAATTAACACAGTTTTTGACATGGTTATCTAGAAATTTATATGTTCTCAAACATCGCGTGTGCGTCTTGTCAACCGCGCTATCTCCATGTTACCGTTCACATATCTTAGCGGTTCGAGCTGAGGCTCGTTCGGAAGATCCTAACCTTCGCTACCTAATAAGTAATCCTAGGCTATGTGTCTCAGAATCTTCTGCCATGTGGGCAACATTCTTATGTCATGTAATCTAAGTCTAGCCATTACTGTATTGAAAATTAGGCGTACATAAAATTTTATATGTCAACGACTTATCGATTCACACAAGTACGGTAGGTAGGATCGAGAAAAACATCAATAAAATACAATTTCCCTTACGTGAAATAAAAGAAATATTACCGCGGAAACCTTGATTTTCAATCGGACCGCCAGTATCCCCAAGAGATGTACGATAGATGTATCTCCTACCCCAATTTGTCGGAGCCCGTCCAAATAAATCCTAAGAGAAACGGCGCGAAAATTTGACAGGCCGTATAACATAGAGAAATGCGTGTTTGTTTTAAAATGGCTCGTTTAAATGGTACATTATGGTTGAATCGAGGTCGCGAATGCGGTACAGGATGCCAGAGAGAATATATATATATAATACAAGTCAAGCGCTATGTTCAATAGAACGTCGAAGTATAAAGTTTATGGTTTTAAATATCGCATTTTTGCGTCAGATTATAGAGACTTTTATTTAAGTGTTTATCGAACATACGTCCTGTGCTTACTGTGAATATTATAGATATATACATACGATATATAATATACATGCTGATTCGGAAAAGCTGTATATATTATATTATGTATAGCTCATTTGCTGCCTATTAATGTATAGTACACCCATTCCAAAACTCATTGGTTTCAGAAATAATAAATAACGTAATAAAAATGTAGTAAAAGAAAGTTTTTTTTTAAATTCAGATTTCTCCATATTAAAAATTATTGCTTACTCTGTGTCCCTGCAGGCTTTTTACTGTCAAAAGTTATAGGCACGTTGCATTGTGATATAAAAAATAAATTAACGCAAAATATTTCAGAGCGATCACTATAAACAGGATGATTGCTACACATATTTTTACACATATTTCCAATCAGTCTGTATATAGATATCGAATCTTCATAAAGGACATTCAAATAGGCGTTGTCTATTGCGTGTGTACATAACAATTATAATATTACAATTAAACAGTTCTCATTAAGACATAATTGAAACTATTTAATAACTCAATAAAATGTAATATAATCAAACGTACATAGATTTGTTTAATATACGCCTGGCGGGCTAACCTGTGACTTTTGGAAGGATTGTTTGTGACTCTTAATAAATTTACCCGAATTTCCTTTCTATTTTTTGTTATTATATTTGAAAAAATATCGTTTCATGTGTATTTCAATTTGTATTTTAATAACTGACAACAAATATGAAAGCATTTGCATTGTTCCTGTTAACCTAGGTAGCTTTTGCAGCTTCATTGGAATTGAGTTCGTGGAACTGAAGGGTCCGCGAATTAAAAAAAATACTGGTCACATCATATGCCAGTTGAACAATGAAAAACTTAGTACAACTTTATACAAATCAACATATTTTAATTTTATAATATCTATAAGGATTATTTATGTAGAATTTTTATCAATAGCCTTTTAAACAACTAATTAAATTTTTTAATTTCGAAAATCTGCTTGGTTTATTGAAGAGCTTGGCTACCACTGAAGTAAACATTGTTCAAAGACGTCTCTTTAAGTATTTTAATTGTTTACCTTCTGATAACTTGATTTGGCGATGAGGTACTGTTCTTACGTTAATCAGTAATTAAATATTATCACTTTAGCTAAATAAGAGATACTAAAGGGGGAATTTCTTCATTTTACAAACAAGAGTTTACCAAACTAGAGGTGAAAGAGAGTGGTTCCCAAATTAATAGGCGCGTGGAAGGTTCTTATGAAGAGAAAGATTGCGAGAAAACTGGTAAAACTACATTTTCCCCTGTAAAACACAGAGTACATATATAGTGAGAGTTAAACCTATTAAGTAAATCAAAAGCTAAAAGATTATATACTGGTAATTAATAAAATAAAAATGTCATGCCTATGAATCATTGCTATAAAAGTATATTCACATTATTAATATCTATAGATGTAGAATATTTATGATTCAATAAAATAAATATAAAAAACATATAATATCTAACTGTTGTAATATTAATAAATGTACTTATAATTATATTAACAATCTTCGATAATAGAAAAGTTTTCTGTAAGTAAGTATTAATTTTTAATATTACTTCTCAATGGGCACTAAGTGTTGAGTTCAGTTACATTTAAATGACTCAAGTTTTCAGTTTTATTACGATCTATAAAGCGCTCCGGGCAAGTTTCTTTGAATCCGTATTAATTTACAGCGCAAGCCGCCCACCCATCGCTCCGTTTCCGCCATATTTATTCATATTACGTGAGAAATACGCCGGATTACTTGACCTATATTTGTAAGGAATCATTTGGCAAAAGAAATTTACAGTACTTGTCTTTAAATATTCCGTAATTTTACGTTTAAAAATATTTTCATTTCAGATACCATTACGCGTTTTACTATACCGTATTTTTTCCTGTAATTAGACGAACTTAAACGTGCAACGTGAATTCAAAAGTCAGTTTTTACAAAAAAAATTCATCTATTGTTAACATTAACGGTACACTGTTTTCTAGACAAAATAGAAACTAGAGAATGAAGAATGAAGTGATCCGTAGACGAACAAAAATAACCGACATAGCTGTTGCATTTGATAGGCCACATAGCGCACTGAACAGGTGACCTCAGGGGCCTTAAGATTCTGAAGTGGAGACCACAGAATTGCAGGCACAGCGATAAACGTTCAGGCCCAAGATGGACAAACGACCTTCAAAGATTCGTTGGAAGACTTTCACAAGACAAGACATCCAGGATACAGGCTGTTTCTATACGGTCCTAGTCTCTGAGGTCCATGAAGCAGGACTAGGTAGTCCAGCAGTGAACGTCTTACGGATGAAATGATGACGTGTATAAGACTGTTTTTATGTAAAAAAATTATGTAACTTTAAAATATTTTAATGTTGTTACATTATTACATAACAAGCCCTGTACCATATTGATAACGAGATAAATACACCCTTACATTTACATAGGAGCACAATGTCAATATGACTTTTGTACGACGCATGTCTTTACAATTTGGCGTGTTTTTAAAGTGATTTCTAATTAAACTGTGAATTGATGTACATGTGTTCTAGTTGAATTTACGAGATGATTTGCTTTCTAACAACCTTGGCAAAGTACATTGGTAAACTATAATGTAATGAAAAATTCTATTTCAATCTCTTTATCAGCAACAAAGATGTGATTCATTGAGAAGACGATGATATGTCTCTTGTACAAATTTTTACGGTTTGCTACCCGTTCTTCCGACTAATTATACCAATTTTTGGTTTATCTCTACTTTGTACTGAGTGTACTATTACATGTTTTGATTATTGTGCTTTATATTATTTTTTGGTTCGGATTTTGGGGCCTCGTACTCCTCTCCACGTTTGCGCAGGGATCTTTTTTGCAATAATAATTCTTTCACGTTTTCTTTTGTTTTTGTTCGTTCATTCATTCTTCTTTCTTCACTTGACTTTATTTTTTATTTCTTCCCATTCTTTCCCATACCTACATCGCCTCACTATCATCACATTCTTTCATGGGTTCTACATTTACATTCCTTTTATGACTTAATTTCTTTTGTTTTTCATTTATCTCATTTTTTTGATAAATCTTTATTCCTATTTCTAATTTTATTTCTCTTTTGTACTAGCTAAATCATAGATTAAGTTTGTTACGATTAAAACAATAATACCACTTTTATTAGTACTTATTATTATTATTTACCTTTTATCACTATTCTAACTACTTTTTTTTTAAAAATCCTGACGGATCTGCTGTAGTTCCTCAAGGTTTATTAATATAATACCAATGAGGCAATGTTTTCTTCTTTTATTCTCTCTGTTAGTCGATACTGCATTCCATTCTTAGCCACCCGAAGACGGGACAGCTGGTGATCGCGTGCACCATACTCTAGTCCACATTCGAAGCACTGATGCACAAAGGACTTTCCTTGAGCTTAATCCTGAAAAGTTACTCAGAGAATCCTCTGTGCCCGCGTGAGTTCTTTATATTATGGACTATAACAAGTAGTACACTTTAACATTTAACACTTAATGGAAATAAATATTTTATAAATAACTTAAGAATACATTATCAGGTTAAAAAAATAGGGACCTTTTTTATGTTAAGACATGTACCACTGGGTGATAGGTGTAAAAACTTTAAATAAGTGAATACTGTTAATTTGTCAATTAATATATATATGGTACACTCTATTCAAAACTCAATGGTTCCTGACATTATAAATTATGTAATGATAATTGCGTTTTGAAAATTCGGACTACATACAATAAATAAAAATAAAATTATTGTTTACCATCTGTCTCTGCAGATTTTGCACCTCCAGAAGTTACTGGCATGTTGCATTCCAATGGAAAAAAATAAATTACGATAACAGATTTCCGAGAAAGTGGAAGTAGGTCTTACAGCTTCAAAGCTTTTTTTGCTTTCATATGAGCTATACACATCCCTTTTAAGCTCTTATGTGTATAATCAACAGCTTGTTTTATAATATAAAAATAAACTGTATTTTCTTTCAAATGTAATTGAAATAAACGGAACTGACGTTACTGGATGCCTTTCAAAACTGCTTACAGCTGTTGACCCGGTTAGAGAAACCAACGAAAGTGGCGCCAGCTAGGCAATTAGCAAATGTCTCCTTAATAATAATAACTTTGCGGTTGTTCAACGCGGCATTGGAGAAGGTTAATTAGAATATTATGTCTCCATGAGTGAGTGTGAGTCAAGTCAGAAAATCACGAGCGGCATGTCACGCAAACGACTGGCTATAGAGTCGACTGGAACTTGTGGCTTAAGTGACAAACTTCAAACCCTAGTAAAAAAAAATTAAAATGAAATTGATTATTTTGATTGAGTTCTCTCTGTACAGAATATTTTAAAGCGATGAATGTATTAGCTCATTTGTCAATTAATAAATGGTGCACTCTTATCCGAAAAGAAATGATTTTAGAAATATTAAATATATAGTAAGAAAAAACCTATTAAATATTTGAATAACTAGATATATTTCATTATTGTTTACTAATGATTAGTGTAGACTTAGTACTGCCAAAAGTTATTGTTAGTCACATTACAATATATAAAAATAAAAAGCTCGAAGAATTACTTATCTGAAGTCGCAGCGGCAGTACACATCGCGCGTGTAATTGACAGCAGTAGAGTAAGAAAGCTTTTCGTGGGAACCACAAGTCCGTAGACGCGGTGAGGATAGGCTTTCCACTAGGTCGCGGGAAGTCGCTGAATGCAGGCAGCGTAAGACCGGTTATTGTGGAACCCATCGGCTGTCATGATAATCATGAGCATTATTCGTGTTATGATGGACATTAAGGTGGTCCTCGCAATGCTTATGACTTGTACCACAGTCCAAAACAGAGCGCGACCGCGTCAGGTGCTCATCACATCACATCTCCCCGTAACCCGATAACCAGGGCCAAAGCGGCGAGGCAGAAACATCGAGCCCCGGCCTCCTAACTACCGAATTCAGCTCCGGAGAAATTACCCGACTATAAACGGCCGTCTAAAATTAATTACATCGGGACAGCATCGATCGCTACGCAAACATTTATGTCACACCGAAACAAATTAAGTTTTAGTTTGTAATTGGGTTTTTTTATGGCGGCAAATGTTTATTGAGTGATGTTTACTATGTGTTATACTGTTTGGATTACGTTTTACGTATTCGTTCGTTTATTTAAAATATAAATGAAAGCCTGTACGTTTTAACGTAAATAAATGAATGCGATGTTGTATTAGTCGCTATGTACTTACAGATGCGTAAAGAGTTAGTTATTTAGATAGTTTTAATTCATTTTATGCTGTGTGATTTTCTCGCATTGCTTTTATTTTTAATTGTACTTACTTATTTAATTACATTAGCAGCTAATTAACTTAAGCTTTTAGGTATGTGTTCCCTAAATATAGGATAAATTTTGAACTTATTACTATGGAGAAAAAAGTTAGTAAACAAAATAAGCTACTTGGTTATATACCACATTATATGGGAACCGTTATCAATGATTAAATAGAGGCTATGAATATTTGTGTTAACATTGATGATTAGCGTTTGCATAAATTGATGTCTGGGGGCACTAAAGTCCGTCGATAGTATTTTATGTATAAAATACATCAAATCTATTGCAGACGATGCATCGTGCATAACCTGTGAATATACTGGTATTTTTTTTTTTAATTTTTAGAAGTGAATCTGTAAAGCTGTTCTAAAGAACTGACTTTAAAATGTCCCTTGTCGGGGATCTTTAAGCGACAAGATCGTAGTTGCGTCGTTGTAAAAAGAAATTGCACCGTCGGTAGCCGTGCTGCTGAACCTTTAAGTTAGTGTAACATTGGTCTTTACGCGGTGATATTTTGTAGTAAACCGAGAAAATTTATCTTCATTTTCAGACGTTTGAAGAGACACTATCAAGATCAAGCTAAAATGAATTACTTACTTAATTAAGAAAAAAATTGAATCTTTTAATTTACCTTCAAAAATCATTTCAGCTGTAAGAAATTCACTGCTGGATATAGGCTCCCCTCTTGGATTTAAATAGGACATGTTAAAAGGGACCTGCATTCAACGTCTTTCGACAATCTTAACAAGATTGTCCACTGTATGTCGAATGAAAATAACGGACATAGCCTAGTTAAATGACAAGTTGAAGTGGCAGACGAAATTGTGCGCAGAGCAAATTGAAGCTTTAAAATTCTGGAGACTAGCGCAACATGGTGGATGTTAGTTGCTAGTCTCCCATATCATAAGGTGGACAGACAACATCATTAAGGTCGTCGAAAGACTCTGGATGGAGACCTCTTCAAACCGGTCTTTTCAGAAATCTATGAGGTAGGCTATGTCAATGGATATCCTATGACTTAAATGATGATGTGGCTAAATGATTTATCTGAACAAATGTCAACAAAACAGGTCAGTTAAATGTCATGTTGATTTGCAGACTAAGCTGGGTGTCAAATTACTTGTCTATTAGATCTGTAGATAATAAGTGGTTCATACACATTTGATTCAATTTTTTATTTTACGAATTTGATTCCTTTTTTCGTTATGTGCACATTTATATGCATCATAAAATAATGACGAATAAATTTAGATATGTCAAATATTTTGGTCCATCGATTAGTGTTTACTGAGTAATTTATGATGCGTTCTTCATTATCATCATGTCAGCTGATAGACGCCCACTGCAAAGCATAGGCTTCCTTTAAATATTGACAAAATGAGGTGTATGTCGCTGCCCGCATCCATCGAGTCCACGCGACCTTGACTATGTCGTAGGTCCACCTAGGGAGTAGCACACCCACGTCGCGTCTACCAGTTCGTGATCTCCACTCGAGATTTTTTTGGTCCCAACGGTTACTTCGGTGACAGTGACTTTGGTTCTTCGACGGATTTCTTGATTCTGATTCGATGCGTTATTATTTCATGAATCATTATCAAAGGTTATAAAGCGACATGTCTTTTAATTGAGTTTTTGTATTAAATTATCTATAGAATATAAATATTATCCTTTATGTTCTGGTATAGTAATTGTTGCAGTTATTAAAGCAATTACTAATGTTGAAGTTAATATTGGCTATTGGATAATACATATTGTAGTCGGTATTTTTGAATTAAGAATTGATTGAAGGACTTTTATTCTATGAATTATATTCGTTTTCATTAATATTTTTTTTATAATTCTTGATTGTAAGTGTTCAAAGAAGCAACGATCTAATGGGGGACATCAGAGAAATCCATTTAAAATTCGAAGACCGGTATGGATCGATGTGGTTTTATAAATAACATTCCTGCCGTCTAGTCGGCGTGACTCCGCCCCCAAACCACCCCTACCCCGTGTTGGGGGTCAATGACACCGTGGGGTTTAGAGTACGCTAGCATTATGGGGTGGGACATGTGCAGTCGACCGCATGGAGGATGTCTTTGCTTTCTGTCTACCCCATGTAGGGAACTGGGTGTAAAAAAGTTACTAACAGCATGTTCGGTTTCAGGTTTCTCGTATTGATTATCATCGTTACGAATATTTCTAGAACATGTCATATTGCTAAAATAGACGCCAAACTGTTTTTTGACACGCTTCATTAATTTGTTCCACCATAGTGTCGATTAATTCCAAGTAATATGAAAATACCATTCATCGATGTAAAAACGTGTTAACACATTGGGTCAGTTAACTAATTTTGCGAATTATTACGTCATTGCTAGGAAAAGTGTAAATAAAAACAAGGGGGTAACATTCTGCTTACCCAATTTTATCTTCTCAATCTTTCCGTGAAAATACAGCTTCTATAACATCTTTTTAATAAAGTGTTTTAAAACAGGAAATATTTTTAGACGTCGTTAATATCTAAATTTTGCTAACCAAAAAATTAATTCTTAATCAAAGATTTTATTTATTTTAATCGTTATCGATTTATAGTTTTTTAATTAAAACAAACAATCCAACATTAGCAAAGATACAATATTTTAGTATACATTATTTTTTAATAATATTTATTCATTTATGAAAATCACATATCAGTTATAAATTCTTTAGTATTTTATAATTTATAAACTGTCAAGTGAGGCCTATGGTCAGAAGTTTAAAATATTACTTCTAATAACGAAAATATGCAACGCAAGCACTTAAAGATTGTGTGACATTTATGGACTGAAAGCAGTTTCTGTAACAGCAGCATAAAGTTGGTTTAAGCGTTTCCAATCCGGGAGTGTATATATCAAAGACAGATCTGGCTTTGGTCGCCCATTTACGGATAACAGACGCAATTTTTGAAAATATAATAAAAAATAACTGAAAAAAAAATTGTCACGGTTTTTCACATAAAATGTGAATGAGCGTTTTTCATTCTGTTATTAAATCAAAAATAAATTTCAAAGATTGTTTTGATTTTCTTCAATCTGTACTATGTATGTGCTTCACATTCATATTGTACTGAGAAGCAACATAAGGCTTAGCTTGGTGGCGATAAGAAACAATTTTTCTTTATTAAACTTGTTAATTGATTATTTATATTTAAGTTGTATAACACTTGAATCTAGAATCAAAGGCAGTTTTCTTTTGAAAGCTGTATGTCTTATAACGGAATAAGAACAATAAAATAACGAAGGGCAAACATAATGATAATTATACAAAAAGCGGCCAAAGTCGCGGGTAAACACTAGTGCAATGTAATCGTAGTATAGGGCAGTAAGGTGGGGGTTGGCGTTTTCGCAACAGCTTCTTATTATCACAAATGGGCATTCCGCTGCGAGCCGGACGGCGAGATGCAAACTTTTCTAATTAATTAGAACGAACGCGCAATCAGTACGTTTTATTAGATCAATAAAGGCCAAATCGACAGCCTAATACGAAATTCTCGTATCTTTAGTTTTCGGCCTTTCCGTAGGACTTCGGTGGGGTGGCGAAGGCAGATTCAGTTTTAATACATTGGTTCTGTACATTGGAATAAATGAAAAATTTATTAATTCTTTCGAATAGGCTTTGCATTTACTGAAAGGTCTGGAATGTTATTCTACCGAGATGTAAGTAATAAAGGTGGATTATTACTGTATTCGCCTGGTAGAGTTAATACCAGAAAAGCACAACTTATATCATTAATTAATATCATAACCAACATTTCAGCCACAGGACGTCCACTGCTAGATATAAGCTTTCTCCATAAATTTCCGACAAGCCCAATATAAAGCTGTCTGCTAAATAAAGGTAAATAATGAACAGAGACAGTTTTCTTAATTATCGACTTCACTCACACATTTATCATCATCATCATATCGCTGATACAAGCCCTCTACAAGGAATAGGCCTCCTAAGACAACGCCACTATGACCGGTCTTTTGCATTGCTATATTGTTGCACAGTACTTCTATATCATAATGCTTGAAGATGACATTACAGTTAGTTAACGTATATACCAAGGTCACCGAGATAGCTCACAGAAATGCCCGTTTGAAGTGGCAGTGGGTGGCACATCGCTAGTGCAACCAATGGCTATTGGGGCCACAAGGTTTTACGAGTGGCGATCACAAGTCGATAGACGCGACATGGGTGGGTCGACGACAAAGTTAAGGTCACGGGAAGTTTGTGAATGCGGGCGGCGCAGGTCCGGTCATCGTGGTATTTAGGGGAAGGCCTATACCTTGTAGTGGGCATCAATATGCTAAAAAGTAGATGAAGAAGTTATATAAATGTAAGTAAACGTCAAATATGAATATCGTGTCCCATAAGGATGCTGCACATTAACTGTCTCTGTAGATTATCAGTTTCATCACTTCAGAGACGCTCACTGCTGGCCTCGCACATAGATCTCCTATAGAAACCGTTGCAAGTGGCCTATATCTACGCCAAAGGGCCGTATCCGGCCTCTTTCCCTATAAAGTATTTTGAACTGGCAACAGCACGCTTAATCAATGAAATGCTGAGAAGTTACGTCTCCGGTAGAGTTAGGTTAATAATTTTCCTGTACAATTAACACAATGTGTACAAAGTTTCCAACAAGAGAACTAAACAAGGCATATGATTTACTCATATTATGTAACATAGGGCCACGATAGGCTAGTGTCTGGAAATACTGAGTGCTCTTAAATTTGTAATTTGCAATTTTAAATATCTACCTGTCTGAAGAAAGGAATATTTAAAAGAGATATGGGCTGTACTAATTTGAAAGGCTGTATGAAAATCATTGCGAATGAAAGACTATATAATATTAGCTTTTCAGAATACATTACCAGAAAATTTATGTACATATTTATTTGCATCCTTAATAAAAATATAAGGAATAGTGATTTCGTAAGTGAGATAAAACAATGAAAGTATGTATGTTTACGCTGTGATGTTATGAAAAAAAATTCTATTATTATTAATGAAGAATGTTACAACACCATCATGCCTGTATAAGGTATTTTGTATTTTTACATCCTTAGTATATTTGTTAATTTCAGAATATCCATCAGAAAAATCTAATAGGCCAAGGTAAGTAATCGTTATTGTTATTGAAGAGGCTGGAGATAGGTCACAGAGCGCAGAACAAATTGGCCGCAGGGGCTTTGAACATCTGGAGTGAACTATACGGATCGGCAGAAGCTGGAAGCTGGTGAAAATGCAGGATGCAGGCCGCTTCTTATTGATCCTAATGAAATCTGTATTCAGCTTTGAATGGTTTAAACCATAAAAAGTGATGAAGATTACAAACCTGTTTATTGATTTTTAACCCATATTATTATTCTGCTCCGTATATTAAATATTAACATCACAGCGTCCTCCAAATATGCAGCAACCGTTGTCAGAAGAACAATGCCACCACCAACCCTCCGGATAACGACAATGACAGCTTGTCATTCGTTTCCATAATTATAAATTTGCCGAAGCGCAGGCAAATGCGTTGTCTGGATTTCTAAATAATTAATGTCTAGAAAGTTTCGTAGATTTTAAGACCATTATAATTTGATTAGTTGTGAGTAGAAGTAACTTTAGATTTGTTTGTCTACGTTCTAAACAGTCGCAGAGGGCAAGATGCTTTCTCATTCAGACATCAAAACTAAAGTTAGTTATTCTAACGTGAATATAGCGATTAAAAATTACTAATGGTTTTCACAACGGCAATACAAACATAAAAACTCTTCGACACTTTCTATGGGGGTTTAGGGGAGACGTTTTCAAAACTATACTTCTTTCTGTTTTCAAGAATACTGGAACATGTAAAGTGTGTACAACCTACAATTTTATGGGACATAAATATACGTAATGGCGATATAGTAAAGGTAACAATTACTATGACTTAGTCTACATAATAAGTGGAATAAATTCACAGTTAATTTATAAACATTGGAGATACGAGCAAGAGGTATAACAACGAAATTTCTCTATAGGCTGTTGAAGAACATAGGCGAACATTGGGTCATTTCTCATAAGGTAAAAAATTGGTAAGACAGAGATAGGAGTCAACAACAAAACGAATCAAAGAAGTCACAACGCGATGGACATCCTCACGGTGCATATGGAGTAGCGACTTACGTTTTTATGTTTGATATATTTCCGTGTGTAAACATAAGCACCTTTCAAGAGAGAAGCTATATATGTCGCGTACTATACTATACCAAGTGTTGATTGACTCATTTTATTTGAATAAAAATGTTGCGCCCGATTAGTTAAAATGTTTTTCTTCAATGTCTATAGACATATTGAATATTATAATTCACACTAAGTAAAGTTTCCATAGTACAATTCCATAATGTCTGGAAATAATCGCTTCTTTTGATAAGACCGCCCATTGTACTTTTTTTACTATTATGTTACTATGTTCATATATTCTAGCCTGCACAGTGAAGAGTATTAAATGAAATACAAAACTATCACCTGCAAAAGCCCCAATTAACGATTCTAAATCGGTCTTTGACCAGAAGACTGACTGATTTTGTTCTCTATTTTTGGAATGTATGGTCTAGTAATTCATTAGATAATAATCTCATAGAGTTTGAAAGAGTTCAATAAGTTTTAGATAGCTATTTCCTTCGTTGTTTACATAGAGAAGTTTTAAAAGGGTCAGAATGAATGTCGATTATTCACATTTCTAGCTTGTATTACAGCAAACATAAATTTTACAATTAGATCCTCATAAATTAAAATGCCGTTTCACTTTTCTCAATTTCTATTTAGTCCGTTCCATTTTTAAAACCGTTTTTATGAATTAATACAATAACTCGTTTGAGTAAACTGATTGGTACAAAGTGTAATAAATGTATTTATGTAAGCGATAAAAATTTTTTTGGACAGCTGAAGAATTTCTAATTTTTAAAAATGGATTGCGACTCTCCTATGCGGATCCCTATGAGTAAGGAGATCGAGTGTGGGAATTACGAGGCAGTTAAATAGAATAAAGCATATTTCGTTTATTTATTCCATTACTTAATTGCAAAATGCTTTACGTTTGTTCTGTTAGTATTGTATATTTACACTTAAAGTTGTTTTCATGTAGTTCTCTTCATACCCGTTAGATTAATGAAGTTTGAAGATACAACTTCTACTATTAGAATATTTAGTAGGTAAATATCTTTTATGTCAACTTTTCACACACATATATTTTAGATAACATATGGTAAATTAGGTTTCTTGCGTTCAGAGAAGGAATGCAGACGATGTATGTGTCAGTGTGATCGACTTGTTAAATCACATTATTGAAATAGATTATTCTAGAAACATAATTTTCTCGAGTAGTCCGGTCACTAGGTGGACCGTCGAGAAAGAGAACGTGAGAAGCACTTGGATATAGGCAGAGATAGACCGGTCATCGTGCAGAACTTCGGAAGAGGCCTATACCTTGCAGTGAGAGTCTATTAACTGATGTAATGATGAAAATTGCATATACACTACCGTCAAAAAGTTTGGAAGCGCATCTGTTATTGGCTAAAACGAAACAACATCTGCTATTTGCGGTAAAAATTTGTAATAAAAATATTTGCAGCTTCTTACTATTCTTTACATATTAACAAGTGGATCGTCGGCTTTCGTCAAACATGTTTTAACAATTTCTTAGATTTTAACGAAACAGTGTTTTATTACTTAGGACTGCGGTTGCATTCTTTTGTGGCGTTGAAATGTTGTTGTCGGTATTATTTTTTATATTTAAGATTTTTGGGTCCTGTTTAGATGCACTTGAGTATTGGCACGCGCAAGTTGTGATATTAAAATTATCTGTATTCGTAAATTATTGACTACGGCTTTACCCGCAGTTTTTCTTCTGAAAATGGCAAAATGCAAGCAAATCATGCTTGAAGAGCGAAGTGCTATTTGTATGCTATATATATAACACAAATTGAAATGTAATTAAAAGCTTGTCGATATCATATTGTTCCATTTTAAAGCCTAAAGAAATGTGTGTTCTTTAACTGTCGTTAGTTTTGCAACTGGCAATGCCTTTCATGACATCATTTGAACGACAAATCTATATGTGTCATGTCGAAAGAGGAATCTATATATATGTAAGAAAGGATAAGGAGATAAGAGAAAATACCAAAAAGTTGGGCATTATAACGTACCTTTAGGGGTTCCAATCCAACAGTTCAACAATGCAAAGCTATGCTAAATTATGCAAGTTCGCTAATGTATTTCGAAAGCAGTGATTTTTTAAAGATTAGATTATGCTTTTATTTCTGGAATGTTCTCGAATCCAAAACGGTACGCTGACGTAAGTCTCTCCAGTCGCAATACATTAACGTCTTGCCACATACAAGTTGCATTTGTTAGTTAAATTCTCAGATTGAAAATCAAGAGTAATTGTCTCAACTATTGAGGCAATTAGCGTTGAATGAACGACCATGTGGCTCTATAATAAACATTCAATTGTGTAACTGAACACTTGAATCTCTTTCATTAATCTTTTCAATGGTATATGCAATCTAGACAAAATTGTTATTATTACCATGTAAATGGATGGTCTCAAAATAAAATATTTGCTTCCATACCTGATTGTGTTACGCTGTTACAGTAATTCTGTTTTCTTTATTATCACTTTACACTTTTATGTAATAAACACTAAATTTTTTTTTAAAAAAATGGCCGCTTTAATGAGAAAACACAACAAAGATTCATATCAGAGCAACAAATTCCAAATTTAAATGTAGCAAATATTTATTGTAAGAGTATTTACGGCCAGGATAAAAATATATACTAAGCGTTAAAAATATATTTAATATTAATTAAGTATTAAAATTGTAAATATTTTTATAAAATATATAATTAAGTTTATTGTTATAGATTACGTAAAATTTTATAAAAAAAATTCCTTATAAAAGTTACATTGGAAACGTCAATAGTTTTTTTTTTTTTAGTTAACGTGAACACGATTTAGACAATTCACAACAACAGGAATTCATAAGGTTGATTAGATTTAATTTAGTATCATTTAACAAAAATCTAAAAATATCTTTGTGACAAGAAAAAAAGTTTAATTTTTTAGAAAAAAAAGCTCGAAGCAGATTGATTAAGAATACATTCGCAATCAGACAGAAGCCAGCGTCTCTGATACCGCAGCTTCCAACCGTGCCAATGAAAGAGAGATAATCTAAAGTGGAGGCCTAATAGTAGACCTATTGGATTATAAATCTGCATAAAAATTTTTGTTTGTTATCGCAAAGTAAAGGTAACAGTTACATAAAAGTAGATGAACCATTGAGTTAGAAGGTGGCCAAACTCGTAAATAGCTGTGAACTAGGACTAAAACTCTTCAACTTCTTCTCTTCTTGTGGATACATTGGTCTCCAAGATAATATCTCACCTTAGGCTATCATTAGACATACGTTTAACATTCCGATTGTCTGATAAGGCTTATCGATGGTTCAGCTTGTTACTATTATCGAGTTTTTAAGTATTATATAAACTATGTACATGAAGTTAGCATTGATCCAGCCCATGGACGCCCACTACGAGGCAAAGGGGTCTCTGAAATCCCAATCTCTTTGGGGGGATATACCATAATCGCCGCACTTGCGCATGCGCAATTACCCGCAATTGGCGATTTATTTGTAGCATTATAATACGCAGAGGGCGCTGCTGCCCATCTTCTGGCAACTTGTTTGTGAGCAGTGGTAATTTGATATAATTAAAGCACAAAGCGTGCATTATTTAAGATTGAATTAAAGAAAACGTATCCACGATCGACGACTGCAAGTCTTAATCCCCTATCGCTAGGCTTCCACTGCTTATGACGTTATACAGAGCGAAAAACTGAAATAGACTGTTTTCCAGCCAGAGGGTAATCCGTCGAGGAGGTCACGTCCCACTGCAATGAAGAATATGACACAAAGATGAAATGAATGTCTGCTATCTCTTCAGTTTAAATAAATAAGAAGCGATGTTTTAAATGTCTAATCCATGGTTTATTTTTAAAATGAGTAATTTGTAATTAATTTTGTACTAGTAGAACTTACGTAATTTAAATAAGTATTTCATGTACGAATAATATATTCCTTGCAATATTTAAATAGATTTATGTCTCTGCATTACAAGGAGAGATCAAAAGGATTACTTACATGTATTCTACTTATATCGTAACCAAGAAAAGCGGATGTTGGATTAACTTAAAAGCCAACGTAACGTGTGTCCTTGGAATCGGATTTGTTATTTGTATAGGAAATATAAAAGTCTTTTATGTTTTTGTATCAAATCTTTTAGTTTACCTTATAGGAAAAGATATTCTATTTATTTTACTTTTAAATCCAAACAGCGGTATCTAGTTTCCGTGACTAAATCACTTTAAAGGATGAAAGATGTTGGAACCCACTTGTACTTTTTTGTACCCAAGAAAACCAACCTTTCTGTAGTAAAACGTAATCGCTATCTCTTTCAAAATTGACGAGAACTACCCAAGGATAAGGAAATAAAGATTAACTATTCATCTTTTGCTTCTCATCAATGCACGACACCGTATGTTTTGGCAGGCTTTAAAGAGGTGAACTACCGTTTCTGGCATATCAAAGTAGGCAGCATCGCCTTCCAGATGGGCGCCGACAAATGTCACCCTATATTTCTAGATTTGTCTAAAAGTAGTACAATATACAATAGAAAAGAATAGGACTCAGAAGTAAACTAAAAAGGATAGAGTTTCCTGAGCTAATCGTGAATAAGACAATACAGGTTTAGTAAATAAAACAATTAAAACTGCTTTAATTGTATAAAAATAAAACAATAAATAATTGAGTCAAAACTGTGATAATGTAGCAATGTGGTCAAAAAACGAAGGTGGTAGAAGGAAAGGAAGGTGTTGCACGGGAGACGATTTGAATGTGTAGAAAGAAATAGACATTGCGAATGATGAGAAGAGAAAGTGAAATAAAAGAATAAAAATAAAAAAAATCTTTACCAGAGATATAACTTCCCTGTACCACACATTGCAGGAGGAAACGAGATGTCCCCAAAAAGATTTTTTATTTAAAAAAAAATTAAATAAACCTTCGCGATAAGTCTATGGAATATTTAGAAGTTACATAAATACGCACCGTCATATTAAAATTACGGCAATGATATCCATGTTTGCAGGAAAACAAAGCCTATAGCGGCTTAGGTTGGTTCCCATAGTAGATCCATGGCGTAATACTTACACCTTACCAGGTATTAAATCTAATATATAAAATTCTCGTGTCACGGTGTTCGAACTTGAACTCTTCTGAAACAGTTTGACCGACTTTTACCAAATTTTATATGCGTATTCAGTAGGTCTGAGAATCGACTACTATTTATTTTCCGTACCCCTAAGTGTTAAGGGTGGTCCACCCCTTAATTATTTTTTTTATTTTTTAGCCATTTTTTTTGTTTTTTATTATATTATGATATAGCATACTAAAATACATACAACCCTAAATTTTTACCCCTGTACGATCAACATTTATTTTTATTTGTTAAATCAAAACTTAAATTTTTTTTTGCAAAACAACGTTTGCGGGATCAGCTAGTAGAACTATAACATAGGTACAATTCCTGGAAGTCGCTGGATGCGAGCAGTGCAAGATCAGTCATTGTGGCGATCATAGGAGTTGCCCAATTTCGTGCAGTGAGCGTGGGCTGACATGGTAATGCTGAAAGTTCTTGTTAAAAAACCGTATATGACGAAAGTCTAGCGTCGCTTACTGTTTTAATTACCTCGTCGTAGTCATAAGAGCATTTCATTCATTCCAGTGCCGAAGTAAAGAGGCACCGTCGCTAATGATTTGAATTCTCGAACAACCTCGGGACAATCCGGCCCCGTGATAAATGAGGAGCAGTTTGCAGACGCGAAATTTAACGCAAGTTGAGAAAACTCAATTTCCTGTTCAAAGGTACTGCAGACAACCGTCGGGAGCTCGCAGTCCGACTTGTGTTTGTTTTGAAATGCGGAGTACGCGTATTTATTTTGTAAGGATCGTGACACATTAGCTTGCTTTTTTCTATACAACAATTATAAGAAAATACTTTTTAAATACTTTAATTTTTTATTTATTTACATGCAAGATAAATAGTCGGAGGTAATTAAACAATGTAATAGTGTAATTAAAATAAAAGCTAATTACAACCTAGCTTGTTTTTAATTTTTTAATTAATTATTTACGGAAAACTCACAAATATATTAATATTATTATTAAGCTCTGTTTTTATTTTTACACATCAACATAATTTTTATTTCAATTGTTAGTTAGTCTTGTTAAGATGTTAGTCTAATGTTACCATGGTTAGTTTTTTTTTTTATTGATGTGGATCCCGTTAGGGTGACGGCATCCTCTTTTGTTTTCCAGTATTGTCTATTTTTAGCAAGAATCAAACAATTTCATTAGCCCACCTTTTTGCTCTACCGATATTTGATATTTTGCCCCAAAGGTTCTCTCCAGCGAGACACTTTTAGGGTCTATCTATGTCTTTAATCCTCGAGATATGACCAGCATATTGACATTTTAAAGCCTTCGTTGAGGCATCAGTTGTTTTAGTTTTTTCCTGATAGTTTTTGATAATAATATAAACATATGTAGTAGTACACTATTTTACAAATACATATTATCAAATTATAAACGAAGGAACGGTGATAGAAAAGTGTAATATTTAAAAAAAAATTAAAGTATCACCTTTTTAATTCTTTCAAGGTGACTATCGCATATTGCTTACAGACATTATTGTGGTTATTATTCGCACGCACAAACACAACTTCTCACGCAAAATACTTTTTTATTTGTTATATTAAGTACACATATGGGTATATAACATCATAAAGCCTCGTAAGATATAATAATTGTAATATTGTGTATGTTGTTATTAGGTTTGATTTTCGAGTTACAAAATTTATTTCAAAAGAGATAATTCAAAACACTCGCGAACCTGGGGATGAAACTGAAGGAACATGGCTTTTGTGATGGCAAACATAATTATGCTATAATGATATTTATTAGATCTAACTGAGCGGTTAGTGCTGTTGAAATGATTAGTTACGTAAGTCTTGTATAGTGCTATCACGCAGCTACTAAACATTAACATTTATCATTGATACTTTTGCTAATTAGACATCATAGCCACTGCCAATAATAGTTATCTCCATTTCAAGCCTATGTCCGCTGTCGGACACAGACCTCCCACACACGTTCCTAACAGGCCCTGTTGAAAGCTGTCTGGGTCCTAACTTCCGAGTACCTTAATAATGTCGTCTGATCATCTTTTGGGTGGACAGATGTCCAATATTGGACCTTTAGCTATATGCCAGCAAAATAATTGACTTGTTGTTTATACTCGTTCCCCCTGCTTTGTTTGAGGCAGGGATGTGACAATGCGGGTGTAAGTAATTTTTTCATTTTTATCTTTCTTTTTTTCCTTACAAGTTATTTCTCTTTTTTCTTCACATCCTTCATAAATTCTTCACGTTCTGATCTTCTTTCATACGTGGTATTTCTTTTCTTGTCTAAAATCCTAATCAAATTGTTTCTTATTTCGCAGCATATAATTTCTTGTTTTCTTTCTTTACAATTTTTGTTACCCGACTTTTTATTACCTATATTATTATATTAGTGTGGTTTATATCCTATATGAATTCGTTTTTATAGTAATGTGCATTATATTATTTTATTAATTTTTATACATTTATATATTTAAGATCAAACACTTGTGTAGCGTTCACATCATGTTACTGGCCACTACGAATACTTTTTTGTTTTAAATCATTTTTGCCTTTTTAGAATTCAAATTCGAACGTGGATTTGAATTCAGACGTCGCAAGTAATGTTACAGTCATGCTATTGGGGCTGATTTTGAGGATCAAATACCACAACCCCCCGCTAAACGCCTAAACTTAAATAGTTATGGGAGAGAAGAATGACAGAAAAGCCTGATTTCAAAGAAGCTAGTATCATCCTGAGTTACTCTATAATGGCATTCATATTAAAATACATGGTTCAATACAGTAAAAGTTTATATTGCAATAAACATTTCAACTGCAGCTGAACAGAAACGACAGTTAGCCACTGAGTAAGTATATAAAATGTTAATACAAATAAGAAAAAGTGCAACATGATAAATCATTATCGGTCTATACTAGTAACAAAAGCCTGATATAAAGAGCCAGTAACATTTTGTAAAAGTTTTTTTTTTTAAATAAACAATTACCGAATTATATAAGGTCAGGGAATGAATGATTTTTCAATTAGTATGTATAAATTTGTAAAAAATATCTTCGGTTGGACTATCTTTATCTGGTTGGTTTAGATGATTTTAAAAAGGAAAATTTTAATAAATAATAAAAGTTTAGCAATTTTTTTAAAGCTTTTGCATTTGTTTGTCAAAATGAGCAAAGAAATTAAAAAATTAGATACCTTTTGAAATTTTACTTTATAGAATGAAAAATTTAAAACAAGCCACAAAAAAATTAGCATTTATGGACATAATGCAGTCAAGATTGTTTAAGCGTTTTTATTATGGAATTTTTAAAAAGGACACCGTACGTACACATGCGGTGGGGGACTAGAATTTGCGATCGTAGTTCGCGGATTAAATTCTTAGGACACAATAATTAATATTTAAGCACATTTTGTGCATTTATTTTATAAGATTTCCACTGTTCGGAAATCGTTTACAAAGGATTGACTGCAACATCATTTGTGTGCAATAATATCACACTGCGATTGTTAATCCGCTTGGTTAGCGGAGCGATTATGGTATATCCCCCCATAGATATCTAGGGGGGGTACTTAGGGGAGGCCTTGGCCATGCTGTGGGCAACTATGACTGTAAGGACGCTACCTTGGTCTGGTCGCCCTGTTACAGAAAATGGAGGCTTTTTAAACGGATCAAGGTCCGCACCAAAATACTTATAATGTATGTGACGAATGGAAAATTGTACAATAGTCATTGTGTAATTGTAAAAGGAGCTTAATTATAATAGCAACTCGTAAATACAAAGTAACAACAAAACAATTTTTGTTAAATAAGGTATGACAAAACCCATCAGTGTGGCGCGACAGTATTTCGCAAAATGGCTATCACTGAAGAAAGAGTTGTTGTGTATGAAGTTTTTGAATATCACTTGCAGTTGTTTAAAAACATTTCTCAATCGCATTGATATATAACAGATGTGTATCTGCATGCAATTGAGTTATGGAGAGAATAAATATACTCGTAATATGGACACTAGGCAAATAAATATTTTTGTTAAAAAAAATTAGTTGTTTTTACATCACGATTAAGAAGTAACAATAAATCTATTAATTCAAAGGAAACATACTTTAAAACTTAAAATACTACATCCCTTACATAAATAGGGTAAATAGCTATAAAAGCCTTAATGGGAAGAATGTATGGTTTATTTGGTATTATTAATCTATTTTAAATAATATCCAAAAATCAACGGTTTTTGAAATTATAAATAATGTAATGGTAATATGGTAAAACAAGCGTTTTAAAAATACTATTACTACACTTTGTCAAAAGTTCTTGTACTTGCGAATTACGATAAAAAAAATTTTTAACATGATCATTTTATACAGCCTGAATGGAAACAGGTGTTGGCAAATAAGCAATACGGCCATACATTTAAAACTTTTACATCTATAATCGGTCACTCTGTAGCATATTACATACAAACAACTCACTGCTGGCAACAATTTATTATCGCGATACAGGCTTTATGCCTAAACGATCAAAACCGCTGTACCGAGCCGCAGCAAAGTGTGGTAAGCTACCACCGATTCTACCACTTTATAAGTGGTGATTAGAAATTGGTGTAAAAGTTCAAAAGCTTCTTGCTTACAAATGGACTATACATTCTCTACATTTAAGCCTTTGCACCTATAACCAATTATCCTATTTATGATATAGTGTGTAATATTAATAATCTAATTAGTAACTACACCTTCAAATAGGATAACTGTGATTTTTATCTACTAAGTTTGGTGTTAGTGTCATTCCAAATGAAAAGAATTATATTTTTATATCATAATGTACCATACCATACTTTCATCTAAAGATAAAATTATGGTCACTTTCGTGCAGTGCTGTGTTCGAAAAAACCTTAAATCGAAAAACTAACACTAACAAACTAACATATACATGCACTCATGAGCGTACACACTATCGCACATCTACAACTAATATGAGTGCACATGCACTAACGCAGTCTCATAGTCACCATGCATGCACACAATGACACACCCTCTCACACACACGCTTACACAGGCATGTACGCTTTCGCGTACATCATAAGCGACTGAACACCTGTTCTAAGCGTGTATGTTTGCAGAATCTACGAGCAGAAGCATAAACGGTCAATCACAGCTTGAACAGACCTTGTTAAGGACTTTGAAAGATGCTGGATACTGGCCGCTTTTATCTCTTTCCATTGGAACTTTCTGAGGAAGCCCTGTGCCAAGGAATGTCTCACATCTACAATGTTGAAGAAAAAAAAACTTTTTTTATTTCAAATGTGTTCGAAAGATGTTGCTGTCTATCATCTGTGAACATTTTGTCAGCTCTTGCGGCAACCAAGGGTATAATCTGCACCGCGGTACCAGCACGATCTTTGATCTTTTAATTTACTTTATACGTTGAAAAAATAATATCGTTAATTTTAAAAGCAATATTAATAATCCGTAATGGATTCCAAAGAGAACGTTTGCCCTATTTTAATTAAGATTTTCTAAGCTCCATATATAATGCAGGCGGCATAATTGTGGCGGGAATGAGGGAGCAGGTGTCAAAATGTCAGGTAAATAATTTTGTCGTCTCACCGCTAGCG
Source organism: Battus philenor (assembly GCF_028537555.1). Classification (NCBI taxonomy): domain Eukaryota; kingdom Metazoa; phylum Arthropoda; class Insecta; order Lepidoptera; family Papilionidae; genus Battus; species Battus philenor. Next base: position 9,694,321 of record NW_027181683.1, on the reverse strand, counting down.
CTTGCTGAATTAAGGTCTAATGGATATCCTAGTCAGGTCCGTAATAGTTTGTATGTCGGATTATGAGGTTTCAGACGACTTGGTTAAAGATGTGTTTACATCATCATCGTTTCTATTTGAATTAAAACCGTAGTAAGCATTTAAAGGCCGACTTGAAACATAAACCTGAAAAAATTATTGAAATTAATGTCTCTATTCTTAAAAATAGTGGGACGAGAGGCTTTAAAAACGGTCGTTAAAAAAAATTCAGTCATGACGTCATTACTTAGCTGTCGACTTTTAAACATGGAATTTGTAGTTGTACTACTCAATTATTTCCAGTATAGTGTATAAAACTATTATTAATGTTTATATACCTGTACAAATGATAACAGAGCATAATTTTGGCTATACGACGTCTACTTCTGGATGGGTCTCCCATAGGTTTCCAATAAGACCAGTTGAAAGCGATTTGCACCCAGCGTCTTTCAATGATTTTAAACAGTCGTTTGTCCACCTTGGTTGGACGGACAAGACTGCATTTGCCTCCAAATAATAAATAATAATACGAACCTTGTCTACCTACAATAGAAAAAAATATGTTTTACATTTTAGAGTGACCACTTTATACAGTGTTATTGAAATTAGGCGTAAAACCTTAAAATAAATATATATTCACCTCATTTAAATGTATAACCAATCTCCCTGTATATTCTTTATTGTACACGCTAGGATACATTAAAACAGTTTCACAATAATATGCAGAAAAAGTACAATGGGCAGTCTTATTACACAAAGCAATCTCTTCCAGACAACCATAGTATGGAAAAAGTAGAAGTATAAATAATGGGTAGTTAACGCGTGCAAAATATACAACATATACATACATATGTATATAACATATATATTTATATTAATACATAATTTAATAATCTGTCGCAAAAATTTTAAAACGTTTTTGAATAATTTCAAAGTTCGATCAAATTACACAAACGATTTGAAATTCAAATTGGATATAATTAACTAAACAAGTTCCGTGTCTCCACTTCAAACGATAATTCAAACCTATTCTATTATTAGTGAGCCGATTGCCCGGTTTCTAGTCGTGGATTTTATAAAACGACGGAAAATGACCGTCGACTGTTGATCGATCAAAGCGATTTGACGAGCGATGACACGGCCGTTATAAATTTTACAAACAGACCTCACAAAGGGACGTTCCGATAGCTGCTACATAACTGCTATTTATTTAAACCTTGATAACAATTTACTCACTAACCTAAAGGCTATTACCAAATGTATACATGACTTTTATATCGGTCAAATTAATTAGCAATAGCAAGCAATATGTAACTATATTAAGAGCATCGCGACAATCTTTAGGAAAAGCCAACGCCTTGCAGAGGGCGTCCATCGGCTGAAAAGAAGAAAACTTAACTATTACGACATTTGTTTGATTTTATATACGATTTTGTCATGTTGGTTCCATTTACAGGTTGTGAGAAGGGGTGAATTTATGGCTTATTTATCAGTAAAAAATCTTTAGAGTTTTTACACCTATTACCAAACACTCTATATAATGTTCACTTTGATATTTGTTACATTAATTTATTTTTTTCAATTGGAATGCGTCTAGCCAAAAATTTTGTCAGTACAAAGTCTTCAGGGTCAGATAGTAAATTATAATTAATTTTAATATATAGTTATCACAATTTTGAAAACGATTTTTCTTACTCTATTATCATCACTATCCTCCACTCTCCCAAAAGGTTCGAGTTCAATAATGTAACGTAAAACTAACAATATATTTTAAGCAAATTAACCCGGCGTTCCAAATTATTTGGGGGACCCGAAAGTAATGTAGCTATATTAAGTTAAATTCAAACGACTACGATTTAAAAAGTTTATTTATAATCAACAATGTATTCACCTTCGTTATCAACAACCTTTTTGCCATCGAGTTACAAATTTTCAATGCCTGAGCAGTAAAAATCTTTCGAATTTTCTGTAAAATATGTCGACAGAAACGACATTACTTTCCGGCCCCTAATTGAAAAAAATATATATTTAAGAGGTCAACGTTGACATACGGAGTTTGACTAATAAATTAAAGATGGATGGAGGAGAAGTTTAAAAAAAAATTGTAATTTCAGAAGTATTTGTGACATTTTTTAACATTTGACATTAAATATTGCGATATTTTTGAAAGGATCAAATACGAATGTAATTAATACAATGTAACAAAGTTAACGTTCATTGTCGCGTTTCAACACAATACATTTCATCGTCGACGTCATTGAAATCTAGATTTGACGCATATAATTAAATATTAGTATTATAACAGAAAAGCTGCGGAGTAATTGCCGGCAATAAAGTAAGGTTTTAATTACGTAAGCAAAAAGCTAATAGAAATCGCGCATAGTCACGCGAAATACGCGAAAGACCACTCCGAGTATACGGAGCTCGAATATAAAAACAATACATTGAATAATTTCATGACTGACCGGCTGTTTTAATTTAAATACGTAATGGGTCAACGCAAATAGGATTGTAATTGCCTTCTATTGTACAATTATGTACGTACGACATTTTTCACGGCTTTGCTTGCTTATTATTTTCGCAAATACTTTAAATAATACGTAAAACAACTTTTTTAATTTTCCACATCATTTTAAATATAGAACGGAACTATGAGAAACAGCTTTTAAATTTGGAATTGCGTTAGCTATAGTAATACATACAGGGCAAGCGGTCAAGAGGCGAATAAATAGTCTATTTTTCAGCGAAAAAAATTAAAGCAAATATTTCCAATCACTTTTTTAAAATGAGTCACCCTGAAATATATTTCCTCAATTTATTTTTTTATTAGAACCTGACAGGCAAATAACTTCGTGCAGTTGAAAGTTTGTAGGGAGAGATAGCAAACAATAATTACTTTTAATAAATTGAGTTTTGAAAATGATTTTTCTTACTATATTATTATTACATTATTAATTATTTATAAAACTTGATTTTTAGACTATGTGAACCATATATTAATTGACAGCAAATAAGCTACGTATTCGACCATTTAAGGTTTTATTACCTATCACCCTGTATAAATTTGTTTGCTTTCTTATATTTCATTTACGTTTTTAGTTTTGTGCACGATTTACTTTGTTGGTTTAAAATCTTCATAAGTAATTTTAGGAAACAAACATCGGATGTGTAAAAATACGTTTATTCTCGCAATGAAATTTTGAAATAATTTATTTAAGAATTATTAAATAAAGTACCGACAAACAAACAAACAAACAGAAATTTCGCTAGCAATCTACCAGTTTCCTAAGCTATGTTTGCCATTACTTTCCATATACAATCACTTCTAACTCCACTACTAATAGTAAATTATACCAATTGTATCTCCGGTAACTTTTATTCATTTATTTATCATTATAAACAAGAATTACAATTTTGGTAAGACAATACAATACCACCACTCGTATTTCTATTAATGCTAATAAAGTTAGCACTAAATAAAAATAATTAAAAAATTGAGCAAAAGTTAGTAAAAGTCTTTCCTTCATATCAGCCCATAGACGCCCACTGAAAGGCATAGGTCTCTTCCGAATATTGCCATATTGATTGGTATTGCGCAACCAAATCCTGCGACTTCCCGTGATCCTAATCATGTTGGCAGTCTACCTAGCGGGGGCCTACTCACGCTACGTCTTGTGGTCGCTATTCGAGAGTCTTTCGTCCACCACGGCAGTCGGCGAGTGCTTCAGACGAGAGTCAGTGACCTTAGTCGTACAATTATTTAAATAATTACTCATAATACTTAAGTTTATTAATGTTCTTTGATGTTAAACTATGTCGCAAACTTTTTGTTAGTTAGTGCCGTACGTATTGTTCACACGCGGTGTCACAAACAACTAGAATATTAATTTGCTGAGCAACCATGCAAATCTATTTTTTTTATCATTTTAATTTCGTTTTAATATTTATTCATAAAAACAATACTCATATAATTTAAACAAATCCATTCAATCAGTAAATGTAATAGTCAAAAATTTATTTCGTAATTTTTAATATTTTTAATTTGACACAACAGCTATACGTAATATATCAGGGTGGACCAATTTGCGGTTCGCGAGTCACATGCGACTCTTTGAAGGATTATCTTTTGCTCTCGATGAATGAACCCGAGGTCCTATTTCATTTTTGTGTTGCTATATTTTAAAAAAAAATTTCATTCCGTATGTGTTTTGTAATTTTTATGTTTAATGGAAATAAATAATTATTAACCAAATTTTGGGGAATTATCGTTTAAAGTGATAGAAATGAGTAGATTCACAGAAGAGTCAAGGTGACTGACATTGTTTGAACAATTGCTTGTCTTAAGTGGCAGTAAGGAGTTAGTGATTGGTGCCGAAATGTACATAGGGGTGACCAAGAGGCGATAGACGCGATGTGTATAGGTTCCCTAGTAGATGAACCAAAGACATAGTCAAGATCGCGCGTTTTCGTATGATGCTGCTATAATGCTACGATTAACATGGTGATGATGTTGAAATTCAACATATTTTGTACATTTATTTATTTATGCGTTAGATGTAATTATTGGTTACAATATTTGAATACCTTTTTGGCATAACAATGGTAGCCAAAAATTTCAAACTTTAAAAAATGGCTTGAACTATCTACACGATTTTACACACTTGTAATGTACAACATTCCACAGCCTTATCACGCTAACCTTTAACTATGCATCAATATAAAAGCTACAAATAATTGACGTAAAATTAATTATGAACAAAATCATGTAATTTGATAGAGAATCATACAGTTTCATTTTAGCAATTACAATTTCTAATGTACTTGTTCGTTATGAAACTATACGCTGTAATTAAAAGAGTCTTATAATAATGGCGGATGGCTGGTTCTGTCTTTGAATTATAAACGAGGAACGGCTTGTTCATTCGATCGCTTCAGCGACATTTCACTATGAGACAATTTTATTCTACGATTAAATATAATATCTTTAATATATTTCAAGGAGAATAGTTATATGCGTAAAAGATTTAAATCGGTGAATAAGTGTAATTATTTTTCTATATAAAAAATTCAAACCTTTTACACGTATTTTTAATCCACCTGTAGAAAGTTTCATCTATCAAAGTGCGACAGACCAATAACCTCAGGCAGTTCAAAGTCTACAGGGTCAGATAATAAACAATAATTAGCATTAACATGCCGTTTAAACGGTCTTTCTTACTATATTACCATGATGTTATTTATTATTTCTGGAATCATTGATTTCTGGATAGTGTACCGCTCCTTAATTGAAAGCAAAGGAGCTCTGCACATTCAACCTTTATATCATATCTCTCTGTTTGTATAAGAGAAAGACTTCGAGATCACAGAATGTCAAGCGCAGCATAGGACGTCCAACCACAAGGTGGACAAACGAACTACCTTAAGTAGTCAGAAGATGTTGAAATAGAGGCCACTTCCAACCGATCAAGTGGAAAATCTATGGTAGAGGACTATGATATGGTGACAGAATGATGTAGATGGTCTAGCAGCAATGAAGAAGGTAGCTGTCATGGACCATCACGCGGACTCGTTGAGATTGGTGATTCAAACACATTTTTTGGTCTTTTGGTTTTGTTTTCCTTCTTACTTTGACAATATCAATGATCTCTTAATGGGTACATCTATTTAACCTAATCAACGACCTGAGAGACAAAATTACTTCATCTTGGTTCTCTTCATTGCTGCTGATCGCGTACTTCCTGGAAATACTTGCTCTATGGTTAGACGAGTTGCACAAGTCTTTGATCTTCCTGCTTCCGTTATTGTGAAGATCATCACCACCCGCGCAGAGTCCGTCCATCGATTTGGTTATCGCCCTCTTGATCTTTTTCTCTACTATTCTTACAATTATAAAATAAATGTGACACAGATTAAAAACACACTACTTTTTGTTCGTAGAAATTAAAATCAGTGCAACTTAATTTTGTCGTGAGCAGGTCGTAACATCGTGCGGTTGAAAAGATCTTTTAGTTTATAATTCCCTTTGCCTGGTCAATCTGGGCGAGCCGATTATGAATATTATATCACTACTGTGTATCGATTTTATAACGAATACGGAGAATCGAGAAACTCTATTATAAACTGTACTGAAACCGATCTCTCCGTTCATTATAATTCCCTTTTACATTGGCGTATATTTAAAATGAAATATACGTAACATTTAAAAATTTCATTTGGCTCTATATTTACTATTTGCTTATTTAGTGATTATTTATTTCGCTTTCAAATACTTATTTTATATGTTGAAACATATCTGTTTTGATATTTTAAAATACATGGTAATTTACTCACTCTATTAATAATAGAAATGAAAATATGAAATAACATAGAGAGAATTTCAATTAATGTTGTCTTACAAGAAAAGCAGTATTATGTTTATTTTTATTGTCATCTGTAGTCACTTTTACAATTTAGGATTGAAGTCATCACCATAATCATTTCGAATGTAGTACATCAACTGTTGGACGGTTGCCTTTCCCATAAATTTCAAATAGGACTGGTTGAAAACGACCATAATAGGGTCGTTGGTTCCTTATACCATGTGGGTGGACATCCTGAGCTGTGCTTGCTGGTTCGTGGTTTCCACTCCAGAACCTAAGTGTCCAGAGACCATCGGTTTACGCGGTAAGTTGCCCCTATTGCCACTTCAATTTATCAATCTGGCGCGGATGAAAGGACAATTTTCTTTTTTTTGTGCAGTTTTTTCATTATTGTTTATAACCAGCAATAAATGTCAAATATACGTTAATCGTTTTTAATATAATTTTTTAATATCTTATAAATTCAAAAATTCATTTAAAAAAAATTACGTGATTTTACAACACGGTCACGCGGATATATGTGTAACAATGTCCACCATATATGTCCAAGCAAAAGGTTCCTTTGCGATTTATATGAAATTTTGGAGACTTATTTTTTTCAATGTTAGTGTACATTTAACTATAGTATATCGATCCTTTGTTATTCCTTGACTTTTTGCCACTCTGTAAGTTGAACATGATGCTGTTGCTGTGGTGAAATTTTTCACAGTAATCTAAAAAGTAATTTAATTAAGAAATAGTAATTTTTGCAACGCTATTTGGCCTCAACCTTTCTATTTATTAAATTCCGCCGTTTTCTCTAAACTTCTGGTTTCAATCAAGGCATCATTTGTTGACAGTAATGACGACGTCAATGGTTTAGCCGAACGGTAAAATTTATAACAAACTATGTCATTCCAATTACACCATACACACGGAATCACCTAATTGCGAGTTAAGGGTTTTGTCACACTCGGTGAAGCTGGACCAATCTTCAACCACGACCTTTTTGCACGTTCTTATCACATATGATCCTATTTTTATCACCAGTTATCTTTCTTTTTAAAAACGGTTCATTTTAATTACGTCTTAATATAGAATAATAAAGGAGTATACGTTTCATTAGGTTTGTTTGAGCAAGCCCGTGCGGTAACCAAATAAAGAGCGTTTTAGACGCATTTATTTGAATCAGTTAAAACGGTTTTTGATCAATTTTCAAATCTTCAGCTTAGTCAGAAATACCGACTTGTCAATCTTAATTCATTCCTTCAAAAATGGAATCAATTTTATTCGTAACTGAGCGACCAGGGCGAAGTGCATCTTTGACAGAGCATCAACCAACTTTGTACTACATTTACTAACAGTGAATTATATTCATAAACGTCGCATTTATCCTTTTTTAACCTTTAAACTTTTAAATGTTTCGAATTTCTTCTAAGATTCACATTTTGACACATTCAAAAAACAAATGAAAAAAATTTCGTCGCAAAAACTTTTATCTTCTTTTTAAATAAAGGCTTTATCTAAAAATATTATTAAAAAGTTTATACGTACTTTAAAAAATATTATATTTTTCCTCGACCTGTCTAAGTTGCATTTCTGCGTAGATGTATTAATTGAAGATAAACTCAGATTGATGGTCTTAGGAATAACAACGAATACACGTGCCTAACTGTTATATTTTTACTATATATATATTTAAGACAATAGGCTTTTTAAAAACATTCATACAGATGTATATATCTAGATATATAAACTCTGAAATTATAAGTGTCTTCTTTTTCACAGCATTAAGAGCGGCCCACGGTTCCGCCTCAGCGCAGTTGGCCACGCCTGGTCGTTATTTATGATTTCATACTTAAATACCCATCGGCTTAACTTAATCTAGTCCCCCCAATACCAACCTTTTCATTGAATTTACATAATCACTTTGCCAAGGATCTTGTAGTCGATTTAAGTTCGTTTATTACTTTTATTATTCAAGTTATTTATTGAAAGTAAATTGGGTAAAGCTTTCTCTATTGAATGCAATAAGTAGAGTCCTTTGTACAAACCATACACAGACACACACAGCAACGCACAAAGACAGGCGCGCACACACGCACACATGCACACATCGTATTATAACCCTAGCGGAAGAATTCTAATACAAGCTATACGTTTTGCTTATAAGGAGACTTAATACTTATAAGGTCCATTCTCTAGACTTCATAAAATTAGTTACTCTTTAGTGAGCAACATAATATAATTTTACAATACTAATACCATTGTGTGCATCAGAATTATAATTTAATAAATTTAAAAAGTTTGTTTAACAAAAACTGGAACAAAAATCCTTTTAAAGTGCAATGATTTATCAGTGATAATGAAGCATGGAATGTATTTATCTCACTATTGTATAAGGTACATTCTTGAAAGCAATGACAAAAAAACCGTCTTATTTAAACTAAGTGAAGCATCCTGTAATAGTATAATGACAAAACTGTTTATAAAAATCATATAAAAAGCAAGCAAAATAATAAAAAATAAAAAACAGCTTTTAACTTTAATTGTTAAACTAGAAATAAAATTTATTATATAAAAATAAGTCGTCATAAAATATGTTATACATAAAGAAAAATTGTAATCAGTGAATGTAGATGAGCGAAAAAGACGACGTATGGAGATAAAATTACAAATGAGGAAAGATGAAACATGAGAAGAACTATAGGAAGGCATAAAAGATATTGTAAAAGAAGGAAATATGTAAATAAAAGTTAAAAAACCTGAACAATCATATACCAGAAATGTAAACGAGAAAAAATTGTACAGGGTAGCTTAAGCTGATTCTAGCTTCTGTCTTATTGAGCTCTTTTTAGCATTGTTCATGTGACGTTAACAAGTAATAGCTATAAACGATAATAAGTGAATATGAATAAATGACCCACAGCGGTTAAGTTACTGCTAAGTTAAACAATAAATTTCATTCAATTATAATATTAAAATATATAACATTGAACACTAAGCAGTGCTATTTAGTTCAAAATTAAAACGTTTTAAGTTCGTTGGAAAAAGTTAGCTCAGCGGTAGACTACCGAGTACTATCGGAAGTCGCGGGTTCGATTTCCGGGATGCAATGTTATGTAATTCACACTAAGGATTGCTACTGTTCACAATTTTAAAGAGGGTTGGCAGCAGCATCCTCCGCGTACCATAATACTTGGCTGCGATTTCCAACCCGCCTGCCAAGCGTGATGATTATGGTATATAGCCCTCTAAGGTATCTATTATCTTTGCTGAAAGCCTACGTCTTGCAGTGAGCGTCTATGAGCTGAAAGGACGAATTTGTATGTTGTAGACTTAGGAGAGAAAGTAATATCAGTGACATCTCTCTGTAACCTGCCGAAGACCTGTCAAGAGCATTCACTTATTTTAGGAAGGTATTTCAATGAATGTTTAATTGGATCTATACATTGTAAATATTATATTACTATAGCAATGCATCTTTTATTGAAAAAGCTAATAACTTAATAGCAGCTAGTAACATTTGCATGGACCCTGATTAATATTAGTTGAAATTTGAACCATGCGCTACGGTTACGTATTCATGAGGATACTAAAATAGTTTGCGTTGTCTCCACTAATTGACTCTCAGAGTGACATCGCCGTTATACGGCCCTAAACTTTTGTGCCGGCTGACTTTTGTGGATATTTTAAGTGAATCGGTTCGGCTGAATATCCTAACCTCATTTGAATAACATTAGATGGTATTTAAATAGGTTTAATATACGTTTCAAAGTAAAAACTGTGCTATGTTTGGAAATTTGAGCCACGTTGTTCAGCGTATGGGAAAATTTTTTGGCACATCATTTTAAAATGAAGTATAAAATGTAATAAAACTTTAAAGAATATGTGAATTGTGTAAGTATGTTTAATATACGTGTGAGTATAAATGCATTTTGTGTGCGCGTGTGTGAAGTAATTACCTAAACTGTTTATTTTGTTAATTACAACAAAATTGTCTCAAAGTTATGACATTTTTATTTACAAAATCTGGTAATCATTTATTCAGTCGCTATACATTTGTATTTTTCTTATATCTCTATATTAAATTTAAAATTGAGATATTAGACGCGGCAGTAGGTTAAAATCACTATACTATTGCGAACTTTAAATGGAGCATAGCTGCATAACTAGATCATTCCGTGAACATTTTCTCATCTCAACTTCTAGTCATAAGTTTGTTAGTTTATTTTTTTAATGTTATGTTTTTCACTAGAATACAAATAACATACTGCTTCATTGTTTATAAGTGTAAAAACTCTAGAAGGTTAAATGTATAGTATATTTTCTGTCAATTAAATCTGGTAAACCCTATCCAATAATCAACAGTTTTAGAAATAACAAACATCGTAAGTAATTGAATTCGTTTTCAAAATTTGTGTTACTACATAATAAAATTAATTTTAGCTTGCTATCTGTTCCTGAAGAATTTGTGCCAGAAGTTATTAGCCCTATCGAATTGCGATAAGAAAAATAAATTAATACAACATATTTCAGAGTGTCCACTTTATACAGGATGCTCAGGTCATAGCTGTAAAAGCTTTAACGTCTTGTTGACAAATGTAATATATTCACCCTTTTAAGCTGTGTTTTTGTGAAGCTTCTTCCTGCTTCTTCTCCAAAAGTATAACACTGCGAAAAAGCGTCAAAAATAAAGTAGATTAAAAAAATAAATAGATAATAAGTTGACGATCAATAAGAGTAGGACTCTCTTAAAAGTTTCTATGTTAAACGCATTTTATTTTATGTTATCTTTTACGAATCGAGTCCTAATTGGTGCCAAAACCGCTCAATTTTTGAAAAAAAAAAAAGCTTAAAAACATATCGTTCCGCTACCACCATATTCGCTTGATTTAGCTCCGTGCAACTTCTGGCTATTCAGCAAACTAAAAAGAACAATGCAAGGACGCCGTTTTGATACAATTGAGGGGACAAAAACCGAATCGAAGAAGGTATTGAAGACTATACTGGAAAAAGACTATTCCATCTGGTTCAGGACCGGAAACAGCTTTGGCAAAAGTGCGTTTTATAGGACGGGTTTACTTTTAAGGTTATAAAACTGACTTGGAAGAATAAATTAAGATTTTACATTTTTTTTAATTATCTAGCTTTTTGATTGCGGTACATTTATTGTTGTAATTTGCTAGTAGATGACGCAGTGACATTTTGACTTCTATACTATTAAACGGATTAAAATAAAAATTGGTGTATACATGTAGGGACAAAATTTACAGGAATATGAAAATTAAGGAAACGAACGAAATGCAGTTTTTTAAACATGTCGGAAGACACTGGATTCTGGCCATATCCGACCAGTCCCATTGGAACTGGTGAGGCCTATGTCTAGAGATGGATGTCTTACGTCTTACAGTTAACATAAGGATGATAATGAAATATTTAAAGTGTATTTACGTTAAAAAAGCAATTTTAGTTAATATTTGTAATGAAAAAATCATTAAAATATATACATAAACAAAACTGTTTCGTACAAAGTTACAAGATATCATCAGAAACGGGCTACCAATTGCCATTCCACAAAGACTAGCTATAGCTAAAGCTAAAAAGAACATAGCTTAGTAGCAAACACGAGGTTTAAAAAAACTAAATAAGCGAGTGCACGTGTCGTTAAAGTAAAATTAAAACTAAAGTGTGCATTTAACACGACCTCAGGGCTGAAATAAAACGTGACGTCACCGCATGCCCGAGCATAAATTATGCTGCACGGGAATATTTTTGACCTATGACACTGCACATTTCTGCTTTATAACCTTTTAAAATATTTTTAGTTTTTAATTTTTTGTTACATTCTTTTATTCAAACTGTTCTTATACATCATCGTCATCATCCTGTCAGCCAATAGAAGCCTGCAACTACTGCAAGGGTTCTGCAAGGCTTTTGTCCTGCGCTGCCTGTTTTCAGCGACTTCTCCCAACCTCGAGTCTCATAGCCAATTTAAACGAGCAATTCTTTGATACGTCGTTGACTTTGGATCATTGTTATTCATTTAGAACCATTTACAGTGACCACTTAAACGTGTGAACATTGCCGATGAATAGCGATGTCAGAAAAGACTATAAAAATAATAGAAATAAATATAGTGTATTGCATTGTATTGCTTCTCAATAAGTGTACGAAAATGTCTTGTAAGTCGAGAAAAACGACTGATTTTACCAGGAATTGCGATAAACATGTGTAGCCCAGAAACAAAACCTAATTTTATACCCTTAAAGTCCACTTCATCGAGTTACTTTATTTTCTACCGTTCAGAAGACTTCCATTACTAGATTTTTTTTAAAAAGTCAAAGGGTGAATGCGTATTATTGCATTTATGGCAACGCGTTAACAACGTCTAGGATTTCGATCAAATTTATTTAGGAGGACTGATGTTATTCACATAAATAATTTTGAATAAAAGCGGAAAATTTAATTTAATTTTCCCTGTTTTAACTTTCATTAGTTAATGTTTCCGTATTGTCGAAATTACAACTTTTGAAATCCATTGTTGCATGCGTGTTGAAATTTAAAGATTTTAAAAATATCTTTTGTATTCTCTCAATCGTGGTTGAATGTATATACTTCTTACTGGTGGCTTCAAACCACAGCTGGCAAGCTACTGTTCGGTACGAATATATATATATATATAAAATTACAGTATTTTAAATATTTTAACTGCTTTCCTAAATATAACATTTTACCTATTTTATAACGTTATAAACTTTTAAATCTATTATAAAAATCTCCTCTTCGTTAATTTTCTTTATCTTTTTTGTAAATATAATAGGGAAAGAGAACCTTACTACCAATTAAGCAACTGCAAACCAGAAGCCAGTTTACTTTAGAAAAAAAATTAAGGATTTCAAATAAAAAAACACTGAAAAATTCCACTTTTATGAAACTTTTGAAGGAATCTCGAAGTTCGGATTGCGTTGTAAGGGAAATTAATTTATAACGCTATGAAATAAGAAGCCATACAAAAACTTGAAACTTTTACACGCAATGGTTCGGTGGAAAATATTGAATTGTCATTGCGCAGTTAAGAAGATTGCCCAATTTCTGCTTTGTATGCTTCTAAGGCGTTATAGTGATGCGCTTGTGCTTCTAATATAATATTTCTTTATCGACAACCTACCTTTTTTTCGACTACTTCTTTACACCATTTATCCACTTAATGCGAGATTAATTAAAATAAGTAATAAGAATTAAAAGCTGTTATTTAGGAACAGATGCGGGTTTCGTCAACTTTGAGAAAGAGGTAATACGTCGAATCCAACTCGGCTGAACATCATTCGGAAAACTACGATCATCTTCTCGTCAAATACTCCTCCGTGCCTTAAGAGAAGCCAATATGGGTTACTAGTGAAGACTTACAACAACGCGGTTTTTCATTTTGTACCGCATTGGCAAGCCCACAATCTTTTAGCTGTGTTTGGAATAAGGAGATCCACAGAATAACGTAACCAACATAGTTCAGCGGATTGTCTAGTTAAAGTAGCAGCAAGCAAGTTGTAAAGCGCACAAAATAGACTACTGCTGCGGCCTAGAGGTTCTAGAGTAATACCACGGGCCGGCCAACGTAGTCAACCGTACCGGAAAAACAGTAAAAACATGTTTCTTACCGGTCTTTTTGGGAATCTACGCGTTCTAGCCAATCTAGCCGTGAACATCCTGCGGTTGAGATAAAGATGATGATGTTAATGCTACATGTCGCCTATGTACTGTGCCAAGCTATTATATGTCGATAACACTTCACCATCACTATTTCGACGCCATTAGCCCAAGTTATATCGCTGTCAACTGTCATCAATCATAATCAGCTATTGTCGGACTCTGGGGGTTATCGGAAAATATCCGGGCAATAAAGGAAACTTCGCGATTGTTGCCCTGATGGGATCAGAAGTATATATACTGAAGCAACTTAAAAGGTACTATCAATCAATAGATTATTTGTATGGGAAATTAAATCAACATGCTGTAAGCATTATTCATAGGTTCTCTCTTTATATAACTGTAGTTATAAATTCTTTAAAGGGGAAATTTACAGTTCATTTGCTGTCAATTAATATATGGTACAACAAGAAATAAATACTTTCAGAAAAAAATGACGTTATGACAACATAGTCAGAAAAAGCGTTTTCAAAATTAGGATTGCTACAAATCAAAATGAATAATCTATCCCTCCAGATTTCGAACCATCCCAAGTTTTTAGCTTGACGCATTACAATAGAAAAAAAATTGAATGTTATTTATTTCAGAGTTATGACATTATACAGCGTGATAGGAAATAGGTATAAAAGCTTCAGAGCTTCACATTCACCTTTTTAAAACTTATACACCTGTAATTAATCATATTGCATAACAAATAATGATATTACTAACAACTCTAAATCGTAGAAGATACACAATCATATGTCCCTAATTCTACAAGTAACGCAAGTAATGGAGGGGAAAAATCGTAAGTAATTAAATAACATATTTAGACGCGTTATGCGGGTGGCAGTATGAAATTATCCTTGCACGTATGTGTTCCTTGAAAAATGAAAAGCAGCGACTATTTTAATGATGGCATTTGAATTTAAATCATCGTTCGAATTTGAATTCGAATGAGCGAGAGTAATTTAGCACAAAAAACTCTTTTGACTTTAGTGGCCAGTAATATGGAGAGTTCTCACGTGAACGCAACATATTTTTACAAGCTTAAGGTTCGGGATTGGAGGAAAAATCTTGTTTTACTTTGACTTATTGACTTATCGACTGTTTTTGTGTCGTGAACTGTTGAGGTACACTAACCTCCCGACTCTTATTCGAAAAATCTTAACGTCGCCTTCCCATGTCCACCCGCTAGCAAATTTAACGTTTTCACTATGGAGCTATTTTTTTAATAAGAATAATAACTTTTTCGTAGTAAACAGTATAATATGATTATAATTATTTAACTTATCAAAGTAGATACAAAAACGACCCTAATAATAATTGGACCCCCTATTTTTTTATTAAAAGAATTTCATATAAACATTCCTTAGTTGTACCTAACAGAATGGTGTCCGTGAATATGTGTGTTGTGTTTTTGTGTGTATGACTTATTCAGCATGGCACCACGAAGGAACCGCGGCGAACTAGTCTTTCATAGGCTGTACATTACACCATATTACTTCTTCCCTTCTTCTGCTTCGTTTCATCTCTATCGATCTTTTTTAAATTCTAATTCAAATTCAAAAATTGTTTTATTATAAAAGATCATAACAATCATTTATAATAGTCAGCTTAAAATTAAGTTTACGTTAATTCGGAACGGGCCGCTCACTGGGAAGAACTAACAAGAAACTCAGTGGGGTTTTTCATTTTTTAATGATTAGATTAACAAGTTCAATCCTTAAACATAGAGCAATTCATTTTCAAACATCTCTGTCGATAACATAGTCTGAAATAGAATATTATGCCTTTTGACAAAGCCTATTCTTAAATTTCTTAAATTTGCTAAGTTCAAATTCATAACCCAGCCAATTTACGGAATATCTTCAAATTTGACAATGTCGCGTCCCGCTACAATGTAATTAAAATAATACTGAAGATAAATTAACTTAAAAATTAAAAAATAATACTTAAAACGTCAGTACAGATAATAGAATTTGTCAACAATTAAAATTTACTCATTCCTATACTATAAAATTTTAATGTTCGAAACTGTCGTCAGTGTTGATAAATAAAATTCAAAAGCGTTAAAAACATTCCCAAGTTTGTTTTTTAACTTATTAAAATTGTAGCTATAATTGCCATGTATCGTCACACGTTTCATTTTATTTTTCTTGTAAAGTATGATCTGTGGTCTTGTGGTTTCAAGTAATTATTGTTGGTTTATAATATTTTAACATTTATATATCTAGTGTCGTGCAGAAAAGAAACAAGTTTAAAGCCTTCCTATTAAAAGTTTACAAATATATAGAGTATATAAAACAAGTGACAGTTAAACAGATCATCATAAATTCGTCATCAATCTTAAACTTTTGGGTGATACGTTTTTCATTCACACCCCAGGTGTCGTTCTTTAGCGCCTTCATACATTTAGCGGTTCGTAAGAACCTGCTATTTTAGTTTATTGTAATTAAGTAAAATAACTACATTGTAAAAATTTAACTAGTTTAGCAGATCTTAGTACATAAAATTTAAACACGTGATTAACTAATGCAGACATGTTGAAATAATTTAAAATATATATGCAGGTAAAGACAAAATACGATTTAAGTACAGAGGCGGCTCATGCTAAAGATCACTGTCCTTTGCATTCCTGTAAAAATTAGAAGGCTCGTAGGGAGTCTATGTCTCTTTTAATACGCACTACCCATAAAATGTCTTCGAAGAAAAGGATCACACCTTTCTCCTAAAACCGAGTAGATAACAATTAGTCGATACAATACGTCAGGCGACGCATCTGACGTAGATGTTTTTTTTTTTTAATTATTAGCTTGCGGATTTCGGATCCGCGAACCCTAGATCCAAAGAAACAGAAATTTGAAAAAAAGAAACAGAATTAAAATCAGAACGACTAAGAGCATCCAGCACCGATCAATTATAGCGACTATCCTTACATTACTTTCTATTTTAATTTGCCTAAACAATAGTTTAATATATTACCTATACCTTCGCGGATATTTGGCTGTAAGTAGTAAAGAGTGGAGCTCCTGCGAGTGTGCTCCTATGAAATAACTCTAGTACGATCCCTTATAGTATTGTACGAGTGCGAAAGAGAGACGTCGACACAGACCGACGCGTGAAACAAAACATTTTGTAGGAGAATTAGCAAAATCTGTAGTGTGCCGCATGTTGTAGGCAGACATTCATATGTATAAAAGCAAACGTATCACAGTTTATCTTTTAAGAGCGACTTTTTTTGACGTTAAATAAAATAAAAAAGTTTTCGCGAAATACTATGGAGCAAGATCGTCCCTAAGCATTGTGTATAAAGAATAGAGCTCTTAAATATTTCCACATCTTATATTCACAAAATATTTTAGTTCATTTTTTAATAACTTCCGTTAAAAAATTTAACGACCTTTATCTGTTTGAACATTTTATCCGCGTGGCTGTAAAATTAATATTAAACTTGTCGGTTAGAATAAAAAAATATATGCGGTCATTGTTTAGTGAATTTATGTATATAATTTCATAGTAGTGTCACATACTTCTATACAATAGAAGTGTGATGGAATTATGAATTAGGCGAACGCTGAGTTTCAAGGTCGGCGGGTGCCGAAGTTCGCAACTTAAGTATTTCACACATAAGCGTGGCACGCGTTGATGGCTCTGTATCATTAGCTTTGAGTTGCCTCTACCACAAACATTTAAGTATAAGTAAGTAAATATTTTGCAACATAATATCGGCTTAATTAAAAAATTGCGACACAATAAGGTTTAAGATCAGTTCGTAGAACTTTATTGAAGATTTTTTATATTTATGTACATAAAATATTCTTTAATTTTGAAAATGCCATGGCGATGTAGCTAAAATACCGCACCGTCACCTCCCCGATTTTTGTGCCTTTTGTAGAGTCTAAGTTCAAGAAGGGAAATACAAATCTGCGTAAATTATTAATATCTGCTTTAATGAAAATCGGAATTTTTCTTTCGGAAATTCATCATTTAAGCACTGGCCAGTCTTCATCAGCAAAAGTGCTAGCAAGTAATATTAATAGAGTCGAAATGACAAGCAGAAGAAAAATCTTACCGCCGCATAGTATGCTACTGAACTTCAAAATGTCTCACTGAATAGTCTGGCTCACCGATAATAAAATATAACAAGTAAAAAGTATGTAATAAATGTTGTAATTTAAATATCATTTTTAGGAACCATAATTTAAATTAAATTTAAGTGTAATACTAAAAAGTTAACAAAACATGCAGAAGACTTTTCACAGGAACTGAGACTGAGACCTTTCGAACGTATTAGTGTCAATTTATTTATTTAATTAAACACTTCTTATACATCGAATGACGGCGGACGTAACAATAAAGGCACTAAAGATCAGTTAAACATTTGGTCAGTGAAAGAAAATAATATCTACATTTAAATCGCTCGTGCAACTAATGGCCGCAAGGCCTCAACTAGGTGGAATGACAAAATAGTTGAGGTGGCAGGAATTCGCTGGACACGGGCAGCGCTGGACTGGATATGTCGGTGAGTTTTGTGGGAGGCTTATTCCTTGCAGCGGTCGTCTATCAGATCAAAAAAGAAGAGGAACAAAACAATGTAAAACGCATTTACATTAAATGATTTATACAATTTTAAAAAGGTTCAAAAAATGGAGATAGTTATAAAACATATTAAAAAAAGCAAGCTTAAATTTAAATTAGTAAGAAATGGACTAATATGTAGCTACTTCCGCTATGTAGCAGTAGTCGAAGCAGTAGTAGCGGGCGCTGCAATTTATTGCACAACTACTGCTACATAGCGGAAGTAGCTATATATTAGTCCTTTTCTTACTTAGGATGGACTTCCGTAAAGTAACGCCTGAATCTATTAGATAAACTTAAATTACTTAAAAAGAAAAAATGTAATAAATATTAAACCTTGCTTTGAAAAAATATGAAAAAAATTTTGAAATAAGAATATAAACAGTATATTAAGGACGTAAAGCTCTGTCCAAAACTAGATAGGGGTGTATAAGAAAAAAAATCAAAATTATTACGCTATATTAAAAATTTTAGAGAAGAAATAAAAATATTTGAGTAATGTTTTATAAGTGAAATTTTGTCATTATCATCATCATCATTTTAGCTGAAGGAAGTCTTCTGTCACTGTTAGTTCTTATA
Organism: Battus philenor; assembly: GCF_028537555.1. Taxonomy (NCBI): domain Eukaryota; kingdom Metazoa; phylum Arthropoda; class Insecta; order Lepidoptera; family Papilionidae; genus Battus; species Battus philenor. The sequence goes on along the minus strand of NW_027181683.1, from coordinate 9,675,119 downwards.
AGATTGATTGGAAGCAGCCGGCATTTATCGTCTTTCAACGACCTTAACAGGGTTGTCTGTTCAGTTCTCTGGGACGTCGTTCTGGGCTGCGTTTTCCAATCTGTGGTCTCCACTCAAAAACCTTAAATCTGTCACTTAAATACTCTGCTGAACCCTTGAATTATATAGTCTACAGTTATTTGTATGTGAGTTGTATCTCTTATCGAACTGTCCAGGTGCAGTTGGAAAATGCAAGTCACTGTAGGTGGTACGTGAGCGATGAGACAGGGGAAGATGTGATTTTAAGACATGCTTTAAAGGGATGAATGTTTTGTGTGTTGTCAGCAGAAAGCTTTAAATGTTCTACACCTTTTTTCAATCATCTTGTATAAAGTTGTTACAAGTCGTATTCCCATCGAACAGGTTGCTCATTTTGTTTTTGTTCACTTTAGTTTAAAGTGCTGCAACTAATTTGAGAATGTTAAATAAAAATGAAATAGTGATCATAATAAAATATGCTATATTAATTTATTTTATATATTGGAATGCTACTGGCCACTAACCTCTGGCATTACAGTCTGTATGGACATTTAGTAAACAATACTCAATTTTAATATGTTTAATCCAAATTTTGTAAGCACTTTTTCTATTTATGTTATTAATACGGTTTTTATTACTTCTGAAACCTATGATTTCTTTGATAGCATATCGTCGTTTCAAGATATAAACGCGCAATGCAAGACATAAGCCTCCCTCAAAGATATTTACGGCGCATATACTATAATCGCCACGCTTGGCAAGTGGGTTGGCGATCGTATAGTATATGTCATGCGCATTTATCAGCGGGCTGGCGGGCGGTGCACTTTATTGCACGACTACTGTTGCATCGGCGGAAGTACTTATATCGGTCCTTTTCTTACTTAGGATGGACTCCCGCAAAATATCGCCTGAATCCATTAGATACTGCTTACACTGCTCTGTTTGCACTGTTAACACTGCTCAGATAGAACTATCACTATTGGATATGGTACACCATACATAAATTAACAGAAAATGAGTTATATATTCACCTTTTCAAGCAATCCTAGAACCTAAAATCACCTTGAATAAATATAATAACAGTTTCAACTTCCTTGTAAATTTACAATTTCACAACGAATTTCGAGCGCACGACATTTCACGCGCTGAGAACTTATATTGTCGTTTAACGGCTGCGTCCGTCAGTGCATATCGATCACAAATTTAATTAATTGATTTCATATTTAATCAATAAATATAAAGTGGTGATCATTTCTGAAATATGTAACAATTATTTATTTTTTACATTGGCCCAAAACCACTACCAGTATAAGGTCTGTTTTATATTTTATACCACTGTCTGTTCCGCTGACATTTTACAAAAATAGACTACTTTAAATTTTTTTACAGAAATTGACCTTCGTCACCGAAATCTTTAAAAGAAAACGTGGGTGCAGGACCCAGCACCCGGGCTAGTGTAACAACGTAACACCGTCTGGGAATGTTGCGAATGTATTTGTAACAATCCCTCATTGTTACAAATGGTTTTTTGTTACAAATGTTTCGTGCCTCATTTTATCTGTGATGCGGCAATAAGAGGACGCGCGTAAAGGTTATAGTACTCAATACAAAGAACAATAAAACTTTGTTCCCGTACGTTAACTAAGCAACAGAAGTTGTTTTGGTTGTAAAATATTATTATAACATGTCGACCCGCGGCTAGGGAGTCCATGATTACTTTATATTATTTAAGGATAATACGAGAAAGATTTTTCTCAAACTATTTTTAAATTTTAATTGATATATACAATTGCAACACTTACTTAATTTATTCACTTTATGGTATTGAGACTTTCAGAAAAGATATTAGTTCGGGCCTATGGATTGTACAGCGAAGAGTACGGATTGGCAAGCGCAGTATAGGACATCCACCAACAAGGATACAGGCCGATTCCAACCAGACTTATTGGAAATTTACGTGAGCTACCAACGACCAGCAGTGGATGTCTTACGGCTGAACTGATGATGACGATTGATACGTTATAATTATTTTAGGCCTATTCGCTTTGTGTTGAACACCACAAATACTTAAAAATCAATAGTATCTTCGGAATACAATAAAAGATTAACAATTTTTTTTATTATAAAATAAAATATTTACGTCAAACAAATTTGCAGCATTAAAAAGAATATAAAAAATAAAATCACTCATCAGTATCGTTGTCGATTATTTAATACGACAGAGTAAAAATGAAACAGAAAAAAAAACAACGTCGGATGTATCTGTAGGCCATAACACACGCAGCCTATGACCGCCAATAAATTTGAAAATCGAACAAAAAAGGCCGGTAACGTCGCAGTGCGCCAGCGGCCGTCTCGGAATTTGATGGAGTCCAAGTTTATAGCACCGCACTTTATTTTAACGACATTCTAATGCCCACCGGTGGGAGAGGCTCTAAAACGTAGGATTGGAACGTGTTAAATGATCACAGCATCGATTTATATCTATTGGAAACAAGCTTCCCGTTACGGAGACCATTCGAAATTGGTATGAGTTTTGGAATGACATGAAGTGTCGCATACTTTAAGTGTATGACACAACGCTTTCTACAGGTGATACGGTGCATTTATTTGATGTTTTCATTTAGAATTTTTATGAATATTTTTGACGATTTTCGAGATGTATGCAAAAGTTTAATTTAATAGAATAATGTAAATTAAAATATTGTGTTTCTTTTATACGGTACTGTGTATAAATAGTAAGATATGCATCATAGACTCGTCACTCATTGTAAAGAACAAAACTTTGGCTGTATCCTGTTTCATGCCTCGTAAATAAGTAAAAAATAATTAACGATTTTATCATATTTAAAGCCTTATTCTTGACCACCTTGTCGGAGTCACTACAGGAATATTATTTCACAACAACTTTATTAAAATATTTCCAAAATAAATACAAGTACTCTTTAGATTAAAAGTTGTGCTGGTCGAATAATGTTATATTGTTATTAGTATTACTGTTAATCATCATATTTGTCGCCTGAATGTTGGCTTTACTGCTAATAATATTATATCTTACGTTGTCAAAATCGAAGTAAATATCAATCAAATATTTTATTAAGATACGAATGCTTTAATATTTTCTTGTTGTTTTAAAAAGTGCTTCTAGACTTTTCGGAGCATATATTTTTACTAACCTTTTGCTACTGCAGATATATTTGAACTACATGTTACAAATGAATATACATAGATAAAACAATTTAATATGTTTTAAAATATACACTATTAATGGCGTTACCAAGCTATGTCTCAGGATAAACAACAAAGACAAAAATATTATCTAAAGTGATATGTATATATTCCTTCGCTTAAGTTACCTTTGATTAACATTTTAAAACATTTTATTACACTTGTTAGTTTAGTTATATTATTATCGATATACGACCATGTTTAGCCAACATTCCCTTCTTGAAAAAAAATATCAGAATATCCCAATTTGATAGAAACCAGAATTAAATTTGGCTTTAATATGACAACCTTCAACTTAGAGCTTTGAGGGTTACAGATGCGATCTAATCTATGAAGAGCTCACCGCAACCTCCGGGGATTATTTTTGTTATCATCGTGTTTCGGTTACATTGTACACCTGTAGACTGAATTATATCAGGTTGTATTCCCTATAATCGAACCCACGACATATGGTCGCAAGACTTAGTCCTCTACCGCTGGACTACTATATTTTACGGGATTGCCACTGCTCAGAAATAAGTTACCAGAGCTTGAAACAAATTTCTTTGCGTACCATAATACCACACGGCTCCAACAATCTGATTCCGCGGGATTGAGATGATAAGTTGAGGAGTATGCCTAGCCTAAGACCTATTTTGAAGTCGTGAAGCTCGAGGACGCTGGGAGCCAGAGGGAGCCTCAGCTCAGGTCGTTATCGCTTTGGTGAACGCTCCAAGGAGTAACTAGGCTCAGGGGCCCCCATGAGGGGACTTCAAGTTGGGCTGTCACTCGTCGATAGTACCTGCTCAGCATTTCAAACCAAAGGCGCTCGAGAACGCCGAACCTCAGCTTGGCCGGTTGCTATTGCCAGGCCAATATCACTACCACTTCAGAAGGCGTCAGCGCTGGAAGAAGTAGTGGCGGAAGAAACTTCAGAAAGTTTGTAGTATGATCGGGTTAAACGTTCCATTTGGGGGAGGCCTGTGACTTGAAGCAGGTGTCTTTGGGCTGAAACGGCGTCCACTGTTGTCCACTGTTGTAACTAACTGTACGGAGTTTATTATATTTTTATGCACATGGGCAAAATAGAACATGCATTTCGACTATGTTTTATAATAAATAACACTGTCTCTACAAGGCGCTAAACGATCGGTAACTTAGTCCAAAGAGTATAAGTAAGAATAAAGCAGCTGATCTTAACATAAAGGCTCATAAAACCGATAATAATGACCGATAAATCGTAAAAACTTTATAGATACCAAAGACGGAGCCGCGTGAAATTATCGAAGTATTTTATTGTGCTGCAACAATTTTTTTCTCGTTATAAGTTGTTTATAAAATATATATAAATATATATTTAATGACAGGGTCGGAGTGGATAGTGGATCGCTTCTGGTGAATAATGGCTATTTGCTGAGCCACTATTCCAATGAGGAATTTAGATAAGACGATAAGAAGTACACAGAAGGAAATGTAAATGTAAGACAAAAGACAAGACAAAAACAAGAAAAATATTATAAAAATATATTTAAATGCATTAATAATATTACACATTATTTATATTACATTCAACAACACAACTGGATCGTAATAAATTACAAATTAGATTAATTATCTTAAATAAGTAAGCAAAGAAGTACAATTAAAATGTAAGCCGAACTATAAGTAATTGTTTAATATATGTAAAGTATAGCTAAATCCGAATAAGTATATTAAACATATATAACTAATGAAAAAGATGATCTAAAAATTAATTTAAGGAACAATACATTTTTAGGAACTATTCAGTTTGACTTGTCTGGTTAGACAAATATCCAACTAGGAATGCCTAAAAGAAAAGCAAACAACTTACTTGACCCCAGTGACATTTAACAAAATAGTTTTCTTACGAAATGTTACAATCACCTTAGAGTTAAAACATGTAAATAAATTTAAAAAAATTATTTATTATATAACAACATGGTAGTGTCTACATGTAACTACATACAGTTTGACGATTTGTCATGTATTTTTTTCTAGTTGTGTAAATTTGTAAATTTAAAAAATTGTAATATTATATCAAAAGATATACTTTTACTGTTTTGCAAGGAATGCTTTTATGGTTGTAACTTATTTCTTTTCTTGTTACACTCAAAGAGGTCTGCAGTGGCCAAAAGTCAAACATGACGTCTTTTTTTATCTACACCTTTACGTAACTTAGCTCTTAGTCTCCCTCAGGAACATTGGTTCGGGTCGTCACATCATATGCTGTGTCTGCCACCAAGCTATCAGATCGTATAGGCTGGCGCTCCATGGCGTGACATGAAACAAGAGCCTCTAAAAAGGGATTTCGGCTTGGCCACACTTTATAAAGTTAGAGCTAGAACAAATGGCGGAAGAAATTTCAGTCAAGCTTCTAGGATAATCAGGTTTGTCAAATAAAACTAAGCTTACCGTAAGCACCCATAAGCATAAGCGATTCAATAATAAGCATCTGTTATATTTTATCTTTCTTGACATATGGAATATATTAGACTACCAGAAAAACTCCAATTCACAGCACAGTAAATACTTTTATTCCACTTTTAATACTCTTATAGGCCAACTAGCATAGTTTCCACTAGACAACTTATTATACGTAAGAAAAGGACCAATATTTAGCCAGTCTGTAGACTCTGTATTTGGCACCAATCGGTGTAACATAACCCCTGAAGATGCCCCGTGGAGGGGTGAAACACGTGTTGAGTGATATGACGGTGGCAGTTGTGTAATTCGCATTGTTTGCCGCATACGCATTTATAAGCGGGCTGGCGGGCGGTACACTTTGTTGCACGACTACCACTGCTGTGCGGAAGTGGCTAAATATTGGTCCTTTTATTACTTAGGATGGACATCCGCAAGGTAACGCTTAATTCCATTAAAAACTTATTATACAATTCAATGGTTATCGAACGAGTGACCGAGCTCCCGACTCAATAATCAAAACGCTGTTTTAACCCCACCACTCTCAATCCTTTTACTAGAAGTTGTCACAAAAGAGTGACGAGGTCGAGTAGTGTTGCCATTTAGGAAAGATAAGCCGCAGGAGGTCGACAGTTGGACATAGGGCTCTTCCACAGATTTTCAGTATGACTGTTTGGAACAGACGTGCATATAGCGTCTTCAAGCGACTTTAACAAGGTCTTCTGTCCACTTTATTGGTTAACGTCCAACATTGCATACTCTCTGCTCTAGAACCACAATGCCTCAGCGGCCAAGACCTTCGCATTAGGGAATATTCAATAGCACGTGTTAAAAGTGAAGATTATTGTTTCACCAGTTGGAGGCGATCAATAATTGCACATATTCTTAATTTATGAATCACTTAATGCCATAAACGAAATTTAGCAATGAGATCGTAAGGAATAAAAAGCTCATTTTGTAAAATGTATTATACACTGTCTTTATTTGGTACATATAGAGAGTAAATTCTATGGTCTTTATAAACATTTCAAGGTCTAAAATTTTTTTTATTAATTTTCTAATATCACTATAAAAAGAATAATGGTTGAACTATACGCTCTTATTGCAATGGCGGAAAGGTGAGTATCCTTTAAATGATGCACTATGATAATATCGGCTTCCTAGGTCGGAATAATGAGAAAAAACGACGCAGCTGCTCTTGTAGGAAAGGGTGGAGTTACGTATGGCGACTATAGCACGGGCGCATGTCATTGGTTAGTTCACGTTGCCATTTCATGCTATACCGCGTCTAGGACAAATGTCGATAATTATAACGAGGCTAAGTGTTAAGAGTGGATTGATATATGATGATTTATAGACCCATTTGTCTTTTCTTTCGCTACCAACAATCGCACGTTTTTTTACATTTGCTTAACAGTATAAAGAAGTGTTACAAAATTTTTGACAGTACGCAAGAAAGCATCCACTGGTTTATATTTGTGATTGAGTCGATCGAGAATAGTGAAAATGAAATATTAATCTAAACATCACAAATGAAAAAAATTATGGACTCTAGAAATGTGACTCTTAAAGACTGCAAATAATTTATTATTAATTAAATTGTTTATACGAAATGCGACAAGATTTTTATAATACTTTATAAAGATGCCTAAATAATGACACAATCACCAATATCATATCAGACGGTAGAGTCCCACTACAAGGCACAGATCTCACCCAAAGGTCACCACGAAGGTCTGCGCTCTGCACCAGTTTTCCACTGCCTGCATCCAGCGACTAAGTGGTAGATGAACCTTCAAGGTTCACCTAGCGAAGGTCCAAGAATTGGACTATTCAATTGATATTTTTCTGTCTCCTCTCAATGCTTGTTGCCTCTTGCGACTTCTCCGTATATCAGCTAGAGCGCTAATAGCGCTTACCACGGATCTTTTGACAGTAAATAAATAGATTCCTTAGTTACGTCCTACAGCAGTAAAATATACTAAAAGTGTGCTTACAATGGGTTATGTAAAATACATTCCAATTGATATCATGTATTCTAATTGTACCAATTTAGTGTTAAACATCAATCAGTTGATATTAATATTGTTTTGGATTGTTATATTTAAATTCGCGCTGTTGTCTCCTTATAATAGAAGAGCACGTGGTCACAAACAAGTTTCCAGAGGATGAGCAGCACCGTCCTCATAGCACCATAATACCATACAGAGATTGCCAAACTGCCTTTCTACCGTTGCGATTATGGTATATCCCCCATAGACACCTTTGGAGGTGAGAGGCCTCCTTGGCCTGGGCCTGTTTTGCATTGGGCAATCTATAAGGTGAAACAACTACAATGACATGGTTTGAATTAATAAAATGTTGTTCTATTTTATTTATTATGTGCCGTGTATTGTAGTAATAAAGTTTTATTACAAAAACTTGGGCTGTGATGAATTTTTCTTCAAGTTTACTTTATTTCACTGGATGCAAAAATGATAATCAGTCGAACTTAAACAGGCAAGTTATAAGACTTTAATATTTATCTGTCATTGAAGTATTTGTTGTTTACACTTACGTTTAGTAAAACATTAATGTTTAAAATATATTTTGGCGTTTATATTATAGTAATTATGACAAAAAGTAGTTAAAACTCGACCTTATACTCCCATACTTATAAACATCGTGTGAAATATTTCAAGTTCTGACAATTTGTAACAAAAATGATTTTTTTTTTATTTAAGAAATTCACGACGAAGTTTTTTTTATGTCAAATTATCCTGCGTTCTTTATAGTCAAGATAATTTTTAGTAATAATTTTTTTAAATCGTATAATACTTGTACCATAAAATAATACATAGTATTAAATGTTTATTCGAAAAAGTTATTAGCTATGAATTAGAAATAGATTTCTTTATTTTTCCTGTATTCATTCTTAAACTTTGTCATGATTGTAAGTAATATCATAATTAAAAATTTTGTTGAAATATATTTTTTACTTAGTATCACTGAAAAGCACAATCATTCTTTTAAATAGTTCATTACTCTTCTGGTCTACATGAAACGTTAAAGTTTTGATGACATCCTTCCCGGTGTTTTAATGTTGCGATTTCCGTGTGGGTCGACATGTTGATGACGTCATTTGTTCCGTCAACAGAGTGGCATGGGAAATGTAAATTTGTTATTTACGACGAAAACCCTTTTTTATTTTGTTGACTTTTTTTGTGCCCATTAGGTGTTGTATAGAAAACGTGAATCTACTAAACAATCACTAATAGTCAATAATATACAGAGTAAGCAGGTGTAAAAGCTTTAAAATGGTGAATTTATAGCTCTTTGACAAAAAAGAGATCTCGAAACTATTTCCAATCATTCTTTATTTAGTATTTATGGTTAACTCTGAAATATTTTATATTAATTTATTAATTCTCTAAGAATGCGACAGGGAAATAACTTTTGGCAGTACAAGTACTACAGAGACAAGTGTAGATAAAAAATAATTTTGCTATGGTGTAATTGGGTTTAATAAAACCATTGATTTACGAAGAATTTGTTATTTTTTATTTATGTCATTGTAAAAACAAAATGCATATTAAAACTTTCAGAAGTTTTGTGGTTATCCTACAATCCAGCCGTTTCGTCCGGGCGTCAGAAGCAAAACATTTTCTCAAACGACATGGCAACACTAAAGCAATTGTTCCCGCCAACGTCGGCGTCTGCGCATGCGTCATGCGCAATAAACGCAACACTTTCAAAAAATATTACTTATTGTATTGACTAACAAAACATTTTCAGACAAAAGTACATTTGTTCCTCGATCGCATGATTCGAATGCTTGTAATACAATGTAGATCTGGTACAGATTATATATAAAACTCTGACACAAGATCTGACTTAGATTTGTAACTAGCTACTACACCAAGCTTTCGATCCTATCCGAGGCTATTCTTATGCTTTATCTTGTGGAGTGTCTTTCGCCTATTTTTTTGTATTTTACAAAATAAATGTTAACTCTTATAAATATATGCCGATTACAAGCATCCCCATATAAAGAATATATTTAATATAATTACTGTGGTTAATTGCGTTACATAAACGTAAAACAATTGGTAAGCGGATTCGCAAGTTGAGTTCTTTGCGAATCCGCTGAGCTTGTCGCTGCCAAATGGCAATGACAAGGCCTTGTAGTGCCCAGAATAGATGGCCGCTTTAGCTTTTAGGTTGGAGACCACAAACCAGCAAGCGCAGCGTGGGTTTTCCATCCATAATGGTAACAGAAAATTCTATATATACCTGGATGCAGGCTGCTTCTGAAATAAAGCTAATAAAATATTAATATGAATAGGGAAGAAATCGTAAATAAAACATAAAAGTCGAAATAATAGAGAACCGTACTAAAAAAGGGATGTAAAAGTAGAAATACCGAAGTCAAGAATAGAGCAGAATGTGTTCACAAAATTGATAAAGAAAACTAGGTCTCTACCAGAGGGAAATTTATAATAAAAACGGGCCTTGTTGAAAATCTATGAAGGAGACGCATGTCCACCTGTGGAGGTCATGGCAGAAATGATAATTAGTATAAAGGAACTCCGGGCAATCTATTTTGTCCTATTATATTAAAAAGAAAAAAGAATGGCTATGTTTCTACGCAGACAAAGAGTGAAAAGAAGTATAGGTGTATGAAACCACACTGGACATGATAACTAAATAAAAATATAAATAAATTTCTGAGTCTTCTTTCGCAAATACTTTATTTCATTTTACAGATTTATTTTGTGACTATGGTACTGTTTTCTTATTAGCATTAACTGTTTCGTCAAAAAGGATGTGGTTAAAATAGATAAAAAGGTGTTGCAAAATATTATCCAAATATAATCGAGTTATAAAAGTGATGACAACAAAGTTACAATTTCAGAAACAAATTCCAATCCTATCGTACATGATTTACAGGCCTGCGTAATCTGTAAAAGAAAGTAAGGAGTACCAGTCAACCCTTTATTACACAAATTATGAAAAGGGTAAATAATAAATAATACAGGCCAAAAATAAAACACAAAAGAGTTAACACAGCAAAGAGTTTATGATCCTCGCTTTAGAAAAATTACGTCACAAGTCTCATATAATTGCAATAACCGTTAGAGCAGAGCGTTCAGACAATAACCGTATAGCGGTAAAAGGCGCCAAAGGTGTTTAGAAAATACTGCATTAATACTTTCAAACTTTCGTAGCATCAATGAAAAAATCTGACAATTAGAATCTAAGAGAATTTCCAGCATTCCATTCAATAAGAAATAGTTTTAATTTCAAAATTCTTTCTGTTTATTTATTAAAATCCAATAGGCACGTCAAAACATCAACAAGTAAATTTGGAATGTCTGTTTCTAAAATTTCGATAATCGCATTTTACTTACTACGTGCAAAGAATATACACATGGAACATATTATAAAATTACAATATTTTTTAATTTTCGTCCATCTGTCCGTCTGTTTGTTCCGGCTTATTTCTGAAACGACTAATATCTGTATTTCCTCGGAAATTATACTGACAGGTAGGTGATGTGATAAGAAGTAATTAACGCTACTTTTTTTTTTAATTGTTAAAGGAAAAAAATGCTAAATTCTACGCGGACGAAGTCACGCTCACAGCTAGTATATAATATATTTTTTTCACAAGTTTCATTTAACAAAGTACAAAAAAAGTTTGCTTATTGTAGACATACATACATTACGTATATTGGGGCATAATTAGCTTATGTCTAAAGGTTTATAACTGAATAAATCAGAATACAATATTCAACGGCTCTTCATATAATAATTAGAAACGAATAATCTTTTTTATTACTAAATATTTAATTGATTAGTATAGGAAATAGTCCAGCAACTACTCTTGTCACTTCTCTTTTCCTTCTACTCGGTCCCAGGAATACCGCCAGCACAATTACTCGCCTCTGAACAAGGGACCTTTCATGAAGGTTTCTTTTAGCTACATTGTGCACGCCACGGCTTCTAAGTCCTTTGCTACAATAAGACGGAAACTAACTCAGGAATATGAATACTATATCTTAACTTAGTCTGGGAGTAGCAACCTTTAAGGAATTTCTATCTGTTCAGGTATCTCTGAGCTGTAGCGCTAAAAGCTTATAAGTGACAGCCCAGCCAAGCGTCTCCGGGTCGTCTTTTTATTACATTTTCTTTGTTGACATTTAATGTGCTGTTAAATATAACTGAATATAGGTTATGTAGCAATTACGTGTTAGCAAACAGCACTCAATGAGCTTACTGTGAAGCTAAGGACATTTGTACATCCTCCCTTTTTTTCTTAATGATTATAATATACGTTTACGGCAATTTATTTTTTTCTTTCAAGGCCGTCACGACCGATTTTCCTGTGGCATATTACATTTTTGAGAACTTAGTATTATTTTTACAGTAAAAAACCAGTCATCGTCTTTTTCTTAAATCTGCTTTACAGTTTTTTTAGTGGCCCCCGCTATTGGGAGTCTCTCGTACCCCTATTTTGTTTAGGACAGGGAGTTTATTTACAAAAATTTTTTTCATGGTTTTATTTTTATTCAACACTCACTTTCATTCTTCTCAATTTCTTTTATTCTTTCCTTTTATCCTTCACAATATCTTGCAATTTTTTTTTGTTCTTTCATTCCTTCTTGCTTTCATCGCCTTCCTTTCCTCATCTTTTTTACTCTTAGGTGGCTAGGTACAATTTTATTTCTAATCTTTATTTTATTCTTACATTTTCTATCCTTATCTTTTAATATCACAGGTCCTAAATCTGCTTATAGTATCGTCATCATATTTCGTATATACAGTCAATAGTGTGGCAGTAAATGGCGCCCGACGGGTCTCTTTCGCTTAGTAAGGTTACTCCATACAAACACCCAAGGGACTTAGAAATTCAGTGGAATTACAATCCAGTCATATCGAGGCAATAGAGTTAATGCTAAAAGCTCTTACTGTTGTGAAACTTTCATTCTCTTTAAAATAAACGCTACTAAGGCCATCAGAAACTATTTTGTGCCATGAAAAAAAAATCTCATAGTTTGAATTACGCTTATGTGAACAAAACCTATAGTTCCGGTTTGTTCGACACCATACATTCATTTTACGAAAATATTATTTTAAACTTTGAAATGGCAAAAGTAAATAAAAATCCAATTAACAACGTGACAAAACGTCAGTGTAGTGGAGTGTTTGATAGATTCGATATAAATTGAAATTCATTATTAATCTGTCGTCCTATCGATATGTAGTTTGCTTTTAATAAAATCAAAAATATACACATTGGATACGTCTAATGACGACAAAATGTTACCACCTTAATAAGGTACCGTTTCAACGGGGAGCTTGGGCTCGAACTGCTACATATTACTGTCCCAGGATTAGGAGGTCGCCGAGCGTCTAGATCACTTAGGCTCACATTTCATGGAGTGACTGAGGCCTTTTCAAGAAATCCAAAGTTTGGGCTGGCCGATAATACCTGTTTATCATTCCGACTCAAGTGCGCCTAAGAGGGCCGAAACTTGACTTGGTGAGTTCCTCTTGTCTCTCTAATATTACTGGCACGAGCTGGTGACCTCTATGATAAATTAGCTGATGTCGATTCTGTGGAGTCCAATTAGTTTTCGAACGGCTGTCAAATATTTTGTACGATATCTGCTGCAAGTATAAGTCTCGGTCTTAAGACGGCACAACATCTAAATGTCATAGGTGTGATTGTTTTATGTTTGAAGTAATGGGAATTCGAAGCCTACGTGCAGGGCTTTATGTACCACGAAGCGCCTAAGACCCTCTATTACATGATTTGCATGCTCGAAGTGCGGGCGTGCGTATGTGAAAGAGGGACGTGATAAATTGTTATTTAAAGATAATTTGGAAGGCATTACACCAACCTGTGATTATGCCATAAAAGGGTCATTGATAAGTATGTCTTCCAGTTGGAATGGCGACGTAGTTAGTAAGTCAGAGAGGTATCATTTTAGAGCTGAAGGAGACGAATGTAGTGTGCTGCGAAGAATTCGGTATTGTTAAAAAATATTTGTAAGAAAATCGGACTCGATAATTAAAATTAGTATGTAGCGGTCCGAGTCAGGACCTGACAGGGAGTAGCTTTACTCCCAAAAATCAGACTTAGTCTACATGCCAACTGTACCCTGACTCCTTAAACTCGCAGAATGTATAAATGCCAATAAGGCATATAGTCTGTAGCAATAAAATTAAGTGTGCCCAAATTGATTAGTGCTTGCTTACAAAGTTTCGAACAGAATCATAAAGCTGTCTTTAAAATATAAAGCATTATACAAAATAAAGGACCTTTCGCAACAGAAATTTTAGTGGCCGGCTTCGAGGAAATGATATTCATAACGATTTATACAGCCCCCTAAAGAATTCCGCACAAACCCTTTACGTAATAACGGTTCCCATCAATACGCTATAACAAAAGGGGTACACCGCTCGGACGGACAAATACGGTGCTTTTTATTAGTTTATGGCATTCGCTTGGATTTTGAACCCGTTAGAGAAAGTGCTAACTCATTAAAAGGATTACGCATCGAAATTTCCTTTCGGGCAATAAATGAAGGGTTCCGGACACACAATAGCTAAAGAGTTACCAAAATTTATAACAAAACTGTGTAAACAAAGGTGATGTCATAACATTTTTTTTATAAAAGAACTTCGGGATTCATTACGGTACGGAACAATAATATTTACAAGACGTTTTTGTTAAATGTTTCTGTATTGGTTTGAGAAAGCAGTTATGTATTCTTCAACAATTAAATTTGCGCAATTGAAACCAGTTTAAAATAATAAATATGGCCGAGTTCTAGAATTTATAGATATTTATTTTTAGATAACTTGATAGGCAAAACAATCTATTTTTCTCTGGAACGCACTCATTATCGATATTTGGATGATCGAAAATCGTTGCGCATTTAAAGCGAAGGTTCCAAAGCTGTTGTTTGACAAGCTGACGGAGTCACCACTTATTATATTTAAATAAACAGTAAATGTAGATATTTAAATATATCTATATTATGGTATACTTATATATATTTTATATTATGTAGTAGCCATTAGTATATCTATATATGGCGTTTATATGTGATTATTTTCCTTCTCAATTTGATTTAACTTTTTATTTTATTTTTTGTGTTTTTGATATGAACTAGTGTCACCTATCATTATTAATTTATCTCTGCACTGTCGGTTAAATGGCAGCGAATGCCTTCGGCATTAAGTTCGCCGCTATACATAAAATGTTTAAATAAATGAATAAATAGATAGTCAAGGGAAAAGTTTGAGAAGTCGGGTTTTCATCTCATAAGTCGAGCCAAACACGCTTGACTATTGACACCAATCTGCGTGCCGCGCTCACTATGCCGAACAGAGGAAGTGCTCAGAAGAAAGAGGATGAAGACTTGAAATGAAAAATCTATTGGCGTCCAACGTCATAAACCTCCTTTCTCAATTATGTAATCTTTAAAATATGAAATGAGCTGATGTTCACAAACCTAAATCCTTTTGCGGGCTTTAAAGATTACCTTGTTCGCCCTTCTCTCGCATCTTCACCACATAGAAATTTACTATAAAATTATTTCTAGATATTTTGTCAACTAGTTCGTAGTACTTGTTCAACTTAGTTATGTGGTCTTTAGATATATTTTTGTTTACGTTCCAATATTTAAAATAGGAAGTATTATCTGAAAAACTTCACCGCTATATTACTCACCAAGATTTTTTATTATTTCTCATAGGTATCGGCGAAAAATCTCAACCGGAGCTGCTTCTAGGAATATGATTTTATTTGTGTTTATAATTTTGAGCCATCTTTCAAAAATTTTTAGGTATTTTATTGACCAATATTTACGAATATGCAGAACACTTTCACGTCTCCTCACATATTGCTACAAAATATCGTATTCACGGTTTGTGTTTAGTTATAAATAAGTTTATATAAGAGTTGCGTTTCTCAAGTCGACTGCCTACGTTATTCCGTCGTATAGATTACTGTTTTTAATTAAAACGTACCGGCGAGAACGCACGAGGGCCTCGCTATGGCGAGCAGTTATAACTTTGCGACGCATTTACAAAATAGAAATGCTGTTTTTCCTTAAGCGCTTTTTAAGATTTAGTGACCGTTATTCAACGAGAAATAATTCTGCAATACATTTATTTATTTATTTCAAATAGGCATGCCAAAAGCAATACATAACATAATTTAATTTATATTCTTTATTGTATACGATAGAAAACATATAAATAGTTGGTTAAAAGTGCGGTCTTATCACACGTGGCAACCTCTTCCAGACAAACCGTAGTATGGACAACAACAGTAGAAGTATAAATAATGGGTAAGTAACTTGTACAAAACATACAGATATAGATAAACGAACAAAGATATGTATATAGCATATATATACCTATAATAAATAAGGTATAATACATTTTATAAATATAATACAAACATCAAACTGACATGCATCGCACTTGCCTCAGAAATAATAAAGGACAGAACAGAGAAAGAAAAAGAAATGAATTAAAGGATAAATAATCATAGGTCTAGTAAATACTTCTTAATTATTTTCTCAAAGATAGGTAAAGAATTAGCGTGTCTTGTATTCAACGATAAATTATTCTACAATCTAACTGCCTGTGTTAAAAAAGGTTTGGCCATAAACGAAGAAGAATGCGCTGGCATTTTTTATTTCAGATTTTCTGATGATATCAAAGACCTCTCATGTAATGGGCAAACATATATAATGTTCAAACATTAAATATGTTTGCATATTCTAGGCGTATATAGCCCTGGTTATAACTATGTTACCTTATATCTAAAGGATAATAACTGAATAAAACAAAAAAATATATGAAATAGGTTTTTAATAGCAATAATACATAACACGGACAATCTATTGTATGTTAAATTAACTATAACTGGCATTTTATAATTTCATTTCGTTGTAAAAATGTCGCAAATAAAAACCGAATGTGATATCATTAACAACTAGGATATGCAGCGTTCGAGAATTTCCGAAACATCATCTCGTCCAAAATAACCCTAAATAAATGATAAATAAACTAATAAACCTAAATTCTAAAATTTAAATGGTAATTAGTATCTAATATTATATTTATTGGTGTTTGCTGATGCAAGGCAAAGGCAAGCGATCTCGTGAATGCTCTCTCGACAATATGGACAGATCTGACTATAAATGTTATTAAAAATTTAATAAATGAATACTCTCACTTCATCAAATACTGAGCTATATGGCGCTGTTTAGCAAGAGCAGGGGAAGCACACGTACCGACTGGGTTATAACCATGACCACTCTGACTAGAGTGCAGAACTTAGAAGAAGAAGAAACAATGCTTGAGCAGTGGTATCTCAGCGGTAGAGGACAGGGACTTATGAAGTATTACACTCTTAGATCGCGGGTTTGATTCCCGGCATAAAATCTTATATAATTCACACTTTGTAAATTTTTTAGTATTGGCATTGCTCACAAACAAGTTTCCAGTGGATGCTCAGCAGCGACCTCTGTGTACAATAATACCACACTACGACAACAAGCTTGACAAGCGTATCGTTTATATTATTTTAGTCATTATTTATTCTTTCGTCACGTGCGTTAAAATTCTATTCAGATTTCGTCGATACAATCAAACATATGACGTCACTCGGAATCCACCCACGCAGGTTGCCGATAATTCAAACGTTTGTTATGACCATTGTAAACGTGTCAATGAAATTATTAAATTAATAAATGTATCTTGAAAAGTATACATTTTAGTCTCAGAAACTTCCAGAATTTATTATCTATTATTAAACATGGCGTCAAGATACGTTTCTTTAAAATATCTTTGTATCAAAAGATCTGTTTCATGTTTTTTTTTTATCAACTCTTCGTTTTTAAAAGCTTTTGTGTAAAATCTTAGAAATTTAGATCATTAATTACCAATTACACTGTGAATTACACCTATTAAATATGGAACTCAGAAATATTTGGTATATTTATTGTAATATTCCTTGTTCTAACAGTATTGGAAACTGACATAAACATTTAAATATTCCAATAGTGACATAAACATTTAAATATTCTTACGGAGGAGTACTTTAAAATAAGATTTTGATTCTCCTTATGTCACGGAACACAATTTCACATAGCTAAATGATGGGGCACTAAAAAACACTTCTCTGAGCAATATACTACTGATTGTTTTCATCATAATCACCATCATTTCAGCCATAGAATGTCCATCACCGCACACAGACTATTTCCAAAAATTACCAATAAGACCGTTAAAACCTGAACGAGGTCGTCTGTCCGGACGCTGATCGCAGACGTCACCGTCAGCGCAGGAACGCGCCTCGTGACGGCCCTCCGGAGAATGGCATTCCCTGCCATAAATAAGGCCCCCAAAGTTGCGGGTGCTCAGGGCAGGAGCCCTGAACTCCGACTCACATAGAGAAAATAAAAAAGGTTGTGAAAAAAATTAAATATTGTAAAATGTATTGCTATTGGGAGCCTCTCGTACCCCCTGTCCCAAGACAGAGGGTACGAGAGGCTCCCAATAGCAGAGGCCATAAAAAAAACTCAGACTAATTTCAACGGTGTGGTTTTGAACCAGTGTAATAACACCACAAAGGTTACGGGGCTAGCGTTAAGAACACATACCTTGTGACGAGCTTTCAATTATACGCACAGCGCGAAGGAATGTAAAAATAATAAAAACTTCGTAATGCAGATATCGCGGTCCCCCACAAAACGCAAAGGGCAACCCCCCGGTGGGAGAGGTTTATTAGTGCGTAGGAAATCCACATAACCCTATCCTGTCCCCTAACTCAACCCATCTTGAACATTCGGAAGATTTTCCACCGAAACATAAAGAGGGGTGTCTATCTATTAGAAGCGACCTAAACTTCAGGCTTTAGACGCAAAATTGTTTTAATGAATAACAATTGCGCTTTCGATGATCCTTAAAATGTTGATGAAATTTGGTTTATTCTTTTACCAGCAGAGGATCCGCGCGGCAAAAGGTTAAAGCGAGCCTTCTTGCAATGCGTTCCCTTCACCGACCAGACACTTCTCTCTTCTTCACCATTTTGGAAACCCATGGTGGCGTTAAGAAATTACCGTGCACGTATTTGTATCTCCATCGATTCTCTCATTGCGTGCGTTTAAATTTAAACCGAAGTTCGAACGCGAAAGAACTTAATTCTTAAAAACTTTATTACCGAAGTACGTTACGTTACGAAGTGTAAGGACGTTACTTCTGCAGGTTACAGAGATTTCGCTTTTCCTTTACCTCATTTAAATTCACCATGAATTTATTCTTCTTATTAACAAAAGACGATAAAAGACAAAATCAATGAATATTTGAATGAAAATATGTTTTATTTTTAATAAAATATAATCAAGATACGTAATTAAAATAAAGCCGTTTCGTCCGATAACGAACCGACAACCGATTGAAAAGATTTTATTAATAAACCACAATAAAATATGTACAATTAAGCGAGTTATAAAACCACGGAGATTCTAGCGTTATTGTGGTATTAGAGATTCCAACCTTCTATATTGTATAAACAGGTTTATTTAGTACTTTTATATTTAATGTATCACGGTCAAAATTAAATTGACCGAATAAGGTATTGTTAATCTATATATATCTACTATATTTAAATGTAAAATAAAACAATTTCTTTTGTTTAATTTTACATACGTATCACATTTTACATTAATTGATTTACTTTCTTATAGATAAAATGACCCAAAAAAGGAGATTATAATAATAAAAAATAATATAAAATAATAATAACCTAATCATCATCACCGTTAATTTCAACCATATGACTTCCACTAAAGGATGTTTCCCCCATAGATATCCAATACGACCGGTAGGAATAGGCCCTGTATTCAGCGTTGTCGGACGCTCTTCGTGTATCCACTAATAAGTAAGTCTTAGTACTCTGTAACCAAGATAAAAAATGTTTACGTAAGCGTTTAGTACATTGCTTCTTAATCATAAATACATGATTAAGAAGTCTGATCAAGAAGAATACATACATATATATATATATATATATATATATATATATATATATATATATATAAATAATAATAAAAACGTATTTCAGAATGGGTATTTATCGATTTAATTTTTCAATGATAAACAACTATTACTTGCTCAAAATAAAAGTATTCATAATCATCCAAGATCATTTTTCTTTTGGACTGGACTATTATTACTGATGGTTTGATATAGGATTATCCGAGGTTGTAGGTGGATGATACTTCGCTTACCGTATAAGAATAACTTTTCAATTATTACGCAATTTCATAACGTGGTGCCGACATATATAATATATGCTCTGATTGTTATAAATGTATATATGCAACGGAACCATTAATGTTACAATAAGTTCTTAGCTTATCATGCTTACTCTAGTAGCGTTGTAATAGACATTAATAAGTCCCTGTTATAAAAACGACCGCAAGATTGAATGAATCCGATGAAACAAATATGTAAAAAAACGGTATATTTATTACTTCGCGTGACTGGCTTCCACTTGTGGCCATATCACAATATAAAAATATGAATATTTTATAAATAAATTAAGAGAAAAAAAAACACCGCCTCGATACGATCTTTGTTCTTTACATTATTGTTGATTTATTCGACGGAATATAACGTAGTTTGCACATATAAAATTAACATTTAATCATTCTGTTTTAAAAACTTGTTCAAAAGTAATTATTAATTAAGTAAATTAATTATTGTTTTCTTTATTTCTTCTGTTCTTATTAATTTCTTGGCGTTATGGCCTCGTGGATAGCTAACAAAGAATGCTAGCATGAAGTACTGATTCAATACGAAATAAATTTTATTACAGGAATAAATTTGATAGCATTCCAAATATCAACAACGAGCATTACTGTTCATGCAGTAAGCAAGAATCTTGCAGTACTCAGCCGATCGTTAGTCTGTTTCAAAATCCTTTGAGCGAGTTATATTTATTGTAAAATCTCACTATATACACGGAATTCCGTATCCAGCGCGGTTTCGTTATATTCTATCGAGAGACTAGTCATGGATAGAATAGACATGGATCGTTAGGAATGCCCCGTGGAGGGGTGAAGCACGTGTTGAGTAATTTGGCGGTGGCGGTTGTGTGATTCACATTGTTTGCCGCATACGCATTTATCAGCGGGCGGGCGGTCGGTGCACTTTGTTGCACGACTACCACTGCATGTGCGGAAGTGGCTAAATATTGGTCTTTTCTTACTTAGGATTTAGAACTTACATAAAAAATCCTAGTAAATTGATAAGTTAAAATGTTAGCGGGGAAACCATTTAACGTAAAGATAAATTGGACGCAGACCACAGACGGTCTTTTTGAAGTCGTAGAAAGACGCTGGAAGCTGGCGGCTTCAACCTGCCCCGTTGTAAGTCTCTATGGGAGTACTACTAATAATAAAGATGTCTCTCCGATACTGATACTGACTTTAATAAGTGATGCCTTCATTACTACTTTTTCGAGATTATTTTCCATTTCTAACAATCACTTCACAAGAATACTGAGAGTATTCTTCTTCTAACATTTCAAATTCTTCTCATAGGTTTCCGTCTAGAACATCTTACATATATTTTTATTTTAATCAATAACATCACATTAGACGAGTATTAAAAACTTTGAACCCTTCTATTAAATACGTTGACCTCTATTGAATGGGGAGCGGTCAAAGTCACTTAGAAGGCACAACCGCCCATTAGACAATTAACGAGACGCTTTTGAAGTAGAATTACAACCGGCAAGTAATATATTAAAAAATATTTTTGCAGCGCTGCAACAAGTGTTTTACACAACAATAGAAACGAATAAGATGTTGATTTTGATGAACAACAATCATCTTATCTTATACATATGATTGATGTGATTGTTTTTTGATTTCAGTCGAAATTGATGTTGCTAGTTCGTGGGCTTTTTCAGCTTCATCGGTACTGAGTTCACGGAGCAGAAGCGATAGGATATATATATAGCGGAGGGAGCGAGCGGCCGCCCCCTAAGAACGGTTGTTTTGGATTTTTGTTAATCTACGTTAAACTAACGAAATACTGAACTAGACACAAAACAATTTGTTATCTATTTCCCTAGGCCTTATAAAATTAGTAACAATTTTGTGTACAACTGTATACCGTATTACATTAAACTCTAAGGTAATATCTCTGTAAAAATTAGTAAATAAATTTAATGAATGAAGTGATGAAGTGAAACATTTTTAAGCAATAAAACTTAACAGTGAATTGCTTTACCACTGTAACAAAGATATTGTAAAAATGACCGCAAAAAAACTGCCTGAGTTTATTGTGGGCTCTTGGTTGATCACGGCGTGTTTGAAACCATCGTACTTGAGCTCTTCTGGTATACTCCTCCTGACTTACAAAAATAATTACTACAAATCAGTATTTCTCAACCTTTATGTGCCCACCTCAGCCTTATATATACTATGCAACATATATATTTTTATATTAAAGCGAAAACATTAAACTTGTTTCAAGTCCACTTTAGAATTATCCCCGTTTGGGGCGTAGGCCCCACGTTGGGAAACACTGCTATA
This sequence comes from Battus philenor, assembly GCF_028537555.1. Lineage (NCBI taxonomy): Eukaryota > Metazoa > Arthropoda > Insecta > Lepidoptera > Papilionidae > Battus > Battus philenor. Next base: position 9,652,836 of record NW_027181683.1, on the reverse strand, counting down.
AATGATCTACAGTCGATAATGATATGAATAAATCGCAAAAGTAATGAATTTTCAAGTTTGATATTCGGTTATAATTCCTTCACACTGTAATAAAAAATTTTAACAGCTTTATAAATTTATTATATGACAAGTTAACATAATATGACAGTGTATTATAACACCGTATAAAGGGACCCACAAAAAAACGTTACTAATTTTATAAAGCCGAGAGAAAGGTATCACAAGCTTGTCGTTCACACTGCCAACCCTCTGAAAAAAAAAATTATCTTATAAAATCAAAGTATTACCAGCACACAAATAATAATATAATCTGCTACCGATATAGAGACAATAAGTTATTGTCTCTTTATCATTTTATAAAGTTATTGTGACGCTGTTCTTATCATGATGAAATTAGAAATAAATAAATATAAATTGATAAAGTTAACATTTCAAAAATAAATTTGAATTATGTTTTACGGGAAATTATGCGAAAATCTAAGTAGCATTGTTTAAGAAATTAGCAAATACCTTTGCTCGGTGTAAAGGTAAACTAAACATGTACAATTTCCACCCAAAGAGTGCTAAAAGCGGCATAAGATTTAAAGGTCGTGATACAATAAGCTCAAACAATTTTCTATTGTGATTTGTAAAAAATTGAATATTGGCTGTCATAGAGCTGTAAAAGATTATTTATGACCTAATTAATGATTTAAAAATCGATATGGATATTAAAAATATTTTGTTTACTTTTGTTAGCTGATAATACTGTGTTTTTTATAACAAGTTTTGATAAAACAAACATTTTGGTATTCTAATTTCACTAAGATCTTTTGAGCCATATTTCTTGCAATGACGGTCATAATGGCAAAATCTTTTGCAAGAAATAATTGTATATAAGGAAGTTTTCTAAAAAAAAAATAAGACAGAAAAAGCTGGGAGAAAACCATGATCACTTCATATGTTGATCTAAAAGCTTATACTGCTTGTAGCATTGTAAGCTTTTATTCTTTTAAACAAGAAAATAGTAACAGCAGAAAGGTACATCAGCATTTGTTTAGCTTTTGTTTTTAAAATATAACAGAAGTGGATAACAACGTATCCACAATAGAGCCCTCTTCCTCCCTGATAACGTGAATAAACAAGTATTTGACGTGGTAGATAGTAGAAATTATTAGGGTATCCTTTTAACAGTCCTGAACTTGTTTATCATGGTTTTAAATGAAGCAACGATACATCAATTAGATGACTAACGGACGAAAAGTTGCAGTATTTGAACATCTTTTACTGAGAAGGATCGACTGAGAAGAAAAAGATATACTTTACATGCGTCCACAGGGAGATAATAATTTCTCTATAATTTTTTCACTGACTTTTTTATTTTTATTCTCTTCTTTTACCCTTCACATTACCTTCTACACATCTTTCTTTTATTCGTCATATTCTCTTCCATTCCATTCCATACTTTATTTTCTTTTCTTACTTCGCTTCCCTTGCTTTGCCTTCAGCTCCAGAGTGTAGTACTCTTTATTTTACTTAATTTTTTATTCATTTACTTTTGTTTATTAAATGTTTTTAAATCAAATTTTTTAAATTATTTTTTTGGGAGGGAGGGGGGCAGGAAAATGTTGCAGTTATTCTGATATACCATCTTTTCTTAAAACGAATGTTTTGTGTTATTACAGGCGTAGAGATTTTTAATATATATTTTTGAGCGCTCTCTAGTTTTCTCCCATAATATTTTTATAGTCCAAAAATAGGCATTTAAAGTATAGTAATAGATAGATAAAGTATATAGTCCCTGTAATTAATTTAAACAACAAATTTTAGTAGAAGTCCGTCTTCTCAGTGTACAACTGCCTTTGCGTAACCGAACGGCTATCAATAAAGCAAACAAACAAACAAAGGTCTTGTGTTACTAATGCATTGTGAAATACCTACCGCCGGAGGTGGCTGTTTTAACTTTCAATATTAAGAGGTATCTTTTGTCACTGCGGTTTAACGTCCTCGGAAATGTTGACTTAACATAATTCATTCCGTGGTATTCTCTTCATTTTGTATTCGCACAATATGGCAGCAATATCTGACATCATCATCATGACAATAAAATAATGATGGGTCAAATACGACTATATAAATGAGCATGGTCTATGACTCAGATATATCTATTTATCACTGTGTACAGGTTGATTGGTTATATGTATGAAGGCTTTAAAGAGGTGAATGTACAGGTCATTTATTGTCAATTAACAACCTTATTAAAAAATCAATGGTTGTAGAAATAAAATGTACCCTAATGATATTAAAACTAATTCTTGGTTACGTATTGAATAACGTATTAAAAATAATATACTACATTTCAGAATAATCACTTTATACAGGATAATTGGAAATATTTGTTAAAAAAATTTACATACTAATGAGCTATACCTTTTAAAGCTTGTTCATCTATAACCAACCAACCTGAATTTTTATACGAAAATGGCTTTTAAATCGCAATTCGAATACCATTTAATTTTTTTTTGAAAAAAACTTAATTTATTTTTTGCATATAAACCTTTATATTTATTACAATTTATCATATGCTAAAAAGATATAATAGGCACAAAATATGTCCTTAAAATTTTACATTATGTTTTATGACTTTTTTACTTTATAAATATTTCTTTGACGAAGTCGCATTAAAAATTTTACATTTAAAAAAAGAAACAATTTACCAACTTTCTTTGTTTTTCTTTCTGTCAAATTTTGTGAATCTAATAAAAATATTCTCCAGATGTTAGAACAAATTCCAAAAAAAAAATGCATGCCGCGAAAAATTTGACACATGGATTAGTCGCAGTTTTCTTGCCAATTGACTATAGACAATAATAAAATACAGACTAGCGTTGACGTTTCATAATACTGGCCACAATAATATTATAAAATAGAAATATATTGAATAAAATAGCAGTTGTATTGTACTTGTAACGGGTAAATGTTGCGTTGTTTGTAGTGGAATGTAGATATAACAATGAACGTGTTGGCATGATCGCTCAATGCTTTTTGTTAAACGGTTTCCGATTAATTCGATGGGGAAATATGCGAAACGGCTGCCAAGTCGCAATTGTGCGCAAATTATGGTGACTTCAGTCTGTGGGATCATTACTTCACGAATCGAAAGATGTCAAAAATAAAAAATATCACTATTTGAAAAAAGGATACATCAAAAAATTAATACATGCATAAAAAATGACAATCTAATATTGTTGAGAGAAATATGAAATTAAAGGGTAGCACAACCTAAATCTAGGTTGCACAAGTCACACCTTTGTAGATAAAATATAATAAAGATTCACAAGATATCTCAGACCTCCCTTTTCTTAGTTTTAAATCTAAAATAGAAAGAATATAGTAAAATAAACATTATTTAGTTGGTTGAAATAAATGGAATGGAACTTATTTGTTTATGCTTTGCTATTGCTTATTTGGTTCATATAATAAAGTATAGATCGAACAAAATTAAATTTAATTTAAAAATAGCAACAGTTAAGTTTCGGGCCCACTTTTCCCTACAGATCAACATTCTGAGCTGGTGGAAGATAATTTCATATAATACTAAAGTAATCGACTTTTCATAAAAGCGTTTAAATGCCTACTCGAATAAAGATATTTTTAATTTAAATTTGTCATACATAGTATATACATTAATATTGTCATAATGTGTTTTGAATCTTTGAATTATGATTTACATAAAAAAATAATAAAGATTGGAACTGAATTGTTCTACTACTGAACATAAAAGTGATCAAAAAAAACCATCTGAGTTTGCTGTCGCCTATTACCAGATCACGGCGCGTTTGGAACCTTTGTCACTTCGATTTCGAGGATAGTATATATTGTTTTTTGTAGCTTTTAGGCCTAATTCGTAACAGCTAAACGTCGTTCATAATATGTGTGTTGTCAAAATTCCTGTTCGCCAATATTGAAGTAAGTAAATGTGAATTATTCAGTTTTTGAAGATAATACTCGAACACGGGACTCTTACTACTTCTTCATTTCAATCGATGGACGTCCACTGAAAGGCATGTCGTCGGTCTACCTACTGGGGAGCCGCGTCTACCGGCTCATTATATGGATTACTTATCATAATAATATGACGACTTTTATACTGAATAAACATATGATACAATTATTTATTCTTACAATTAGACTTTGTTAAGTACCTTTGAAAAATCGAGTCATCAATATAACAAACATTTAAATGTTTATTCATATATAGACTACAGATAGATTAAAATTGTTAATTCTAAAGAGAGAAGAACCTGCCAAGAAACTCGACATTTATTCTTTTATCGCTAATTTTACAACTAATTACCTGTTTTTAGTTGTTTATTTGTTACGTGAAAATAAGTCATACGAATCTTAAGCATGTGTATCTCCTATATAATAGTAAATAATTGTTTCAACAGGTGATTTAAAAGTTCAAAGTATAAGTAATATAGCACAGTGCATACCTATTAGTGCTTGCATGACAGACGCACATGTTTACTTTATCTATAGATAAACTGACGGACACGTCGCCGGCGGTTGGCGGTAGCTTATCTCCAATAATAAACTTGTACAGCATGACAGCTATTTGTGTTATTCGTTAGTTATCTGTCCTCATGTCTAGCCGAACCGCCCCTTCCATTACCAACAATTAAATATTATCTTTGGTACATTAAATGACAGATAGAGTTAGATTTGTTATTTTTTTGTCCTAGAAAAGATAATATTATACTAGAATATCTACATAAAATAAAATTACGCTATGTATTACATTAATTGTACTACTACTACTACTAATACCAAAATACTAATTATACCTCAAAATGCATTATGTTATTTTTAAAGTTTTAAATTCTTTTTATTTCTTTATGTGTTTATATTCTGTAGTGTAATTATTAATTGGAAGAGACTCCATTTTAATTAATATGGAGATGGTAAAACGGAATCCATATTTGCTTATAGAAATTTTGAGGGACTACGAAAATGGCTTCTTAATTCCGATATAAAAAAATCGAGAATTTACTAGTTATCGAATACAAGTTATGAAAACATCTCAAACATTTTTTTTATTTCTGAATAATTTACATCTAAGATAAATAATATTTTTCTTCTACTTTTTTCCAGCCGACAGACGCTCACACAGTAATTAGTCGCAATCCTAAGTTTTTAGTCGATCCTCCTAATGGTAATTCTACCCAAGCCATGCCTACCGGCTCTTGGTCGTCATTCAAGAATCTTTCGGCACCTACAGCCATTGGTTGCACGAGCGATATGTTCCGCCAACTGCCATTTCAGACGAGTAATTCTTCGAGCTACGTTTCTTGGTTTTTCTGCGGCTCATCTCAGAGCAACTTCTCCAAGCGAAATTCCGAGCATAGCTATCTCCATTGCTCTTTGGGTGACTTCAGCCTTTCTATAAGGACCACCGAAAGCGACCACGTCTCGGATCCTTAAGTTATTACCGACAACACTCACTGGTCAAAGGCCTTCGTCTTCGGACGAGCGGTAATTTGGACGAGAATATGTTTCGGAGCTTCCCGAACGCCACCCATCCAAGTTGAATTCGGCGAGTGATCTCTTTCTCGAAATTGGACTTACAAAGCTGGACGGCTTGTACCAGGTACATGTAATCGTCCTTGACTTTGAGATAAACACCTCCAGCAACTACTAGAAGCGACAAGACATGAACATATGATAACAGCTTCGTTTATAATTCTAATATTCATGTACCATACATAAAATAAGCCCATCTTCGTTTGTACAAATAAAAACATTACGTTAAGATGTCGACATTATAAATTTAATCTATATTTAAGTGTTGCATTATCTTTATTTTTCATACACAACACTATTTTTTATAGAGGATATTTGGATTTCTAATTTAAATAAAAAAAAATCTGTAATAAATCATCTATTAAATTAAAAACTATTAAAAAAAAGAATATTGTAATAATTTAACAATATTTTTGAATGTAATATCCGAGCACTTTAAAAATTGTATTGTTTGTATTTATTAATAATAAGTCCTGCGTGCCCAATAATGTATACTGTCAAATTTAATTAAAAAAAAACTATATTAGTAATTCTTAGGAAATGGTGTGAATATTTAGTTTCCTCTTTCAATTTTCTTTATACCGTTATTTTGTCTTTAAGAAAACAAACAGACAGAGTTCCCATCAAAAGAAATTTTACCATAATATCTCAAACAAAGGAATCTATCAAAATATTTCATTTCCCTTTCAATCGGGTACTACCGCGACTTCAATTTGGCGTTTCTCTCGTAATAGGATTTGTTACACGGCAGTGACACGGCCGCGGCAAACGGAGCGGAATGCTCGGTGACCATAAACTAATTGCTTTCATGGAATTTCCCCCTAATTTTATCTATCTTTGTAATCCTTAATGCTCTTAAATTTCAAGAAAGAATTAAAGCATTAATCCTGTTAACTACTAATCCTAGAGAGCTATTACAGATTAAAAAAAAATATGTGCTGACATATTATCGGTACCATTAATAATATGACATGAAAAAAATATTTAATATTTTAAACAAGCTTTACAATCTAGTTTTAGAATTTTGCTAATATAAAAATCAATTATTTGATATTTTCGACATGTCAATACTAGGCGAAATTATTAACAATTTAAATTTAGAAACAACTAAATAATTTATTCTGGTGTTCGTAAATAAAAAACAAAACTACCAAAAGTTTATCTTGTAATAATATTTTAAAATCTAATTTTATCGGTTTGTTATTCTACGAATCAATAAATTAATAAATTGTACAGTATCATAACAAATAACAATTTGTCACAGAATTTAATCAAAAGTTAATTTAAACTTTTCCTTTTGTTTTATTAATTACTTTAACGGTATTATTGTATTGAGAATAACAAACATTATTTCTATAAAATTAGTTGATAATCGAAAATATATCTATTATATGCTATTAATCATTTTTGTGTTAATTGATTAAATATATTCCTTATTGACTATAAATGATTCTTTCTTAACAAACAGGAAGGACGGTTTTTAGATATTACTAATTCTAAAAATTAAATTCTGTTTGCCATCCAATTCCAATAAAATAAAACACTGTACATATTATTATTTTTTAATTTTTGACATTCGACTTTTAAATTGAAACTATTTGTCGTTATTTCAATCCATAATCGCCACGCTTGACAGATGATTTGGCGATCGTAGGGTGGTGTTATGATAAGCCAGGTCGCTGCTATCCTACCCTCTGGAAACTTGTTTGTGAGTGGTAATCATACATGGTTAAAGCACAAAGTGTGTGTGCATTACTTTAAAAGACCGTAACGCGGGAATCAAATATGATCAAAACTATTGTCCATTTAAATTTAGAAAACAGTCAATATCATTCAAATCATAACTTAAACAAAGCACTGTCTTACAAAATGTTAATATTTACCTGTTTTTACAAATTATTAAAGTTACAGATTAATTATACATAGATGATGTAAATATTTGACATTGTTGTCATCATGAAGAAATTTTTTAACTTTGTTTACACTATAAAGTGACAAAAAGAGAACTATTATAGTTCACCTGGTAGTAAGTATGGCGTTCATAGCAGTGTTGTGATAGTTTAGATTTGCACAAGTATTATACAGCTCTCTCGCTTGCTCTTGTCAATCCACTATATCGAAAAAAACTTCTATTGCATTAAAGTAACTAATATTAACAGTTTTTGCCCGAGGAAAGAAAACATAATATCTTCTTTTCAGCTCCCATCTTTAATCTCCCCTAAAGATCACGATGCACTAATAGTTTTAATAGTACTTTCTTCATTATAAAACGAATATTATCCGGAAGTCCAATTTCGTGACATTTTTAATCTATACTAAGGTACTCATTTCAAATAATATTATTAATCTTTTTAAACACATATATATATAATTAAGGGGGAGCGCAAGGGGCGTCTGTCCGCTGTACGTCATATAGTAAATATGTAATAAAAAATCTGTAATATTTACACAGTTGCCTTCTAGAAATTTTTGCACTACCTTAGGTTGACTTGTTGAAAATGCTTCCAAGGCAGTAATTCCGCCATTATATAAGTTGTAAAATATTGAATAAATATGTAAAAAAATATTAATTTTTTAACTAACGTTTTTTGGTCTTAATTCGAAATTTCTAAAGATTCGATATTTACTTTTTAAATTTCATAACGGTAAAAATTTGGATTGTTCTAAAAAAATAATAATTAAAATATCTCTAATATTCACAACCCGTGGCAACACGACACGGAGCAGACGCCGTATCAGCGTTAATTAGCCCGGATTTGTTTCGTAATGAGATGAAATTGTGATGTGACCTGTTAATTATCAACATGATGAAATGCGCGTCTGTCGATGTTGGATGGAAAATTACAAAGAAAAACTTATAACCACACACGGGAACACGTAACCTATTAGTTTGCCAGCGACTGGCAATTAAATCATGGCGCTCCATTTACGGTACTGGTTTCGATTCCTACGTGAGTGGTATATTTGCGTGGGAATAAGGATTCGCTTGCGATAGTTCAGCAGGAGCAGGCACTTTTAAATTTCATTCATTATTTAATTTGTATATACAAAAGGATTCACTATAAACATTACTTAAATGTAAATTGGTTTGTGTTTTATAGAGAAGGAGAGAGAAATCATACCTCTCTTTCGCTCTCTACTACATCGAAATTTTTACAATAGATCTTTAAGTTATAAGTATGCTTTATAACAATCTATTTTAAAGAGATAGGCAATATATTATATAAAATATAGGCCTCTACCGTAGATTTGTAATAGGTTGGAAAGGGTCTGTACCCAGTGTATTCTAACATCCTTAATAAGGACTATTGTTCTTGCCCATCCTAAGCTGTGCTTGTCTGGTCTCCACTCCAGAACCGTAAGGTCACAATGGCCATCTATTCTCAACTTGTTAATCCACCGGGCTATGTCTGTAATAGAAATAGTAAAAGTCTACACATATTGTTTACAAGGTTATCTCATAGCCCACTGTATGCTATAGGACCTCCACCAAAGATATCGAGGTAAAACGTCATATACATACATTCTACGTAACATATACATCCTCTGGAAACTTATTGATGTGCAGTGGCAATCCCATATAATAAATGCACAAAGTCTAAGCTATATAAGATAGTATACCGATTATCGAACCCGCAACCTGCGATCGCAAGTGTCACACTACCACTGAGCTACCACTGTTCTAATTTTGTTTAGTTCTAGAAAAATAATTTGTTTTTTAGAGTAATGTGAAAAGATGTGTGTGTAGAAAGGTAGAGATACATAAATTATTTTTTACACTAATAGTTAATCTATTTCAATTTTTATTCCATATCTGTCATTGCTTTCGAAACTGAATTACGGTCATTGCTATTAAGCTAGTCGTTACATAGAAATCGTCGTGATTGTAATAGTCTACGCTATTTCGTAAACATGAGATTTCGATGCAATGAAATTGGCGATTGCAAGCCAAGTCCGACTTCATAATCCCAGTGGCCTCTTTTTGTCTATTCGTAACTGCAACGAATACCGATATAATTCGGTTGTGACCGGTTTTAATTAAAATTATAATACATTTTAAATTTGGAATGTTTCATAAAAGTTATAAAGATTATTAGATAAACATTTAATACATCGTACAATCGAGTCTGTGTGTGTCATACACGCGCACACACACATTTACACATACTAAAGAATTTAAAAAATAAAACTGAAAACATTAATACTAAAAATGGAATATAATAGAAATAAATATTTATTATTTATAGGAATATTTTGGTAAGAACTATTTCTCTGTGTCACAGTTGTTTGAAATGGGTCATGATTCAGTGATAAAGATCACCCAGTGGATGAAACACCAGTGGCGGTGATTGATCGTCACTCTGCAGATCAACATCGGCTGATCAGTAAAGAGCAATGTACATATGTGCTTAGTCCAATGTGATGTAATGTGCACCTATCGTATAATCTGTTTTAATAATTAAATAAATTACATATATACATTCCAAAAATTTTCAAATACATATTAAAAAAAATAAAAGGTCATATTGTACATCTTTATATTCGCTGCTTTTAATGTGTTAAAGTCTGTTTCATGTGTTTTTGTTCATTAATTTTATTATCTACGTTGCCATTTAAACAGAAACACGGCAAATCTTGTGCACTGACTGCAAATATAAATGTCGTGGTTATATATGCTTAAATGACTTCCTGGTAGTAGCGATGTACTACGAATAAAACTATTTTTATAATACTAAACTTTTAAATTTTTTATTGACGCGATAAGTGTAAAGACCCGGCACGATGGCATCATAAATAAATTAAAAAAAAACACAATTTTTATGTTCTATTTGCTTTTTTAAATAATGTATATCTCATTACATTTTTTAAATTAGCTAATGATAGTTTATGTATATGGTAAGCCTAGTAGATATACTAGCTTTAAATATTTTAAGGGAATGATTCAAATATTAGTCTAACCTGGAACAGAGCTCGAATTATTTGTTTCCCATAAAACATTAAATTAACGCCCGAGTACTAAATTTCTAAGAATTTTGTATTCGTTATAGGTCATAATTAAAATATTAAAAATACTGAAATATAATATTACATTATATAGGGATAAGTAATTATTACATCCGAATAGTTTTAATATTTTTCCATGTTATTGATGTAGGGCCGGTATGTTTAAAAAAATTAAATTACTTAATTGTAATCAAATTAATTGTATGCATTATCACTCCTCATTACCGCCGTTTAGACGCTAAACGGTTACATATTAAACAAAATCTTCTTTAAAGGTGAAGCAATTATCATAATTTAATCAGCAGCGCACGTAACATCGTACAACTAAAAGCATTTACTGTAAGCTTTTTACGTGCTTAGTCTGTGGCATCATTATCAAAGACCCAATACACGCGTTCATAAATATACACTAGTTTTTATTAGAGAAAATAAAAATAACGTAAGTAACAACCAAATAATTATATTAAAAATTATATAAATACAATAACACGTAAAAGTTCATCAATTTTTCGAATAAGTTTTAAATACGTTGAAGATGTTAAAGTTTTGGGTCTTACAAAATGGCGTCATGCTATAAGTTTGCTAAAGCTTGAACGCGTCCGTAACAGGCAGAGGGAGGGAAGCGCCGGGAGGAGCGAGGGGCGAGCCGCATGCGTACCGAGGGCTGAGCTGCATTCCAGTAGTTCGGCCGACCGCCGCGCGGCGCCACGTATATTTCGCCCGTCCGCGACGCCCGCTCTTACCACAAAGAACGCTTCAGTATTGTAAAAAATCTGTGATGTATTGATTAATTCCAACATTTTACCAACACAAAAACTCACAACAAACTAAATTGGACTCGATCTGGACACGGTGTGCATTGTTTAAGTGAGCTTCACTAGCGTTTTACTGCGGGCCACGTCCTATGGAATTCCACATTTATCGATGAATAGAATCTAGTGTGTGGACCGAACATGGTGGACTTCACGGTGCGATGTTGAATGCTTACGGATTATTCGTGTTTTCTGTGTTAAATTCCTATATTTTATAGTGTGGACTCGTTATTTCAGTGACTATAAATATGGATTGGTATGTGTATGCTTAGGACGCTTCCCAGGAGGGATTGAGTTTACATCGGATAATGAGAGTTGGTGAACGATAAACAGTAAGAATGGTATCGTTCGGTTACTTCGGGCTTCGGCAGGCCCCATGGACGCTGCTCGTCCTCGTCTTCTTCATCGAGAGTGTTATGGGAAATTATGCGAAATCCTTCTATATACATTGGAACACAACAAATAGCATATTCAGAATAGACAACACCGACCATGTATTCGATCTAAATAAAGGTAACGCTCAATTCGAATACGACCAAGTGAATATAATATGTCCCGTTTATGCACCGGATACGTTCGAAGAGGACATGGAAAAGTATATAATATATAATGTAAGTAAGGAAGAGTACGACTCGTGTAGGATAACAAATCCCAATCCTCGAATAATCGCAATATGCGACAAGCCAAACAAATTAATGTTTTTTACCATCACCTTCCGACCGTTCACGCCGCAGCCAGGCGGGCTCGAATTTCTACCGGGAAAGGATTATTACTTCATTTCTACGTCCAGTAAAGATGATCTCCATAGACGCATCGGTGGTCGGTGCCTAAGTCATAACATGAAGCTAGTTTTTCGGGTTTGTTGCAAGCCCGAGGACCAGTCACCTGTGCCTCCTCCGCAGCCGAGTCCACCGCCGCCTCCTCCACCCCCAACCGTACCTCCGACTACCACGACCACGACGACCTTCAAGCCAGTGACTAAAAAGACGCACAAGTACGACAAAACACCGAACGAAGTGGTGAAGAGCGAGGAGCTTTCGTATTCGCGCGGCGCTGCGTTGGCTTCTTCCCTCGCCCTTGCTCTCGCCGCGAGCGCCGTTTTAGCGCCCCTGGCTCGGTGAATGTGCGCCAAGGCGGCTCGGCCCCCGCGTCCGGACCTGCTGGCAAAGCCCTGCTCGGCTCACACCACACAGACGCTGCAATCGCTCCACTTGCGTCCGGACACTCTGGTCTTCACGTGAATCAGTGTTCATAGTGCGGGAAACGTTAGTGGTTAACTAGATTAGTGGCCGGCCGTCTAGAGACGTCATTGTGATCTGAAATTGTATGTGAACGGATTTTGGAAATAAATTTTTGTAAGTACTTAGTGTGTGAGCCGAATGTAGGGTTTGGGGCCGTGAATCGGCGCCCGAGTGCAGTGACTCTGTAGATTTGTGCAAAATTCCTAGGTATTTCTACATAAAGTTCCAATGACTATAGTTCATAAGGAACCTAAGTTGAGAGCCTAATTTTTACTATTGTACTAAAGTATATTGGGCCTACTGAATAATCGAACTAATATATTATACACTGGAAGATCATTTCGAAGGAGAGAAAGCTACGAACATATTATATATAAAAATGTTAACATGTGTAATGGTAATATAGGTTTCTTAAACCATTAGGAATTAAACAATTTTTATATTTTCACTAATGCAATGAAGGATATTTGATTAAGAATTAGGAAGCAAATACAGATATTATAGGAGAAATCTTATTTAGGATGAGAATTAGATCTTAATTTAGTTCAAAAGACATTTTTTTTTATTTTTCATGCGACGTATATTTAGAATTTATTTATACGAAAAAAAAAATGCTCGGACAAGTTATGAATCTTGTCCAGAAATACTGTGATTTTTGGTTTTATTTAGGTGGTAATTTTCTCTTTTATGCTTTCATTATGTGATATGAAACTAATTGTATTTAAAGTGAAGCATTCTGACATATTATTTTCATTCTCGACTGATTTTGCAATTACGCTTGTTCTTATTAATTTTATAATGCATTTTAAGGCCTATTGCAATCGCATATAGAGTGAAACTATTGATGAATTGCTGAAGTTGGGTGGACCGAACACTTGCGACCTAATGCCTTTTATATTTATAATTGTAACATCGATCCATTTACCAGCTCGCGTCAGGGTTTTGATGTCAATGAATTTATAAGAAAATTCATTATCAATCAGTTTCCATCACGTCTTTGTAAAAGACATAATATTAAGCACACCATGTGCCATTTGTCAAATGTGTTACGAATAACTTGCACATTGTAATGAAATAGTCAAATAGTTGATTAGTAGTTGAAATAGACCGGTTTTCAGTTAGACATACGCATTTAGTGACAGGTATAATTTTAAATAGTACTTAAGAACCATAACACTTGAGTTTCCTATTATATTGAGAAAGACGGACAAATTCCACGACTATATATTTATATGTACATATTTACAGACATAAATTACTTCGAAACGACTTTAATGTAAAAAAAAATAATATGTGAAACTAACCTGAACGTAAAGACACTTGAAAATAATAAGTTATACGGTTCTAGTAAAAATAAATATTTAACTTAATCCAAGAAACAAAGAGTAATGCAGCTAAAAAGAATCCTGTTAAGGATTTCAAGTTTTGTACTAACCTATGTAAATTTATTCCCTGGGAAGGAAAGAAAGAATCTACTGAAATAAGACTAAAGAAAAATTTTATTCCTCGACTCGGAGGAATTAATGCAAATGAATTCGTAACTGATTCAGGTAGCCAAATGCTCAAGTTTCAATTGAAAATTAAAAGAAAAAACGGAGATTTTTTAAAGAAGTTTAAAGAAAACCTAGATAACTGCTTTAGTAACCTAGATATGAAACCATTTCAATGGGTATATTAAAATATAACGATAAGAAGTCATAATTTTATTTCGTTTCGTAGAACAACCGAGATTACTGTAATAAATTTCATTCAACGAATGATATAACATTGTAACACAACTTTTATTGATGTCAAGAACACCGTTACCGTAAATATCTAAAGAAACTGGACACGGAAACAAACATTTATATTTTTTTTACTAATACAAACAAAGTAATAAATTAGTTGATTAAAACTATTGTTTTTACTTAATAAATCTGTTTTTTTTTAAAGTATGTTTCATCGTAGTAATCTAACGATTTAATTTTTAAAAATTTTATACGAATACCCACGATCATAATTCAAAAATAGAACGATGAATCTTGTTCATCTGTCAAATATAATTCGTCCCTTTGACGTTATGTTCGGTATTATTTATGACATCAATTAATAGTGTGACATTCTGTTGTATGTAATATTTCACATATTTCGTACATGTTTTCTGTAATGACGTGAAATACTATACCGACCTGCGACTGATCGAAGAATCTTCTTGAGAGCTATAGCGCCTAGTAAATTCCTCAAGCCAACGCCCAAGCAAACTAAGATCTCTACTGTCTCTAAATCCGAACAAATATTTGTGACGGCTCAAGCTGGGGTTTCCGAGGTAGCCATTGAACTAAGTCACTAAAAAAAGGTTAAGGATAGACGCCGTCTACTCTCCGCTATGTACAATCCGAGGAAACTGGCATGTACACGCATTCAGCCTTTCAAAAAAAAAAAACTAAAATGAGATATAACTTTAAATTTTAATTATGAAATGTGTATAAAACATTTTTAAAAGACTATCACTATTGTTATGAAACAAATCAGTCGTTAGATAAACAAAGTCAAAAATGTAAATGCATTGTTGTCTAAACACGTGATTTAAAAATAAAACATTTTATTTGGCACCTATTAAGTTGGTTCGTCCAGAGCGAAGGTACATTTCCCCGTGAGTGCTTCTATTTTTATATAAACTAAACAGTTTAAATGTCTGCTTAAGCGTTTCTCGGTACGGGCGTTGTTTAAAGTTGTCTTTTGGCTATTTTGAGATTACTGCCGCGAAGGGATTGTGAAGGGATAATCGGCCTAACCTGGCTGTAATAAATTTTAGACGTGTTTCTTTTTTTACGTTTTTCAGACCAATTGTTAATCTAGGATAAAATACTCGGGCAAAACAAATATTTCTAATATATTGTACGGATACCATCCACAAGATTTCTTAAACTTTTCTCTTCTTAATTTTAAATCTAAAATTTGAAGTATATCATTAAATAAATGAAATTAAAGAGATTTTAGGTGATCGTAATGTATGAAACTTGGTTTGTTGACGCATTTGCGGTGTTAAAATTATAATGTATACATCAAACGTAGTTAAATTTCATTAAAAATGAGCAACGGTTACTATTAGTACTGACCGGCTCTTTTAAGCAGAATTGCATTCAGAGCTGGTGGTAATTTACCACTTATAATGTTAAAATAATTGACGATTCAAAATTGCCTGTAAAGACTACTATGATAATGATATTTTGGAATTTGATGTTTCTTCTGAAGCCGTATTTTTAGAATCAAAGCTGTCTTTATAAAATAGTAAGGTTAAAGAATTCCACTGCCAAAGGGTATAAATTTTCTCCATCATTAATGACAAGAGAAATAATGTACAGTATTAATGGACAAAAACATTAAATAAATGAACTAGAACATTAATCAGATGAAATTCAGAACGTACCTATTCGCGTAACTTTTTAAGGGCGGTCGCAAAATGACACTTTCCGAGATTTATATCAAAGTTTTCGTGTTCTATCCCGAAGAAATGGCGCGCAGTATAGTTAGTTCTGACATCAAAGAATTCAGGCCGAGATTAATTGATGACTTCATATTCGTTTGCTAAGGGACCGGATTGAAATGTGTGTTGTTTTCAATCTACATTATTTTTTTGTTCTGTGATATCCACGTGGCGTTTTTATTTTTTATCTGTAATATTTTTTGTATGTAGCACGCTTGCGTCTTTTGTTCTGTACAACAATATTTATTTATCATGTTATGTATCGGATATCGCATCAACTTTTTCTATCGGTTTCTAATTTCGTCTGCCGTTCACGAAACGTGACATTTGGGTAGGGAGGATTAAAAATTAATGACAGATGACATAGAGATAAATTTTTCAATATAATATGAAACTCAATTACAAAAAAATATTTTTTCTTAGTATTCTATCTCATATTAGTTTTTGGTTAGTTGTGCTGTGTACTTAGTATAATTAATTGCCTATATTAAAAATGACCTCATTTTTGAATCTCGAAAGAAAATCAGTCCGCTAGTTTTAATGATGAAAAATGCATAATTTTATATTTAACTAAAGTTTTGGGATATTTATCGACTAGAGACAAAACATGTTTTTCCAAAACATTTGTCTTATTATACATTTATTAAAAGATATTCGTATGTTCCAAATTTAAAATGATTTACTTTTTATTTTTATTATATGTCAAGAATTCGTAACATTGTTAAAAATACTTATTGAACTTGTCTTATATATATTTTGGATGAATGTTTTTAAGAAACTTGCCTCTAGTCGGTGAATAATAATAAATTGATAAATATGTAAGTTATTATATGTGACGTATTTCCTTTTAATTATGGCATAGTTATTAAAATTCAACGGATCGTTGTCAGTAACGTCATTCAGCAGGGCTAAACTTGTGCCTCGTTACAAAAAATCTATTTGAAGGCACCTCATAAGGATTCCATGTGCTTGAGTTATAAAAAAAAAACAAGTTAGGTATATTTAATAATATTTTAATCTTCGAATTTTAACTTTAGAATTCCTATAACAAAACAATATTCTTGTGGAATAATATATATTTGAAATTGTGTACTTTACTTTTTAAATTATTAGAAGTTTCATAAAGTAACCATAGTTTGTTTCATATACATAAGTTTGAGAAAAGGAATTTAAAAAAAAATTGTGGTCACAAAAATAAATCTTTGCTTTATATTCCTGACCTCAAACTATTAATTAATTTATCTTCGAGTTACTTTAGTACGTTCAAATTTTCATGTTGGTGCTACTTGTAAGACTTGAAACGCATTTAATAATAGAATTTATAAATTTATGTTTGTGCAGTAAACTTTAAATAATTCCTATTCCTTCATTAATGAATACACTGAAATATGTTGATGCGTGTACTTAAGTTTATTTTAATTATTTATTAGAGTAAAATAAGCTTATGGCTACCTCTCAAACTGTTAGGTATTATTGTATAAATAAAGTTATTGCTTATGAAACGGCATTGCTCGTATGGCGTTACTGATATCGGCTTTGTGCTTTCCTATAAAAAAGTTAAAAAAAAAACAATCAGAATCCTCACTATTCCTAAAACAATTGTTGGTTATTATGAAAAAAAAAATGGTTAAATCATACTTAAATAGGTTGTAGGGAACGGTGTATGAACCGCTTAGTTTATTATACGTATATTTTTTGCAGCTGTATCTTTATGTATTATTGCTATTAACTATTAAAAACGCGGCCATAATTATAATTACAATTGTTTCGAGGAAAAAAAGTATTTTAGAAATGTTGTTAAGGGCAGAGACAAAACTTATTTCTACCCACAAAATTAATATATACGTTCACTCAGACTTATGACGTAGTTATGTTTGTAATGTATAATTTATGTAGTAATGACCTTATGTTGTGAAATTCTTGTACCTACGCAGTGACTCACGCAATTGCGCATTCAACGGTCAAAATCTACTGTAATTAATTCATTGTTTATATACGAGACATGACAATTAAATGCCACCTAGAGTTGTTACGTACTATATGAACATGTTGTATTGTATCGGTTTGTATGTTACTTGTAAACTTTAGACTATCTCTGCCCTAACTGTAAAAATGGAACGAACAGCGAGCAAATTAAATTGTTAGTAACAAAGAGAAATTGTATAAGAATGATTTGTAAAAATAGTGTTCGGATGGAATGGGGTTGGATTGGAAAGTAAATAATTGTACCTATTAAGCGAACTTCGTAAGGATTATTGTAAATATGTTATTAACTTAAGCGTAGACCCTGTAGGTATTTATTTTTACGATTTCGGTCCTTTGTTGAAATCCAAAGTTTTAATTTATTTTTCGACCAATAAATGTTGGAGAGAATTATGTTTTTTTTTTTCATTTCACACCACTCATTGTTGTATTTAAACATTGCATTTATAAATTTTAAGGTTAAGTTTTTTTTAAAAGGTATCTATCTTCTTATCTGAGGCATAGGATTATGTGAATTTACCCACAATCACCTGTGGGTCACCATTCAATTTAACTGTCAACGATACTCTTATTTATTCAGTTATAAATTTATTGATTGCACTAAAGAGAATTTATTTGTGTGTTTCAATGTAGAGTATAAGTTTTTGGCCAAAAATCAAAAACACTTCAAAGGCTTTAAAGCTATTGAGATGCCTCTACAGATAAGAAACTGTAATTGTTTAAGAAATATATTTTAGTTAATAGTTACCAATTAAATCTTTAAAGAAATATTTTAGGTTAATCTAATAAAAAAGTACTATTACACAATACAATTTTAAGTAAAAAATAAAGTTAGGGAATAATAAATGGTTTTAATATATATTAAGTTTATTCATCAAGTTGAACATTAAAAAAACCCGATTGACTTGGATTCGGGCTCTACTCGGATCAAGATTAGTTAGAAACGCTCGTTATTTTTAGTTGGAAGATGACATTACAGAGGAGCTCAATTTGATACTAGTTCTAATGTCAAATTGGGATCCTGACAGTCCATTGATCAACATATGTAAAGAATTGATGTAATTTAAAATAAATACGTACATGTTATAGCCTAGTAATACGTACATTACATTATAAAGATAATTTTCAATTTAAATTATTTACTTAATAATTTTTATTTTCATAGGATCATTGATAGTTAAAAGAGCCCGATAGATAGATATTCATTGAAACTACAATCTGAGCATTCTAGTTCCAAATGCGACCTGATCTAAAAAGAGCCACTTTCACAACATCCTTTATACATCATCAATACCATTTTAGTTATAGAACGTCCTCTGCTTGACATAAGTCTCCTTTATAATTTTCCAATATTACCAGATGGAAACTGAATCCAGTTTATTCTGACATTAACAAGGTCACTTTTGGTAATTTTATCACTTAGGCTATATCCGATTGGTGTTAGGCGCTGTGAGTTGTTTTAAAGGTTATTGTTTCGTGAAATTTTTCAATTTATTATATTTATTTACATATCAATTATTAATACTCATAACAATTATATTTTAATGAGAATGAAATTACATGAGAACACGTAATGTGAATAGTTACAGACAGTGAAGGGTAACATCAGAATAGTTTGCGTCATGTCACGATTCACCATCGCATAGTGACAGTGTTACACGCTCTGATACCCTTGATTTTGGTGGCTTGTAATTAAATATCGTCGCTGTCATCGCAGTGAATCCTACATACTCATGTCATTATAAACGACATTCGATCCAATAACTTAGTAAATTATTCACAACTGTCACCCGCGAGGTAACGGAAGATGCGGGAACTTATCGAGCGGTTTGGTGGTCAGGTCGATTTCGACATGTCATTGTGATCATTAGCGTATGTTTGTTCGAGAATGAGATTTTGTTTATTGTTGACTTGTTTTTTATTCAGGCGTCCCATAAATCCATGTCAAGCCGGGTGATATGACGTACGATAAATACTGTAGAGTACCCGGCGATAAATATTACACATCGACTTTTGGAAAGAGACAATCGGCTAATATCGGTTTCGTAGAGCGTTATCTCTGTCCCACGAATTGCGACTGACAAAACGTCACATAGGTAGAGCTGGACAGAGATAGTGTTGTACTTGTGTACTACTGTACTTGTTATATAATATTACTTAATTATTGTAATGACACTTAATAAAAAAATTGAGGATACAATATACACATTAATTACACGCACAAATAATCGCTATCTAAAATAACAATTTATTGATTCTTATACCGAGGTGGATTTTATTCTATAATAGAAAGCTTTGCACAGGAAAACAAATGAGAAAGACATATTTATGGAAAGAACAAAGCATTAAAAAATTATTTGAAGATCGTAGATTTCTTTCATGGTTTTAGTCAAGGAATTGCGAATATGAAGAAGTTTAAGCGCAAAGGTAATTAAAATACTCGTATTTTGTGCATTAATTATTTCGAATTGTCACTGCTCATAAAGAATGTTTCCAGAGAATGTGCAGCAGCGTCCTCCGCGTACCATAATACCACTACGATCGCATACCCGCCTGCCAAGGATAGCGATTATGGTATATACCCCATAGATATCTTTGACGAAGTCCTATGCCAGTGGAAGTCTATGGTCTGAAACGATATAATCAATACGTTCAATTGGAAGGTACAACAATAATTTAAATTTAAAAAGAATTGTTCGGCCGGTACAAAAAAGACGACGTCTTTCGCGGGTACCGGAGAGAAACCATTCGTGCATTTATTTATTCCTTCTTCGATTCCGAGGACAACCATACCTTGCTGTGGTCGTTGTGGTATATATAATACAGAGTGATTATTTATAAATGTAAAAGTTTTGGACGGATCAATATATAGCCCATTTGTCAGCAAAAAGCTTTAAAGCTTTTGCACCTATTTCCAATCATGTCTATATAAAGTAATCACTCTGATATATCCTATTTTAATTTATTTTTTCTATTGGAATGCGACAAATCTGTAACTTCTATAGTAAACGATAATTAATTTGAATATGTAGTAATCTATCCGAATTTTGAAGACGATTTTTATAATTATATTATCATTACGTAATTTATTATTTCTGAATCCATTGATTTTTAGACAGCCTGTACTGTATTCTAATGGGTTATACATTTATCTATTTAATGCTTTTACACCAATAATCAATCAACCTGTATATATATATATATATATATATATATATATATATATATATATATATATATATATATATATATATATATATGGAGATTATTTACAAATTGTGACTTTGACTAAAACAGTGGTAGCGGTTTTATTGGCCAGTGAAACGTGGTGTTGTTTTCTGAATGCCACATCGGTATAAACCTCCAAAATATCTCAGAATTCATGATTCTCCTCACATATGTGAATATTTGGGTTAATGAATTAATTAAGATACGAAGGAAGAACAGCTTAACATGTCCTTTGTCGTTACTGCCAAACGTGTTACAAATATTCGTATTATAAGACTAATTTTAAAAAATTAGTTTTAATATCATTTTAGTGTAATGTAATAATTTTGGATAATCTATATTAATTTTACAGTTTCGGTCGTTATAATAAATTGAATCATTAATTGTTCATATAAATGTGTATGTGTATAAATTTACTTATTGTACATTCAAATGTATTAATGTGAAGTCATTGGATGCGGGCAGTGTAAGGCCGGTTACCTTTGCGATCTTTGGGAGTGGTCTATGCTTTGCAGAGGGCGTCTATCGACATAACTATGGTGTAATATAAAAATATATTAATTTTTTTTATTGTATATTTCATGAAATTGTCAGCTGCTAAGCAAATTTTCATTTATACCAACTTTATAATCACATTTTCCAGTCATATACATCCTCAATGGCTTTTATGAAAGATGCCTGCCTTTATTCTTGCAATTAAAACTATATCCTTTTGAACTGATTCCAAATTTAAAAGAATGAAGAGTCATACGGTAATATGTCCGAGTAGAAAAGTGATTTGCTAACAAAAGTTTTACCGGTGTATTTTAAAACATAAGGTCTTGATAGCACAACTTGTATGAGATACCCAGCACGAAATTCTTCTTAGGCAAAGTTCAATCAATCAATATACAGATTATGTCGCGTCTTCTCCTATGTGATAAACCGGTTTGGTAAAAACAAATGTTTCATTTGTAGCACGTTATATTTTGCAATATCTATCAAGGACCACATTTTTCTTCATTCTACAAATTAAAAACCAGATGTTAGTTCGTACAACATAGCTTTAGAACTTGCCTTATCAATAAATGCTTATTGAAGTCGATCAAACCATTCATTCATATTTATTCCCACAGGTTCACCGTTACGATGGCTTACTTGAACCTGACGAATTGTAGACGATATTGTTAAGGTAGTTGGACTACGCCAGATGCAAGTCGCTTGCAACCGGTCTCATTGGAAACCATTGGGGCAGGCCATAGTCAAGTTGTGGACGTCTAATATTGAAATGAATATAATAAAACAATTCATCAGGTTTTAATCTTTAATTTGCAGAAAATTGTTTCATGAAAATATTTACGACGAAGTATCTATCATCTAAAAATGAAAAACTTGACGCAATTTGGAGGGAAATTTAAAAATGGAATACGGAAAAGTTTTTATTTTTGAATAATCGAATTTTCGAAATAAATTATTACTGGCCAGCGTTTCATGTATAAACCTTTTTTTTGTAGAACTGAATCGTTTGGTACATATTTGTTTATACGTATGACTATAATTCTGCTCACCCTCCTAGGTTATTAGCGCGAGTGTTTATTTCGTGAAGGTCTCGTGTTTTAGCCTTTATATAGAGTAGTCCACCATCACGGTTCATTATAAGTTGTCGGCGGGTGTCCCATCGCCTACCCCTCTGTTTTATAATTGCCGTCTCGTCATCCGATATGTCTGTACTAACACAGTACTGTTTCCGTTTATTGAATGTTGAGTCACTTTTAATTACGAGTTTGAAATTTGTATAACTACAATCCAGTATTCCCTGGTGGCTCCCGCATTGCAGTCTACCATGAAGTTCATTTGTGTGTAGAATATCAATAATATCTACATAATTGTGTGCACACAATGTTTTAGTGACCCGTCTGACTTTAAGCTAATTGAAACATTTTTTGTTTAATTACTTAAGACCGTATAAAGTCTTTACAAATTTTTAAAATAAACAAGTGTTACTTCGCTAAAATTTATCTTATTAAAGCCTAAAAAAGTTACATTTTCTTAGAAAAAGTAGTTAAATGTCTATGGTTGTATATTTAGATGGGTGCTATGGTGGATTAAAGACACTTTATCTAGATTTAAATATGTCTAAAACCTACCAAGACCGCAAACATGAACAGCGCGTTTCTTCGAAAAAGTGTCCTTGTATATACCTTCACTAATATTTTTAAATTTAATTTATGGTCCCTATTGAATAAAACTCTATATTTATGTGATACAAAACAAAAGCACATGCTCGTTGATTTTAGGGTATTCATTTCTAAAGAAAAACATAAGTTTTACAAAAGGTTAAAAATCTGACCGTAATTTTCAAACTCGACTCTAATTATGGTAAGAAACCTAACATTACCGATGTCTTGGGTATTATATTGCAAATCAGCGCAATCGTACCAATAACACGTACATAATGCGTTAAGGAGATCGATACCATCTCGTGAGTTGCGATTAGAGAGTAGAACGTCTCATAATGTTATTTAATTACGTAATTGATTTGGTTTGTACAACGTATGGACAGATCTACACTTCTATTCACTTCTATAAATTGAAAAGGTTTTTTTTGAATCAACGACTCTGAAAACATTTGCCATCACACGACAAACTTTATTACAAAGTAAATAAACCTTTTAATAGCCAGTCACTTAAATTTATTGTTCTTCCTGGATGCCGCATTTATGTCGTCGTTTCATCCTATAGACGCCCACTTCATGAAATATTATATATATATATATATATATATATATATATATATGTATATATCTATGGGGGAATATATATATCTCCACGCTTGGCAGATGGGCTAGTGATCCTAGTGTGATGTGTATGCAGAGGACACTGCTGCCCATACCCAGAAAATTACTTTGTGAGCAATGGTAATCTTATATAATTAATACACAGTGTGAATATAACATTGTACCCAGGGAATCGAATTCGTGACCCTCGATCGCAAGTCTTAGTCCCTGCCGCTGTGTTACTACTGCTCATAAATGTATTATAATGAATGTATTTTAAATAAAATTTTAACATCTCATAACCTTTAGTAAATTAGTATTTAATAATTTAACAGAGTTGTAAGAATTTTGTCTATAGGAGGCGTGGTCTATGAGTTTTTTTGCCAACTATTATATTGATTTTTAAAGATAAAAGGAGTTTTCAAAGTATGCAAAAATAATTTGCACGTAGAACTTAAGTAAAGGGTGATTAAGATTTAAATGTTAGAAATCTCACCCTAAATAAACACTAAGCCGCGCGGGACGCGGAAAAGGATCTTACCACTAGATCGTTTCTCGGAAATTTAGTCTCACTGGATAGCTTTACGGGTCCTCAACGCGCTTATTGTGTCCAACACTTATTTAAGCAACAGTCCTATCATTACTGTCGGTGACTTATTTAGCATACGATACGACTCAAACAACCGAAGTCGAAGAGGGAAGAGAACGTGTATCAAGTTTCTGCTTCTGTTCGACGCGATCCAGATTTATTGACCCGCAAATGTTCGGCTGAATAAAGATTATCCCACTCATCATCCGAAAGCCTGAAATTAGAATTATAGTTACATCTGTGTAAGATATAGATAGTGCAGGAACTAAAACCTAACGATTTAAATTTGCCTAAATCGTAACAAATGTTAGAATCAATCATTTTTACATTTTATTTTACTACAGAGGCCATTTCCACCTAAATGTACATGTAAATGGCGCAGCAAAAGATAAACTCTGGAAGCCACTTCATTCTCCTAAGGTGGCCGGGTGGGTTGCAATATCAACAAAATGAATCATTTAGCCCTACTTCTTCGAAGTTTCTCGCTAACGTTCGTTTACTGTTGATTCTGCTAATATGCGAAAATATTACGGGAGTTCTGCAAATTAACTGAAGCTTCTAGAATTTGCTGGCTACCATAACACATAGTTTCAGAAACAAGAGGCTAACATTGTCACTAGAAACATTGTCACACATCCAACCAGTCCCTGTCGGTGGTCAAAGAAATATTTCCGGAAAAAATGATTTGCAGATGTTACTACATCCCATGGCCACTCATGAGCTCAGAACTATCCCATGTGGACTTCTTTTTATGAGGTGAGTCGAGTCTAAATTTATAGACCAAATACGCTATGTTAACTGAAAGAAAGAAAAAATCAGCGAAGATAATTATTGTCTCTTCGACGAAGAATATTCTGTTATATAGTTAAATAGATACATTGGGGAGGTTGAATGTTACATACATATATACTTGTGTATTTTTTGTACACGACATGTATTACAAACTTAATACATAATTGTATACATGTTAATACGTATTTATTTATAGGGGCCTAATAAATCCTATAGGTATTTATCAGCAAATATTAAAATATTTCGACATTATTTAAAAATAAATAAATACAATGATTAGGAAGTAAATATCCAAAACTGTATATATTCAAAATAAGAAGAAACATATCTAAATAGAAATATATTATCACATGTTACATAACACGCAGTATGGCGATGGGTAGCAGATAGCATACAACGACTTTAAAACAGAAATATGTCAACGTATTTTTGTAGAGTACTACGTATGATTTAGCGTATCATGTTATGTCACAACGAGTTTGAGGCTTCATCTACAATTTGTATTTAGAACTTTATTTTTAACACAGTCTGCCCCATTTACAGTTTTGATTGAAAAAGTATTTGATTAAATCATTTTAATGAAAATCATATAAAATAATAGTTAAAGGCTTTTACATAAAAGCTAAATCATACTTAACTAGTTGTGTTTTAATTAAAACAGTAATGTCTACGTACATGAATATGTTTATTTAAATAAAAAAAGTATTTTATTAAAACACAGGTAAGTATTTTGTGAAGTGTGAAAATTGGTAAAAATTTTGGTTCAGACTAAAACTATTGTTTATTAATTTTAGACTAATCCATAGATTTAAAATTGTTGATTTTTTAATCTTCAATTAGTGCGTTATAACTAAAGAGGGTTTATATTTTTAGTTACGTAAATGAAAGTAATTATGATTTTTTTCTTGTAACATCTCCAACTCCATCCAATCGATTTAAAAGCTTTTCGACATAACCGAAACTAACCTAACCTTTTTTTTTTTTTTTTTTTTTTTTTTTTTTTGTTTCGGTGGGGGAAATCTTCCGGTGTTCAAGATG
Organism: Battus philenor; assembly: GCF_028537555.1. Classification (NCBI taxonomy): domain Eukaryota; kingdom Metazoa; phylum Arthropoda; class Insecta; order Lepidoptera; family Papilionidae; genus Battus; species Battus philenor. The sequence goes on along the minus strand of NW_027181683.1, from coordinate 9,626,365 downwards.
CCCTGCCTCTGGGGGAAGGACAGGGGTATGTGGGATTCCTACCCACTAAAACCCCCCCCGGTGGTCGCCCTCTGCGCTAAACGGGGGACCGCGGTATCTCCCGGTCAGGGATCGCCACGCGGTCTTCCCTTGCGCCTTGCTATTTTTCGATAGCCCGTCCCGGGGTATGCGTGGATACGCTACCCCCGAAACCCTCGTGGTACTATCACGATGGTTCGGGACCACGTCGAACCATCGTCCGCCTCAGAGTCGCCGAAGCTAATGGGAGTTTAGGGCCCCCACCCTAAACTCCCGCGACTCCGAAGGCCCCGTTCATGGTAGGGGAGCACCATTCCTCGGAGGGCCGTCGCGAGGCACGTCTCTGCGCTGACGGCGTCGTCTCCGAGCGGGATCTGTCCTCTGCCGATCCCGTTCGGCTGCCTCCTTCTGGACCATGACGGTCTCACAAAAAGAGGCCACGGCCCTCCACGCCGATGACCCACTCAGCATCGCCGACACGATTGCTGGCAAGGAAAGGTCCTGTCCGATCTCGTCCGCCAGAATCCGCCGCTCCGACTGCCACGCCGGGCAGACCGCAAACGTGTGCGAGGCGGAATCCTGGGCGGCTCCTCCGCAATGGAAGCAGTTCGCCGTCGCTTCGCGACCAATCCTACACAGGTAATCACCAAAGCATCCATGCCCGGTGATCATCTGCGTAAGCCTGTAGGTGAGCCTTCCGTCTCGTCGCTGCATCCAGGCCTCGAAGACGGGCAGGATCGCTCCAACGACGCGTCTGCGCGCATAGCGCTCTTCCGAGAGCTTAGCGCGCCACGTCGCAAGCGCCCTGCGCCGTTCCTGCCGTCTGACCGCCTCGAGCACACGGTTCGGCTCGCCACCGCCGTCTCGGCGGAGGGTGCGGACTTGGTCGTAGACCCTCGCATCCGACTCCGCTAGAAACTAACCTAACCTAACCTAACCTAACCCCGTGTAATGTAGCTTGAACATAGTCACTGCCCAAGGTCTCGTCTAAAAGACTGCAGCGCTCTGTCAACTCATCATTATCGTAATTTCAACTTTAAGATGTTCGCGGCTGGTGATTTGTGTCCTCCATAGATTTGAGACCGGTGGGAAACTGCCTTCATTCAGCGTTTTCTGACTACCTTAGCAAGATCCATCTGTCCACCTCGTGGGTGGACGTCCCAGGCTGCGGTCTTGCTGATCTGTAGTCTTGACTTTGGAATCCCCATTGCCACTTTAACTTGTTATCTACTAGACTTTATCCGTAACGCAGACTTCGATGAAGTTATAAATACCGAAACACATGCAGCATATTTGTTAATTAATTTTTTTATATTAAAAATTTCAAAACGCTTAACAAGTTTCACGGTGGTATTTATGGCTTTAATATGAACGAAGTTCTAATAAGGTCGACGTTAAATTGAAGGTAAAGAGCAGGGTAGACTTAATAATAAAAACAGAAGATCGATTTTATTGTTACTTGGGTGAAACGAAGGCCGCTACAGTGTTTATTATCTATAAAATATAGCGATGTCTGTGAAGAAAAATCAGAATTTTTTTAAATTTTTGTTGAAATAAAGGTGACATATGTATCTCAGACGTGGTCATTTACAATCGGACATATATCCAAGGCTTAAGGTCATCTAGGTAGGAAAGAAAAAAGATATATCTAACTTCGTGGTGAAATCCAATCAGAAATAAAGGATTCAGCAAAAGAAACAAGGTCTGTGATGTACCTCGAAAAAGCGCTTGTGTTAAATAGTAGGAGGCGTGGCACATCGTTCGTGCAACCGACAAGCGTTGGGGCTGAAAGGATCTCGTGAGGTACAAGCTGGTAGATGAGGATCCTTCATCTTTGGTGGAGGCCTTTGCCTTGCTGTGGGCATCTATCGGTCGGCATCTATCGGTTCATCTATCGGTGATGATATGTGATGACATGGTGAATAAGTAAATCCTCCCCAAACGTTCCTTTTTGAGCAGAACTTACTGCTTATTATTTTTATAACAATTTTTTACATTTTGCAGTGTTATTTAAATATAGCATATAAAATTCAAATGAAATTCTGTCATAAGTTGAAAAAATAGGGTTTAATTTTAATCTAAAGTATAATAATTAATGTTGGATCGCAATTATAACTAAACCTATCCGTAAGCTTTCTTCGAGATTATGAATTATAACAAAGATAAGAAATTATTTATTACGCTTACCAAAGGTAACGTACTTTTTGTAAACACACAGTAACTTTTTGTATACACAGAGTAACAATTAAAAACTAACCTAAGTAGCTTGATATAACACTGCTACGAAATAATTTTAAGTTCACAGTTTTAGCGGTCAACTTTAATGCAATATTACTTTTTATATATTAGTTCTATCGTTACTTAGTTATATTGACTAATAATTTTGTATAATACTTTTTTTTACAACTGTATGGGATTAGTGGTTCAATGTTTTCACGTAAACAAATTACACATATACATGTGCACGTATATTTAATAATAAATGGTATATATAAGTTGTATAATGATGACATTCTATTTTTAAATTACATTTAAATTCTTTGCATATATATGTACCAGCGGTTTGTATATTTATTCTATTTAAATATATTTAGCTCTTTAAGAAGGCCGTTGATGGTTGTAGCGCTGTTTATAAGTATAAGGTACATGTACATATGCTAGTGACATATTAAAAATAAACAAATTATGAGTTACATTGTTTAAATAAATAAATGAAATAAAAATAATTTTCAAGTTTTCTCAGCATTTTAGATAGCTGCAAAGAGCTGAGTGACTATAACTTGTCACTATTTTCTTAACGCTTATAACAGGTTGTCAAATATCTCTCTTCCGCTTTTTTGCTCTTTATTCAATGCTTTATAAAAAGTGTTACAGTGATCGGATTTAGTTCAAATATGCGCCGTTTTGTTCGATAATCTGTTTCCATCTAGACGGCAACTTTATAATACCTCCCTCGTAGAAGCCCCCCTCCTTATTTGCGAAGAACTCGGACAGCCACTTTTCACAAACCTTTTTTGAGTTCAACTTTACACCACCAAGGGCGTTCGCCATGGACAGGAACAGGTGGTAATCACTTGGCGCTATGTCCGGGCTATATGGTGGATATGATAAAACCTCCCATCCGAGCTCCCGTAGCTTCTGACGAGTAATCAACGAAGTGTGTGGTCTGGCGTTGTCCTGGTGGAACACTACACCCTTCCTGTTGGCCAATTCTGGACGCTTATGGTCGATCGCCTGCTTCAAGCGGTCCAGTTGTTCGCAGTAGATGGTAGAATTAAGCGTCTGGCCATATGGGAGCAGCTCATAGTGGATGATTCCCTTCCAATCCCACCAAACACACAGCAAAACCTTCCTGGCCGTCAATCCCGGCTTGGCCACTGTTTGGGACGATTCACCGGCCTTCGACCACGACCGTTTTCGCTTGATATTGTCGTATGTGATCCATTTTTCGTCGCCAGTCACCATCCGCTTCAAGAATGGGTCGAGTTCGTTCCGTTTGAGCAGCATATCGCAGGCGTTGATTCGGTCCAGAAGGTTTTTTTTGCGTCAAATCATGCGGCACCCAAACATCAAGCTTTTTTTTGTATCCAGCCTTCTGCAGATGGTTTAAAATGGTTTGGTGACTAACTCCCATGTCCTGGGCGATGTCACGAGATGCCACATGCCGGTCTAACTCGATGTAGTCCATGATTTGATCGGTATTTGTCGTCACAGGTCTTCCGCCGGCTGGCTTATCTATGGTGTCGTTTTCGCCGGCTCTGAATCGTCGAAACCATTCCTCCGCGGTTCGAAGTGATAGAGTACCATCCCCAATAACACCATTAATCTCACGGAACATTTCTCTAGCGGATTTGCCTTTAACGAAGGAAAACTTTAAAATAGCGCGAATTTCGGTGTTAGCGAACTCCATGTTTACACGTCTATAACAGTTGAACGCAATATCCAAACTAATCATGCATAGCGTCGTTTTGTAGGTTATGCCAAGACCTTTCAAATTATGTATAGTATTGCCAGATACGAGCTCTGTAGCGCTTTGTACATAGCCGCGAAATTCAAAAGACAAAAAGGCGGAAGGGAGATATTTGACAACCTTTTATATACAGCCTATATACGAAGTTATTGAAGTGGCAGTGGGCGTGGCACATCGCTCTTGACGACAATTGAATGAATCGACGGTTATTGGGACCAGAAGATTCTCGAGTGGCGACCACTAGCCGGTAAACACGTCACCGGAAGGCCCCCCACTAGCTAAAGTCGAGTGAACTCGCTGGATGCAGGCAGCACAGGACCGGTCATCGTGGAGATATTTAAAAGAGGCCTATGTCTAAAAAGAAGATACGTACCACGGAGAGAGCTATATTCAGGATCTGTCTGCAAAATTTACCAAAAAACACATTGATGAATTGCATTTATAATATCCATGGCACATTCTGAGTCATTCCAACTAACCTTAGGTGGTCCATTAGTTTAGATATCTATTGCAATTCTCAATACTGCGAGTTGCACTTTCAACAACTGGTGACGGTAATTCGATATCCGATCCTTTTTTATCTTGTATATGTTAAATCGGAAAAGGCGCGCAAATGACATTTATGTAGTTTTTAATTGTATTATAATGTATTTTCTTTTATTATAAGAGGAGATATGTACTTACGGTTGTCTAACCGTTAGTACCCGGTAAGTTAAAGTGGCAGTCAGGCTGTACAGGGTGCAGATCCCGCTGGCGTCTTAAGGTTTTACTAAAGTTTTAAGGTTCAACGGTGGTAGTTGTGTAATTTGCTTTGTTTGCCGCATGCGCATATATCAGCGGGCTGGAGGGCGGTGCACTTTGTTGCACGACTAACACTGCACGTGCGGAAGAGACTAAATATTTGTCTTTTTCTACTTAGGATAGACTGCTGCAAAATAACGCCTGATTCCATTAAATATTAAAGAAAAAAAAATCATCTGTTTCAAAATGATAATTTTATACAGGATAATTGGAAATAGGTGTAAAAACTTAAATGTTTTTTGCTAGAAAAATGTCTAATATTAATCGTCTAGTTGGTTTCTTCTTAACGCTTTTGCGATGTGTGCAATTTAAAAAAAAATGTACAAAACATGCTATGTAACTTCAATTATTTTAGAAAATGGTTACGTATTAAATGAATAAAGTGGATTTCATTTTAGCAGAACCTGCTTTCATAAAGCAAGTGATTTTATTATATACCTTTGACATCTAAAGATCTCTACGAATGATGTCGGATGTTTGATCCGCTTTGATTTGTCAAGAATTTGAAAAGAACCTGTTCAGTTTATTTATGTTTAGTATATTGAATTATTATATAACTTCATCGGTATATATTTACCACTGTTTTCATATTTTTCCATTTCGTTCGTACTGAAAAAGTCTATCTGTTAGATAGGACATTTATAAATGTGTTATTCGATTTAAAGTTTAAAAAAATTCGTTACTGTCAAGAAAATCCGTAAGGCTTTAATTGAAGCTCGTAATATTTTTTATTCCTTAATTGTAATCAGTGTAAAGTAATCTTGAGCGATAAAAGCTTGAAAATTGATTGAAAGTTGTTACAAAAAATTCGAGTTTGTTGAGGTTTCATACTTGAAAAAAATATCAATTTTATTTACTAAAGCACTTTAATAGAAACGACGATGCAGCGTATCAAAAAGCATTGTAATACACGATCTGTATTTCAAAAAGACTTTTTTCATTTATTAAAGTTCGAATCAATTACTCATAAAGACAATATAACGTCTGACAGATCTAGAAAATATTTAAAATCAATCAAATGAAACTAATGTTACAAATCGAACCAAAATTTAAGTATATTTTATATTCAACGTGGTTTCAAATAAATATGCAAGTGAAATAAGTTATCCTGTATTAATTATTATAGTCAATTTGAATGAATGAGTAATGGAAGCTCATCCGTAAGGACTGAGAATTGCGATCGAAGGTTGCGGGTTTGATTCCCAGAATACAATTTTATATAATTGACATCTTATACACTGAACAATAATTATATGCGATAACTACTGCTCACAAACAAGTTTCCAGAAGATGGGCAGCAACGTCTTTTGTAATATTGCGATCGCCAACTCGCTAGCCAAGCGTGGCGATTATTGTTTATCCTCCCATAGATGTCTTTGGTGGAGGCTTATGGTGGAACAGACGACGAAAACGAAAATAAATTCTTTTGAAATTGATTAATACATAACCATTGCGAATGTAGAATAATATATAACTTTGGGAATATATTTACTAAAATTTAACTAAGTAATTTCATTCCATTTCCTCTACCAAAAGTTGCAAATAAATCGCTTTACTTAGAATAAGAACGTCTCAAACAATCCAGCTTCCGCTTCGGGAAAAACAAAATAACCTGAGGCGATTTCGTATTGAGAAATAAGCAAAAAAGATGTCGTTGTTATTGGGTACATTAAATGTATTTATTTTTGTAAATAGTAAACAAAGATACCTAGACTGTAGTAATTGAGATTAGACGAATGTTAACTAGAACGGAAGAGAAAGATAGATTAAATTGTGAAATGAAAGAATAAAAAGATTGGTCATGTGAAGAATAATAGAAGAATATGATAATAAAAAAGAGCGTGAAAAAATTAATAAAGGACGACCCTGTCTCACAAATAGATAGGAGTGGAGGGAAAGAGAAATAACGGTAGCCACTAAAAAACGCCCCACTGCAATTTAATATCTATTTTTTAAATTAATTTTTTACAATTATTCAGTTTTCTAACACGGTCACGGCGACATACATAATGATTTGGCTATTACGTTACACTGAATGTTTATTATTAAAAATATTATAAAATAAATACGTGTTTTATTACACCGTTGCTTTTACAGGTTATAAATTTTCGGAATATCAGACGACAACAATGTATTTTTAAACTATGCACTTACATCGTGATTCTCTCGATAACATATAAAGTTACTTCGATACTCTTGAATAATGTCATAAAACGCTATGATTACAATCTTTCCTTATGGCCAATACGACCATATGCGTGGTGCAAATATGACTCGTGAATTCCAGAATCTATAGCTTTTAGATTTACTGTTAATCAACTAAATTACTTATTCTTTATTCCATCCTATTATATTTGTTTTTATTTAATATTCTTTATTGTTCACGCTTGGATATATATAAATAGTTTCATAATTGTAAACAAAAAAGTAGAATGGGTAATCTTATCACACGAGGCAATATCTTACAGACAAACATAGTACGGAAACAGTAGAACTATAAATAATGGATAGTTACCGTGTACAAAACATACATAAAAATACAACCATGTGTATATAGTATAATATATATAAATATACAATTATAAATAAAAACATCAAATTGATTTGGATCGCACTTGCTCCCGAAAAAATAAAGAAAAATAAATGAATTAAAGGATAAGTAATCTAGTAAATAGTTCTTAATCGTTTTCTTAAAGATACGTAGTGACTTAGCACGTCTTATGTTCAGTGGTAAATCATTCCACAATCGAACGGCCTGTGTGGTAAAAGATTTGGCCTTTTTATGTTTATGTTATCCCTTTTAATAGTTATTCCATGGAGTATCCTAAGCATAGCTAAAACTCCTTTAAAAATATATCCGACACTGTTCTAATCAATATGAAACACAATTGTCATTTGTTTTTATTATATCTATTGTAGTTTGTTGTGAGAGTTGTGTTATGTTGTGCTGTGCTGTGCTATATCGTGTTGTACTGTGTTGTATTTTATTAAAAATGATTGTCGTACTATCATAAATTATAAAAAAAAATTTAAAATATCTGGATACAGACAGTATATAATTCGATGAAGTATTAGAGAGACCGAAAAGTAATGTCGTTTCTGTCGACATATTTTACAGAAAAACCAATTGATTTTTACCGCTCTGGCATTGAAAATTTGTGTAATAGATTGCAAAAGGTTGTTGATAATGAAGGTAAATACGTTGTTGATTAGAAATAAAAACTTGTTAAAAATGTAGTCGTGTGAATTTAACTTAAGAAAGTGACATTACTTTCCGGCTCCCCTAATATCTTATTAGGATATTTATTATCGACGAAAATAAATCTAACAATATATTTATGTTCACTGGTCAAACTATAGGTAAAACCTTTAGTTTGTTTAAAAAAATAAGTCTGTATTTGTCACCCATTTAAAAAATAAATCGATAGAAACTTTTTTTTAACTGTTAACAGATTGGAAATTGCATCAACTCGATGCGAAATTAAACTCCAGCAGGCGAACACGTAATTATCCGTGTTACACTGCTCGCTAGTTGTGTAAGCCGTGAATAATGCCAGCCGCCCGTATTTAGCTGTTCTATTAACACCATTTACCGCCTTTGATCTCTGTGCCTTTGCCGATCGGCTGCGCTGAACGTTTTCTATTTCGATTGTAATACTCCTGTCCGCTTGTATTTCGAACTACCTTCAAACGCTTGTCAAATCGACTTTTGCGTGTGATTTATTTATATACGGCCACATACGCTGCTTACTTTGATATTGTAGATTTGAGATATTGTGGACGAATTCGAAATTGTAGACAAATTTAGTTGTTTTCAGGTTACACTCGTTATTTACTACTATAATAGAGGATAGTACTTTTTGTTACTTATCCGCAAATAAGTTAATTTTTTATGGGAGACTAAAATTCAAAAAGAGCACTTCCTTGGCCTACAAAATAGTATATTGTGTAATATTTGTTATTTAACAGTATTTATGTAATACCTTTTCTACGTAAATGTTTTATATATAGATATGTATATGTGTATATTTGTACTTACAAGAATGTTTGTATATAATGTATATGTGTATAGTAATGTATGTATTTCTATATACGTGCAGCCTAAACTGCCCTCTCCTTCATGTCTCTCATCTCCATCCAAAAGTTGTATGATTGAGTTCGCCACGAGCGATAAGACCGCCTCTTGTACCTCTATATGAATTGTTTATTTTTTATTTATTATCTATGGTGTATAAAAAAGTATAAATAGATAAATCAATAAAATTACATACCATTATAAATGCAAGAAAGCCTTATAATATATAAGTGAATACATTATTTTGTATTGTTACTAAAGATGTAGTCGCTGCTAACCCGTGTAGCTTTTTCAGCTTCATCAGAATTGAGTTTGTGGAGCTGAAGGGTTCGTGAACTTATCAAAATTTACTGGTTCGCTATTCCAGTTGCACGCTATCGATCGCACAAACGTACCGGAGGGTACTCGGTGATCGAAAATGGAATCCGAATACTACCTCGGATCGCTCTCGCTGTATGCGGTCGCGGGGGCGGGCGGTCGTCCACGGACTAGAAGCGGTTTCTTGGTAATGTTTGAGTATGATGCGTCATGGGTGAAGTGGCTGTTGTAATGGTAAGGTCTGCGGAAGATGTGGTTTGGCGCTGGGGTTGTGGAAATCCTGAGATGACATCATTGATGACATCTGACGCAATATTTAGGATTGCCGCTGCTGACGAGGTTTCTATAAGATGGGTAGCAGTGTTTTGAGTATCATAATACCACTCTGCACTTGCCATCCCAACTGCCATACAATAAATATATTAAATAAATAGTTTAGCGAGTCAAATACAAAAAAAAAAATCATGAAAATCGTAACGGTACGTGATTGTATACTTTTCCCTTTGTTTCGAGATATCGCATTGACTATGCCTACGTGTAATTTATCAGTGAAATGCAAATGCAATGCCCTTGAGCTCGTTAGTGATAAATAGGTCTCCAGTGTTTGAGTCAGCGTGCGATGCATAATAGCTCTAGCCTATTAATTTCCGTATGACGTGAGCATATGCGGAAAAACAGCGAATAGGCTGCCATTAGAATGAAATGACTAACGAATATCAGAATTGCAAGTGCTTTTTTTAATAATAGAGATATATAAGTTGAGCTTTGCTTTTACTAAATGACTAACTAGTCTTATTCATTCATTAAATCGTTTTTACCATGTATAAAGTTATAATGTAAGTATATATTGTGAAGGAAGGAAGAAGAGAGATTACGAGATTATGTGGGGAATGAAAGAAGAAAAATAAAGAACAAAATACTAACAAAAATCTCGTAAGCCAATTCCGTGTAATATATTAAGAAAGAGTAACGAGAGAAAAAAACTTTCGGTGCTAGAAATTATAAATAAGAATCCAGTGAATATAGTATAATACTGAAGTTGTATATTGCCGTTAACAGACAAAGGGCTACATTGCATTTCAGGAATTTCAGCAGCAGTAGCTAACTGCCTTTAACTGTAGATGTTCTTGCAAATATAAGCTACACCTGTAAATAACATCTTCACCGCAACGTGATATAGAAAGATAAACATTCGACGCCCCATGTACAAGAGGCACGCGTCTCCGCATTCATTCATTCAGAACTAATGACGCACAATTACGCAAGCCTCCGTCTATTATTAAGCTCACGACAGACATCGCTCTGTCCTTTCTCATAAAGGATATCGTTGTAGAGGTGATTGTTTCAGTACCCGTACCTACCGGTTGGTTTAAAGGAATTGTGTTCGTTTATCTCTTGTTACCAAGGTCACCGTCATAGCTCTAAGAATTGCTCGCCTTTAGAAACTCTCTCGAGAAACAGAAGGCTGTTAGGGTTTAATGTTTCACGAGTGGCGATCACGAGCCTGTAGACGCGGCGTGGGTAGGCCTCCACTAGGTTTATCGACGACATAGTTAAGATCGCGAGAGGTTGCTGGATGCAGGCAGCGCAGGACCTGTCATCCTGGCGATCTTTGGGGGAGGCCTATGCCTTGCAATGAGCGTCCATCGACTGGAAATAAGAAGCAGAAGTCTGCTGGGTCGTAAGGTTCCGGAATAGAGGCCAAAGACCGACAAGTGAAGCAAAGGACGTCGATCTAAAAATAGGTAGAAACCCTGTTAAGGTTGGAAGACGCTGGATGCTTCGTTTAATCCGTCTAATCTGAAATCTTTCAGAGAGGCTTACGTCCAGCGGTAGACATCTTACGGCAAAACTGATAATAATATAATTATCGCAAAAATTTTTCACAAGATTAAGCAATATTTTTACTTTATACACACATCGTTATTAGAAAATAAATGCAATGACACTCACTGGACCTGCCAATTCATAACATAATCTGTGACAACTTTTTAAAAAAAAATATATATATTTAAAAAATGAATAACTTTCAAGAATTAACTGTACCGACAACGCAGATCTTGTACTGCAAGAAGATATAGGTCCAACTAAATACCAAAAAAAAAATTATGAATTAATGTAACATATTTCAGTCTGATAAATTGATATCATTGAAATGTGAAATAAATAAACTTTATAATCTGACCGATGCAGCTGTAGCGTATCAACTGTCAAAGGCGCAAAATTCATTGCGAACTGTCAAACGCGTGAAACAGTCATTTTGTGAAATGTTTCGAGTTACTGCGCTAATTTCTATTTAATTTAGGAAACTTATAGCAAAGTAAATTTCTTTAAGAATTTCAAAGAAAAAATTGTAACCTTTTAAAAAGAGTATTCTCGGGCTATGACGTGAAAAAAGGGAAATAAGAATCAATTTTTATATATATGAAATTTCAGTTTGGATCTACTCTGTTGCTTTATTCTGCGAGCTTGAGGAGAAGATACAAGAAAAACGCAGATGGTCGTTAGCCTAAACCTTTACATAACCTGTAGTAGTTCGGGGGCTTTTTGAAGGACCTCGGGAAGGACCTGTCATATGCTATGTACTGGATTGGGTGACCGCCGAACTTTAAGATCGAGAAATGGGACCTTGGCCTGGTACACACATATATATATATATAAATATATATATATATATATATATATATATATATATATATATATATATACGGCAAGAGCGCTGCAGCCGGGAGCGTTGATGGCGGACTGGAACGGAGCGGCCTATATCACCCCCCCCCCCCGTCTCGCTGCGCACGTACCTAAGGCGCAGTAAAGCGATTTCGGTAGTACTATATTACTACATTAGTTAACGATCGCGACTTATCATTGTAGGTAGCGGTTTCAATTCCAAAATTAAATTTAAATATGACATCATTACAAAGTACGTGCCATTTACCAATCGATACATCACAAAACTTAGTCAAATGTTGATTATTTAATTAAAAAACCATTTTTTTTATTCGTTAATCTGTGTCTTTCATTTAGAACGATGTAAATATATTTCATGATACGATACGATAATATACAACCTATTTTGTGTGATTTAAAAATTATCAATGTACTTATTGAATAGGTTATTCCTCCCGTATTATACTGTTTAACTCATACAGAGTTTAAACTCGCCTTATCTGGAAACGTGTTGAGCGTTTAAAAAAAAAAGATTAAGAGATTATTGCAATGCGTAAGCTGTGGTAAGCCACTGAGCGGTATCTGGTAAACCAATCGTATAATCTGCATAGAATAAAGGATAGTTCTTCTACACGGTACTGGGGGTAACAGGAAACGAGATATAACTAAACAAAAGATTGAACTTTCTTTTCAAATCCGACTTACGCCTTTCTAGAAACCTGTAGTGATGATGACGTCATCATTTGTATATTTGTTCGTATATTATTCTCTTAAGATCATTTACAACGAAACTTGTATACGCCAGGAAAATTTTTGAAAATTCCGCAAGAGCCTATTGAACAATATGAACTCCCGCATGTGTATATATGTATATATATATATATGTATTATAAGTCTGTTGGTCTAGGAGTATCAAAAAAGTAGGAGGGCACTAAACCGAAACCGCTGTAACACTGAAGATAGTAAGAAATGTAAATTAAAGAGATTAAAATAAAATTAGTAGAAAGCTGTGATGCCTTTTCATAACCTTATAAGGGGCATATGACTTGTCTGATGTTATGGATGGACGTTCTACGCTGAATTACACCTAGCCTAGCCTACGCGCCAGCAGCCATCTGTACTGCTCGCTATGTGGCATGTCTACTGCTCTAAATAATGGATACGGAATTGCAGAAAAAAAAGAAAATGAAGGAATGAAAGATCATAGGAGGAACAAAAGAAGAGCTCGAAAAAATATTAAATATAAACAAAGATCCCACAACAGATAGGGAGGTAAGAGGGGTCCCCATAGAAGGGGCCTTATAAAAAAATACGTTGGGTTATGTTGTTTTCTTCCGTTCGTTTACGGATATCGTTAAATGTTTATACAATTAGGTGGACAGAACTGTGTAGCGAAGGAGAGACTCTCGACACCAAAATAAATGCAGTAATATTCACGAAATTAAATGATTTACATGTTTTAATCTGTGTGATAAGTGTTGCCATACGAATTAATTTCCCGCGCTGTCATTACTCAAATATTGGCGGCAAAGTTTATTGCCGCACGCGATCTAATTAGGGTTGCGCAACACTAGAGCGGTTTAAACTACGTAACGACAATAAAGTTGTCATTATGACGACAGATATGCAGCTCTGGCGCCGCCCAGACCAATCTTGTATCATATTTAATCTGTTTTATGTTTCTAGCAGAGGCCATGTTTCATTACGGTTTTTTTAATGACAAAAAACATTTTTATTATGAAACTCTCTGATACTTCTCTTTTACACAAACTATTAAAAAATAATTACTTTCATACTTCTTCTTACTCTGCTGTTTAGTCATTTCATTATATATTGTATCATATTTATACCAATTGTCTTTGATGCATAGAGAATTTTAACTTTGATTAAAGAAACCGTGTGTCTGTAGTAAATAGAATGTATTGTAAACAAAAGCAATTCCACGTAATTATATTTCAAACTTTTGTTATTGGTTATATAATAACTCATGGATCTCAAAGATTTATAGTTTATAGTTTTGTAAGAAGTCTTTAGAATTGTAGTTCTTTGTCTAGAACCCTTTCTATTAGATACTTGCTTCTAAATATAGAATGAAAACTATTAACTCTTGAATTTTATGTTAGAACATGGAAAGGGTAATTTAAATAAAAATCTCTGTCTGTACTATTTTTCTAATAATATTTTTAATACAAATATTAATATTAATTAAATAATGTGACTGGCTTAGATAACATTAAAAATATTACTTTTTAAAAAAAGAAACAGGATAGTTAATTTTTTTCGGTCTTTTCTTATTCAATTTTCTTTCAACTACAAGATGGTCTAAAGTCTTGAATAAAATAGCATGCATATACAATAGTTGAATATTAAAAAAAATATGTTCCGAATTTTACGAAGATACACTTCTAGCCTAAATCGTAATATTAAGTATCATATAATAAGATCTTTCTAGAGTACAGAAGGGGGATAATCGGAACAGTAATTAAAAGTAATAAGACGTAAGTCAATTTAAAAGAAATAAATGTTGCGAACAAGTTGTGAAAAAGGAAATGAAAATCGTTTCACCAACGTACTATAGTGAAGTATAATAAGAAATAGATACAAAATATAACTTAAATAAATATAAAACTTGCGAACAGGAATATAATATTTAAACTTTGAATTTTTTACAGTATTCTCGAGTGAAAGAAAAGGAAGCGGGGCATTGTTTGATAGGTAAATAAATACGGAAAGGAATGGAAGAGAATGAGAAACACGCAGATTAATGAAAGATCTAAAGAAGAAAAAAAGAGAAGCGTGGAAATAACAAAAAATGTGAAAGATTTATTATAAATAATATCCCTGTTTACACATGGTAGTGGAGCACGAGAGACCACCGAAATCTGGGGCTATAAAAAATACTGGCATTGATTGGCATTGCTTCTCACTAAGATCGGTGTTAACGTACCTTATAAAGTTTCTCCTTATCAAATTATTCAGAGTTCTTCGACATAGAACAAAGCTACGGTGGACATTCACCCATTGTACGTTTAGTTAATTTGTACTGTGATGTGTCATTTACTGCATTTGAGATAGACGTTCACAATAAGCAAAGCCTGTTCAGATATCTAATTACAAAGTATGTTACCGTGTCTTATGAATACTTTAATTGAACGTTCATGTGAATACTCTTACTGATTTATTTTTATTTTTAATCTGTATACATGTGAATAAATATTATTTAATTGCAAGTCAAAAGTTAAGAGCGGCAGAGGACAGGGATTTGCGATTGTAGGTCATGGGTTTGGTTTCCGAGATATAATCTTGTATAATTTACACTTTGCATTAATTAAATAGAATTGTCTCTGCTCACTATCACGTTTTCAGAGGTTAGACAGTAGCGTCCTCTGGGTGCCATTAGACCACACTGTGTTCATATACTCAAACCATCGAGCGGGGCGATTATGGTACATTCGCCATAGATATCTTTGGGGCAGGTCTATGCCCTGAAGTGGAAGTCATGTGGGAGAGGAGGCTGAAACGACGACGACAATTCGTAGCCACTAGTGTATCCGATATGGAACCAAAAGAAACAGTTAAACATTAAGTTATAAGAGAAATTGTAAGTGAAAAGATAACTCGAATTAAATATTTAATAATAATTCCGCTCGGAACAACTAAAGGATGTTTACCAGTGTCTTCTACTTAAAAATATTTTTTTCTGTTTATTACGGGTGTGTTTTTGTGTCTACTTTGTTAAAGTTAATTACTATCAATATATTGTGTTGAATAAATATATAACTATTGTAAATTTTTACTCGTATATTATTTACACTGGTTCTCGTGTTATCATGTCCAGTATATTTATATAATGCGCAATAATAAAATCTTATTTATATTGATGGCATCTGACTATAACCAGTGTGAACCTTCAGTTAATCTATAGTCATTACAAGAAGAATTCGAATAATAATACAGACAGGTTTTTTTAAAGAATAAAAAAGCGACAAAAACTCACGCGTTTATTTTCATTTTATATTGACAAGACTTGAGTGACAATTACATGGCTCTATTCGATTGATGTTCTACGTTAGCTGTCTAGTTTTTACAGCTCCCTTGGACTCCGCATTTGTCGAATGCTAAGGGAGTAGGCCACATAATGCTCAGAACATATGGCGGGCGGCAAGCGCGGCGTAGGAGTTTCACAAACAAGATGTCCTTGTTAAGATCCTGAAAAGAAGATGGATCCAGCCGCTACTAGTTTAAAGAAGAACACGACGTTCAGTAAACAATGGAGAAGAACAAAGTAAGATACGAAAAAGAAAGCTTTTTGTTAGCATCGGTTATTCATTATTAAGAAATTAAAAATATTAGCTTTGTAAATAAGTATTAGATTGCTAATATCAATTAGCTTTAACACTATGTCAGAGAGACATAAATACTGTATTTTAAAAAAGGTTTTATATAAATAAATAAAGGTGAAACTAAAGCGTGGTTCACACTGTGCGCAGGCGAAGAATGTCCGCTCAAATGGCTATCGGAAAAAATTAATCGGCATGCACGTAACGTTTCGCGCTCGATTCGCGAAGTAATTAGTTACAATGTAATGGCCATTGCACAATTGTACCGATTGTTTCTTTACCGCGACCGCCGGTGGGTACGGTGTGACGAAATTACTGTCCAGTCACGAATCGCCTCAAGTATCTAGATTAAAAAGTGTAATGTTGACGCATTCTTTTTAATTGTCATTACAATTGTTTATGTATTGCCAGTCATTGAATGTGCACAGTCAATATTTATTGATCTTCGTAATGCTATACTATCAAATGTACAATAAGTTCAATATTTTCTTCTTTGCTTCGTGCTCTAGGTAGAACAGACGTGGTAACAGGGGCCATTGCCCTACCATTTATTTAGACATATCACTTATACAGATTAAGGCATTCCTTATATTTATGGGCTAGATACATATAAATATATACACTTACACATATATATATGTACAAATACATATATATGTATATGAATATAGTCTTCATCTTCTGATTGTCAAAAGTTGGAGTATCATTTGGTCCAGGCCAAACCGTTTCTGCATATTCAGCTAGAGATTAACGCGGGGACGCTGTTGTGACACGATCGAGGAGGTAAAAACCGAATCGAACAAGGTCTTGAAGGCTACACCGGAAAAAAAAAACTATTTTGACTGTTTTGAGGGCTGGAAAATGCGTTGACGATAGTGCGGAAAGTGCTTTATAGGAATTTACTTTGAAGGGGATGGAATCGATGAATAATAACAAATTCACCTTGCTTTTGATCTCAGTGTTATATATCTATATCATACAAATGATATCATTCATACATTACACACATCATCATCATTATGTAAGCTGATAGACGTCCCATGATCACCAAGATGACCGCTCTGACGCAGTATTCACTTTCAGCGACATTGACAATGTCATCAGTCCTCAAAGTTCGTCTTTATTGTCAGAGGAATAAAGTACTTTTTGGTGCTCACTGCTTATGTGTTTAAATAACGTTTTAAAATTATATTTCCTTGTACTTAATACCATGTAGAACAGTAAACATGTCACTTCATAGGGTAAGTATAGAATGTTATACTACGTCAGATGATTGTAGGCAACAGTTTTAAAAATAGATACGAAATAAAAGCGCATACGTTTTAATATTTTAATTATCACTTCGAACTCGGAACTCTGATTTAAAAGGCAGCTGCGTTAACCCCTCCGCCAATTAGCCGCATATAATTGGACAGATAACATCACGTCAGACTGACGTACGGAGGTGGGATATTAAAAAAATAATATCAAAGCCGATGTCACTTATATTGCATTAAATGAGTTATAATAGGTAATATCTTTTATTTAAAAAAATAATGTATTTGTAATTTTTCCTACGTCTTCTTTTTTTCTTTTTGTATCGTCTTTTCTTTTAGTGTTGTATGGTATATTTGTTTTTCTCTTTGTATTGTATATTTGTCTTCATACGTGGTATGAAGTCTTAGTTAATTCAAAGCCGCTGAACTAGCCATGAAGAGTGCTCGAGATTTCTATAACATCATATCAGAAACAGGAAGATTCGTAGACAAACGAAACTTAGTGACATAGACCTGCAGCTTAATAAGTTTAAGTAGCAGTAGGCAGACTACACAGCGAGCAGAAAAAATAGACCCCCAAGTCTTAAAGTTCTGGAGTGGAGACCACGAACCGGCAACGCGGCTTAGGACGTCCACCCACAAGTTGGAGAGACGATCATGTTAAGGTGGCTAGACTTCCTGTCTATCCAATAGAAAATAGTAATAAGACATAAGTTGATGACTGATGCCTTAACCTAAATGTTGTTGACTCAAATTCAGTAGAGTTTCAACGTATCGTAGAATCATTACGTTTAAATACATTAAAAAACGTTAGGCCTTCATCTAATAATAGAATAAACCTTGTTAATTACTAACCGTAACAAAGTACTTTGAAAATTTGTAATTAATTCTTCGTTTAGTCTTTAATTAATGGTAGTTTATACCGTAAAGTTTTGTTAAGAATTGATTAAGATGTTTAAATGATCTTTTTTTAATTATTTATATGAATTAGTACGAAGTCATTGTTTTATATTGGCTGTTTTATAATTACTGAGAAATTAAAAATTTATCACAAATAGCATATAAAGGTTTTTAAATTACAATAACGTTTTCTGTATTTTTTTCATCCAAACATGAAATTAAAATAAATAAAAACATTGAAGGTTATGTGTTATGTGAAAGACCAAAAAAGTTATTTTTTTTAATTAGAAATTACTTTGTAGTAAGATAAATAAGTTATCTATTAATATAAAATATTTCGATATTTAGTTATAACGTCCTTTATTTACAATTTTTTAGTCTATTATCGCTTTTAAAATTAATCTAAATAGTAATTATTTTAGTATCCTTGTTGTACTAGTTTGCTCATCTTTAGCTGTACGACTTCTTTAAGTAAAAAATTGTTAACGGTCATCAGTCAACTACTTTAAAGTTAATTAGGTTTTCATATTCAATCATAAACAAATTAATAAATAAATCATCGTCATTTCAGGCACAAGACGAACACAGCCGGACGTGTGCCTCTAACATAGATTGCCACTAGGATCTATCGGAAGTGGTTTGCATCTAGCGTCTTCCGAAGATCTTAGCAAAACTATCTATCCATATTATAGATGGATGTACCACGGTTTACTTGCCGGTATTTCTCCACTACATCTTAAGGTCCCTGCGAACATTAAAAAACTAAATAAACAAACAAAATTACTTCTTTATTATACTTTTTAATCTTTTATTACAACTAAATGTTCTGAGTAAGTATTCATTCATTAATGTCAGCCACGAGGCCCACTGCTAGGCATAGGTCTCCCCAAAAATCACCCCAATTAACAGATAGATATATTGTAAATCTAAAAACACATATATTAATATTACAATTAATGTTTCAATTTCTTATAATAATCGAAGCTGACAAATAACTATAGATTATCCACAGTAATAACATTACATTAAAATAATAAAAAAATTAACCAATGATTTTTCGATCTTAATTATGTCATCGGTTTACCTGCCGGGAGTGCCTGCCGTATATGTACTTTATATATAGTATACTTTCGTACAAATTTAAATATTCATTGCCTGAGTTAGATGCGCTAGTGGGTGACCTATTTGCTTCGAATTTCGGATCCAGTTAAAAACTGAATGTTATTTTCGGCGGTTCCGCTTAAACATTTTCCGTGCGCGACAACCGCGAACCATCGAAACCAAATAAAGTAAAAGAACGCACCAACGAGCCGCCACTCGAAACATTAACGAGCGTTGTGTGTGAAATCTCACACACGAATAAATTACGCAATTGAATTAATTCTGTCACTCAATCGTTTGGATGGCACTTGGACCCCATTGAGTCGGGAGCTAAATTGGTTTTAAGCCAATTAGGTGTAGCTGGCGGCTTTTTGACGCACAAAAGTATGTTGTCGTAAAAATTGTTTTGTTAAACTCACAACGTGGAAGGTGAAAATTGGGTCCGTAATGTGGTTCAGTCGTCTAATGTGGAACTATGCACACGTTTTTATTTATTTTATTTAATTTTTGCTTTTCTTCATCTTGTCATCCGTACACTCTTGATAGAGTGGTCGCCGTCATACTCTGGTCATATTTGCTATTAATATTTTACAATTACAGAAATAGCGTCACACAAAATCAGGGCGCTCTGTTTCTAATATTACGTTATTTTTTATTAATGAAATTTTTTAATTTATTATTATCACCATCACCATCACCCCCGGTGAGAAGGATTAAATACTCAGACCGACCGTTCTCGCTTTCATAGGCCAGATAACAAAGGATGGACTGGTCAGGCATGGAAGCATAAGGTTTAGTTCCGGCGAACAACGTCGCCGGCCGGATTAAATTTCATAAATATAAATAGGAAAATAGAAATAGTATAACATACAAAGATAAGAAATTAGTGTAAACGATATAAAGCTTTGACAGAGACGGTTAAATCAATGAGAAGTAAATTATGAATATATAAACAAGTTAAAAAAAAAACAAACACACAAACAGTCTATATTTTCATGCTAAATGCGATCTATTAGTTTTAAAGGTTGTACGTATACATGTATGGGTATTATAATAGTAGTAATTATAATATCAAAATTAAGATTCACATAAAATAATCATTTTAGTTAAGTAATTTGATATAGGAAATCAGAAAGAAAAAAATTGTAAATGAAATAGTACAAGGTCTCTGCCGTTTCAGGATATAGGTGTCTCATGACTATAAAAATATAACCTTACTGCTGATGCCCACTCCAGGCATAGACCTTCGAGAAATATCTCCTTGATTCAGGGGATTAATTCACAGCAAATGAGCTAAACATAGAACTTTTTACACACACTTTTACACACCCTTTTACACATAGAACAAGACATAAGATTTTTGCTTCCCTTAATTGTACCAGATTCGAAAAGGTGACGTCTTTTCCAAGAAAACAAAAGATGTTAATAAACAATACGTAAATACTGAAAATGGTTCAAACAAAAGGTTAAAAACTCATAGAAACGTTGGGTGCAAGTCTCACGAATCCGTTCTACCTCTCGTATAGCTGGTACAATGGAACAAAGGATCGCAGGAAGTATCTAAGCCACAGATACGGTTGGAACATTTCCGCCAATCCTAACTAATGCTTTCGCTGTTTGTTTATTCAAATTCAGACCTCGGACGGAATACAAAACGAGGGCGCTCGAATCCGAAGGTCACTATACTGACCTCAAAGTGAAGCACACAAGATAGAAATGAATACTTTATTCGAGAAACTACCATTTTCGCTGTTCTTTTCTTCGCTTGTGTTTTTATTAATTATTTTTCAAATAGTCATTCAATAAAAAAAATTATGGTATTTTTTTATTAATATACAGATTATACATATAAATACATCTTATTAGTCTTGCCATAAATATTGTTACATATAATTTTTTTTTTGGTATGTAACATTTATTACTATGGCATTTGTTATTTTAATACGTTAATATAAAACCATTCAAATACATGAAACTTATTCGAAGTGATCTCCATTGCCTGCAATAGTCCTTTAAACGTTGAGGCTATAGCACCCACTCTTTCTATTGGAAATTTCTTTACTGCTCATCGTATGGATTGTTTTAGGGAAACCCAAAAGTGGATTAAGATCGGGACTAGATTACAGCCAGTCTTTTCAGCTTTGAAGAAGTTCGTTTCTAAACAAGATTGGGTGGATCGAAATGAAAAAGATATTTCACTAGAAATATATGCAGGTATCTAAAATTAATAACAATGGAGAAAAATGACGAATACGGATCAAGTTTTTGCCGAAATCTGTTCAAGATATTTTTATTTCTCGACAAATATATTTCCAAATCGGAACCAATTGTAACGGCGTTAGACGAAAAATATATGTATCCCATGATCCGGAGTTTTTTTTTTCGCCTCAAACTAAGCCAATTTGTATGAATGAAAGAGCGTTTCCTGTCACCCCGGTCGATCTTTCCGCGATGGAAATTTTATTTCACGAATATAATCTGCATAAGAATGGTTTTCCCGGTGACATAACATCGGTACTGAATAAAGATTGAAGCATTTTTTTTCTTCTACTATCCTTCTTAAGTATTTTATGCCAGAAACAATTTGATGTGTTTTTTATTTTATAATCAAGGTTAGTTGAAATATTTGTTTGTAAAGGTTATATAATAATCAATATCACGTCACTAACATGGTTTATGGCCGCTTGAAAATTTTATTAAATAATTACGCTTATCCGTATTATTATATATAACGGATATTAATTTAGAAAGAACAGACACAGCTTATGCATTCTTTTTCTTAGTCATTTCACGTCTGAGAGACTAGCCAATCATGTTAGATTCCGCTACTATCTTTCTGTTTTCGGAATTTTTTATCGGGTAATGTATGGTGGTGTTGCCCGCGTTTGTACCTGACTCAGCCCACCTGGTGACCATCCTTTAGTCCTTTCACCTTCTATATTGCCGACAACTACAAGCTTTTTCAGATTTTCTGACCGTGCGTGCAATGTGATCAAAGTAATTGATGATTCTACGTAAATATTTAATGGAATCAGGCGTTACCTCGCGGAAGTTCATCCTAAGTAAGAAAAGGACCAATATTTAGCCACTTCCGCACATGCAGTGGTAGTCGTGCAATGAAATGCACCGCTCGCCAGCCCGCTGATAAATGCGTATGCGGCAAACAATGCGAATCACACAACCGCCACCACCAAATTACTCAACACGTGTTTCACCCCTCCACAGGGCGTCTTCAGGAGTTATGTTACACCGATTAGTGCCAAAAACAAGAGATTCTACGTAAGCAAACTGCGTACAGTCGGGTTCTTGTTTTGAGCTCTTGAGGATAGGTGAATTAGTGCAGTGCACTGTTCACGGGACTCTTGACATTCTGCGCGAACGCTGCATCTTTGATAATATATTTTGGTTTTTTATCTTTTAATAGATAAATTGGTAGAAAAATAGTGATAACATAACATAATAACCCTTGTGTTTCCTATATAAACAGAGTAAATACAAGTGTTCTTTGATAACCATCTGACGTCAATTAAAACATAAAATAGCATGGTAAGATGTTATCAAACAAAAAATTAATTATATAATGTGTTATATAATTATATATGTATAATTAATAAACAGTACAGTACTATTAGTGATTGTAATAAGGATATTAAATTATGAAGTGATCACTGAACTGTTCGCTTCAGCCGATAGACGCCCCCGTTGCAAAAAGGAGGTCTGTTCCCATAGATATCTATGGGTGATGTACCATAATCGCCACGCTTAGCAGGCGGTTTGGTTTGTGGTATTATGATACGCAGAGGACGCTGCTGCTCATCCTCTAAAAACTTATTAGAGAGCAATGGAAATCTTATGCAATTAATGCAAATTATATAAGATCCCGGGAATTAAACCCGCAACATACGATCGCAAATCTCAGTCGGGCTGCCACTGCTTTACCACTGAATTACATTTTTTTTAATTAGATAGAAGGAGAAGTTCAGAAAACATAGCTGCCACTACATATACTACCATTTAATACTATCGCATTGGTAATGACTCAGATTTTATATCAACGCTACACGCTGTATCTGAAAACAAACATAAATATATATTGTCTATCAATATCCGTTTAATAGTTTTCAATAATTTGATTCATTTACAGCGATGACTTGTTTATATGAATGAAACTTGTTACAAAATGACCTTTCATATATACAAATATATATACATAAATAATTTTAATTACTACTGACAAAATTAATATATAACTAAATACAAATTTGTGCCTTTGTAGGGTAAGGCGTTGTTAGCTAAATATAAATATATTTTCACCTATGTTTATCACTAAACAAAGGTGAGGTATTTATTGAATATATTACCTTATTTTTTACATATATATGTACTGAAATAAATAGAACTCTAGTTACCTTTACCAGTTATTGAGTTTATTTAAAAAAAAAGGTTTTATACAATCTTTAATTATTATAATAATTGAAAACGGAAAACAAAAATTAATTATGTACATGTACAGAAAATTCGTAAGTCATGTTTAGAAGTCATTAAACTATAACCGCTTTTTAAACTTAATAAACATAACGCTATTAGAGTCAAAGGCTTTTATAGTAATAATTATTTTTATTTGCTATACGTTAAAAATAAATTATAGAGACCTTGTCACTTATCGATGATGCCAGTGGTCAGATAAATATGTTTGACTTGTCGGGTCAAAGTTTTGAGACACGTTAAACAGCTTTTTTATAACTATTATAGCTGTTAATAACTAATACTTAATGATACTGTAATTTTTAATCTTAATCGTGAATACGTAAATAATAGTAACGATATTTTGTTGATTTCTCGGAAGATTAAACATAATATGGCGAAATAGCAAGTTGAAGCAGCATTGGTCACATAGCACACAGAACAGATGACCTGGAACTTTAAAATTCCGGAATGGAGATAATGAACTGGCAAACGCAGTAAGTCAAGGAGTGCAGAAGACGTCTTTAAGCTTGTCGAAAGTTCGTGAACGCAAGCAGCGTGGAACTGGTCTTACTGGAAATGTATGGGGAACCCTGATAGTGTACATCTCATGTCTGACATACTCAAGAAGATGAAAAAGAAATATAATTTTAGGGGGACCGGAAAGTAATGTCGCTTTCGTAAGTTGTATTCACACAACTACATTAGTAACAAGTTGCTATTTCTAATCGACAATATATTTACCTTCGTTATCAACAACCTTTGCACATCTACTGTATAAATTTTCAGTATTAGAGGAGAAGTCAATCGGTTTTTCCGAAAAATATGTCAACAGAAATGACATTACTTTCCGGTCCTCCTAATAGAATAAATGTGGCAACAATCTAGAATTTTTAGGTTTATTATGAAAGTTTAGCGAATAAACAGAACGACCATAGCAAATTGTTAACAGACATTGACCTCGATGTAAAAAAATTCCACACAAAAAAAAGTTTTAATGTCTATTAAAAAATAAACAAGTATTGTAAATAGTTCAAGCAAAATAGAATTGTAATCCGTTGGTGTATCGCTCATTTCTGCTTGTGCACAAGAAACGATAGCTTTCATATTTTCAATATCGGCTCGGACGTAATCAGCAAGACTTATCTACAAAAAGAACTAACTATTCGTAGCTCTTGAAACAATGAAGTATGGCTTCATTAAGCTCACGATAACGTCAAAAGACTTTTCAATAAATAAGTTATTTTAAGTATAGCCGGTTTCTTAATAGACATCAATACTTATCGACCACACGCTATACCTATTGCAAACAAATACTTATCTACGAATTACCTTGATTGAAAAAATTGATTACGTCATGCGTAATCAATTTTTTTTAAATATCTTGAGAAAAGAACTCACTTTTTGTCTTTGACCAATGCTTTCCCTTCTGTTATTTACAACTTCACCGGATTTAAAGTGGTAGAGATCTGATAGTTCTTGACGGTTTTTACTGTAATTAAGCCCGTGAGCTTCCTTGAGAGCCTTGACTTGAGTAACTGGCGAAGAATATTTTCTTGTTTCTTTTTTTTTATTGAAGGTATTAAAAAAGTATTAGTGATTGTAAACTGTTGTTACTGTCTGTGGATCATGAGTTCAATTCCAAGCAGGCTGAGTGTACTTTGGGACTTTATCTCTGATCAAAAACGATGTAGTAAGAAGCTACAAAGTAACCTGTATTGGCTGGAAATCAGAAGCTATTGTAATTAACCTATAGCGGGTCTATGTGGATGTTTAACTAGTGGATTTTGAATTCTTGAGTTCAATCTTGTTGAGAATCATAAAACAGCATGGAACTTTAACTCACTTGGGCACCTTGAAATATAAATTAAAATCAGCGTAGCCTGAAGTTTCATGCAGAGAATTCTTATTCTCAGATAACCTAAGAAAATACCGGGAAGTGCGGAAATCCGGTGGAATAATTAAAGACTCAATCCAAGGTACCTTAGGTAAACCTTATGCGTACTTTAAAGTCATTGTAAAGACTAATGAGAAGCAAGAATAAGTAAAGCACGATCAAAGTTCTGCCGAATAAATTTTAAGGGAGTTTGACAAATTGGCTAGTTGAAATAACTGAGCAGGCCACCTAGCGCGATGAACGTATGGCCGCTGGGACCTCAAGGCTCTGGAGGGGAGACCACGGACTGGCAAGCGTAGAAGAGGAAGTCCTCTTTCAAGGTTAATAGAAGACCTAAGGTTGTTGGAAGATGCTAGATGTAGGCAACTTAAGATCTAGCATCTTAAGTTGCCTACGTCTAGCATGTAGGCAACTTCAAATGATAATGATGTCTTTTTTAGTTTTCTTTTAAAAGAGCATGCAAAGTACTTCAGGTAGAGTACATATTTACATTAATCTTTAACCCCCTACTGTGAAGTAATTATTATCAATAGATTACCTGGGTAATAGCTCAGTTATATCCCAGTCAGTTCGCACCACTTTGATTGAGACGCCCATTCGCAGAGCTAACTCGTTTACCGCAGCACACACCAACATATTTGCGACCGCAATTCTCAATTATAACACAAATAAAACGCAATAGAGCTGACTTAACAGAAAGTATATGTTAACGCTTTGGACTTACGATCCAGATCTTAATACGCGTCCAGATGATACCGTGACTGTTATTGCTAAATTACCACGGCGAAGGAATATTAACTTTATCTTAAGGGTTTTGGGTTCAGTTTTGTAAAGTAACTGAATTCTCGAGTGGACAGTAATTTGAGAATAACACAAGGAATTATGAGCACTTTGCCCGTTGCGAGGAAGCGGAGAATTGTCTGTCTTCTTTAAACCGAGAACAATGTCTTAACACGCAATAAGATATCCGGTTTTCTATTAAATACTGCGAAGTTCGCGGTCGGCTAAGGACTCGCTAAGCCGTTTGTTGTTATTTATTTGTAAATTGCGGAGAGGTCGGTATAAATAAGATCTAAACTGCAACGGGCAAATTGCTTGACGTTAATAGATTTAGGATTTTAGATTGCGGTGGGCGTAGTCGCGTTTGTAACGCTTTCAATGTGAAACGGAAGTATTCCATAATCTGCTTTTATTTGTGTTATATTACATTACAATTTTAAAACCATTTGGTCTACGAATAGACGGCTCGTTTAAGTTATTCTAGTAATAACAACTTATATCAGAAGCTTCCACAGCCTGAGGCCTGGAGGTTGGAGGTGCTTATACCACGCCATCATTAAACTCCTGTAAAATGGTATTGTGTATTCGAGATGATACGCCAAACGTATGTCCTGATTCCGAGGAGGTGCTCGAGCTAATTTTGCTCGCGTCTTTATATTATCGGATGGGGGATGCAGTTCTACTCTAAGACGTTAAGGCACTAGGCTACTGCCGTCCAAACTACTGTACTATGCGAAGGCGATCTCGTAGTTTTAACAAAAGGCGACAATGAAGTACTCCGGCGTAACGCTTTCGATACCTACAGTGGGAGCCCATATAGGATTTCTAAGCCAGATAAAAAAAAAGATCGCTATGAGTTGCAGGCTAGCACAAAAGCTAAAAATGTTAAGAGCGTGCAACACCTATTGAATTTTCTGGGAGAAGAGAATAGTGGCAATCCCTCTCCAACTGTCTGCGCTCAGTAAACGTGAAAAAAATATTGTAAACAATACACGCTAGCGATACAAATTAGAATTAATAAAAAACACCAATTTTATTTAGTAGTTCTGATAATATTCACACGCGGAAAAAATACCTCTTATCGACTTAAGTGATTGTCTGCTCCATGGACTTCCTATGGTTGTAATGCGCTTCCAGTGTCTTCCAGTGACTTCCGACGACCTTAACAGGTCATCTGTCCACATTGTGGGTGGAATTTCTACGTTTGGTTGTTGGTACCTGGTCTCCTCTCCAGAACCTTAATGCCACAGGCCAGGTCAGGCCATCTGTTCTGCACGCTATGTGAACGGTCCCCTGTCACTTTAATTGTCTTTCCCTAAATATTAATTTATCAAAACATCGGATGCAACATGGGTTTCCCATAAATAATGTTTGTTAGCAATCTAAACTCATTTATCGGCAATTACGCGGCGATACTGAAAGTCTGACATTAGCATATACAAGGCACCGTAATGACCTTGTATCGAATAATTTTCGAGATATATCCCTCCGCATAAAACATTGGAACATTACATACGATTAAACTGTAAAAGTTTTATTATATTTAACATTAACAAGCTTATCCTGCGGCTTCATTTATTTGCACATAAGTAAATTAAATTTAATTAAAATATTTATTTATTTATATAAAAACCAGTAGCAGACGTACAGGATAGTCATTGACAAAAAAAAAACCAAATGACTATTGATAGATTTTGACGTTTATGTTACGCTAGCTATCTGCCGTCCAATTCGTGTCGCCAACTTTCTTTTATGGGTGCAATTTCGTAAAATTCATTCTATGTAATTTTTAACAAACCAAAAAACATTCTAGTCATGTTTTATATTATTTTTAAATAGGAGCTATACTTTGAAAATACACGTCTTTTCAAACATCCTTGTGGGTGAAATTTGTTAAAATCCTTTCTTAGTTTACTTCTATTCGGTAAAAAGTATATTTATAAAAATATTCAAGTGGTTACAGATATCGTATCGTGATTAGTTAGTACATAGTCAGAAATTTATTTTTATAACCTATAAATGCGAGGGACCTTTTTATTAAAAAGATATATATTTACTATTTATTATAAATACATATAATTTAAATATAGACTAATGCTGGTTGACTATTAGCACCTGTTGTTCATTATTTTTATAATTTTTTATGATACCGTTTGTAAAACTAAATCATTCGAACAAAAAGACAGTGGGACTACATTATTTACATGAATATGACGATGCATTGATGCACCGCGACCTCGGTAAAGTCTCGTCATCTTTAAAAGGAATGCATCGGGCTTGTACGGGGCATTGAAATAAGAAGTGTAGACAACACCCGCTGGTGGGTATTCATTACTACAATCAAACCAACGGGGGATCGGGTAAGACATTTCGGATCCGCTTGTGTTTCTTTTACGTTATGTGTAATACAAAAAAAAAATTATATTAAATATTTAAGACTTTTAGAACGCTCGTAAAAATGTTATCTTGTATTAACGGATTTTTAAAAAAGAGATCATTGACCGTGTGCCACTGAAATAAATATAGAATGAAATAAAGTTATTGGTACTGGTCGATGGTCTACTTTGTTAAAACATATTATTACTGGCGTGATGTAGGTAGATCCCTTACTATGTGGATAGACTATATAGTCAAATTCGAGGGAAGTCGCTCTACACGGGTAGTGCTACGACGGTCATCATGAGGAGATCTTTGGAGGAAGCCATTATAGAGCAGTAGGCGTCTGTTGACTTACATGATGATTGTCTCATTTGATTATAGTTTTGTGATTGATGGCAAATAAAAATAAGAAAAAAAATCCGTATCTCAATTTTTTTCAAAACTGCTATTAGCATAAATATACAGAGTGGTAGTGTTAGATGCAGCTGAGAGGGAGGAAAGAGAGCGGTAGTATTGCCTCCCTGATGGGAGATAGCGAAAGCCGCAACATATTCTAACACTATTGCAAAACAGTAATTAGTAATACAATAAAAAGGGGTAAAACTTGATAGTATAAGTACGAATTGTGATGAAGGATGGGAGGTGATGCAAGAGGAGAATGAAAGAGAAGGAAATACAGCGAATAATTTTTAAATCAAAAATTATAAAAAGTTCCTATTTTAATTATAATAGGGACAGCGAAATTAAAAAAAGTAAAGTATGTATTGCATGTATAGGTCCTTTACTGTCAATTAATCTACCCTACGTACGTTTTATCAAGAATCGTTGATTTTAGAAATAATGAATATTGTAATAATATAGTATACAGCAAGAAATATAGTAAGAAAAATCCTTTTCCAAATTGATATTACTACATGCCTAAATTAATTATTATTTACTGTCTATTGTTTCTGAAGATGTTAATGCTGTTAGCCCTAAGGATTTTACAGCTTCATCGGTACTGAGTTCATGGAGCGAAAGGATCCGGGAACTAGATTTAAAACTAGAAACTAAAAGCTGGAATGGCGCCTACCGGTTGCACGGCAACGCTCGCACGTTGTTAAGGCTCTTCGCGGTAGAGCTTTGACGGGGTGTGTTGCTGGAGTGTGTTTGCGGGTTAGGACGGCAGCGTGGACCACAGGCGAGCCGAAGAAGGACCCGGATCCAACCTCGGTTCGTCCACGCTGTTCACGGTTAGGGAGCGGCCGCTCACTAAAAACGGGTATTTACTGTCTGTCTCCGCAAACTTTATCTGCCACAAGTTATTGGTCTTTCCCTTGGAAAAAAAATATAATGCAACATATTTCTGTGTGATAAAAAATATGTGTAAATTCTTTAAAGCTTTTTGCTGACAAATGGGCAATACTTACGCTAATATATGATGATAGGTAGTATAATCACCCTGTATTATACGTATAGCTTTGAATTCGCTCCTTATTCACTTATGTAAAGCGATGATGTCATTCATATTTATGAGACTAACACCGTCATGCGAACGATTTAAAAGAAAAAACTTTAAAAATAATACATTAAAAATAATAATAAAATCTGACAGAATTTTTAATTCTTTTTTGATATCTTTTCGATCAAGTGTGCAGTACTTCGATACGATGTTTATGTCTTAATCGAGACAAAAACGGGGGCGCCAATCAAATGACTTTGCATTAAATGTTTACCTTTAAATTAATAACTTATGTGAACTTGAGAAGTGAGGATTTATAGCATATGCATTTTAAGGAATAAATACAGAAGATTAATAACAATTTTCATTTATATCTAGACAGATTTCAAGACAATTTATAACAATATTTGTATCCTCGTGGAAATTTTTGTGAAACCATACGAGAGATATACAACTTTATTGTAACAGGTTTAGTGTTTTTTTTTCCTTTTACAATGAAAATATGTAGGTGATAGGAAACGCCTTATAATAAGGTGGTGGTAGGCTGTCCGGATCACTCGATAGGTGAGATGCTGGAGATTCTTTTTCATATTCTTATTCTATCGCTAACGAGTTTCGAAGTGGTACTACCACTGCGCTATGTAACAGCTGACCAAGATGAGGTTCGACCCAGCGGGGCGTACTTAAGTTTGAGCGCTTAACGCGTATTTAGTGTCAGCTCAAGCCGAGTTCTCTCTAAGGAACCACCGCTTAAGTGATCTAAGGACTCGACGGTCTAATGTTCCAAAGGGAACACTCGAGTAAAATTACATAAACGAGATATAGAGTCTATAAAAAAAAAGATGCCAGCAAGTTCGTGTAAGATTAACATTTTGATGTATTATAAATAAGAAGTTAAAAAAGAACATGTTAGCATGTGGAGTATATGTTTTGATGAGGTTTGCGATGAAGCTTTGCCATCCACTTGTTTTCGCGGATGACTGTTTTGATAATGAAATATTTCACCAATACATTTCCCCGAACAGTCTGTGTGTCCGTGCGTACGGTGCGGAGATGTGTCATGCATGCTGGGAGTGACCACTGTCACTCGAGGTAAGGTCGTTGCATTAGCTCTCTTTCAGGCATCTTTATTTTTATACGTTATTTACATTATCATTTAATAGCATTAATACAATGACATTTTTTATCTTTATTTTGCTCAATAAATAATAAGATCACGAAACCTATGTTTACTGCCTTTAACACTAATAAGTCGAGCCAAACTTATATCTAATGTTTACGAACGCAAATAAAGTATTAGGCCGAATTTTGCATCGCACCTATTTTTATTTCATAATGTCGTAACGTAGTCATTTAAATTAACAAAAAAGTAGTAACAACTTTTTTTTTTAAGTTTTAAGAGTTTCCATATTAACGAAATGAGATGTTTTAATAGATTTAAGAGTATTATTTACGTACAGGTGCCATCGCTGAATTTGTACTATTAAAAGTTTTTAGCTAATTATAGTTCGATAAAAAAAATAAATGTATAAATCGATTTCGTGTCAGCAATTTATTTAATGCCTGTATGAGAAAAGAAAAGTACTGTTATTAAACCTTCCTTATGATTTAAAGAATATGTAAAAATTTGCCAAAATCTGCTTGATCAACATGCAGATTTCGAAATCATACGGGTTGAATACGTTGGCCGCAATGCAAAAGTACGTACCCTCGTCGCGCGTGTCGTGTCGGACAGGCGAGTATATCCTGTCAAATATTAGTTATTTGTTTAAAATAATGTTACGGCTCTTGAAGGCTTCAAACAGCGCCGGCCGGTGGGAACCTAACTCGAAGCAGGTTCGATCTCCGTTTTCGGTTACGAAATTAAATATATCTGTATTTATTTTTTTGTCTTCCTTTCATTCTTTCCGACTTGTCGCGTGCGTCTAATTTGTAAGCTTTTAATGTCATATTGTTTAGAGATAATGATTTGTTTAATAAACCTGTTGATTTCGCTTGACTGAATAAGTCGATTCGTATTATTTTATTGTTTGTCATAATATTTCTTTTTTTTTTTAACGGATGCTCACTCTTGGCATTTTAATATTTCAGACCGCTAAAAGAACTATCAGTCATCAGTCAAACAGCGAGGAAGTGGAGAGAGTCTAAATTGCTGACATTAACTAAACTTTTGTTAATTTTTAACTTTTGGCTTTCAAATAGCGCTCTGAAAATACAGCCGCCGGAGCCTTAAGATTCTGGAGTGGAGACTTCAAACCGATAAGAGGAACTTAAGACCGAAGGAGCAAAAAGGTGGATAGATCATCTGATGACAGATGACCAGACTTATTGGGTAATGGGGGAGGACTATATCTAGCAGGGGACGTCTGTGTTACAGATAATAAAAAGAAGTATTTTTGTTTGAATATCGACTCTATTTCATCTGTCATCTCTGATGAAGAAGGATCATAATATTACTCGCACACTCTGGCTTATGAGTCAGAGTGTACGAACAATATTGCGTATGCGCAAGTAACGTTAGGTGGTCTAATACCTTAGTTATCTATTGCAATTCTCAATACTGCGAGTTGCACTTTTAACAACTGACAACGGTAATTCGATATATCATTATCAGCTAAATAAATTCTCTTTATAAGGAACAAATATATTTGGCTTCAGATCATGATGTACTGTGCATTCAGCGAGTCTAACACTGCCGACCCTTTCTCTGATCTTATCGTGTATATGTTAAATCGGAAACAGCGCGCAAACAACTTCTATGCTGTTTCTAGTTGCATTATAATGTATTTGTTCGTCACGTTTCCTTTGTTTTCTATATTTGTTTAAAAATAACTTTTCAGTTCATTTGTCAGCAAAAAACCTTAAAGGTTTTTTACCTATTTATTTTTAGTCGTAGTGGTGTTTAGGTGAATAAAGCAAATTAGCGAATCGGTTGCCGTCGATATTTGATATCGTTTGAAATTAGTGTAGTTTTTATTTTTATTTTGGCCACCGTTTTAGAACATCTTGTTTACCTTTATCTTAACGTAACAGGATTTTTATTTTGTATTCTTTTTAATACATTTTATTGCCACTTTTTTATATCATTCTTTTTAATATGTTTTATTGACACTTTCTTATCTCATCATTTACAATTTTTATTTCTTTACATTCGTCTTTTCGATTATTCAGAATCCTATCATATATCACCTCTCTTCCTTCGCCACAATCTTTTATAGTCACTATTTACTATTTATATTTTTTTGTTTCTTATAACTTATTTCTATTTATGTTTTTAGTTAAATAATTGCATTTTGCTTTACCCAACCTTACGTTTTAATTTTTATTTTTATTAATAGCATACATCATAATTTTGTGATAATATTTCAATAATACATGGAGGAATTCTTTGTCTCCCATTAGGGCGGCGATGGTGTCACTCTCCACTCTTTAAAGTCGTATAGTTGAACTTCTTTAGTAACTTTTTATAATTAAATTCATTAATAAAACGATGAAATAGTTTTTTTTTAAATATTTAAATGTAATAATAATGTTACACAGATTGATTAGATATAGGTGTAAAAGCTTGTTATAAGTAAATATTTAGCTAATTTGTTAGTAAATATTTTACATTTTCAATCACGCGGTACAATGTTTTAATTTAATTTATTTTTTCTGTCAGAATGTGACGGGCCAATGGTTACTGTCAGTACAAAGTCTGCAATCTTTACTAATTGTTCTTACAATTAGTAAATAATATTTAATTTATTAATATTATTTAGTACTAATTTTGTAAACTTTTTTTGTCATAATTTTTATTATATCTGTGTTCGGATATTATTTAGATAATTTTTACTAGCTGTTTAGTTTTCCGACGCATTGTTGAAGTCGTAACGCGTCAGTAAAATTATATTATCCATGCGGCCTGTCCTGAAGTATCAATATTTCCACACCAGAAAAAAAATCTTTTCCTTTAGTTGATATGTGCATATATGACCAATTGTTTAAGCAATATTATAACTATAGTAGAGCATTTAAAGACTGGCGGTTAAAGACATCATCGTTGTCGGTCATGGCTTCAAAGTTTGAAAGAAAGAGTTTGTGGTAAAAACTATCGTAAGAAAGGTGTTACATCTTAGCACAAAAAAGCAAAATATAATTAAGCAAGTATTCTTGTAAGAAAATATTATTAGGGCAAAGTATTATTAAACGAAATAATTATTCTTTTTTTCAACCCAAAGATGCCCACTTCAATATAGGCCTCCCCAAGATATCTCTGGGTAGATATACCATAATATTCACGCTTGGCAGGTGGATTGGCGATTGCAGTATGGTATTATAGTACGCAGAGAACTCTGCTGTCCATCGTCTTAAAGCTTGTTTGTTAACTGTGACATTCCTACATGATTAATGCACAAAGTGTGAATTGTATAAGACTGCTTCCGGTCTTCTATGTCTTGGCTATCACTATTCTGTTAAATTATTATTACGAAATCATTATTTTTAGTTATTCACCAATAAGTATTTAACTCACACAACACCTGGTTCATGTGACTTACCTTACAGTAGTGATTCAAGCTCAGCTATATTTAAAATTTTAAACGTCATTCTTTATAGGATATTGCAAAGATTATTATACAATATTAAGACAAATAATATGTATGTTTATAATTTTCACGTGTGATGTTAAAAAGTTATCCCTTTTAACTTTTTTTCTTGAAAAAAATACCATCGTTGCTATATTCTTTCTGCTAAATTTTTAGGTGCATTTGTTTATATCTAGACAGATATATGTACAAGCAAACTATTTCAAGTAATGACAAAATATTATTAAAAAAAAAAACAAAAACAAACAGCGTTAAATATTTCAAATACGCATTTCGAATCTTTCTCGATTCCTTTACACTGTTACATATTAACAGGTATCATAAAGAATCGAATGAATATGTTTTGGTGTAAAAATTTTAATTTCTTCTCAAATACGTGCTAATTATGGTTGGGTTATTTAATTAGTTTTCAAACCTTAAGTTTGTAAGCGTGTCATACTTTATTTATCATTACAAATGCAATCCACATTTTTTTAAATATTTATGACTTTAACACTTGTACATTTAAAATAAAAATATATTTCACATATAAAGGAACAGAAACGCCTGAATGATAAAGCATTGTGGTTCATTATATTTTACTAGATATTTTTATTGTTAATAATAAAATTATTTCAGAAGTCTAAATGATGTAATCTCAATTAGGTTTCGTTCTATATGTATAAGGTAATTGTGTCAATGAAATGTTATGTGATATAATAGATAAAAACAGAATAAAACATGACGAAAAATGTTGTATCACATTACAATATGACGTTTATATACGTTCTTTTCGACTAATATTTAGTAATGTGAAGAGCTTGTCTGGTAGACAAATGCAGATAAATTTTATTAAAAAATTCGATACTTAAATATTAAAGAACATATGTCTTTCAAATCGATGTTTTGTTTTTATTAATTTTTAGTGGAATAACTATTTTCACATCTATTAAACAAATTTTTAGAATTTGTCTTATTTTACATTCCGCTATCGACCTCTATAAGTACAAGTCAATTGATACAGGGGTGTTACATTCGCGGCCCCCAATAAATATTTTTGCGGCCCGGTTAATATATCCGTTGTGTCAATTTTGAAAGTAATTTCGCTCAATAAAATTTCTCCCCAATGGGCTGAGATGTCAAGTATCAGGCTGTAAACAATAATTATAATTTACATAAGTTTAGTGCAATGACTAAATAATAATATTTTCTTATGGCCACCTAAAGTTAAGCATTTTTAAGTTGGCCCAAGTTAGCTTTTAAGTTTGACACCCCTAGGTTTGCGCTTATTAAGCCAATAGTCCCTGTCAAATAACGATGATAATGAACCGGATAGTATACTTATATAAATCTAGATGAGACATTATCGCCTCCGAAAATTACGTGTCGTTGCCTGTAATTGAGTCTTTGGTCCCTCTCAGGCACTATGAAACATGGTACTTTCGAGTAATTATTTCCTCATTAGCATCGTATAAAAGCATGCTCTTTCAGCGTTCGAGCTGCCTCATTTGTGCTTCAGTTTTTGGCATAAATACTACCCTGTTGTTACCTCCTCTATTGTTTTTAGAAATAGAATGAAAGGTAGTATTTTTTGGTCAAGATGTTATGTCTACTATCTGATTTTGGAGCCGTTGGGTCGATTGGCCTAAACGAGTAATTTGTCTTTCGGTTTCCTAGTGATTTGTCTTCGTAATATTGCTTGAAGCACAGTGTTACTGCTACCTGTTATCAAGTTAATGCTAGCGATTCTGCAGATAATATTACTACCATTTTAGATCGCATTAACGCTGGGACACGAGATGATATACGAGCCGACCTCTTCGACGAATCAGGTTCATTTATAAATGAATGAATGTACTGAATGTACACTGGAAGAAGTAGAGAAAGAAACTCCGGTAAAGATTGGTTAATAATATTATTTTCTACCATTAAGATTTGATTACTGGTAACTAGAAATATTCAGATGATAAAGGTGATGAAGGATTTTATATTTTTAAGATCTAAGTTGTATTGGAATTATATACAGGATATATCAATTCCCATCAATTAAACTTTATGATTCGTCATTTTATTGATGTTTCTATCGTGTAGTGAGTCAATGATTCACTGAGTAAGTGGATTTTACAAAACCACATACAGTTAGACAATGGACACACATAAGCTATAGCGAATATAAAGTGTATAAATAATGTTTGTATTTCTAGGAAACGGTTGTAAAGCATGAATGGAGGAGTCATTGATAATGACGCAAGGTGCGATGTTTTGAATTGTAATGTGTCCATGACGCATTATAGCACGGGATATTTTTGTTTAATAAAATATTTTTTTTTGAGACACGATCAACACTTTTTTTAATAATCTAAAAATACAAAACGTTATTATTTAGAACTAGAACAAAACTAAAACTTACGAACAAATATAATATTACAAAAATTCTAGAGCGAATTAAGGCAATGATCAAAGGTAAGACGATCAATCAAAATTAGTAGAAAAAAGACATTTATTACAAAAAACAAGTTATATATTATTTTCACCGTCATCATTTTGTAAGTCATCAGTCGTAAAAAGAGCTGAACATAGGCGCCACTCATAGATTTTCATTAGTACCGGCTGGAAATTGCCTGCCTCCCGTGTCTTCTGATGCCTTTAACTAGGTTGTTTGTCCACGTCGTACAATTCACTTACTAGTCCGTGGTCTTTATTCAAGAACCTTAAGGCCTCAACAGCCATCTGTTTTGCGCGCTATGTAGCCCGCCCAATTTTGTTTCTACTTGATCTATGTGCTCAGCAAATTGGCAAATAGTATAATTATAATTTACTTTCATTCATGTACGAATTTTCTCATTGCTTATTCAATCTCACAGACAAATATAAACCATAGACTTCTCCCTGGGTCCACAGAGAGACTGTGTACTTGCTAATGGTTTCTGAAGTAAGAGATTTGAATTTATTTTATTTTATTACAATACAACTTAATGCATACGTATAAAACCTCGTATGTTCTAGTGATTTTTTTATTTTTAAGTGACAACAGCGTGTATTTTACTGTCCAAGTTTTTGTTATTTAAAATTTTGTGTCAACGACACGTCTTTACCACCTTAAGCCGCATGACATGAATTTTTATTAGCCCGAAAATTTGTCGCGATATGATAATTGAAAAAAGGAAGCTAAAATTGATCGTTTCCCAAATTCTTTCACCATATTTTGTATAAAAGCAACGAGAAGTGCAATTAATTCGTACCTTAATTATATTACCGTATGTACGGGACCAAAATTTCGTTTCAATATACGCCCTCATGTTCTTACGGCAACGATAGAAGGTTGAATCTGACGTGTAATTTTTTCACTACGCCTGTAACTGCTTTCACATCCATTTGCTTCTGCGTTTAGGATGTTAATATCCATATAATTACAAGATTTTTAATAAACATTCAAGTATATAAGATCACCTACCGTTATATGATCACAGGAATACTGTTTGAAACGTAAATTTTATTACGTATCGAGAAATGACTTTCTAATTTCCTTCTGACCAATTAAACTGTACTTAAATTCAATGAAATTAGATCAAGGCGAAGTTTTTTATCGCGACGATAATCTCAAATATGATATACGTAATACGATCCAGCGGTGATGTGGACGCAGTTAAACGTACACAAAAGGAATTACGTAAAAAAAACATGGCCGCAAAAGATTTTATATCTGTATGCAAATTGGTCCCGTCGTCGGAATGCGTGGTGGCCAATTCATTATGCCAACTGATAGTCTGTCGTATTAAGTCATAAAATAAACGAGTAACAACTAATACGACATGACAGGAATATGTTTTAATGATTACAAAAAATACAATTAAAAACATTGAACAAAGGACGGACGGTTTGATTTGTTTTGTTGCGTTTTGTTAAGGAACTTCGGCCAATATTATTGATTATACATTTTATACATACAATCATTATTGTTTTTTGTATAACATACTATAGGATCGGCAAACGCAGCGTAGGGAGTCCACCCGAAAGATGACCCTTGTTAAGTTCGAAAAACACAAGATACAGTCAACTGTTGTTATTGGAAATCCATAGGGAGGCATCTAGCAGTGAATGTTAGTTGGAATAATGATGGTTATAAGTCAGTACATTGATAGAAATCACGTTTACATATATAGATATATATATCAATATAAACTATATATACTATTTAGAGCCACAGTGTAGCAACTTTGACATTTTGCAAGGGACTTTTTAATTTTTTGTCTTAAATTTTTATTGTATTTATATTTACTGTGCCAAAAAAGTACTGACCAGAGGCATTTGAATAAAAAATAAATAAATAGATGTAATATTTCAAATTGATCACATTATATATTGATTAAATGTGAAATCAGTATATTAATTTTGCGATCCAATGGATGCATCTATTAAACGTCAAAATAAGTTTACAGCACCTAAACTCAGAGTTGCAAAGTTTCAAGAAAAGTGTCAAACGCGCGAAGTTTACATTTTCGTGCCAATTTTTTTTTTACGAAGTTTTTATAAAATTTATGCGCAATATTATTATTTCTATCCAAATGTTCATAACGGAAGACAATGTACAAGAAATTCATAAAAAAGACGAATGAACACGAAAAAACCGTTTGCTAGTTACGGCGTGGCCAACGAAAACGAGAATTTATTTTTATCTACATACATAGATAACAGTGGTAGCCCAGCAATAGAGGACTGCGACTTACGATCGTAGGTCGCGGGTTCATTTCCTGGTTGTTGTTAAATAATTCACACTTTATCCATTTATTATATAGGGTTGCCATTACTCAGAAACAAGTTTCTAGAAGATGGGCAGCATCGTCCTCTGCGTTCCATAATACGGCACTGTGATCACCTCCCCGGCTGCCAATCGTGGCGATTATGGTCATTACCCCCACTGCCTTGCAGTGGGTGTCTGTTTTGTTTCATGTGATTTAGTATGAAGCAACAACGAAACAAGCTGTCGATAATTTCATACATAAGTTAATTAGGATTAGCGATGACATTTCTTCACCATCATCATCATCGTCGTCGTCATTACCATAATAACATCAGCCGATAGATTCCCACTGCGAAGCAAAGGACTTCCGAAAAGATTGCCACAATGACAGTCTTGTACTGTCTGCGTCCAGCGACTCCCCGCATGACATTCCAAATATTTATTTCTAATCCTAAGTAAATATTGTGAAGCAATAACTAGACTAGAGAATATCATTATTAATCATAATGATATTCTCTAGTCTAGTTATTATATAATATTAAAAAATAAACTAGAAATATTAACATTCAAGAATTATCATATATTTTTGGAGACCTGGAAAAGTTTGATAACTTAATTTTTAATGTAAAATTAAGAGATAATTGACAATTTAAACGATGTAAGAAAAATATTTAAAATACATATTTACTAAAACTGTTCTTTCTTAATTGCCAAATTGTTTTAACTCCAAAGGGAATTTAATGGTTTTCAAACACTCTCTTCTTGTGAGCGGAATCGTTAATGAATTTTATGATATTTCGATTTTAAATATACTGGCTGTTTGTATAGATAAGCTTTATTTAATGAAAAACTATAAATTATAAAAAAATTCGGTTCTCACGGCATGGAATTTTTTCCTGTGTGTTATACATTATTAAATGTTGCAAAATATTGGAATCCGTATCAAGTTTTTGAAGTCTTAATGCGTTTTCCTATTTATTTAGTATATTATGCAATTTTTGAATGTAGACAGGGAAAGAAAGGCAACGTGTGAAAGACCAGAACGAGATGAACAGAGAAGAATGAAAGATTTTGTGAAGGATGTGACGAAAAGAGAGATAAAATTTGTGAGGAAAGAAAAGAGAAGGAGCGGTAAAAATAAAAAATTATGAAATATTTACACCCGCATTGTAACATTCGCGACCCAGACAAAACAATGTGAGTTAAATTAAAATACCTTAATGTATATTTTTTTTGCTATTTAGTAATGTATTCTTAGTAATTACTACTACTGCTACACTTTGTTATTTAGTAATTAGAAATGTTAAAAAGCCTATCAGTTTAGGTAGCCTTGAAAAGCCATGCAAATTTTATTCTCGAATACCGCATGCCTCTAATGTACGTTATAAAACATTTCTTAATCCACAATAATAAGTTTATGTGTTTCAACTTATCGCAGCTAATGTTGAAATTGATAAACTAAATATCGATGGCAATAAAATAAATATTCATTTGGTGTATTTTTATTACTCCGGTCTTAATTTTAAATTAAACAATTTATGAGAGTAAAATGCGTTCTCTTATCGACATTTTTGCAAATGATTCACATTATTTTACACGTTTTTATGACAACGGTTAGTTTATAAGGGGTCAGAAAATATTATTTAAATTATTTTACTTACATTGTTAACATCAATTCAGCCGAATAACGTCCAATGCTGGACATCTAACCATTTGATTTCCAATGGGAGCGATCTGTATCCAGCGTTTACCAACGACTATAACAACGACGCTTTTACCTTGTCCTATGCGGACATTCTTCACTGCGCTTCCAGGTCCTAGTCACACCTCCAGAATCGCTGGTTCTGCACACATATAGCCTACCCTCGGTCACTTTATCTAGTCAAAGTTTTATATTACATACTTATATGTCCAAAGAGTATTCACTAGAAACAGACTACTGTCAGTTCACTTGCTTAATCGGAGGTGCAAAGCTACAGCTGTAAAATTTTTAGAGGGTGAATGTATAGTTCTGTGGTTGTAAGTCAATGCATTTTCTATCTTTCTTTTAATAATAATAAAATATTAGGAGATTCGTGGAACGGAGGTCGATGACGTAGCTCCAAGATTTATTCGTGTGAAGTGTCAGGTAGAGGGACACATCGATCGTGAAATCGACGGTCGTTAAAGCCAAAAGATTCTCTAATTGCGACCACCAGTACGTGCAATGTGGATAGGCTCCCTATAGGAAAGACGAGGAGTAACGACATAATCAAGGTCACGGGAAGTAGCTGAATGCAACGTAAGACCAGTCATCGAGTTGATCTTTGGGAGAGACTACACATGACATGAACGTGAGGATCTGTCCTTGGTGATTTATTACTTCCAGAAGATAACTTCTAGCCTCTTGTATTCTGATATAAAATATTTCATAGTGATCACTTTAAACAAAATGAATGAAAATCGATGAAAAAAAGCTTTAAAATTTTTACTGACAAATGAGCTATACATTTAACCTTTTGAATTTTTTACACTTGTCTTATCATCAAGTATGCAAAAGTGATTTCTATAATAAGCCAACACTTATATACCTAATGCTATAAATACACATAGGTATATCAGATATTTGTTCATAAAACAACATGAAATCAATAATTAATTTGTAGTAATATTAAATTTCATGTAAATCAGCTAAGTGAATCCGATAAAGTAACGATTTTTATATCTAATCCATTATAAACTTGAAAACATGTTTCAAATGTTTTTACGTCATAATTAATATTAAAATTTATTATGCCTACCGTTCATTTGATAATGATTCATCCATTTGTTTCTGAGATTTGTCTCTTCCCGCTGAGCTGTGGCGGTCGGCGTTCCGATAATATTTTTATTATTTTTCATCTTTATTTATGATCGGCCTTTGTAGTTAATTGAGGCTTAATCATTCAGTATTCAGTCTATTTCTGCAAGTCATCTAAACCTTTTCATATTATTTTTCCTTGTTTTCATAATTCCGTTTTTGTAATGTGATTCAGACCAGAATAAAAAGAAAACAATGTAGGTTGATACATTTGATTGAAGGAATATATAGCTCATTTGTCTAAAAAAGCTTTTACATCTATTTCCAACCACCCTTTAAAGTGATTGCTCGTAAGTATGCAATTATTTTTTTTTCTATTGTAATTCGACTTTGGCAACAATCTGCAGGGATAGATAGTAAACAATATTTAATTATTATAAAATATAATAATATATTATTATTGCGGTATTTATAATTTTTTATAAATTATACATTTTTGAGTACATTCACCGCTTTAAACCGATAATCCATCATCCTGTGTATCCGAGTGTCCACGTTATAATTTAGTTTATCTAATATCCATTCATAAAGTATGTTGTTGCAAATATAAGTATTTTCTTTATTATTATACAATTCGCGATAAATTTATAAATCGAATAGTTTTTTTTTAAATATGAAAAGCGTGTTGCAATAATTTGCAGCCATCAATCGAGCACAAAAACCGAGCGTTTGTACAATAAGTGCTTAATAGAGTTTTATTTTTTACCAGACGCGCCTCCTTCACGTCGAGTACTGATGATTTATAACTTCAGAGCTTATGAGTTGTGAGAAATGTGCTATATTTAGACATCGCGCACTGTGACTTAGAAATCATATTGCGCATATCTTAATGCGGCACGCGACCTTATTTTATATTAGTTCTAAAAAAAACTGTTTATACTGGCAGGCGAGAAACGTGCAGTACTATTAAAAATATAGGATACTCCCCTGCTGATTTTTGACATTAAATACAAACATATAAGACAGAACAAAGAATATGACGATAAGCTTCGATTTATTTTATAATATGGTAATTAAAGGCAATAAAAACTTGTTTTTTATGACAAAGTTCGCGTGATAAATTAAATTTATGAATAATTTTTTGCGAGAGTTCAAAATCAAAATACTGGCCGACAACGAGTGTTTATAAAAAAGGTCGATCTCCCGCTGATTTCGAATATAAATTGCCATAAGTTGTTTAAGTAATAGCCTGATTAGAGTCACACGCATAATTATTTTAATTAACACCAAAATTAAACATTTATTTTAAAATACTTGTAAGATGTGTATTTAAAATATATCTACTATTACTAATTTTCTCAAATTAAAATTTATAATATCTTTATTTAAATAGACATTTCAGTCACTTTTGAATCGCAATTATTGTTAGATTATTTATATTAAGCTACCATCGGCTCGGAATGCTGATCTGTTAAGAAGAGTGGGCTAGAAACTCAGCAATAGATCTTTTTAAATTTATTTTAACAATGTTTGAATTTCACAATACATTATCAACTATGTGAACATGTCAATAAACCAAGTTCCCTACACTTTAAATCTACTAAAATGCTATAATAATATATATTTAATGATGTACTTTATCTTTTAAATTTATAACTAATAAAGAGTGGTTCTAATATATGGTATGGAACTTTATTTTAAATGGCTGCACATTTATGTATGTAAAATTGGTTATCTTTTTCAAGACGAAATTGTTAAATAATTTGATGTAATAATTTTATGCGGAAATTTTCGAGTTAAATATTTAAGTTTTCAATGAGAGAATACTTAAACTCTTTTCGTAAATCATTTACTTATAATATCCTAATATCATTCAAACGGTAATATAAAATCTTGGCTATAACAAATTAGAAATACAAAAGATTGTCCGTGTCTTATTTAAATGTAATTTAGATCTCTTTAATATTGATTTTTCTGTTTTGATCAGTTATTGACATTAAGATATAACATAATTATGGTCAGGGCTGTGTATGCTAATAGGCAAACTTATTTAATTTTGTCGA
Organism: Battus philenor; assembly: GCF_028537555.1. Lineage (NCBI taxonomy): Eukaryota > Metazoa > Arthropoda > Insecta > Lepidoptera > Papilionidae > Battus > Battus philenor. The sequence continues at coordinate 9,581,810 of NW_027181683.1, read as the reverse complement.
ATTAAACTAGTGTAAACTTATATTATCTATTGCTGTAGGCGTGCCTATTTAAAATAAATAAATAAATATTTTTTTATACAGGGACCAATCAGATTGCCATGTTAAATCGCTTATCGTGATGCTGTCGAACTATTTTTGGGATTCTCTCGAATCCGTGGTCCGGAACGTTTTCGAATTCGAAAAATCGAACGATGCGTCACGATGTCAAAGTTTCACACGGGTCAGACGTCACGGGGTCAGTGTCGCGTCACGCGCTGTCCAATGGAGGTCGTACTGTAAAAGTAAAAAAAAGCGAGCGTGAGTCTTTAATTGGTATACGAAGCGTTTTATATGACGGACATGTTATATATACGAGAGCATATATGCGTAACTATAATATTTATAAATGGAACATAGGCTTATAGGTAACAAAGTATAAATACTATCCTTATGCGATGACTTTCGGCATTGAAACGTGGCCTTTTATGGTGAACCTCATTAGCAAGTTTGAATTAGGAATTAGGAGATCTTTAAATGAAAGTAACATTGCCTAGGTGGCAGGAACCTTAACTGGTAACAGACTTTTTAACAAACATCTATTTAAACTAGGCGTTACGGACAATCCTTTGTGCAGAACGTGCCTGGAGAACGATGAGACTGCTCCTCACGTACTTCTTGAGTGTACCAGAGCAGCACCATACAGGACTACCCATCTCGGATCGCCGAGGTGCGTTTTCGAGATCGCCGGCAACATCTAGGGTCTGCTGGGATTTCCCGGGAAGTTGGGTTGGTTCAATTAAGGCCGACCACGACGCAAAATGGGCGCATTGTTGCTTAGTTGCGGAAACAGGTCTGTTGAGACAAGACAAGAGAAGACAAGAACTTCGCCTAGCGGCTTAGCAAAGTGCCACTTGAAGTGACAGTGAGCAGGCACATAGCAAGCAGAACCAACGACAGCTAGGGTTTTAAGGTTCTGGATTGGAAACCACAATCCAGCAAACGCAGCAAAGGACGCCCTACAGCTGAAATGACGATAAAGACGAATGTGACAGTACGTATTTTTTTTTAACACAATACACTCTGTACTCGTATATGGTTATAATTATTTTGCAAAGACAGACGATCTTGTTATGGATGGATGTAGACCGCTTCCGACCGATCCTATTGGAAACCTTTGGAGAAGGCCTAAGTCTAGTGGTTTACGGCTGAAATACGGTGATGGTGATGACAATAAGTGTGGTCTGTGTCTGTCTGTGCCGTTATATAATTTTACATAATATTTCCCTCATTATGTAAACTTAAAAAAATGTTTTATTAAAAAATGCTATGTAAATAATTATTTTAAGTAATGTGCTATTGTGTGGAGAGCTCAAAAAGCCGCCTTATAAAAGTTATTCAATCACGTACAGATGTTGGGTTGTGATGTACAATGTAAAGGGGTGTGTTATCATCGGATTCTGCGTGGCAGTCTCGCGGGCGAATCTCTTTATAAGCGAAGGGTGAGTGAGTAGGGTTGTCACGAGAAGGTAAATCTATGTAAGATATATTAATTGGTAAATAATAATTGATATCTCTTAGTTTGATTTCACTGTGCGTTTGTAACATTATGTTTCCGTTGAAATCAAAGTTAGTCGTGATTAATTTAGAAAGCATAATCTAATGTTTATTTGATTCTTTATAGCAACGAGTATAATTGTTTACATTATGAAAAAATTTTTTTAATCAAAATAGGGTTTAATAGACGTGGCTTGAGTAGGTTTCCCTCTAGATGTACCGTCGTCGTGACCAAGGTTGTCGTTGGATACGGGCAGCGACAGACCGGCCATTAGAGAGATCTTAGGGGTACGTTTTAGGCCTTGTAGTGGGCATCTATCAGTTGATATGATGATGATGATGATTAACGTCTTATTAATTCTGATCTGATCTGATCTGATATTAAAAATATTGGTTGAACTCCAAAGTCAAAATGGAATGGAAAAAGAAAAAAAATATAGCCTTATTTTTGTGCCAACCCTATAATTCGGGCGCCGAATAAACGTATCATGGAGTCCCCTGGGCCCAATTCGATTAGATGAATTTTACGGATCGTACGAGTGTTCCCAACTATTTAGAATGTTCGACCGTCCGTCCGCGAGCTCATCAATATAATGATTGTATCGTCGAGGGCTCTGTGCTAGTTCTTACAATTCTTATTGAGGGTTATACTCGAGATTGTACCCGGGGGAATCCCGCGATGTAAATTCTTTTTTTTTATTTAAATATTGTTCATTAATTGTTTATGACCAGTTATAAAAATGATAACATGTATCGAATTTCTGTCTTTTTTATTGAATTAAAATATATATCGTATGATAACTTTTTATTATGTTATGTTTAGCCAAATTTACGGCTGAACTACATCCATATTTTTCGATAGGTTATGAGAATAATTGTGTTATACTAAATACTAGAGTGAATAAATTATTTAATTCTGCGATCAGTACGAATGATATTGGTAAACACTGGTCTCCCCTACGGATATCTGTATGGAAATAAATTATAATCGCCACGTTTGGCAGATGGGTTTGGCGATCTTATTATGGTATTATGGTACGTATTATGGTACGCAGAGGACACTGCTGCTGCTGCAATCCTATTTAATTAATGTAAAGTGTGAATTATGTAAGATTGTATCCTGGTAATCAAACCCACAACCTAAGATATCAAGTCTCAGTACTCTACCGCTAGCTACCACAGCTCCGAGTTGAGTTTGCGTGAGTTAAGTATAGGCTAGGTCTTAATAAAGTTCTTTCTTTAAAATCATGTACAAAAATGTATTTGCCTTTACGAATGTATTTTTAATAAACAAGTAAAGTGATGTAATTTTTTTTTTGATAATACTATCGTCATGGTGTCCTCCAGGTCTTCGAGAACATTCTGTAAAACCACACTGAAGATTTCTCCTCAAATATTTTGATTTAATTCAGTCAGTCCTTTTTAAGACTACTTTTGTGATGACCTCATAAAAATCACAAGGTGAAAAATCGAGACTAAGTTGTGGCGACTCAATGTGATCCCTCTCTGATATGACTTTTCTACGAAACATTCCTCGCATGACCTATATGCTGTAATTAGAAGTGTAACAATTCGCTCCAGCCAGCTGAAATGCACGATTGATATGTAATATAAAAACAAAAGTAAAGTTGATTATGGTCCATCCTATATAGAGCAAGGTTTATAATAATACGTGTAGTAGTTCAAATAGGGAAAGTATCTTACAAATAAAATATATTGATATCAAGTCAGCCATTAAGAAAACTTATAAGGTTACTGTTGTCAAAGTAACAAAAAAATAAATGATATACCAATGATTAAATATAAAAGTAAAAAATGTTTAAAATCGATGTATACATACATTGATTGCATTGTTAATAAAACGGGTCGCACAAGTTTACATTTACTTTCGAATAGTGAATGTGAAATTTAGACTGACTATACAATAAAAAATCTACACAGTCATATTTATCGATAAAAAGAAATTTGAAAGAACTGAACCCGTTGACTAGAGATGTCCCGCGATGACCGTTATGCCCGCGATGCTCGATTCGTGTCGACACAGTTCACAATTACCGGTCTAATCGATTCGCTCGAATTATCGATAGTAAAGTATCGGTTGTCAACACGTTGCGTTATCGTACTACAGAAGAAAAACAATATTTTTTTCAAAAATAGAATTTTTTACTTTATAATTTTGACTATGAAATCATGCTATTGTTTTGTAATCAATTCATCATTATCGTCACATCGGCAAACAGAGGCAGACAACAAGGCATAGAACTCCTAAAAGATCACATCTTTGAAGTCGTCGAAAGGCTAAAAATAAGTCCTATTTGAAATCTCTGGCGTCCGACGTCCTATGGCTAAAATGATCATACCAGGGATCATAAAAATAAATTGGTTTAATATTTTTTACCTTAATAAAAGTGTTATATAGTCATGACACCGATAGATTTACAAAATTCTACAAATGTAGTGTTTCATTGGTCAGAAATAAATGAATACATCTGTTTTTAATATTGATTAGAATCAAGTGTCAATACAGATTTACGCGCAATCTCACACAAACAGATTACCATCTAAACAAGACAACAAGCAGCAGGATATATACAGTTAGGTATCGACCAAGGCTATTCCCATCTGGTGATTTAGTCCATACCAAATAATAGATGATATTATTCAACTATCATCCCTTTTGCCTTACAATAGAGTTGAAATTAAAAATATGAATCGTACAACTATTGCCAAACATCGAAATGGGTCAGATTGATTCATTATTCATTCTCTCATTATTGACCGATCATTGAGACTATGTAATTTGTTCTGTATGATATGAACTATGGGTGAAGCAGTCGAACGCTTTCGTACCACGATTATGATGGATTGGATTACTTATTGATTGACTTTTTATTCCTTCTTCATTTCACCATATGCTTTTTCGATATCGGACGAATGAAATGGCTTATACGGATGACATTGCTATTTTGTTACAAATTAACCATTTAATTCATTACAAATTAACCATTAAATTGTATGTATACATGTCGTATATATTAGCATCAATTAGGATCTGTTATTTTAGGTTTGTAATCATAGATTTTTCTAATGATTCTAAATTAAACATTTTTATAACATTTTTGATTTGACATGGATTTTCAAGTGTGTGTTTATTATTATTTTTTTTGTTTATAACACAAGCTATATACTATATAAGCCATATATGCATTATATAACTAATACATTAATAACAATTATTTATATTTAAAATTAAATATATAATTGGTCTGTAGATAAAATCAAAAGACCGCACTTCGAATACGCCATAGTTGAGTTTCTTACACACTATAGTTGGATAGTACGAACAGAGAGATCATTACACGGCTATTTACGGCAAACTTTGCTTTTTGATGTTCGCCGAACTTCCCGGCCGTGTGTAGGCGGTCGGTACGTTCCTATTAATGATTACGCCGATGCGTAGTAATTATCCCAGCGGCCTTGCTCGACGCAGCTTCGCGTCGTACATCGGACCGGCTTAATTGTAAGCGCACTTTTATAACTCAACAGGGTCCTGTGTTTTAGTTATGGCTATAAAAAAATATATTATAATGTATAGTATAGAGCTTTGCAGGATACCTTTTATGAAGGCACCACGCGACGTCTATTTCTGATTTTAAGTCATGTTTTTGTATTATTATTGCTACGAAAACGATATTTAAAACAGAATTAGAAAATACAACAATTGTATAATTATAATATTCGTTAGCTTATTTACACGATCGTAATACTGGAGAGTGGCTGTCAAACGCGGTTGTTTACGAAGAAGACAAAAACAAGTGATTGGGGCAAGTAGATAACTGGCTGGCACACACCTGTCTTATAGCTTCTGATACTGATAAGGCATCTAGTGCTAGAATCACTACACTCAATCATTATATAACTGAAAGCAAGTACTGGTCTCTTAAACCATTTAATAGTAAATTAGCAATTACTTCTAATGAGAGAATTAGTTAAGTTTATAACATAAATATGTAAAATTTATATTATTGCTTAAGTTATATTCTTCTTTTCCTCAAATAATACCTATTAATTGAATTGTATCATTAATAGGACATTTTTATTTATTTTTGTTTTAATTAATATTTTAAATTACTATATTTTCTTACCTAAAAATAATTTCAATAATAATCTAAATAAAAATATTAAAAATTAAAAGTATTTTATTTTAATTCCAATTTTTGACCCTTCAACTAATTTATTCAATTTACAATTAAATTGAATTAGAACTTTTAATGGATTAATTCTTATGACTTATACATTTTGATTTATTCCTAATTATAAATTTACTTTTTTTATTCTTAATAAATTACATAATGAATTTAAAACTTTATTAGGACCTAATAAATAATTTAATGGATCAACTTTTACTTTTATTTCTCTATTTTCTTTCTCTGTATCGATTGCCAATAAGCCAAGTCGAATGCGGCTTGGATTCATGTTGAGATTGTCGGCCCAGAACAATAAGGTCTCAGTGCTCTGTGGCCTGTCTATTGTCATTTCAATTAGCCAATCCGCTAGCTGATGTCGGTTCCTTACGTCCGTTTAAGGATCTCTTCGTTCTTGATTCGATCTCTTAGAGATACATATAGATTGCTCTATCTATAGCTTTTGAGCTTGCCAATGTGGCCATAAGTGACTACGTTTCTGTGCCCTACGACATCGTTGCTTATGCACATCGGTTGTAGACTATATTTCTGTGAAATGACGGATACCGGACGTAAAGATGTTTCGTATTTTCCCATACGCTACCCAGTAGAATTGGTTTAGACCAGTGATTCCCAAAGTGGTCTCTATCGAACCCTAGGGGATTATGACAACATGCAAGGGGTCTACGTCAATAAAAACAAATTTGGGGGTCTATTAAATGAAAATGGGGGTCCACGATAGTGGATCTCACCACATACACTGATAGTACCTATTTACTTACATCATACTATCTTATAATATCAAAATATTTACATTATTTATAAAAGTACCTATGAAGTAAAAAAAATATTATATATATTTATAAAATGTGTAAGTTGTAGCATGTTGGTATTTACTCTATAAATACAGTTAGAAATTTACAGGAAATCAATATCAGGTAAGTAGGGGGTCTACCCAACACGGAAAAACAAGGCAAGGGATCGACGACACAAAAAAGTTTGGGGATCTCTGGTTTAGACGATCGACTTCTCATAGTCGGACTTACTTAGTTTGTCTGTTTGATCCAGGTACACCTTCTTACAAGTCACTTTAATAAACTTGTGCAGTAATTGAGGACAATCACAGTGGTGACCACATGTCGATAGGGGTAGGATCGTACTAGGCAGGCCGACAACATCGCGGGAAATCACTAGAAACAGGCAGCGTAAGATTGGTCATCGTGGTAATGTTTGGAAGAGGCATATATATTGCAGGGAAGTCTATCGGCTGAAAAGAAGAAAAAAGGTACAACTAATTATTGTACATGTATAATGACGTCAATGAAGTCCTTTATATTGTTTAAGGTGATGTCGACTATATTTCAATGATAAGATTCGTAGAGAATCAGTATCAGAAAAAAATTCGTTGCGAAATTCCATTACATATAAGTGAACCAAAAATTCTAGAGAATTCCGTAATAAAAGCATATCAAATCTCTCACATTTTTTGATTTACGCGATGTAAGTTTGTGAGATATATGGATCTTAAGCCAACATTTATACTCGGCTTCTATATGAGGATTATTATCCGTAGAAAATCTATTTGATATCCGAATGCGAAGAAAAGTGGATGAAACATATTTATATGTAAAATAGGCAAGAAAGAAAGCTTTTACATAAACCTAATGGACGTAAAACTTCAATACAACTTGAAGTTTAATTATGGATTGATAAGAGATGTGATTTCTCAATATTCCATGGATTCATGAATATGATCCGTCATGTTGTGGTAAGATCAGCCCAATACGGTGCTCCTGGTCTGTGTAAAAATTTTGGAATGCCTTTATGCAATGTATTGGTGTTCACCATCACCACCCAGACTTCCCTCCAAAATTATATTTTAAATGACAAATGTTGAATTAGGATCCAGCTCCAGAATTATGCTGATACTTTGATGGGCCTAAATCCTTTAGCAGGATAAATGATATGTCAAAATAAAGTTATACTTTCGTTCCTGCTTTTATTCTAATTGCTAAATTTGAAGTTAGAGACGAAAACTACCACTCACGAACAACGCTACCTGTATTTATATTGCATATTGTAATTTGAACACCTTATAAAATATTTTATACCTCTTAATATAACAATATTGAAACTTGAATATTGTTTACATTTATTATAGTATCTAAACCTATGAAGTATATCCACAAATTACCGTTAACGAGGAAATACATGCCGATGGTGTTGAAAAAAAGTAAGTACACAGTTCGTTAATCTGTGTCCAATATTTCAATATAAAATTAATAAAAAGGCCCAATTATAGTGAAAGGCGTCGAAGCTTTTTCATTCGTTTTAATTAAATTCGTCACGAAAATAACATAGGCCACACATAGCACTATTATTAACAGCTATTAAAAGAAAAAAAAAGCATCGAGTTGAAATATTCAAATAATTCCAAACATGGCTAGCAGCTGACTCAACTGACCTGCCCACACTTTCCGGGAGGTTATTGAAATAGCTCTTTTTTTTAAATTAAATTTCAATACAATCGCTGGCAGTGTGGCTAATGTGTTTACAGTTCGGGAGATATGTTTACGTTCCATGAACGCGTAATCTAAATTTGGAGTCGACGGGGCAGCGTTAATTCGGAACGTGTTCTGACCAAATTACAGGAAAATTTAATTGTGATATTATTTTATAATATTTATCTTTAAGGTAAGAAAGGAACTAATATATAGCTACTTCCGCTATGCAGCAGTAGTGCCAAACACCGAGTCACCTTTATTTGGCACTGGTCGATCTAACATCTCCTGAGGATGCCCCAGGAGGGGTGAAACACGTGTAGAGTAGATTATGGACGGTAGTTGTGTTTCGCATTGTTTATCGCACGCGCATTAATCAGCGGGCTGGCGGACGGTGCACTTAATTGCATGACTACTGCTGCATAGCGGAGGTAGCTATATATTAGTTTCTTTCTTAGTTAGATGGACTTCCGCGAGGTAACGCCTGATTCTGTTAGATATTTATCTTTAAGGTTTTAAATATACGTAATTAATCATCATTACAGTCGATAGACATCACCTGCAACACATATGCCTTCCTCAAAGATCGTCCGCGTCTAGCTACTTCCCGCGACCTTGACTATGTCATCGATCCACCTGAAAGAGCTAAGGAGAGAAAGAGCTAAGAGGCTATGGAGACCACGAGGAAATTCAATAACCGTTATGCTACAACGGCCATTGATTGCTCGTGCGATGTGATCGTCCTTTGTCACTTCAGACGAACAAATCTTCAAGCTACGTCGGTGACGTTGGTTGATTCTTCTGTGTATTTCCTGATTTCTTTTTACATTTTAAATAGTTGGTATGACGGAGAAATAGCCTAAAAACCTTTTTAAAAATAGTGATTTCTGCTATTGTGACATCACTAATATTATTTCCGTGATTAAAATATCAAATTCAAATTCAAATTTAAATTTGTTCTAACACACAGTTTTGAATCTTCAAATATATAACATTATAAGTAGTAAGCTACCACGGGCTCGGAATCCTGATCTGTCGAGAAGATCATGCCAAAAACTGAATAGTCACTGTTTTTAAATGAAATTTAATAATGTTTGTTGTTATTATTGTAATATTAACTATGTAAATATCGATAACTTAAACACTTTTGAACACCATAATAAGGTTTATTTATTAGTATACTTTTAATTTTAGATTTGAGCCTAAGAAAAAGAAGGTCTAATATATCATATGGACCTTTATTAAAAATGCGTACATTGAGACCCGTGAAGGATTTGTTAATATTTGTAAACGAAATTTAGGCGTTGTGTCCTGACTACTGCCATTTCAATATGCAAATCCGCTGGAATAATTAAATTATATATTATAGTCAAGATTTAAATGTTTTTGGTAGTCGTAGGAACTAGCCGAACAATGCTTTTAGTACTAAATTTTGATTTACAATTCCTAAGTATTTAAAGATATACTTCGCTTATAATTTATTTGAAAATACACAGTGCACAATAAACAGGTGCTCATTCGTCATTATATGATGTGTTTGTGTTCTTTTAGCTGTCATGAGCAATACGTGTATCGGTCTGTAATAGTAGGTTACGCGACTATTCATTTCGAGATAGACATAGATATCTTTAGAAAGGAATGTGAATTATTTAATTATTATTAAAATTTATGTTATATTAAAATTCGATTGTTCTTTTATAAAAGAGTAAATCAATTGAAAATGTTTACTTTTAAAATTTCGACGATAATTATAGGTTAATTCATAAAAATCGATTTTTTGACAGCTCGCCCGTATGCTTACTGTCATGTCCACTGAACCCACTGATTACGGTCGTGTGATTCCTATTAAACTTTTACAACTATTAAGTCCAGTTTAACGTACTACAAGCGTTTAAAATGCGAAAGAAAATTATAATGTTCGAGTCTGTAGAAATCAAAGGAACGCCGAAAAAGGTTTACGTGAGCTGTATTTTAGTTGTACCAATTTCGTTTTCGACACCTCGTGGTGGTGGAAAAAAAGAAAAAATTGAATAATTACGTCCGGTGCCCGTACAAAGCGCAAGCCGTTATTTACGCTGACCACCTACAATTTACAGTCGTTATGTTTAAGAATAATACGCCAAAACTCGCGCTCGTGTAATGCTTTTGCTCTGGTTAATACTTCATTACGTTATATGCCAATATAATACAACCTTTATTCCGATCTGACAACAATAATTATGTTAAGATATATATAATTTATTTCTAATGTCGATGTTTCACTTATCTGTACTACCTATCTTTTATCGTTTAGGGCCTTTAAGAGAAAAATTTTAATAAATTAAAACATTTACTGTTGCTTCTTAATATATATACGAAAGTAAATTGAATGCTCATAAAACATTACCATTGGAGACATTACATTTTGCCAGAAATGTATAGACATTGTAATTACCAGAAGAAAAAAAAATTCAATGTCTAATATTCAATTAACTCCTGTCAGTATAAGTAAATCTTTCTATAAATATAAAATAGGCAATAACAAAGCCTGTTCGCCTATAAGCTATTTTATTTGAAATTAATATGTTAAGTTAAGGGAAATATATGTTCCCTTTTGTCATTTGAACAGCCGGTAGATGCTCCTTGAGTTCAATAAGAAATGCATCTAATGTATATGTATCGAATAAATTTTTTTGAATTTTAACTATGTGATTCTTCTCTTGATTAGGACTCTTGTTAGATCGTCTGCTCTACTGGTGAATTATCTTACGCGATATGCACTTGCCGTCTTGTATAAAAAGAAGATGGAGAAATATATTCGTCGTCTTTTTTCCAAACCTTTCCCTAATTCTTATTATACACATACAGTATTATAAAAAAGAATTATTTCGTAAAAACACACACACAAGCATTAAAATAAATCTAAAAAAAATTTAGTTGGCCAGTTCTATAAATTATAAACTCTATGTTTAGTAGATATGTAGAACGCCGGAGGATAACTTTCTATAGTAAAACAACCAAATATCGGGTATCGAGCGATGTTCCAAAATGGTCATTGGAACACAGGGATATTACCCAAATTAATCCATCCATATATATAAGCAATGCATTCCAAATTATAACCAAATTACAACCGTCGGATTGTGCTTATTACGTCTCAAGCACGTCCAGAGATAACGTATTAATATAATTCCGAGAAGGTCATACAATGGAAAGTCATCAGCGTTGCAATTTATTCATTCATACATATATTAAGGGTCGATTTCACTACAGACGATTCTTTATAGAATACAACCGTAAAATTTTATTTATTACTGTCCATTGTGTTTATGTTGAATGAGGTATAATGCTCCAACCTTCATCAGAAGAGGTAGAAGTGTAACCGTCTTCTTTATTATTAACGACTTATCAATCCCACAGATGACATATATGATATATTTTTGTTTGGAGTTTTTTGGGTAGGTAATATCTTAATATTTTTTACTGAAAAACAGCAATCCGTAAACATTATTGGATCCCGTTTGACAGCGATAATAAGCACCAATTATAAAACCGATATGTAATATAACGATAATAAAACTATTACTGGACTTAAATTATTTCAAGTTTTTAAGATGTGATGTTCCAAAGATGTACCCATCAGAATTTTTAGTTGCAAAATTATGTGTAGCCGTGTTAACGTGTCGCTCTTCTCTTTGCTTTTTGCGTATATAGATATTTTTTACTTGAGATAATGACAGCAATGAATTAAATATTTTAATAATAAAGATCTGTCAATGAATACTACAATAAAATTTTAATTTTTTATAGTTATTAGTCATCGCATGAGATATATCTAATACGCACAGACACACACATACACACATATATATATACATGTAGAATGCGGGTAGTGACTTCCCATATATATATATATATATATATATATATATATATATATATATATATATATAAATATATATATATATATATAATCGAACTACGACCCGCAATAGTAAGTTAAACTCACTGGACTACCACTGTCCATATATGGAACTCAAGAAATTAATATTACCATAAGTACTATTTACAAAACCGTTCATCTTTTGTAAGCTTGAAGAGGTATACCGTGAATGAGTCATATTAAGCTGATGTGAAAAAAGACTTTTTATACATATGTTTTGTTTCAATTACGTCTTGCGATACAAATTAAAATTCAAAAGCAGACGTTTAAGAAAAATATACACTAAGTGATTTAATTAAAACTTATTCGTGTTTATTGAATTTTTTTTTCTTGTTCAATTCTATATTTGTATATTTATCTTTAAACGAAGGTAACCCAGCGGTAGAGGACTGAGACTTCCGATCTTAAGTCTCGTGTCGATTTCAGGGATAATTCACACTTTGAGCATTAATTATATGGGATTAATACTGCACATAAACAAGTTTTCAGAGGATGGACTGCAGCGTCCTCGTACCATCATACTACATTGCGATCCTCGTACCATCATACTACACTGCGATCGCCAACTCTCATGCGTGGCTATTTTGGTACATCCCTCCATGAACAACTTTTTCGCACGATACCCTATCAAAAAGTTTATGGTTCTATAAATTATAAATAATACAATGATATACATAGTAAAAATAAAGGTTTTCAAAATTTTAATTACTACATATTAAAATTTATCATTGTTCACTATCTGTCGATTCTTACAGCTAGAAGTTCATAGCTGGTTGCATTCCAAAAGGAAAAATATATATTTCAGAGTGTATAAGATTGGGATTCACTTTAGTGGACTGTATTTAATTAGAAGGCCTTGGTCCAGAGAATGAATTAATTTATTAAGAATTAATTTTACAGGGAAGGGAAAACACGTGTGTTTGGGGGCGGTGGGGAGCAGAGAGAGCACAGATATAAACATATTTTACCGATTCTCCAAACCATAGATAAAATTTTAACTAAAACATATTTTGTTGGTACTATTGCTAACACAGAGTGATAACATTATAAAGGGCCATTGGAAACAGGTGTACAACTTTTAAAGCAATCATAACTGATCATTCTGTATATAGTTATGCATTCGTCCTAGATACTATTTTAAGCAAAAAAAAAACTTATTATATTGTATGTAAATATATTTTTACTATATCAATTATGACGTTAATAGTGTTAAGATTTATACAGAGCCTATATCGGTTATAAATCTATAAGAGGCATATGAGGCCTCTGACCTGGACTAGCTCGCCCCTGGCGTGTGCAAAACGTAAAAAGAAACTTGAATAGCATCCAGTCGACACTCGACCGGACGCGGGCATTCTTGCATCTCGCAAGTTCGGCACTGCAAATATTTCACTTCATACAAAGTACTGCCCACTAATGCATTCTCGCATATCACAAAACACCACCGGAAGGCTTGAGCAATTAAAATAAACAGTCCGAATTCCAACTTAAATATGTATAAAACCTTTTTTTTTAATTCGGAACTTTCAAATTAATGAATAACAATTGAAAAGAGATCGCTGTATTAATAAAGTTTTACATAATACTATTATAATCAACATTTATGAAAATAATGATGATTACTACGTATTAAAATTAATTATTGTTTACCATCTGTCCCTGCAAACTGTATTAAAAATATATACATTGCCTATAAAAACATTTACCTATAACTCGAATTCATCGAGTGGTTGAATCTTAGGTATATACAGGTTGATTGTTTATGTGTGTAAAAACTTTTAAGGGAGGTGAAAGTATAGCATTTGGCAGCAAAAAGCTTTAAAGCTTTTTAACTTATTTTCAAACACTCTATATGACGTGATTACTCTGAAATACGTTGTATTAATTATATATTTTAATTGGGACAACAGGCCTAAGTTATTAGCTTCTGGTAGTACGAAGTCTACAGCGACAAATAATACAAAAATATTAGTTTAATTATGTAGTAATGCGAATTTAGGAAACTCTATATTATCACTATGTTATTTATGGTCTCTGAAACTATTGATTTTTGGATAGTGTACCATACATTAATTGACAGCAAATGACCTAAACACTCACCGTTTTAAAATTTATGTCAATAATTAATCACGCTCTATAAATATCTACTAGACTTCATCGCGTTAGTAAATGTTTTATGGGCAATTTATATGTTTTTACAATAGGATCAGTAGCAGTGGTAGCACAGCGGTAGAGAATTGTGAGTTGCGATCGTAGGACGCGGGTTTGATTCCCGGGATACAGTTGTATACAATTCACGCATTGTGCGTTAATTATTATGGGATTGTCACTACACCCAAACAAATTTCCACAAAGAAGATTGGCGGCAGCATCCTCTGTGTATTATTTTACCACACTGCGATCGCTATCGATACCCGCCTGCCAAGCGTGGCGATAAAGGTACATCCCCCAGAGTTATAACTATGTGATAATAGATAAAAAGGTTTAATTTAAAATTGAAAAAAGGTCCTGTATATAACACACAACACAGTGTATTAATTTTGCTTATATTTAATAATAACGAGAGATCGTAAATATTGGAAGGACATTTAAGTTTTCTCAAATACAAATAAGGAACAATACAAAGTTATGCTACTGGTGACGTAAATATATACAATTCTTATATCTACATATCTTTTATTATTTATTCATTGTGAAGTGTAATGCCTATATATGAAGAATATAACAGTATTTTTGTAAAAAAATTTCCTTAAACAAGCACATATTTTGTGTTGCAGCTTAATGGCTACGTTTACAACTTTAAAACTATAAATAAAATAATTAAAATCATTACGATGTATTTTAAGATACATAATTATGAAGAGACGTCCTTACTCACCGACATGTTCAATGTTGGACACGAGTTAATAAAAAAAAAACCGCTAAAATGGTAAGTAGTGTCCATAAACGCATTCATTATTCCGTACAACACTTTAAGAGTATACGGTCGTATGCTGTGAAATTGCGACGGCCGAAGCCGCAGTAAAAAGAACCTCTCTCCAATATTAAACTCACTCGTGTAAAGGGTTTTTAAAATCGTACGGATTTTAAAACGAGGTATCAAGATAATTTGATGCGATTAAACTAAAGATTCGCTTAACTCGCTTAAGTGCAGAATGGCAGGTTGTATTTTTTACTCGGTCGGGTTATACACGGCCGTATCCCTGGAGAGCGAGACGAACAAAAAAGGCCCAAACAGCGGGACGTCGGCGAAGGATGCCATACAACAATCTAAACATAATGACTTGTAATGGACGTTGATAGGACGCTGTAAAAAATATCCAAAACCGTAAAAAAAGGACACGTCCGATGAGAATCTTAGCGTAAAACGGGGCCCGCTATTAAAGTATAAGCATAATTTTATTACGAACATTTAATAATCTACGAATTCACGTTCCGTTTATTGTAATGTGAGGTTTGTGAGCGGTGAGAGGAATGTTTGAAGCTCCAAAACGATTTCGAATTAGGAACGTATCAATTTCGTTATTCGCAACTTTATATATTCGATTGATACGCGGTGTTTAGTGTTTATGCAGATTCACGATGCGATTGTTTCGTGAAATCGTTCTGATTGTTTAATACTACGTCCATTGCCTAAACAGCGGAAAGCTGGTCTATATAATCAGCGACTATCGTTTAAAAATCGAACAGCATTAAATTTATTTTTTATTGCCATAAGAAAACGGGCGTCTGCAATCAAGTTATTTTATTATCAAGGATTGCTAGCACAAAAAATCACGAGCGATATTTGCGAAATGGAAACGGATTCCGTTTATTTTATTAATATCTGTTTGTAGGCATGAAAGCGTAAACTTAAGAAAGGTCGCTATATACTATAATATTTATAAGAAACTTTATTGTTAAAATGTGACAAATGAAAACACAAATTTTAGAATTTTACAATTATATTCACATTTGAAATTAAAAATATTTATTACATTAATTAATCAACCATCTTTTAAAGTTTCCTATTTATGATTACAATTACAATTATCTCCTTCTCCTTCTAGATCGTTTACCTTCATTGCTGAAAGTCGCGCTCTTCCTGGAAAATCTTGGTCTAGAATTCGACAAGCTCTTCCATAGATCTTTTCAAATTTCTTTTCTGAATGCTTCCGTTATTGTAAGGCCCGTCACCCCATACAGAGTCCACCCATTGAGTTGTTGACCGTCTTCCTGGTCTCTTTCCCTCTGCTATTACTACTAATGTTAGTTTATTGAGACTCTTTGGTTGATAGATATGGCCGAAGTTAAGGATGTACAGCGATCTTATTTAGCTCCTGAACATATAATACCTAGTTATTACTACCATACGTTTAATGATTATATACAGGATGATTGGTTATAGGTGTATAAGTTTTAAGGGGGGTTTAAGTTGTCAACCAAAACCGTTAAAGCTGCACCTATTTCCAATCACCTGGTATAAAATGATCGCTCGGAAATATAACACATTAATTGAAGTTTTATATTCTGACAGTCAAGAGACGACAGTAACACATTGTAAACTATATTCAATTTTAATATGGAGTGATCTGAATTTTTAAAAAGCTTTTTCTTACTATATTATCAGTAAGAAAAGGACCAATATTTAGCCACTTCACTTCACGCCCCGTGGAGGGGTGAAACACGTGTCGAGTGATTTGACGGTGGCAGTTGTGTAATTCGCATTGTTTGCTGCATACGCATTTATCAGCGGGCTGGCGCGCCAGCGGTGCACTTTGTTGCAAGACTACCGCAGCATGTGCGGAAGTGGCTAAATATTGGTCTTTTTCTTACTTAAGATGGACTTCCGCAAGGTAAGGCCGGATTCCATTAAATACTATATTATCGTCATATTATTTATTATTACTGTAACCACTGATTTCTATATAGGATGTTTCATAATAAAGCTTTACGTAAGACTTTTACGTCTATAACCAACAACTCTGTGTAGAAGAAAAATGTATAGGATTAGAAATGGATATATACATATATGTTATGTTGAAGCTATGTGGTCATATGAAATTTAACGTTAAAAGCAATTTGCTTTTAAAAAATATCTGCCTAATATATACCTACCAATATAAACCAACCAAGAATTCGCTCAGAGACGGCTATTGAAGTTAAATCTACTGGCACTAATCGGTTATCAATAGGGAAGGAAAACCGATAAGAGTTATGTAATTAACGTGACACATTTTCGAAATCAAGCGGCTTTGGGAAGCCATATTCGGCTCAGTTTCGGCTAGCTTCGTAATCCGCCACAATCGTATTTCAACAGTACTATCGCGAATTACAATTGTTTTCAATATTCACTCATTATTTATTAAATGAGTACTAACTAATTTTATTAAAATTATGGAAATTTATTAACTATTGCATATAAAATGTAATTAGTTACAGGAAAGAAAGCTTAAACTGGTAAATGTTTAGCTATTTATTTAACAGAAAAATCTGTATGTGGCCAATCTTAAATATGTTATGTTTATTTATAAGAATTCGAAAGCCTAAATAATAATTTCTGACGTTAAAGTCTGCGGGGAAAAATAATAAACAGTAATTAATTATAACTCTTACTAATCTAAAATATTAATACGCTTTTTCTTAATACATTATCGTTATACTACTAACTATTTCTGAAACTATTGATTTTTGTTCAGGTTGTACTACATGAGGTTGTACACAAATGAGCTAAACTTCCACCCTTTTAAATCATTTACTCATATAACCTATGAAATAAAATAGTGTTATATTCAACTTACTGTCCGGGCTTACTGCTAGAAGTGATTGTCCTGTCAACATATTACAAAAAAATTGTAAATATAATATATTTAAAAGGGATCAATGTAGTTATTGATAAATTGTGAACTAAATAAATAAATTTTATGATCGCACAATAGCGATTGATGCTTGATTAGGTGTTAAATGATAATAATAATTTGCGGCGGTTGAACTATCAAAGGCAAAAGTAGCTAAACAGTGAATTGCGCACAGTTTTAGTAAATAGGTTTTATTTAAAAAAAAAGACGAATCATGCTCTATTTTCTAAATCTTTTGGCATGACTCTTATGAAATCTAGAGAAAAACGAAATCCATTATTATATCTACCTATAGATAAAGTCTGGGTATATATATAGTTGCTCTTTTTAGACCAAGACGTTTGAATTCTTCGTAACTTTATTTTAACACAGGGGAGTCCCCGTAATAACAAACTGTCAAATCAATTTGATGCTAGCTTCTATCAAATTGGGCCACCTGGTATCCTAGTCGTCACGTACACGAGTGATCACGATAATTCGCGGATAATAACATACTATTAATAATAAGTCACTATATTATCTCGTTTAAACCTGTATACCCCCACTGCAAGGCATAGGTCTACCCCGAATATATCTATGCGTATACTATAATATATGATGTGATATATAAGTGTGGTATTAAAGTACGTAGGGAACGCTGTTGCCCATCCTCTGGAAACTTATGTGGTAAGCATAGCTGATTCGATTTGATTAATGCATGAAATGTGAATTATACAAGATCTTAGGAATCGAAACCGTGACCTACGTTCGTAAGTCTCAGTCCTTAACCGCTGTACGAAACTAAAAAAAAAAAAAAAAATAATAAAAAAGGGCAAAAAAAAAGGGTATAAAGTTGCTTTGACGTGTTCGTGCGTTAAAGTATGTTAAAACTACACGAATATAATTTTATCTGTAATAACGGAATAAAAAACGAGTGTTATTTATTTTTTGGCATCGAGAATTAATTGACAGTTGTATCAATTTTATTTATTAATATATAAAAATCTTTATACAAAATTAAACCAGTTTAACGAGACACATCGCATGAAAGGATTATTGTTATTTTTGGACGCGGCATTAAGACCAAAAAGAAGTAAAACTAACATTCGAAAGATCCAACTTCACATGACCAAGCCCTCTTTTTCGTATAGTCACGATTATCGACACACGATTCCTTGTTTAAATGCCAAAGTTCATTGGAAACGTGATTGTTTCGAATTATTCCTGTTCCATGGCCGGTTTTGTTCGCTGTTTAAATTTGTATGGGTTTGGTGAAGTTCAATGAAAAGCAAGTTACAATGAATTTTTGAGCGAATAATTGATCGTGGTGTACAGGTGCCTAGAACGGTTTTTTATCACGAAAATAGCCGTAGATTCTTTTTAAAAGCGTATCAAAAGATGAAAACGTCGACTAATCATCGCTTTTGCTTTTACCTTTGCAATATCCTTATTGTTTGTTCGAATTTCGTATAACAGCCTTCTCCATTTTCGCCTTTAAAGCATTCGCATTAAGCTTAAATTTGTTTACTTGTTTTCTTATTACATTACGATAGCTTTGAGTTCGGTGCCTTTATCGAGTTTATCGCATTTCGTAAAAAGTTTTTCGAGTCGGAATGATATTTGAAATTTATTAAACGATTGCTTTTATTTTACGAAATCGATAGTTGCTAGAATTTCCAGTGAAACTACATTACTAAAACCTTTGTCTTGTGTCATTTACATTACATTATCCGTTTTAGAGAATGTATAAAAATAATGAATATAGAAGATAGAAAAGAAGAGATATATACGCGTATTGCGGATGGCAGTTGGAAACCATCTGTGCATGTACTTCTTCCTTCTTCTTTAATAATATGAAACCCTGTTGTGATCTACGTAGTGTATCATGATAAACCCAAACATTTTAGCGTTACTATCTAACAAGGATGCAGTAAGAATGTCAGCTGGGCTTTTCGACCTACGATCCATCGTTATAATATCACGTTTGTGATGTGTTTGTCGATCGAGTGTCTGTGTATCGAATGTATTTCGATATTATATCCGATTATGCGTCTACCCGTGGCTATCCAAAGATCGCTATTCCGTTTTATTAGGTAAATCATAAGGAAAACGTTAGGAACAGCGTCAAGCATTATTGTATCAAGATTTTTTTTCTTATTTTAGGTCACAAAGTCTGGGTTACACGGCATTAGGCTATATGGAGAGTATCATTTAGTATCTGCTTAATATACGCTAAGAGCTGTGAAGTCGAATCAAGGTTTCCGACGTAGCTCGAAGAATTGCTCATCTGCAGTGGCATTGGGCGGGGAACATTGCTCGTGCAGCCGATGGCTGTTGGGGCCTAAATATTCATGACTGGCGACCAGGAACTAGCAGTAAAAGTAGCGTAGGTAGACCCTCCACTTTCTTTTTTATAATCCCCCTCCCCTTACTCTAAGCCTCCTTGAGGCTGATGCCTTACTGCATGTGATGACAAGTGTCTTGACTATATATTATCACGAATAAAAAAGTTAAACTAAAAATCTTTGTCACGAAACATTTTATTAATAACCTTCAACAGCCTTTAGTATTCCGGGAAGCCGTACAAGTCGGCAGCGAAACCTAAAAAGGTCAAAGTTCACGGGGACAAGACGGAGGAGGCTTTTAGGTTTAAGTGATAAATAGGTGAAAGAAGATAGGGTCGGATATGTCATCGGAAATAATTAATCCGTGTTAACGTAATTTATGACATTTTTGAAATACATTGCTTATACTACGTTATTGGGTTTCTGACTGCATTAACGGGATATTGGTTCATGATATGGTATTATCCAAGTCACAGTATTTGCTGAACACCTTATCTTCATATTTGAAACTGTTCAATAGTAAACTTGATAGTTACAGAACCGATATAGTTATTTTTTAATTTTCTATAGTTACATCTAAAACTATCTTCCAATGTACAATCATTAATACCACAATTTATTTGGGAATATCAGGTATTATAAATTGAAAGTTTGTAGGGAAGTATGTGGTCAAAGTTTGCTAAAAATTATTTATAGTGACTCATGGAAAATTACTTTTCTAGGCTTTTACGAGTAGTAGAGTTATCCGATGAGTGTGTGGGGTGAAGGCAGCAACTGCCTGCTCTTAGTGCTTCGGGCTTGTGGCAACTTTTTAGTAGTGTCAATAGCCTGGCAAAAGCAACCTACTTGGTTCGAACCTTTCGACGCACTTGTGCTAGAATGTTGAACGGGTATTATCGACTATTGACAGCTTAAGTTGTAGTATACTGTACTGTAGCCCAGTGGTAGAAGACTGAAATTTGCGATCGTAGGTCGCGGTTTCAATTCCTGAGGTACAGTTTTATATAATTCACACTTTGTGCATTAATTATATAGGACTACCACTGTTCTCTTCTATGTACCCTTATACAATACTGCGATTGCTAACACGCCTGCCAAGTGTGGCGATTATAGTATATCCATCCATAGATATCTTTAGAGGAAGCCTTGCAGTGGGCATTTATGGGCTAAAACGATAGCCATAGCTGAGGTCCACCATTGAAGCCCTTGGGTCCAGTCATTACAACATCCAACGGAGCAATCTGAGAATTTAGCGGCCTCCTTATTTGGCGTAAAAATAGTATATAGCGGGACATGGTCCCCTAGGGAGTTGTAGAGGTTCGTTGTCTCAACAGAGATCTTAGACTAGAGGTCCCTTCGCATCCCGAACCTCTGGATGCCACTCGGGGAGCAGCGAAAGTCCTGTCATAAAAAAGATGCCTCGATGTTGCGTGCTGCTTGTGTTCAACGCGGTGTCCAATCGGGTTTATTAGTTTTCGTTCTTATTGACGGAGTTCACAGAAGCTATTTGCTTTTTGCTATTTCTCATTTAATACTTAAAATATAAGATAGTAAAATGTTCATTAGTGTTTTTATGTTATGTTGTAATAAAATATCCCACATTAAATTATAAGGTGTAACTTGTAATTAGTGAAAGGAATATATATATTCCATTTACTAATGAATGAAAATGCCTCAAACCAAACCGGACAAATGCTATTTATGTTATTATTCTTTTTTAAATAAACCGTTAAAGGCGTAAAATCGCAAACATACAAATGCGCAGTTTTAATGGTTATCAAAAATATTATTTTTTTCTGTATATCATCTATAAAGTACTAGGAAAATTATGACGAAAAGATGAATGAAATCAGTAAACACATTCTTACATTCTTAAGTTATACGTCACAGCTGAACGAAGAGAACAAGGATTCATCTTTATATTTATCGATCAGTTGCAATGTGTGTGTTATGAGAGTTATATCAGAATGCATTGCATGTGTGCGTGCGGGGGTAATTTTGTGATTATAAGATGGCGGCCGTTTAATAAACATAATTTAATTGCCAGTTAACTTTAAATATAATCTCCTTTATCAAATACATACGTTGTTTTCCGTTAAATTCATCATACGCCGAATTATTTCAATTTGAAAAACGAATTGTATTGTACGAATTGTACTTACCATACATTTACAATATGTATTATACCTTATTTATTATTAATATATACGTTATATACATATGTATGTATGAAGTATGTATATCTATGTATGTTTTTTATTGTTTTGTAAACATCAACTACCCATTATTGAGATTGCCTAGTTTGATAAGACGGGCGGTCTTGTACTTTTTTGTATATTATTGTGAAGCTATTTAAATATATCCTAACGTGTACAATAAAGAATATTAAATAAATAAGTGAGAGAGACAAAGTGAATTTATTTTCATGGGTGACAACACACTTTTAATTCGATTAAACTCATTGACTTTGTAGTTTGGGAATTTAAAATTGAAGTATACTTTTTATTCGTTCATTGGTATTGAATTTGAATTACGTTCGCCTATATACGTACACAGATTGGTCGGTTATCTTTGCAAAAGCTTTAGAGTGGAAAGTATTGTTTATTTGTCAGTTAAAATCATCAAAGTTTTTATATCTATTTTCAATCATGTTCAGGTGGTTAGAAATAATAATAATAATTATAATAATTGAATACAAGAGATCACTCGTTAACTTTATTTTTTCTTTTAGATTCCAACTGGCCAATAACTTTTAGTAGTATAGTCTGTAGGAACAGTATAGTAAGGACTTAGGACTTTTCCTTCTCCCTCACTTCCTCATGACTAACAGTAGTAGCCAAGCTTGTCAACTTTTGCTACCATCTTTCCCCAGGCTGTTCTGTTTAGTGAAAGTTTTAAGTCGAGTAGTAGTGCATGCTTTTGAAATTGCATCAGCCCAGCGAGTAGGTGACCAGTCTTCCTTTGGCCTTATTACCCTCCACTTTGCAGGCTATTATTATTTCTCCAGATTACCTGAGCTGCTTTGTGCAATGTAAACAAATTAATAAGGTATTCTATGCAAGCAGATTGTAGATAGTTAGATCTTTAATCTAAACTATTTAAAGAAGAAAGCTCTTTAAAGAAGAAAGCTCTTTAAAGAAGAGGAGATAGAAAAGTACGTGCGTGCAATAAGGATAGTAAACAATTAATTTAAATATGTAGTAATCAGATTTAGAAAACGATTTGTTACTATATCACCATAACGTTGTTGATTATTTCTGAAACAATTACTTTTTGGATTAGGTGTATAATACATTTATTATCAACATGTCAGCCAATGGATGCCAATTACAAGACATAGGCCTCTCAAAGAATGCGACAATGACCGCTCTTACGTTGCTCGCATCCAGCGAGATCTCGCGATCTAGATCATTATCTAGTAATTATTTTTTATTAACAATTGCAAATAGCAAATGTTATATACATTTACACTTTTCAACAAATTACACCTTCAACTAATCACTCTTTTAAGAAGGGTTAGTAAATAATAAGATATAGTACAGTGATGTAAGAGTCTCAGTCAACGTTATCCAGATATCTCGATGTTAGGCCCGTTATTTACTTCTTGTAAAACTACAGATGTGGTTTACGGTACAACTACGCTATTTGTGGAAAGAAAGATCTTTCTTCGTCCGAGTGTATCGATTCTTTGTACGTTATGAATTCAAATTGCACTATACTTCATCGTTTCAGAAATTTTAACTCCGAACAACCAATGTTACCCTCCGCAAATAAATAACAATAATAAAGCTGACATAAATACAATACACGAGTATTCGTACAATACGAAGACATAAATAAGGTGTGAAGTTCAATGGGGATTAGTTTGTGAAAAAAATTAGTTCACTTCGGTCCGGCTACCTGAGTTGTAAATAAAATGAGTGGCCCTTGGCCGACTGTATTGGAGGATAGAAAAGTTTTTTTTTAAAGTGTTTGAATAGGACTCGCACAGAAACTGGATTTTGTAATGAAATCTTCGACATTATCTAATTTAGTCTAATTTTCTTTATCTTCACTGTTTATTATACTTAGTGTGCTTGGAAAAGCTTCTTCGACATTTTAAGTAAAGATATTAATTATATAATAAATGCGTACTAGTTTTGGCATTTTTAGCGAGCTCACAATCGCTCAACGAACTATGGTGAGGCTTAGGATTTCTAAACGAGATCAAATGAACAATGTAAAGATTTATAGGCAAACTGAAATTATGTCTGTAATTTCAGTGGATTAAGAAGTTGAAGTTGAAGGCAGTGGACAGGCCACAAACCAAGTATCAATGATTGTCGCTAAAATCTTATGGTTTTGGAGTTGAGAATAATAAGCGCAAAATAGGACCTCTAATCATAACATGGACAGACAAACCTTGTTAATGACTTCGAAAAGCTCTGTCAAGTGGACAGCCTGTGGTTGAAATTATGATGATTATACCAGTTTGTGCTGCTTGCAGTGAAAAACTACCTGTTTTGCGTTTACTTCATCTTTGACGAAGAAATAAAACCTATTGTGATCTATTTTCTCTACGCTAATTAATGACAGCGTTATAATAATCAACGCAATAATAATGGCAGCGATTATCTGTCACTACTTGAATTCTGATTCCGGATGTTTGACAATATGTTTGATTAGCATTTGGAACGGCGTTATCTTCTTATCAACAAATTGTATAATGTGCAAATCAGCATCACGATGTTTATAAATAAATCCGTAACTATTTTATCTTTATGATTTTGCGATAAAATATCTAATTTGTCCGGATTTGTTGACTTAGCTTTAATTCTCCTCTAATACTTAGTATGTAAGTCGTATTTAATATATTAGATAAAATTTCATTTTCTACTGTATTGGATATATTTTGCAAATCGCAGTGAGTGGAATTTTTTTTTAATGTATAATGAGGTATTTCGATTTTCGAACAAATCGTATGTATAATAATTTAGATATGAAAAAATTTACTATATCAGCTTAAATAAATATCATAAAATATAACAGTTAAAGTCTATCATGTTTTATGATAGATACGATATCAAATTAGAAGTAGAATAGCATTTTAAACCTTTTTTAGCATGTGCTATTTCTTAAGTGTACCTCTTTTTTTAAATATTAATATCATTGAAAGGCCATCAGTTCGCGATATCAGTAATGGCCGTTTAAAAAGTATCAATCTAATAAATAGCATGTTATTTAACATGATCGTTATTTAAGCTATTCAACGTGTGAACGTCTACCGTTATTTTATTTAAATTGTAGCTAAAAGCCGAATCTGTTTTTTTATAGTTCAGTGAATTATTAAACACCGTGACGGTGAGGGTACGCATGCACTGTGCTTCGATGACAATTGACGGGAGTTAAGGCGATGATTGTATATGCACTTTGACCTTTTTCAACAACCACCAACATTTGTACGAACATCTTTAATTTATTAATCAAACTTTTAAAGTAATAAATGTAATATTTTAATCATTAATTTAAGATACGTGAAATAAAGTAAAGGATTTTAAAAAAAAAACTTTTGTGTTTCAATACCTTTTTAATTTCTTTTGGACCTTTTAATAGAAATGCCGTTATAATTATGTATTATAATTAATTTTTTTAATATAAAAATATACTAATTATTTAATATTAATATAAATTTTATATTTAGTGTACATATATTTAGCGCATATTAAAAGGAATCAACATTGAAAAGCCTGTGAAGAGTAGTTTTATTTAGTTTAATACAGTTTTGATTTTTATTAATTTGTTAGTTTTATTATCGATAAAGCATCGTTTACAATGACCACTTTTGTACAACATAAGAAGAATTCCAGGAGAGCACAAGTTAATTGAAACTAGAATCAAGTCGAGCTGCCTTATAATGACATCCTTCTAAGTTATCGGAAGATTGCAAAACAATCCGTCCAGAACTTCCTGTTTTAAAACTAGTGGCGCTATAAAAAGCGAATAAAGTGATGTCCTCGGAGCGAGACACGTCTTTGAATCTCTGGGCGACATTAAAACAATTATCAGCTATTTCAAAACCAACCCGCCTCGTTGGGAATAAAATCAGCTGATGTATCATAGAGGACGCCAACATTTGATCATATTAGACAGAAGAGTTGCTAGAGTTTCATCCGCCACTTTTTGTTCCAGTTCTAACGCTTTCCGAAGTGGTGGTAATGTTAAGTAATAGCAATCGATCAAGTTAAGGTTCCGCCCACCAGGCGCGTTTGAGTTGGTAAAAAGTATCCAGTGATAGTGTAAGTCCATCTTGTGGGCCTTTGCACCTGGTTACTTAGTAGTGCGCCCGCCTAAGATATCTACGAGCTCGGCGGACCCGAATGTAACGCCACGAATCGAGGCACCCGAGGAACCCCTCGAGCTTCGTTATCTTAAAAGAGGTCTTATACCAAAGCGGACCCTTTTCACCCTGCCATCCAAACGCAGAAACAGCAAATGTAATATTAAAAAAATGAGATCTAATTCAATAAGAATCTCTTTTAAATGGGCGTCCATTTTGATTATTCGAATTTTAAATTGTTATTAAATTGTATCCTTGTTTTATTTCTCAGGTTAGTGTTATATTTAGAAAAATATTAATGTCATAATATACAAGTTTTTACCTTTTTAATAAATTCCCATTACTCCGTAGGAGTTAATATATATTTATTTAGATAAATGATGAGGTAATTTCTTTTCAATAAATTATAATAAAAGTTATTTGTAAATGAATCTTCCATTTAAGAGTCGCCAGTGAGTCCGTTTCGCATCAGCGCTTGTCGGACCCTACCTAGAAATTGTAATTTTTCTTTCACTGTAAATCATTTTGTTAGCGGGGGATTTAATTTGATTTCTTTTATTAAAAATTGACATTATTTTATTTTAATTTTGTATTTAACTTTTATATTTAATTGTGAGAATTTGAATAGATATTATTTAAAATTTAATTTTTTATTATATA
This sequence comes from Battus philenor, assembly GCF_028537555.1. Classification (NCBI taxonomy): domain Eukaryota; kingdom Metazoa; phylum Arthropoda; class Insecta; order Lepidoptera; family Papilionidae; genus Battus; species Battus philenor. Next base: position 9,554,533 of record NW_027181683.1, on the reverse strand, counting down.
TAACGATATAGTTATATGTCTGTCTGTTGTAAAAATTCAATGCACCTTTAAAATGAGAGATCAGGTTTATAATGTATATCTCAATATACACTGTTCTTTTATTTTGTCGTCTTGTGTTATTTATTTTCTGTATTTGAAAGAAAAATTGAAAAAGATTGTTTATGTGCTATCGGTTAATACACTGTAAATTACTTCACAAAAGAAAAATAATCTTGGTAATGATCTGTTCCCTTCAAAGCTATATCGATGTTTATTAAATGATAATATTAATTTGAAATAATTTTAAACAGTATTAAAAGTTCAAAAGAGTTTTTTCTTTCGTTCTTCTCGAGTTTGAAGTATTTATCATTCGAACAGGTGGCAAACTCGACGTCAATAAGTGATGCAATCTATCGTGCGTTGAATAAAGAATTTCTTAATTTGAATTTAAATTTTATTCAAACGTGTGAGGCGACAAACATTGAACGCATACCGCTTTTAAAATGTAAAACAGTTAACAAAACATTGCACTTAATATTGTAAATAAATTTAATTTTATATAACTTTTAATAAAATTAATAATAAAAACAGATTAAATAATGATTTTTGAATTATGTCATGAGCATATTAATATATTTCTAATAACAACAAAGATGATGGGGTGATCTAAAAATACGTTATGTTTTAACGACATATTGTTAGCACAACGGCTGAAATTAATTAAACTTGAGTCTCCTTTACAAACTTTTATAATTAGCTTTAATAAATATAATTAATATGTACAGGAAATTATTGCTTGTATAAAGTCGGCCCCCACACTTGTTTAGGGCACCAATGTCTCCTTCATTTTCCACCCACGTATCGTAAGATCAAATATTTATTGTATATATTTAGTTTACTTTAATTAAGCTATATTTCTAAACTCTCGGAGCATTTCATATACAATTCCGAGCCATGAAACTGAATCGCATTTCTTCGCTGAACATACGTCAGTGAGTTGATTTCAATTGGATTTAAAATGTTATTATTTTGTTTGTCGAATCTATCTTCATTTGTTAAGTTCGTTGAAAGTTTTCAACTTTGTATTCCAAGTACATACGACTCTAAGGTAAATTACTAAATGACGTAATGATAACAAATTTAGATAACTAACATAATAATTTCGAGTTAGTACAATTAAGGGTTATTGATAAATTTTGTACCCAATTCAGCCAGTATTTTATCAATAAACCCGATTTTTGCTGACTATAGATTTACCGGTATATACAACAGGTAATTTAAAAGTATTAACTTTAAATTTAGTATATTACTTTTATAAGTATGTTCATAAGGAATCATTAATAAATTACTTAATTTATGATCCATGATCTACATACATACATTTATTTATCCTTTATGTTATTAATGTACATTAAATCTAAAAAAAACTGAACCTAAATTTCAATCTGTTAACAAATCCCTCATGGGTCTGAATTTACACACACGTTGTAAGGTTCCACAAGATATCTTAGACCACCTTTTTCTTGATTTTCAATCAAAAATAAGAAGTATATTATTTTAAAAAAACTTACTATAGTATTCAAATGTTTTAGTTGATCGATGTGAGAAACTTTTTTGACTCATTTACATGGTTGATATAATAATATACATCAAACATTATTAAATTTAGTTTAAAAACAGTGACTGTACAGTTTCTGTCCGGTTCTTCTAAGCAAGTTAGCATTTTGGGCCAGTGGTAGGTTACTACTTATAATGCGAAAATAATCCACGGTTCAAAAGTGCATGTAAATACCGACTTGAATAAAGATATTTTGATTTTTTAATTATCCTTTCCCTTCAGTAGACCTGTTACAATTGTTGAACATCATTACAGTGCTGCAGTCCGATTGAAACTGCTGTACCGCGCCTCAGATATATCGCGACGAAAAAGAGATGGCCTCTACCGTGTTTTGGTACCACTATACTTTTATGTATGCAATAATCTCCGTTCAATATGACGGGATTTTTTTTTTCTAGAAGCAGTTTCCATGTGACACTGTAATGTAATGTACTGTAGTGTAATGTATGCCTAAGTAAAAAAAGTTATGCCTAGAGTAGCAAGATCTTAGTTAGTTTTTTGTTGAATATGTATTAAATTATTATTGATCATGTTTTTTTTACTATAGTTTAGGTTATAAAGTTGCGCGGGATATCTCTATTCGATTGAATCAGAAATCAGTGATCAGTCGAACAAAAGTAACCGATATGGCGCAGTGGATCGTCAGGTTAAAATAGTAGCACGCAGGTCATTAAGCACTCAGAACAGATGGTCTCTGGATTCTTGAGGTTATGGAGTGGGAGTCACGGACGAGCAATCAAAGCGGAGAAAGGAAGTTAGCAGAAGATGATGCAAGCAGATCACTATCAACCTGTCCTATTGTAAATTTAAGAAGCCTATGTCTATGCCTATGAAGTTACTTTATTTTTTAAACTTGTTAAGTTACTTTCGTTGCTGTATATCAATTACGTCATTACTCTACTGGAAAATCCGTACCTGGTTACTTCGTAATTGGCTAACATAAATAATGCCTAAGGATAAAAAAAGGATTATTTTAACCCCCTTGTGATAGACACAGTGACCAGAATATTATCTACGGTATTTAGATGTTTTTGTTTTGCATTTTCTGTTTTTATTTGGGCTTCGTGCCAAAAACTTCAGTTTGGTTTTAATTTCGGATATAATAGAGTTCGCCCCTGGATAATTTAAAATTTGCTCCTTATTTTGTTTGCTTTTTAAATTTGTAATCGGATAGTGAATTACAAAATATGAACAAACAAATTTCGATTTTTAAACTACGTAAAGCGTAAAGATTTGAAAGATATTGCGTATTGTACAAGATTATGTTAATGACTCGTAATCAGTAACAGCCATGGTAGTCTTTACGCGTTGATTGTTATCATCATTTCAGTCACAGAACGTCCACCGCTGGACATATCCCTACCGCCTTCTTAACACGTTATAGTAAGTAGTACTTTATATAATCTAGAGGGAGTTTATTCGTACTTTATTATAAATTGTTGTCTTAACACCACAACACGCCATGAACATTATTATTTTGTTCCTTATTTGGTCCAAGAAGCAAGAAAAACGTTTTTAAAAATGTTATATAATTGTTAGGAAATATTTTTAACCTAGTATAAAAAACGACAAAGACATTGTTACCGCAGAGAGTTAAATGTGTCTTTTGAAACTATAGGAATATATTACATATCGAATAAATAAACTGGGTAATGTTTTAAGAGAGATTTTGACAATTCCGATGTTATAAATATTATTTGGTCGATGAACAAATTTTCAATACTGCACAGTTTTGGAGAATATTACTATAGGGAACTAACAGTGTAACATCTCAATCCGAAGGCATCGGTGCTTTTAACGACAACTCTCTTTTGTGTGCCGTTATTAATACCTACTAACAAACAAATTATTTCTATTCTTCCTCCCTCTATAATTACTTTTATTGATCGTATGAGTAAAAGTTTTTAAGGGGTGAAATATAGGTTATCGGCCAGAAAATAATTTAAAGTTACACTTACTTCAAACCACCTTTATGAAGAGATCACTCAGAAAAATGTTACATTCATTAATATTATTACAATAATGCGACACTATTAAAGTCTGCAAGGACATATAGGAAACTATATATAATGTTAACATATAGTAATATGAATGCAGAAAACGCTTTTTATTACTATATCATTATAATGTTATTTATTACTTATGAAATCATTAATATTTAGATAGGGTGCGCCATAAATTGTTTGACAGTAAACAAGCTAAATATTAAATCATTTAAAGATTTACACTTATTTCAAATCATCTGTAAGAAGAAACTCTGAAATGGGTTAAATTATTTTTTTGACCAATAACTTTTGACAGTATCAAAGTCTACAGGGACATATAAAACACAATAAATAATTGTAATATAAAATAATCTGATTTTTTTCTTATTACATTATATTATTACGTTATTTATTATTTTTGAAATCATTGATATTTAGACAGGGTTTATTATGTGACAGTAAATGAGCTATGTATTCAATCCTTTAAAGCTTTTATACCAATAATCAATATATTTTGTATAATACGGTGATTATCAATAATTAACAATGGGTAATAAATTTTATATGCAATGTAAAGATAATAAGCCTTTCGAAGATTTGATTAATTACGTGTTATTATATTATAACAGTCGGAATTTTATTGTAATGAATATAGAAATAAAAAAATGTTCGTTGAAAATAAAAGCATTACAGGAAAAGAGGATGAAATAATTGCATAGAGTGCGCCTAGAGATATCTACACGTAGTAAGGAAGGGCTATAGCACCGTAAGAAGTGGAAGGGAAGTGCGGAGCCCGAGAATCTTGAGGGCCTGTAGGGTCGTCGGAATGAATGAAAGTCATTTAGATTGTGCGTGTTTTAAAAACGGAGTATTAAGAAATGTATTCTGAAAAATTACTTATATATTTATTTATTCGTAAAAAGTTTCTCCGCGTTTAAGAAAACAAATGAAAAATAGCTCGAAATATAATTTTAGCATTTTTTAACATGTAACCAACCTTTTTAATGGCATCAAAACCAGCTAGATACATTATATAGTATTATTCACGAAAATGTTTTTCTCCTACTTAATATTAATATTTTATCTTTTGTTGTTTTTAATTGATTTCATCAAGAGAAGAAAGCCAGACAAGTCTAGTTTAATATAAACTACAATTAAATTCATCTTGTTTATAATGACATGCATTAATTTTAAATAAAACAACAAAGGCTCAGACTCAGCAATTGTTTTTTAGGATTACTCTCACAATGTCTTTAATAAAGTAGTTAATGTTATAGAAATTCATTCTCAATCTAATATAATTTGTCTACAAACTTTATATTGCTGTAAAATTTCTTATGTATATTTTATTGTAGTGTTATAATTGATAATTTCAATAATATTTAGCCGCCCTCACCGAATAAAATGCTAAGTCTGAAAATCCAACTTTTCAAAAGAGACAACTAAATATTTGTTATACATAAAAAATTTTAGCTACATAAAGCAGTGAAAATATTTATAAGAACATAATTGTATCTATTCTTAGTATGCCGAATAAAAGTAAAGTTTTTACCTATTTCGTATAATATTTTTATTCTTGTTTGTGCTTTACCTTCTTTAATTAAAAAAAAAATACGTAGCCTATCTCCGCAATTTTAGCTAGAAAATGATGGAAAAAAAATGACTAGGTGTATTGGAACTCTTAGATTGGAACTATTTAAAAACTCGATAAAAATGATTACAGCAATTGTCATTTTTTCAGTGTGTATTTCGACGAGGTAAGAAAGACTTTGTTCTACGAATTGGCAAGTTGAAATGGCGGCGGGCAGACGATATATTGCGCAATAGATGGCCGCTTAAATGATAGTGATGAAAAAAGGCACTGAACGAAAACAACGCGCCGTAATTAAAATCACATGGTTATAAATTTAAAAGACATTTTATACAGAACCCACTTTCTAAGAAGATGCTTATGTCATGAACTTTTGCATTTAATATTTCGTCAAAATTTTAAACGAATACATTTTGGGTATTGATCATATAATACATGACTGAGGTCATGGTCAATGTGTGGAAGCATTAGAGAAACGACTCGCAGCATCTTGGGCCCTCGTACCTGTGGTATCTACAGATGCCATTTAGATGATGACATAGTGTAACATTATTACAAGGAAGTTCTACAAATCAAGACGAGATGTCAATTAACAATTTTTATGTCGAAACGATATACCATTACAGAATTTAAAAAAATGTCATAAATAATGTTTGTGCTAAGAGTTAGTATGCTGTGAATTATTTTATATTGTGGAAGATAGCACAGCACATCTTGGGAATGACATAGTCGCTTCTAGGCTATTCCAATGTTAATCGAATATTAACTTTTACATTATTTTACAAAAGGATATTGTCTCGCCGAGCTTCTTTCGCCTGTTCTTCTTAGGTCTGAGACACTTATCATCCGAACAAGTGGTTCTTCGCTTTCAATAAGAGATGTAATACATCGCATGTTGAATTTCTAATTTTGAATTTCGAATTGAATATACAAAGGTCATAATCCTAACTACCCTGTTACTCAAGTCAATCGGGTATATATTTGTCTAGGTGATATCGGTCGAGTTGATAGTGTTCCCGTCGTCGATTGGTATTTGTTACGAGCCCGGATAAACTTTGTATCGGTGTATGCTATTTATGAAGGCCCTAGTAAACTGGTCTGCAAGCAACTCGGATTCTAATAAAGAAATTGTTATTTGTCCAATAAAAGACATGTTTGAATTATGTACGTATTATGGAAAAATATCTAAAAGAGTATTAATTATATATATTTACTATCTGTACAGACTTCGTGCTGCCAGAAGAAACCTGCCGCATTCCGACAGAAAAAATAAATTTAAAGAAATATACTCGTATTTCCTAGTGGTCACGTCATATATAGATTAAGCGTGAAATAAACAAGTAAGTACTTACTGATGCAGCTTTAAAACGACAACATAAATTGATAAGCATGAACTGTCAAACGCGCGGTTCACAGTGGATGGTCAAATGAGTGAAGTTCGTAGCAGCTGTCAAATGCGTGAAGTTCAAAGCGAACTGTCAAACGTGTGAAGTTCAAAGCGAACTGTCAAACGCGTGAAGTTCATAGCGAACTGTCAAATGCGTGAAGTTTATAGTAAGTTGTCAACCGCGCTATATATTCACAGCACAAAAAGCAAACCGACACAGTTAAGGATTGGTTGTGAGCATTAGAGATAGAACATAATATATTGAATCCCTAATACTTATGTGATGGACGATGAGGTTAAGTGATAAATATTTACATTGCGAAATTTAATCTTTTACTAAAAGTAAAAGATTACATTTCGACATTCAATCTTACTTTTAAAATTTAATTTAATGATACTAAAGATAACTTGGTTAGTATACATACTAAGTTTAAAACTTAAGTCGTGTGGTCTTATAAACCTCTTAAATTACAATCAAATTGATTTGGCTATGATTAGATGTTACAAATACATAAATTACAGAAGTCGCAAAAAATTACTAAAGAAAAGAAATACATTTCAAATATAAGAGTAAACCAAAATGAATCGGTCCAATCAGAAAAATGGAAAATGCCATGGTCCCCTGGATATTGTTACATATTATAGGTCTAAAGTTAATATCGAAACTTGCAATTTCAATATACAATAAAATTAAAAATAAACAAGTTCATGTGAACGCGTGTTGCAAAGCGTTATAAAGTTTCGCATATCGGCGCTCAATAAAAACCGACTTCGTATAAAGGTAACGTTAACAAGAGCAATCCGATTCGTTTTAGCCACAATAAACAGTAAAAGTAATCACCTATTGTTCCGTGAGTGCTTCAGGCATATCAGACATATTGTTGTGCAACAAGGAATCCTGGTTCACTGGACGAGACAAGAAAAATATTTCTAGAATAAGTTCTAGTTAAAGATATCGAAATCAATTTTTAAGAATCAACGAAAAATACTTAAAGAAATATAAGGTTTTATTTGTAAACTAAATAATACCCATCGATGCACTTGTTTTTTTTTCGTTCGTTAATTTATATATTTTTATTTTGACAACAATTTTTTCATTTCCATAATATCAGAATTCGACTTATTGTTTAACAAAACACATTACAATGGCCAGGTGTCTCGTAGAGCGTATTATTTAGAATAAAAAATATGGACTGATATATGCAGTGTTGAACAATACACAAAATAGATCAGACAATGATACACATCTAGATACTAGCGATTAAAATCAATGTTATTAATAGAGAAAGTTGCTAAAAACATGAAAAAAACTAGGGCTATGTTATTATAGTTCTTCGAGTTATTTCAAGCTTTCGTATAATTTTCATCGTTAGTTCGCGCGAATCAATTTATAAATTCTTTTACAATTGTATTTTTAGTTTACTAACAGTTTGGAATGTATTTTTTTTATTTATTGAATTAGTTATATAAATACGGCTTTATGTATAACGTGATTCGCCGAACGAAAACTTTTGTACCGGAGGCATTTACCTAAATATTTGCCTATATATTTATACACTTAGATGTTAGATGTTTGAAATTAGGAATATAAAGAACTGCGACTTGATATTCTAGAAGTGATTTAAAACCAAAGTTATGTGGGGAACTTACGTGTTTTTCGTTAAATAACATTTTTGACAGCCTCGTACTCTTTTTCGTAACCAAGAAATTGACATGTGCTAAGAGATTGACAGAACGAAATTTAGAGTATTTTGACGTTTTGGCTCTAGCTATGTTATGAAGAATTTTAAAGGAGTACCTACATTAATTACATAGTGTTTATTATTTTTGGTAACGATTCAAATAGTCCTCGCAGGCCATCCCAATTTGCTTAAAAATTTTTTTTTATTCATTATTAGTATTTATTATTACATAAATATACAACATGGCAAATCGTTCAATTTAAAGGATATATTTAAGAATAATATTAGAAGATAAATAAGCGTAAAAAGTAATTTTATTAATAATGAAAAAAAATGTTTGTAACTTTGGTGACTATTCCAGTAATTCTAATTCTAGGCATAGGAAGATAAGTCCATGTGTAACGTTCAGAAAAACAATGGTCCAATATTTATAGCTTCACAAACTTTCACCGATACACCTTTTATGATGTGTAATCAAAAAAAGAATACAAGCTAACCCAATCCCGAAAGTATAGCGTTCAATTTAAACGCTATTTAAATTTTATATCACAATGCCGTTTGTTATTAGCAGTATTGGCAATGCACCAAGTGTGGCCACCGCGTCGTATGTTAGAAACTTTACCGATATGCCGGCAATAAAGGCTACTTAAGTATATTTTGAATGTATGATTAAAATTTATGGAAATACTTTCTGTACCATGCTCGCTTTTAAAGTTCTTATTGAATATATGGAGTCCATATCAAAGTTGGATCTTGCCAATGCGTTTTAAAATTGCAATCATATTTTATCTACATACTTCACAAACTCGAATTTTTAATAATCTTGTTATGTTCACACTAATGGTACATAACCCACCTCTAAGAATGACTGTTAATGGTGAATTGCTACATGTTATAGATTTTATATTTTTGACATAATATTATTAGATTTTGTTTTAATAACGTCAGCTCATAGACGCACTCTCATCCCACAAAGATCGATAGCGGAACACAATGATCGATGTTGCGCATCCAGCGGCTTCCCGTGATCTTGATTATATTCTGGGTCTACCTAGAAGGGTCTATCCATGTCGAGTTTGTAATATTCGGAGGTCAGAAAGGAGTCTTGAAAATGAAAACCGTACAGCGTTACAATAAACATAATATTTATTGCAAAAAAAGAATACTTACGTGTAATAATCTTAACGAAACCTGATTATAGACTACTATATCTATGACTTTGCTATAATGCTATTACAAATTGACGGCCTTTAGTAAAGAGTGTAAGACTGTTTATAGTCGCTTAAATTATTATACAGACATCAGTAGATGAACAATGTTAGTGTTAACAATCCATTCGCCTTTGTTCTGGCAAAAAAATATTTACAATGTATTATATTATAACTTGGATAACAATGAGTATTTATATCAATTTAACAGCATATAGAAATTATTTACATGCAAAAACATGAGAAGATAACATGTTTACCGGCTCCTGGTCGTGGACCGTGACATGTGTAACAGCTAAATCTCTCTACAATCCGATGAAAGAATTTGGGCCTGTCAGAGGTAAACATCAGTTAATTCTGTAACGGGCTTTTAAAGTATCAAATTTGATCAGGTAGGTAAAGCATTATAAAGGAGCATTATACTCGGCCCCCCTCGTATAACGCGGTGGCCTCTGTATACGCACGGTTAATCTTTCTAATGCTAAAAAACGCCTCGTCCAGATTTCAGTTTCATGTTTTCTTACACTACTATAGTAAATACGTCTATTTGAAATATTAATGCTTACATAATTTATCGCCTATATCTATATATCACTTTATAAGTGTCATATGTCGCTGTGACCGCGTTTCAGACACGTATTTTGTAAAACCCTTAAGATGTTCCTACGCAATTAGTCGAAACTATAGTTTTATTAGTAGTGTGTTATAATCACGGAAATTATATTAATGATGTCGGTAATAAAAAGAGAAGTTTTATAAGCCTTAACTTGTAGAACAAATTTATTCAAAATCAATTTTAATTTAAACGCATTCATGAACCGAAAATATACCGTGATCTTCAAATACGAATTAACATGTAACTTTTTAAGAACTAAATAAATAAAGTCCTTAAAATGTGATGGCAGTTAAAATTTTTAATAGAGCTTCTATTATCATATTAATCACGTCACTAAATTATTTCGGAGAGACTTTAAGCGGTGTTGGGCGCACGCTGCCCGTATATTGAAGGTGCGGTTAAAGAGCATGAGCTTGCCACGATTTAACACGAACAACAAACAGTGGAAGTGTGCATGTGTAGATAAAAACATAATAGGGCTTTGTTCTAGAACAATATTATCAATTTAAACCTCGGGCGATACTTGACTTACTGCTAAATTATATACTTTGCTGTTAGAGCTTATTAAAGCGTATAGCATGCGATAGCATGTTATTTTTATTACGATGTGTATGTTTATTATAGGCTGTGCTCGGAATTTTTTAATTTTTTTTTCGAATCATAAATTCCCAGGTGTGTTTGAAGTTGGCAGGCCATACTGCGAGTAGCGCGTGCAACAAATGGCGGTTAGGACCTTAAGGTTCTGTAGAGGTGAATACGAACCGTGAAACGCAAGACGACCACAAACAAGATCGGCGGAAGAACTGAATGTTGATTTCAACCGGACGCTTCCAAACAGTCCCATTCGAAATATATATGGGGGCAAGTCAATTCATGTCCAGCTGTGGATGTCCTGTGGCTGAAATGACGGTGATAATAATGTATATTATACCGTTAAACTATTGAATTATATTAAAAGTTTGTTGTTAGTGTTGAATTATTGAGAACTAGTTCAGAATAAGTGAAAATGGAATTAAATTCTCTTTGTGTCTCTGTTTCTATATCTTTATATTTTTTTATCAATCGACGTAGAATGTAAATATTGAATAATTGTCCACCCATGACAGGCAACTGTATGATGATTTAATGCATAAGTACATTCATAAATATAATGACTGTTTTAAGTAATTTACAAGTTTATGTCTATTTTTATTAATTCTAATTTGTATCGCTAGGGTATTTCGTTTACTGAGCGCAGACAATTGGGAGAGGGATTGCCGTTATTTTGATACGAATCTTTCTTGTGCCCGCTGCAAGTCCCGCGACAGCGTTTTGTTACATACATGATTTTTCTTATGGGGTAAATATTACATGTTAAACATTTATTTGAAGCCGCTGCTCCAGCGCTACACACCGTTAAATGCCTTTGTTTAAATTTATCAAAAGATTTTACCATAGATTCTTTCTTCAGGAGGTCTGGTAAGTCGAACGGCGGTGAAAGATTTCGCTAAGAATCACGTGATTACGGTTTTTGGATCGGGAACAGTGTTTCAGCAAGTGTTTAAAAAGTCTGTACTGGGGAACCATTACATGGGTAGGCATCGTTGTCGATTATTTCAAAACGTTACAGGTACTGCTTACAATACCCGTGAATGCTTAACAATTGCATAAGTAAAAATGTTGTTTTATTGAGATTTCCACGTTTACTTATGTCGGAGAGGAATATGATTTGTGCATGCTTATGTCTGCCTTATAGGAGATAGACAAAATAAAGACCATTCAATACTTCTATCTTTCTTCTTCGCGTCATTTCTTTATTACTGCTGAGGGTCTTGTTCCTGCACTAATCATCTTCATCATTCCTCGTCATCAATTCCTATTTCCGACATCATAGAGCGCAGCGTGAAGATACATATTAAATGACGTGGGGATTTGGTCCGACTGACATGTGGGACTATGACATCTCAAACGTTTACTCTCTGCTTTAATAATTTTCTGTTTTTCGAGGTTTAGGTGTTATTGTTTCAGTAAAATGGTCTTTACGAAATCTGCCTAAATATTTTTTTTTTACTTCCAAATGTAGGATGGCATAATTTTGTCAGGGTCTAATTGCTATAATATTAAATGAGATATTACTTCCTATTAGTTGGGTTATCACAGTTATTTTTCATAGAGAATTGTGACATAAGTTAAAAAATATATAAATATTTATCACGCCTGTTAGTTCAATAACCTTCATACAGCTTATACATAAGTAAGCATTCTTCCACATTGATTTCTAGTACCAAAAAAAAGACAGAAAAACAAACCACTGTTTCAGTTCATCCCGGCTTCAAACCTACTTATTTGTGCGTTCACGACTTTGTGGTTAAGCTATACTCTATGATATTTCGCTCGTTCGCCGCTGAATTCTTTGATGTTTCAATGTTTATTTTTTTATACCTATGTAATTTCTACGCGTTGTCTAACTATGTAAATAAAAAAAATGAATGATGTATTTCTAAATTCAAATTTAAAACCGCTCTTATTTGGATATGTTTTTTTCATAGAGAGAAAAAATAGACAAATTGACATGAAATTTGTAAGAAAGAAACTATTTATTATTATATATAATTTATATTTACTCTCAAACAAATGCGGTGAATTAAAACCAAAAATAAATTGTATTACGTCATGTACTTGAGTCGGTTTTGTTTGGTTTTATAACTAACTTAACTAAGAATCAATTAATAATGAATGTATCGAAAAGAATAGAAAAGATTATGTGTTGAGGAGTTGTGGGTAGGCCCTCCAATAGTAGGGCTGACGACGTGGCTAAGGTTGCGAGAGGTTTTGCTGGATGCAGCCAATGCAAGACCGGTCATCGTGTCGGCTGCAAGGGCAAAGAAGCAGAATGAAACAAAAAATATAAATCAAGAAGCATTAGGATCATATTATTACCAAAGTCTTGCATTGAAATTGTTTAACATTAAAACATTAAGTCGATTTGAAATGGTCACACTGAAATATGTATTTTACTTATTTTTCTATTGCAAATCGACAGGTTAATTACTTTTGACAACACTCAATAGTTTATAAAGCTCTTATAAGAGCTGCTGGTATTATACACACTTTCTAAGTAATACGTAAAATACTATAATAAAATTATTAATTGTGTTTTTGCTATTTATTTAACATTGAAAGTAATCGAAAATAAGTATAAGATACTTATGTTATTATCATTCATCATTTCAGTTACAGGACGTCCACTGCTTCACAAAGACCTTTGCCATAGATTTCCAGTAGGACCTGTTGGAAGCGGCTGGTATCCAGTTTCATTCGAAGACTTCATCAAGGTAGTCAGGTAACCTTCTGAATTGACGTCCTGCGTTCCGTTTGTCGCTTTAGTTTTTAATTCTAAAACTTTCAGGCCTTAGCAGTCATCTATAACAATTACAATTTATTAACATACTTATGGTAAGAACATCAGAGCATGAAGAATGGAAGATTTTATGAATAATGTGAAAAAAAGAGAAAGAATTTGTGAGGAGAAAAAGGAGGATTAGCAATAAAAAATGAAAATATTATTTACACCCGCATTTTTATGTACCTGCCCCAAACAAAGCAGAAGGAACGAGAATAAAAAAACACTTGCGGAAACCCAGCGGTAGAGGACTAATATATGTTATCGTAGGTCGCGGGTTCGATTCCTCTTCTTGCAAACAAGTTTACAGAGGATGGGCAGTAGCGTATTCTGCGTACCATAATACTACACTGTAATAGCATATTTCCCATAGATATTCCTGGGAAAGGCTTATGCCTTGCAGTAGGCGTCTATTGGCATCAATTAATAAATTTGTTACTTAAAACTTGTAAGAAGTGGTAATCTTATATGACTAAAGAATAAAGTGTAAATTACACAACACTGAATCCTAAGAATTGAACCTGCAACCTATGATTGCAAGTCTCAGTCCTCCACCTCTGGGCTATACTGTTCACATTTATTACTTTGTTCTTCTCAAAAATCCTTCGTACATTCTTCTTTCTCTATTCAAAAAGACTCTGTTTCTGGATGAACTCTTCCTCGGAATTATAAAGTCAGAAAATCTATTTCATATGTATATACATACACATGTGTGTATATATATGTACACGTAGTTAATACATATAATTGCATTTTGCAACACTAGGTTGAACAATGGCCATGTCCTTTTCCAATGAAGACATGAACTCCAAAATGATCACAAAATAATAAAAATAACAAGTATCTATTATATCTAAGCGAGTCGTACATGAAAAGGAATTAAAATCATCGAATAATTTTCAAAAATGAAAAAAATAATAATGTAACAATTTAAGTTCAGCGCTAACAGCGGGTGTCGAAGTTAGTAAAAAGTTACACAAAAGCCTTAAAAGCTTGTTAAAAGATTCATAAATCGTAGTTTGAATTTTAAACTTTTGACAAGGAAAGGCTTTAAGAGCCAGCGAAAAAAACCTATTCCAACTAAAGCACTCATATACGAAATGATCTTCAACGGCCTCTAACAAAACGACTAGCATTTTTTGCAAGTACGACAAACGTTACCAATTCACATGCTGAGTTATTTTAGACCTTAACGTCATTGTAATAAGAAACTCTGATGCGTTTCGATATGAATAATGAAGTTGGCAACCAAGGAATAGGCTAGGTGGCGTATGAAATGACACAGATACGATTTTTTCGAATGCAATTCGATTGCGATTGCATCGAGTAATCGAATTCACCGAGCGATTCGGCATCGATTGGTTTTCAACTGTTGGGAGTTAATTTCGACTGTCATTAATAAGAATGTTTGAGTTTCAAAAGCATTCAAGGTCTGGAACATCGATAAAGGATTTTCGGAGATAGGTTTTGTTCAACTGTGAATTTGACGAGTAAAGGTTTGGTTTCTCATTTTCTTTTAAAAGACTTTTTTGAACAAATTTAGATAGTATTTTGGTATACGTAGAACGCAATAACTGTTTTATTTCGTGTGGTATATTTATTTTACATATGTAACAGAGGTTACTATTCATAGGATTTATTCTCATGATCATTTAAGCCAAAGGCATTCACTGCTAGATATAGGCTTCTTCCATACATTTTCAATAGCACTTATTAGAAGCAGTCTGCGTTCAGCGTGTCTCTACCTGCTTAACCAGGTTGTCTGTCCACCTTGTGGAAATCCCCGTTCTTTTTTCCGGTCCATGGTCTCTATTTATAAACTTGAAGGTCTAGGTTTTAAATGGATTGTAAAAAGACTACATGATAATAACAAGAAATTATTCATAAAACATTTAATTAAAAATAATCAATGTTATCGTAAAGAGTAAAATATAAAAGCGTATTTAATAAATCATTCAAAAATAGTTTAAAGTAGAATTTCGAATTTAAGCTGAGCTAGCAACATTGTAACACATTTTTCTTTTCATATGTCAACGTCAAACGCTTCGAATGTAGTGAATGTCAGGAGAAAATTTTTAAAAAGCTTTATTTATTTGTTTTCAACAATCATCTAAATTACAGTGATATTTTGTTCAACTAAGATAAGCAATGCGCAAAGTGATAACGGATTGCACAAAATCAATATGTCAGCTATGCGAATGTGGTAATCACGAGATTAATTCAAGTGAAACTGAATCTGATTCCTCCGCTAGTTACACGGATTTATACGTTATCGGTAAAATATGGTTGATTGCATTAAAAACTGCTTTACTCGGCTCCCACATTAACTTAGTACCGGTTGTCAAAGCTGCACAACCTCCTCCTCCACCATCAAAGCCTCCACCGATGAAATATACAGAGCTGCCTTTATACAAAAGCCCTCATAATGAATACAATGAATATGTCGAGAGTAAATCAAAATGTCCAGATGCAAACGTCAAACTAATGCGTCGATTCCTTTTGCCATACGTCACTACTTGCAGAAAAGAAGTGCAGGAGAAAAGCTGTCAAATTGTTTGCGCTGCAAAGAATACAATAACAAGTATAAGGAAATCTTTTAATGAAACGAAAAAGAACTTCACAGCAACCATGAGAGATGAAAATAACTTGAATGTTAGAAGAGGAGTGGTAGCTACTGGAGCTGGATTGGGTTTTCTATTGGGGTCAGGAAAATCAATTCCTAGACGTATTTTCATGACAGCAGCGGGAGCTATTGCCGGCGGAGCTTTATGCTTTCCTCAAGAAACAGATGACGCTTTTAGAGATTTCTCATATCATACCGGTAAAACGATTCTCGGAGTGTTTAATTGGGTTTGCCGAAAGGATTTCAGCTGGAGGGAACGATTAGCATGCAAAGATGATTTGCCTGCCACGACCGGTAAAATTGTGGGTCAATGCCCTCCAAAAAAGTGACAGCTACGTGCTTACAGCGAAGTAATTTAGTAAAAGACGTAAACACTATATTGTTACAAATTATACAGATGAATTACTTTCCGACTACGAGATACTTGTATATAAACCAAAATTGAAGACTTTTTATTTGTTACGATTAAATTAAATTTTAAATCTTTCATATGAATTAAACCGAGAAAAATACACGTTGTTTTATTACTTTACACTTCATAAATTTATTTCAAATATTTTTATCTGTTTCATTATTAAAAAAAAATACAAAAATTTACCTTGTTTTCTTGGTCCTTTATCTTCATCGATGAAGGTTTGCTTCGGACGATTTGCCTCCACAGCTTTTATAGGGTGAATGTATAGCTTATCTTCTGTCACTTAATGTATTGTACAATATCCAAAAATCAATGATTTCTTAGGTAGAGAAAAAAATGTACTTGCAAACTATGTACTGCCAGAAGTAATGAGATATAATTATAAGTCATCACTTTAAGTAGGGTATTTCAAACGGGACGTGAAGATATTTTGCGGACAAATGAGCATATTATAAATCTACACGCTTAAATCTTGTATTACTATTACTAACCACCCCGTATCCACTTGTAACCATGTTACAATTATTTATTGGATTTAAATAATGTTGCTTAAAATGTTAGTGCATTTAGAACAGACAAAGATAATCTCAGATGATGACAACACATGTGTACGATCAATTACCGCGGTCAATTTCGAATCAGGTTTGAGTAAGATAGAGCAACGAACTATTCATTTATTGTTATCGGAACAAGGTTTCTCTAGGGAAGTTGTGGCATGGTACAAAAATACCTCATGATTTATTTGATAATTATTAAATTTAATCTGTGGTCATTACAGATTTATTATCTGTTCATGTATAATATATTTAAAGCCACAAAGATAAAAGTTATCTATTTCCGCTCTACATTTACGTATCGTTATTTGTTTTTAATTACTTGTCTAGGAAGACAAATTCTGTACTTGTATTAAATATCATGAGTCTGAGAAGTAATCTATCGACCGTTTTATTGTATAATACTTTGGTTTTAATAATATTTTTATTTCACTATTCATTGTTCTAATATATTTTTGGCTGTAATTCCATTGCACCATAGTTACAAGTACTCGAAAAAAAGAGAATAGCGGAATGCGTACAATATTACGTAAACAACATAAAATAAAACGATTTAATTTAACATTGTAAATTTAAAGTTTTTGCGTAAATAGCAAAGATCGAGAGAACCCACGGCTTAGACTCGGGCCTTTACATTACACTGTATTAACGGTGTAGCAGTCAATGGTAAATGTCGTTTGTTTATTGGCATTATAGCGGCATCGAGTTTTCTGTAACGTAGCATAGCGTTAAGTAATAAATTCTCAAAGTTTTTAATGAGCGACCCTAGCGAAAAGAACCAGTCAAAAACATCTAATTGTTGGAATTAAATTACAATTATATTACTAGGTTACTTGTTAAAGTTGTCGGAAGACACTTAGTGCAGTTCGCCTCCAGCTGGTCCTAACGGAAATCTACAGATGAGGTTCGCGTTTAGCAGTTTATATCCTATAGCTAGAATGATGTTGAGATGATGATGAAGAATGTAATTCGTTAGGTTTACCAGCTTCCCGCCGTCAGCTTGTGACGTACACCACGCCCGAAGTGTAACGCCTCCCAGCATGATGGCCAGTTTAAATTTGTGGACTTACTGAGCATTGGCCCGTGAACCTTTGTTGCGGAGTGTACGGTTATGGAAGCAATCGGCCTTTGTTCTTTATTTATTTTGTTCAACGCTGAGTATTGTTTCCGCTGTCTTTCGCTAGTTGTAAAACTTCTCGTCCGGAACGTAACGTAAGAAGTTAGATAAAAGCGGAATATCTTTGAATAATTTAACACGGATTTATTGTTATCGTGCAGTTGGCATTGTATGGAGGCTAAACGTGTGCGCTGTTGGTCATCACCGTTGTGATAGGTTTTCGATTTAAAACACCGAACGAAATGCAGTAAGAAACGAGACAAGAGAGGGCATTGACAAGACGCACGTGAGGTATTTGAGAACGGACGGCTTGACGCTAGTTGCCGTCTGAGGTATGTGTGCGCTAAGGCTGACGAAGGAGCAATTGGCAAGATTCACAAGAGGTATTTGAGAACAAAAATAAAAACATTAATCTGCCATAGCTGACCTGGCGTTCTGATGGTAATTAATTAGCACTTCCGGGCACACTTTTGTATCCAAACTAAGCACAGAGATTTTTGCTAATCAATTTTTAGAGTATCATTCAATATTATACTCATATTCAATTATGAACTTCACGAGAGTTTGAAAGAATCCGTGTTTGATAGAAAGAAGAATGAATAGCTCCACTAGAAATAAATCCTGAAGCTTATTTATATAGTATATAAAAATAATAAAAGATACGGAAGTTACAAACAAATGATCCGAGAGGAACCCAGAATAAACTAAATTGTTCGGTGACATTATGAAAGTCATGTATTCGATCGCACATTATAGCAGTGGGTTTTGGTGATTTTTACTTCGGTAATTACCATCAACATTTCCGTCACGTACCACTTTATTTGTACATTAATTAAAAATAATAAAAAGTAAACATTTAGCTCAATCACTGTGACATGGCTGTCGTTGCACTGTCAAACTAAATAACTTGATTATATTAAAACGAAACTGTATAGTATGAGTTTCGTTTGACCTCAATTCAGTTGTCGCATTAAATGAATCAGTATCATTTATACTACACAATTGATGGTCAATTGTTATCAATTTTGTGTGACCGCATTTTGCAAGTTTGATTTAGCAGAGTATAGTTGATTTCGATCATTGTTATGGTATGATAATGATACTATTCACAATATACTTTGTTCATACGCAAATACCTTGTTCTTAAAACAACAATTTTCAATACGATTTAGAAGTTTAAAAGCGTTTTTCATTCTTGTCTGTAACAATTTATTGGATATTATTTTAAAAAGTAAAACCTTTTTTATCATAACGTTAAATAGGTATTTCGCTAGGTATAGAGTCTTTTGCTGCATTTACGGATTCCTTAATTCTTCTTCCAGACAAGACTGGTCGCTGGATCAGCACGTTAACGCTTTCTGAGTGATAACCCAAGCCGACTTTACCCCTGGATGGTACTTGAATCAGCTAACTCTACGGAGCATCTATCCCAGTGAACTGAGAGCTACGTAGCTTCCTGATGCGGTAATTTATTATTTTAGCAGTATGTAGCGGCCCGACCTGAGGCTCCTGTGGAAGCCTTCGAGCTTTATTGCCTAAAACGAGCTTAATACGATTCTTAAAGAGGCTTTCTGCGCCTTGCCTACCGCGCGGTACTTGTAAATACTAATAGGACAACAGTGACCATATGTCACAAATTTATATGACATATTATATAAATTATTATGACAACCAAAACAGTGTTTGCTTACCACGGGGTACCACGTCACTTTGTGTAAAATAAAAATGTGATTTCGTTTTTGTTTTTTATTTCTTCGCTAACTAGACTTTGTTTCGCAATCTCCGACAATAGCCAACGGATATTCCTTATCCGCATTTCGTCACTTCTGTTTATCTGAAATCTATGTAACGTCTATAACGTCGTAGGATCATAAAAACAACCCAAAGCTCCCTCTTAGATAACTTACGTCCATTTACGTTGTACTGGCGTAATAAAAAAACACTGTTATAACCAGATTAAGACGTATGATAGTGCTGTGACGTCACAGTATGCAACAAAACTATACAAAATTCATCCTTATTTCTTTTACAGTAAGGATGAATGAAATTCAATGGGTCATTTCATACATTTTTTTTACCAGAATAGAACCTTCTGTTTTATTACCGTCCAGTTTTATATTGTTGTCTCGTGAGTTCCTTTCTTTAATTTACCACATCACTTTGCGCTTAAATTGATTTATAACTAGCAATATGTAACTTTATTGTGTAGGCTATAAAGTGGGAGTTCCATTGGCATCGCTTTGTTATAGTCGGTATTATTATTAGCTGTTCACACTTAATACACTCTTTTTAATTTATTGCTCTTTTCATAGCTTCTTGCCGCGTGTTAGTGGGTTTTAAATCTCATCATATGTACTGGTCAGATAAAAAAGTGTAAAGTACATTAAAGATCGTATAAAACAATAATTGAAATAACCTTTCTATGTCTTTTAAATGTCACTTTACTTTTAATAAAATCATTGTTACAAAATTCAAATAATAGAATGCATTTTATAGGATGCCTTACAAGTAACAATTACTGTGAATGTATAAAGTAAAATCTTTGTCTTGTCAATATTAAAATAAAATATGAAAGTAAAAGTTTATTCATTTGTTTTGTATAATATTTGAATTTTCAACATTTGATATTTTGAAGTCAAATAAATGTTTTTACCCTGAGACGATATAAGCAATTTTCTATTAGTAAGTAAAAAATCGGCGAACATTTTGTAATTTCTTCGAATTTCTTGCATTCATAAATGGAATGTTCGGAGCTATGTTCTCTGTTTTCTAAAGAAATTGAAAACGTAGTACATTTCTTATTTAAAAAACCTTCATTTTCATTTAAAAAAATGGGTATTTATTTCGAAGAATATATTTAGTTCGAAGCAAAAAAGACGAGAAAGACAGTCCCTTTTTCAAGAGCAACCTCATTGTGACATAAGACCTCATAAGTGACATTCTCATTTTGAAGTTTTGTAGTTTCGATATTGCTAGTTGTTAAGGATCAATTAAGCTAACTTATTTAATATCAACTTAGATAAATAATATTTTCACTAATGATAACTTATGTAATCAAGTTATATCACTTGATTATATTCTTAATTAACATCAATTATAACTAACTTGATTTCGCTGACTTATCCCGAGACACTAAGATCTTATACCGATAGAGAGTATAGCATGAAATTAGAATCATTAGCTAATTGTTAGATAGTTTATAAACAAATATTAATTAGTTCTAAATACAAGAGTTTTATAAATGCTTACTAGCATTTGACGTACAAATAGTGGCATTTGTGTTAGGATAACGGAAAAGGTATCTTAAATTTATTTCCAACAAGGCGCCATGTTATTCGGGCAGAGAATGGAGAGATAATTGCATCATCTCCTATTGCATGTATCTTTGTTAAAGTTGGACGAAAGCTTGTATTAAAGCGACTGCAAATTACTTCCTACTATAAAAAAGTTTTTATTTTACCTGCTGCAATTCTTGTTGAAGATTATTACGGAGTTAACTTCTAAGATTCCCTCACATGCGGTTAATTAAAGCGATGGTTCTAGAGTGAATTTATAGCTTTTGGGGTAAAGCAAATGGCGTTTCTTATAAGCCATGGGAAGGCTAATTTAACACAAAACTTTATAGCCTTTATCGCGCTTTCAAATGAATTTATGTTAGTCGCGTAATAGGACCGCTTTTTAGGGTTCCGTATTTTTAACAATATGACATTGACGCTATCGGTGAGTTTATTTTTGATGAATAAATCATTTTTAATTGATTTGTAGTCGGTTTTAAAGGCAATAACATTTGTCCGACTGTTTATGTTTTAAAATTTTTATACTAATTTTTTTTTGCTATTTCGTTTCTCAGAATTATTTTACCGCTTAACTTAGGTGTATTGTGAAAGTGGAGGTATTTTCGATGAGCTTCGGTGATTCTGGTGAACGATGAACTTTTGAATCTTTTACAACTGGACCCTTGCTATACACCGACCTGGAATAGTAATTGTTAACGCGGTAATCCAAACGGAACTCTTCTCTTAGAGATCCTCGCCCGGCCGCTTTATGAAGATAGATTCGGTCGATTAACCCATCCAAATTTTGTGGCCTATCAATCCGGTTTGTGCTGACTCTCCCAAGAGCCCTAGATATTAGTTCTATTAAAGAGCATTAGATAAGAATCCTTTAGCGCTCTGCCTTACTACATCTGCCTATCTTAGATTCAGAAAACCGGACACATCCACCAAGCTGTAAATGTTTCACATCGGTCATTGGTATATTGGACATCGGTATACATTAATTGCATATAATGAAATATAAACTATTATCGGCCTTCGTAAGCACCCTTGAAATGGATGCTATTCCCGTTCTAAGTTACAGCACAAGGCGAGATCTCCTATCAGAGGCCCGTTTGCCACGACACTTTATACAACATCCACCATAGCGATCTCAGAGCACGGATTTTTTAAAATCCAGTACAGTTTTACCTAACGGCTTGTATCGAGGCTCCTGAGGGAGCTTTACAATCAAAAAGGAGGTTTTAACTATGCGTCATCTGTAAATGCCAATAGAGAAAGAGTGAATGTCATAAAAAAGGTTAATCATTGAATTCGTTTTTGAGAGAAGTTCACATATAGACTAAGCCATTTTCAGGAGACTTGGAGCTGAAATGGACTTTAGAACACCATTTGGATCCTTGACTCTAGAATTCATCTTATTAGATTATTAATAAGAATGATATTTTCATACGGAACAATCAAGTATTTATAAATAATTAAATTGGTAACCAAAAACAAGCAATAAATCAATAGATGTCAAAATAATGCTCGGATAGGTGACGACATAATTACCTATGTTATTTATTACTATATTAATAGGATGTAGTAGGTGCATTTTTTGTATTTAAATATATACGACCTTGGTTAGCAACTGTATTTAAAAATACACTGTTTAATTATAATAAATCTTATTTTACATTAAAAGATTATTTTTTTTATTTACATTACAATAACAACGTAAATAAATAAAGAATAAATATTTTTATTTAATGTAAATTTCTTTTATATATTGAAAACTAGTAATAACGCAAAACCATGGATTCGTTTTTTTATGGTCTTTAAATTGGAAACTATAAAAATTATCTTGATAAAACGAAGTGGTAGACAATTAATATACATATTATACATCGGAATTCATTTAAAATTAAATGAATAAATTAAATTCTTTTCGAATTAAAAAAATGTGTATGAAAATTTTAATTTCAAAGTTAATTTTTTTTTATAACAAAAATCTATTCTTTTCGGGGACACAGGAAAATTAGACCTACAGCCTTGTTATAAAATTACAAAATTTAATCAGCATACAGGTTTTGCAGATTACTGTTGAAACGATAATTCTAACCAAACTTTTTTTTGTATTAAATAAAATAATTGCTGATCAATAGACGGCATAATAACAATAAACATAATTATAACATGACACTTTATACCCGATATGCCTACAACTTTTTTTAATTTTTTAAATGGCAATAAAGGTTTGATTTTTTTTCATTTCAAAACGAAATAATTAATAATATCATTACAAGTTTATTAACTGAATTTTTGTTTATTGATGAATTGTTTAAAAACACAGGTTTTGAGATGACTTGTTCAAGTTGCCAGAATATGTTAAATACAACCCCTACTCCTTTCCTATGTCCAGCTGTGGAAATACTACCGCTGAGAAATAATAATGATGATAGTCCAGATAACCTGCTCTTAAGATTTCTCTCTCAACACCAAAGGTCTTCAACCAGGGAGTTAATATTTTTAGACGGAATTCTTGTAAGTAATTTGCGCAGTTGCTCGTTAACATTTTTACTTCATAGAGCGTATAGGTGCTTAGGGACGTTAAAAATTTACGATCCTTTATAATAGACTTCTTATCGTCGATGGCGAAAGCGAACGATATTCTTAATAAAACATTTTATCGCAGAGATTTAATGACGTGATGATTTATGTATTTTTTTTTATAAATTATATCATAAAATTTTAATTGACTTGTTACTGGCGACATATAAAAGTTACATATAAGGCGAGAACTGGATTGTGTTAATAGAACGCTGTTATAAAGAGGTTTTATTTATGGATAACGTAACATTTGCTTTTATAAAATGCAATTTTAATTCAATTTTTTTTGTAATCTTATTTCATTTAAATTCTTAGAATATATGTATTTATTATATATTCTTAGAAAATAACGAAAACATTGTAAAATAAGATTACATGTGCACCTTTTGCAATGTGCTATTTACCAATATTATCATGATTTATGTGTTGGTAAGATCTTGCTGGTTAATCAATATTTTCTCATAAATGTAATTAATTAGGCTTTTGATACTATTAATATATCAAAGAGCGATACATAAATGGCGTGATATAAAGCAATAAATAGATGAACGTTGCATTCAAGCCACGAAACTAGCACTTATTTCCTGGAAATAAGCAACTACGCGAATAGCGTTTAACCTGGAGCTATTAGCGGCCTTCTGGCGAATGTTACCATAAACAGTTTCACTTCCAAGTAATTGTCTGTCAGTTAATAAATTAAAAGTCACTCACACTAGTGCAGCGTACGCGAACTGTAATGAACGTGTCATTCTTTATTTTACGATTGTTGATCTGTTAACCTTTATTACGTCATAAATGTAAAATATATTTGTCCAGGCAAATATGAGAGATTTCATATGCTGTACTACTATATTTACACGAAGGTAGTAATCCGGTAGCAAAACGTAAAATGATCGTTTTTTTTTTCAATCATCTCTCATACTAGCCTGTCGACGATATGACGTCACTGGAAACTTATTATAAACATCATCATCTTTATCATCATTTCAATCAATAGACTGATTGCCCACTGCAAGGCATACGCCATCTCCAAAGATCGCAACGACCACCTTAACCACCTAGTGTAACGCCGCTTGATATATATATATATAACCAAACAGATATATATATTACTGTTGTTAAAGACAAGAATAAGTGTACAATTAATATTATAAATAAAGTTAATATTTTATAACAATTATTTGACTGGGGCGGTAGCTATTCTACGTTATTTATTTGTTTAACTATATATCTGTTGAAAAACTATTCATTTTCCTTTTTATACAAACTAGCTGTGCCCGTAACATCGTCCGCATGGAATTTCACAAAAAATAATGAAGATTTTATTTTCATTACAGAATTTTTCTAAAATAAAAGTAGCTAAGTTACTCCATTACATCATTAACCTGGCAGTATAGGTCCCGTCAAAAATGGTGCGGCCATTTCAGAGATTAGCCGAAATAAATATTCAAGTTAGAGACAAAAATTACAAAAAATGACAATATATCGTATATATACATAAGCGTATAGTA
Organism: Battus philenor; assembly: GCF_028537555.1. Taxonomy (NCBI): domain Eukaryota; kingdom Metazoa; phylum Arthropoda; class Insecta; order Lepidoptera; family Papilionidae; genus Battus; species Battus philenor. The sequence continues at coordinate 9,528,998 of NW_027181683.1, read as the reverse complement.
AAAACCGTTTTTTTTATATTAAAACAAACATTCGAATTTTACTTATTCGTATAGATATTGTTAGCACTTATTTTCCCATTACCACAATCCATTTAGTGCGATCTCACGGTATTTGAAGTGTTTTAAAGCGGCACGCGAAACATCACCGACGATAACAAAAGGCGGTGTGCATTATGCCCAACAATGATACATCGAATGCATTAAGTGTCCGAAGCCGATTGGATTTGTCGCCATTTTTATCTCGTACCAAACGTCGTATTTCGCGCGAGATATTCTTTAAAACGGTTCCCAATCTCCTTCGATATATTACGCAGCGAAACGAAACGGTGTGTTAAAGATAATGTTTTGTTTAAAAGGTTTATTATTGAAACGCTTTTAAAAAATCACACGGATCATACATTGTAATCAGAGAAGATAAAATAATGTGTTACTTACATTATAATAACAGATAAAAACGACCAACAAAATGCTTTATATACAAGGGTTCGATATTTTAATCTTGAAAAAATATTTATTTTTGTTCGCAAGAATTTAAAAAGGAATTCGTGTAAATGATTCGTACAAAACAGTACAATAGCCTTTTTACAACACAGCATCCCGTAACACGATTTCGCTATAACACGATTCGTAAATTGCGAGAATCTTCTTACAACACAGCATCATATAACACGGATTTACGATAGAGGCTAGGAAGATCGCTTCCCTAGTGGGCGACAAAGAGAGTCGCCCTGTGTTCCAAAGGTTTAGCAAGACAATTATTGAGAGTGCGAGAAATAAGATCTTAAGAATAAGTTACGCAAGCAGGGTCGTGTAAGACCCGACAATCAAGGAAGGGAAACTTACTGTTATAATATTGTATAAAATTAGAAGTTATAATAAATAAATAGATAACGTTTATTTACGAATAAGAAGTCAAAGAAAGATACCAGTAAATAGTTATTAAGGCTGTAAATAATGTATTGTGACTTACAAAAATAAAAAGCTGTGATACCTTAAAAATGATGGTGAGGTATGAATGGAGATGTCTGGAAGAAATATAGAAAATGTAAAGAATGTTTGAATTTGTGAAGCAAGAAATATGAACTACAGAAGAAGAAATTGTAAGTAAAGATGAAGAAAATAAAATTAAAATTCCTACCCAATAAACATTAAATCTCTGTAAACCAAGACACTACACATTTCACTACATGTGGGATAGTGACTGAACGAGAGGTCTGGATTTACTATAAATCTTTGTATAGCACTGTACTTCCATAGTTCTTCCAGGCTTGCTCTCTTAAAGTTGCTCTCTTGTAGTATTGCGAAAATTTATTTTTCGGACCAATGCTGTCAAAGTACACTTGTAGATACCACCAGTTCAAGGGGTCGGGCACGAAGAGCGTTAGCTTACACTTCTCTTAGTAGAGAACCTCAAGCACTCCGTGAGCAACCTTGGTTCACGCTGAGCCGAAGTGTGGGAGATCAATTAGAGGGACGCACCATGGAGGGACTAGTCGCAAGGGCCCCCTCAAAGGGGACCTCATCTGTTCTTATTCTAGAATTTATATAAATTAAACTTGAATTTTAAACTAATGCATGCATGCATAGTAGGTATGAATAAGCTTGCATGGAACGGGCCTACGTTCGGACGCGAACTATCGCAACGGATAATCTTTGTTGTTGTGGAACAAGTTTATGATTCATTGTCTTTATACACAAAGCTTGCAACATCACGTGCTATTATGCTTAAATATTGAAGGTTACGTACATTTACGAGTTTATTAAACTTTAACGTGAAATTATAAACTGCTGTATTCTATTAGCAATTACGAAAAATAGACATAAAGTGTATGTGAAGGCATCTATTTAAAAATAGATTTCTTGCACATACAAATTTTAATAAAATAAATAAGGAATTAGAAATGTAATGTAATAGTAACTAGTAAGGAATAAATAGAAGAATAATAAAAAAACGAACCAGAAAGGTATGATTAAACTAACTGAAATTAAAACGATATATAAATATAAGACCGGTCTAAATAGAAGCTAAAAAGCTTTGAAGTTTTTACATCTATTTTTAATCGCCCTGTATAAAATGATTGGTCTTAGATATGTTACTTAAATTTTTTTTATATTGGATTACGAGAAGGCAATCATTTCTGGCAGTACAAAGTCTGCAGGGACAGACAGTAACCAATATTTAACTTTAGTACATAGAATTTTAAAAACGCTTTTCTTGATATAATCATTTGTTACAACTTAAACTATTAAACAATAATTCTTTCCAGTTTTGTTTATGTATTTATGCTCTTTTTTAGGGAAAGTATTTTTTGCTCGGGGATTTCTTTTTACATATGTTATGATTGATTTTGATATAGAAAGGCTTACTGTTTTGTCTGAATTTAGTCTGTATTGCGTAGTGGAAGCCCTAATTATATAAGATTGTCACTTCTCACAAACACTGCGATTACGAACTCGCCTGACAAGCGTGGTGATTATTGTATATTCCCCATAGATTTCTTTAGGGTGTAGGTCCATGCCTTTCATTGGGCGTCTATGGTCTGAAATGACGACAACGCCAACTGTTTTGATTATATATTGCATTATTAGTGTTTAAGCATATGTTTCCTCACAAAAAAGTACCAAGGAAGTGTCAATAATTAACTAATTACTAAAAGAAATGTTTAAAAAAATCACAAGCAAGTTAGATATTTGTCAAGATAGACATTACTTATGTAAAACGATTTTGTGAAGAATTCACAACCGTTCCGAGTTACTTCTCTCTGGCGTCGACGAAGTGTTGAAAGTTTAACGAATTGCCAGCAATCTTTTTTTTTTAAACTAGTTTATTTCAACGACAATCGCAAGAAATGTCTAGTAATCTTTTTTAAAAACATTGATAAAAAAGAATAAGAGAACTGTTCTTTATTCAACTAAATTACACAAATTCTTCTCGGGTCTGAGTGTACGCATATATAATAAAATTCCACAACATATTTTAGACCCGTTTCCTGTTATTATATAATTCAAGAGTTTTTACTTGGTCACAGTGTGTGGAACTTAGTTGACTCATTTACGTGGTTTATATTACAATGTTTATATGAAACATTTTAAATTTTATTTAAAAAGCATTTGTTAAGCTTCTAGCCGGATATTCTCAGCAGAATAGCATTCCGAGTCAGTGGTCGCTTATTCAAGGACTGACTACAACGACCTTTCTACAATGTTAAAAATGATTGACGATTCAAAAGTGCATGTAAATGCCTACTTGAATAAAGGTATTTTTATTAAGAAATTTCTTGGTGTTTATTATAAAAAGTTTATACTACCTATTATTCCTGCGTGTTCAATTATAGAATATCTACTTGGAAATCCTGTTTATACCAGCCCACGCTGTAGTTTTATGCCTTAGAATTCAAGTTATAATAATCTTTGCCCAAATCTCGCTTGACACGAAGTAGGAATGGCTAGCACCGTTATATTAAGTATTCTTTGAGTGACATAGCTATTATAGGTTTAGTACGGATAATTATATTTCTAAAACAATATGTCTGGGCAACTTCTGTAAAAAACTTCATATATGAATCTAATATATAAAATTTCCATGTCACATTGTTAGTTACTGTACTCCTCCGAAACGGCTTGACCGGTTTTTACCAAATTTTATATGCTTATTCAGTAGGTTTGAGAATCGGCTACTATCTATTTCCATACCCCTAAGTGATAAGGGTGGTCCACCCCTAAATTTTTTATTTTATTTTTTTAAAAAAAAAATTTTTTATTTTTTTATGATACAGCATATAAAAATTCGTACAACTCTAAATTTTCACCCCTTTACGATCAACCCTTATTTTTTATTTGTTAATTAAAAACTTTATTTTTTTTTGCAAAGCAACGTTTGCGGGATCAGCTAGTATAAATATAAAAATTCATTAATAAAATTTACTAATTTTTAATATTTTCGACGTCATCATCATCATTTCAGCAGTAGGAAGTCGAATGCTGGCCATAGGTCTCCTCCGTACATTTCTAAAAATATCGGTTGGAAGCAGCCTGTATCTAGTGTTGTCTGTCCACCTTGTGGCTAGACGTCTACGCTGCATATGCTGGTCCATGGTTTCCACTCCAGAATAATAAGACTCCAGCAGCCATCAGTTCTGGACGCTACGTGGACTACTCCTGCCATTTCAACTTGCCAATTTGCTGGGCTATGTAGGTTACTTGTTAGTCTACTAATCTCACCACACCGATCATCGATCGCACGGAGAAATCCCGAGGATAGCCCTCTATATAGCTCATTGAGCGACGGCCACCCTGCCAATGAGGCCTGAATTCATCATCATTTTACGTTACAAATCATCGTTAAAATCTAATGCTAAACATAAACCTTCCTCGGGAATTTTCAAATAGTATAGACTGAAAGCGACTTGTATCCAGCGGCTTGTTAACCTTAGCATATTTAAAATTATTTTTATCAAATTATATCATCACCGAGTGGCAGCCCAAGTAGAGGCCTCTTCGTGGGGGCCTTTGACCTTAGTCATTAGACTTAGACCTTTGTCAATGACATTTGGGTAGCAGTAAGTTATATAAAAATACATTTTATAGCAACTAAAATAAAAACGCGTAAAAGACTGCAAATAGAGTTTTAAGATTTACATCGCTCATTATTGTTATCCGCCATTTTAGATATCTCGAAATGTCATTAGCAGTATAAATGGGTTTCGCGCCATAACGAACGCGAGAGCTGCTACAAAGGGAAATCATAAATCAAGTGTCAGTTTGACAGTTGGTGAAAGAAGGTACGTCAATGCATCGATGCAAAAGTTTTAAAGAGTCTTAGACAGTCTTTTTTCGTTCCGCTTTTGATTAATTGTGAAAAAAAGGCACGGTGTGTTTTTTTATTGGCGAAACGTACTCAATGGAGATCTTTCGATCTTATTAAAAATTTTGACAGATGTGTAGGTTGACCTCTGCTAAGATTTTTACTCCATTCAAACGTACAAAAGAAATATTATATTGTATTTATGCGTCTGCTTTTGAATTGTATTTGTGAAAAGTAAAATCGTGAAGCAATGAAGTGTATAAATGATCTTTGGTATCTTTCGATGTAAAATTAAGCATTTAATTATTTGAATGAATTTTTATAATTAGTATCAATTTAAATTGATAAACACATTTCGATAATGATTTTCCAGAGATTTTAAGGATCGAAACTAAATTATATTATAATGCGTGCATAATAAAATATTATTTAATTTGTAAGTTTAATTTTCTCTTCTTCTTTCTCATTTTTTGGGTTTTATGTTCGTTAAAAGTGTTTTAATAATGTAATTTATTTATATAATTCTTATAGATAACTAAAGGAGGAAACATATGAAACTAATAGTTCGTTACAAGATCCGTCTTTGCCAACAAGGTTGGCTCGTAAACGATAGATGGAGGACAACCCCCAATTATTGCAAATATGAGCACCATACACCGCTAGTTCATCCAACATAACGCTTTCTAAAGTGGATGTAATGTAAGCTAGACAATGGTATCCGGGGCACGTCTTGATGTGCGTCCAACATTCTGTTTATGCGACTACCTAAATCTAAAATAAGCTCTCCATTGGATGCCAGGCCCTGCCATGAAGGGTTGGCCCAGGTGATCTAAGAGCTCCGGCGGGCTCCTTTACTAGTATAGTTAGTCGCGGCCCGAGTCGAGGTTCTCGAGACAGCGCTCGAACTTTTCTACCAAAAACGAAACTTAGATTACGTACAATATGCACTCTGCCCCTGAATAACAGCGACCTTCCGCCAAAACTAATACTCTCTATAATTTAAATACAATCGTATTTATATTATATAGTGGATGATTAATTATAGGTGTATATCCCGTTTGCCAGTAAAATGTTCAAAGCTGTTACATTAATTACTAATCATGCCGTATAATTTGGTCACTATGAAATATTATTTTTTAATTGGAATGCGAAAGGTTTATAATTTTTGGTTGTGCTGAGGTAGTATCTACAAGGATAGATAATAAACAATTATTATTTTTAATATGTAGTGGTACCACTTTTGAAAAAAAAAAATTACGGAATAAGGAATAAATTATTTATAACTTCTCGAACTTGACGTTTTAGATAGGGTGTGTCATGTATCAATTGACAGCAAATAAGCTATACAGTTAACCCTTTATAGATTAACACTCATAACTAATCATTCTATACACAAACAGACTAGTGAACACAATTATATATCAACAAAAAAAAATTTCTCTGTCGTGTTTATTAAAGTGCTCTTCGCAAAACAATTAGGACAGTTATAAAAAAGTTCCGTAGCTTCTCTGTTTTGTAGTTGCCTCGGTTGAACTACACAAAATCCGTTTATTTGTTTGTGTTTCTCAACTAAAGCACTTTAATCGACAGAAATGGGTCATTCGTTACAGTTCTGATGTTTTTATACCAAAAAAGTGTTTTTTAGCTGTTTGCAATTAGCTATAGTAATATTTTTTAAATTTCTTTCTTTGTATTTCAGCGGAGAGTATATAGTTTTGTTCATTATTTGATTTGAATTCAATTGTAGTTACGTTCTAGTAACTAAGCAAGTAACCGATAGCTGTTGGGGCCAGCGAGTGGTTACCATGTGCCGGTGGATGCGGTTGAGATAGGCCTTCCACCAGGTGGACCAACGTCATAGTTAAGGGAAATCGCTGCATTCGGAAAGCGAACAACCGGTCATCGTGTCAATCTTCGGGCAAAGCCAGTAATAAACGTTCATCGATTAAAAAGAAGAACCAAACAATTTTCAATTTTTTATGCAATTTCATTTATATTTATTTATTTAAATACTTGTCATTCAAAATAATTGTTCATCCTGATTATATCACTAAGTGTTGGTGGATTAAAATATACAAACAAATATTACAAGTTAAGTTTCTAGCCGGCTCGTTTTAACAAAACGTTCCGAGCCGATGGTAGCTTATTGCATTTTATGGCCTATGTTCAAAAAAATTATGAATTTGGAATCGAATTTGACAGCTAAAACAGTAAACGTTATTTCATGAAGGTAATTTTATAACAGCATTATTTTGATCAAGTTAATTTTTATAATTATCGGTTATAATGTGTTATAAATTATTGCTATTATTTATTATTACGTCGTGTTTTTTCTAGTATATCAACTAGCCTGTGACTTAGTTTTTAAGAAGTTAGTTTCATATTAAATTACAGATAGTAAAAAAAAATCTTATCAAATATGTATATATATATAACACGTTCCATTTCTTGTACATTACGAAATTACTTATTGCCGAGTTCGAATAATCACTGTCACGATCTAGTAGATAATAACTCAACACCTGAGATAAATGGTTAACGATGGCTTTGACCTCTGCGGGCGCAAAAAATGAGAGAACGTTCATTTCTTGTATCACTTCGAATCCGTTCTTGAAAATGGTTCACAATACAAATTCTTACAGGCATAAACATCAAAACTTTGGTTTATGGCCGCTCGTTCGACCGTACGGTTTTATTTAAGGGCGTGGCCGAACATCGAGCTTTATAACAGCCTTTACAAATTGTGAATTTGCGCATTCAAAGCGTGAAAAGTGCCTTTACGCTTCAATCGGTTTTTTTTGCATTACTCTCTGATAAGTCAAAACTTTTGAGGCGTGGTTAGACTTTGAGCGGATATTTAATACAACATATGTAAATGCATTTTATTACACTTTTTTATTAGTAACACTTTTGTTAGCAACTCAGTATGGTATAACAAACCACTCATCAATATTTTATACACCATTCAATTCCAAAAAAATTGTTATAGTGTAAACGATTTTTGAATTGGATTAAAGAACTGCTCTACTAATTTAATAGGAATATTGTAAAAGCGATCACAAAAATTAAACCTTCTATGTTTATGGTGTACTCTTATCAGATCAGGATACTTTGAATGATACCAAAATTTGGTAGTTCAATCTGATACTAATTTCCATCAAATTGAATCTACTTAGGTTATCATTTGTGAGAAAAGATAAGTGAAAACTTAAAAAAATAACACTTTTTAGGCAGCAAATTAAAGATGTAAACACGTCTTCTTAGCTGTTAAATATTTCAGGACACATCGAGTATTGTCCTTTTTTTAATTATTCCGTGAAAAATATTTTTTTTTCGGTCAGATATTATCAGCAATAGGACGTTCACTGCGGGACACTAGCCTCACATATGAATTATCTATAAGGCAGATTCGAATTTCGATCTAGCTTCTTACGACCATAAGACTTGTACACCACGCTTGCTGGTCCGTGGACTACAGTCTATAACCTTGAGGTCCCATCGGCTACCAGTTATTTGCGCTACGTAGCCTGCCTACTGCCCACCAATGGTCGCGGGGCTATAATGGTAACTTTTGTTCGTCGTACTGTAGAGGACGTGCAATGATAAACATAAAATCAAATATTGATAATTTTTTATATAAATTTGCAATTAGCCGATAAACGCCCACTGCTTGGGATAGGCCTTACTCAAAGATCGTCGCAATAACCGATCTTGCACACAAATACATGAAATGTGTGTACAATCCGCTACCACTAATACTGAAAGTATTAGCGCACTAATATCAGTGACCTAAGGGCGGTAATGGCTTGTCACTAAACGTACACGCGTTGGAACGACGCAACGCTGTGTAAATCAGTGTTAAAATCGAGAAATTGCTATGCGAGTCGATATCGACTTTTTAAACCGATTACACGGTGCCATCGCGAGCAAATTTAAGTCCATTTTAACGCTCTTGCTTTTTATTTTGATAATAATTTAAGCGATTGAAATTAAATTATCGACGTACTGAAACGTTGAAGATTTGGGGGAGCGAAAAAGGACAGCGCTATATCGTTTGAACGATCCAAACGACTGTTGGTTTTATGTTACACGAAAAAATATGCTTCGATTAGCAAGAATGGTTTTTTATTTATATTACCAACAGAGCGATGGTTTATTGTTGTAAAATTATATATTATTAATAAAAAGAATGAAAGTATAGCCTATCCAAAAGTCATTGGTTTAAAAAAAAAAAACAAATAATGTAATGTTAATATAGTAATCCAGAGCGTTTTAAAATTCGGACAGCGAACTATTAAAATTAATTATCGTTTACCATCTGTCTTTGCAAATTTTGTATTGCCAGAAGTTATCGACTTGTCGCATCCTAATATAATAGATAAATTAATATAATTTAGTAATCTAGTATCACTTTATACACGAATCATACTGATTTGATATAGGTGTAATAACTTAAGCTTTGGTTGATAAACGCGCTGTGGATTCATTCCTTTAAAGCTTTTGCACCTATAACCAATCACCCTATATATTGTTACTGTATTTGCCAGGCAAAACTAATTTAAATGTAACACTGCCAGTAATAGATCTCCCAGAAGACTTCTTAGGTGGTTATACCATAATTGTCACGCTTAGCAGGCGGGTTGGTGATTGGAGTGTGGTATTATGCAAAGCAGAGGACGCTGCTGTCCATCCTCTAGAATTTTTTTGTAAGCAAAGGCTATCCTATATAATTATTGCGCAAAGTGTGAATTATGTAAGATTGTATACCAGGAATCGGACTTGCGACCTGCGCATGAAAATCGCAGTCCTCAACCACTGGGCCCAACTGCTTATATTCTATATGTATAATGATAACGAAATAAAGATGTGTTAATATCTTTTTACACCTTTCTCCACGTCTTTATATGCTGTTATTTCGTTTTTGTTTATTTATTTATAGAACACACAAATGATGCAAATAACAGATGGCCACTGGAGGCTTAAGGCTCTGGAGTAAAGACCACGACCAGGAAGCACGGAGTACCACAGACTACTTCTAATAGGCTCATATTCAGACCAATCTACGGCTGATACGATTATAATAAGTTACAATATTTTTGATCATAACATCTTTCCATATATAAACCCACAAGGTGCTCACATAAAACAAATGTTTTTAACTCAATAATTACATCTGTAATCAAAATTCGAAGCGTATTATTTTATCACTATAAATAATTTAGTGTTACCATAAATCTATCCTATTTACATCTGTCCTTATTTTTTACGATAGCAACCCCGGAGACGAGGGTCGAGTATAATTGAGTTAGCAGTAATTAAAAGTTGGAACGGTTCTATTCGATGGATACGTCTGCCCGGACCATTGATTGATGGTATGCACGCCCCCACTTGTAATCTCCTTTTTTTTACAAAAGAACATTCACATATATTATAAATATTACTAGATGAGTTTCGTTCAAAGCCTTATCATAAATTAATACGTGGCTGTACGAAATTAGTTCAGAAATATTTAATTAATGTAGTTAAATATTCGTATAACTTTTAAAAGATTCTTCCTCATCATTTCTCAAGTAGTACACCCACTGTTGGACATAGGTCTTCCTCATAGATTTTTAATAAAAACGATTGAAAGGTGCCCGCGTTAAACGTTATCCGGCGATCTGTTTTGGAGACTATGTGACTTATGTGACCACCGATACTTCGAATTGCCAATTTCCTTGGTTAAGAAATAGTATGTGTGTTATAAAATTTAATTTCTTAATGAAGCAAAAGAGACAAAATGGATATTTAACAAACTGATACAGTACCCGACATTTGATTTAGAACATCGCCTTACTAAACTTTAATAGTATATAATATATCAATATAGGCTAGTTAAAGGTAAAAGTGATAATGAAGGAACAGTCCGTGGACATATTTTTCAGCCAGTAGTTAATACCTGTCCCTGTAATAAACATGCAGCGCCTGAAACTTAAATCGAACCGTGAAATGCGCAGTTTTTAATAGTCATTAAATTTTCAGAAAAGTTTCTATTTTTTCCGAATTACGTCGGCGACAAATGTACATATCTAGCGTATATTGTTACGACAATTAAGGAAGTCAATATTGTTGATGATAACGTATAATTAACCAATAAAATTGACCTCTTCGCTTCAGTGTTCTCTAGTTTTTTTAAAAAAAAAACTGCACAATATAACTGCAATTTGCTAGTCTTTAGGAAATATATACGTAATACATATTTTTTTAAGAAGTCTGTAGAAATTAATGTGAGGGAGGAAAAGTCGTCGTCTTATACTGAAACTTTCTTAGCGAAACTCTGACACATTAGCGTCCTATCTCATCAAGATACCTGTAAAGTAACTTCACATAGTGTGCCCATAAGCAAACACCTTCGAGCTGCCATACAGGGAATCTCCTTTCAAGGCGTATATCTTATTCATGCGTGAGACGATGCCAACAGAATAGGCTGATAAAGCCGGCCATTGACGCTCCGTTTACGCGATTGATTTACAGCGGGATTACACTCGTATTAAAATTGCAGTCGAACGCAATTACCGCGATCCGATTTGAATTATTTTATGTTTTGTCGTCTTACAGCTTATTGGGATTTATTTAAGTATTTGCGTAGCTTACAGCTCGTTAAGGTGGCTCTTATTCTCATAACCAGTTTGACAGATATCGCTAATATATTTACAACCAATAAAGATTTTATCGATTTCGTAAATTGTGAAATTTAATGTAATTTTATTCAACCTGTTATGATACATAAAAGCATCATGAAAAGTTTTTCAACAATCTGTTTTTTTTAATTAATTTTAATACCAGCAAAGTGTTTAGATATGAAAAATAATATTTTAAGCAACAATTTAGATAACTATATTTATGAATAATAAATTGAACAGCGTTCCGGGAATAAAATAAACGTAGAGTGAACAGAACGCTTTAAGGACAAGTGGGAATGCAGTAAACTTACCGGCACGGCATAGGATAGATCCTTATTGTATTTAAGACTGCTTTAGTATACATAGGCATAGCATTTGAAATTCCTAACAGAATAGAGAGATTTGCGTGAAAGGTGAAAAGCATGACTACAATAGCTCGGGTCTTTTGATATCCGCCTACATTAACAAGCTAAGCAAACGTTTATAATGGGGTTTGCTACAATTTACTATTATCTGAATTTAATTGTTTTCTTTACGAGAAAAAAATCTTTTATTTGCCATAAATTGACGAGATAAATTTATCATTAAAATGATGACTATAAAATGACCGGTCTTGGGTTCCCCGCATGTAGAAACTTCCAGCTACCTTTACTATGTCGTCGGTCATGGGGTTCCTGGTAGCTACTCGAAAGCCTTTCACCACAACGGCCGTCTATTGCACAAGATGCTTTGCCTGATAGTTAATAAATGTTGGCATATTTAACAATGAATTTTGAATTGGGTAATTATTATTGTGTTGGTTAACCAAAAAGTGATTCTTTTGGTCATCAAACGCAAGTGCAGGAGCATAAATAGAGGCCTTCTATGAAAACTTTTTAATATTAATAAATCTCTTAATTTCTATTTTTTGGATTTAAGGTCTTTTTTCCTTCGGTTGTTTAGCTATAGCGATCGACTCGTTAACAACTCGCCTCAGTTCTCTCTTTTTAAGGAGATATCTGTGACCATCGGAGTTCCAACGGTGATAAGATTTATATACAAAATCGCATATACAAACTGTGTGAATAATTTGGCGTTTTTGTATGTACATTTTTTTTTAAATATACTGGTGATTGGTTATAGGTATAAAACCTATCAATGGGTGAATGTTTACCTCATTCCTTAGCAATATGTTCAAAAGCTTTAACGTCTTTTTCAAAAAGCATATATAAAGCGATCTCTCTTAAATGTGTGTTCATTAATTTAGTTTTTCAATTGGAATGCGACACCCTAATAACTTCTGGCAATAAAGTCGACAGGGACAGATAGTAAACAATAATTAAGTAAGAAAAGGACCAATATTTAGCCACTTCCGCACATGTAGTGGTAGTCGTGCAATGAAATGCAACGCCCGCCAGCCCGCTGATAAATGCGTATGCGGCAAACAATGCGAATCACACAACCGCCACCGCCAAATTACTCAACACGTGTTTCACCCTTCCACGGGGCATCTTCAGGAGTTATGTTACACCGATTAGTGCCAAACACAGACTGTGTGTTATTATACACAGACTGTGTCTAAATATTGGTCTTTTTCTTACTTAGGATGGACTTCCGCGAGGTAACGCCTGATTCCATTAAATAACAATAATTAACTTTAATATGTAGTTATTCGAATTTTGAAAACAATTTTTCTTACTCACGCTGTTTATTATTTCTGAAACCATTGATTTTTGGATAAGGTGTACAATATACTTTAATTCTTTCTTTTACTCCTATTTAGGATTATGGTTATCTGTCTTAATTATATTAAAAGCTAATATCAATGTTTATTTTATGTATCAATCAACTCGTATGCCAGCATATTATTGAGATAATTAACGTAAAGCCGAGCAAAGAGGTTCGAAATATCATCAAGAATCATATAAGCTAAATAATTTTAAAAAAATTCTCACCGAACTTGATGCCTAAAGATCCGGTCACAAATATTTACATTTATTTTTAACGCTCCGTATATAAAGCTTTAAAAATATTTACACAGGCAAAATACACGAGTAATACACTCTGAGAGGGAAATAAAAATTTACGTAAAATAATTCAATTAACATCAAAAATAAAAAGGCCGTATAAACTTACGGCCAGGGAATATCTGAAGTGTCTTATGTCCTCCATTAAGCGGGCAGCAAGTTGATGATAAAAATTAATAACTTCATAAAAGTAAAAGCAACTCGAAGATTGTCTGTTTGCGAAGGAATCCCATTTTATGTATACTGACATTTTTTTAAAAATTTGCTTATAACTTGACCGATCACTTTCAATCGCGTGGATTGGCAATATAAAAACGTATTTTCTCAGGGTCCTTTGCATTAAATAGAGATGGACCTCCTACTATACTTGCTAACGGCTCTCTTTTTATTGCATTTTCGTTCATCTTGTCCGACCAGCCTTATCTAAACAAATTTGAAATGATCCTATTAATATTACCTTGGGAGCTCATTCTACATATTAACAATTTTCTGGTCTTAAAAGACCTAAATTCTTTAGCAGGTCAAAAATAGTTTTCTCTGATATTTCTTCTATAGATATTTCAATAAATTCAATAAGTAACTTAGAGCGCCCAAATAATGAAAATTTTATAATATTTCAAAGGATTTTTAGTTAGTTCTTAACGGTTTTTTTCTTAAGATATGCCCTTGTCAAACATTGAAACTAACGAGTCTCTGGAGTTTTAAGCAAATAAACATTTCAATTAGAAAAAAAATAATCATAGTTGTCGGTTCAAAAAAACACACTTTGATTAAGTGAAAAGAATGATGACGTAGTTTTAGAGACTCCAGATTAAACATCTAAAGGATGCTATAAAAAACATCTGTGGATGCCTTTCTAGATGAGTCTGTTTTACCTCTGATCAGAAACGAGGTCTCTGCGGGCCTTATCGTCAGGCTACATACGCTCAACTATGCCATGGCTCTCCATGTTCAGTTATGCTCGTGATTTGTCTACGAAATCAAAAGCTAAAATAAGAAACCGCCATAGTTCAGGGAATAGGCAAGTTTGTAAGTAGAAGTGGAGACCACAGTCCGACATGTGCATGGCAAGATGTCCACCTACAAGGAGGAAAGACCATTTTGTTACTTCATTTTCATCATTCTATAGAAAATCTATAGAGGAGGTACATGTCCAGTAGTGGATGTACTATTGGTGAAATGATGTTGATGATAACTGGAATAGGTCAAAATGACGAGTTATAAGCAAAAAATGTGCATAGTAAACAAATGTATGTTTTATCGTGAAACCATAAACAAAGTTTCAAAGTTCAAATTGAATCAGTCTTATTATACACTTTCGTAAATACTTCCTTTTTAATTATTGAGACTCTAGTTATTGCATTAAACCACTCACGAATTGGTTTTTTGTGGTAAATTAGCTGTTTTTATGAAATTCCTGTTTTTAAATGTTCTTCGCTTTTACTGCAGCGCCGGGCATTTATTTTGCACTCCAGAAATATTAGTCTTTTATTTAACAGTCACTGATAGATAAGGACAACGTTATGTTAAACTGAATACAGTCTACATAGCTTTAATGCCAAATGTGCCAAATCAATCGCCGAACCCTGTAGCTCTTTTAGCCATAATATCTAAGTATACTGTTATACGTTTTAGTACCACTTCGTTTAGTACACTTTGTACATAGCAAGTTATTAAATAAGCCGATAACGTGAATAAAATATACGTGTTCATTGTTTGCGCTCCTGTACGTAGTTTTTATTTTTTATTTAAACTTTTAAGAAAATTGAAAAAATTTACTACAAAAGGTTTTCTTCAAAACTCTATCTCCTATATTATAGAAGTCATTGCTATAAGTTTTAGGACTATACTTGTAAAATTGCAATTTCAACTAAAGCTTAAAACAAACTTGGACATTTTATACAGATTGTTTTTGGTTTATATCTCTCCTAATATATTCATAATTTATAACTCATTAGACTTGAAACTAGTTTTTAGAATAATTTTGAAACTTTAATCATCATATATACTAAATTGTGCATTTAAGGAGATATAGCAATTTTAAAATAGGAATTAATATCTTTTAAGTAACGTGTATATTCTGTATTGACTAGAACTGTCTGTAGTTTCGAAGTTGATCGTACAGTATATGTAGCCTTGCCTTGTCGTAAGACGATGGATGCCGGTCGCTTTCAATCAGTCTTATTGCAAATTTATGGAGTAAACCTATTGAGCAGTGAACATCCTGTGTTTTAAATGATAATTATAATATAATGCATCAGTTTTGTCGACAATTACGGCTTCGATCCCGGGACAAATATTTGTTGACTGGTTAGTTCAAATGTTTGTAATGACAAGTTTTATACAATTTAATTACCAATAATATGATGCTGTTTACGGTAGCGAATCTGTGTGTATAAAGATACCTTTATTGGTTTAATATTAGTTACAGTGTAGAAGATGTTGCAGATGATATACGGTCAGTTTATAACAACTCGGTAATGCTTTTAGTTTGCCGTATGCACCTTGGGGTTCAAGCGACTCTGTTCGGAGACATTTAGCGAGCGATGCCTCCTTCAGACACATAACGTTATTCTTGGAATAGTGGAAAATGTGAAAAATATTTTGTATGCGGACAAATTTGCAATAACGTAAGATTTTTATGCACGACTTTTATACCTAATAATACACCTTTTTTTTATACAGAGAGCTTTCTTAGGGAGAAGTTTAAAAAGGCATTATCGTTATTATGCTAGCAATGGGAAATCCACAGCTGGATATTCGCCTCCTCTATAAATTCTCAATAAGACCACGCTAAGAAGCGGAATAAATCCATCGTCTTCCGATGACTTTAACACTGACATCTGTTCACCTTGAGAGTAAACGTCCTGTGCTACATTTTCCTCTCCGAAATAATCACACTGCTTCTTCAATTTTTTAATACGCTGGTCTATATCTGTTACATTCGTTCGTCTTATGAAATTTTTCTGATTTAAAAAATATAGTGACTATTGCTATAATACTAATTTGTGACTTCGTAGTGAAATTCGCACAGTAGACGACAGATCACTTTGAACTTCGTGCGTTTGACAGTGTTCGCGCTCTAAATTTATATTGTTTGTATTATCGGCCACACAATCTATTTTTTTGCACATTTAATCAATAAACAAAGGGATCACTCGGAAATATGTTACATTAATTTATTTCATCTATTAGTATACGATCATTAACTTTTAGCAATACAAAGTCTAATGGGACAGCTAGATATGTTATTAAAATTCTGTTTTAATATAATAATTTTAAAATGGAATGCGTTGAAGCCTTTATATATTTTCGCCGTAATTATATCGAAATTTCTTTTTTTATTATTTCAAAAAAAAAAGAGTCTCATTCCTTATAAAACCTATGTATAACATAACTAAAGAAATTCCTTTTTATTATATGAACATACACAGACGAATTCGATATCCTTGTTTACTGTTATTACAGCATTTTGCCCTATACGCGGGTTTAATGATACACGTCATTAAATCGACAGCCTTCGTTATTCCACAATCGTAATGAATTTAGCTGTTTACCCGGCCCGGGATTCGAACCCCGTTAAAGGCGCTAATTCGTATAACGTAATGTATTTTATGATGTGGCGACTAAAATGTCTTTAGAAGTAACAGACACGGCTTTGCATGTTTATTTGTGAACGCGAAACGCAACTGAAATAAACATCAAACGGTTTTCAATTTTGTTGTCTACATTTGGATTTAAGATCTCCTTTTTTGGTGAATTTGACAGTGGCATTTTCTTTTTCTCATTCTTTTTTTCCATAGAAAGATTTTCTTGTGAACTAATCTCGTAAAATATTTATATGTATATATTTTTGAATATTTTTGATATATTGACTTTTATAAATCCTCTGGTGAAGAATAAAAAAGTTGGGTTTGGTGAAGAAAAAAAAACAAAACAGTTCACTCATCATCAGTATTTTACACTGGACTATTGACTACGTTCACAACGTGATATAGCCTTCCCCCATAAATTTCTAATAGGACCAATAGAAAGCGGCCTGCATCTTAAGTCTTGAAACGACTTTAAAATTTCATCTATCTACTTTGTGGGACATACTACGCTTGCCGCTCCGTGGTTACTGTTAATACTGTAGGAATAGTTTCAGGCTATTAAGTTACAATAAAAATCAATAAATCTTTCTTAAAATAGGCGTTAACATGCACTTTTAAATCGCCTACTATTTTAACATTATAAAAAAATTGCACAGGCAGTCCGTGAGAAAGCTACCACCGGCATTATTATTAATCGTAACCAGATTTTAGGTATATTATGGAGAAATAATCCTACAATCTATTTTTGAAATTTATAACTGATGAATGTTTTTCCAGTCTCCATTTGAAGCGTTTGCCCTTAATCAAACAATAGCGTCTACGACGACGAAAGAGCTCGACATAGAACTTAGATACAATCACATCATAGTAGAGATTTTCAGTGATAGTTGAATGATGCATTTTTGCCCTCTGAAACTAACTCCGCAAAAATATTGATGATACTAAAAGGATAAAAAGTAAATATGGTAAGTTGAAGATGTATCCGCAGACACAGTGTCCACAATGTGAAACGATCATTCGCTGGCTAGAGGTTGGAAAAAGCCTATGCATTGTAGTGTGTAGCTAGTGTAGCATGTGTATATATGTATACTTGTAAAACATTACTGTCTTTTTTGGTTATTTAATAAATAGTTATTTTATTTTTTTATTATGTTCGTATCCAGGTAAATGTAATGTTAGACGGGTACTCAGCGTAACGTTATATATACATATAAACAAAAAAAAAATAAATAAATACAAAAAATATATAGACAAAATCACATCACAGCGATGATTTTTAGTGATCACCAAATAACTAAATAAATAATACAAATGACCTGAGTCGAGATTGTTGATCAAGCTTTTGAGTTTAGATGCAGAGAGTACTCTTCCATTTTAAACTTTCTGAAAGAAGCTGTGAATTTCAGCGCGAAAACAGCGTTTGT
The DNA here is from genome assembly GCF_028537555.1 of Battus philenor. NCBI lineage: Eukaryota > Metazoa > Arthropoda > Insecta > Lepidoptera > Papilionidae > Battus > Battus philenor. The sequence goes on along the minus strand of NW_027181683.1, from coordinate 9,510,509 downwards.
AAAACAAAAGTTTCCTACATTTGGGTTATTATCGTCATCATTTCAGTCACACGATGTCCAAAGCTGAACATAGGCTTTCTTTGTAGATTTATTTGTCGAATCTTTTCAGGGCCTCTCTATCATCTTGTGGGCGGACCTCACACGCCGCGTGTGTCGATCGATGATCTTCACCTAAGAACTTTAAGGCCTAAGTGTCAATCCCCTGATTCGATCTTCTGTAGAAATCCATATAGCTTTCTCTATGTCTCTTTGAGCGACTTTGAACTTCTCAACAAAGCTCACAACGTATATACGCGTATCACAGTGTATCATTCGCGGATTGATAAATGAGATCAAAGTTAGGAAGTTTGTCTGCGATATTTTTGTCAAATAGGAAAAGTACGTGTTTTCGCAATTGTCTCCACCATTGGCAACACTTCACATTTTATTTCCAAATTTATCTTTCGGTTTAAATCTGTGAGTCAGTTCTGTGGGTTAGCGTAGCTCATGGCACGAACATTTGGCGAGCAGCGCCCGCTCTGTAAATATTTACTGTGACTCACGTCGCGGCGGTCCGTTGCCTAAAATGCCGCACCGTACATTTATTTTATTTGTTCATAAAAATTGATCAATAAATATGTATTTTTTTTGATTACGTAAATAAATATTCAACGGTGACTGCGTCAAAGGATTTTTAGCGCTGTTGATATATAAGAAAAAAAATGTCTTTGAAGTCAATTTGATGTTTTACCGATGTTGGACTTGTTTACAAGTGATTTATATTGGTGTCTGGAATATTTTACCAAAGACACTGTTGATAGAAAATATAAAATTATTTATATTTTGTAATAGAAAATCTTATGGTAGACGGATCTATGTTTTAAGTTTTTAATAATAAATTTAGGATCACATTAAAATTAATAAAAATCAATATAAATTTACGTCTATTAATTTATTTTTTGCGTAATATTTTAAATACGTGTGTAATAAATAAATAAATAGGCGTGGAAGCCTGTAGCTGCTAGCGGTTATTTCTGGAAAATAACTCTTCAGAATCCGAGGTATAAAAAAAATAATTAATTTGATCTAGAAAAACCCTAAGAGAGTTAAAAATGAAGTTATAACAAGCTAAGCTATTAAAATGTCACATTGTAACTGTTATTGTAAAGTTTATATTGCAACATTTTAGCGCTCGTCCAATAAACGAAGCACTGATGTTTATGAAGTTTTATAACCGGGCGGCGATCACGTAAGTGATCCGTCAATGTTCGTATGTAGGTTTACCTTTAAAACCTCTCCCCACATTGTTCCCTTAACTGCCTTTTTGTTAGCATCTTCAACGATTAGATATATCTACATCGTGTACTGGCGTTGCTTTGAATATATTATATCTAATAGTTACTACAAACTACTGTGTATATGGTACCGTCATTTTAGACTTTAAAAGCATGCTCTTTTAATAAAATCGTCTCTGATTGTAATAAAGTGTGAATTGGTAAAGAGGTTCGTAAACATCGATGTTGAATATGCTGTTAGTGGAATATTGCTTTTTTTCACTGCGTCCATCTACAACACAAAAGAAACATAAAATTTACATGCAAGGTGAGCGCATATTTTAATTATTTTTCTTTTCACTTCATCGAATTCTTTTGTTCGAATAAAACACACTTGACTCTTTGTCTTAACACGTATGTGAGACATGATCCTTCTTCCGTATTTAAAATAAGAATCTTGAATCGGACACGTAATAACATAAACAAAGAAATAAAGACATGTTTACAGGTAATTCTATACTTGATGATTGATGATTTATTTCTATCTCCCCAAGAGGGGGCGTTCACAGTATATCCCCATCCCGAGCGGTCTTGAGCTGCGCGCTTTACTTCGTTCCATGTCATTCCAACTGCCTTCACTTCTGCAGTGATCGTCCGCCGCCACATTTGCTTTGGGCGGTGACGTCTTCGCTTTCCTTGAATTCTTTTTCCTTTAATTCTATACTTACACATGTTATATGACCTAGGCATAGATTAGATAATTCTAGCCTTTAAGTGGCCGGCAACGATTACTTACATTTTGTATAAATACAATACTTACAGTTTTCACACTTGCTGGGTCGATACACCCACTGCTTACTGTATTTACTTTTACACCATGTTTTATGTTATTACTGTTACAGCGTGTGTAAATGCGCCACTAGAAGATCAATAACATCAGCGATGTGATGTGATTTGCACCACATTATGATGAGTCAATTATAATTCACGACAGTAAAAAACAAACTGTTTTGTTCTTAATGACTTCTGGTAACCTATATATGTTCAATTTGCGACTTTGATGACTATATTGTTTTTCTTTCTTTTCAATGACTCTTTCAGACAAAAGAGAAAAGAACTATTCCCGTACGTATTCTCTTATAAATAATTAAGTTGTCATTTAATACAAATAATTATGAGTACATCGCTAATACAAAGGTTAAGAGAAAAGTTTGTAGAGGGAATTCTTGGGAATCTGCATATGATTTTTAAAAGGTACACAACCCATACACAATGTTTTTAGCGTACTCTCTTTTAATAGGGACCTGTTCTATTGGTCATCGTAATATTTATATTAGTTTGATATATAGATCGTAATATAGATATGACTTGGTAAAGTTTGAGGGTTACTAGAATTTGTCTTGATAGTTTAAGCATTGGTCTCTTGAGCTTGTTTTAGATCATCATCATTACTTCAGCGCTAGGATATCCACTTCTGAGCATAAACCTCGTCTATAAATTTCCAATATGAGCGGTCGGTAGCGGCCTGCTACGAGGTCCGATGACCTTAATAAAGTCTTCTCTCCACCTGTAAAGTGTGGAAGTGGTGGAAGTTCTACGCTGAGCTGAATATTAAAGCCTCAATGGCTATCAGTTCTGCGAGCCCCTACATGACCAGCTCACTGCTCGTTTTACTTATTTATGACTAGAACTTAAACATTGCATCTAAGACATTTAATAAGAAGTATATAAATGAATTACTGGATAATACTTTATAGGCAAATATAATATATTTACTAGCAAAACTTAAGAACGGCTATACCAATTTCGGTATTTTTTAAATATTTTTTAAGTCGAATCATATGTTTATATGGAGAGTAAAAACAACTCCTTTTCTTTTTCCATAAATACAACAAGATATTTAAAAGCACCTATCTCAAACAGTCAAATATTTAAAGTTAATCGAAACCAAAAAAATAGAAGCAAGTTATGATATTTTCTTAAAAAAAAACGTAAAATACGAGTAGCATTACAATTAAAATGTAATTACATTATAAATAAAAATGGTTTATTTTGCATGTAATCGTTACATTAAATAAAAAGATAAATGAAATGATTGTATTGAAATATTTTTTTTATATATCTTGATTAAACGATACAATGGCATTAGATTAGGTTAAAACTTTTAACCGTCCGAAGTTTGTAAAATTCAGGATTATTGTTTAAAGGTATCAAAAATCAAGCAGTTAATGTAAAAGCCATTTGTCAGCAAAAAGCTTTAAAGTTTTTACACCTATTTCTGATCGCAATGTACATGTAAGTGATCACTCGGAAATATGTGGGCAGCACAGGACCAGTCATCGTGGCGATCTTTTGGGGGTTTTGGTTTTGGACCTTGCACTAGGTGTACATCGGTTAAAAAAAAGAAGCATTGTGACAGGCCTAAAAATACGTATAGTAAATATATGTAAGTAGTGAATTTATTCCCTCTTTAAAACTTTTATCATCATGTATACGGAAGTATAATAATAAAATAGAACCGATACAAAGTATTAAAAGAAATAGCTTTTTCAAAACTTCAAAATTAAGAATACACTATTCAGTGGCTTCAAACAAATGTGAGTAGATCAAAGAAATATTTGTGGTTAGAAGCGGTGCAAGCTAACTAACACAGCCCTCTGTCACGACTGCGCAAACAAAACATCAAGTCATTCTCACTAACAACCCGTAGAGTTAATGTTGTCTTAGAACAGGATATATTGATCAAACTTTATCTACGCATAGAACCTCCCACATAAACATGTTTGTTTACTTTTTTATACTCGTTTAAGTACAGGGTGATTGTATATAGCTATAAGAGCTTTGGGAGGTGAATAAATAGCTCATTTATCAGCAAAAAGCTTTAAAGTTTTTTCATATAATTCCAATGAATATGTATAAAGTGATCACTGTAAAATATGTTACATTAACCTCTGGCAAAGTCTGCGGGGACAAATTGTAAACAGTAATTAGTTTTAATATAAAACAATCAGAATTTTGAAAACGCTTTTTACGTATTAGTAATTTTATTATTTATGAAATTATTAGTTTTCGGATAAGGTGTACTATACAAATTAACAGCAAATGAGCTATACATTCTTCCCTTTAAAGCTTTTACATTTACTTCTTTCAACCTGTATGCATTAGTATACGCACGAGTACGTATCTTTCGTTTGTGTATATATGCTAGTATATATATTATGTATATATATATATAGATATATGTATGTATATATATATATATATATATATATATATAGTATTCGATTAAGCTAAAGTACAGCCTTCCCAGCGAAAATTCAAGCATTCGATAGGGGACGGCTTAGTTGCACCATGGTTATTTCGTATGGAGCAAGACTTTGGCAGACACAGGAATAGTAACCCACAATTCAAGTTTATTAACTCATAAGGCCCGTGCCGATGTTTCAAGATAACCTTCTAACTAAACAGATCTTGTAGAAATAACCAAATGCGTATATACGTTAGATATATAACTATTTTTTGAGAATTAGTTATATAGGATTGCCACTGATCACAAACAAGTTTCCAGAAGATGTGCAGCAGCGTCCTTTTGCTTGTCATAATACTGCAATGCGATCGCTAAGCCGCCCGCCAAGTTTGGCAGTTATAGCATATCTCCACATAGATTTAAGTATGAAAAGGACCAATATTTAGCTTTTACACGGTGTAACATAGCTCCTGAAGATGCCCCGTGGAGAGGTGAAACACGTGTTGAGTGATTTGGTGGTGGCGGTTGTGTGATTCGCATTGTTTGCCTCAGCGGGCTGGCGGGCGGTGCATTTCATTGCACGACTACACTGCACTGCATGTGCGGAAGTGGCTAAATATTGGTCCTTTTCTTACTTAGGATGGACTTCCGCGAAGTAACGCCTGATTCCATTAAATACTCCACATAGATTTATTAGGGGGAGGTCTATGCCTTGCAGTGAGCCTCTATAAGCTGAAACGGTGATACACAAAGGTGAAGGTGGGGGTTGCAGACCACCAATTAGACATATAGCAGAGTGATGTATCTACTTATTTCACTGAATTCTTTACTATAGGATATTATTATCTTCTAAGGATTTTCTAAAGCCGTCGTTGAGTAGTGTCAAAATTATATAGTTTATATTGTCTTTTGAAGTTCTATATTCGAAATATCCGTTGAAATGAAATCAAAATTATTGTATTCATTAATTTAATGTAAATAGTGAACATTTTCTTTGCTAACTTTTAATTTATGTTAAATATTTTGATCCAAAATTATCTGTTGTGAGAATCAGCGACTTCTTTAGAAACTATACCTTAAAAACAAAATGTCCAAATTTTTAAATGTAATAAATTCACAAAAAAAACTATCAACTGTCATTGAAAACATTAAAATTAATTATAACTCCTAAAGAATGCGTTTGATTTAAAATAATCAAACATCTTTCAAAGAAACCCATAAAGTATAATTGAAAGAGATAAACTAAAAACATTTAAAAAAAAGAATCGAATTCCTCGGCAATATATTAGAGTAACAAGTTATTATATATAACTAAATATAATTTACATCGCAGGCGAGTCGAAACCTAATAATGGAAGCGAAAAATCCAACAAGGACAGGCAATTAGCATAAACATGATTAATAATTTAGGATTATTGCCAATTCAAATTGACATTCGACAATGCTAGATAAACATCTAGAGAATTATTGTGGAATTATTCAACGACTTAGGAAATAATATTCGAAAGAGCAACGGACGAGTATGGAACGCGTATTTCTAGATGAATATAAATATAGGCTGGCTGTTATCTCGACGGGCATGTATTATACGAAATGAGATTCGAAGATATTTTAAATACGTTTAATAGAATGATTTACATTTTTGATGCTAGTTTAAGTATTTGAATAACTTTAGTTTCGACTACTGAAGTAGGAACTATAAAACTTTTAAAGACAATTAACGTCGGACGGTATACAGTTTTAGTCACTTATTATTTTATATTGGGTAAAAACATCCTAAAAATTTGGTTCTGAATGCTTTAAAATTACTACCTAATTAATTTTAAGATACTGGCGTTTGCATTACGTTTTAAACTTTTTTTGAATTGTCAGAAGAACAGCCTTGTGTGAGGAGAGAAGTGACCGGTGATCATCATTTTGGCTGTAGTAAGTTTACTATTGCATATATGCCGCCTCCATATTTTTCTTATAAGGCTGATAAAAAGCAGCCTGCTATGTCTTCCCCCGAGCTTAACAAAGTCGACTGCCAACCTTGAGAGAACATCCTTCGCTGCGCTGGGTCGTGGTTTCCACTACAGAACTTTAAGGCTTTAGCAATCGTCGGTTCCGTGCGCTATTTATTTCCCTAACTGTTTATTGCCTAAATAAAAAAGTACAATAAGTAAAATTATGTCCTTAGTTTAAATTATCACACGGTTAAAACAAAAAATAAACGGTTATCGGCTGATATCTAGTTTTTTTATTTAATCTTTTTACCATTTTTTCAAACAATTTTTCGTAAAAGTGACTCGTATGAGAGTTGGATGCAATAAATTGTTTATAATTATTTATGAAATTATAGGCTATATAATCGTACAGCCACATCATGCACCGTCAAATGCCACGGTAACTATATTTATTTGCATCATACATTTAGATGAATATATTGAAAATACAAATTATTAGTCTTTTATAAATTCAAAACAAACTTTAAACGATAATCATAAATTATAAGAAGGCAAATTTTGGAATAGTAAAATGAAAGATAAAAAAAAGATAAGGACAAATGTCAACGTGGTAAAACCGCTTTAAAGTTGTATTAGTATGAATTTAATTAAATAACATGTTTTAGTACTAACTACAACTACAACCACATGGATGTTTAGTTGTAAGTCTCTGCAAAAGTATGTTTAAATATAAGAAAAACGTATCATGTCATGAATTATCGGAGGTTCCATAATTGATTTTGATTTTATTGGCGCCTAAGATGGACTGTAAACTGTGCTAAGGTTGATTAATGAGTCTAACGCAAAAAGATAAAGTTAAGAAAACGCTGTTCAAAGAGACATTTATCAGATGGATAGAAAGGCAATAGATCAAAGCGTATTTTAGCCATAGCGTTTTTGTATGTTCCAGTTTTTAATGGGTGTTAGTGAAGTTCATTGGGTTTTGGGATATTCTCCTTAGAGCAAGAATGCCTATTCAGGGAGTGCACCACCTCCTTAGACGAATATATGCAACCTTCAGAGATCAGTCGAAGGGTGATAAACGCGTGGGCTGTGTACGGCGATCACACTATCGCAAAGAAAGGAAATCAAGCCATAAATATCAATCCAATCCAACGCCAATGTAAAAGTGTAACTATTTATATAGTATTATTGTCATTTTTATACTCTTACCCTAGTCTTATTTTTTGGAAAGAGATATGAACCTTCCTGTTTTAACCATCTCTTTCTCACCTTTCACAGTTTCTCTTTTTTTCCTATTTCAACTTTTATCTACTAATCCCTTGCCGCATTTTTGTTACACGGTTTTGTGTGTATTCCATATTGCAGATGGTCGTGGTCAAATAAACCTTATTTTTTACAATGGTGTAAGTTACGGTTTTCTGTCGTGTAATACACACGACATAAATTTTACGTTTCAGCATTTTGAGAATTTGTTCAGTCTTTTGTAATGGTCAGCAAAACAATCCGTAAATCTAGGAAGTTATGAGTGACACGAATATCGTACTATTTCTTTAGACGATGTCACCAAAATACTCAAAGACTCATTTTGGGCATAAATAGCATCGTTAATACATTGATTTTAAATAGGCTTAGGACTTAGGACTTTCTGAAAATTAACTTGGATCATTTAGTATAAGTTTGATTCTACTTCTAATGTTTACAATGTGTATATTAAAGAGAAGTGAAGACATCGGAACGGCAAGTGCAGCGTCTGACGTCCACAGGCAAGGTGGACAGACGATACTGTTAAGGTTGTCGGAAGCCATTGGATGCGGGCAGATTTAACCGGTTCTATTAGAAATCTATATAGCAGGCCTATGTCCAGCAGTAAAAAACCGGTAATATTATTGTGGACAATACACACTAGGAAATAATTAATATTACAATTTATATTTTAAACATTTAAAACAGTCTTTTAACTAAAAACTTAAGGCAAATACAGCTAGATAAATCAGCGCTTTAGTACGATGAACGTAACCACGATTAAATTTAAATCGGAGTTTTTCGCATCCGACTCCGAAACCGTAAAAGGTCGTTGGTTAACCGATAGCTCTCACGAAGTGGTAGCTGTTAAAGTCTTTTAAGGGACCATTAAAGTCGAATTTGCATACAAAAACTCCCGTTTTAGCCTCTTACATACAACGCGTTAGGTTCGCTTTCTGTAAATGGACGCCGCGCCGTGCCGATACCGTGGAATAGAAAAATCATAAACCTTCGCTCTTCGGGCAATGCGATGATCAAATCAAGTAAATAAATGGATGATGAAAATGATAGGCAAAATATACTTACACCGCGTGATTGTTTATATTTGTAAAATCTTTAAATGGCTAAATAAATACCTCATTTCTTAGCAATAAGTTTTAAAGCCTTTATACCTGTTTCCAATCATCCTGTATAATGTGATCACTGTGAAATTACTTTACATTCATTGACAGTAAATAAGCTATATTTCATTCCTTTCAAGTTTTTAAGCCTATAAGGAATCACCTATAATTAAATTAGTTCCTATTTTCTGTCGACACATCATAACTTGTCAAAGACTTTACCGATTTAATTACTTTTTTTTTAATTTCCGGGAACTTTGTTAAAAGGTGTGTATATGAATTATATTGCGACAGGCAATTAACTTCCGGCAATGCAAAGTCTGTAAGGACAGTTGGTAAGGAAAAAATAATTATAATTTGTTGTTGAGAACGCTTTATCTTAGATTATTATTACTAAGATATTTATTATTTTTGACACCACTTATTAATGGAGGAGGTATTACAATATTTGATAGTAAATCATTTCTACATTCGCACCTTTAAAGCTTTTAAACCCATAACCAATCATCATGTACATAACTTGATTTTTTAATATTTTAAATGGCATTTAACAACAAAGGTTCCGATGGTTTAATATAAAATAACTCTCCTAGTGAAGTCTTTATACTCACCAAGTTATGCATACAAATACGGTTTTTATCCCTTTGAGATATAATGTTAAAGATCAAGTGATTTTACAACCCGGTGATGCGTGAATTATCATCATCGTTTTTAAACGTATCTTACATTAGTACGTACGTTCTCTGCTGAATATAGATCTCTCGCATAGATCGACAAGCGCAGTGTAGGAAAACGCTGGAAGCAGACCGCTTTCGATCTCTCTTATTTAAGATTTTAAGCGATGTGCTGTTTGTGTAAAATGCGGTGATATAGAGGAAATATAACATAATTTAAAAAACGATGCATTTGTAATTATCGAATCAATATAAAACTATTCATTAATCTAGCAAAATCACGAACTGGGGTTTTTAAGCAAGCTTTGTGTTCCAGAAAACAACGTTTAGACCAAGCGCTATCTGCGTCTCGCCTCTTCAAACAATTGGAATTTTTAAACGCCAATAGAGCAATAGATATCTATGACAAAAAATTATAATAATTCTTCTAGTGTTAATTTTCGTCGACTCTTTAGGCATGATTTTAAATTTCAAGGCCAATCCACCGCGTAATTCGAACAGCCCGTGAGATAACTATGCTACAAAACCGCTTCGAGTTAAAAAAGTTAGCGACCTCTCCGATGGAACTAATTATGTTATAGAGACTAGACTTTATACGCGTTTTACCGAGCGTAATCGATATCCGATCGATAATGGATCTAAAATCTTAGGTTCAGATATCGATTTTAAAAATACCAGTATCGATATTACGATGAGTCATAGCGCGTAAAGTTTTTGCTTCTAGGTCCTTAGTCACGGGGATAATTCTTGCAATTTTATATCAATATATCTCTAGTGCATAGCTTTTGGTGATTATAATTCGATGCGGTCATTGGCACGGACGATAGATTCTTCATTCGAATTTCGAACAGAGCTATTTTATTTTTATTGCACACCTGCTCTCCGGTCTTAGGTATCACAAAGATTTTGTTGAAACACACTAAGGAACTATTATGAATATCATCAATATTATTAATGTAATTTTCTTTCACTTTCATTTCATCATTATTTGAGACATAGGAGAACTGCTGATCATTGATTTCCAATAGGACCTGTTGGAAGCAGTTTCCAGCGTCCAACGACTTTAACAAGGTCATCACCTTATGGGGAGACGATATGCCCCGGGCTGATCCGTTGTCTCCTATCCAGAACCTCAATGTCCGTACGGCAATCTGTACAATATATGATTTGCTCATTGCCTCTTCGACTTCCCAATCCACTGAACCATGCCGGTTACTTTCGTTCATCTATGGATCACCACATTCGTGATTATAAAATAATTTCTTATAAAATAATTTCTACAAAAGCCCTGTTCGTGTCTCACTGAGCGATTAAACCGTAACCGCTTGAAAGCAGCCTGCATCCAGTGTCTGACCTTAGCAAGGTCGTCTGTCCATCTGTTTGTCCGAAGTCAAACAATAATAATTATAAAAAGTTAACTCTAATTTTAATTGAATTCATATTATCATAATTAAATAAGTCACGTCAAGTAGAGACCAGTATATTAGTTTAAATATGTATCGATGGTATTGCTTATCTAGAAAAGTTAGTAGCTGCTATAAACAGCACTCTACAATTGTGCACATAGATTTAAAAACAAAGCTACATCTTTGTCATTTATTTATTCATTAATCCGTCGTTTCAGTCCCCACTGCAAAGTATAGGCCTCCCCCAAATATTATAATTATAACAGTAGGGGATAAACCATAATCGCCACACTTGGCTCGAAGTGATCGCAGTGTGGTACTATTGTACGCAGAGAATGCTAGTGTTCATCCTCTTGAAAGTTTTGCGAGCAGAGGTAATTCTATACAATTAATGCACAAAGTATGAATTATACATTAGATTGTATTCCGGGAATCGAATTCGCGCCCTGCGATCGCAAGTCTCAGTCCTTACTGCTGAGCTACCACTGCTCAATTTATTGATTACACTTATAAATTTCTATTCATTAATAAATCGCGACATATGTAGTTATTTTTTGGAAAAATAATATACGACTTTTTATAGTGCGAGTGAGGGAAGAATGTACATATTAAAGATTAAAAAAATATTTTCATTTCATTTGTTTTTAATTAAATATAAATTTTGTAATGGCTATTTGTTGGGTGTTTAATTTATTTTTTAATTGGTTTTAATTTTTTTCGTAGACGTTCGATCGTTTAAATGAGAGAACCCGAAAGGTTTTTTAATCATGATGTCGCATTGAACAATGACATAAATAATAAATGTATAACTTGCTGTTTCAGCAAACTTTGAACAGCCGAAAGTTACTCACCTGCCGCATACAAATAGGAAAAAAATATATGCAACATACTTCAAAGTGATCACTTTTTTCAAAGTCAAAAAGTGAAATAAATTTATTTATTTTGTTATCGATAAATACAGACCGAAGCAGCTGTTAAATAGCGGCATAAATTTGCCGAACGTGAACGGACAAACGCGCGACGTTCTAAGCGATAAGTCAAACGGACAGTTTTAATAGTCACTTTATTTTTTTTGCAAGACTTCTGTAAATTATTACAAAACACAAAAAAAAGATGCATGAAATCGGTAAAGTTTTTGTTAAGTTATGGTGTGACCCAAGAAAACTGGAATTCGTATATATATATATATATATATATATATATATATATATATATATATATATATTTGTACACAGAGTACAGTTTACTCATCTTATAAAACATGTTTACGGTATTACTAAAATACGTTAATGCGATAAAAAAAAAACAAAGTAAAAAACCAAGGCCAGTATTAACCCCTAAAAATGTCAAAATTTCCTTTACATATAATTTTTGATTTTTAATATTACATATATTTACGTTAAATTAGGAGTAAAAGGAAAATAAATGCAATAAAACATATGATAATGTACTTGACCTTCATAATTAATCGTAATTACGAGTTTAATAATTATATTGATGTATTCTTATTTTAATAGTAATAATTATTTTTTTTACATGTAACTAAGAACTTATTTTTATCATAAGAACTTATTAAAAAATAGAGGTATCTGTTAGATATAATGGGGCCAGTAACAAAGCTTGATTTGCTTTCGTGTGAATATAAAAAGAATATAAGAATGTTTTAAATATGGAAAGAATGTTGATTCCCTCCATGTTTATAGTTAACAGTTTTCTTTTTAAAACTACGTAGATAAACAGAATGTGCGGCCAAGGTTAAGGAATAAGTAATGCGTGGGCCAGTTTTACAACGTCTTAACACGAAAACATCATTGTAGATGAAATTATTTGACTGATCCCGCCGTAAATACGGATTACGGAGCGTAACGTGTTTTGAATAATCTCCAACTGTCCCTCTTTCGACTTGGGCTATGAATTTTTAAATGAATCGACCGAAACTAATTCGTATTGAACGTAAGATGAATTATACTTTTATATTCGCAATATATTTAAAACAAGACAAAATACGCCAGTGGCGACATATTTGTACGATGTGGGCCTTACTAGCAGAATGATTTGTAACATTTTTACGATCGACTCTTTGAATAAATATTTCTTTAATGGCAATGTAATTATACATTGAAAGATACGGGAAAATTTATGACATTTTTTATGTCAATTTAATTAATGATTCTACATTTATGTATTTAAATAAAAATAAATCGCCTATTGTGTTGCTAAGCGTAAAACTCGGGAAAGGCTCTTTCAATTTGGCCATTTTTCACATTCACACTACAGACTAAATAAAACTGGTTGTCTTTAGCTGTCAAACATTTGGCGCCAACAAAACGTAAAATGACGTGTTAGTTTTATTTATTTATTTTTATACACACATTGTATAATGGCGGTCTTATATTTTATAAATCACTTTTTTTTTTCTAAAGTCTCACAGTATTGTAAACTAATATGTGGAAAATTTATTAAGTAGTCGTTGTTTATTATTAAGATATTAAAACAATAAATAAAGTGAGCATTTTGACAGCACAATGTCTATCACAGAGTAGCATTAACCTAACCAGATTTTAAATGATTCTATTGAAATGATGTTCGCTCTTTACTGGCTAAAATTCTTCAACAGGTTTTAAAGAGATTTTACTGTCATATCTATTACTCCTAACACCAGAGCAATAAAACTATTTCACTCTAAATCTGTTTTTAGTTGTTTCATTGACTACGTCGTAGTACTTGTTCACCTTAGTTAAGACTGCTTTTTGTATATTTGTTTCTAGCCAACAGTAAGTTTTATTAGTATTATACGTGTTAAAGTTCTTAAGAATCAGTTCGATCTTAGATACGTCACTGCCATATCCCCAGCGTTCTGGAAGCTTCGATACATTTTCGTATCCAAAATATCGAAATGCCTGAAGAGGAAAGTTTTTAATCAGTGTGTGTTGCTGTGCTTACTTACGGACTCGAGACGTGAACGCTTATAGTGGGCTTTACAAAAAGGTCCAAGGTCATGGTCAACGGAGGTAGCTATGCTAGAGTTTTGCTGCGAAATTGAATTAGAAATGAGAGAGCACCAATGTCAAAGAATTTTTTGTCTGATGTGGCAGTAGGCGGAGCATATTGCTCGTGCAACCGATGGCAGTTGATGCCGATAGATTCTCGAGTAACGCAAGCTGGTAGATGCGGCATTGGTAGCCCCCCCCCCCCTCCTCTCTAGGTGGACCGATGACATATTTAAGGTTGCGGAAAGTCACTGGACTCGATCATCGCAAAACCTATTCGTAAGATATTCTTACGAATTCAATGCGTACAAATACACTCAATTTGTTTTATATTGACACAGTGAATTCTCTTACTACTATAAGTTATAATGTTTATAAAAAATAGAAATAAGTTCGGTCTGAAAAAGTCTTGTGACGTTTTAAGTTCTCTTAGTCATTACGTTCTTGAACGAAACAATAGACCTCTAAAATATGCTCAAGTTGGATGGCAGCCAATTGGAATAAAACTTTGGTAATATATTAAATAAGCAAAAAATACAAAATACTGTACAAAATAATTGCCTTGTTAACAGTCGAGCCACATCTCTCCAGCCTTAACTAGATGCTCCATGCGTCACCGTAACAGTTGAAACTTGTTACCTAGTAATTGCTCATAATCATACCTTGCATGTCATTAACTAGTTTTTGTGTGATCCTGCTTTTGTCCGATTCGCCTGGCTCGGCGGACATGTTACCTACTTTGGTGATGGACTTTAAATTCTCGCGAATAAAGTTTTATCGCAAAAACTAAATTACCGAGCGCCGTTAATTATGTGGCATTTTAACTGACAACTGTGTGAATGGCAGGGTTAATAAACGGACTTATAAACGAGCTGCTAGTTATAAACTTAATAGGGAGAGTTTAATTTTTATTCTATTTAGAAAACTGAGAGATACATAGATATAATAATTAGGATTATCATAATATTTTCAGAATTTCTTTCGCCTGTTCTTCCCAAGTCTGTAAACATTTGTTTCAAAGATTACTAAAAATAATTCAGGCCATAATTTATCTGTATGCCAAATCTATGACAAAAAAAAAAGAAAAAAACTGCAATAATAATTTTATCGTATCATTAAAAAAATTCTTAGTCCCTTTTTTAATTTATTTTTTTCTTAAAACGTAATATCTAAACTAGTAAAATTGTTGGTATTTTTTTATAATTCTATTAGTTATTTTTTACAGTGAAATCTTTTGTTGTATAGCATATTGTTATATATATTGTTTTCTTATACGACTGACACAAATAATTTAAGAGAATTCCAAAGGAAGTGTGTTTTAGATTAAAACGACCGAAATAAACTGGATGTAGACAGTTAAACTCATCTTGGGCGCTGTGGGCATTATGCTTTTATATACAGGATGATTGGTTATGGGTGCGAAAGCTTTAAAGGGGTGAATGTATAACTCATTTGCTGTTTATCAATGTTTGGTACACCCTATCCAAAAATAACGGTACTGAAATAATTAATAACGTAATGATAATGTAATAAAAAAAACGTTTTAAAAATATGGTTTATTACATATAAAATTAATTGTTATTTATAATACTATTATCCTGTCGCATTTCCAAATAGATTTAAAGCAATCA
Organism: Battus philenor; assembly: GCF_028537555.1. Taxonomy (NCBI): domain Eukaryota; kingdom Metazoa; phylum Arthropoda; class Insecta; order Lepidoptera; family Papilionidae; genus Battus; species Battus philenor. The sequence continues at coordinate 9,494,996 of NW_027181683.1, read as the reverse complement.
CATCGAACGGGGTGATTGAAAGATAAATGAAAGAGTATTAATGCTTTTAGCTGATAAATGAGATACATTCAACTCCTTAGAGTCACGGCTATAACAAATCAACCTGTATACAGCAAATAAATGTACAGTCCAAGAACTTATTTTATTTTTCATTCTACTTTTTGTGCGAAATATTACCTAGAGTTTCTGCACATGTAAACCATCGAACGAAGATCTAAGTTCACCAATGTAGTTCGTAGGAATGACGACATAGTCAAGTTTGCTGTTCACTGGATATTGACAGCGCAAGACCGGTCATGGTGATGAATTTTACGGAATATATCTTGAAGTGGGTGTCTAACAACTGACATGATGATTATGATGATGATTGGTAGTTGGTTAAGAAAACTGTTACACGTTAAGCAGAATCACGAGTGTAAACTAGTTTATTTACAAAAGCCATTCAGAATGATTTACGAATTATAAAATATGTATTAATAAAAAGTTTTGATTGAAAGGGATATATACATAAGAAAAATCCGTTTTGAAATAAACTCCCATTTTCAACAGCCCGGGTTGTGATTGATCTTTCCAAACAATATCGACTTTTGTTTTATTATAGTCCTAATGTAAACGGATTAGTTTGTACAGTCAAGCACAAAAATGTCGAGTTGAAGAATAAGAATAAAACTTTATAAAATTAGTCCGAGAAATTATAATAATTATGGGATAGCTCAGTCTAATTCTAATTCCTAATAAATTTGTTTAATTGAGTAGTAAAATGTATAAAACAATTATTAAAATCGATTTGTCACTTTCAAACAGCATTGCGGGAGCAATCTTAGATTCTAATGTTAAAATTATTTCAATACTCTTTTGATCTATGTTAAATATACATAAAATAGCGGATAATTATTATACATCATCGTTGCGGTTTCAGACCATAGTTGCCCACTGCAAGGGGTAGGTTTCTCCAGAAGATGTCTACGGGGAGATATCAAAATCGCCATGCTTGGCAGGCTGTTTGGCGATTGCAGCGTGGTATTATGTTACACAGAGGACGCTGCTGCCCTTCCTCTGGAAACTTCTTTATAAACAGTGTCAATTCTATGTAATGAATACAAAAAGTATAAACTATATAAGATTGTATCCCGAGAATCGAACTCACGACCTGATTGCTAGTTTCAGTATTCTGCCGTTGGGTTACCACTGCTACTGAGTCGTCTTTTTAAATATATAACAATTTGCACATATTCCCTTATTACGGGTGGATTTTTTTTTCCCATAGTTAAACGGTCTGGACAATAAAAAAAGAATTTAAAAAGTCGGATTTGTGAAAAGAACAAAGTGGTGAGTCGTACTAGAACCAGAACCCGGATTCTTTGTAAAGTCATTCTTCAATCAGCTATCAATGTGTTTTTACAATTTTTTTTATTTTCGTGTAGCAATGGAATTTACAACATAGTAAAATTTAGCATTATTATACTATTTTCAAAATCTTTCGCTTCTTTTAATAAAAAAGTGGATTCGAATTACCATTTAAATTTAACATTAATTATTGATGTATTTATGTGTATTCAAATCATGTGGTCTGTTGAAGAAATACGACAATGTATTACTTTACACACCAGTCATTTACCGTGATAAATATCACGAAAATGAATTTGTATGCTTTGTAAATGGTCAAGATTACTTAAATACCGCTATTAAAATGTAATTAATAAACGTTCGCTTTCGACTTTCACCAATGCGTGGTTAGCGGAAATAAAATAAATAAATCACTTACTCTTTTATCCAAATCGAGGTAGATAAGGCGGTTTTAGTTTGATTTATATATTTGCTGTGAGTGACCGCGTTGTAAAATCACGTTGTTGTTGAAGATTGATTATTTTAGGGGCATATTTTGTAAACATTTGATAATTGACTAATAATTTACACAAAAGTTGAAGCATTGATCTCTAAAGACGTTGCTACCCTGTGTTGTATTTGGTTTCTTTTATTTTATGGTCTCCATTATTAGGGGCTTCTCAACCCCTATCTAATTATCAGGGCAGGAATATATTTTACAATTATTTTTCACAAACTTTCCTATTTTCACTCTCTCTCTCTCTCATTCGTCACAATTTCTCTATTTCTTCTCTTCTCCATTCTTCATATCTTCTATCATTCCCACAACATTCAATTACTTTAAATTCACACATCATTCCGATCCTTCGCCACATTTCTTGAAATTAAAATTTTTTGTATTTCCTATTGACCATTTATATTTTAATTTATTTAACTTTTTTTCTTTTTTTCAATTATTATTTTATAATACTATTATAACTGTGTTGTATTTAAAGTACGCTGTGATTATCAAAATTACGTTAGTGACGGTAGAGTTGCTGACATCACGCTTTTTTTAAATTATTACTCCAGCATTTTTTTAGCCAGACTATCATTGCTTTCTAAATGGCATTAGCAGATTCTATGGTCTTGCGGTGGCAGAGCTAAAGGACGTCTAATCTAAAACTTCTTTTAAGGTGCACGCACGATGGCTGCTGGAGGAGCTTTAATTCGGGTTATTACATACTACCACATTCACTTAAATATAATCTGTTTAGCGAATCGAATATCATATTCCCTATTTTAGATATAGTTTATGTGTGTCACAATAATTTTTTTTCGCAATCTTTTATGTTTTGACATTTGAAATGTTCTTTAAAGTTTGTATTTATCGAAGTGGTTATAATACAAAGTGTGGCTACATTAGTCTCCTCAAAGATCGTTAGGTCCTAAATATCGCATGGGAATAACGAATTGAACTCGTCTACCAGAGCGTGCTGCGTTTAAACTCCAATTTAAAGGTGACAGGAGGCGTCGCAGCCAGTGGATGTCCTTGCGGGAGCCCCGCAAGTGCATCAGGTATCTGCTGCCGCATTATTTACTCAAAAGGAAAATGGACGGTGCAACGACAATTCTCTTCATGAAGTAACTATAGTCAAGCCGGCTCCCATCAATCCTGCAGATAATCGTGGCAACTGAACCGAAGGGACCCACCCTGGATGACCTCGCCACACTGGCTGATACTGTGCATCACGGCAGTTAAACCTTCTTAAATACTATAAAAATGTATTTATGTATCTTGTGTTAAAAGATTATTTTCTTGTAAGTTGTAACCTAAAGCGCAGTAAATATGCAACAAAACATTAACGAGAATCGTTCATATGGGTAATTAAGCCTGAGCTAACAGCGTGCTGTGTTGATCCTTTTCGTAAAACCAGTGGCCAGTGCTAATAGATGTTTTACGTGTGCACTGCGCAAACTCATTAACTCATAAAGTTATTGCTTCGTCGAAATGTCCTAATGTGTGCGTCTGTTTGTTTTGGTTTCTTTACATCAGAAGGAAGTATCAATTAGTAACATGTTTGTAGTTTTTTTTTGTTATTTATTTACATCTATATCATTAAATTGACTTAAAAAGATAACAACGGTGATAATTGAATTCAACAAAAAAAAATATAAATCCTAAGGAATAGTGAAGAAAACATGCATTTTAAAATTCGAATACCATAGATACAAGATACTAAAAGCTATGAATAAATTAAAATATTACACAGATTCATTTTAGCAGTGTTTATAGATTCAAAGATTATATCAAATTTTGATTTTATTCCGTTAGATTGCAAGCCGATCGGTAAGTTAATGTGACTGTAGACACATCACATAGTGTGCAGAATAAATGGTTACTAGAGCATTAAGGTAATAAGTCCGACCATAAATATGAAAGACGAACTTGTTTATGTCATCCGAAGACGTTGGATTCAGGCCGCTTCCAACCGATCCCAGTTTAAATCTATGGAGGAGGCATATATCTACTAATAGATGTCCTATGGCGGAAATTAGGTTGATATAAACAAAATTAACATTTAAGAGAATGTTGGCCGACATTTGTTTGGAAAAAAGGCAACAAAAAACATTATCTGGTCCCTAAACGACTACGGATCAGGGAACCTCTAGCTCTATATATATAAATAATCTAAGATTTTCAGCAAAAGCATCTCAACATCGCGAGATTTAATAAAGAATTATAGGACATTTTCAGATTTCTCAAATTGACGTGTAATTATAAACGAAACGAATGTGTTTTTATAAATCTATTTACCCGATTTCCATGTCTTCACATAATAAATAAAGAAATTTAACCATAAAAATATCAAGTGGTCACTTGGTTTATTAATTTATTGTTTTAACAAAAAAACAACCATTACTTGCTAAAGCACAATTACTTTTTCATACAATACTACGAGTACTCTGTGGTTTGTGCGATCGAGGAATTGTTATGTTTATTGAATGGTGGGCCACAAAAAATCGGATATAATTTCTTCTTGTTTTAATACTAATAACTTTTAGATTAAATCTTTTAATATTTAAATAAAATTACTATAAATCAGTCTCGTCAGTCGATACCACTACATTTATATTTTATTAATTTTGAACTGTCACCTTTCAAACAACCCTGTTCATGTTCTACTTTTAAATACAAACTTCTATTCAACAAGTATGGTAAATTTTGTTTTTTTTTTTCATTTCTACATTTCACTAGAACATTTCTTGTCAGCAATCAAAAAAATAGTTAAAGTTGTAGTCTATTTTTGAATTTTAGAGTTAGTAACATTTCTTGATTATTTTTAGATATCGATTTGTTTATATGTAATAAAGAAACATTTTAGATTTTTTAATCAATAAACATAAATATTTTCTATTAATAACTCCTTTTACATATAATAATTAAAATGAGTTACCTGAAAATAGATAAAATATTTCAAGTACTTTGTAAAAAAAAAAACATTTTTTTCCCGTAAAACTTTTATTACCGACTGTACATACATTCCGTCTTCAGCAAGTTCTATGATTGATTGTGACAGAAGACCAAACTTAGCCCGCAAACTAACGGACATATTTATACACTTTTCCGACGGACTGTACTCGAGCGGTCGATGTCGTTGTGTTTTCCTTTCTTGAATCAATTTTAATGCGTTAGGGAGATTTCAGATCGCCTCGTCTCAGGTGGAATTCAGGGGGAATGGGCCTCCCCTTCTGTACAATCTCATCTGTCCCATCATTCTTATCTATTTTGTCTTAAAATGTTAAATCACCAATTCCTTAGCGATTTTTCTCAGAAAATAAGAGCTTTATGCAAAGTGATTGGTTATATAGGTATGAAATCTTTACAGGGGTAAATGTATAGCTCACTTCTGAGCACAAAGATTTGACACATATTTCCAATCACGCTTTAGAATCACTCTGAAATATTTTACTTTATTTTTCTATTGAAATGCGTCAGGACTATAACACGAGGCAATACAGATAGTAAACAATAATTATTTTTAATTATGAAGTTATCAGAATTTATATAGCGCTTTTACTAAATCCTCAATGTAATGTTTTCCATAATATATCTGTAGTTACTATTTTCTATATCACCATGTAAATTTTCAAGTTGATCGAACAGTTTTCACTATGGTATATTTATTTAAAAATTAATTTACCAATGATGTTAGTTAATTATAATTTACAAGTATAAAGAGATTAAGTTAATTAAAACTCTTTAGCTCTCTAATCATTTTCTTAAAAAAGCAACAAGTTACTAGTTAAGTAATTAAAAATGAAGTTAGCAACTTGCTAGTGTAATGTGTATTTATTATTTATACTCAAAATAGTGTCTCTCAAAGGTACAGTTTACGCGATATTAATTGTTATGGAAATTATAAAGTTATAAATGTTTGTTTTTATCTTTAAAAATTTTTATAACCCTGTTTGGAAAGTATAGTGGATGTATATCTGGTTGAGCTGTAGCTAGTGATTTTAAGTCGCGGGTTTAATTCCCGGGATACTATCTTTTATAACTCACACTTTTTGCATTTAATATATAGGACTGCCATTGCTCACCAACAAGTTTCCAGTGGATGGGCAGTTGTTCTCTGCATATCATAATAACACACTGCGATTGCGTACCCGCCTGTCAAGTTTGTCGATTATGGTTTATCTCTTCATAGATATCTTTTAGGGAGGTCTAGTGTTAGTCAAGGTCCCGGTATTAGTATCTTAAAATAGTTGTTTCTGCATAATTACATAGTTACCACCTAATAATTATTGCAGGCGATTGTCTATTAAAAGACATTTTTTAGAGTTGAAACCTTTAGTTGTCGGATGGGTTTAGTGGAGATTGGTAAATGATTACAAGTTTTATTAGTCTCTACCTTATTTTACGTATTTATTTTATTATATTCCTATAAAGAAAGACAAAAATAGTAATAAGTTATTTATAACAAAATACTTAATAAGATTCTATCTAAGAGATAGAAAGTTCTAGAACAAAACATCCAGCAAATTTTTTGTTCTAGAACATTCTAGTTTACCAGTTTAATTCTTTTTATGAACTTGTATATACCCCGAAATGAACTAAAGCATGCATCGATAAATAATAAAATTGGTTGGACATTTTTATTTCTTTTTTTTTTGTACTTGTTATTGGATTCTTGGTGTTTTGGCCACGACGTCGGATCCCCGCCGGGTACTGTTCGCGTGCGCGGGGGCAGTTTCGGCAAGTAGGTCACTCGTTAGTAGTCGCCTCAACATGTTAATATCCTAACGCCACGCGTTTCGAGAGTTAAGCGCACTTTAAATTGTTTTTTGACAATGTTTATAACGATCCAGAGCCGACAATAACAGAGATCCGTCTTGAAAACTTAATTATTCTATGTACGGTATAACGCTATAACGGTCGGCGCTGCGACCGAAAGTTTCCCGAGTGATGATCACGAGCCAAAAGACGAGAAGATGATAGGCCCCTAGCATGGCTCTTTAAAAAAGTATACATCAAAAATCATCCATCATCGGTCATCGAGGCGATTTGAAGTAGGCCTGTACCTTACAAGAGACTCATATTGACTAATATTAATGAGTTTTGTTTTAACTATGCAAATTAAAAAAATGTTATTTTTAATATTCAGTGAATTGCATCTATTATGGGCATCAAGATGACTTTACCACCTGTTCGAATGATAATTGCTTTAGGTCTGACAAGAACAGGCGAAAGAATTTCAACGGGACTATAGGACATATATTTTTTTAAGGAATATATGCCTTAATAACACATTTAATTAATAAAGAACGTGCTTTATCTCCTGTGAAGTTATTTAACGTGTAGCTCTATATATTCTACATTTTTTTTTAAATATAGGAATAGAAACTCTGAAAATTATTGTAAGTAGAAAAGCGTAAACGTTTTCGTAATTTTTAAATATTTGGTAAATGAAAAGATTACTGCCTTTTTACCCGATTAATTTTACAACCGTCGACTACACGAATTTTTTTAAGAACAGATAAAGGCCTATTTTATCGGCTGTTTTCTATTATCATGTTTGGTAATTCAAAACGATCAATGTTCTCATATCTGCTTCGAAATAATAAGTAAATAACAATAACTTAAGTATTAAATTAATACACATATTTACTACGTTGGATCACTTAAAGTGGTTACTTATAAACGTTTACAGAAGAATATTCAATGAGTTCAATTTTTTACAATAGGAACCTTAAAATAAACCTGAATGAAATCCAAAGTCTGTTTCAAACTATGGCGTGGCCGAGGGAATAGAGAATCCTTTTTATATACGTACATAGGCAATGAGTTACTGAGATTTCTTAATTAAAAAATACTAAAAAGAGCTGTTAACATATCCCTTAAAGCTGAAATACCACCGTATAAAAAGTTCTTTTTTTTTAAATATTTAATACGTCATTGACTGTTTTGTAATGAAAAAGATTATATCTTTCAATATGTCCTAGTAGGCGATGAAACAAATTATTTGTACGAAAAAAAATTTTGAAGTCATTTTTATTCGTCCAAAAATTGTACGGAATCATTGTCCAGTTAGCGCTGCTCGATTTACAACCATAAACTTTTATGCGTGTTATTTGTACAATTTTATGGCGATGTCTAGACTTACACTTGGTCATGGGCAATGCGAGCGTATTAGTGACTGGCACGGAATCGGGCGGTCAAGTTATAGACATTAATGTTACCTGTAACAAGACGGAATATGCACTCAATTATATAATAAGTTATGGGGACAAACCCCATAACTTGAACGTTTTCTAATATAGGGTTTGTGCACCCTAGGATCATTAAGCAGGTCTTTCATTAATGTAAATATTGTCGGAATGCTTCTACTAAAAATAATCCGACAATATTTTATTAGTCTCAATCTGATGTTCTTCGATTTTTATGTTAGATGTCATCGGGAAACTCGTTAAATGTGAATAGAATCATGTATTTTAAAAGATCATAGAAACGAAACATTCTATTTATTTCAACCTTTCGCGTTATAATCTCGTGTTAATATTTCCGTTTATATAATTCAATTCACGTGCTTCTGAATATTGGACTCGTTGATGGATTTATCGTACGGATATCTTCGCCGCAAGGGAGACAGACCTCAGCCAGATCAATGCTTTCAACGCAAAATGCAAATAATTTCACATCGAGAATGCAACGAAAATATTTTTGCAAGCCGTCTGCGGTGTTATTAGTTCAATTAATTTTATGAATTATTTGCGGTCGACTGTTCACGGGCGCGTGTCATGGAGACGAACCGCGAATTAAGATAAATAATATATTAATTGCAAATACTTCCGCCTCGACACTGATATTGAAAAAGGAAGACAGAAATGTCATCCTGTGGCTTCTTATCGTATATATAACGCGGTCCACGACAAAGACAGCCGCAAGCTTACACGATATAACGCGCGTTTTTCATTAATCAAAGATGGAATTGCTGTTGGAGTTTGTTAGAGCTTCTGTAGTATTGGAGGTTCAATCTTGTGCAACCTTGAGTTGAAATTTTGGACGCGTAATTGACGACAGCTTAAACCGAAATCCGACTTCGGTGGATCTTGACCAATTCGTCACTTTTTGAAATGACCTCCCGATCTAAGAGCTCTGTGGTGTCACAAACCGGTAAAACTATTCTGTAATCGCGAGTCCTGGTTACCTACAGAGCCTTCGAACATAGTTAATAGAAACGAGGTTTAAATTATGCATCCTCAGCTCACTTCTTACACATTCACATCCAATCTATAAATGTCAGTAAGGCAAATAGATACTATTATTTCTGCAATGAAAAAGTAAATTGTATTTTTGAAAAATCTAAATAATGTAAAAAATCTAAATTTTTATGATGGTAGTCATCATGAAAAATACGATGAAACCAAAGAAGTTTATATTAAAGTTTTCAAGGTTTTACATTAATATTTAAACATAGAAAAGGTAAATATAGTGTAATTAAACACACTATTTAAAATAGGTTCAATGCACAGTATTACATACCAAAAAATACAAAATAAACTTACATAGCTGGTTTCTACCTAAAGATGTCTGTTTCTTAATTCTTATATTAAATGGTTTTTATAAAGTTTTAAAATATTTTTTTTATTTTTCATAACACAAAAAAATCAAAACTCGTAACGCATATTACAGTCTAATGAACACATAGAAGATAGATTATTATTTTAACATTAATTTACTATGTAAAGTCTTTGTAAAACGACCACAAATATAAATATGAAGTGTTAGTTTCGAAGAGTAATTCAAGTGTCAACTCAATACTTTCGTCTATTCTCTTCCATTTTCAAGTGTAGCCATGTTCTTAATACATTCACTCGTTATATTATTTTAACACATATCAACAACGTAAACAAAAACATATACGAAAAACATTACAGCAAATTTTAAAACTATGCATACAAATGAAAGATGTGTACAACATTTTTTATTTTGTGTAGTAAGTAAAAGACTTAAATTCAGTATATTATTACGAGAAATTATACAACAGTGTTAAGGAGTAATGAAGCATCTGGAACTTTCTTTAACGAGAAACGTCGTAGATAGCTCTGGGCGGTAGGGATCAGTTATCACTGTCTCTCCGTGAGCTCGTTTTGACGTCAATTCTGCTTAAAGAATGTAAATATTAAAGTAGAAAATGAGAAGAAACATATGAATTATTATATCATATGCACAAGCTGATTGGAAATAGATGTAAAAGCTTAAAAGGGGTGTATGTATAGCTCATTTGTTGTCAATTAATGTACGGTACCTCCGATTCAAAAACCAACTTTCAAAAATAATAACGAGATAATATAGTAAAAAACGGTTTCAAAAGCCGCTAGACGCCTACTGCAAGTTAAAGGCATCAGCCAGAGATCGCCATGATGATCGACCTTGCGCTGCCCGAATCCAGGAACTTCCCGCACTTCAACTATTTAGTCGATTCGTAAATTACTGTGTATTACAATGAATTATTGTTTACTATCTGTCTCTGCAGGCATTCAAAAATAACCTATTTAAAAGCGATTTATAGAGATGTTTCTAAATAGGTCTAGCAGTTTTAAAGCATTCTGAATAATCAGCTGTTACGTTCATCTCTTCAAAGCTTTCACATATATAACCAGTTAATCTATATCTCCTCGCCTCTATTGTATATTGTAGCATTAAATAGTGTTTCTTTAAAATAGTTGAAGTAGCGATGAGTAAGTCGTATTTCTAGCAAAAGAGATGGCTGCTGAGGCATTAAGGTTCTGGAGTGGAAGCCATGAACTGGCAAACGCAACGTAGGATGTCCCTCAAAGACAGGTGATCTTGTTAAGTTTATTCGAAGATTTGAAAGACGTTGGATGCGGGTGGCTTCCAACCGTTCCTTTAGGATATTAAAGGGTTAGGCCTTTGTCTAGCCGTGGACATATTAGGAATGATGAAAAATTATGTTTTTTTTTAATTTAATATTCCGTCTAAGGAAGTAAAGGTTAAATAATCATTTAATATCAACATTAAAACTGCATTGTCAATTTCAAATAGGAATATCACGTTGAACTCAAATATTTAAAGGAAAGAAAAAGTAAATGATGTATTTTAATAAAAAATAGTAATTTACCAAATAATCTTTTATTCACTGTTTGTTTTTGTTGTTGCTGGCGAGAATTACTTTAACAAATTAATTGATAAATTGATGTAAGAGCAATTATACAGAAAGAAGAAGCTAATTCACTCCGATCCTGTAGATAGGCAGCGCCTATAACATTGTTTTGTAAGTTTTATTGTAAATCTGATGTTATGAAAATGAAAGAAAAATGCGATTATATGTTCTAATTGTCCTTTTGAAATAAATTTCCATGTTTAAAACAACGAAAAGCAAGTCTTTTTAAATTTAAATTAATTCAATAACGACTCCACGGTTCCTTTGTTCCCGCCTGTATGCAACTCGTTTCCACTTAATTACATATGAATTTGGCAGCCGCGGGCGTGGTCTCTTCGCACTGCGATTGATTTCATTTAAACATTTTGTTTGCAACGCAAAGCCATTATACGTTAAATATGGCACTTTAGTTATAATTATCTATATTAGCACGAACTATCAGCTATGCCACATAACAAAACCAATGTTTGCTTTCGAATTTGATGAGTTATTTCATTATGGATTCTATCAATGTTTAATTAAATTACATTACATTAATTTAGCTTTGTCACCGCTATTAGCTTTCTATAAAAATAAATCGAATTTAGTCTGGTCTTTTACTAAAATAATTACATTTTGTTTCATATATTTATTTTTCATTTTGTCTAATTCTGTATGTCTATTGTCATTTCCAGTTATTTCATTTCCAGTTGGCTTTTATCAGCTAACATGATAATGATTTATAAATGAAATATAAAAAATATTAAGAAAATTTACTTGTTATTTATTAAAATAAATATTTAGGTTCACAAATTCGAACAATAAATCACTAGCTTGCTGCGGAAGTAACTGTTATCTATAATCCATTTACAAAATGTCGAAACAATGTTTCAATATCCTTTCCATTGCTAAACGCAAAGGGTTCGTTTGTTAATTTATGCGTTGTGTAAACAGATAGCGTAATTAGTAAACCTTTAGTACTTTAGATTCTCTAACTAGGGTTGAACACGGCAAAGAATTCTTGATTTAAAAATACATTACAATTTCTTTAATTCGTCGTCTTTTTTGTTTTGGTTTTAACATTTGTTTTAAATACATTCACAAATATTTATGTCGGCTTTGTTCTGGATTTGATCTTGAAAAATTTCCAAGTAAATTTTCGTTTTATTTTATGACAAATAAAGTGTCCGACATAGCATACCGGGTTAGCAAGTTGAGGTATCAGGCGGTAGGACATATATTGCGGGATACATGGCCACTAAAGCCTTAAAGTTCTGGAGTGGAGACTTAAAGGCAAACACACTGTTGGTCGTCCACCGACAACAGACAACCTGGTAAAAGTCGTCGAAAAATGTTGGATTGAGATTGCTTCCAATAGTTCCAAAGAAAAGGAGGGGGCCCATGTGTAGTTGACTTTCTATCACTGATGATAGGATATTATTACTGTAATAACTATTATTTAGACAACAAAACAGAAACAAGAAGTCATTTGCAAATGTTAGTAAATAGTTATAATATAGAGTATACACGAAAATGCTATTTTACTATGTTAATTTATGCCATTTTTATTGACTAATAAAAATGCTCTTTTGCTCAATAATAAATATAGCAATAGATGTAAAAATACGAGAATGAGATTTATTAAAAGATAAAACAGAAAAAAAGCTTAGAATTAACCGACGTGTTTAGTTTGATCGAAAAATAAAGAAAGGCAACGAAATGCGTTTGAATATTGATCAAGTATTTAAAAACAATGCTCTAGAACACTTATTCACAGAAAAAAGTGAATAATACTGAGTAGGTATAACAAAGAATGTTTGAATAATGTTCTAACAGTCCATTTCTATCGTAAACCTTCGCCTATTGTTCTATTGAATTGAATTGAAAAACTAAATCGGAAAACATTCAATTCACAAGAAAGCTTAGTTTGTTAATGCCTATTTTTTTTATTCGCAAACAGAGATTTCCTCTTAGCGAGCATGCAAAACCGTGTTCGCGCTTCGTCTGTGTAACCTTTGTTTTTTGTCTGTGGCATATCGATTACGTTGTGACTTCGGTATCATTGGTTTTAGAACGATGTTGCGCTATCGTGTGAACACATCCTAAATTCGTAGCTGCATGTTCATATTGTTTTTGGTTTATGCCATTGAATAAAAAAATATTCATGAAATATTTTATACAGATTAAAAAATTTGTTATATTATTGACATTGGAAGTGTACTCGTACTTATTTAATAATTGAGATTGCATATGAAATGTATAACCGATTAAAAGATGTATGAAAAAATATAAAATTCCTACAAAACGTGCGAACTCAACAAATAGAATAAATCAGACTACTTTGACATAAGTAAGAAAAGGACCAATATTTAGCCACTTCCGCACATGCAGTGGTAGTCGTGCAATGAAATGCACCGCCCGCCAGCCCGCTGATAAATTCGTATGCGGCAAACAATGCGAATCACGCAACCGCCACCACCAAATCACTCAACACGTGTTTCACCCCTCCACGGGGCATCTTCAGGAGTTATGTTACACCGATTAGTGCCAAACACAGTCACAGACATATCCCACATGTACACATAAAACTTATTAGGATTTATGCTGGATGCAGGTGGCTTTCAACAAGTCCTATTGAAAATCCATGCGACTGCCTATACGAGTATTTAGTAGTAACCGTCCTATGGCAGAAATGATGATGACACTATAATATTATAATATTATTTAAAAGTTATTAAATATTAGTCCTGAAACACTGTATTCGTATCTATATACCATAAAATATCTTTGACGAAACAATGAATGAAAAATTAAATGAATTTAAAAGGAGAATCACAGAATGTCCAGATTAACAAAGCCGCGGAGTTGTACAAAATTGAATTTCTCGGTGTAAAGTGAATCGATTATAGCATTTAAAAGTAAGCGTCTCGTTATTTCGTTAATAACAATATCGGGGGGAGGGGGGGAGAATTCACGCCACCTTCGAACTGGCAACCCACGAAAATTGCTCGGTGACTCGGCCAAACTGCGGGCGAATAATTAAATATTTTCATAACACGGGAACACTGGGCGCTACGCTCATAAATCACAGACGCGGCCGCATTTCCACTGCTTGTAATGATCCGATAGAAAATACATCCATTTATATATTAATTTATTAATAATTTTATTTTTATGACAATTAAATATCCATTAATTAGGTTATTTATTTGACTGATTATTGGATGTATATTAAAAGAATGAAAGAATGATTACACGAAGATTGAGGGAAAAAAATGATAGTAAAAATAAATGGGCAAATAATCATTATAGACATGAAAGTCCTATTCCAAAAAATACGATAGGGGTATACGAGAGGTCTACACTAAGGGGGCAATATATATATAGAAGAGAATTCGTATCGTAACAATGTGTACAGTTGCTGGATGCTGGCCACTTTCATCAGATCCTAAGTAAATCTAGACCTGTCAAGCAGTAGACGTCTTAGGGCTAAAATTATGATGGTGATGATGATAGGAGTTACGATAAAAGAGTTACCAATTTCAGTTACCAATAGCCGAGAGTAAGATATAAACCACCAAGATATAAGAACACCGGAACTATTAATTTGATTAGATAGTAGAGATGTCAGTAAATATGTTCCTTTAAAATAAAACTTGCATAATAAAAAAAATAATTGCAGCATTCACAATGACGGTCGAATGGACATGCGCACGTTCATAAGGGGTAAATTCATATTACTAGGGACAAGTTTACTTGTAGCGGAGCCTGAGCTGTACAATATAGGACGAAACAATGGATCACACGATGCTTTATTCAGCGTTAATGTCTTCAAGCACTTCGCTAATAATTACCGTGTCGTTTTTTTTTAAAGTTTGTTACACTAATTGTGACGTCACAGCCAACAAAAAAGTTAGAAATATGTAAATAAATAAATAGAAAAGTACATAAATAATTTAATGCATGTATAAATTAATTATTTCATGTTATCCTTAACGATATTTTTCTGACGCTGCCTAGAATTTTGTATTCATTTATATTTTATAGATATAAAAAAAATACGAAATATTAACATACCTTGACTTCCGAACGCAATGGTGTTCACATATGTATATGTGTGAGTGTATTCTGTTTTTGTGTATGCAAGTGGACTCATTCAACATGGGACCGCGGCGCACTAGTCTTCCACAGGTGAATTACAATGTAAAGGAATTTTCAAAGTATGAAGCTTGGGAATGAATTGCTCTATTACTGTACGAAAGGATATTGCGAGTGTGACCAAAAAAAATACATCTGCGTTTGTTATGGGCTCTTCTCAGACTAGGGTGCGTTTGTAATCCTCGTGGCTTTAAGTTGAAGTATGTCATTATAGTTCTATAAGCTTCTATCAATTTCGGCTCTTCTGGAATTCTACACATGACGTATACAAGTCATTATAAGTGATTTGTTGATAATTTTTTAATCAAATAAATATAATAAAAGGATAGTAAGTGGATAACTTTAAGGTCGTCGAAAGACGCTGAATGAAGGCCACGTGGGAGACACACATCTTATGATGTCAAATAATTAGCGTCGCGTCTATTCGTGTAACTGATATCTGCGTATTAATTAAAGATAATTTAATCTGTTTCTTGTTTCTTTCATTTCACCTCCCAAAGCCATATAGACATAATGAACATACTAAACTCTGATAGTCTATAGCCAATTCCAACATAGGTACTATTGGAAATCTATGAAGGTATTTGTCCAGCTGTGGACGTTTTACGGCAAAAATTATTTACTATAATTAATAAAGGTTTGTTCCACTTTAATGCATTTTATACTTGAAAAGAACATTTACGTAAATATATTAATGTTATATAAGTAAGTAAGCTTTGTTTCTATTTTATTCTCTTGAATAATACAGTCGTTAAGATGCAATTAACGTACTCATGTAGTAAACAATGTATAGCCAACGACTGCGCCCCTTGAAAATACTACAAAGATCTCGCATAAAGCGAGCGCAAGGGGTCCGTCGTATAAGCCGGTGCAGTTATTTTTATAGCAGCGATAACAGTTTTATTCATAAATATTTTAAAGACGCTCCTGAGATCTGAGCAACGGAAATGGCGAACAAACAGAAAATTTATTTCGCTAAAAAATCACATCGCATAAATTTGTATTTTTGCGATTTTAAAGTGGACGATGGCTATTGAATTTACCTTTTTATTAATAATGGAATAGCAGTTTATTGTGCAAAACCTTTCTGGGTACTGTCTAAGTAAGTCGAACTGCGACTAATGAAACGGAGAGGTCGATACTTCCCCGTCTCCCATCACGCTGCTTTTTTCTAAGGCGCTGTAGTGATTTCAGTAGCACTATAAATTTTTAGTATTTCATAGACTGAACCAAGGTCCCTTAAAGAAGATTCTTCTGCTAGATAAAACAAATCTTTAAGTTTTTAATTTTAATTATTTATTATTTTTAAAGTAACCATTTTTTATTACTACCACATTATATCAATAAATGAAATGATCACTCTGAAACATGTTTTTTTTATTTATCTTTATTTGCGAGTACTACAGGCCAGTACGTAATCTGTAGAGAAAGATAGCAATAAAAAAATAAATATTAAAAATATATATTTAATTGAATAAAGTAGTTGTTAAATCACCATATCAATTAGTTATGTTCGGGCGACCGGCGCCATTGGCTTTCGTAAGCTATACAACAACGGCACGAAGCAGAATAATCGATTTCTATTACACCGCCTAAGAATAGCTTAGTTAAGCCTGTTACAGCACATGAATGGAATGTAATTTGCATACGCTGTAGTCATACACTGAACAATAACTTCCGGAAGATCCTTAGAGGCTCGGTTATTGGTGGTATCTTTCATTTTAATACGCTGGTTTGATCATTAAAATATTTTATTGGTATCGTTAGGTGCATTTAATATTTTTCTTTTAATATGGACTAAATCTGTTTGCTAGTAGATTAATATGTTATATAAATATAAGTTAGTAATGTATAGATCATTTGTCAGCATAACAAGAAACAGATGTTTTAAGCTAACCAATTACCTCGCATAAAGTGATCACTCTGAAATATGATATTTATGTATTACAATTCGGCAGGATAATAACTTCTGGCAGTATAATGTCTACCGGGGTAGTAAACTATACTTAATTTAATATTATTATTACGTTGTTTATTATTTTTGAAAGTAATGGCTTTTGACTCAATCGCACTAATGCTCACAGTAAAAGGAAGGAAAATCGCTTACTTGGGACACGTTCTTCGACACCAACGATACAATCTCCTTCAACTTATCATGATGGGAAAGGTCGCTGGTAAAAGGAAGGTTGGTAGGAGAAAGAAGTCGTGGCTTCGTAACATTAGAGAGTGGACCGGAATCGCCAGCGCTGCTGAGCTATTACGCAGAACCAAAAATAAAGAAGAGAGCAGGAAGCTGATAGCCAACCTCCACTAGTTGGAGAGGCACTTCGAGAAAGAAAAGAATGGCTTTTGAACATGAATAGTATGATACGTGGGTGTTATCACCACAATTTTTTCACATTTTATAATCAAAGATGTTGATGTACTTTGTAACGAAGTTTAAAACTAACCATCAAATGCTCAATGGTACAAAATTATAGCATATTTATGAATTTTAATAAGTTTCTCTTTTCTGACTCCAAATCAAAAGTTTGCGTGTTCAAATCACGCCAAAATCACGAATGTTGAATTACTCCTAGGACCGGAAGATCTTGAAGCAATAACAACACGAAGTCCGAAGTAGAAGTGTATATTCATTCATTGGAGATTCGCCCGTATTAATATCGATGTAAATGAACAATTTTATTCCTGTGGAATTCCTCTTTTCGAAGCGCCGTTAACGATGATGTAATGTTGTTCCTACACTATTATAACTTTTAACAAAGTATATGGTGATTTATAAAAAAAAGTTGAATGAATTCAGTAAAGTCGTTGATATGGCTTGACCAAGAAAAATAAAGATTAATTCTATGTATGTAGATGACTGGAATCAGCTGTATTCCAGCTAAAACTGCGCTATATGATCAACGTGAGGATTGAGAGTGACATTGTCAAATAGACGAGAAGATCCGTATATTATTGGACATACTCCTATTTGATTTGGGACTACGTGATGGATTCCGTTCTGTATGGTCAGAGGTTTTGTATCTATTCAATAGATAAAGTCAAATAACAATTCCTCCTTCCTCCTGGGGCGCTACAACTGGTAAAATTATTGTATGAGGAAAACGTGACAACTCTCATCCCAAAGGGACTAGCGCTACGACGATGCTATGTTCAGGAATGTGAATATAAAAATCCCGCAGTATTTAATAATGCGTTGTTATTTATAAATAGATTTTTTAAAGAATTAAGTAACTGCTTTGGTATCTTCGTAATTTAAAATAATTTTTTTTGATAATATATAACATTTTATTCAATATTTATATGTTGCATTTATTTGTGGCCATAGTGCGTTATGATTATATATGGAATGTAACCGTTACACGCATTTTATTACGCATTTAAAGCTTCTAGCTGTCAATGAAATATCGTTTACGTTTTTTTGTTATTTAAGATCTAAACACGTTTAATTTTTAATTATATTATTGTTAACTTAAGTCTCCTTTTAACGAAAAGTATTGACTTTAATTATATAATCTTAAATTAAATGTTAATTATAATTTAAAATATAAGTAACGCCCAACAGCTTTCACTTGATTTAAGTTGGTGGGTGTCACTTTAAGTGATCTAAGTATGAACGAGTGACTCAGAAATCATAGCTAAGTTACGATATCACAGATATGGAATGAGCCGGCCACATTGCCAGAAAACAAGATTTCTGTTGCAAGCGATTACTAAAATAGAAACCGTGGATCTAGAGAAGACCACGGTGATCAGAAATGTGATGAAAGGATGAAGTCATAAATTTGACGGGCAGCAAAATAGACTTTTACTGTTCAAAATAGGGTAATGCGGAGCTTACACTAAATTTATGGTAAAAGAAGGAGAGAAAAGGAACAAAAAAAAAGATTTTAGTAGCCTATACAACGTCAAACAAATATATATATATATATATATATGTAAATATATATATATATATATATATATATATATATATATATGTATGTATATATATATATATGTATGTATTTACTGTTCAAAACAGGGTAATGCGGAGCTTACACTAAATTTATAGTAAAAGAAGGAGAGAAAAGAAACAAAAAAAAAGATTTTAGTAGCCTATACAACGTCAAACAAATACATATATATATATATATATATATATATATATATATATATGTATTTGCATTTGTCATGTTAGTATAACAAGATATGTTTGTAGTGAATTCGATATCGTCAATGACCTCTTCATTCACATTGTTATCTTATTACAATACTCCTTTCGGTCCAGTTGCAGGTCAGAGTTCGTGGATGCGAGACAATAATTGTTAAGGAAATAATTTATTTTATGTGTGTAAAGTGAAATAACTACTATTTTCATAATAAGTAAGTAAATTGTAATCATTTCATTAGGCTCACAATCTTTTAGAAAAATACTCAGTGTCATATAGTGATTAAAAATTACGGTTTATGAATAAAAGTCGCAGTAATAGTCTGATACTCACTAAGCGAAACTTTTCTTTAAGTACACAAAAATAAGCACTTACCTTATAGACAACTGTGTACTATATTTTTTCTAAATTAAAATATCTTTATTCAAGTAGATATTTATATGGGCTTTCGGATCGCCGATTATGTTAATAATGTTATATTACTAATATTAATATAACTTATAACCAACTAATTAAATTAACTTAATCTAATATACCAACTACTACTGCTCGAAACGCTAATCTGTTGAAAAGAGCCGATCAGAAACTCAACAGTTCTTCTTATAAATTTAATTTTAAATAATTTTATAATACAAAACATGTAAGTGTGTAAGTTAAACTTTTGAATGCTATAATAATATAATTTTAATCTTAGATTTAAAACTAAGAAAAGGAAGGTGTAAGATATCTTGTGAAATTATTATATATACCTACACACAAACTCATAAAGGATTTTTTATTTTACTTATTTTATGAATAAAAATATAAATTTTAACCGTAGAAAAGTTGAATGTTGTTACATGGAAATATTTTGACATTTTATGGTAAAAAATAGATTTGTGACAGTTGTGCCATTTCACGTAATGACAAAAGCATTGATATGATAAGAGAGAGGAATTTCGTTAAAATAAAATATACATGTTAAAATGTAGGAATGCGTGCGTAATGATCACTGCTCAAATTTTTAATAAGGATATTTTTTCAAAATAAGTATAGGTAATGTAAAATATTATATTATGTATTTATTTAAATACTAAGCATTGTACGTAAATATGAACCTTTAATGTAGTAGTATGTAATGTAGTAGTTATATTAGATATATAACTTAGATATTATATAGGTTATATATATATTATATAGGTTAGAAATTTGTAATCGGTAAACTAATTATTTTATATTTAGCGTATTTTTACAAGATATTTTTTTACAAGATGATGCCTATAGCATTAGGTCATTCTATATCCATGTGCTAGAACTAATTATAAATAAATAAATAAATAATATTAAGAATGTTACATATAAAATATATTAAGAGGGCAGTAGGACATAAGCTTAACTAACTTAGGATTTGTTGGAGGTATAACCTAGTTTTGCTAGGTTTATTACTAGAATACTATTATTACTAGAAAGAAATGATGTATTGTCGCAATCTTCAAGTAGACAAGCGTTAAAGCCATTCTTTGCAAGATTAGCAAGGACACAAATTTTTAACAGCTTTTTATGTATGGTCAACATCTTAACTCATATGTAGATGTTTCGCGTTTAAAAAATTAGATCATATTTAATAAGATAGTGTAGGATGTCGCAACATAAGGTCGTCGGATGCTAAATTCAGACCATTTTCATCCGTTTCCATCGAAAATTTATGATAGAGGTCTATTCCCAGCAGATAGCGTTCTACGGCTGAATAAATGATGATTATAATGATTAAGTTAGAAAAGTGATCGTAGTTTCTGAAAAACTTACCTCAACTAGTCAATGTGAACACGGCTTTCTAATTTCAATGGTCATGAGATGTCGCTATGCTGTGATGTCGCTGTGCTGATTGCTGTACTAAAAACTAATGGACCATAATTAAAATTTACTATTAAGAGAACGCTCATTTTTAACTGTTTTAATATGTACATAAAAATAAATGCAATTTAAATTTCCAGATAATTTTAGAACAACATGGTGTGGTCCTGTGACGGTCAACTGGCTTCGGCAGTGACGGCGGATTACGTGGGAAGCGGTCCTTTATTGTTTAATGCATTGCAAGCCCTTTTAGCGGCACAATGTGCATTGGCACCCACAATGTTTCAAGAACCAGCTGCGTCCGACATTACTCTAATTGCAAGTAAAGTAATATTCATTCACACACAAATTAAAATGGCATCATATTTAAACATGATTTTTAAAATAAAAACTGGTTATTAATCACCTTTAATTGAAAATTAATTACAATGTAGATGGCATGCATGGTCTTGTTTTCGAAAGTAAGTATATACATGCGTATAAAATGATCGATCGTTTTTACAAATATCCTCAAAGATTGTAGAAGGTACTTATAGAAAAATGATAATTGCTCAGAAACTTGTTTACATATATTGAAAGTTTCTATAATTATATTGAATGTTTTTGCTTTTGACAGTTAGCTTTAAACTTCGCGCGTTTGACAGTTCACGCGGTTCAATTTTATATTTTATCTGTTATTTTTATCTATTTTTAAAAACGTTTGCATGCAAAATTAATCACTTCTGTGATTTCCGTGACCATTTTAAAGGCATTAAACTCTTTACGGGTAGAAATTTTGCTAGGTCATATAGTTACAATGCGAAAAAAGTTTGAGCGAAATAACATTTTTCCTTTGATTGAACTGCCCGAAAGCTTTATGGGTTGTTTTTATAATGTATAATAACTATTCAAATAAGACGTAAATAAACAATTAAAACTAGCAAATTTTAGTGACGTTTTTGAAGATTATTTTATTAGTTGAAAATACAAGTAAGAAGAGTTAGCATTAGTAAGAATATAGGCTGAAAACTGCTTCTTATTTTCAGCCGATGGATACCCACTGTAATATACAGGCCTCCAGGGCTTGCATCCAGCGACTTCTCGCGGGAACTGGTGTGAAGGGCCTATCCACGCCGCATCTATTCATGGTCTCCACTCGAGAACCTTTCGGCCCCAACAGCCTTTGGTTGCACGAGAGGTGTTCCCCGCCCACTACCACATTGAACGAACAATTCTTCGAGCTATATAGCTGATCTTTGGAAATTTATTATTTATTTAATTTATTTTAAATTAGTTACAGTGATCACTTGTGTGTGAAAATATAATAATGCTCAAAGAACCTATTTGGATAGAAAGTAGTATTAAATTAAACTCGAAAATGCAGCTGTCTGAGTTCTAAACGCATTCTGAGTGTCAGCGCCACATTAAATATGGACGAATTTTTATTTCTTTTTCACAAACATCCTTATAGTTAGAGTAATGCATTCCAAAGCTTTATTACCGCATGGAAATTCTTCAAACTGTAAAATTAGTAATATTTTAAGTTTTTGGATAATTATTTTTTTTTCAATTTATTGTGTTATAATTCAGAGGCAATACGGAGTTGTCTATTTTAAAGGCGTACACTATTGCGTTTGAAAGTCTTACTGCTTTTTTTAAAGATTTTAACAAAAATCGCTTTAAATGGTTTTAGAAATGATATGTAACCTAATGATATTATTTAACGACAAAATTTAGATTACTATGTACTAAAAATAATAATATATATACTGTCAGAAGTTTTCGACCTTACATATTTCAATGGCAAAAATACATATTTCGTAGTACCAATATGCAGGTTCTTCTTCTTCTTCTTCTTTCCCTTTTCCCTTTATTTGGGGTCGGGTCTCCTTATCAATTTGCGCCAGGCCACTCTATCCTGGGTTGTCCCTGCATCAAGTTGAAGGGTTTCCAGTTCCTTTCTGATATTAGACCACCACGTAGCTTTTGGACGCCCTCTCCCTCTTGGGAATTCTGGGAGGCTTAAGGCAGTTTTTACTACGTGGTTATCTGGTTTCCGTTGAATGTGGCCATACCATCGTAATCTTTTTTCCTGTAATTTGCTGGGGATCGGAGCTACCTTAAACGAACCTCTCATATATTCGTTCCGTATTTTGTCCATTCTAGTGACGCCACCCGACCATCTAAGCATCTTCATCTCATTGACATGAAGTGTTTGCTCGTGTCTCTGACTTACAATATGCAGGTTGATTGAAAATATGTAAAATATGAAAGCTTTTAAACTTTAAGCTGACACATGAGCTATACATTTACGTATTTAAACCTTTTATAGTCTTTTTTACAACCATCCTGTACATGTGTCACATATGAAACCACTAACGACATTACTTATGCTTATTGTTTTAGATAAAACGTACGATTTTATCATAGTGGGGGCGGGTACTGCAGGAGCTGTTGTAGCCAATCGACTATCCGAGGAACCAACTTGGTCTGTTCTATTACTTGAAGCTGGTGGTAATCCAACTTTAGGAACAGAAGTGAGTAGTGTTATATTTAATTAAATTGTCACGAATAATCGTCTTATTTCGCAGGAGGAGCTCAGATGCTGTTTTGCGCCAGATTTTAAGTAACAAAATCGTGAACAGCACACTTTGACGGATCGAGTCTATCACCATTAACAAACTAAATATTCACACTATTTGACAACCAGATATGTAAATTACAATTTAACTAAATATGTAATCTATTTATAAGACCGGTATAAAATTTATTCGTAAAAATTAACATAGCTTTTAATTCAAAGAAGACGTTAGTAAGTTTGATTACTAAATAATTTAAAATCACTACGGTTAGATATGTCTCTTTGAAAGAAACATAATAGAATTTAGTCTACAAACACCTGACATATTCTCTTAAACGCTAAGCTGGGTTAACAATGAGATATCATTACCGCTTAGTTCCTCCGAGACCGGGAAAATGAAACATTTTTCTAGAATTAAATTGTTTTATTTATTTTTAATATCAAGAAAAGTTTAAATATTTAAGTACAATTTTATTTTTCAGATTCCTTCCTTGTATATTAATAACTACGGAACTAATGAAGATTGGAATTATCGGACAGAACCTCAAAAAAACGCTTGTTTAAATTATAAAGACCGTAAATGTTACTGGCCCAGAGGAAAAGTTTTAGGAGGTACCAGTAGTATCAATGGAATGTTCTACATAAGAGGTAATAAGCAAGATTATGACGATTGGTCTACATCCAGCGCGGATTGGAATTATGAGTCAGCACTTAAATATTTTAAGAAAAGTGAAAACTTACATTTATTAAATGATAAAGATAGTATTGATATGAAATATCACGGAATAGGCGGTTATCTTAACGTGGAACACGATGGAGATGTTCATCCATTGGAACAAGTATTGATAAATGCTAATGAAGAAGTTGGTAGTCAGTTTATAAAAGATTTTAATGGACCTACCCAAATTGGTGTAGGCAGAGCATTCACAGCAATAAAAAATGGTCAAAGACAAAGCACGAGTAATGCGTTTTTAAAACCCATTAAAGATCGACCAAACCTACTTGTATTAACGAATGTATACGTGGACAAAATTAATTTTGAAAATAAAACAGCTAAAGGTGTACAAGTCGTAACAAAAAATGGAAACCGTGTCGTATTTGCAGCAAGAAAAGAGGTCATTTTATCTGCCGGTACAATAAACTCCCCAGTGATCTTGTTAAAGTCCGGAATAGGATTAAGAAGTGACGTAAATATAAATGATAAAACAGCAAGTGATTTAGCAGTTGGTGAAAATCTTCAAGATCATATTTACGCACCGATTTTTTATAAAATGCCTAGTTTTGACAATTCCAATTCACTGGATAGTATTTTTAAGATGTATTATCAATACATCACGGAACGAAAAGGAGCTCTCGGTAATTTAAGCCCACATAAGGTTATCTCATTTATTAATACTACTGATTCAAAATCAATGACACCAGATATACAAAATCACTTTATACTAGCATATCCGAATCAATCAAACTTTGTTGATATATTTGGCAAACATTCACTTTCTCAACAGTTTTATAATTCATTTAATGAATTAAATAAAGATAATCTTATAATAATGATATTTGTAACTCTTTTGAGACCAAAATCAAGAGGAGTAATAGAACTAAGTGACGGCAAAGGAAATGCTAAAATAAAAGCTAATTATTTATATCACGATGATGATATGAATACAATAGTTCGTGGTATGAAACATGCTATAAAATTTAACAACACAAAAGCGTTTAAAAACGCTGGACTTAAACTTCACTGGATCAAAATTGATGAATGCTTGCCATATGAAGAAGATTCTGATGAATTTTTAAAATGTATTGCAAGCCATTTAACAGGGACTTTATATCATGCAGTTGGTACAAATAAAATGGGTACCAAAGAAGATCCCAGTGCCGTGGTAGACGAACAGTTAAAAGTTAAATTTACAAGTAATTTAAGAGTTATAGACGCAAGTATTATGCCTAATATTATCAGAGGCAATACAATGGCTCCGGTAATAATGATAGCTGAGAAGGGTGCTGATTTTATTAAAAAAGATTGGTTGAAATAGATTCACATAACGTTAATATTTATTTTAATTACGAGTACATTGTTTTAATATTTTACAATGTACTTTGTTATATTAAAACAGAGCCTAAACCAAGACTAGTATATATAATTTTTATTTGACTACATTTTTCAATGGTAAAAAGTTAATAAATACGTATACTTATTGTAACTTAATATAAGCGGCGAAACAAATTCAAAGATATCTTTTGATATATACTTTAAATGTCACTTTAATGGTCTCTTTATTTTACAACATGCAGTCTAATTGGCACAAACAAAAAGGAGATTTTTGCTGTCAAAGTTATTGCGTCTTATTGCTTTTTAGGTTTAAGAGTGACCTAGGTTAATAATCAACAGGAATGCTGCATTTACGCTGGTGAGAACAGCTTACTTTTGATTGCTTACAAATTGCTTTGTAAGCTATCTGCCTTGTCGTTGTTACGCCGTTGAAATAGACGTATGATTTTATTATGAACGTCGCGTTACTGTACATCTTTAGTACGATTTCTTATATTGGTTTGTTTGATAATAAGCGTACGCTTGAGTGACAGTTCAAGTCAAGGTCCGCTTGGCATTCTCCCGATAAGGCGAATCTTCAAGCTTAGTTAGTGCAAAAAGGTTACCTATTAATACAAACAGACAAACTACTTCAATCATCGTAAAAAAAACGATGATTACGTATACAGGATGATTGGTTATAGGTATAAAAGCTACAAAGGGGTGAATATATAAATCATTTGTCAGTATAAAGCTTTGAAGTTTTTACACCTATTTCCAATCACCGTGTATAAAGTCATCACTCTAAGATCTGTTATATACATTTTTTTTCGGTGGGAATGCGACAGGTCAAAAACTTTTAGTAACAAAAAGTCTGCAGAGACAGATAAAAAAAATTATTAATCGTAATAAATAGTAATGAGAATTTTGTAAACGCTTTCTTTTTAATCAATATATTATTTATTATCTCTAAAATAATTGATTTAGGACAAGATGTATACATACATATTATAGCGAATGGTCTTATCCATTTACTTATTTAAAGCTTTTACACCTATAATCAAACATACTGTATAAACATAAAGGAATAGTCAAGAACACCATAAACGAATAAAAAAAATAAGTCTGACTGCATGCGTAATAACTCTGATGCAATCAAATTAATATCGCTGCGACTGCATAAATGTGTAAAAAGATTTATTGTTGTATTTAATCTGTACAACGATTTGATATGTTTCGTACAAGACTCATCGTTCCTGAGAGGTGGATATGAATGCCGGCAAGCGTTCGCGACGTGCGATATGCCCTGTGCGGTAAGTAGGTAGGGCTGCCTGTATAGTTCAATATTTATAAGTAGTTTTTTTTTCCTGACTTTGAATTAGGGTTGTCACGTTTTATCTTACGGATTAGTAGACCAGAATTATTTTTAAATTATCTACACATAATTTTAGTGTAGCTAATAATATAAATTGTTCAATCATAAATTTGTATCACAAACTAAAATATTGACTTAATCTTTATATGATGAATTCTATTGAATTACTTATCAACAGATATTAATATTACTTACATATTGTTTGATCAGTCTCTCAAAGGGCCACAGAAAGGGCTATTCTCGGGATTTATTTGCGAGATAGAATCAGGAATCTATCTCACGTATACGAGCGAATATAACCGAACATAGCCGAGCAAATTTGCAAGTCCAATTAGTAGTGCGCAGACCACATAGCAAGCAGAAAAGATGGCCACTGGGATTTTAAAGTTCCTCAGACCAGAAAACGCAACATAGGACGTCCATGCACATGATGAACAGACGACTTTGTTAAGAGAGAATTCTCTGGTGAGAGATTTATTTTAATACTGGCCGCTTTCAACGGATCCTTTTGTAAATCATTGGGGAGTCCCATATACAGAAGTGGAACTAATACGGCAGCAGTTTTGATGATGGTTTTAACATAACCAAAAAATATTTAATTTATTGCTGTTAACTAAAATGAAACTCTCAAAGTGCTGTCTTGCAGTGCTGATACTACTTGTGATTAAGGCCTTCTCTCACTTAAGCTAATCCTTTTAAAATCGAGTTTTGGTGTTTTCTTTAATACAGACGTGACTAATTAATAATTGTTAGATTCTTATATTTTGTCGCTGAACAACAACACATTTAGCTGACATCTCTTTGTTTTTACATACGAGAAATTCAGCTTTATTCACTTTAAAGTGATAGTTGCAGCGTAATTTGTGGACAGATAAAGAAAAAAATTTAAACACGTAGTTTTTTTATATAATATTTAGTAATGAAGGCAACCCTGGGCTTGCGGTCTCCGCTACCCGTGTAGGGCGCATGTAGACGACCTTTTATTCTTATTTTGGCGAATATAATATTTTTTTAAAACTCTTTTTTGCATTCTTATCTGTTTCGGACGTCGGTTTTTGTACATGGAACAAACTACAAACTTTTCTCTCGCTTTACATCGGTACCAATACAAAACTGCTTTTTTATAATAACGTTAAAGATTTTATTGATGCAATTTGTGCATCCTAATGAGGATCTCACTTACCCGATGGTACGAGAGGGACAATAAAATTCTTTAATACGCTTTTATCGCAAATATGTAGCTTGGCTAAAGTATGGAGTTTTTAAGTATACAAATAAATATTTTTTGTTCAACTCTAGGTCTTTAGACGTTGATTGGATTCAAGTTTTCATTTTAAAGTGTTAATTTATAAACTAAATTCGACAAAGGTAATGATGAAAGAGATAAAAGAATACATTTCATTGAAAGGAGGAAATAAGGTATGAAACTTTATAACATTGCAGATTAACTTAAAAATATGTGGACAAACGTGTTAAAAAAATCGACCACAGAAGTAAGTTAAATATACGAAACAAAATTTAGAGCAGGTTTTTCAGATCCATCGAAAAATTCAATCAAAATAAAATTTTTCTTCACTGCCGGTCACTACTGTCCTATTGGCATTTATAGATAATACGGGGTCAAGGTAGTAGGGCACAGATGGTGCGTTTCCAAAATTACTTTATTATTCATTCTACATCAACCATGTCTTTAGAACTATATCTAATTTTCAATATATAGTTGTTAAATGGCTTCATTTGACATCAGGAAAAATGCGGGATTATCTGTTATTACCTCAATAGTTGAACGGGAAAAGATGACATGGCCTCAAGTACTTGTAAACTAGCTCGGAACTCAATATTATTAAAAAAAAACGTAATGGCGTCATACTTAACTGCACGAACATTACTTTATACACCTTTTATTATTATAGTAAAAATCCGTAATACGTAAACAATAATAATAACACAGTGCGCGCAATCGCTAACTGTCTCGTATTTTGCGGAATGAGAACAGATCTGGAAATAAAATTAGGAGTCAAAATAGACAGAGGCTACTTCGCCTCTCTGATGGTGGACGAAGGACACCAGCACACTTTCTTGCAATATGCAAAAATATACAAAAAGGTGGCAATAAAAATTAACAAAAATTAAGGTAAGGTAAACAGGTAAATAATTACTGAGATTTAGAAAAAAAAACTTATTTACAAAATTAGAGTTGGAGATAAATACTATTAAAGAAAAATGTAATGAGAATGGTAAAAAAAAAGTAATATTGTAAAAAATATGGCGAAAGATGAAAGGAGATGCATAGAATATATGTAAACAAGAGCAATAAGAATAAATAAAAATGTGAAGGAAGAAAGAAGACAGAATACCATATATTGTGATGGATGAAAGGAGAAAAATTGATAAAACTACTGAAAAACTTATTAAAATCAAAGTCCCTGTGCTAAGAATAAGTAAAAAATATAAATAATAAACTACTAATCTTTGCAAGGCACCTTAAAAGGACGAAACGGTTTGCAAATTCAGCACATTAATTAAGAAGTCAGCATTCCAAGTATAGTGTTCGATCGATGTTCGACACTGTTAGCCTTTCCTACAGCATCGTCCAGCACAGGGATGGATTTAGAAAACGAGCTAAATATAAAAATTCTTCTCTTTATATAATTTGTGTACAATTACAATGACAGTTGCTATTCTTTGTATTTTTAAAATTGTCTACCACTACTGTTATGCTGTGTAATATTTAACATTTAGTTTTGTGCTTCATGTTATGTATAAGATTAGTTTTAGATTTCTTGCTTCACCTTTCTTTAGCATTAAGAGTAAAAAATATTTTCTCTCAAAGATTTTTTCTACTCTCTTTCTTCTCTAGTTTCAATAAACCACAACAGTAACAATTATGACAAGTTGCCTTTAATTTTTTCTAACGCTTTCTTAATCAGGTTTTACTACTAACACACCTCATGGAGAGCGATAATATGTTCGAAGATGGTGTAGCCAGAATCAGAAGATACCTATTCACTGTGACCCTGAAGAGACCTGGGTTATAATTCACGGTAAATAAGGAAGCAGAGAGATCGTTCCATACTCGGGCTGCCCGAATCGAAAACATACTGGTACCATAACCTTTGTTCACGATTACAGGTGATCTTTATTTTTCAAGGGGAAATCCTGCATAGGATACCCTTTTGCTGCGAGTACAACGAAAGGGTTATGATGGACTCAGACTGGTTAAAACGGTCTTTCTCAACGTCTTTTGTTAAAACTACAGGAACGCTTTCGTATACTACCGTATTTTCTCTTAGGAGCTTGAACTCCTAGGGCTAGAGTTGCAGTCCCCCATCCATCATAAAAACGCGAGATTTAGTCCGCGTCCCATTGCAGGGCCAGGACATACTTACGGCGGATCACCTCGCCGCCGAAGCCATGTTTAGGGGGATGGACAAGAGCGCGGTATAACACCATCCAACGTCCAATTACAAGCGATCTTACTTGTACAAATAAATTAATAAAATTTCTCTTATTAAACTCACTTGGTAGGATAAATGTTGGAAATTATGAATCAAGAGTGTTAAAATTTAGTAATACTTTTATAATGATGTTACGTAACAGAATGATATAATATGAAAATTATACTTGTATCAATTTGTAAATGACATGTTAGACAGGAATATATAATTAAACATGTTAAAAAAAAAAACTACCGAATTTTAAAGCTATAATTTAGGTATGTTTGTATTAATGTTATACCGTATTAAAATATTTGTAAATCCTTTTAACGAATACGATTAAACGCCACGTTTAAAAATGATGATGTATTATGGTAATTTATAACGATAGTTAAGAAATATTTAAATTAGTCAAAGCTATTTAAGGAATATGTGAATTTAATAATGAAGGTGGGTTATGCTTGAGATTTCTATTCTTCTTATTCTTAGTCGTTTTCTCACTGGGAGTCTTGGCCTATCATGTCAGTCCCCGCTAGAAAATTTCTCCAGGCTAGAACTTTGGAACCGTGCGATTTGTAAGCTTTTGTATTTAAATTAGTCCATTAACACGTTCACTGCGGGCCCAATTTTGAAGAACTTTCAACTGGTGCGGCTGAGGTCGAATCAGCCTCAAGCTGAACTTCCTAATGGTGCGGTTGGGGCCTTTTCTGCCTCATGTTCATCAATATTTTTTACAATATTGAGTCAATGCTTCGCAGACATAAAGAAAGCTATATTTGTCTTTGTCATACTTCATACGGTTGAGTGTAAACAGCCGCCGCACTAGAGAGAAAACACGAGTTTTACGCGCCGCACCAGTGCAAAGTTTACCATGAGGCTGAATCGACCTCAAGCCGCAGTGAACGTGTTAAATGGGTCTTTTAGCTATTTTATATTGCCAACAACTATTAACTTCTATAGATTTTCTATCCTCCTCCGTACAATACGACCGAAGTACTCGAGAATTCACCACAAGAAAAATGCGAAGTCCTCATTCCGACCATAACAATAATAAATTAGTTCGGCACGCTGTTCACGGGATTATCAATATCGAATTAGGAACGATGATATCCATAAAGAAATTAAACTAACCGACAGATTATTAAGTTGAATTAACAGCTAGAAAGCTACATAACGCGCAAACCAGATGGCCGCTGCGACTTTTAAAGTCGAGGAAAGAAGACCACAGACTTGCAAGTGGAGAGTAAAACGTCCAACTACAAGGTTGAAAGATAAATAATAAAAAATCGTCTGTTATGGTGATGATAATAATGTATAGAGGAGTTTGTATGATGCTTTATAATCGCTTGTATAGAAATCCTATGGCATTAAATTCACCTTTGTTATTAGTATAATATAACGCGTATATAAATAAATAAAATATGAGTAACTTTTATAATTAGACGTTTTATGATTTATATTAAAACAAATGCTTTAAAATATAGAACAAAAGAATATTTTGGTAACAAAATTTCTGGAATTCATTTGTACTAATATTGATGTCGAATCTAGTGTTTATTGTATTGTACTGTATTTAGTGTTTTCGTACGTGATAGGAATAGAGTTTTGCAGAGCGTAAAAAAAGAGAAACGGACTGACTGAGAGATGGCTAGTACTGTTTCTGATTTGTATATTTCAAAACGCTATGAGGGCTTGTAAAGAGAACTGCACAAGTATGTAAGTACATTTATAATAATATCTAACCAATAAACATGCCAGACCATAACTAGGTCAGGCATGTTTTATATTTTAGCACGATAACGTAAGCGTTGAAATGTAAATGAAAGAAAGCTACTGTAGTGCCCATATTCTGGTCGGCTCAAAAGCTAGACTCAAAACTGGCCTTTTCAAAACTACATCCATTATAAATTCAAACCATTCAGCTATCCTTCTCATTTCAGAATTGTGTGGATCGCGCGCGCCTTTTTATCTTTTTAATTTCGAATATACTCCACTTTTTTTTTAATTCCTTCCCCCAGTCAATGGCGACCGATTCACTCATCCTTTTAAGTTTTCAACCTCTGCGTTTAAAAAAGGCCTCTGTGAGAGGTGTGCGAGTTTCCTTTTATTTCCATTGTACGGACACTTTATTTTTCTCAGCGGCAAGTTGGATATTATTATTATTTAGTCGTCGTCGATGTATCCGCAAGGAACCCGTTTTCGAGGCGGTGTTTGGGCCGTGACCTTTAGTGATGTACTACCTGGAATAGCTTCATTGCCGATATCGATTTAAAACATCTGTACATAGTGTTAACGCCACCGCAACAGTAGATCAGGTAAGTTTAGTTTGTTTTAAATAAAGTGTTTTATTTTATTATTTGCCTTAAAACTTTTACACGTAAATCGCCTACCCTAAAAAACCACCAAATCTGTTGCTATAGCGGCATTAATGCTAAAAAAGGTTAATGGCACCTCAAAAATATTTGTAAATGTATTAAAATTGTCTCGATATTGATGACATAATCATATATAATATTTTAACAAGGTTCACTATAAGGTCCATAAATACAAACCTATACATTAAGTTGTTCTGTTTAAATAATACATAATAACATTTACAGTTATATAGTTTATTACCATCGTCATCACCGTGGCAGCCTATCGACGACTACTACATAGGCCTTCTCCAAAGATCGCCCTGTGAACCGATTTTGGGCGACTTTCCGCGACCATGACTTTATTCACCTAGTGGGATTCAATCACGCCGTGTCCACCAGCTCTCTGTACAATTTTATAAATATAATGTTTATGTAAGTAAATTTTTTTAAAGGTGATGATGCTTGAATACAACGTTAACCTTTTTTAATCATCAAATCACTAGGTGAATTAACTGCAATGATTTGATTATTAGTAAAAATGCACACAAATTTAAATTTACATTTTTTATTTATCGATAGAACTATTCACTTTTTGTGGACAACACTAAAACACGCGTCACTTTCGTGTTTCGTCTTTTACACCTTCCATGATGCACCTCTCGACTGATTCTGTCCCTTTCACTTACACCTCCCTTTCCCGCTAACCGTTTTTCTACAACACGCCATAACACTTGAACAGTACGTAAAGATATTACACTGTGCCGACACGCTGTTGTGAGTGGGTGGTACGGCAGTGTGCTTCGCTTCGTGCAACCTCGGATTCCTTCGTTAATCATCGCATTATGCCGTGTTAAGGCTGTCAATGGCTATTAGACTAATAATATCGATATAAATGACCTTGTTACAGATTTCGGGTGTCGATATGTGTGGTCTAAACGTTTATTTATTTCTAATCAACAGACAAATGGATAATACGTAATCATAGGTTATTGACCGTTATGAACGCGAGTGTAATGCGGTGATATCGAGGTGTGAGTTAACAAGAAAAAAACTAGTTTGAGGTGATGAATAAATAATTATATATGATATGTAATTGTATAGCTATTACGTCATTTACACTTAATCTTAGTGCACTCAAGTATGTTTTTGTTTTATAATATCTCAGTAATTATGTTTCAGGTTATCTTAAAAATCAAGAGACATTGTCAGCTCGATGCAATATGAACTTTCGCAATGTAATATAGTCCGGCTGTCAAGATGACGACTGTCATAGAACAGAAGACACACAGAAGACTGTCTAAGCCTCTATCAAGTATTCTATCCTAGCAACTTGTGGACCAGGGGTCTCTTAAAGGTCTACGTATATAATAATGGTTTCAGGATCTTGTTGGGTCTACCTCAGCAATGCAATGGGTCACGCGTGTTCGCATACGTCAATACAAATATATATTTTTTTAAATTTTGGTGCCAAAAAATTGTTGTGATGCAGAACGTAAGGCGCAGACTAATCTCAATCGTATATAAAAATGATTGCTGGTCGATGTGACTCACATTTTTCTACTATCATGTTCGGAAGTGTACCATTGAATTAGTATTAATTTAAGTTATTTAATAAATTTTTAAATTTGTGATAATTTCAATTGTGTAGAGTTAATTGTACTATCATATTTATTGATTTATTCATATGATAAAAATTATTATAAAACTAAGAACCATTTACTGTCAATAATTCCAGAAGAGGCCATTTTGATTTAAACTAGAATCTGACTGAACTTTTCTATAATGGCATCCTTCATCTTGACGCTAAGAGGACCCCAAAAGTGCCCAAATATGCAAAGAGCTCACAACAAATTGCAGGTTTTGTTTTTTGTGCTCGCTTTGACTATATGCTTAATACAGGCGTAGAGCAATTCCTTCCCAAGCTTGTCACTCAAAAGACTTTACACTGCAATAAGATTTCTGGAGGTTTATTTATCTTACCTTTACGAAGTTTCCTGCCCTTATAGGTGGACGTCCTAAGCTGCAATTTTTGATCACTGGAGGTCACTTCGGGATCTTAAGGCACCAGCGGCTTTCTGTACTGTGCGCCACGTGGCTTGCACACTTCTACTTCAACTTATCAATTTGCCCGGCTGTCTGAACTACTTTTGTTCGTTTACAGATCTTCTCAATCCTGTTCGAATCGAATCGAATTCGATCTCGTAGAGAATCGATCATAGCGCTCTTCATGGGTCGTTGAGCGAATATCGTTTTGAAGACGGTGGATGCATTCCACTTCCAACTGGTCCTTTAGGAAATCTACAAAAGATGTCTGTGTCCACCTATGGACGTCCTATAGCTGCAATGAATATGCTGTTTACGAATTCGGAGACATTACTTTAGAGTATGTTATAATAACGCGTACCGAATTGCGTAAAAGATGCGAGTTTTTTTCTTTATTTTAGATACAATAATAAAATCTGGTCAAAACGAGGTTCGGTCCTCGTGGCTGCTTTCTCATAGAAATGTTAAACGGGATTAGAGTGGGAGCCAAGGTCCTTTCGGAGGACGTTGTACCAAGGTAGCGAACATCTAGGCAATTCAAGTTTTCATATTTTTAATCTATAATAAAAAAAATGTATTGGCCCGAGTAAAGATACGGTACCAGAGATAACCTAAACCTTTAAATACTTACTGTTAACAAATATAGATAAAAACCTGATAAAACTGTGAATTTGTTGACGACAAGAAAAAAATATCTGTATTTTAATACGAAAAATTTACTACGTATGTATTATCTACCGTTTATATTCATTATCTACGA
Source organism: Battus philenor (assembly GCF_028537555.1). Classification (NCBI taxonomy): domain Eukaryota; kingdom Metazoa; phylum Arthropoda; class Insecta; order Lepidoptera; family Papilionidae; genus Battus; species Battus philenor. The sequence goes on along the minus strand of NW_027181683.1, from coordinate 9,459,314 downwards.
TGTCCACATTTCAGAACACAATTATTGGCACACATTATAATTTGATGAATTGTACTACACTCACTTCATTATGTGAAATATATTAATCGTCATTTTCATTATTTAATAGTCTGATGTAATATGTAGACAATGCAACGTCAAGAATGGTGATATATTTTTGGCATGGATTCCTTTACTACATGAAACCAATACTTATGTCAAATATCAAGTTGCGACACCCATATTATTCAGTAATAAAATCCTGTAATTTTATGAATGAATTACTATGCCACCTGTCTCATACATTACAACATTTACGTATGAAATGTTCCATGCTTTAATAAGTTTGTACATGAAATATCTTTTAAAAACAAGTACACTTATTGGCATTGGTCCAAGTCAACGTCGGCAGCGATTTTTTAGTAATATTTAAACTTGTTATTATCAACAATGAATTTATTATTAAACTGTAATTACAAACAGTTCTCATCAAATGTAATGTTTAATAGCAGTAACTAATTTTAATTAATGATTTTTATTAATACTTATAGGTATTTACTCTTGCGTATCATTTAATTTTTTATATTAAAAGTATTTTTATATGTATGAAATATATTTTTTAACAGTTCTATCACCATAATAATTGATAACGTTCTATTTTGACACACTAAATATTAATGTTTTTAAATTCACGAGAAGATATTTTAAATAATTAATTATACTTCTGCTCATGTGCATTTGCAGATTTCGCGGATTTAAACATATGAAACTGCTTGATCGTTTTTTCATGTGTAGCCCGTTTTGAGGGCCTCTCTAATTAGAGAGGCCCTCATAACCCATGTCATAGATTAGACAAAGAGGGCAATTGCCCTCAAAAGTATACGAATTTCTAAAAAGTATACGAAATATAATTTTTTTTCAGTGTTTTGTTCTTCATTTCTCTTTTTCCATCCTTCACATATTCTAGTATTCTCTCTTTTTCCTTTCTTCACATTGTATTTCGCTCGATTACAATACTTGATATTACTCGAAGAAAATTAAAAATTAATAAAAATTACGAGTACCTTACTGGAAACCAGTTAAGTTTCACTTGGGCCATACGTAAAGATCGTCATCAGATAAAAAAAGCCAGCGGGTTTTTTTTCGCAGAAATAAATCGCCAGCTCAAATCAATGCGAAGCATTGGGGCTCGACCTTGGGCAAATTAAAAAGATTCCTATTTAGATAATGCGTATAAGAGGGCAGTGTATATTGATCTTTAACTTTGTTGGCGAGCAAACCTTCTTAGTTAGTTATTTGTACGCGATTAAGCTGCGTCACTTCGAAAGTAAGTGTGATAGCATCTTGGTTATTTATTAAACGGATTCCGAACTTCTTTGGCCACTTTGAAATTTTTTTAGTGACGCCATATAATTTATTTATAAAGAATAAATATTTATACTTTAGGCGTAGAACGCCCACTGTTGGATATAGGCCTGCCGTCAAAGATTTAAAATTGGACAATTGGAAGTAGCCAGCATGCCGCGTCTTCTAATAACCTATCCAAGGACCTGAACCTTGCAGAGGTCAAAAACAAGGACCCACTGGTGCTGCTCAGAGACGTAATGGCCTATAATACTAACGAAGAAATAGTAAAGGCCATTAAGACCCAAAATAAACACCTGCTGGTCGACGTCTCTGAGGAGGATCAGAGGGCGGAGGTAAGGTTCAGGAGGAGGGCGCGAAATGTGCAGACGATCCATGTGGTCATGCGCGTGTCGCCTGCGCTCTGGGGACGGCTGACGGCTGCGGGCTACATGCACGTGGACCTCCAGCGAGTGCGGGTGCATGATCACTCCCCGCTAGTCCAGTGCGCTCGGTGCCTAGGTTACGGCCACACCAAACGGCATTGCGCGGAGAGCGAAGACCGCTGCAGCCATTGTGGTGGCCGGCACCTACGCGCCGAGTGTCCGGATCGGCAAGCCGGGAAACCTCCCGCCTGCCGGAACTGCCGACTAGCTAAGGCAGACCGGTGGGACCACGGCGCATTTGACGAAGACTGTCCTGTGCGGAGAAAGTGGGACACCATAGCACGGGCGTCCGTAGCCTATTGCTAAGGGCACCCAGGTGACCCACCGCACTCTCCGCGCAGGGCACCACCAGTACCGCGTGGCGCAGCTTAACCTGCAAAGGTCCGAGCTCGCTACGGCCGAGCTGATATGCGAAGCGCCGAAGAGAGGCTGGGCGTTCGCATTGGTCCAGGAGCCGTATATCGGCGCTATTGGCGAGATGAGGCACTACCCAGGGACAAGGGTGGTACAATGTGTCGCGCGAGGCAACGGGGAGGTTGTCAAGGCGGCCATTGTGCTATTCGACGACACCATCGATATCACTCAATGTCCCCAACTCACGTCTGGCAACGTTGCCGTGGCCAGGCTGAGGACTGGGGCTTGGGAGATAGGGGTGGTGTCCGTCTACCTGGAGCCTAATACGCCCGTCGGACCATACCTGGACCGGATCGGCTCGGCCGTGGAGGGCTTGGGGACTGCCAACGTGGTACTGGGTGGCGACGTCAATGCGCATAACACCTGGTGGGGTAGCCGGTCCACGGACCGAAGGGGGGAGGAGGTCGCAGCCGCCCTCGACCAACTGGGGGTGCACGTGTTGAACCAGGGGTCTGAGCCGACGTTTGATACGTATCGGGGCGGTAAGCATTACTCCAGTCGCGTCGACATTACTGCTTGCTCGACCACCCTGCTCGACCGAGCGGTGGGCTGGAGCCTCGTGGACGACATATCCTCGTCGGACCACAGGGCAATTGTGTTCAATCTGAAGTTTGAGAGGTCCCGAGGCACGGACGTCAAGCGGACCACACGGCAGTACACTACCCGTAGGGCAGACTGGGGCGAGTTCCATCGAACTGTCGCCCGGCTGCTATCGGATCGCTGCCTGACGTCTACCGAGGTGAATCAGATCACCGAGGAGGGGGCGTTGGACAGCATGGTCGGTCGGTATGTGGAAACCGTGAGGGACGCTTGCGAGTTGGTCCTGCCGAAGGTCTCCAAGCGGAAGAGGACGGAATTGCCCTGGTGGTCCGAACAGCTCTCTCTCCTCAAGGCGGATGTCTTGAGGAAGAAGAGAAGGATCAGGGCCGCGAGGCCGGCTCGTAAGGAGCTGGTCTGGCGCGAGTACTGCGACGCGAAGGAGGCATACCGCCTCGAGGCGAGGCGCGCTCAGACCCATAGCTGGAAGCGTTTCTGCGAGAGACAGGATCGCGAGACCATGTGGGACGGGATCCACCGTGTGATGCGTCGCACGGAGGTGAGGCGAGAGGACGTCCCCCTCGTCCAGTCAGGTAAAGTGCTGGACGCAGCGGGATCAGCCAGGCTGCTGGCGGAGGTTTTCTTCCCGGAGGACGACCCCGGGAAGGACAATGCGGACCACAGAACTGTAAGAGCTAAAGCCGATGAAGTCAATTCGGGGGACCATGACGGAACATGCGATCCCCCGTTTACGATGGAGGAGCTCCGAGGGTCCGTATCGACCTTCAACGCCAAGAAGGCACCTGGCTCTGACGGACTCACCGCGGACATCTGCCGAGCGGCCGTCGCCGTGGACCCCGTTCTGTACCTCGCGCTCTCCAACCGGTGTCTCGCGCTTTCCCGCTTCCCCACGAGATGGAAGGAGGCAGTGGTCGTAGCGTTGCGGAAGCCGGACAAGGAGGACTACACGCACCCGAAATCCTACAGGCCCATCGGACTCTTGCCGATTCTCGGCAAGGTCCTAGAGAAAATGATGGTCCGAAGGATCCGGTGGTACACTGCGCCGTATATCAGTAGCCACCAATACGGCTTCATGCCGCAGAGGTGTACCGAAGACTCCCTGTATGACCTGATCCAGCATCTGCGAACTCGGCTGAAGGAGAAGGAGATCGCAGTGCTGGTATCATTGGACATAGAGGGAGCCTTCGATAACGCCTGGTGGCCTGCTATACGGTGCAGACTGGCAGAAACTCGCTGCCCCGCGAATCTGCGGCGCCTTGTCGACAGCTATTTTAGCGATCGCAAGGTGTCCGTACGGTACGCGGGGGCAGAGTGGGCCAGAGAGACCACCAAGGGGTGCGTGCAGGGATCCGTAGGCGGCCCAACCTTCTGGACCCTCCTCATCAACCCTCTCCTGGAGGAGGTGGCAAAGACCGGGACACACTGCCAGGCGTTCGCAGATGACGTCGTGCTGGTCTTCTCGGGGCAGAAGGCCCAGGACATCTCGAGTCGGGCCAATGCCGTTCTCGCCCGTGTTCATGAGTGGGGGGTCAGGAACAAGCTGAGGTTCGCACCACACAAAACAAAGGTGATGGTGTTAACCAATAAGCTGAAGTTCGACTACCCATTACTGAGCATGGGAGGTGAGCCGCTTGGCCGGACTGGGGAGGTCCGGATACTTGGCCTCACAGTTGACGATAGGCTCACGTTCAACAGTCATGTGAAGAACGTGAGCAAGAAGGCACAGGGCCTCTATCGTCAGCTGTGCAGGGCTGCGAAGGTATCTTGGGGTCTGAACTCGGAGGTGATCAGAACGATGTATCTGGCGGTGCTGGAGCCGACGATTTTGTATGCAGCGAGTGCATGGGCGCCGGCGGCTAGGAAGCTGCTGGTCCGCAGGCAGCTGGACGCGGTCCAGCGGGGCTTCGCGCAGAAGATCGCGAGGACCCACAGGACCGCGTCCCTGCACTCGGCCCTTATACTTGCCGGGTTGCTTCCCCTGGACCTTCGGGTCCAAGAAGCAGCCCGCTTATTTGAAATAAGAAAGGGTCATTCCCGGCAGGTGGTAGGGGACCGAGACCTGGAGGTACCGGTCAGCTACCTGAGACTACCGCACCCGTCTGGTCAAGTTGGTGTGGAGTTCTCCTGTCTGGGGGAAAGTGAGGAGGAAGTCCGACTTGCCACCGCGGCTGCCGACTTGGTAATTTATACCGACGGCAGCCGCATAGAGGATAAGGTGGGTGCGGCGTTCTGCGTCAAGCGGGGCGCCGCAGAGCTGTACACAAAAAAGCTCAAGTTGGGCAACTTCTGCACCGTATACCAGGCAGAGCTGCTGGCTCTAGCTGAGGCAACAGGGTACGCGGCCGGCGAGTCAGCGCAAGCCTGCGCCATATTGAGCGACTCGCGGTCCGCCCTCGAAACTGTCGCAAGATCGGACACCCTCCACCCCTTAGCGTTAAGAGTGAAGGAGAATGTGATGAAAGTGAGAGAAAAAGGGAAGGATGTAAGGTTGTATTGGGTGAAAGCGCACGCGGGGATGGAGGGGAACGAGAGGGCGGACCAGCTGGCCAAGGAAGCGGCCCTGAAGAGTAAAAGACGACCAGAATATGAGAGATGCCCTGTTTCATTCGTCAAGCGGCAACTGAGACAGGAGTCGCTCGAAGAATGGAACAGGAGGTATGTAGAAGGAACGACGGCTTCGGTAACGAGGATGTTTTTCCCGGACGTCGTCTCAGCCCACCGCGTGCTCCGCAGCATCGAGGTGGACGCGGTCTCGGCCCAGCTCTTCACGGGGCACGGGGGGTTCTCTGAGTACCTTCATAGGTTTAAGCTCAAGGAGGACCCCTCGTGCTTCTGTGAACCGGGCGTCGACCAGACCGTGATCCACCTTGTGGCCCGGTGTCCCGCATTCGGGGGACTCCGGTTCGGCTTTGAGTGCCGGTCTGGTGTGCAAATCAAGGAGGAATCAATAGCCTCCCTGATAGGCGGAGAATATAAACAATCATTTCTATCCCTTTGCAGAGAAATAGCGGAAAGTGCAATGAAAAGAAACAAAACGTAAATATAAGAAATAAATAAATAAATATATATTAAAAAATTAAAAGTAGAAAATATAATTATTAACTATTAAAATATAAAAAATCTGTGATAAAAATAATTGTATAAGAAACAAAAATGTAAAATAAAAATAAAAAAAAGCTATTGAAAATGTAAAAAGCAAGGGAAGAATGATAGATGATCAGAGGAAAAGAGAAAGACAGACGAATTGTGGCATGTAAGATTAGAACAGAAAGAAAGATTATGTGAAGAATGAAAGAAAAGAGAATGAAAATAAAATAACTAAGTGAAAAAATTCAATGCTTGCAAAGTCCCTATCCCAACATAAATAGGGGTACGAGAGGCCCCCAATAGCGGGGGTTTTATAAAAAAAAAAAAAAAAAAAAAAAAAAAAAAAAAAAAAAAAAAAAAAAAAAAAAAACCTATCCAATGTCCTCATCAACGGTGATGATGATGATCAAAATCAACTAGTAATCATGTAAAAATCATGTTACAAGCTTACTGACTGTTTCCTCGTATTATTAGTCGTATAAGAATGAGCCTAATTAAAAAACAGATACTAATAATTTTAAAATTCAAAGGATATAATTATTTATTTATTGTATTAATAATATAAGATATAATAAAACCAACAAATATTCCTTACTGACAGAGACGCATCGGGTCTTGTCGGAAAGGAGATAGGTTACTATTTCACAGGAGACATCAACCCAAGATCATATTAAATAAACCCGTGGCTAGAGCTCCTCCGACCACTTCTCCCAGCGCTAATGCTTTCCAAAGTGATAGTAAAGTTAGTCAGATAATAGCAACCAACTAAGTCGTAGAAAGGAAGAGAAAGACAGATCGAATTGTGGTATGAAAGAATAGAATAGACAGAGATAAAGAGTCTATCTTAGACTATGTGAAGGATGACTGCTGAGAGTAAAAATATATAAAAGAAAATTAGTTAAGATAAAAAACAACCCTGTCCTGAACCAGATAAGGGTGGAAGCACAGGTCTACAATAACGGGGGTCAAAAAAACCAACTAAGTCGAAGTCAGGCCATGTTGGACAAGCTCGAAATGCTAAACGGTTATCGACTCTAAGTCGAGGTGTCTTTGTGGAGTTCCTTGCGCCAGGTCATTCTATGGATCGCCCGTTTCAGAGACCTAAAAGCTCAGCTGCCTTCCAATCCGCAAATATGTATGCAAGGCAACAGAGGCGCCTTAGAGAGCCCTAGATCTTCGCTGCCTATAAAAGGTTACGGCGAATCTATTTTTAAATGCTAAAGCCAATATAACACAAATTTAGACATAAGATTATAGTTTGTACTCAAAATGGTGTATTTACTTTTTCAGTGTACACCAAAGGTACACTTTGTATGTCTCACTGCCAAACTACTAGTGCCGAAAAAATATTAAAAACATTACATATCTATTGTTAGTTTGCAAATGATATACCATTAACACAGTGAAGGCCGATATCCGAGCTCCGATGGTTTTTTTAACGTCACCATATTTTATCTTATTTATGAAAATGACATCCTCTTCAAAATTCCAGTTATGAATAAGCCACATATGAATTCTTTAATATATTTTTTTCTTCTACAGTCGTTGTAAATGGCCTGTTACTTAGAATTTTTAGTTTGTCGCATGTTTTTCGCTTAATCCAAATCGTAAGCACAAATCAAGTGAGTCAGTGCGGTCAGCTAGAGGCAATGGAGACAACCGTGTGGGTCATTTAAATTTTTGTAAGGGCAATTTTTAAATTTTTCCTTTTACTCATATGATAAATGTATCGAGGAAAAAAATATCATACCAAAAGTGTGTTGGCATTTAATACCTAAAAGCGTTAAAATTATAAAGCAACCGATACAATTTTAACTTTCGAAAATAATCGGATTATTCTAGTGAATTCTTAAACAGGGTAAACTGCTTAATCCACAAAAAAGATGCTACTTGGAGTTTGAAGATTATTGAAAGCAGATCACGGACTGGTGGATAGACGACCTCGTTAAGATAGTAAAACGCTAGACGTTCTACTGGAAGTCTCTGGGGGAGGCCTATATCTGTGAACGTCGTACGGCTGAAATTATGTCGATGTTAAACCGATTTAATGTATTGCAACAGCTTTACCGCGCCTTAGTTATGCGTGCAGTGGAGGGGGGAGGGTGGGAGAGTATCGCCAGCTCCGTTCCGTCAGTACGCCGTCAACGCTAGCAGTTTTGGTAACATTATAATTTATATGTGACATTTGTGATTAGATTAGTGTTTTTAGTGTATATACTTTTGGCATTCACAATTATTGATGCTTAAGAGGTATTAAAGAAAACAAAGTTTTTAATAAAATGTTAAAAAAATCATTGCAATCGTATTATTTGAACATACATATGTACTTTAAAAACAACTGAACATATGTTACTTCCGAATAGTCTTTGTTAAGTACATTCGAAGTCAAAACCTAGTGATAATATACATTTAAATATATTTATATACTGTATTACTGTGTATAAATGACCCCTTATTCTTTATTCCTCTGCCAGGTTCGGAATAATTATTCTACCGAAAAGAATGCGGCATTTTATTTGTAAGTACGCTAAAGTAAAACATACAAGACATATGTTCTTAAATAAAGATTATTTTTGCAGGCAAAATCGCTAGTAAAAGTTGTTCACTATAAAATAATCGTCATAATGGTTGTACATTACATGTTTAATTAAGTGTCAGTGACCTGTAGACAAACTAATTGTTTTCTTTTTAAACCGTCCCGTTTAAACTTGATTCATTTGGATAAACTAGTAGCGGTTTATCTGTAATTATTAATCGAAAACATTAAAACTGACACCGCAATTAAAATTGGTTATAAAACTCTACTCAGATAACGCATGCCCGTATTATTTAATAAGATGTTTTAAATATCTTCAACTAATTTATATATCGATTACCGTCACATGAGAGTACGAACGAAAATGTTACAAATACTTTTTTAATTAAATTTAGGTAAAACATGATTTTGTAAAATAATATACAGGGTGTTCGATCTAAAAGTTTTAAACGGGTAAAGTTTTTGAGCCTATAGAAGCCTACTGCAAGGCATAGGTCAAATCCAAAGATATTTGTGGGGATAATACCACAATCGCGGCGCTTGGAATACGGGATGGCGTTCGCAGTATGGTATTGAAACGGATTTGTTTGTGAATTAAATGAGATATGCATAATCGAACCCGCGACCTAAGATCGCAAATTTCAATCCTCTATCGCTTGGCTACCACTACATTTATGGTATACTCGTATCTTACCAAAAATTAATTATTTGAAATCTAATGCCTGCATCCTTCGTACTGCAAAATGTTAGTGGCCTGTTGCATCCCAATGTAAAAAAAAAATAATGTAATATATTTCATAGTGATCACCTTGGTACATTCGTATATAATGTATATGAATTTGACGACAAATGAGTTATATATTTACTCTTTTAAAGTTTTTACACCTTTTTGTTTTTCTTATCAGCCGATGGACGCGAAAGCTTTAATTAACATGTATATCAATTAGCGCGCCAATTTTTGATAAAGTAACGTTGAAATATATGTAATAATGAATCATCACGTTTTAAATTTCATTTTGATTAAACAAATTTATGTTGAAAAAGAATATATTCTTCTCATTTTGTTACAACCTTATGCAGGTCTTTTATGATGTTACCCACGGTGTAGCGGATCATAGAAGACCATCTACTGTTGGTAATTTACCTCGTTGGTTATATTCGAGTTATACAAGGAACAGGTTTTTTGGAGAGACTATTTAGATAAATATCATCACAACTCTAAATTCTGCCGCTAATACCTTCCTAGTTTCAAGCATATCGTAATAAAAGATCTTAAGAAAAAAACTACCATTTTTGTATTTAGGCATACAAACGAGTTTCTACATTTTAATCGGCATATTTAAAAAGAAAAATAAGAATATCAAATAATTTTAAAGGTAGACTAACTCTAACCTGGATTTAGGAAGAAAAACTATGACCTTCTTTAATCCCCGTTAATGTTTCAGAGTGATCTGAGATAGTCAATTTATTTTAAATGAAATGATGCGAATTAAACGGAGTTTCCAAAGACCCAAATAAAGCTAAAGACCACCATCAAAATGAGTCTATTTATTTACTTCAAATAGATATGCCGATACCAAGAAATACTACTTTAAATTGGTTTCATATAACAAAGTAACATTGAATATGTTTGGATATTGTAGGTGTATATAGACATATCCATAATAATTATGCTAGCTGATATAAACGTTAATAAGGGAATTAAACAGAAAAACATTATTAGAGGGCTCTCTAGATGATAATAAAAAAGATACTAACAATCTTTTGTGTTAAATTATTTATAACAAAGATATTATACTTTCGTTATAGTGATATTATTGTTAAAAAAGGGAAGAAAAGTTGGTTTATAGATATCGTCTGCAGATCCGACAATTTTCTCTCGAAATTAATATATACTCTATCCTAAATAAATAAAAATAAATACGAAATAAAACACAATTATATAAGTTTGTTAAAAGATTTAACTGTCGTTCTGTCGTCAGCCGCAAGAGATCTGTAAGATAACGTGGTAAAGTTCTACTTACCAGAAATTTCCTCGAAATATCGTAGTTACTCTACCGTTATTTTAGAGTCCTTAAAAGTGATACATGTTTTACGGTTGGCTGGTTTCTTTTAACACGCGTCAAGGTAAATACCACCGCGGAGCTCTCTGACGATTGTACTACGTATGTTATAGAAGTAATCATAAAATTAAAAATAATAAAAATGTAATACATTAAGCCATAGGCCGAGACCTACTGTGTGACGAAGTGAAAAGAAGCTGTGAGTCTAAGCAGTGGGAATATTAACTCTAGTTAATGCTTTTGCAACAAAAGCTAACTGAAGTTTTGAGATTATTGACTGAATGAGACCACATTACCAATTGTAAAAAAACTTATAACGAAAATTTCCACTTGTGTGTACAATGACGCTGTAATGTAACTTTTATGTAGCCGTCTATTTAAATAAATGACATATTATTGCAATATCATTCGATTTTCAAAATTATTCTTGGTATGGTAAGCCGTATCAAAAAATCAAGGTTTCAGAAAAAATAAATACCGTAATGATGATATAGTAAGATAAAACCTTTTTTATAATTCGAACGACTAAATCTTAAAATAATTTATATAATTTATGTAATATTTAATATATTTATATAAAAAAAATAATCATTATTTACTATTTTTTTGTAATTGGTGAAAAAGGTTAATTGATGGTGTGAAATAGCTTTAAAACTCTTGCTGTTAAATAACCACATACACACTGCACTAAAATCTGAAGTATATTCAATAAAAAATACTTAAAGAGTTATGCAATTGTCTTATTAAAATATAAAAGACACAGTGGAAATAAATGAAGGGTCTATCAAAAAACACTTCTCAATAATTTTTTGTCGAATATTTAACGTATGCAAATACGTTTTTTGGTGTAGACCGGACTCTGTTTGCTCGACACCACCGCGGGCGCCACACGTTTGTGAATATTGTGTTTTTGGCATAAAAAAACTGTTTCGAGATGTCTCTAAAGAAATGCCGCTAAAAGGAATAAAGATACTGCAAACAAACAAGACGAGAGCGCTCTTTATACTTCGGCCGGGGCTAAATATTTTTCTAGTGCCTCCAAAAACAACAGCCGCTGTTATGTAAACAAGTTATGTGCGCTGGTCAATTCGTCCATTTGAAATGTGCGCGTTGAAATAGAGTTTTACAGATTTTTATTTTATTTTACGTGTGGCTCTTTCCAAGTTCAAATTGTGTAGTACATGCGTGAATCTAATTCCGTGTAACAGTAGTACGTAGCGTTCTGTACCGAGGCTGGGAGTTTTGGGAGACTAGATGGGTATCTAGTACATTCGATACGTCATGTATGAGATATCCGAAGTACTGCAGCTCCTGAATTTATTGTATAAGATATCCTATCTGTTATTGATTCTCTACAACACTCTGTCATTGGATATTATTCGTCAACGATATTATCAAAATAATTCTTTATAAATATTTTTTACATCTACTGACGTTTAATAATAATTTGAGCTATTAAATAACTAATACTTATTATTATATACTTCAAATCATTTACGTACCATGATCACTAATATACGTTATGAGAAAAAAAAACAAAAGCCAAATTTAATAATAGAAATTACAATTATGTTAAGCTCTACTATCATCACCATTATTTCGGGCATCTTACCTCAGACAGAATTGATTTTCAATAGAACTGGTTGGGAGCTGCCTGCATTCAGCGTCTTTCTACGAACTTAACAAGATCATCTGTCAACTTTGTGTGTGGGGTGTTTGTGGTGCAATTTTGGGTCCGTGGTATCCACTCCAAAACCTTAAGGCTCCAGCGCGTATTTGTTCTGCGCGCTATCTGCCCTCTGCCACATTGACATGAAAATTTGCTGTACTATATCGGTGTATGAATCTCCTAATTCTTTTTAGCATGCTTCAATTTAATGTCAATATTTAATAGAGATTGCGCATGACATTTTTTTCAAATAGTAGCCTTAAATTAAGAATAATAAACTTCAAACATCGTATAAAAGTAAAAAGTAACCATAAACAAAAAGTATAAAAGAAGAATGGGAAGGTAACTACGGCATTAATGTGATTACTTTAAATCGGTCACAGAATTTCAATTTAGATTCGATCAAGCGACACAAGCGAAGTGTTAAGCGCTGCATAATTAAGTTGGTGTTAAGTATAAAGTTGATATCCGTTCAGCGGCGAACAGATCGGGACTTCATTACCGATTTCCGGCGACGCTCTCGTACCGGGAACGACTTGGGTGTTTCTTATCTCCTCTCGCTTATCACTACACGCTTTGAATTTTTTAAAGTTCAGCTTTTATTGCTATATGAAAACAACGCGTGCGCATGAGATTTATCTTCATTGGATAACTTCGATGGCGATAAGCAGAGTCGTTAAACATTGTACATACGTATAATTAAACGTGTGTGTAAGAATAGTTTTCAATAACAATAGAAAGTCAGCAAATGATTGTATTTAAATAAATGATTCTATACCTTCACACTATTTCTGTATTATATAGTTAGTATATGTATATCAGCAACTTCTATTTCTAATGGGACTGGTAGGAAGAAGCTATGTAAGAAGGTGCTCGCACCCCCGGAATATACAAATGCCATTCGGGCAGTAGAGCAAATCATGTAAAAAAAAATCAGGCCATGTAGCGTGTCCTCTGTTTCTTCCACTTACCAATCCCCTGGGCTATGACAATCACTTACGTTCATCTACTGATATATTCATTCCTTAACCTTCTCGTTTAACGGCTGTCAGCTTGCCATTTGGGCTCGAAGTGCGAAATGAGGGACCAAGTTTTACTGTTATGAGTCATCACAGGTAAAATATGATAGTAGACAGTCTTTTAAAAAAATTGATCGTAACATATCTTTGTCTTAAAAATATATTAGAGGTTATAAATCAAATTAAAATAAAATATAATTAGGCACACTCTTTATATTAGCTACCAGTTGCGATTAGAAACCTTTCAACAATTTTAATAGATGAAACAGCGCAATCTACTTGTAATATCAAACTACAGCCTTTTAAGGCTCGATCCTTGCTGTGATAGGAAGGGCATGGACGCACATATTTTGCATTTACCACGAATTTAATATCTCCCCACATCTGACTTATATCTCTTTGTATAAAGCTTTGTCGTTAGCCGTATATAGTAAAATATTGCTAATGGCGTCTCTAAACATAAATGTTTAAAAGATATCCGTAAGCTGGGGATGGTAAAATAGAGGTGAATAATCTATGTTAATGCCGTTTAAGTCGGTATCTATCGTACCTTAGGCTGCGTACTATATACGTATTGGCGTTGGTAGGAAAATTATAAATTATTAAAACGTTTACTACTTTTGAACACGTTCTACTTCATTTATTCCTATTAAAAAAAAACATATGTCGTTATCATAAGCTTAGTTTTTATTTCGATTACTTTAATTGTTATAATTTTATCAAAATATCTTCTGAATTATTTTTATTTTACTGACATGGTTACGTACCCACGCATGTCGTGTACGATGTGCGTCATAAATAGGCTCAAGGTCAGAGAGTAATACAGAGAACTATGCTCGGAGTTCCGCTGCGAATTAGAATCAGAAATCATATCTGCACAAAAACCAGGATCATCGACGTCTTCCTCAGAGGTCCTCTGAGCACGAAGCGAGGTTACGCCTCCCATTAGGTGGATCATAAACATAGTTAAAGTCGCGGGGAGTCACTGAATGTCGGTAGTGTATGACCGTTCTTCGTGACGATCTTTGGGGAAGACGGGACCGCTAGATATCCATTGCTGGGCATACCCTACAGTGGATGTCTATCGACTGAAAAGAAGATGATATAGGATTAGTTAATACACCAATACCTCGCTTTGCGTCGTTTTAATTTTGCGTTTTTTTTCGAAGTTGCGTCATTGCTTAATTAGTACTAATTTTCACTATGCGTCGTTAGATTTTCGAGGTTGCGTTGTTTAGGGTTCGAGTCTTTAATTTCTTTTTATTTTCTTTTTTTTTACAAAAGATGGCAACACTTTTGTTTCTAATTGCGCCATGCCATCAAAACTCGGGGATTCCCTTTCTAACTAAAAATCAACGCAATTTGAATACAGTTTCATTTTCATTTTGTTTTGCTAATTTTAAGAGTTCAGTTTCAATTATGTAGTATGTTATAATGTAGCGTGTTGTGCTTTTTTTAAAAGAGAATAATAAATTCTTATAAATTTTTCTATTGTGTTTCTGGTTACAAAAAAGGTTAATATTATTCCAATTTATTTATTGGCAGAGTTATATTACTTTTGTTTTTTAAATGTTTACTATGTTCAATTTCTTTTTAAAAAGTAGTATCTTCGTGACCCTGGAACCTATCTTCAATCTTTATATGGTTTGCTATAGAAAATCCTAATACACTTTGCAGCGTTTCAATTTGCGTCGTATTTTTTTGGAACGTAACCACGACGCAAAGTGAGGTATTAGTGTATTTCGTTAGAAAAATCTTTTGTATTCTGCGGATAATGCATACACGCATGTTATCCATATTTACTCCTTAAGTATATCTATATACTCCTATCTACCACAATATTTTCCTTCGCCGGTGTACTCTCATTAACGCCTCTACAATCACGTTGAAGGGACCTTTTATATGTAATAATTTAAACATCGTAATTTTGATATTTTTATTAATTTTCAAATCGAATTTAGAGTTTCTTGCTTTTAATTATCGTTTGAGTGCCGCTTAAGTGATTTATAACTAATCTTATAACATATAAGTACAAATACATACTCATAATGTCTTAACTGAAATAAGGTCAAATAAAGCATTATACAGTCTTAGTTCATTATATTTTATCATTCTTGTGTAGATATAAAATTACAATATACTTAAAAACTATGTCAAAGATGAACACGCGATCAAACATTCACCAGTCATTGAGATATGACTGTTCGTTTTTTGCATATAATTTTACATTTAATTTTAGATATGAGCTGTGTTATACATAACACGGAACAATGTGGCCTTTAAAACTCATCATGTGGCATTGTTTCTCTGTATTATTTATTTTTTATTACTTAACAGCATTAAAATTAAGTAAATGAGTATTTTTTTTATGAATATGTTCAAGAAACGGCTGCTTTAGTTTAATTTATACTAGACTTTAACTTCTAATAGAGTTTCGGGTAATCTTTAGTTCCACTAAAAACGTAAGCACGTTTTTGGAGATCACCGGTACAGCTTTATTTATACCGTCAGTGCATTGTTATATAAATATAACCCTTAATAACTATTAGGTGTTTACGAATTATATAAACAACTTTAAATAATTATGCAACTTCACAAGACTCCTATATATAATATGAAATTATTTTATAAATGCTTTGTTTTCAGATATATGAACAAATTACTTTTATAACAGCGAGGTATTATTCAAAGAAACAGGACAATAAAGTTTCTCAACCGAAACGCCTAAATAGCGCCAGAGACTTCAAGTGGTTCCAGAGTAAGACCTGAATGACTAATGGGCCCGTTGACAATTTAAGCCTCGTAAAGAAAAACCCAGTTCTGTTGACGATGCCGACATTAAAGTTGTACTTCAGTTTTTAATTGGACGAGGAAGCTGATCCAAATCCATCTGATATCGACCGTTTTTATTTTATTTTCATTTCATTCAATTTAAGTGACAAAAAACTCTTTCTGCTTTTTTCTCACTTTTATTTTTGTTAATCATCGCGGCTTAATATTAAATTACTATTAAAAAGGATATACAATAATAGTTAGTATTTTAGCAACTTAATACCTCATTTATATTTTGTATATTTTTTTACCTTATTGACAAAAACAAAACTGTAACCAATGAAAATAATTTCGTTTTAAATAATAAACAGGAAAATTAAATATTAAAAAATCATTATTTAATAATTAAATATTATAATAGGTATCTTTTTTCTAATAAATATTTTATTCATTTGCATTTGTTATAGATCCATATGTGATAACTTCGAAGACAGCATTGCGACGCAGTCTTTCACTTCGAGTCTAGCTCTTGGGCGCTCAGAGCTATTTAAGGGATGTCTCTTTAAAATCATATCAGTAATAAGGATATCTAAATATGAACAAAAGGAAGAGCGCATTCGCAAGTTGAAGTGACAGTGAGCAGGCCACGTGGCGTCCTGAAAAAATGGTCACTTGAGCTATGATTCTTGAATGGTACCGGCAACTAATAGAATGTATGACGTATGACGCCTGCCCACAAGGTGGACAGACTACTTTGTTATGGTCATTGGATTGGTCATATTTGAAATTTATAGATAGATCAATGTCCAGCAGTAGCTATTTTTTAGGTATCGTGTGTTAAATCTTCAGGATGGAAACATGATACAATGCGCTCTGGTGGAAGGACAAAGCTACGAGGGATTCCTTCCCACTAAAACCCCCTCGATGATCGTCTTCGGTATTTTTGGAGAGGCAGCCGAAACTCTTTCGGAACTCGCATCTGCCACAAAATACTTTACCAAGACAAATTCCGCGAGGACGCTGAATCTCCCCCTGTATCCTTGCTGTACTGCAGCAACACGAGGCCACTTCGCGTTGCTGCCCTTCTACGGTTGGCATTGAGTGGATAATGAGGGTCCCGATGCCTTTAGTCGCCTCTTACGATAGACAAGGTATACCTTTGCCCTATTCTATTGAACTCTGGCTAAAGGGTTGAGTAGACATCTTAGGGATGACACTATTTAAAATAATTAAGATTCGCAGGCGAACGAATGTAACCGACATAGCACAGCGAATTAGTTAGTTGAACTGGCAGCGGATAAATTATTTAAGGTTCTGTTGTGGAGACCCTGAAACGGCTATTGCTGCATATGACGTCCACTCATTAGGGGAACAAAAACATTGTTAAGGTCAACGGAAGACGCTGGATGTAGGCGGCTGCCAACAGGACCTACTAAAACTCTCTACCAGAGATACGTATTTCCAATGGACGTCCAGCTAAACTGCTGATGATATTTTTCTGTACTGTGATTGTTGAGTTGATTAAAAAAAAGATTATTATCATAAATATTGCAACTACTGCCATTTTGTTTGTATATATAGGCTCATTGAATATATTAGTGGTACAAAAATTTAATTATTTTTTTAAGTACGCAGCAAGCGCAGGAAACGATGACGCGGTATGATATTAGTATGCAGTGTTGATTTTACGGAGTCACTTGCCATCTTTAGATATACAGGGGATTTCGTTTTAAAATTACTTACAAATATATTATACTACATATTTTTTGTCCACTTTTCACTATATGTTCATGAATATATATTGTTTTGGTATATACGGTACGTATATTTATACGAAAACAATTTTTTTTTAAATTTTTGTCTGTCTGTCTGTTTGTTCCGGCTAATCTTCGTAGTGGTTGATCCGATTTTGACGAGACTAATAATGGCCGTGCATATCTGTGAATATAAGTTTTAAAACAATTACGTGTTAATGAAGGTGCCCAATTATGAATCGAACGCTTAAATCTTTTCTGCCATATCACCACAACGTTATAAAAAATAGATTATAAAATAAATCCTAGATCTATTAAACACGCTGTATATTAATCTCGCAACATGACTATTAGCACGTAATAAATTTTGGCGCCCGAAAGTCGCCGGTCGATATTTTCTAAAGCCAATATTAGCGTGAACATAAAAAATAATATATTCAAAGTTTACATTCAAACGATGTTACTTAATAGCTTTTTTTAAATAATAAAAATATTTCAAGCGCACACGTGAACAGATTGTTTAAACACTTTTTGCTAATAGATAAAAAAAAATCTTTTACTTATATAGCTGAAAATAAGTCTTAATTAACTATTTAAATTAGCTACTTTATATATTTATTTTCTCTATTCCTAAAATGTTTCATTCGTGATAATGTTTTATTTATATCCGCTGTTAAGACAGTGATTAGAATAGCTGATAATATATGATACCTTGGTAATAAGAGTCAATTTTGTACAACTCGGTAATAGATGCCTTATCCTTACTTCTTGCAAAGTAATTTCATTAATAACGATAACTTTGAAGCCGTTATGTTCATATGGACTCCTAGAAAGGAGTGTTATATCAAACAATAATTTCTACCGAAAGAAGTCCACTGATGGGCATAGGCTTGCCCCGTAGATTTCAATTGAGAAAGGTAGGAAGCGCACTGTATCCAGTGCTTTCCGGTGACACTCATTTTGGGTGGATGTCCTGCCCTGCGCTTACTTGTCCGCGGTCATAAAAATTAAATTTTCTCAACTATCGTAAGTATGTATCGTATAAATAATAAACAAATGACATTGCTAATTTTTTGGTGTATTTTTTTCATAAATTTTTAATTCTTTTTTAAATTACTCTCTGTACTGTTGACACAATCGTTTATTATTTATATCGAATAAAGTATATGTTTTTATTTACATCGATTATATTTATTTATTATTTATCTCGATTATATTTTAATTTATCTCCGGGTCGCAGGACTGGTGGTGATTTCATTTATGCTATTCACAAAAACTCAGATAACTCGCCGTGTAGCATAAGTACTTGAGTGAGTTCTATGTGAAGCACTAGTTTCTATACTACGGGATACATTTTATGTATTATGAGGTTGATTTTTATGAGGTTCAAAAATTCTCGAGTGGCGACCACGAGCTGGTAGAAACGGCGTGAGTAGGTTCCCCGCTAGGACGACGACATGGTCAAGATTGCGAGAAGTCTGGACGCCGGTAGTAAAAGACCGGTCATCGAACCATGAAAAGAAGAAGTTTGATAATTCTATTTATCATAGCTGAATACTCAGCAGTAATAAATTACTAAACTAACTGAACAAGAAAGCACATACTTAAACTAAGCACTAATCTTTTAAAAATAAGTAGTGCCTAATTTGATTCTAGCTTCGATTAAATATATCTCTTCTAGCCTTCTATTTTCGTAAACAAGTGATCGCTATAAGTGCTCTAATGAATAAATATCTATTAATTTAAAGCCAAACACCACGTATTTATACAAATATGCGTAGGTATAAAAAAGACAATATGGCGTCATTCATCGCGGAATACTATTGAATCAAATTTCACATGGATTGATTGCGATCTTTCATACATTTTTAAATAACCTGCCAAAAAATTGCGTCGAGTGAAATACAGAGCACGTTTTATTTTAATTTCTTGTAACTTTTCCAATTTGACTTTATTCCCGCACGTCCCGACAGCGTATCTGTATTTTATGAAAGGTGAGTGGCAAATGAGCACGTTATTGTTATTCTTATAATAATGTGAACTTTGCTGAGCTCAAAACACACCGCGATATTTCTTTTTAAGTTATATTTATCATTTGAATTTCGAGTTAAAAATCGTAACACATCGTAATACGTTCGTCCCCAATGACGACTTTGTTAACGTCTTCAGAAAACACTGCACGTAGGCTTCTTTCAGCCGGTCGTATTGGATATCTGTAGCGGAGGCTATGTCCAACAGTGGACTTCCTATGGATGAAATAATGATGACGTTGATATTGATGATATAGGAACACAAGGATAAGGATACGAAGGTGACGTCTTCTAGATTGGATTTACTCGTATTTTTAAAAACATTGAAATGTGTATTATCATCGTAGCACTTTCTGTTACCTAAGAAACAAATTTACCTAAAGATTACACAGCTAAAGAGAAAAATAAAAGTATTACAAAATCCGAAATTCAAAACATTTTAATTTAAGTAGGCATTTATTTCAATATTATTAAGAAGCCGTCCAGAAACTAAGCAGTTGCTTTTTTTTTTAACAAATTGTTTTTTATGTACATTATCACTTCAACCATGTTTCTTATATTTTTATGAACTAAACACTTTTGAATGCTTACGACCTAATCAACAAAATAACTAGGAATAATTTTATAGTGAATTTGTATGCGGTAGGACAGATTGGATTTATAGCTGTCCAGAGCAAACTTCAGCTTATTCTGAAATTAACATCCAAAGCAGCGAAAAAATCAGTATTGTGTCTCTGCACTTACGCATTGTAAGGAGGTACCAGTAAATCATCTACTTGGGACTACAAACTAAAAGACCCCGTACAAAATTGTGAAAAAAATTTCACGTTTTACTTCTTAATTATTATGACAGTTTGTTAGTCGTTTTTACAGTTCTCATTAATGACATGCTAATCGTATATATATTATCGTAGATGTTAGTTTAAATTGTCATATCCGATCCTATAATAAATCTGTAAGTGTATGTCCAACGGTGGACGTTATTTATCTAAAATCATGACGATGGTGATCATAAGTATAACGATACATTTTTACAGTCATAATGCTTATTATTCTTATAAAATAATAACCTAATATCTAAGTAAGTAAAGGACCAATATTTAGCCACGTCCGTACATGCAGTGGTAGTCGTGCAACAAAGTGCACCGCCCGCCAGCCCGCTGATAAATGCGTATGCGGCAAACAATGCGAATTACACAACTGCCACCGTTAAACCACTCAACGCGTGTTTCACCCCTCCACGGGGCATCTTCAGGAGTTATGCATATGCGGATGTGGCTAAATATTGGTCCTTTTCTTACTTAGGATAGACTTCCGCAAGGTAACGCCTGATTCCATTAAAAACCTAATATCTCATATCTTAACAAATATGTAATGTCTTGTTTGTAATAATTAACTACAATATAATTATCGACATCCGAAATTTATTTAAATCACTATAAAATAGTAGTTGTAAGTTAGTAGTAAATCAGAAGTAAGTCATAAATCATAAATCATACTCTTTATGTTCTATGTCCAAATTATTATTAATAAATATAGATAAACATTTTCTATTTTCTTTAAATCTTAAATGTATTTGCACGATAAAGATAAAATAATAACGGAGGAAGGTTCTGAAACAAAAATACTTAATAAAAATATTTAAAACCGTATATTACGACGTTGAAGTATCGTTAATGCAAATAACGTATTTAAATTAAATTAAAATGAGAACGTCGTACATTACATTAATTTTTGGCGAGTGACGTTTAAGTCGACGCGGTATCTCAAATCAACTTCTTTCAAGAGTTCATAAATCGATTTATTTCACCGATGACGATTCATGCATACACGTCGCAAGTTATATCTCGCTCTGAAGCACGTACTCCGATAAGGATAGCAAGTTATCGCAATGTTGGACTTTAATTCATTTTGACATAGGTACGTGAGATAACTGATAGGGTCTCGGAGAGTATATCTCAGGATTTAGTTTGTTTAAATCTGCTACTCGGCAATTACTGTGGGCCCAACAAAGCAATATTACTCTAAACACAAAGGTATAAAGTTCATATTTTACGGAAAATAATCTTTGACCAATGTATTCCAATCTAAATTTTGGGCGGCACCACGATTCTGAAATATAAGCGATCATCACGGGTGTAGTTTAGGAGCTAATGACGTCAATTGTTTTTTAAAGATTTTTCATCATTAAATATATCTACATTATAATTTGTGATAAATGTAGATTTTAAACTATAGCAGTTTAAATCAAATATTTTTTATTTAGTATAAAACGAAGAGTAAACTTTCTGAGGCCTATTTGAATACATTAATACTTTTCTTAAAACCCCAGCACAACTCTATTCAAAATTTATGTTAAAAGCTTCAACTAATAAACCTCCAAAGAAGTTATTCCTAATCTTCTAGGTTGATGTCACTGTTAAAAGTACCTATAAGTTTAATGAAAGTTGACTGGAGGCGAACTTGTATCACCTTTTCTAGACATACGTTTGTTACATATGATATATTGGACGTATATGATGATACTTAGTCTTGTTGCATTCATATTTTGGTAATGGTTAGTGTTTTCATTGCGCAATGATTTTCTGTATATTATTTAAAATAGTCTATAAATCCCAATCTGGTGAAATAGTGGAAGTAGCGGCTCGAGCTAAGGGTCTCCAGGCACCATCGTCCTTCGCTACCTTCAAAGAGAGCTTAGGCTAAGCGCACTTTGCGCTCTGGCTCTTTAAACACGGTTCGGTCTCCAAAACGTCCACTCATTTTTGAATTGAAACGAGGTGGCTTTTTATAAAAAAAATCTACGATTGCTTTGGTCGTTAATTACAATGCACTACACAAATTTTGTGCATTCTTGCATTAAGTGGCATACATGTAGATTCTATTGCATAAAATTTTAATGCAATTTTTCTGTTTACAGCTGCTCGACTAAAATCGGTCCACGTTAACAGTAAGTTCGGTTGAATCGGATTGATAGGCACCGCGCAGTGGCGACGACGATCTTAATTGGTTTTCGCCTGATGTATTTATGAATGCGCTCGTTTTTCGGCTTTAATTTTCTCCTTTCCGACAGTTCCCTTTCGAGGATTAACAAATCGTGGCAGTTATCAAAAGTGTAATATATTGTTACAAGGTTTCGTAATTACTGTAGAGAAAGGAGTCAAGATACGCGACGAGGTCGACGTACGTTGCGAATTTTTTCCGTAAGTCCATTTTTAATAAGACAAAAGGGTAAAGTGTGGACAGTCAAATGGAATATACAATGTTATATCCTTTTAATAGTATTACAAAATTAAATGCTTCTACGAGTATAGAGATATATATTTTTTATAATATGTAACATACACTATAGTGTTCTTGTGTTTGGAATTTGTGACTCCTAGTTATCACTCTGCATATCCCATTTTCCTTAACCAATACGTAAAATTTTGGCAAAAAGCTAAAAACACGTCGGAACCTGAAACACGCGTGAGAAACGCGTGTTTTAGTAGATAAAATTGATTCACATGTTCGCTTTTGTTGTTTATGAATTTTGATGCCCAAGACCTCCAAGATATTATTTAATCAAAGCTATATCTCGATCCTTCTTGGAAGTATTTTCTCTTTCTTCTCTTAAGTCTAGCTGCGTTGTAACCTGTCGTACTATACTCCCGGGCCTCTCCTCCTAACGCAAACCACGGACTCTTCCGGGTCCGTCACCCAAAGACCGAAAACACTAAGAGGACCAGTACTTACAAGTGTATACTGTGAAGAATGATTATCCGTCAGCACCATCAACGCTGCATCTTCAATGTGACCTGGGGGGAAAAAATAACAGTGTATCATAACACCAACACTCCACCTTCGCTGTACCTTCGCTGCAAAAGTAGAGACAGACGTTCCCACCTCTACCCAGTAGCCTACCTATGCGTGTCCGAAGTGAACACGTGAAACTCCAGAACGTCCAGAGAGGACATCTCGGCCAAAGCCTACAATTCAGGTCTGCAGATTTTTTTTTTATTAATTACACAAAATTTTCCTCTAACATAGTCAGAGCCTTTAGTTACTAAATTACGATTAATAGACGGGGGGGAGGGGGAAATCCTCATTGGACGCCTGGGTATGGAGGGCCCAGGCAGTGTCAGACTTTTACTGACTAAAACCCCCCACCGTCGGCTCTGTTACAATTAGTTTCTAATTATTTTGCTTATTTTCTAATATTCTTATAGTATTAACTCCTATTTATGTTACACTTATTATTTAAGCTAACTTAAGCTATTTACATGTTTTTATTAGTCTATTCTTATATGTGAATTCTACTATCCTTATACAATAAAAACTTAGTGCTTATACTTATTCTTAATTTCGCTTAAATCTATACATCCAATACAGGTCTGCAGATTAGTTGTGGCTACGGTTAAGTAAGGTTCCTCTTTACTTCACCGTTGCCACAACTACTACCACAGGAGAGAGCCACTTCAGGGCCTATGTGAACTCAATTTTATAACTTACTATAGTCTAATTGATCAAGGAGCATGGCAACTGAGTAACAATAATAAGTCACAACAGTCTCTGTGCAATTGTACAATTACGAAATTTGCGTTATAGCAATAAATATTTTATGGTCAATGTGAACACAGCTTTATAATTTGTTTGACATTGGACGTCGCTATGTGTGACCATATTGAGTAAATATTTTCTTAACGCAGACACTAATAATATACAATTACTCCGCATCGCTTAAAAAGAATAAAAATAATTTATAACAGATTATCACAACAATTATTTAAAACGAAATAACGCAATTGTCTATTAATTATCATATTTAAACTTCTGAATAATAACATTATGTTGGCGTTTCAATTAAGTACAGTTGCACATTGTTCGGAAGTCGTTCAACAATCGCTTTGTTAGGTGCAGCCGGTCGGGAGCTAGTTCATTGTGGTGCAAGATTCAAACATTTCTTGCTGCTTCTTTTGTTTATACTTTGTAAGGTTAACGTGGATATGTCAGTTTTAAAATAATTTTAAGAAATTATTATTGAATTAATATCTTCACCCATACAGGGTATTGGCCTTAAGATTTTGGATTCAGGTGAAGACCACGGGCCAGTAAGCGCAGAGTAAGAAGCTGTTCACTCACAAGATGGACAGGTGACCTTGTTAAAGTCATCAGAAGATGCTAGATGCAGACGCAGGCCGCTCATTATTAGGATTTTTGGAAATCTATGGTAGAGGCCAGTCCAACAGTCGATATCCAAGTCTAGCAGCATCTAGTACAGCGGCTTGAAAGTTGTCGTTACTAATGAAATTATTAGATCAATGAGTTAAAAGTTAAAGGCACCTATTACCGAGGTTCATAAAACCGGATTTGATAAACGTCGTATCAGACATAATCAGATATTACAAATAATGTATTAACAGTGGTTACAAGTAGTGCCAGTTAAAATACGCTAAATTTGTTAGTGCATTGGATTTTATTTATTGGATACGAAAATTTTTTATACAGTTTTTATGGTTATTAAACCTGATTTCACACACATGCAAGGTATCGGCCCTCCTTCAAGATTTCTATGGGGATATATTATAATCGCCATTATTGACAAGCGGGTTGACGATCGCAGTGTTTTGTTGTAGTTCGTATAGAACACTGCTGCCCATCTTCTGGAAATTTAATTGCGAGCAGTTGCAATCCTTAGTAACTAATACACAATATGAATTATACAACAGTGTATCCCGGGAAGCGAACCCGATACGTACAATACGAATGTACATTTAGTTTTCGTTACTACATATAGATATGTAATAATAATAAGGGTTTGTCAATGATATTAGCTCTAAATAAAATGTTTTTGTTTATTTTGAATTAAGATGTATTTAATTATTAGTTATAGACATTGCATTGTTTTTATAATAAATTTTATTTTTAACTCACTGTGGCCGCGTCTTCGTCCTAATTCGTTTTTTTAGAGATTTTATAAAATGAAAGTAGCCTAAGTTGCTCCTCATTACATCACCTAGCTGCCATATAAGTCCGGACAAAAGCATTCTAGCTATTTCAGAGATTAGCCGGAACAAATAGACAGTCATGAATTAGAAAAAATGTTGTTTTGGTATATGTACCGTATATACAATTGATACATATGAATGTAATAAAAAGCTGTTATTTTAATATTAAAAACCGATGTTCTGATTTTAATTATTGTTATAGATGTTAATGTTGATCTTAAATACAATTTACTCAAATTATTTATATAATCGGACTTATTATGTTTATGAAGTAATTTTTATACACGTTGATTCTTTATAGGTGAAAAAGCTTGAAAGGGAATAAGTTACACCTTATTTGCTGTCTATGAATGTATGGTATACCCTATATTATGGTTTCAGAAGTAATGATAATATAGCAATAAAAACGAATTAAAAATTCGAATAACTAAATATGCACATTAATTATTATTTATTATTTAGACTGTACTGCCAGAAAGTATTGGTCTGGTGCATTCCAATAGAAAAAATAAATTAATGAAACATATTTCAGAGTTATGACTTTATATAAGAAAAACGATAACACTATTAAACATATACCTTTAAAAGTTTTGCACCTATAACCATACACCTTGCGTATTTAATTGTACTTATAGCACTCATATCATTTGGATTTACGTCATAACTTGATTATGATAACTTTGTAAATATATTTAATAATCATGAAAGATCTGAATAAATATCCAAAAAAGAAACAACAGAATATCTATTTTACAATTCTTATTTGACAAAAACGTGACATGCACAAGTAAATTCTTCTCTTATCTGTCAATATAAACTATAGATATCGCTTGCTACTCTCCGGGTCTATAAATCTAGAATAACGACTCGAATCTACGTCGTTTTCACATATCTTACTATGATTCCGTTATGTACAAGTACATTTTATTGCTTCGCTGTCAAGTATATCGTATAGTATTGTATATTTTAAATCGTGGAAATATTTGAAGAACATATTTTGCTAACTGTTTTTTTGAAGATAAATGTCATCTAGATTCCGGAATAAATCGTGATTACTATTCTTCTTCTTTTTAGCCTAAAAATGGCCACTGTAAGGTCACAGGCCTCCCCCTAAAATATCCATGTGGGAATATATCATATTCACAACGCTTGGCAGGCGGGTTGGCGATCGCAGTGTGGTATTATGGTACGCAGAAGATCCCCCATCCCCCATCCCATCCTCTGGAAACTTGTGAACAGTGGCAATCATTTCTAGTTGATGCACAGAGTAGTTATTTTACAAGTATGCATCCGGAAAATCGAACCCGCCACCAGTGATCGCAAGTCTCAGTCCTCCATCGCTGAGCTACCGCTGATCTACTGTTCATGATCGTAATTATTATAAGATAATTTCTTAACAAATTTCCTTTACTTTGTAGAAATAGATTACTGATATTTATTATAAATAATCATTGTAGAAAATTATATTATTAACTTCAACTTGCCAATTTAATGTTTACTATGATAGCTAATTGACTAGTTGAACAAATTGAAATGACAAAGGACAAGGGGAAGGCTACATAGCGTGCAGAACAGGTGTTTGCCGGAACTTTAATGTACTGGAGTGGAGATCACAGACCGGTAAACGCAGAGTAGGGCATCCACCCACAAGGCGGACAGACAACCTTGTAAATGTCGTCGGTTGGTGCCTTTTAACAGGTACCAATAGAAATGTTTGTGCGAAGTTCATGTCATACAGTGGAGCTCTTAAATATGAAATGATGATAATGATTGTAGCAATATTTTAACACCAATTTTGTGCTTTTAAAACAAACTTAGTGAAAGATTTTTAATTGATAACGAAGTTTTAATGGATTGCTTTAAATGTTTCGTCTAAGTTCATTGTAGCTTCTGGTCAGATTAAGATGTTTTTAGAACTCTCTTAGATTTTAGTTTAAATAAGTCTTTTTTTTATTTTATGTACTTTTTATCAAAATGAACTCTTCTTTAATGCTTCTCAAGACATTGAAAAGTAACAAAAAGAAGAGAACATGATACGATTGTGGAAGTTCCTGCTCTGATATAAGACTTTTTTTATTATAAATATCTAGTTATTATAAATCTTTCAATGACGCTGAAAGCAGCTTGCTTTCAACTAGTTCTATTGGAACTCTATAAGGAAAGCCTATGTCCAGATGTGGTCGTCTTGAGGCTGAAATGATGAATATTATGGTCTCTAATATAAGTAAATTTTTCTTTAATATTATTGACTGAAAATGTAAAAACACACTTTAATACAATACATGGAATGCGCAGAATATAAAAATGAAAGAGAATTTCGCGAGATGACATTCTCATAATTTCAATTTCGCTGCGCTTGTCACAGTTTCAGATAACGTTGGCGGCTTCATATTTGTTTATATTTTATTTTGTTGATATGTCTTGCAAAGAATTAATGAAATTATTAATTATAGTAATATATTCATCAAATCTGATCTTCGCATAACAAATATAAGTGGTGCACTATACAAGATGTAAAATAATATAATATATGTAAATAAATATAAACGTGACACTCAAATCGGCAAGCGCCGCGTAGGATGTCAACTAAGAAGGTGAACAAATTAAAATTAAAAATATCTCTGTTCAAAAAGGCATTCCCACACACTTTTAAATCGATATTATTTTTAACATTATAAAATGGCCGGTGTAAACAGTCAGACAGTCCTTTTTTTAAAATAAATTTAACAATGTTTTATGTATATGTTATATTATCATCCACGTAAATGAATCAACAAACAAAGTTTCACACATTACGATCAACTATAAACTCTTAAATGCTGTAATGAGATTTATATGAATAAATGTCATGCAATAATTTAATATTCGTTGGAAGGTTCTGGATTCAGGTTCCTTTGTACTAGATTTATTGGAAATCTGAGGTAAAGAAATATGTTCAGCTGCAGACGATCTACAGCTGAAATAATGGTACTAAAGATGATGATATTTGGAGACGCCGACGTCGAAAGACAAGCTGACCTGTAGTCTTGTTGCTAAATGTACTTTTATTATTATTATTACTAGCTTAAAGGATTGTTTGTCAGAAGTGGCCGTGAGTTGGGCCCATCCCTCGTGCAATCGATGAATGTTGGGGCTGAAAGGTTCTCGAGTGGTGACCACGAGCCGGTAGACTGGGCGTGGGCAGGTTCCCACTAGGTGGACCGAAGACATGGTTAAGGTCACTAGATGTGGGCAACGCAAGACCGGTCATAGTGGCGTGGAAAAGGCTTTTGCCTTGTAGAGGGCGTCCATCTGTTGAAAAGAAAAAGAATTATTATTAAAATTAATATCTAATATTTGTTTTCAAATTAAAGGTTTTTATTTCATTTCTACATGATCATCATACTTAAATAAATGATATTTATACCACCCGTTGTAATTTAGTCTACTAAGGTAGATCGATCAAGTTAAACCTGTCATTATACACACTTCACCTAGTTATTGAATGTAGGCTACGAAAACGTCAATATATATTCATTAGCGTTGTAAAACACGTTTCTTTGTAATTAAACATAATGTTTATTGCTACTTTCTGACGCTTTTTAACATTCTTATTGATTAAGATAACAATTTATTACTACATTTAATTTGTGGGAATATATGTTTAATGTTATTCGTATGTAAATCTTTCGTCGAGCAATGGTAGCCTAGCGGTATAGGAATGAAACTTACGATCGTAGGTCGCGGGTGCGGTTCCTGGTATACAGTTTTATATAATTCACACTTTGTACAGAGTACTCTAGATATCATAATGCTACACTGCGACCGCCGGCCCGCTTGCCAAGCATGTCAATTGTGGTATCTCCTAAATCTTTAGGAGAGTCCTATACTTTGCAGTGGGCTTCTATGAGCTGTAACGACAACGAATTTTTTCGTATTAATTAATTAAAAATATTTTTGTTTACAAAAGGCTTAAAAAACTAAGCTTACCACAGACGCGATTTTTTTATTATTATTTCAAAAACGCATCTAAAGCTGTGTACAATTTAAGGACTTATTTTCATTACAACTAAAATTTGGATACAATAGTATAATAATTTCATAGGCCTCGTTGGCTAGCTTTCAGTAGCTAAACGAAACATGGAGAGGGCTGTACCTTGCTTTTCTCTACGAGATCAAATAGGAAGATCCGAAGACGAAGGAAAGTAACAGATTTATTCCAGCAGATAGGTAAGTTAAAGAAACATTACGCAGGCCACATGGTGCGAGGAACGGGAGACCGGTAGAGCCTTAATAGTTCAAATGTGGAGACCACGGATCGGTAAGCGCAGCGTACGACGTCCGCTTATAACACGACCTTGTTAAAGTCTTCCGAAGTCTCTAGATACCGGTCGCTTTCAACGGGCCTTATTGTAAATTTATGAAGGATGCTATTTCCAGCAGTGGACGTGCCACTATTGAAATGATGATGATGATGTAAAATAGGTTTTATTATAGGCCACGTAACAGTAGTACATGTAAAAGTAATAGTTACTTTTCCAAGTCTAAAATTGACACTATTCGCAAATGATACCCCTTCCAACAACTATGGCATTCACGAGTAGTTCGAAAAGTTTTTTTTTTTGATCTTTGACTAATAATATGATGGAGTACTGAAGACTAAGCTATGTTAAACTTAATGATTGCCACCATAGGTTACCATATACAGAGTACTTTAATTGGGTGTATACATGTCCAAAAATCAAGAGTTATAGAATAAAAAATTACGTAATTATAATATAGTAAGAAAAAGCGTAGAAATTTGCAAATTTAATATAAACAATAAAATGCATTATTTATCATTACCTGTTCGTGCAACCTGCTATTGCCCTATCGCATTTCTGTAAAAACAAATTAATTAATGTAACATATTGCACAGTGATCATTTTATACAGGATGATTCTAAATAAGTCTAGAAACTATAAAGTTTTTTATCAGCTTATTAGTCAGCTATACATTTACTCCTTCAAAGCTTTTATACCTATATAAACGTTATAACCCTCTATGAAGGCTATTATTAATAACTGAATAAAATGTACAAAATTCAAATAAACAATATTTTCAAATTAAAGTCCCCGTGTTACTCAGGTCATTTATTCGAATTTTTCTATTTGGTTAAATAAATTTACAATCTGTAAAATATATTAAGTTAAGCAAACTGTGTAAGAGTGGTTTACATAAATATTAAAAATAATTAAATGAATGAAATAAGCAATTTATATACAAATCCTAAAAAAATTAGTAATTTGTAGTGCTTCATTAATATTAGTTGTTACTAACATAATTTGTTTTTCTTTGATTTGGACTCCTTTTTGGGTGTAGGCCTTTTCCAGCATTTTCCATGTATCACTATCCCACATATCACTGTCTTTTGCTATGTTCATTCAGTGTCTTCCTACGATTTTTAAAATATCATCTTTATCTTTTGTATAGATGTCCAATTTTTCCTTTGCCAATTGGACCTTTCTATTTAGTTGTTAACAGTGTCAATCTTTTATCCTTTATGTTAAAATTATTATTATTGTATTAATATTAATGAATAATTACCGACCACTTGTGTAACGAAATACTCAAGTGAAAAATACATGAAGAGATTGCTAAAAACGAGAATCAGATTGAGCGCTCATATAATGTCATCTTTCAACTTATAGTCACGAGAATTTGAAAACGTGCTGATCTAAGAAGCTCACAACAATTACATTTTTTTTTATTTTTGTGGTCACTTACGTATAATTAATACAGAAGTAATGCAAATTATTTCAAAGCTTTACAGTGAAATCCTTCACACTGTTACAGGATTTGTTTTAAATCTTTTTAATGAAATTCTTATTTTAGCGTGAGTCGTGAATGGTCTTTAACTGGCTGCATAACATGTCGTATAAGCGCGTGTCCACATGCGAAGGATTTAAAGATTAATACTCAAAAGAGAATTTCGTATTATGACATTCGCTGCTTACAATTCGCAACGATTGACGCAGTCATTTCGCACGCACGTTTCATGCTTATCGAATTATAAGGCCGTTGGAAACAACGAAGTATGTTTTGTATTTATTTTATCTTGAAGCAGTCGAACTTTCTCAGATCGTAATATTAGAAGCGAAAGTAATAATTATGCTTTAAATATCTATTAGTGGTTAGCCGTTTTTTTAGTAAAAAAAACTTAAATTTAATTTTTAAAATAAGGTAAGAAAAATTTTTGGTTTAAGATATATATTTATACTACTACTACGTAAAAGATGTATATTTATACATCATATTCTGCTATTTACTTTTAATAGATGAAGTATTGTATCCACAATTTATTTTAAGTATAAAGTCGTCGTTTCAGTACATAGACTCCAACTGCAAGGCATGGACCTCCTCGAAAGATATCTATAGAGGGACATACCACAATCGACACGCTTGGCAGACAGGTTGGTGATCGCAGAATGGTATTATGGTACGCTGCTGACGCCTCTTCTTGTTCTCAATAAACTTGTTTGTGAACAGTGGCAAATAATTAATACACAATACGTAAATCACATAAGATTGTATTCCGGGAATCAAACCCGCGACCTATGATCGTAAGTCTCTTTCTACCGCTGGACTATCGATACGCGAGTAGCATAAAGTTTTTTTTAATGTTTTGTAACGTTTCTCCATCGCTACATTTACATATCTGGCTATTCGTTTTCTCTGCATCACTCCAGAATGGCTGATGGAGAATATCGTGAAGACATTATGAATATACAATAGTATTTAAGCGCAGCGTTGGACGTCCACGCGGGTGGACAACTTAATAATACTTTAACTATAGAAAATGTAACCTATGTTAAGGTTCTCTCGTTTTTATTGTTTCTCTTGTCGGCCTCTGTACCAGGGGGCAGCTTAGACGAACTTGGTTGAACTGACTTGCTTCAAGATACTCGCATCCCACGGCAATATCTTGTTAAAAACGATTAGCTTTACCACTAGAGTATGTTAACTGTAATAACATAAACAAACTATAATGTAAAAATGTAAACGTAATGCAAATAAAAAATATCTATATTTTATTAATTAAGGAAACTTAAATCTTGTTCCAAGATAATGAACGACATACACTAGAAGGGGTATGAAAAGTTTTCACTGTTACAAAGAATTTAGATTATTATTATAATTTTCATTAAAATTACTAAATGATATTTGATTTTTAATGAAAGGTTTATAAAATTTATCTTGTTCATGCTTCAATAACTGTCTGATCATAGTGGATTGGCAAGTTGAAGTGAGAGTGAAGACCAAGGAACAGCAAACGCAGCAGTTTTAAGATCGTCGAAAGCTGTTAGCCAGTTTTATTGAGATGAAGTTCCATGACGGAGGCCAATTGTGAACAGTACACAGATATAAAACAATCTAAAAATTTATTATAACCATGATTATATATACATATGTCCCATCCACATTAACGCAACGTGTTTACATATCATAAACTGCACAATAGAGTTGTATTGTAATGAGATGCGCCCACGCATACCGACGTTACCAGGCCGACGATTTGTCGCGTGGTACAATACACAGAAACTAAAATTGTGTACACACAATGTATGCGAGTCAAGATCGAACAAAGGTGTTTGTGTGTATCAGGCTGGAGTAAAGACAATTCTTATTCTAGTACACAGAACGTAAATGCTAATATGGTTGATAGATAATTGAAGTAAGATTTAGTGATTAACAAATTATTTATTACCGTGTTAGGGATTTTTACAAATATATTGCTGTACCCTATCGCAGTCCAACAGAAAAAATAATATAAAATTTAAAAAAGCTATTTTAAATGTCTTACTGTACACATTTTAAGCCATTTTATATTTATTTATATCCTGGTACATTTTTTATCAGTAAATCATGACGTAACTTGTTGAAAAGCGAGGGCTAAGCATTTTAATATACTCTGCGGTATGTATGGGATAAGGTATAAGTTACTTTTACCATTTTTCTGGCGATTTTTCACTTTTTCTTCCAAACACTACGATCGAACCGTGCTCTAGTCTCACGATTGATTTTACGTATATAGATATTATTTATATAAAGTAAATTATTTATGAAATAAAGATGGAGAATATATATTTTATATTAACACACGAAAGAACTATACAATGAGTTCAAGAACTGACCGCCATGTTTAGAACGTCTTTTCTGTATACGGTATCAAAATACAATTCCATATATCCTACCTGAACAAACTGTAATAAACTTAATAAAATAGTATCATAGAACGATTTTTAATCTACATTTAAATATAAGTATAAATACATTTATATTTATTCGTCTATCTTTTTGTACTTGATAGATTTAAATCCTACATACATACAAACGCCGTGAAAATTTAGTTAATTATTAGGTATATCCCCGTTGAAGGTTTATAAAATACTGTAATTTTTATCAGTTTATGTTTGAGGTATATAAACCGTCTTTTTGTTTAGATTTTTAAGAAGAATGAAGATGCATAACACAGCGTGTGATAATAACACGTGAACGAATACAAGTAGTTGATAATATAGTTTGGGAATGAATTGTTCCAACTACTGTAATAAGGATATTGTAAAAGTGTCCACACATAATCTATATTAGTTTTTTATGGGCTCTTCTCAGATTAGGGAATATTTAGAATTCTAGTTATTATAGAGCAGTTCAATCTGATTCTAGTTTTTGTTACATTGAACTTGGTATTTTTCTGATTACATATATATCGGTCACTATAAATGATCATATGTAGACTATAATTCGAATGAATAAATAAATTAATTCTTAAAAGTATATCTACAAGTTCCCTTCACTTACGCCAGACGTAATCGCATAACAGAGCAAGCAATTTACCAGCTTTTAAGTACTTAAATGGTCTATATATCGACCACTTAAGCGCTCGCTTCTGAAACATTGAAAGACACATTTGGCGCCGCGGTTAAAGTGATGATTACAATTATTGCATCGCGTGTTGCCAGTACGATGCCTACGGGCTCAATCCTCCTATCCACAGGTATTTTTATTACGTCTTCAATTATTATTCGTATTTAAATTATATTTATTGTACATAAAAAAAGCAGTTGGCAACACTTGTACAAGCATTATTTATGTTTTGTTAAATATTTAATGGAATCAGGCATTACCTTGCGGAAAACCATCTTAAGTAAGAAAAAGACCAATATTTGGCCACTTCCGCACATGCAGTGGTAGTCGTGCAACAAAGTGCATCGCCCGCCAGCCCGCTGATAAATGCGGATGCGGCAAACAATGCGAATCACACAACCGCCACCGTCAAATCACGCGCCACCGCCACACATAACACGTGTTCCACCCCTCCACGGGGCATCTTCAGGAGTTATGTTACACCGATTAGTCTGTGTTTGGCAGCGGGCTGGCGGGCGGTGCGCTTTGTTGCACGACTACCACCGCATGTGCGGAAGTGGCTAAATATTGGTATTTTTCTTACTTATGTTTTGTTAAATTTGATAAATTTTTATAACCTCTAGGACTGAGGTTTTTGTGGGCTCTTCCCAGATCAGCGTGTGTTTGATACTTCTTGACTTTAAGTTGAAGATCATCCACTGTTGGACATTAAGCTCCATATTTTACCAATAGGCCTAGCTAGAAGCGGACTGCATCCAGCACCTTCCGACAACTCTAACAAGGTCATCTGTTTACCTTGTCCGTTATAGACGATGTCAATTTGATTCTAGCTTTTTTTGTTATACAATTGGGTTCTACCGGCTTATCTCTATTCTCGTGACATGCAAAAGTGATGACTGCAAATAAATCTAAATTGATATTAGAATTGAATAATATATTATTTTAATTTATTTACTACGCCATATGTATTTTATGATTTTTATGAATTGATGGTAAGAGGTTGAGTTATGGTAATTAGATATAGTAAGTAGAAAATTAAGAAAGGAAAAAATCCTGTAAATAAGGTAGTATAAGGTCTCTGCCGCTTTAGTGCAAAGGTTGATGACGACCAATAATAATAAAAAAGTACTCCATATCATTTCGATGGGTCCGAAGTATCCGTGGATGAATTCGCCCAAAAGTCAACAAAGCTGTATTGTGATCCGAAGAGTGAAAAAGAGGAAACAGTTTGTATTTAGATTTTTATGATAATTTTTCTAGATATAGTTAAGTAATTAGTTAAAAATCTCTTCTTATATAGCGTTCACGCTTATTATTGCTAGCTATAGTGCCACAATACTTGTGTTCAATCATTCTTGCACTTTCGAATAAAAATTCCATATTATCGGGAACTAAAAATATAGCAAACACGAGATTTGCGTCAATTTTCTTAGTATCTGTTAGTTTAAAATTCGGTAAAACTTTCTTCGTTTTCGGCAAAATTCGGTATGACGAATTATTTGAGTAATTTATCTTTGCATTTAACTACGGCTATGGTAGCATCAGTAACAAAGTTTCACGCTTTCATTCGTGAGGGCATCACAGCAGTCGCTTTAAAGGGCTAGTGACGTAATGTGTCAAATTTAGCGATTACATCGACTTATCGGATTTTAATCGATCTTTGCTCGCGTCTCGCTCGTGACCAGGAGTTCTGCGGAGTGTTGCGAATGGATTGATGTTTTATGTAATATAATTGATAGCGCAGTCGACTTTCTAATTGTCTTAACTTCTTTCAGATGACGTCATCAATCATTGTCCACATTACTCAGATTCCGTGGTTGAACATATGGTTAAAGTTGGTACCGGGTAATTGGGCTTAAAGTGGCACCGTTTTTTGTTTTTCCAACTAGCTGGAACGCCTGGAAAAGAAATTATTAAGTTTATCATGTTATGTACAAGCAGAGTGAGTGAAAACTATGAACTGTAATATCTCCTTTTTTATTATAACGTTAACTTATAATTGAAAATTTCAACATTTTTATTTTAATTATATTAAGAAGAAATCACACCAAAGAGTTTAGAAAATCTACTTGTTATATATGCTTTTGAGCAGTCATATAAGTTGTATTTCTCTAACCAAGACTTCGCTAATATAGATGTATAAAACTAACGTTGTCGAACTAATTTCTTAATTAAAAAAATTAATTGGACTCTGTTATAAAACTACTTAAGGTAATTCTAACGACGCACCCCGTGAATAGACTCGTGGAACCGCTTCATACCGGCTTGAATTACAGGATATTAAAAATATGACCTCGGTTGAGATTCGAACACTGAACCGTGGATTCCAGACGGCTAGCATTCGACTCCAGCCGCGCCGTCAGACAATCCCATAAAATAGTAATATAACTTCGCTGTCCCATTCAGTTTCACATTTCAAATAAGTTCAATAATACCACTGCCTCCATATTTTCATCATACAGACTAATCTATGTATAAACGTCGTCTACCATTCGTGGTTTATGGCACGCATATTGTCGATATAACACCTCCTATCCCTTTTTATTTCTTCTGAAGACGGTCATTTTATTACTCGCCAGATTTTTACTAGCTGTTTTATTGTGAAAAAATGCAAATCTGCTAAACTATCTGTTTGTTTTTTTTTTATAATTGGCATTTATTCGTCTTTATTTAATCTTAAAAAATGCGGGAAAAATTAATTACATGTAAAATTTTGAGAAAAATATGTTATTTATTTTATTTTTAAATATTCAATTGATTTTCTTTAATTACTAATATTTCTTAGAAATGTAAGCAATTTTAAGACTAGGTAGAAACATATTTCATGTTTTCAATTATTTATTTATTTAAAATTAAAAGGAAAATAAGTATCTTTGAAAAATAATCCTTGTAAAAATGTACCAAAATACGTACGTTTAAAAATATGTAAGTAATATCTATTTCTACATATACAGTTTATATAGATATTATAAATAATAAAATCTATTTGTTATAATGATTCCGTCAGCTTGTCAGGCAACAGCACTCGAACCTTCGCTTTGAATGCAACGATTCCCGATAATCCTTATAATCGACGAGCGCGGAGAAGAATAGGTTGATTGTATTGCGCAGGAAGAGTAGGTAAAATCAGTAATACGCGAGGAACATATATACCATTACTCGATTTATGAAATACTGTATATATGAAATAAATAACTAAAGATATGTAATATAATTGCTTGTAGAAGCATAATTTCATTTCTAGTTAGAGCTTGTATTCTTGACGTGGTAGATCTATATGTAAGAATGGTGCAGGAACCATATGCTGTAATCAATTATATTAAAGTGCCACTGAAACCGCTGTATCGCAGCAAAGGAAAACGCGGCGAGGTGGGGCGTTGACAGACGACTGACTAAACAGAGCGGCCGATTCTCTTCCCGCCTCCCCGCGTGCTTACCTAAAGCGCGGTATAGCAGTTCTGGTAGCACTCAAGTTGAAAGGGCTGCTTGAGGACTATATTCGTAAATGGAATTTAGTTGGTTGTTAGACTGCGGTTATCAAAACCTATATGTAATGAAGTAGAAGAAGGATTTAAGTCAACACCGAATGCACAGCGTATTTGTTTAAAGCAAAATTTAAAACAATCCCTTTTGGATTTTAATATGCATTATTAAGATAAGGCTCGGCGGGTTAAACATTGTTCTCTTTTTTAATGAAACGAAGCAGGAACATGGAGGTAAGATAAGAATTAAAATTTCGAACGCTTGAAAAACATTGGGCGTTACGGTGCAAATTTACGGGCTCGAGTTGAAGAGTTCTCTTAGTGAACTTTCGAGAGGGCTCCGTAATTTTGCATGAATTAAATTATACTTTTAGTTCTATCGAGATTAATTTTTCTTTAATGATTTAATAGTGATCAATCGTTTTATTTCGATTCGTATCGATTATGTGTAAACAAATAATTTCAATGTTTTCGGGGTCTTAGGGTTCCGGAGTTGAAACCACGTACCTACAAGCGCAGTATCCACCCTCAAAGAGTACAGACGACTCTGTAAAGGTCTCCGAAAGACAATGGATGCGGTATGTTTTCCAACCAATCCTATTGGAAATTTATGAGAACGGAGTATGTCCAGCTGTGGAAGTTCTGCGACAAAAATTATTACGGTAATGAAACATTATTTTACAGCTCCCAAAATCGTCATAAAGTGCAGACTTAATGCTGTGTGAATTTTTTAAGATTGAACTCACGTTAAGAGACCTTACGCTGATGTACAAAACTTAAAAATTAAAAATAAAAATTTTCATTAATTATATTTACTCATTTATAATATTTGGTGTCGCGGGAAATGCCATAAGGCTTTAAAACTTTTGTTACGGGAGCACCGAAAAGCTTATTAACGGCCTTTCCTAACGGCATAGCTGAGTAAACAGGTCGTAACGAGGAAAAACTACGCGGTGTTTTTTGAAGCCTTATAGTGAAATTACGGGAACGCTTTCGGGTACTACCGTAATTTTTCTGGAACTCTCTAATCCTCGTCCAACAATCTTATAAAACTGTGTACATATTGACCATTTTAAATAAGTTTACATGCTCAATTGGTTGAGGTGCCCGAGCTTTTACAATAAATGTCCACAAACATTAGTTAGTTTTAGTCACAGTTGTTAATATTCTATTAATGTTATTCTAATTTGTATTAATGATTTATAACGTTTTTTTTAAAGTTAATTAAAAATAATTGCTTCACTAAAGTTTATACGAAAACAAGAGACTTACAATAATTAACGTCACAATCGTTTTATTATAATATTTTTCTTAACGCCCTTGTCGAAACAAAGAATTACAGCCCTTTTGCATCTAAACACAATAACCATAAATCATAAAACTCACATCACAAAACGCAACCGCCAATCCCTTACTGCCAACTCGACACCTACAATTATATTTTCAAGATATTTTATATCTCCCATCGTAAATTATACACAGGCGGTTCCGCTACCATTGGAAACGGACTCGATCGCATGTCGATCCTACCAATAAACCGAACCTCGTTCTCTTTTATTGATCTGATATAAAGATTGCTGTTATAATATTTATTTTATTATTCAGTGTTTCATTTGTTCATCACATATGTTTGTAATATAGAAATTAACTCTCATTTTGTCTATGAAGCTTTAATAATTTTAATAAAAATATTCTTAAATATAATATAATTAAAATATATTATATAAATAATAAGTGCTTTACTTGATTCTGAGAACCCGTAGGATATAATGCTGTGATATTTATAAAGGTATCCGTAAAGTAACGAGGATCTCTAAGATCTAATTAGAAATGAGGAAAGCTGAAGACAAAAAAAATAACTAACATGGCCCGGCGGATTTGCTAATCTGTTCTATATGTAACCTGCCACTGCTGTGGCAGGTTACATATAGAACAGGTGGCTGATGGCAACTAGCGCAGCGTAAGAGGTTCACGCACTAGGTGGACATGTGACCATGTTAAAGTCGCCGGAAAACTCTGGATTGTGTTATTGGAAATTATGAGATCCAGGTCCATTATGTCCAGCTGTCCACAGCAATTTACCCACAGGACATCCATGTCCTATGATGGGTAAATTGGTGATGATGATAATAATAACGACGCTACTAATTATGGTAGAATTCTTTAACATTTAATTGGGTATTACCTATTTGTATATTACTGAACGTACTGTTAATAAGGATGCCCCCTTGAATTACGTTTACTTTTAAGTTGAAGACCAGGTCGCAGTTCTGGTTTGTGCTCAGTTCCATGGCATCGATCTATTTTATTTATGAACTTGAGCATAGGACTAAACCCAGACTGCAGAGAAGGCTCTCGTGCCTCAAACTCGATGAAAGAGTAAGTACCTATGGGCAATGAAAAACTCACAAAACTGGATCTAGCCGAAAATCTTTCAAATATATTCAACGTGCCAAATATAATACCAGGAACAACGTTCACATAATCTATCTACCAGTTGTGTTCAGTCTACCGCTGTGCATTTTAAGACATAAATTTATAATTCGAAAATTTGTCGTAATGATCAAAATTATATTCAAATTAAAAATCACAACATCCGATAAAATATATTCTGGTTAACAATAGTTGGATATATTTCACAGAAACAACATGATTTAAGGGTGTGTCCATAAGTAAGTTTTTGACGTCCAATTATACGGTCATGAAAAAGGCTAAAGAATCATATGACTCTAAGCATCAAAAAAGCCTTTTGTTAGCAAGACGAT
This sequence comes from Battus philenor, assembly GCF_028537555.1. Taxonomy (NCBI): domain Eukaryota; kingdom Metazoa; phylum Arthropoda; class Insecta; order Lepidoptera; family Papilionidae; genus Battus; species Battus philenor. The sequence goes on along the minus strand of NW_027181683.1, from coordinate 9,418,523 downwards.
AATGAAAAACCTTATTAAGAATAATTAATTATTGTCGACAATAATGGTAGATAGATATTTTTTTTTATATTTTCTACTTTTAATTTCATGATATTCATTTTAGGATTTCTCTTTGAGATCCGGTTAGGAGTGTGGAGGTTCATATTACGACGAAAATTATCGACATAGCCCAGCGAACTGAGGAAGTCCGTCCTAAGTAAGAAAAGGACCACTATTTAGCCACTTCTGCACATGCAGTGGTAGTCGTGCAACAAAGTATGATGATGGTGATGACATTTAAAAAAAATCGTTAAAGAAATAACATATAAGCTACGAGAAAGGCTAGATCTAATCATACCTCTTAGATGATAAAAAAACTTACGTTACATGAGAATAAATCTAAAATAATGTATAAATAATATAAGGCTGAGCACATTTATCAGATGTAGTTTAATAATTAGATCTGTTGAATACTAGATGTAAATGACGTGCACGCAAGCAATAAACGTTCCAGACAGATCTGAATTTATTGCTCCTCCTAGGGCTCAAACTGAGGGCCACACTTGGATCTAAACGGTAGAGCTCTCATGAATATGCTCCGTCGGTTTAATGTATCCAGTATGTTAAATATGTGTTATAAGACATTGGATATTGTAGTAAGTTTCGGCGTTTTAAAGAAAAGGATTTTATGTGAAGTAAAAAAAAATATATGTAAAAAATAATTGTGCCCTTACTAAGTAGACTGATGACATGGTTAAGATCGCGAGAGGTCGTTGGATGCGAGCAGTGGGCGTCTATGGAGCGAAAAGAAGAAAAATAAGAAGGAGCCCAGCAGTAGAAGATCTACGTCTGGAATAAAAAATAAAAAAATACTATATAATGAATAAATACAACGATAAACTTAGGACCTCCTGATAACGCTGGTGTATAAAAAATTGAACAAATCTTCTGAAGGCATGGCTGATTTATTGTTATTTGATATGGTGATGATAATAAAAAAATAAACTTTCAGTATATTTTTTTTAACTTATATTATCGCATACTTAGTAGATCAAATCGGATTTAAAAATTGTGCAAAATTTCATGTAATTTCTTATTTATTTCTACATGTTCTTAAATAAATCATCTTAACGAATAAATTAAAAAAAAATTGGCAGGTCACAAAGCGCATAGAACAGATGGCCACTAGAATAAAGGTTTTTGCCACAACGGTATAAACATGTACACGAGGATAAAAACGGCCATTAAAATAAACAGTACTTGTAACTGTAATTTATCAAAATACTAAAGATGTACTATGTTTAGCAGTGGTAGCTCAGCGGTAGAGAACTGAAACTTGATCACAGGTTGCGGTTTCGATTCCGTTATACAGTCTGATGTAATTCACATATACTGCATTAATTATAAAGGATTGCCTCTGACTATAAATAAGTTTCCAGATTGACAGCATCGTCCCCTGTGTACTATAATACCACACGGCAAACGCTAACCAGCCTACTAAACGTGGCAATTATAGTATATTCCCCAATAGATATAAAAAATATGCCTTGCCATGTCTGTGGGCTGAAACGACGACGTCGACTAAATCTATATATCTTATTTTAGCCGAGTACTCCGTGTATTATAATAGTTTTTAATTATTTTTATGATATAGGTATTATAAGTACTCTGTATTTTAGTATTTATGTACATCGATTTTCGAACTACAGATATCCCATGATGCCATCTCGTTTTTTCTGACAATTTTCCGTCGTAACGAAATCTATCCAATAGTTGTTTAGAAGAAATTGTCGTTTGCGATAACACTATTTGTTGTTTCTTCTATTGCCTATTTTTTATATTTTTCCTTTGTCATGATTTACAAAGAGGATTAAAATAAATAATATGGAAAATTCATTATTGCATATTAACATGTTTTCATAAAGGGCTAGTTTATACGGTGAAATAGATTTGTGCGCTAAACTATCAAATAAGTTTCTAAAGATCAAATCTAATTATTAATAAAGAAAAAAGTTTAATAAATCTGTTAGCTAAATAGTAATAGTTGAATAGATTGCATATAAATATATTTAAACGTATTAGTCTATCTAAAAAGGGACGAAAGAAAGCATAAGCAGTCTCCATGATGAGCAGTCTCTTAAAAGAAGAAAGAAAAGTAACGTTGGAGTAATCAAATATAGCATTAAATATCATAGTCCAGATAACAAACAAATGCCACAGTTTGCGAAAATCTGTTCATAAAATTTCTCTCTTGATGAAAGTTTTAGTGATACCGTTTTTAAATAAACATTTTTTTTGTTTATTTATTTGTATACCTATTTATTTATTCACTCTTTTAAACACTGTAATGTGGTTCTTAATGTATTACAGGCATTCTTTGCCAGTGAACTTAATAATACACAACTTAACAATAACTAAATAATAGGCAGGTGAAGTTATATATTTTTATTACATAGTAAGTACTATACTAATTATAAATACTGTACTTATAACATATATACATATTTAAATAATAATAAATTGTTTTTGATGAACCAGTTATTTTATTTATTTTCAGCCTTTTTTATAAAAAAAAATTGTCAACAATTGTAGAGTATTAAGTGTAATTTTTTTTTCTTTCTTAATAAAAATGACATTCATATCATATTCGAAAATGTCTTTTTCTATTCAACCAACAGGCGCCCACTGGAGAGTACAGGCCTCCCGCAAACATCGATAACTGATCTTGCGTTGCTCGCATCCGGCAAATAAATGAATAATAATAATAAATAAAAATGTAAAATCAAATTATTCATTTTTCAATCAATAACTAAAGTGGTCATTCTGAAACATGTCATATTTTTTTTTCTATTACAATACAATAAGCAACATGCAACATAACATAAACACCTATGTTACGACATAATTTATGCAAGTAATTTTTATAACCTACTTTGTCTTTCACTTCTGACAAACATTATTGATGTTGACCCATTGTTAGTTTCCTATGTACACTAATCTCATTCGTGTCACATGGCATCACATTTGTGTGAAACAAAAAACACTTCAAGATCCTGCGATATTTTGCAGTGTTTTTTGTTCCAGTCATGAAGTTGGAACAATAGTTTGCGTCTAGAAGTTAATTTCTGTTCAAGACGCGTGACAGCCTTTGCGAACTGGTCGAGCCGCTGTGAAGAATGAAGTCCATTTCAGCGATATATACGTAAAATGTTTTGACGCACATAAAGTATAGCTTTGTATCTGTAATATTGTTCTATTTATTTTGTATTGAGACATGTTCAGTTATAATTTAAATGTGATTACAGTACCCGGCGATAAATATTGCACGTCGACCTTTGGAAAGAGACAATAGGCTAATTTCGACTTGGTAGAGCAATATCTCTGTCGCACGAAATGTAACGATAGACTAAACATCACATGGGTAGTGTGAGACAGAGATAGTGTAAATGTCCGACGAGCTAAAATTAGATTTGTGGATGTGGCCAGTTTTTCCAACTATTGACAATGGTAGTTGTTTTTATTTTCAATATTACAACGTTTGTGAATATAAAAAAATATTATTATTCGTTATAATTAATACATATTAATAATAAATAATGATACATTATTAAGTACTTAATAGTAAATATTTATTATTGGTTGTTTAATATTTACAAAACAAAGAAACAAATTTAATAAATCTTTAAACAAAAATAATGAGACGAAAATCAAAACCAGACATCAAGTTAAATTATTAATTTTAATTTTTTATCATTATGTCGTGTCAATAATAAATATTTTTTTAAATAATGGACAAATTTAATGAATACCGAGAAAATAATAAATATTTAAAATATTAATAAACTTAAATTAATTATAACTAAAATATTTTTTTAACGATTAAAATATTGAATAATCAATAATCATTTTTTAAAAATGAAAATTGCTTGTTTCAAATAAACTACTTTCAGTTTCGGTAATTACCTAAAGATGTTACAGCAGTGGACATAATTTGAAAATAACATTCGAATCATGAATGAATTTGTTACACTTAATTTAAGAAAATAAATATTTATTTATTTAATTATTTTAAAATTCCAGTCTTATGTTATTATATTGTAATTGTATTGCAGGCAATTAAAAACTAATTTTAAAACATATCAAAGAAGTATTAATTTTTCACGCGCATACATAAGTACAAGTAGCCATTTTTTATTGGAATGCCATTAAAAAAATTATCCAGTAACTTCTAGCAGTACAGTCTGTCAGAACACTTTGTGATACAATATAATTCACAAAAAGTATCACCTACTCACTTACTATCAGGTAGTAATTATTAATTCCTAAGAAGTATAACATACACTATATAAATACCTGAAGCATAAAACAAAATTTTTGTACCCAAGACTCGACTTCACAGTGATAGCAAATAATGGTCAATATGGCAAATTTGTACGCTTTTACAATATGATACTAGATAATATTATGAAATGTCCTCAAGCTCGTTTTTAGAAAACTAAAAAACGTTTAAGTTAAAGTTCGCCTATAGGCTTTTTCTATGTTTATCAAAATTCTTCATTCTTTCGACTCAGGTCTAAGGCATTTATTATTGGAACAGGTAGTGGACACACCTTGATGGTCAATTATGTATTCCGTTATAGATTGGAAAAAATATTTTTTAATTCGAATTCAACATAGATATGTTAAACAAAACAATTAATTGATCATGGGTGAAAATCTATAAGAGATAATTAAGACATACAGATTATACAAAAAAATAAATATAAAAAAATGTTTGCTAAATTAATTGTACTAAAACACTTAATCGCTCCCTCCTCGAGTAATATGGCCGCACCCTGAAAAGCATATTGTAATTATGCCAAAACAATTGGTAATTAAGTAAGATAATTACGCTTCAAATTGTGTTATAATTACTTTACACCCGTTTAATGGAGATTTTATGGTCCGGGTTACGTAATGACAGAATAAACTAGATAATAGGAGGAGCTCTTAATGCCGTGTGTTAAAAAAACAGTATTTGAAAAAAAATTTTAACGGAACTAGTATATAAAGCATTGTATTGAAATACTGCTATTATAAGTGGAAACCTGGCCAGAAAGTTATTGAATGAAAACTGAAATAAACTTTTTTTTTTCAATTGAAATAATTGAAAAAATGATTTGTAAAAGGCTCTGATGTTTTTTTCATCTTTCGTCTTTCATCAATTTGGGAATTCGAAAAAAAAATTGAATTTTAGGTACAATTGTGCATAGAAATTGAATTCAATCAAGGGTTTTTTAAAAATTTTAAATCTTACTTCTGTTTTACATCAGAAATATTTATAAAATTAGCAATTTACACTTGATTTTAGAATAAACATAAACAACTGTTTATTGAAGAAGTATCAGTTTATATCTCTTTACGTGTGTGTGTTCTTTGTTAATCATATTAAAGTCAATGATAATGTAATTGTATTTGTTCTTTTAAATTATAATACAAAGTGTTTGTTGTTAGAAAAAAACATTCTATCAAAAAAAGTATATTGCATGTACGTGCATAAATATGACGTCATTGTTTTTAGTAATGAAATCAATACCATACAGTCATATTCAGCTATAAAAGTAGGAGAAAATCCAACGAACGAAAGCCAGGAAAAAGAGTTCAACGTCAGGTCTAAGATAGCTACCAGATTAGAACTGTATAAACAATAGTCAAAATGGCTCTTATGATAGTCAAACTATAGTAAAAAAACGTTGGACCAAACACACAACCACATACAGGTGAGCACCCATGGTACTCCCACACAGAGTGGACAGATGACCTTGGTAAAGCTGTGGAAAGATGCAGGTCATTTCCAATCGGTCTTTTTAAAATCCATGGGGAGGGGGGCTATATCCAATAGTGGTCCTCTTACGGTTAAGATGATGATGATGATGATTAAATAAAATTGGACCGTCTATACATTCTGAAGGGCTAACTAAACTGATCATTAGGAAAATAGCTTACTAAATTAAAAGATCGAACTGCTAAATCATATTTAGGCATACTTTTATCTTTTTTAGCCGTTTTACTGTTTTTTTTACTTACGTTTTCTGTTACTTATTTTTACAGAAATTTTGCTTGTTATCACTTGGAAACCATACCTTGCTGCCCAGTGGCCGGAGTAGGCCAAATGGACTAGAGCACTAGGTCAGATAATGGCTGCTCTTAATCACCTGAATTGAATTTACAAATTCAAAATTAAAAAATCTTATTAACTATTTTCTTGACGTGAACTTTTTAAAAAATATATTGTTTGATCCCGGCGGTGAGTATCATAATGTAACTATTATTTTTGTGAGTAACAGACTTCTTTCCTATAGTTACAATAATTCATGGTAAATAAAACACGAACAGATCTCGGAATACTTAGTTTAAAAAACACGTAAATTTAAACAGTTTTTTTTTACAAAGTTTTATCGTCAATAACACTCAAACTGCAGTTTGAAGAGGCCATCATTAGTGAGTCATCGCGACGCATTGCAACTGTGAAAGAGTAAATTTTAAAAAATGTCTGCTTTATATGTCAGCGAGTACGTCATGCTAAAAGCTAACAAACAAGCCGTTTCAACTAATGGCAAGTCACCGTCAGCGATAGACAAAGGCTGCCGCGCCTTTTGCAGTGAAAAATTTTTATAGCTATACTAAATGTTATATTAATTTTAAAGGCATAACAAAATAATGCTTCCACCAATGTGGTGATACACAGTAATAACTTCCGGCATTGACACGTGTCTCTCACTCTCAACCTCACTGACAAGCTAATAGTTGCTCAACGACTCATCATTAGGTCTAATCAGGTATGCAGAGTTTTGTAGACTAACAAAAGTAACCGATATAGCCAAGCGAATTAGTAAGTTGAAGATACAGTGGGGAAGCTACACAGCGTGAGGGACTGATGGCCGCTAGAAATAGAAACAAAGGACCGGCAAATGCAGTGTTGGACGACATTCTTAAAGTTGTTGAATAACGTTAGATCCAGCACGCTTCCAACTTTTCAAGGCAATAAAGGCATATAAATAACAAGCGGCGACGGACTGAGCTCACTCTATGTTTGGCACTAATCAGTGTAACATAACTCCTGAAGATGCCCCGTGGAGGGGTGAAACACGTGTCGAGTAATTTGGCGGTGGCGGTTGTGTGATTCGCATTGTTTGCCGCATACGAATTTATCAGCGGGCTGGCGGGCGGTGCATTTTATTGCATGACTACCACTGCATGTGCGGAAGTTGCTAAATATTGGTACTTTTCTTACTTAGGATGGACTTCCGCGAGGTAACACCTGATTCCATTAAATATCCAAATTTTCCAACTAGAAGTCTCTATGCTAGAGCCCTGTAGGGGGCGAAGCATATCGCTCGTGCAACCGAATGGCATGATAGCCGAAGTTTCTCAAGTGGCGACGGCGAGCCGATAGACGACGATATAGTAACTTGATGGAAGTAGCTCGATGCAAGCAGTGCAGGACCGGTCTTCGAGGCGAAGAAGGCTGAAATAAAAAAAAAACACACTACGATATAGTAAATAAATATAACGTAAAAGATGACATCTCGTATTACGCCTGAAATGATGATAGTGTATAAAAAATTGAACAAATCTTCTGAAAAGATAGCGAATTTATAAAAGTAGTTTGAAAATAAAATTAAAAGAAAGGTTAATGATGTCTAGACGGCACCCCGAAGCAAACAATAGGGAACCGCCAGAAAGGTTGGGCAAAGCAAATAATGATCTTAACTTTAAGAAGCAAAGAATTACAATTAAAGTTCTCTAGGCTATATTGGTCTACGAAGTAATCTTATTACAATTGCAATAAGCTTTAGTCTTTACGTAAACACATATGAACATACAGTATGATCATTTATACAGAATGATTTGATTTATATAGGTGTAAAAACTTTTTATAGGTGAATGTATAACTCCATACCGTACTTATTAACTTATATACTAGCAAATACGTATATGCTGTTGTTAAAAATTTTAAAATATGAAATTCTTAAAATTTGCACTGCATTTAAACTTGCTACATGTAAATTGCGTACCGTTGTATTAATATATTGTCTTAGGTGTTATTTAACTACCGGTCTATTTGTTTTAACATGTAACATACGATACAGATAAACGGTGCGTGATTGGAGAATAAATAATGATGGATTGTGTGTATAACTAAAGAAATAACATTATAGAGATTATATATTTTTTTATAACATAACAAAGAAACGAATGAGTGTTTAAAATGATAAGTAACAAGCAATAAACATAAAAAGGCGGCGATGTCCAGTATTATAATAGAATATAAAAATTTAAAGGTACGGAACAAAGACAAAACGTGTTAAGTGCATTTTATGCCTCATTTCCGTGACTGTCTGAGTGAACGTTGAAGTGAATACAATCTTAACATCACAATTTACTTCCTATAAAACGCCGCTATAACATCTTATCACTGCAACTTCGCGTATTTAAAGCAATTCTTACATTCCCGAAAAAATCTTTAAGCGCTCCGTAAAAACGTCGTCAATGTCAAATAAGCAAATTATCAAAAAACTCCGTCTATAACAGTATACTAAATTACCACCTTATTCCAGGTGTTTTAAGGTGAATAATCGTTAAATTTGTAATGAATACTTATATCTTAATATATTAATTTATTTTGATATAGGTCGAAGGCGGCTGTTTCTGAGAGTTTACGGTCGGGAAGGCGCTACGTTGTCCATAAATGTCATGTTTAGAAAAAAAGTTTATGATTTTTGTTTACACAAATTTTATACGACTTCTTAGATTTTAATTTTATGGGGACTTTATTACAGAACTATTAACACAAATAATTAAATTGGAGATTAATATAAGGAACACTTATTTATTATATATCTTTATGTATTAGAATCATTTTATCATCATTCCAACTAAACGACGTCCGCTGCTGAACGTAGGCCTCGGCAGAGAAATTTAACAGGACCGTTTAGGACCGGCCTGCATCCAGTGTCTTCCGACGACCTTAATGAAGTCCTTCGTTCATCTTATGACATCTCACGCTGCGCTTATCGTAGTCTCCACTCCAGAGACTTAGACCCTAGTGGTCACCTGTTTCGAGCTATGTGCCCTCTATAACTTCAATTTACAAATCCGCTGGGCGATTGCGGTTAGCTTCGGTTATTCTTATCTCCTCATTCCTGATTTACTCTCGCAGAAAAACCCAACCAAAGCCCTTTCAATGGCTCGTTGAGCTACTGTGAGCGTGCCATTGAGGCCTAGAATCAGAACAACGCTGCAGTACCGTAAATCATCACTCAAATATTAATTGATAAAAATTTCGATCGTTCTTGATTATGAACCAGAATTTAACTAATAATGACTAAGTTCTATAATCCATACCATGTCTATTAGTCGAGTTTTTAACAGTTAACAAGAGTTTCCCAGTTTATTTTTTATGTCAATATTGGAGAAAATCTCTATAAAGTTTAATAAAAAATAAATTAATTTTGAAGCAGTAATTAAGCCTAGTTACGTATGAGGTCACATACAATGACTTGAAATTTTTGTACATACAATTAATGAAATAAAATAAAGTCAGTCCATTTAATTCTCGTCAAATGGTCACCCTACACATACAGTCACGAATTTTTATCAATAAGATGACAGGGCGCGTCCAATCTCCGTAAAGCGTGGAACAATAAAAGGCTTTATAGTCGGACCGCAGTATCTACATAATAACATATCACACCGTACGAATAAAAAACAAATCGAAAGGGCGACAGGGTCGGAAATTGCTTGGCGCGTCATTCGTTGATCAAATTTTTGTGTACGATTGTTTTATAAGTAGTGAAAAGGTGCTCGGCCAACCTCACGCAATAGCATTTTTATCGCGAGATTTTTTTTTTTCAAATTAAAATTTTATTTGTGCATCTTTCCTGTTTTTAATCAATATATTATAAATATAATAGAAATTAATATATAAATTAATGTTTGCTCCACAATCTATTTATATTAATTACATTAAATAATAACACGTGCGTATATGGATTCCAGTTCTAACCTAGTCATATGTCATTAAACGTATAAAAACATTATCATTCTCGTCATGTCAACTGCTAGACGCTGACTACAAGTCATATGCTTGGTGCCCGCATCTAGTCATTGATGTACTTACTGAATAAACGCCAGTGGTTTTTGAATGAAATTGTGTGATTACATCCAACATGGTTGCACATGCAACCTTGTAGGTAACATGTTAGAAATAAAATTTTATAAATCAACACCCGATGTGAAATGAAGAATTTTTAGATTATTTTGTCAATCGTTTTACAAGTTTCTGCTCAGGAAATATGAAAAAAATCATCAAGATATATGCCTATAAAAAGAGATTTATGTATCTTGTGGACCTTAAACAAGTCGATATATTTAACACCGTACACAGGAAGCATACCTCCTTTGTTGCCAAAAGTTTCCACGTGTAAGAACTAGCTGTCTCCATCAATTGCCCTTGCATGAATTGAAATACTTATTGGTAACTACAGCTATTTAGATATATGGTCCATATGGTCTTTCGGTATTCTTAAATAAAATTTAAGTAATCAATAAATCAGCACATGTTTTTGATTAGGAGATGTACCTGTAATAATTAAAAACAATTTTTTTATGCAGCATGTCATGGTAAATATTTCGGTCGTTTAATACAATAGATAATTTTAATAGTTTCCTTTACAAAATTCTACAGGATAACCATTTCCTGACCGTCCTTAAGACAAGTTATTTTATTTTCCTATTACGTAATTTAAAAAGTTATACTGCCATGTTAATTAAGATACGATAATGCGGGCGCAATAAATACAAACTATGAACTCGACCTTCTAATTTGGAAAAAATTTATTGAGTATGGGACGTGTCTAGGTCATTCTTAAAATAAATGAACTAATTTTTCCTAGAATAAAAAATATGGACTCTGTTTTACATTGTAAATAGACATACACAAAAATTTTGCAGTCCTCTTGTGTCAAATGAAATATAACTGATTTAATATTTTTCCAGCCAATATTGATATTTTTTTTCTTAATAGCATCGTCCGCTTAAAACGCATGAATATTATATGAGATTTTTCACATAAAATATGCGCCAAAAGGGCCGTTTCAATCTTTTTTGTAAATTGGAAAATTTAAATTAAAAATTGATTTCGTAGAAAAAACATCGGACGCAATTTTTCCATTTAAAAATTAAATCTGAACTGAACGCCATGTAATTCACAAAATCGGTCAACAAATTGACGTACGCATCAAAAAAGCAATTTTCTTCGACAATACTAGTCACTCGTGTCATACGAGCATGGGATTCGAAATGGTGTTTCCGACGAACATATGCGATGATCTGCTTACACAGACGATAAGGTTTTAAAAGCGTTACCACAGTTAATGTTTTTTAACACTTCACTTAGAAATACTGTTATAGATTAATATAAATATTCACTGTTTTACAGAATGATTGGAAATAGATGTAAAAGCTTTAAAGATAAGAATTTGATAGCTCGTCTGCTGTAAAAAATAATAAACAACATAATGACAATACAGTAAGAAAACGCATTCAAAATTCGCATAACTACATGATAAAATTAGTTATTGTTTATTAATTGTACCTATGTAGTAACAAAAGTTATCAGTCCGTTGTACTCCATTACAAAAATAAATGAGTGTAACATATTTCAGAGTGATCTCTTTTTAGAAAACTATGAAAAGAGTCTGGTTTCTTTCGAAAAGCGACAACTTCGTATGGAGTTGTTCTACAAGTAGAACTGCTGTTAAGGAGACAAACGGCTACGATCACTAAGATATTCTTTTCAGGTGCGATCGTCGCCTATCACGTAGTAAAAAATTTAGAGTTCGACATAGTGCCCACTCAGTTGCTCGTGCAGCCAAAGTATAATAAATGTAGCCGTATACGGACCGCCCTCCGTACGATGGAATAAGGAATAATCTAGAAACAAATATACTCAAACAGATTAGCAATAATGACTATAAACATAGTTTTATAAAATTCTGTAAATACTTGGCAAGCAAAGTAATTAAGTAAAGAAATAAATGGCCCGAAAAATGCCACAGTATACGTACATTTATACGTATATACTTGTATTCGTAACATACCTAGGATAATTAAAATTGTTTTAATTTTAAACATTAGACAAGGCCTATGCTAAGTTCTGTAAACTAGTTCTGCAATCAAATTTAATTTATTAATAGATTGAATTTCCATTAATATCCTCGATCACCAACATCAGGGTAAAGATGTAAAAAACGATCTCTGTTTATCGGTCATTGGAAAAAGGTGTAATATATTTAAAGCTTTTTATTGACAGATGTGCTTTATGTTCAACCCAAAAAAACTTTTTCACTACAACCAAACACTGTACACGTACAAAAGACACTACTAAGTGGACTACAAAACATTGATCATGATTTATGTATTTTTTTTTATAATTTAATCAGTTTGGCTATTTAGTAATACAATGCAAAAATTATGAAATTCTTTTTATTATTATAAATTTTGTTATCCAAGAGACAGGTAATCGCAATTTTGTAGTTTCCCATAATTTGTCTTTAAATGTCTTGTTTAATTTATAACTTTTAAGTCCGATCTATTTAAAAACCTTTTTTTATTTGAATTGAATTATGATTCTTGTGATAATTGTTATAACTGTAAACATTTCATTTTTCATAATAATCAATTATAGTAATACACAAGTGATATCAACCATAGAAGTAACTAATGAACATTGGCTATTTTTATTTATTCAATCCTCATGTATTTGTAACAATAAAAACATATTGAATATACAGATCGCAAATTAAATGCGCGAGCTAATGACTGTGGATTCCGAATGCAATATGCAATAAGCCATATAGGCTTAGTAGGACTATATTTATTAGAATTGACTTTGAAATGCGTATTAAATTAATTAATAAATAAAATAAAGTAGCTATTTCTACATTAATAAACGTCTAAATAACATAAAAAGTATTCATAATATACAGGATGATTAGTAATAGGAGTAATAGGTTTAAAGGGTAGAAAGTATAGCTCATTTGCTGTCAATAAATATACAAAAAAATCTATCAATGGTTTTACAAATAAATCCGTCGTCGGCAAAAGTCTGACCCAAAAATATATATAGAGGATGTACTATAATCACCACGCTTAGAAAGCGGGTTGGCGTTCGCAAAGTGATATTATAGTAAACCGAAGACATCTATCTATCCCTTGAAAACTGTGTGAACAATGGTAATCCTATATAATTAAAACACAAGTGTGAATTATTTAACCCTTAAATGCATAATGATTAAAAACTGTAACATATCACTTAAACGTAAAATGAGTACTCCCCCTAAAAAGTAAATGCATAGTGTTATATATATATATATATATATATATATATATATATATATATATATATCTGCAACATAAAGTTTTGAATAAATAAGTAGTAAAAAAAAATCATTTTTTTTTCTATCTTCCTTGCATTGTGGTGTATTTATCTGCGAGATGTATATTTTTTAAAAGTACAAATAAATGTCATGCATTTAAGGGTTAAGGTTCTCGGGAACCGAATACGCGACCTCCGATCGCAAGTCTCGGTCTACTACCGCTAGGCTACAACAGATCACAAATAACGTAATGATAATATATTTACAAGCGTTTACAAAATTCGGATTACTACATATTAAAATTAATTATTATTTATTTTGTGCTGCCAGTATTTATTGGTCTGACATGTTCCAATGGAAATAATAAATTAATGTAACTTATTTCAGAGTGATTGCTTTATAAATGACGAATAGGAAACCTTTTACAGGTATAACAAATTTTGTATTGAATTAATTGTAATATATTTTTGATTATATATGTATGTGTATTTTTGTAAATAATACTGCCTTAGACAATTTATCTACGATGATTCCACAGTAAAAAGATTACTTAATAGAAATCTATGGAGGCCTATCTATCACACAGGCCGTTCGATTGTGGAATGATTTACCGCTGAATATCAGACGTGCTAACTCACTACCTATTTCTTTTAAAATGGTTAAGAACTATTTACTATATCGATAATTATTTATCCGATAATTAATTTCTTTTTCTTCCTATATTCTGTCCTTTACTCTTTCTGAGGCAATTGCGATGCAAGTCAGTTTTAGGTTTTTTTTTATTATTGTATTATATTTACAGTATGTAATATACCGTAATATGTATTATATTACCTTATATGTTTGGATTAAGTAGTTTTATTCTTATGTAGCTTCGAATTAAATTATATATTATTATTAATAATATTAAATTTAATATACACAAATTCATCTATGTAAAATTAAACTATTTAATGAAATTATACAAAATGATGGACGGAGTTTTTTGCTGTGTTAAATCTATGGTTGAAATAAACTATGATTGCTTGCGGCGGAACACGTGTCGTATTTCTATTGGAGTTGTGTTTCCGGATGCTTTATATGCAATCAGATTCTATATCTATAGATACGTTGATATAAATTTAGATTCTCTATTTTAGCGACGGCTAGATTATGTCAGCTGAACTGAGTAACCTCGTTAGCATTTTAGCCGCAGGATATTCACTGTTGGACATGCTGTCTACATTCAGCGCTTTTCCAGCTTAGCTTTGTCCTATGCTACGCTTGCCGGTCTGGGGTCTCTACTCCGAAACCTTTGGGCCTCAGCAGGTATCTGTTCTGCGCATGCTGTATCTGGCATACCCAATGCCGCCTACACCTACTTCAAGCTACTTATCCGCCAAGCTATTTCGGTTATTTTCGTACGTGTAAAGGATCCTAATTCTATCTTGTAGGTAAATATAGATTTAAAGATCTCCTTGTCTCGCTATGCAATTATGAATTAGCTAGAAGTGAGACGACGTCTCTGTATCACAGGACCTGTAGCGTTCACACTTTAATATTTTGGCCACTATAGCCACGATACTTTTACGGAATAAATTTTTGGGCGTTCGAATTTGAATTCGAACGGTATCAGTGATGTGATATTTACCTTTTTTAGGGTCGTGTAAATTGTAAATACTTTTTGTATACATGTGAATAGGCCATCTCGATCAATATTAGCAATTATTTTCTTTTTCAATGTGTTCGAGTGGTACATCACTACCACCCGCTAATAGTATATAGAGGTCACGTGTAACTCCCGTTGATTGTAGCCTTTCAACTTCAGGTCTCCCTCGATGCACTAGAACCTCAAAACAAAAGAACAGAAACAGAGTAATGAGTATTGCGTTTGTCGAAGTAAACGCACCCTTATGTACCCAGTCGTTAGGAAAATACAGAAATAGTTTACATTATTTGGTAAATTTATATGCATTATAAATTTCAATCTAGTGAGAAAACTTGGCTCGACTAAATAAGGATACGTCAGGACAAAAAAGTTTTGGGCTAAGTCCAGACGCTTAGTTGAGAAAAAGAATACTGCAATAAGCTGGAACATCATTTTAAAAGTAACTAGGTATATGTAAAACAAAAATGTGAACATACTTCATGTCTGTTATTTTATATGTGTGACTTTATTTCTTTGTTAGAAATGTAAAGGGAGATACAATTTTGATTTTATATACTATAAAGATTCATTAAATTAATACATTCATAGAACATACAGAAGCTCTTTATGAACAAAACTTTTACCACTCTTAGTTGATTAACATGTTTTGAATGAGCAATTCTCGGAATTGTACATAAATTGTCAAATTACTTGAAATTATATCAACCTCACAATGAAATTCACAGTAGTAATTTTAAACACGGGCTAAAGTTTGTAATTATTATATATGGTTCAACAAAATTACCAGAATGTGTCTTTTGATCTTTGTATAGAAAGGAACTTTTAATCAAAATTTGTTAAAAAAGAAAGACTGAATTAATATAATTGGTGATAATATTGTATAAAAAGAGAGCGTCGAAGTAATTTCTTCTTATTGTTAATATTTCAAAAAATGACCCGTAGATAAAATAAGTCATATAAATTAAAAGTAATTACGAATACACATCAGTACAAATAAACAAGGTAGCTATCATGACAATACAAAATTAATAAAAATTGCATAGCATCACGTGTCATATGACTTGGTGAAATTTACGTGCACACATATACACAATTTCCACGTTTAAATAAACACGTAAACAAATATTATGCGATTTATGCAAGAAAATGTAAGTTGTAATTTATAAAAACTAGTTACAAAAGTGAATAACGTGTATATCATATTTAGTCAGTATCCACGGGTGTTTTTTTAATGTCTCACTTTTTAGGGTCCCTTCGTTCATCCCCCCCTGTTCATCATTCTCATCCGTATTTATTTTCTGTCTTTACATCATCTATCATCCTTCCCTTCGCTTCCTAAACATCACTGCGGCTGATATCACACTCTTAATGCTTTATTTATTTACTTTATCACTACTTAATTTTTACAAATTTTCACAGTTTTCTTATCACATAGTATCCACATGATGTTAATGCTGTACAAACTACAAGCTCTATTAATAAATACATTTTATACGGTTTATATTATAGTTTATTTATTGATAGATGCGAGCCGTTTCCGGTCCTATTAGAAATCTATGGTGAAGGTCTATTCAGCAGTGTATGTCCTACGGTTGAAATGATGATGAAATATAGCACGTACATCGTTATAATGATTACGGTGTTGATAGTTCATTTTCGCAATACCAAATTTTGATAAAATTTTCTTACATGCATTTAGACGAGGGCAACCGAAGAATGTGTTGGAATATATATTTGTTATAATATATTCCAATTCCAATATACTGATACTTAAACTAGCGAATAACTAATGCGAATCTCTACACAATGAATAGATGTCAATAAAATGACGATTTGGACGCTCCCTGTGTTTCCGATCGGGCAGCCAGTGATACTACAGCACTTACATAGGAAGTTAAGCAAGTTAATATGCAAAGCAGATTGTGAAGGATATTACTATTGTAGTCGCGCTACATCGAATAGGCAAACTATTTAATATTAAAGTCACCGTTGTCAATTATTTATTGAACCTTTTAATTTCATGTTATTAATGATGTCAATGTATAAGAACAGTTTGAAATATGATGTCTTACGACAGTGAAACATAGTCTCTCTCTCTTTCTTCAGATCTCATTGCCAATCTCGATATTTGTCTACGAGATCGAATCAGGAGTAAGGAGATCCATATACGAACGAAAGTAACCAACAGCTCAGTAGGTTGATAAGTTAAAGTGACAATGGACTAGCACAAATGAGATGGTCTTAGGTTCGAGAATGGGTACCGCAGGACTTCCAGCCATAAGATGAATACACGGCCTTGAAAAGTTCATCGAAAGACACCGGTTGCAGCCGCTTCTAGTCCGTTCTAAAAGCAATTTACTGGGAAGACTGTGGATGTCCTTCGACAGAAATCGCGAAATTTTTATTCAAATATTACATCATTTAAAAATAGAAATAAATGTATTCTTAATGTAAACTGTACATATGACCAAATTTAAATTACGACCTTTGTATATTTTATATCTAATATAATGCGTAGAGATCATAATCAATATAAAATTCAAGTTTTGTAATTGCATTGTATTCTGAATTTCAGATACTTCCAAAACTCTAATCTGGGTATTAAATAATAAACTAACGAGTTATGTATTTAGTATTAGTGGTAGTCACACCTGTATTGCTGTCACACATATTCGCTCTAGTGGTACCGATGTATAGAATATATCACACCTCTCCCGTGATTGTCGTAAGAGCCGCTAATGTTAACAGATGATTGACGGCAGAATCTCCTGAACACACTTGAAATAAAAAACTGCGTTCGTCAACTCGTATGCCAAGCATGGCCAGAATTGGCAAACACCTTTATGATCATTAACAAAAAGACCAGGCCCTTAGTCCCTGATAGCTCTACTATTCCTGGCGGGAGTAACATCCAGGTAACGGAGGAGCAGACGTGCTAAGAATCTCCTAGTTCCCGCCACTTCAGCGGCTGGTCAACACATGATATAGTTAATAGCATAGAGTTTATACGTCAAAATATAAACACATTTAAAAATAGTGACAGGCCCATAATAAATACAATAAATAACAATTAACTTGAAATACCTAAATTTAGTCTTTAAAAAGTTAATGAATCTGAGTGTACGCGTATATAATAAAATTCCAAAAGATACCTCACATTTTAATTTTATTAGATTCAAATATATTCTACAGCATTGAATAGTTTTTAGTTGCTCGAAATGTACTGAACTTGATTTGTTTGTTTCTGGAATGCTCCTCTCAGCAGATCAGCATTCCAATACTGTAGTAGTTTACTACATATGATGTTAAAATAATTGACGATTCAAAAATGCGTGTAAATGCCTACTTAAATAAATACATAATACAGGTGGATATTAAAATAAAATAAATAAATTGATGTTATACATAGCGGCATGACTATATTACTTGGCATACATAACACGCCCCGCCTAAAATTCGGTCCGAGTCCATGCAAATGGTTTATAGTTTCCGCGGCGTGCCCAAGTCATTTGAATCTACGAAATATTGACTCGCTCAGAGTTTTTATCAAAATAATAATTGGATATCAATTTTTCGATCCAATTTCACGAAGCCCATAAGAATTTTAGTCAAACATTTTAGATGACATATCTAACACATTTGCATAACTAAATATAACTATTTATTTTCCACATGGTCGAGAGACCTTGTTAGCTTCGTTATAAAACGCTGGATATAGCTCGCCTACAACCCGTCCTATTGGAAATCTATATCTGAATATATTTCATTATAATAAATGAAAAAAAATTGGGGACGTCGATAATATATTTTCAGGGCACCGTGAAACTAGCTGTACAGAAATATTTACTACTAAAAATATCTAATTCATTTGTAATAAAAGGAATCAAGATATTTAATGTTTTATTTTATTTAAAATTCTATACTTAAAAATACTTTATTGGTACTACAACCTGTCATATAAAATTTAAAACGCACATTAAAATTAAATTGTTAAAAATGCATATTATCCAAAAAACGAATATTTTTATGTTTAGAATCCCTGGCAATGATTTCGCTTGATTATTTTGTTTTTATTTATACTATAACTGAGAGAAAATATATGTGCATATATCCGTATTGTTGAACTTTTATAGAGATGTGTAGTTGTGAAGTTTCTTCAAGCTTTTTCGTCACAACCATATTACCTTGCAAAGCAGAGTACAGTCAAAAGAATTTTATTTCAACTTATTTCATCTTTATGGCGAAAGTCAAAGTCTAGCAGTGGGCGACTTGAAATAATGATGTGATAAATTATTTCAAGCATAACTCGTTCCGAAGTATAAAATAAGTAACAATTTTTTATTGCAGACATGTTTAGTAAAAAGAATTTTTTGTCAAGACTTAGAGTCGTCAAATCGTTGAATTTTCAAAAAAAATAATAATTTAGACATACAGAAGTTTCCAAGTCACATAGATCGCTTTCTGTTCCCGGAATACAATCTTATATAGTTAACACTTTGTCCATTAATTATATAAGATTGCCATTGCTCACAACCAAGTTTCCAAAGAATTGGCAGCAGGATGCTCTGCGTATCACAATACCACATTGCGATCGCCAACCCGCCCACCAAGTGTGGCGATTATGGTAAACCCCCCCATAGATATCTTTGTGGGTGACCTATATGTTGTAGTGGTTTTTATGGTTAAAAACGACGAAATAACGCAATCACTATGTACTAAAAACACGTTTTCAAAGTTGGGCTATGCACACATACTACGAGCATATATTAAAATTAATTATCTATATTGTTTAGCAGGTAGAGACACTGAAAACTTTGTACTTCGTTTACCCCTTTAAAGCTTTTACTCCAATAAAAAATCACCCTATGTATAAATAACTAAATAAATCTCATAGCTATAATTATTCCATATATGAGACTTTATAAATTTTGACAATAATGGTAGATATTTTTGTTCAATTTAAACAACGGATTAGAATACTTTAGTTAAAAATATATTTACGTATGTGTCATACAGGTGAATATAATCGACATTCTATATATTTTATGCATCAAATGTTACTATTTGTATTAAAAAAGGGGAATGTTATTTAAGAAATACAGCTTATAGCCCTCGCTGACGTTTTTAAGAAGCGATATGTTTCAAAAAACCGTTAACGTCCGTTAAAATTTGTATCACCGGAAAGCCGACATCATGCATTCGTATTTGAAAAATTCTTGATTTGCTTTCTGCATGGTTAACGTACAAGTATGTGCCCAAAGGAATCTACATTGACGAGAACGAATGCGTATGAATAATGAATTAAACATTTAAATATATTACAAGTTGTATACGAACTATGGTTATGCCAGTTTTTATATTCATTTCAAAATTTAATATTATGAAATATTATGGTTTATTTTAAAAATGGAAACCACGAATTGGCAAGCGAAGGGTGTCTATCCACCCACGAAGTGAATAAACACCTTTGTTAAGGTCATAGAAAGACTACAAACGTTTCTTAAAAATTTCTACGGAAATTTATGGGGGAGGCTGATCACAGTGGACGTCCGTTCATTGAAATGATAATGATTTTAAATGCGACACCATATTGCATGGGTTTCGTTAGTATATAAAAACATGTTTATGTTTAAAGAAGCATTATGTCCTCACATAATTCTTCTTTATTATGATCAGATATTGAATATTGGTATTTTATATACTTACCTTAGTTATTTATACAAATAAATTATGGAAGCAATTTGAAAAATTTTATATTTAAAACTATTTTCGTAACTATTTTCTGAGTATCTTTCACCAGGAGACACAAGAGAAAGACAGAGGGATCTAGTCTGTTGTCCCACTCCCACAACTGGTAGATAATTATAATTCTCACCTGTTAATTTGTGTCCCTAGGTTATTTATATATTTAATGTCATAATAACTTTATTCAATTACGCTTTTACACGTAATTTTGTATCGACTAATATTTATAACATTATGAAAAGTTCGGCGTAATCAGACCGTGTAAGCTATCACCGGCTCTGTGATATACATTGCGATACCTATGCGGATAAGTCAATAAACCAAGTTTAAAACATTAGTATCAAGTAAAAACTTAAATGTCAATATGTAATAGGATTTATTATCTATTTTACAGAAAAACCGATTGATTTTTATCTCTCCGGCATTGAAAATTTGTATACTCCACAGCAAAAGGTTAACGATAACAAAAGTGAATATATTGTTAAATCGAAATAAAAACTTGTTAAAAATTGAGTTGTGTGAATTTAACTTAAGAAAGCTACTTTACTTTCCGGTCCCTCCAATACAAAAGGAAGGTCCTCATTGTCGTGTACAGGATTCAAAAATCTTTATCATACGAGTACTAAGCCGACCCTCCGTCATAATAGGAGCATTAGCATAACTTGGTACGATTTATTTTAGTAATTTTTTTATCTATGACAGTGATTAGACGTTAGTAAAAATGTAAATGAAATTACCCTGTGTTGTTTTACACTTTAAAATTTTGTTAGATTTTACCAACACAGAACAAAATGATGTTTTAAATATGTATTGACACTGATGTTATGTAACATCTAATTAAAACAATGCATGCAAAATGCACGAACAATGGTTTTCAATTTTACTTCGTCAAATCTACTGTTCAAATAAACTATAATAGCTCGCGGCAGAACACGTGTCGTGTTTCCATTGAAGTTGTGTTTCCGGTAGCTTTATATGCAATCAGATTATATATCGGGAGATATTTTACTATCATATTCTTACTACAACGATGGTAGTAATTGTGAAATAATGAATTTAACAGATGAGGTGAATTGTATTACAATTTATTTATTTAATTATACCAACCTTTAGTTATCGTATATTTTGTACAGTTATAACATCTTAACAAGATAGACAAAGTTAACGAATAATATGCAGCAGAACCTTAATATACTAGGGTCGTAAAATGGTAAATGAAAAACCTTCAAATTATTTCAAACTTACTTATTTTAATCACCGATTTTAAGTCGGATGTATCTTGCTAGTAGGTATTGCTACATAAATTGAGTTATACTAATTTAACTGGGTCCCCTACAGAAAATATTCGTTGTAGTACCGATTATCCTGTACTGCACTTGCAACATTTGCAACCCTTACTCAGTTACGTACGCAGTACGTTGCAAATGTTCCTATAATATCTTGTTTGTATAAATATCACAAATAAAAATCTTCATTATTTCTTTAAATCATTTTATTACAAATATTAATAAAAAAAACCTTTTTTTTCTTATTGTTATTCCCAGTTACATTACCAGGCGCTCAAGCCTTTTCAAACTTTATTCAGTGTTGTTTAAAATTATGGTTTTTTTTACAAATTTACATTGATACAAAGCGTCAGGTAAAAATAAAGAATTTTGTACATATATCAGCAAAAGAAACCTTATTTTTTAAAATTGTTTCCTGGGAAATAAACATATATTTAAAAGCATTAATCGTTCTTTTCTTTTTTTCAACCTTACTCAACTATAAATCTATTCTATTATTCATTCCTTTCTCCCAAATTTTCCGTACTGTTTGCAATGAGGGTTCATTGGCTGTCCCTATCTTCACGATATCATCCCTCCATTTGTGACCTAGCCCGAGGTCATTTCTTGTCCCATGGTCCATTCTAGGAGGCGCTTGCGCACAGTAATCTTGTTTATTAAATATGTAGCCGTCTTATACAACCTTTCAAAAGTTTTTATATCCATCCCATTAATATTTGTATACTAACTAAAATTCATACTAAAAAAAGAATTTACCATAACTCCTTTTATACCTGTATTTAAATACCAGTCTCGTAAAATTTTGTTGAATGTAAAATCAGTAGGCATCCGTAAAATACCATATTATAACATTTTGTAAAGAGAACAATAAGGATTCCAAAGAATTATAACGAATCACTTCTAAATCGGACGGGAGTAATTTGCATGTAATGTCATGTAGAAAATTGTTAATCATATATGTATATCCATATTTTAAATAACCAATATACCAAGTAAAAATAACAAGTCCCGAGACAAGATTGACGTTAATTTAATGGTGAAAGATAATTTCGGCCCACTATGATATAACTACTGGAAGTACGATCATGTCATCGGTAAGACGTCCTTCCATAGATTTCCAATTCGATCAGTTGGAAGCAGCCTGCTTCCAGAATGTTCCGATGATCTTAACAAGGTCGTCTGTTTACACGAAGTATATAAAATACATAATTTTGCATAAGCACAAGCTCTTGTAAAATTAATCTATAGTCCGTTAACTTGAGAATGCTATTGCATAACAGAGGCGGATGCTAAATCGACATGGTCTCGTTGTGATCACAAAACGAAGATTTTAAGTTTAGCATGAAAAACGCATATATAAAAAAGACACTCATAGCCGTTCATTATAATCCCTTTAAATGGTCACTGTGAACCTGCCTTTATAATTAAAATCGATTTGGAAGAATCTACTTGGTCAATGTGTTTAGATCTTTCGAACTAGAAGTAACCCAAACGTTATACTATGGTTCTTTACATATATACGTGAATTGGTATTGGTGCAGTTGAAAATTTGTTCAGCACATTGCATTCGGAGTGCACTGCTCCTTAGGCTTTGCATTTCAACTGTATTCGCCGAACATAATGGTCCTTTGTTTTCTTCTAAATGCATAATTTAGTTAACATGCATCTGTCATTTTTAAGTTTTCGGCGCGATATCTTGCCCATGTGTTAATTATTTTTGTTTACAATCTACCTTGACGTTTTTTGGGCTATTTTATATTTAACGTATCATTTAGTGGGATCATATATTGACTTCTGTATTGTAATTGTCGTCATCGTTTCCATCCACAGCAAGGCATGGATAGGCCTTCCCTAAGGTTTCTATAGTTTATTTATAGGGTATGTACTATAATCGCCACTATTGGCAGACAGGTTGGCGATCGCTTTTGATTTTTTGATACGCAGCGGCCGTTGCTGACTCATCTCAGCTGACAAATCATCTGGAAACTTGTTTCTCCGCAATGCATATAATAATGTACAAAATATGAATTACATAAATTTGTATCCCGGGAATCGAAGCGACCTACAATTAGAAGTTCAAGTTCTCTATTGCTGGGTTACCACTGCTCTCTATGACAAATTATGAATAACTAGTAACAAAGTAGATGGAATATTTCTAGTTAACCTAGAAGACAACTGAAGTAATAGAATTAAGTAATATTACTTACACTTATTTTACACTTAAAAGAAGCTTTAATCGTACCATTATTTTTCTTTACAATTTTTAATTAATAAAATAATTATAATTAATAGCACACGCTAATTACAATTGTTAATTTCACGTACGAAAGCGCGTTTTAAAAAGCGACTATTTTAGATATTTTAGATATGCAAATATAGTATTATGTAAATTAAAAGACGACAGACACGAAATGTCATAAATGAAATTTCTTCTCATCAATACATGCTTTTTAATTATTTTATTTACGGAAAAATTATATATTAATGGATTTCTTCGTTTTTTTTGTATTACTTAATTTTGTTTCTATTATATAAAGTTTTGGTGTTACATAAAACTTTTCCGCTCGCCAGTACCGCAGCATGTTTGTACGTCTCCCACACTTTTTCCCGTTGGTGCGCCATCAATCACACCATTATCAAGCGGTACACTTACTGTGGTGCATACATTATAATTATATTAGACGATAGATTAGCATAGGCTATGTCGGGGTTGTGTGACAACTTGGAATTTTGGTACTTTACAGTGCTTCATTGTATTATGCTATGGAATTTAATAAATAAATTTCATGGCTCTAATTTATATTTAGAAATAATTCTTTTATTCTTCATATTTATTGAATGAAATACGAAATGTAACGGTTTTTAAATAATTATAGTTGATGTTAAACAAATCTGTTATTCCACTTATTAATTATCGTATCAAATAATCAAAATATTTATTTTCTATACTTATGTTCTCTTTTATATAGGGAATTCTAAATTTATGAGAAGCCTCGTATTTAATAAGGATAAAATTTCTCCAAGGTGTACATATTTAATTTTGTGTAAAAGTTTTAGATGGGTTACTACATAGCCCGTCAGCTAATGCTTGGTACACCCGTATCTAAAAATCAATGGTTTCAGAAATAAGGATAATGTAATAAAAGAAAACGTTTTCGAAATTCAGATTACAATATTTATAAATATAAATGTAGTTTACTAGTTGTGGCATTGTACTAAAAAAAATGTGACATATTCCAGATTACGTGTTTTATACGTATTGCTGACAAATGATTTATACATTCATTGTTTTAATAATTTTACATCTATAATAAATCACCGTATTCATATAGTCCTTTAATTCTATATTATTTAAATGTGTAGTTTTCTAACAATCATACAGGCCGAATTGTATAGTTTATTTAAACATACATGCGCCTTATCTCACGATCTTGTTCATATGACTTCTGAGATAAAGTGTCTTAAATTCGTATAACAAAGAAGACGAAATATTATTGTATTTAATTAGAAATGTAATATTGCATTATAATACCTTTTATTTTAGACAAAGAGTGAAAAAGTATAAAAATCTGTACTAAAAATTTATTTAAAACTTTCTTATATTTTAACATTGTTAAAAGTCGTGTGTTGTTGAGAATTATAACAGAACTAAATCGATCTGAAAGATATCGTTACCCATGTTCACAACCCACCTAAGGACCGCGACTCCCTGCTGTTTGACTGACAAGTTCTTGACTTATTTTCGTTGCAGCTCCAAAGGGCATAGCAAGGGCAAGATGGTTTGATTCTTTTTATATCTTTTATAAACGCATTCTACCTTTTAAGAGCAAAAATGATGAAACATAAATTGGAGAATTAATATCTAATATGTTATGGTGTAAATAATAAAATTCAAGGATATTAAGCTTAGATGATCTTGACCAGTAGTTAAAATATATTAAACTGTGAATAACTTTAACATTTATTTTAACCTCTTTATTAACATACGTCGAATAATTATACTAATGATGTTTGAATATAGAATGTACTTACAGGTTAACAGATAACATAAGGCAGGAAAAGGACCAATAATTAGCCACTTCCGCACATGCAGTCGTAGTCGTGCAACAAAGTGCACCGTCCGCCAGCTCGCTGATAAATGTGCATGCGACAAACAATGCGAATTTCACAACTACCACCGTTAAATAACTCAACACGTGTTTCACCCCTCCACGGGGCATCTTTAGGAGTTATGTTACACCGATTAGTGCCAAACACAGAGTCGTATACCAAACACAGAGTTTTTATAATGAAGTTGATAAATCCTGTTATCATTAAAAATAGATTTTTTGCAATCGTTCTCCCGTACCATGGTAAAGCAGGGCCTATCCCTATTTTTTCGCTTCACAAATTCCTATATTCCTTTTCTTAACTTCACTTTCGCACATTACCTCCTTTGCTCGGATAATAAGAAGTAATTATTGAAGTTGTATGTATGTGTTTCATGTTGATGGGTATAAATAACCACGCGCACAACAGAAGAATTGTCTGGATGATCTGTGAAGACGTTATTACGCTGTTAATTGAAAAGAAGGTTCTTCTAAACTGTGTTTATATATTTTATCACACATTGTTATAATTTTGGAAAGGGACTAGTTTTTCAATAATTTTTTTCAGGTTTTACTTTTATTTATTTAAGGGAATCAGGCGTTACCTTGCGGAAGTACATGCTAACGGTAACCGCCCGCGGTACACTTTGTTGCACGACTACCACTGCATGTGCGGAAAATATTGCTCCTTTTCTTACTTACTTTTATTTGTCATTTCCCTTTCCCATCCTTTACGATCTCAACCATTCTTCTTTCTTTCTTCCTTTACACTTTCTTCCACTTTGATATCATTTATTTACAATCTTTCCACGGCTCGCCTCTCTTTGTTTTATTAAAATACTAGCTGACCCGGCGAACTTCGTACCGTCTATCAGTCAATGAAAATCGTGTTACCTTTTAGCTGAACTAATTTAGGCTTTGACGAACGTAAAACATGGATACAAAATAATATTAATATAGATAGAAATATAAAAGTATTTTATTATGATGTATGATGAAGGCGCGCTAAAAACACTTTATTATATACTATATACTTAATACAAATCTAATGCGTTAACAGATAGGTCCGATTTGAATATACAGAAACCGGCTTTTATTAACGTCTGTTAGCGCCATCTACCGTCTAATTTACCTAATCATACCATTAAATTACTCTTATCGATTATTAATTACTAAACAATATCCCTTATTTACCCCGACAAGGACAAGAGATCTTTATAGCAAAGACATTCTTTCCAATTGTGCAAAAAAAATCTTTATTAATTAAGTCAGTACCCCATTAAACAAAAATTTTTCACATTTGTTTCATAATTAATCCTATTTGTGTAGTAGTACTTATTACCTTAGACTGTTCAGGTTAAAAATAATGCCTCGTTATTGTTACTAAGCTTAGCTATGTCTATTGATCTCATTAAATTAAACATCGGCGTCGTCCGCACTTTCTGCAGAACTTACTTCAAATGATAAATGAGAATACGGCTTTACGATTACATTTTAAATTAAGATTCTAATGCAATATGCATTTTAAAATGCTACAATAGGGTTTAATATTTAATACCATGAACGATATACCTGTGGCCAAGTACCGGTCTCATGGTCAAAATATGGGTTTGGGGAAAAAAAATCTAATTTTATTATATTTATCTTGTATTAATACAATATTCCCAAATTGTTTTCTTCAAGAAGGAAAAAATAAATAACCTTTGCCAGAGTCGTATTTATATAGTAGTCACAAATGGCTTCTTAACCAAACATAACATAAAGTAAAGACTGAAGCTTTTAATGCAATAAGTGACACTACAGTAACACAAATATGTCATCATAATTTTAAATAATGCATTCCACTATCTGGTCGTAGATTTGATTATGGGATTCCCCAGGCAAATTGTCGTGTACTACTCGAGTCAAGTGAAAGGAGATCGTAACATACACATTGTTGTTATGGTTTAAAAAACCAAAAAGCAGTTACTGGAAAACGAAATATTCAAAGATAGATAAACGAATACATATTGCATCATTTATTGTGCATTTTATTCCATCAAGATACGAATCTTGGACTGTCGACTAAAAGAATATAATTACAATCATTGCTGCTATTTCGTTTTCGACAACGATATAATATTAGTTTACATAACAAGTATCAATCAGGTCCGTTCGTAGTATACAATAATAGAGAATCAATAATGCTGCCATACACAGCCCGTGGCCGTGGATGACCAATAAATATGAGTTATATAGACTCTCATTATGCTCTCAGAGCATTCTCTCATTTACAGAGCGATCTATTTACATGCACTATATTTTATTTGCCGGCCACATATATATTGGGTACTTTTTTGTGTAGGCGTAAACCGGATAATGTCCGAGGTTTTTGTAAATATATTTTGGTTATAAATTCATGTTATTTTGGTTAACATTTCGAGCTAACTTATTCAGTAATTTTACATTGTTTAAACTAATATAATAGTAATAATGACATAAAGTCGAGGTATAAAGCGAATAACCGGAAATATTACGCGACAAATGAATGTAATATTCCGTTAACTTTAAATTAAAATGGTTTTGGTCATTTATTCACCTTTAACCCTCGTGTATTTCATGCGACAAGTTCTTCCAGAAGAACCCAATTTAATAAAAATAAGAATTTAGATTGTGCTTCTCTATGTACAAGGGGTTCAAACACGCCCTGATCTATGCAGAGACCACTACAAACCCAACCTGGTTTTTTCTTTATTATCATTTACAATATCCTTAATTCAATAATAGAGCAATTCATCCCTTACTTTTATAATAACTTAATAAGTCTGACACGCTATAATATGATTTTTTCTACAAATTTTTGTTTAAGGGTTTTTTAAATTTATTATTCGAATATTCGATGACATAACAAGTGAGTGTGTTATTAATTTTTTTAAATTTTTTACAGGAAAAGGCACAACATTAAATTTTCTATTGTCTATTGTGTCATGTAAAGTTTTTGCTGTTAGACTTGCGGCTTTTACAGCTTCATCGGAAACAATTTCACGGAACGGAGGGGTCCGTGAACTATTTACAATTACAGGATTCGAGTTTCCGAACCTGCATCAGTACTCGTCGGGGAGACGAGGAAGTCACAAAGGTAGTGGCCGCGAGATAGTAGCAGCGGGGCCCACCCAGCCAGCCCTTGAGGACTCAAACCCAGCGCGATCCAATCGGCCGGCAGACTTAAATTTTCTTTTAATAGGAAATATTATTTAATGGAATCAGGCGTTACCTTGCGGAAGTCCATCCTAAGTAAGAAAAAGACCAATATTTAGCCACTTCTGCACATGCAGTGGTAGTCGTGCAACATAGTGCACCGCCCGCCAGCCCGCTGATAGATGCGCATGCGGCAAACAACGCGATCACACAACACGTCTTTCACTCCTCCACGGGGTCTCTTCAGGAGTTATATTACACCGATAAGTGCCAAACACAGAGTGAGCTTAGTCCGTCGCCGCTTGTACAGGAAATATTAATTCTTTACTAAATGTTCATATATATCAGCCGATAGACGCTCACTGAAAGGTCTCAACTAAAAATTTCACCATGATCAGTGATTACGCTGCTCGCATCCAGCGAGTGAAGTTGACCATTTCATCGGTGTACTTAGGGGGGGTATACTGGCACCGTGTCTGTTGATTCGTGGTCACCACTCGAAAATATTTATGCCTCAACAGCCGTTATTTACATGAGTTATTTACACCGCTCATTGCCCTTCAGACAAGTAATTCTTCGAGCTACTTCAGTAGCCTTGGTTCTTCTGCAGATCTCCACATTTTTAAAAAGATATTTACTGTACTGTATATACTATACTATGTAATATTTCGAATACATTGTACAATAAATTTCTTGACTAAAAACTTTTTTTTATAAAGATTACCTTTTATCTAACTTTCCGTCTAAATCTCACACAACTTTCTAACATAGATTAACTGCAATAAAAATACTTTAATGTTATTACACAGATATGTAGACATCGTATAAAGATAAAAAAAAATACCGCATAAGAGCTCCCACAAACCTCGGAATGTAAATAAAGAGTTTTATTCCGACGTTAATCTTATAACATAAGCAAATGGAAGTTTATACGCTTTTGTATTTTTTCTCCGTTCATAACGGCGGGGAATAAGTTTTTATCATCTCTGTATAACTTTATCTCAAAGCGCCTTAATCACTCTTCCTGTTATTTTGTTTGCAGGCTGCCTTGTGTCATAGCAAAGATGGATTGTTCCTTTCTCATTTAAAAGGGTAGGACATACGTGTAAAAAGTGAGGTTAGGTTGGCTAGTAGTTACACAGATTATAAGAAACTTTTGTTTTTTTTTATAATGATGTCACAATTAATAAGAATGGCATATAATTCAACGTAACTGAAATAACAAGTTTTGAAATGATGCAAAAGGTTATATTTATTACAAACTAAACAATATAAAGCCGTTTAAAATTTTTCCAAAAATAATGAGAATATACAGTCTTCTTAATGCACATGTTTTTTTTTTATTCTTTTGTTTTACAAAATGCAGCCTAAAATCACAACTGTGTTTGTCATTAAGAGAGATAACATCAATGTTTACTTAAGATTATTCCAATATAGTGTGCACAAAAGTGCTGGTCACCGTTTGAAGTATGTGTAGCTGTAGGAAGAAGATTCCTAAGACGCACAGGAGGTAATTAAGACCAGACGGCTTAACATCAACCTTCTATGTCCTGTCGTTTACTTATGACACGAAGTAACTTATGTAACTCACACGCGTATAATGTAAATATTGTTATTGTAATTTTATTTATTTATTCAAATACCATTTTCAATTCATAATTTTAGGTATTGACTATAAAATTGGTCAATGTTACAGCGAGATCGAAAACCACTGATCGTATAGATCAAATATTTCCTAATTTTGAATATTATTTGTGGTTTTTTTTTAATCAAGAAAAAAGCTTTTATATCTGTGTAAATATTTTTAAAAAATAAGCATGCGTTTTGTCATAGATATGCTTTGAATTTTTTTCATGGCCTCCGTTTTTGGGATCTCTCATTATCACCTACCACGGTAAAACAGGGACTTTATTATTGATGTCTCGCTTCTCTCTAATCCTTCTTAATGTCTTTAATTTATTTCTCTTTTATCTTTTCGCAATATCTTGCATTCCTATTCTTACCTTTCTTTCGTACATTGCCTCACTTCCATCGCCTTCTCCACAGGATTCCACATTCACATTTTCTCTTATTTTTGATACTGATATGATTTTATTTACTTATTATTTATGACACAGTTTATTTTAAGCCAACTTTTAAAATTATCACAGCTGCTTCGAATAATATGTTGATAATAAGGTAGCCAGTGAAAATAAATAAATCGCAATCAATACAGTGGTACGTAGGATTACACGTGATTAAGTGGCTAAACGAATATCACGCATTGCAAACTGGAAGGATCATAAATTAAGCTGACAAAGTACGTCGCACAGTATTTACCGGAGACATCGCTTGCGCAGAATTAATTAAAATGCTTAACATTTCCACTTTCTAGTTGTATACGCAATTTAACTTTGTATGCGTACATTCGACCACACAACGTTGAACTAGCTACCGGTGATTTTGTTAAAAGTTTTTAAACGCCATATTGCCTAGCTTCACATTTGCATCAAACTATCAAACAAGCTATCAACAACTGCATCGATATTTGGAACCTACAGGGAAAGTTTAGGTCCTACTGTGAACATCTTACAGCTGAAAAGAGACAGATCCCCGTGGCTCAGGGGTTGGAACGAAGCGATCATTGTTGTTCCTAAAACAACCGACACCCTCGGGCTGTATAACAATGTCCATCATGCGGTGGTAGCGATGCCACTTCATATGATCTCGTGCGTGTATTACAAGAACAGGACAGGACTCAAGATGCGATCGCAAGATTTATCGTTGTAGTAAGAAAAGGACTAATATATAGCACCTTCCGCTGTGTAAAAGGGCACTCGGTGTTTGGCACTAATCGGTGTAACGTTACTCCTGAGG
This sequence comes from Battus philenor, assembly GCF_028537555.1. Classification (NCBI taxonomy): domain Eukaryota; kingdom Metazoa; phylum Arthropoda; class Insecta; order Lepidoptera; family Papilionidae; genus Battus; species Battus philenor. The sequence continues at coordinate 9,386,323 of NW_027181683.1, read as the reverse complement.
CTGCCCCGTGGAGGGTGATAGTTGTGTGATTCGCATTATTTGCCGCATGCGCATTTAACAGCGGGCTGGCGGGCGGTGCACTTTATTGCACGAATACTGCTACATAGCGAATGGATTTCCGCAAAGTAACGCCTGAATCTATTAGGTATTATCGGTGCAGCGAATGCGGCAACTGCCGCCCAAATACTGCCGTACAATCTGAAGATCATAAAATGGGATAGGAATTAAGAAGTGGTCGCACGAATCGTCTTAAAAAACATTGGACATTGTTAGGGCGTCGTTGAAAAGAAATACTGACACTGATTTAAAAAAAATAATCATAATAATTAATTGACTTCAACTTAGTTTTAGATAGTTTATGTTTTGACATACAACATGTGAGCAAAATAAAATATCTTCGAAAATATTAAACGTAACTGTAAAACAACGGCACGGACGCTAATGTCTGTAGAATATATATAAACAAATTTTAATCGTTAATATGTTGCAAAACTCGAGAACAGCTTGAACTGATCAAGTAGTGTAATTTTTAAATATTTCGTTAAGACAAGACTTAGTTTTGAGGAAAGAAAAAATGCAAAGAAAATAGTATAAGCAACAAACATCTTCCATACTAACAACGTAGTAAATTTAAAAAGGTCTTCGCTGTCAAATAAAAAAGATGTTAAGTCCATCCTATCAGAAACAACAACATTACTAAAGTCTTGCAATTTGCGTAATAGAGAACATATATTGAGTAGAAGTAATTGCCACATACACGCGGACCCTGAACCTTTCGGCACAAAGCACTCTAAAGTAAAGTTCGCTCCTTTTCAAGTAACGTGTGTATTTATTAATAACTTTTTTTTCTTTTATTTTGTTTAACTTTTATACTAATTTTGTTATAGGAAGGAATATTTGACACTCTAGATATAAACGTAAAATAGAAAAATGTGCAACGTTAGTAGACCAATATTCTGTTATTTACATTATTTCAATTTAAACTATATTATTTTGAATTTTTGAATATAAATTCACGATGTTTTGGTTTAAAAGAAAATCAATGTCATTAGGGAAAGTAAAAGTACAACATTATTCAATTTTACGGAAGTCAATACAAAATTAAATTTAATACAAACCGATATTTGAATATTTTTATTACAGTATAGATGTCTTCATTTAAATGTATCTAATAATTTATTTAAAATCGTGCATTCCGGTTTCACAAGCTCGGGAGTATATCAACGCAAGAAATATTCTATGAAGACTTGAAGGTTCTCAGACAGTACCCCTGATCTTCGCCAAAGAGCCTATTGCTGTTTGCTCTTACGAACACTTCATATTTAATGTTTGCGTTACTGACAAATTTATAAACACGCCACCGCCAAAAAATACCGCGAATTTAGACTTTAAAGCTATAGAATTGCGGTACATTTTGGAGTAAGCTTGATGTTAGATACGACTTTGTGAAAACCAACACCTAATACAGTAAGTCTAACAAGATACAGGTGCAATCTGTACGGAGCACAAGGCAGTGACTGGAGTGATAAATTGTCTATCGGCTCTAGTTGCGTGTTGAGGGACGCCACATACATCCGGTATAAGCTTGTGACGTCACTGATGCCAAGTTCATAAGTTACAGATATAGGGAATTGATGGCTTGGCTGGTTTTGGATATTTGCTTCGTTAGATTTAAATAAATATTTTATGTATGGTTAGGGTGTGTTTAGTTTATGTTAACTTATTAAACATCAATTTAGTTTAGTAAAAGTGTAACTAGAGAGTTAACTAAAGTTCTTCCATTAATTATCAGCTTTGCAGGATAAACTTACCCTGAGGCACTAGGACCAAGACACATGATATGATATGTCAGATGGTGGTAATGACGGGTTCTTTTGTTGAACTTAATGGCTCATTTCATGCAAAACTTCTACGTATATTGATAATTGACAGCATAATACTAATTTACATTCAGTTGATGTTACCGTCGATGTAGAAAAAGTGAAATGCTTGTTTAATTTTTTACGTAGATTTTATAAACATCTGCAATGATCACAATATATTTTTTACTAAAACATGAATATGTTTCATTTGTATTACAGTAAAAAAGTAAAGAAACAAGATTTGGTCATTTTGATAAACCGAAAGAATGTTGGAACGGAAGGCTTGCCTCAGAGAACGCACGATGACCGGTCTAGCACTGCCTGCATCCAGTGACTTCCGGCGACCTTAACGCGTTGTATGTAATGGGTTCACGAAGTAGGGTCTCATCAATCTACCCACGCCAACTCTACTAGCACGTGGTCGCCTTTCGAGAGTGTTTCAGCCTCATCGGATTTCGGTTGCATTATTATATGGTAATTTAGAGATATTGCATGGGAATGCGTTGAGGTTGTGATACAGTATCAGCTGCTCGCTAGAGTTACTAATTTTATAAAGTCAAGTGAAAGGTATAACAAACTTATGTCTATCCTACGAGCAATTTTTTGGGCTACGTCTTTGATCCATCTTAGCAGGTTTCTATTAATCAGTGTAATAGGCCTCCGTATCTTTTTATTTTATTAAACATACGAAACAAAATAAACAAGAAAAGTTCGAGACGTGATCATTTCTTTGCTCCATTAGTAATTCTATTCTTAGAAGGTTTCTTGCAGTAAAAGTTGATTGAATTTTCTAAAATACAAACTCATTACATTTTATGGAGACAATATCGTGTACTTAACATACAGGTTAAAATGGCAAATAATATAATAAAATGGCATAACTATTAAATATAAATCATCAATCACACCATCAGGCTTAAGTGTAGGATTCGCATATCACCTTTGACATTATAAGAACTTACAATCTTATCACTCGATAATATAGAAACATCAAACATAAATTTATCGCAATCTTTTAATTGACTTCGTTCGATATAATAACATTTTCTTTGCATACCACGACACGCGCGAAGTAAAAAGGAGAAAGAACATTACGTCCCAATCGCGCCATCGCAAAAAGTATTACAAAGAGCGTCTTAACACGCGGGGAATAGCAAACGTATCAATCTTCGGCGCTATCAGATCAAAAGGACTTCGCGTTTAGTTTTTGTTTTATAACAAAATTCCATTTTACGTTACAAATCACTGTCTTATCCGGGGAGCAATTTGCGCTGCCCCGCTCTGTGTTGCTTCAGCTAGGATAATGAGCGAAGAGATACGATGTGTCCACGTCTATCATAATATAATTCATCGCGTACATAATTGCACGTGAGAAAGTGTTCCCTCATTGCGTGTAATGAGTTCAGCACCGTTTGCTTTTACGGGTTACGCGGACATCTAATGACTGGAAGAGCTACCAATGAAAATTACGTGCATTTATTTTGAAAATTCCTCAAAAGTATAAAACAGTGACCGAACGTATGTAAGTTTTGTTAAAAAGCTTAAAATTTAAAACTGTTTTCTACAATTTATACCGAATAATTGAAAATTGCAATTGCAGCAAAAGCTTTCTAGGGTAAATATGTAACTCATTTGCTGATTTCAGCATTATTAGATGCAATATTAAGAATCAGCTTCGGTGAAGTCCACCGCTTCACTTCATTGCACGACTACTGCTGCATAGCGTAAATAGCAATATATTAGTCCCTTTCTTACTTAGGATGTACCTCCGCAATGTAACGCCTGAATCTATTAGATGTTAATGGAAATATATAGTAGATATATTGATGTCCAGCAGAAGACGTCTTTCGATAAGAATGATTGTGGTAAAATGATTATATATTAAAATGTTGACACATCTAGAGATAATTAAATCAACGTTAGAAGAATTACTGCTCTTACCGTATCACATTGAGTCGCTATGCGCGTTTTCACTTAAAGAAGCGAGACGCCTCTCGTTTTGTTGAATTTAGGAGAGCATCTAGCTAGGCGGGAATTTTTGAAGTTTCCCGGCTTGGCAAGGATAGCATTATATAAGCTTTCGAGGCCCGCCTGCTCCAATGATAACGCGATAAGGCCGCGCTAAATTTTGTCCTTTGGGCAGTTACTTTATCCTTCTTTAAGCGGCTTACGCTTAATAAGCGAAATTAAAATAAATTAAAGCACGCTATCACTCGAGTTAAATCTTTGTTCGTACTATTAAGGTTTGTTAACGTTTATTCATATTTGATTACAGAAATTATTTAGTTACGGCTAAACTGATTTAAATATTTAGTAACAATTAAGTAAAAGTTATTAAGGTCATCGGAAGACGGTGGATGGAGGCTGTTTCCAAGCTGTCATGTACTTCATAAGGAGACTGATTGATTTACAAACAAACCCATATAGGGTATCCTACTATTTTTTTATCTTCGTCTTCCATCTCACCTGATGAAAAGTGTAGATGAAGACGAAGGTGGTACACGCCTATCCAAAAAAAACCCTGTTCACTCTACTATTAAAGGCTCCACAGTTCAACTCATCGGGCAAAATAGACCCAAGCACGTCGTTCCAAATCTTGTTGACTCTCACCAAAAACACAGAACATCACAGAAGTACCTTATTTAAAGTATTTGAAACTCTATGTCCAGCAGTACCTTACGATAGAAACGATGATGATGTAAGAAAAAATGATAAATAGAAACTCTCCTGTAGTGTCTCAGGATTGTCTTAATTTCGCTACTCGACTGACACTAACAGACTTGAAACAGTCTACTGATTCCAGTATTGCTTGTGGTTAAGACATGGATTCACTTAAGATAAATTTATTCAACGTCAACTTATTGATCCCTCATCTAATAAAGATGTAAATATTGATTAGATTTTTTCTTTTTCCTCGTCGGTAGCTAACTTACATGAGTTTGGACTGTGACACCATTTAGCTTCTCTATAATTTTTTTGACGGATCATCAATTTTACTTTACCAGCATTTACAGATTCCATTGGGTTGGAGTAAAGCCTGCGTTCGGGTACTTAGCCTACCTTACCATCTTTTAAGTAGGAAGGTTCGAGAACAGCCTTCGTAGACTAAGCTCGAAATACTAGTTACTATTTTCATTACAATATGGTTGTACTACAGTATAAAAGATTTTAAAGTGACAATGATTCTTGGGAAAGAATTGCTCTTACTACAGTATCAAAAATCTTTTGGAAAATCGTCGAAAAAAATCGGCTGTGTTTGTTGTAAATTCTTCTAAGATAAGAGTGCGTTTAGAATACCTTTATGCTTGATATCATTAGAGATTAGTTTAAATCGATACTAGTTTTTATTAAAATGAGTTTTTCTGGCATTTTTCTCTTCATGTAGTGATCACTAGAAATGATTCAAAGTGGAAAACATGAATAAATAAAAAAAATATTTATAATTTTCTGCCAATATCGTAGCAACAGGAATTGATATAGGTAATATATCATCAATAACGGTAATTAAAACGTGCAATTTATGATATGTAATCTAGAGATTTATTTTGAGTAAAGTTTAATGAAGAGAATATTATGACGGTTTTTTTTATTAAATTTCTTGTGGCCAGGGTGTTTTGCTTATTATGTATATTTTTTGCTGGGATTTGGAATATGGATTGCCGCTCTTTGATGCGTATTTTTCTATTCCCAGCTGCGAAATACGTGATAGTCTTAATTTTATACCATTTTTCTTATGGTTATTCCTAAAGATATAAGAAAGGTTGTATATAACTATTACTAGATTGTATACAATGTTTTTTTTTTTATAATTTACTTGATGTCGCTGTCCAAGCGCTGCAGTCCGTTACACGACTTAAAGTTTAAAACTATGTGCCGTTCCAGCTCATCAAAAGATTCTGCAGTATATTCTTAGCCATAACCGTTCATCCCGTATCAACAAAGCGCCACTGACATAGTGAGTAGTATAATTATTCAAATATTGCTTACTGGTTCAGTAGTAGCCGCTTACAACAATGTACATTGAGCCGGGGACGTGTGTGCCTACTCAGGACAAAATCGAATAGCGTGAAGGTGGAGACAAACACAACGGCGCTAGAGCAGTCCCTAATAGTGTCAACATGGTCCCTCAAGTACTTCGGGCCAAGACTTTAGTTCGTTCAGAGCTGACAAATTATTTTTAGAATCACAGACCATATCATGTATGTATATATTTAAATTTATCTATGCGGTATATGTTTTAAAGTATGTAGTTATTATCATAAATGTTATAAGTACTATGTATTTCAATATTTACGTGCTATATGTCCCCTGAATTTTTCATAGTAAGATTGGCTTAACCAGTGAATGTCTATTGCGAGTAAAGAATGCCGTATGCGATATACCGTTTCGACTATTTTATGTAAACTATTTTCTTTTTTGTATGTAAACAATAAATTTCGTTACAACATTATTAGCTCATTGGTTAGAAACAGCAAGCTGGGGATGCGTTTACATGTTTCAGTTAATTTTGCGGTGCATCTTCTTTTCTCGCTCTAGTGCTGATTTGTCGTTTTACTGCTTCTTTATTTTTTTTTTATTCGTTTACTTGGACAAAATGGTAAGATCGGAATATCCAGTATCAAAGACATTGGAACCTTATTTTTCGACAACTGGGAAGACGTTGATAAAATATGAAATATTTAAAGAGTAGCTTGCACACATTTAAATTAATTTTTTATTCTTTTTTTACGATTATTGACTCCATTATAATTTGTTGTCCCTTTCACATGCTTACCAAAGTGCAATTAAGCATGTACCGTCGTAGACCTCGTCATCGCTTGACATCAGGCGAGACAAATGTCTAAAGTTACGTATATAAGTTATAGAAAAAAAAAATTAACTCGGATGAATAAAATTGGCAGTATACGTGGGAACAATTCATATTTTATACTGGCCAGTACGATCCTTTATACTTTTTAGAATTAATTTATATTTGCACATTTGAATTAAAATTCGAATGCCGAATTGTATCCGGAAGCTCACATGGATAGAGACGACGCCATTGTTGTTAGGTAGATCAATATTCTAAATAATCTTTGAAACATAGATTATAACTTTTCTGCACTTCGATAACTAAAAAGAAAGAAATATATACAAGAATGGTTTACAACAGCCACCCGGAAAACGCGTATGACTTTCTTCATTGTTAATAAAAGTTTCGTTGTAATATTTCGTTACTACTTTCGTTATATTATACATATACAAACATCTCAGTAATATTACTTCTGCGCACCAGGTGACAAGAAGAATTTCTAAATGCCGCCTTATTAAATTTATGAATCGCGAAGGCTCGCTCAAGAAAGTATTTTATGTTACCTTTTTCCTTTTCAGAAGTGGATATGAAATTTCAACGAAATTGGCAGGCTCTTTTTGTTTTCCTTTCATTTCACTAACAGGTTTTTCCAACATTTTTTTTTATATTTCAATCAATTAATCGGCTACACAACGTTCATATTGTTTTGATGAAATATTCTTTATCAAATAATATTTAATAGATAATATTAAATATCAACATTAATACCTTGATGATATATTTATTTAACAGATTGAATACAAGTATAGAGTTTGTGTAAATAAAATACAAATCCATAAAATTATCAAGAAGTTATTTACGTGCATTTTTAAATTGGCAGTTATTTCTTACACTATAATAATATCACTGTAGTCAGTAGTATGGCATCAGCTCGGAATGCTGATCTGCTAAAGAAATCCGGACAGAAATTCAACAGCAAATTTCACTATAATTGAAGTAAACATTATAATATCAACATTGCAAATGAGTCCACTAAATTTGGATTTTTATTAACTAAAAATCTTAAATGATGTTATTAGATTTATTTAATTTAACTTTAAATTTAAGATTTAAAACTACAAAAGGTCTAAGATATTAATCTGTATTTTATTAGCGTACACACAGACTAATGGAGGATTTCTATATTTGTTGATTTCCGTCATATATATTCGATACGAAAACATTATAATGACTACATTCGTATAAGTCCTGTCTTCGATTTATGTAGCACTACATCCACTTTGGCTCTCACCGTCATCCGAAGTGTATAAATAGCTAAATGTATTTAACAAGCAATATTTCCACTTGCGCCTCGGTGGTCCGTCGGTGCGGCTTTCTTGTTGACTCCTCTTTTCGGTACTAATTTCACGTCACGCTGTATGAATTTGCGTTACGTACATGCTCCCTGTTACGTTTTCACCTCGCGCCCTCGTACTCCGAGTTTTTATGAACTGGTTGGGAAAGGGCTGACGAAATGAGAGAAAGATTTATTGACTTTTACGGCAAAGGCGAGTTATTAAGTTTCAAATCTCCGACAAAATTAAAGGTACGAATGACTGCGTATTTGGTATTTAATTTAAAACATTTTTGAAACCGTAACAAAATTTGTAATTTCTATTTTGTAATATAGTAATGATATAAAATTAAAATTTAATTTTGTTCTAATATCTTCTATACAACTGCGATTTTCATAAGTAACGAATATTTTTTTTAGTAAAAAAACGTAACTTCTCAGCATTCCATAAATTTACCATACGTGTGCCGGGTCTATGGCGTTGTAGGGAGAGAAGCCGAATACGGTATTCAGGGCAGACGACCAGGTAGCATAAAGATAGCCTTTTTGCTATGCATTGATATTTACCTTTACTGAATAGACTTATAATGGGCCTCATAAGAATGCTCAGGGTCACTCAGAGAGGGCTATTCTCGGAATTCCACTGCGAGTTCCAATCAGAAATGAGGTGTTCCACAAAAGAACCAAGATCACCGACGTAGCTCGAAAAATCACTCGTCTGAAGTGGCAATGGGTGGGGTAGATCGCTAGAACGATCGATGGCCGTTCGAAGGTTCTCGAGGGATGCGACGTGGATAGGCCTCCTACTAGGCGAACCGACGATAGTCAGGTCGAGGGAACTCGCTGAATGCGGGCAGCGCACGACCGGTGATTGTAGTCATCTTTGAGGAACGCCTATGTTATGCAGTCAGCGTCCATCGGAAGAAGGAGAATAGACTTCTTTCCTTTAAATAATCCTCACAGTGATGCTTTGGAAGCGCGTTTCAGAATTACCTGATATTCGTTCTTGAAAGACGTAAACATTTTTAGAGAGATTTATCTGTAATACCTTCAATGTATAAAATAATGAAGTCCATCCTTACATGTGTTAATTTTAATTCATTTTTTAATACGACCAGATCTTTCATCTTAGACATTGTCTATACACCAATATTTCACTTTGCGTTGTGGATATGTTCTAAAAAAACACGACGCAAATTGAAACGCCGCAAATTGAATTAAGATTTTTTATAGCAAACCATGTAAAGATCGAAGATAGGTTCTAGGGTCATGAAAATACTACCTTTTAAAAAGAAAATTGAACAAAGTAAACATTTAAAAGACAAAAATAATATAACGCTGCCAATAAATAAACTGGAATAATATTTACCTTTTTTGTAATCAGAAACAACACATAAAAATTTATATAAAATTATATTTTTCTTTAAAAAAAAGCACAACAAACTACGTTACAACACACTACATAATTAAAACTGAACTGTAAAATTAGCAAGACAAAATGAAAATAAAACTGTATTCAATTTGCGTTGTTTTTAGTTAGAAAAGAAATTCTCGAGTTTTGGCGGCATGGCGCAATTAGAAACAAAAGTGTTGCTGTCTTTTAGAAAAAAAAGAAAATTTCAAAAAAATTGAAGACTCGAACCCAAAACAACATAACCTCTAAAATTTAACGACGCTCAGTGAAAATTAGTCTTAATTAAGCAGCGACGCAACTTCGAAAAAAACGCAAAAGGAAACGACGCAAAGCATGGTTTTGGTGTATATAGTTTATGCTATATTTACATTTTACACAAGCTCTTTTATCATTGACACAGTTTTCAAAACAACATTGTCTAGTTAATTTTTATTACAATACAATTTAGAACGGTAAAGATTTTACCTAACTTTAAATGGTAAGTCACAGAAACTACAAAATTTCACTAGTTGCGATGCATGTGAAATCAAAATTCTTTAATGCTTCCACAATACGAACCTTTGGAATCTTCTCGCAAAAAAGAATTCCCGATAATATTTACTATATTCTTTCTTCATTATTTCAATTTTATCTTAGCTAAAACGCCGAGAAAAAAGTTTTATATAGCTTACACATAGTGTCGAAACCTAATGGAAAATGAATCAAATGACCTTCGAGCAATAATCACGGTCATTAACCAACAAACTGCTACCGTTCTTATGTATTGGTTATCCAATATTGCAAGTAGAAAACCGGTTTTATGCAAGTTGCTAAGACTAAGCGAGATTTTTAACAAGTCACCAGGGCTCTAATGTCCGCCATAATGAAGGGCCGATGGGGCTTCGCCGGCGATCGCGACCGGTAAATGCCTGTCAAAATACACATAAATGTAACATGATAATCACTTATACATGGTGTTTTATTTGTCACGTATAACTCTAATAGTTGTATACTTGAACGTAGATAATGTTATGCGGTATAAATATACCTTCTATATTTCTAAAGTAGTTGAACATTAATATGTAGATATCGTAGTTGTAATAAATTAAATTATTCATAGTAGTATTATAATTTTCTATGAACCATTTATATTTTTTCTAGTTGAAACTATTGTGTAATTAGAGCAACTGTAGCTTAGCGGTGGAGGACTGTAACTTGCGATCGTAGGTCCCAGGATCGATTCCCGGTATAGTCTTATATATTATTTTCACATTGCATAAATTATAAAGGACACTGCTTACATACAAATTTACAGAAGGCGGGCAGCATCATTCCCTGCGTGCCATAATACCACACGAAAAGATAAAACAACGTATGTAATGGAAATCATATAAGAAAGTAATATCTGTCTATATTTTCATATTTTAATTCCCTAAAATGAAAAGACTTCTTTACAATATTTTCTATGAAACGAAATCTTGAATATAACCACTGCGATTGCTAATCTATGGCGCTCTATACTTTTTAGTTAATTCTCCTGAAACGCCGGAGATAGAATTAATAAGTTTTTTTAAATACGAGACGGGACAAAAAACAATGCAGGAAAAAGTATAAAAAACTACATTTAGTAACATTAACCTGAAATTAGCTTAAATCTATTAAAAAAAATATATCCCAACAGACTAAACCGATATCTTCCTAAAAATTTCAATAACGCAATTGCGTAAATTCAATACAGATGATCGCGAAATCAAAACATTTTATTTTAAAATAACTTCGTTCTTGAAAATTAAAATAATTTGCGGTTACATTTTTGCTAGCAGCAATAAATCGCATGTTTAATCTAGGTTTTCATTAAAAAGGCGTGTTTTACAACACCCTGTTTCTGAAGAATGTACGAGTACACCGCGTATCCTGTGGGCTGCGGCCGAGACGCCACGGCTAACTTAAAAAGGAATAGACTTTAATAAACAATTTGTACGAAATTAATATATATATTAAAATTGCGGTTTTTAATGTAATAAACTATTTGATATTAATCACTACTAATAACAAATAACAAAAAATGAAACAAACATATTGTTTTATTTTCAAAAAACAAACATCATTTTTATTTTAAATAATTAAATAATGATTTAATTCTTCTAAATGAAATAAGTTTTTTTGCAATATTGATATTAAATTATATACAGTAACTGCATAAATATTAATATTAATTTATTGCTACAGATTTTGTAAAAGTCGTATGATACCTAGCAATGGAATATACATTTAATAAATGGCATTAGGTTTGTCATTTAAGAGAAGCTCATTCCATATTTGCTTAGCTTTCACATCGCGTGTCTACGAAGTTATGGCTTCTTAAACTTGGAGCAAGTATCTAAAGTGACGTGACGCAGTTTTTATCATACTGAAAAAAAAACGGGCAAAAAATGCCCAACGCATATCGTCTAACATACTATGTATTCGATATCAAAAGCGGTAGATAAATCGATATAGTTTTTTTTTTTGTTTACTATTATCTATTTTCATTAAGATGGCAAAAAATAAATTCAGTTCTTTTTAAAAACACGTATTTTGTTGCTTTTATTAAATTACGAATATTGTTAAATTCTTTTTCTCTGTAGTGAACTCATGTGAGACTGGTGGTGTTCATGCCTCGGGCGGTTCTAGTGCCCCCGATGCTGACACTATGTGTCGCCATGTAGCCCGGTGTTTGGCGGAATGAGAGTATTCATTTACTGAGTTTTTAATGGCAGTTTTAATAACGTCTATCCATCTTGTAGGAGACTGCACCAGATCGCTTGCATTAACTTCGCCTTGCACCGCAACATTCCATTGAGTTCTCAATACGGAATGTCCAAAGAACGTGAGGATTCATACTAACTGCACTAATCGGTGTGACATAACTCCTGCAGATGCCCCGTGGAGGGGTAAAACACGTGTTGAGTAATTTGGCAGTGGCAGTTGTGTGATTCGCATTGTTTGCCGCATACGCATTTATCAGCGGGCTGGCGGGCGCTGCATTTTATTTCACGACTACCACTGCATGTGCGGAAGTGGCTAAATATGGGTCATTTTCTTACTTAGGATGGACTTCCGCGAGGTAAGGCCTGATTCCATCAAATATTGAGGATTCATACTTGCATAGTTGACGTTAACGTCACTTTTATGTTGAGTTCCTTGATGATCGAAACCTTGGTCCAGTGCGACGTCTACGGGACTTTAAGCATCCTTTCCAGCACCACATTTTCAGGCGTCAATTCCCCGATAATCCAGAATCCTCGGTGCTCAGGTCTCAGCTGTGTACCGTGAGTCAAACCTTTGTATTTCTAGTTATTCTGCGGTCTTTCCAAATCCTCGTCTGCCAGGCATGGCGATTATATTATATCCTCCCTCAGATATCTTTGGAGGAGACCTTTGCCGTGCAGTGGGCATCTGTGCTCAAACATCATTTTAACACAAAATAAAGTATGTATAATTTTTTGTTCCTGCAAAACACTGTTTTTAAAATACCATTACAGAAATCAAATGATGACGTACCAACTAATAATTAATATTTATTGTTACATTACATTTATATATTACGTTTATATAGCTCATTTGTCGGCAGATCTAAAACTTTTACATTAATTTCCCTGTAAGCACATTCACTATTTTATAGCGTTACACCTTGTTATTACTAATCACCAATCATTCTGTATAAGTTTGCTTATAAAAACTGCTAATTTATGTTTCACAAGATAAAACTCGAATATATATACAAACCGTCGAATTTCATTAGTAGGTGTTAACATAAATTTTGCATAAGGAAAACAATCTCGGACATAGCGTGCGTACCTAAATTGAATAATCATTAATTCGTATATTGTTATACTAATTAGTATTTAGTATAAATCGAAAAGTCGAAGACACGCAACATAAATTCAATATGTTGACGATGATATCAATCCGCGTGGGTGTTTAACGGTCAAGAATTAAAGCTACTAAGGAAACCCGAGTCATTTTTAATACATTTAATGCAGTTAGTTTTTATAGTGATGAAATTCATATTTATAATTATCGTTTTACTCAAAAGATTTAAATTAAATGATTCTTGTCAAGTATCATAACGTGCATATGATTAATGTCATAGATAAGAATATTATTTTGTTGACGATATTTAGAATCAGATTCATAATATTCCACTTCATCATTTGCATCATCATATAAAACAGAACGAGGCCTGGGCAAATAGTCTATAGATAAAGATGAATATTTATGTACATAGTTACATATGTATATGTATATATACGTGTGCGCGTGCGTGTGTGGGTATGCGTGTGTGTGCGTGTGTCTGTGCGTGTTTGTTTGCGGTTTGCGGACGTGTGTGCGCGCGCGCTTGTTTGTGTGTGTGTATTCCATGGTCAAGCCATAACTTGAGAACGATTCAGATTTCATTTATGTTTTTATATATTAAGTTGATTGTAAGTCGCTGTCCTTTACAGCTGGGCTAGGTCTGCTCTATACAGATTTGCCCAAAATAATTTATTTGATATTTAAAAGAATAGTTTTTATAAAGCAAAAGTTACACATAATTCTTTGATTAATAAACATTAAGTATATTGTACTTTGTTAACCATATTTTATATACTTAGTATAATCCAAACGTATACATTTATATCTCATTCTTCTAAATCGTTACAAAACTTTTTAAATATTTGAATTTATAACAAAGTTCACTATAAATGGTAATTTTATCGCAATTAATTTAAATTTAAATAAAATTTCTATATTTGAATACTTCAACGTTAAGCCTTTTATACCATTAAATTATATTTAATTACTCGACGCAAACATTTAACCAAATAAACCAAACGTCATTAATTCTCATTACAGATTGTTTTTAATTTCTATCTAAATTTATTCACATTTTCTGTATATTTTCAAGCAAAGGCGCGTTAATTTTGAATTAAATATAAAATATAGAACTGGGTTATGGTTTTACGTTTACGTTTTAAATGTGATTATTAACTAAAAAACATTAATATTACTGCTATAAAATAAACCATGCATTACTTAACGTCAATTATGTGCAGCAATGAAACTGTTTTATGAAACGAAATTACGAATTTTCCGTTAGCCCGGTACTAACTAATACTAGTTTAGAATCGAATGCCTTTAGGGTAAACTTTTTTATTTATAAATCATTAATTATGTTTATAACCTAACGTTTCTCTTGTGGTGTAAGGGATAACTTCCGGATATTTTTTAGTGGTACCTATATTCCAAAGATAGTTTTTGTTATTACACTTAATAATAATGTAAATTTATATTGCGTGTTTATGTTTACTAAGTCTCTTAAACTATTTCCTAGCTGAAATCGTAAACTATTTAAAAAAAATTGAAGTCAACTAATTATATTTTTTTTAAATCATCGGTGTCGTTCTAAGTCATTAACACGGGGCCCCAACCTTGATGGGCCTCCTGTGCGGATGACTGAGCCTGGTTTTTGCGTTTTAAATTGCCTATTCATATATGAGATCTGGGGCCAAGGCCTAAGACCTTAGAATTCTGGGTGTTAAAAATACTCTGCTTCTGGAGTTATGTGAGATATCAGAAGAACTCAAGTATATCCAAGTTAAAAAAATTTCTGACATTAAGTCGCTATGTGCTATTCTGAATAACCCATCCAGGGTATGCGTTTTTAATGCTACCACTGAAACCCACGTGGTGCTATAACGATGGTCGTGACTGCGACAATCCATCTTTCGGATTCATTTATAGCCTAACCTTTCCTAACGATTTGCACTCTGCAAATATACCTTTCAATCAAATCCCAAATTTTTTACTTTATAAAAAAAATAACATTTGAAAAAATAGGAACGTACTTGGTTTTTAATTAATTCAGAAAATAGATAAATGGTTCTTCACAAACACTTTTTTTGTGAAAAAATGGGGAATTTCGTAAATTTAGACAATTATTTACATACGCCCGGCTAACGGAAAACTATTCGAAATAGTATGATAAAAGGTAGAAATAAACACGATGCAAAACGTGAACATTAATTCTGATTATTTAGATTAGACAGAGCAATTATTCAAGAATAGCTTACATTACGAGAATTTTGCCGCTTAACTTAATCTCGTTTTAAATCAGGAATTTCTTTAAAAAGTGGTATTAAGTAAAAAGAGGTATGGACTCACGATAAATTTTATTTTCATTCGTCGATAACATCTAAGCAGCCAGATTTAACTAAATAATTACCAATTAAACTTATACGATTATGATCAGGTGATGGTAAATAATCAATTCCATTTTTTCAATAATTTATCAAGACGAGATTACCATCGGCGTTCCTAAACGAAGTGACGCCTTAAAATGGCGGCGCATTTTTAAAATGGCCCCACAAGAATCTTTTACAGAGCGCTAAATCAAACAGAGGCTGTTA
The DNA here is from genome assembly GCF_028537555.1 of Battus philenor. Taxonomy (NCBI): domain Eukaryota; kingdom Metazoa; phylum Arthropoda; class Insecta; order Lepidoptera; family Papilionidae; genus Battus; species Battus philenor. The sequence continues at coordinate 9,370,512 of NW_027181683.1, read as the reverse complement.
TTGTTAACAGCACCAGGCTTTATTAATAATATTATATGACTTCTATTACATTACCTAACTAATAAATAAAATATTTTAATAATTATTTGGACTTCTGATGACAATTGAAGTTAAATATATTATTAAGAAATAATAAAGCATCTAAATACTCATGTCTTTTTTACATATGGTTACAATATTTATTTTTAATATATACTCATTACCGTAAAATGTCCACAGCTGAATATCAGCAATATATCTTCAATTGGACCCGGATGGTCTTTGATGGTCCTTGCGAGTGAAAGTCCTTCGCACGCTTCCATCTGTGATTTATACCCTAAGGCCCCAGGGCCATCAAACCGCTAGGCTCTTTTGGTTGCTTTCGTTCATATACGGATCTCCACACGTAGAGAAATCCTGATTATAGCCTTCTCCAAGGCACGTTGAGCGACTGTGACCTTGTCTAAGCGAAGAACCACACTCGTTAACCATATACGTTTGATGATATTATATATCATTGATAAGCAATATGGATAAATATTAGTAACAGCGTAAAAAAATATATACAAAACCGTTTATTAAATGCATTACATTATTAGTATTAAGAATAGAGTCGATTAGCCGTATAGCGGCAAACGGGTATTGGATCGAGCATCCGGCCAACAATTATTACAGAATTTTATTACGGTACATTTTTATTTGTAATTTAACCTTAAAATTCCTCCTTCATTACTTATAGCTCTCTGATGACACTTACTCTGGGTAATAAAGGAAATAATTGGCGCCAAATTCGACCGGGCGTTTCGAAACAATGTCAAAATCTTTTTGCGTTAAACAGTTGGTACTCGAAGTAAAAAAAAGCATTAAAAGATAAACTCGGCAAAAAGGTACCTGGGACAAATTTCTTTCGCTTTTCTCAACCGTGTCCGATCTAGAGTCGTTTGCTGTTTTCTAACTAAATATAAACACCCTTAAAGCTTTTATTGCACGGAATTAAAGTTTTATTTGGAACGTATTTATCCTGTGACTTATTTGACGGCACGAAAATTAAATTTGTTGTTTACTTAAGTTTTTATTCGCAATTTAATTATGCGGGATCGTTGCATTCGTGTTTTGATTCGGGGACACAAAGTTCTTGAAACAAGGTTGAATTCCAAAATAGCCCTTATGTCGTTATGGTTTAGATTAAATTTACATCAGGAGAACAGAAAACATGCGTTGCAGTGTTACCTTTTTATTTATTTACATTAAGGCCAGTAATTGGCTCTTTTCACGTTGTGTGTATAATTTATTGTCTCCGCTAATAATTTTAGCTCTTGTTCGCTAAAAGGTTTATCGGTTAGTAAAATTTTATAGCGAAAATATTTTTTTTACACCTGCGCAATGGAATTTATGTGGTCTTTATGCGATGGGGATAAATCTCATTATACAAGACCTCATTGCTTTTTGTTCCACCCATTGATTTTATGGGACATTACCGGAGAAATTTTATTTCGTCTTAATTAATATTTAAAGAGAATATAATCGGCTCCGCCATTTATTGCTTTATTCTCTTCATTCTCGTTACCGTTACATCCTTTCAACAAATCATTATAAAAAAGTAATATAATTTTCCAAGTAATTAATCCAAGAGAGCGTTCTACTACAAAGCCTTGTTAACGTGCATTGGACAAATTGAAATATTTAAAAAAATGTTTCATTTATAACTATGAAGCTAAGAATATTAAGTTATTCTTCCTTTTGATAATAAAATCAATCTGGAGAACATTCTTATAAATGATTTAAGATTAGTATAGAAGAGACAAATTGTTTTAAGCGTTGGTGCATTATGCGCAATATGAAAAATAATAATTTTAAAACTGTTCTATGGTAACATAATATAAAAATGTTAAAATTCCTTCATAGAAGTCTATCTTCTTCTTCTTCCTTCCCTTTTCCCTTTATTTGGGTCGGGTAGTCGGGTCTCCTTATCAATTTGCGCCAGGCCACTCTATCCTGGGTTGTCCCTGCATCAAGTTGAAGGGTTTCCAGTTCCTTTCTGATATTAGGCCACCACGAAGCTTTTGGACGCCCTCTCCCTCTTGGGAATTCTGGGAGGCTTAAGGCAGTTTTTACCACGTGGTCATCTGGTTTTCGTTGAATGTGGCCATACCATCGTAATCTTTTTCCCTGTAATTTGCTGGGGATCGGAGCTACTTTAAACGAACCTCTGATATATTCGTTCCGTATTTTGTCCATTCTAGTGACGCCACCCGACCATCTAAGCATCTTCATCTCATTGACATGAAGTGTTTGCTCGTGTCTCTGACTTATAGTGCAGCATTCCGAGCCGTAGAGCATAGCTGGTCTGACAACTGCTTTGTAGACTTTACCCTTGGTCTTAATGGGCATACGGTTATCACATAGAACGACTGACACTTCCCTTTACTTCATCCATGCAGTTTGTACCCTGTTCTTGACATCAGCGGTTGAGTCTGCATCGGTACTTAAGGTCGACCCTAGGTACCTGAACTTAGTGACGGATGGTATTGGAATGCCACTGATGTTCAGATTGCTATGGCCTTGTGTTGTTGTTGGTGCAAATGCACAGTGCATGTGTTCCGTTTTGTATCTACTTATGCGGAGGCCGTTGGATTCTAGTTCTCTAATCCATAGGTTCAGGTCTCTCTGCAAATCATCTGTTGAGTTGTTTGCAAGAACAATATCATCTGCATATAGAAGGCATCATGGTAAGGCATTCTGTATATCCTTTGTGAGGTAATGCATGACGCAATTAAATAATAATGGGCTAAGTGCGGATCCCTGATGACCGCCAACTGTTACTTCGAACGGATCACTGAGTCCTGCCGGGCTTCTCACCTGGGTCGCGCAGTTGTAGTATATGTCTTTTACTATGGAGACATACTTTTCGGGGAGGCCTTGAGACCTAAGAGCTTGTCATACAAGTTGTCTTGGCACTCTATCGAAAGCTTTTTCCAGGTCAATGAAGATAATATGTAAATCTTCTTTATTGCATCTATGTTTCTCCATAATAATTCTCATGGCTTGAATTGCGTCCAACGTTGATTTACCAGCAGTGAAGCCGAATTGGTTTTCCGTGACCGTTGTTAGCAGCCGCAGTCTATTATTAATAATTATTACTCATAGAAGTCTATAGTAATCTTATATACTAATCACGTATATCACGACAATCTTTTATTTATATTCTTAGATTGGCAGAAGCTTTAAATTTACTTTAAGAGATACTACGATATTTACAATTTTTCTAATGGTCTCATTCAGTACCAAAGTCATGTTCGACTACTGCTAGCTTTTGAGGATGAAGCTTCGCCTCATTTTTAAGTGGTTTAACGACTTCAAATGTGTTCGCTAATGTCACTAATCCGTGTAGTCCATCAAAATTGTGCGTTAGATTATATAGCCTGTCAAGAGAGATTACCTATTAGAAAATTCAAGCAAACGTGAGCATTGGTATTAGTCAAGTTTAAAATATTTTGCAAAACTATATCAATAGCACGAACATTAAGCATCTAAATAAGTGTTAGGACGCTTTGTGCTGTACGTATAGCTCGTATATTAACCGTAGCGACGTCATCGCTTCGATTGGTCCCATAATCATCATCATAATCATTTCAACCATAAAATGTCCTTTGGTAGTCATAGGCCTTCCTGAGGATTTTCTCATAGGTTGACGTCCTTCGCTACACTTGCTGGTCCATGGTCTCCTGAAACTTAAGGTCCCAACAGCCATCTGTTCTACTCGTTATGTGATCTGCCTGTTGCCATTTTAGTGGTACCATGTGTCATAAAAATTCGACGATGTGATTGAATGTGACGAAAATTGGGTCTGTTTTGGTGTATTCTGGAGAATTGTTAGCGACAAAGGATAAAATAATAATAAACGTAACAAAAAAAGATGACTGCCTCGCTATTTAATCGGACAGGCTATTAAGCGACAATTGATCTCGAGACAAGAAAATGACTAACAGACTACAATAGCTATAGCAATGACCACTACTTACCCACTATGAAAATTGTATCTTGATTTCAGATTTCGTTGCAATAGCTAATTTCTATAATATCCTCAGGATGCTCAACTCGGATCGGTAATTATAAAGAAAGAGTGAAATGATTTTCCTCGGGCTTGTGGCTTAACCAAAAGGTTTTCCCCAAAGTATGCAAATACAAAAATAAGATTAAAAGGGAGGAAAAAATACAATTCATAAAACTGTACTGTAATATAAAGAATTACTGTAATATTGTATGTGTTACTGTAATATTTTAGTAGCGGAAGAGAAGTAAGGAAGGTGGTGTGTATTAGAAGACAAGTAGGCTAGGAGAGTGTAAGATATAGTGACGGAAAATAGATGACGAATGAAAGAAATTTTGAAGAATGTAAAAAGAGAAAGAACCACATTTAAAAGGATCCTGTCTCTCTTTAGATAGAGGCGAACAAGAGTTCCCTAATGAAGAGAGCCTTAAAAAAATTAGGTTTTTCCCAGAGTGGAAAAGCCAATAAAATCTGAAAAAAATAAAAAAAATAAAACACTAATATTAAAATAATAATTATAGAACTAAAAATATATAACTTATATGAAAATAATAAACCTAACTAATAATGTAGATTATAGAGATATAAAGAATGAAAGGTTAATGTACAAAATAGAAACAAAATAAAAATAAAAGATTAATAGAATTTGTTACGGATGACAGAAGAGAGAATAAAAGATCATGTAGTATGAAGGAAGAAATATATGTAAATAGACATAAAACTTTTTAACTCGATAAATGTAATGTCCTGTCTTAAAGCATGGTGGGAGAACGTGAGGCCCTATAAACCGATGTATAAAAAAATCTGGGATCATAATACTGATTACTGTAAACATTTAACGCCTAAAAATCCTGGATAGCAATGCATTGTTATTCCCTAGTTTCGTCGGTATTTTAAAATTAATTGAACGCCTTCAATTTTCCAAGCTTAATTGAAAAGGTGTTTATATCGGTAACGCATTAAGGAATAAAGCACGTGGGTAGATCGCCCGACGGTAAAATAACTCTCGAAGACTAACCAAAGCAATATAATACCGTTACAATAACCATTATTTAACTATAGATCTAAACTCCGGTTAAAATGAGGGGCTTAACAATGAATAGAACAGTTATAGCTGTTTAATTCACGCTAGTGATGTGGTTTGTAATTACAATATCGATTTATCGTATAGGCAAATAAGTACTTATTTACGTTGTTTAATATACACTGAATTATTGTAAATGAGAATAAACATTTCTTTTAATAATAGAAAAAGAGTGAAAATTCTATTAATCTTATTTCGAAAACCTCATAAGTTCACTTAAGATTGATGTATGCTGTTAAAATTTTTTGGTATAGTACATTTGTACCGAGCATTTATATTCTATTAGCTACCTTTACATAGCTAAACAATAGCACACAAGTACAGTGTTCTACTATTGTTAAGAGTGTAGTTTAAACACGCAGTTTTTGCTCTACTGTGAAGAGTTGTAGTTTTCGCATTATTACTTAGATATTCCGCTTTTGGTCCTCTATGTAGAGCTGTAGTTTTTCTCTAGTAACTATGTTATTATTGTGGATTAATGAGTACAATCGGTGTGAACATCCTGAAACAAGCAATACAAAAAATATGCTACTAATATCAATATAATATATTAATATTAGTAGCACCTGAGTAGACCTGCTGACCTTAGAGGATCTACTTAGTGCATTACAAACCTTTATTATACTCTGAAAATGTTAAGCTCTAAGGGAGGACATGAAATGAAGCTTAGAAAAGTTTTCGTCACAGGATTATTTCTCCTGGTATATTTATGACTTAAATTAAGGTAAAAAAACTGCAACGTAACAATTAACTAAAGAAAACAGTAATTTGTTATATGAAAGCCAACGCTTTTTGAAAGCCAACTCTTTTTTTCTTATTGACCAAATACGCCCAATGGTTGTCCGGAACAAATCTCATTTAGCAATAGCACCGTGCATTGTAATTAATTTTTTCCTAACCTATAACATAATTTCATTTTTTTATTATTAAATATTAATATTGAATCTGTGGCATTGCATATTTTAAAAATAGAACATCACTATCAAATTATCAAAGTTATGTTTCGTTGGTAATTGCGTATCAACCGCGATGTATAGAAATCTTGAGCAATGATACGGCACATTTTTTACACCGTTTAAACTTGAAGTGGTACTTTCTTATTGGTAAGCCGGTAAACTGCCCGAGGTCGTTATGGGTGGTGGCATCAAATCGACATCGGTGCCTATATGACGTATACCCATTAAGAACATAATGTCACTAACTTATAAATTGTATAAACACCCGATAATAATAACTTTTTATTTATTATAAAACACTGTTAGGTTTTAAATACTAAAAAATATTTATACATGTTGTTGGTTGGTAGTAGATATAAAATAAAGTTTACCTCCCCAGCTAGTTAGTACTATGTTACGCATTAAGTGTGATATTATAAAAATAGATTTATTTCATTAGGGCCAAACACAGAGACTGTGTTTGTCACTAATGCTGCATGTGCGTAAGTGGCTGAATATTGGTCCTTTTCTTACTTAGGATGGACTTCCGCGAGGTAACGCCTGATTCCATTAAACCTATTTACAATCAACCTGTATAGTTCAACACAGTAGTTCGTAAATAATTGCTGCGTGTGTTAGCTCCTATTTCCCTCGTCCGCACTGGTTCGCGTCCGTCAATAGATTTCACACCGTTTCCCGGTATCCGCGGCAGATGTGCCTCGCTGTCTGCCGCCACTTCCTTTCGGCGCTATTCGCGGAATAGTCACTCGTTCACACCTATCGTTATCGTCACACTTATGAAAAGCTCATATATCTGTCCCTTATATTACTTTAATAATTTTCTGAAAAGCAGACTAGTTATACGAGTATAATACGATAGTTTTTTTTTTTATTCTAAATTTAAATAATATTTTTATTTTTTTAATGGTGAATAAATTTTATTTTTGTTAAAAGGTGATTGAAAATAAATAGTGAAATCTTGTAAGTGGCGAATATAGACCTCATTTGTCAAAAAAAAGTTTTTGCAACTATTAATAGCTCTGTGTGACGTGCTTACTTTGAAATATTTTTTTTGGAATGCGACATACTATTAACTTTTATCGGTACAAAGTCTACAGGGACAGATAGTAAACAATAATTAAATTTTAATATATAATTATCCAAATTTGGAAAAAGATTTTCTTACTATTATTATTATTATAACATTCCGTTATTTATGATATCTGAAACTAATAATTTTGAATAAGTACCATACATACATTGACATACATACATTTGTTTAAAGCTTTTAGATCTATTTCCACACATCCCCTGTAGATTAGTAGTTTTAGATTCTAACCTTATAACTATTTTTCAAATAACAAAAGAAAATTCATTTTATAAAAAATCCGAGCCCTCTAAATTATTTCACAGTATATAAAAAAATGGTTTATAATCACAGTGTGAAGGAGCCTTTACATTTTTGAAATAATTACGGATAGTCTACAAGCACTATATCATCGGGCGGATGTCTGTATGTCCATCTGTCTATTCTGACACATGAGATTTAACATTAAAGGAGCTAAATCTCTAATTATGAGATTTGTGCTATTTCATTTATTTTATTCAATTCCTGTTCCAACTGGTGCTATATAACGGTAGTATAAATTAAAAGTTAAAAATAATGAATAAGAAAGACACTTTACATATAATTTATATCGGTAAGTGTCTACAAACATGCTCTACAGATAAAACTGCGTTATTCCTCACGATAATTTCTTTACTCCATAAAGACGCCGACTGTAAGGCCTCTACTTCTACCTCACCCAAAGGCCAATACGACCGAATAAAGATAAGTACTACTTGTTAATTATTTCTTAATTTTTGAAAAAATAAAAAGAAGATATCTTAATTTGGTTAACGCAGATTTAATCAAATTTACTTTAATCTCTCCTATCAAATCTATAATTTAAAGTTAATTTAAAATATCTAAAACCTAAACAAATGTGTTTAAGTAATAATCAGTTCTCTATAGACAGCTCTAACCTATTTTTTAATGAATAAACTTAATTGTGTCTATTTCCTAAGTCCATTGATAACACATTGACAATAAATCAGGCGTAAAAGAAAAGTTTTCACAGTTTTTTAAGTTTTTGTTTTTTCTATAACAAACGATTTTTTAATAGAAATCAAACAAGCAATCACATAATATCTTTTCATTTAAGATTTTGAAAACAAACAAATATCAATTATCTCAATTTAATAACAACTATATTTTACGATAAAACTAGACATTTATACTTAATTTTTTACTAATTACTGTACCTACTATAGCCTTTCTATCATTGTTGTTGCTTCTAAATCAGATGAACATGATGGTTACATGAATAATCAACTCTCATATTTCGTTACAAATAGACAGGTTATACAGAAATGTATGTATGGCAATTCAATCGAAAAGGTCTGCGTCATATTTTCACTCTCCCATCCATAAGTCCCTTTCAAAAATCGAACACAACAAATCCCCGAAATTTCTGTTCGCAATCAACCCGATCCGGAACTAAGCGATCGACACCAGATGAACATCAAAACGTTTTAAGCCCCATCTACGCCGGCGCAAAAGGCTTAAGCAGCGGCAGCAAGTTCGCCGGCGGGCTCTTACGGCGTCCAATTAAAGAGAATTAAACCCGCTTTGCTTATTAGAAACGTTAACAAGCGTTAGCATTGAAGGGCTGAACTATGACGATAGGTAGGTATAATTAATGCGTTCAACCCCTTCGTAATTCATCGCAGATTTTTATAATTACTTTTCTTTAATACGCAATAGCAATAGAAGCCGACGCGGCGGTAGTCGTGCGTGAAAAATTATTCGCCTCGTGTAGCTTTAGCAATTAAAAATCGCACATCCTATACCCGCGTTGTTTTTTCATAATTTCATAATTTATGTCACTGTACAATACCGTAATCGCAATACATTTTTAATAACATATTATTTATGTGCGTAATTTAAAATATTATATGAAAGAAATAGTGACAGACTCAAGAAATATAAATAAAGACATAACGCCTCAATTTCATCTTCAAAGAGATAACAAATCCTGCATGGTTATGGGTGTACGTATATATCATAAAGTTTCACGAGATATCTTACACCTTTAGTTTGTTCGTTTTAAATTTAAAATTCAAAATGGATTATTAATTAAACCATATTACAGCATTCAAGAGTTCTTAATTAATCAGAATGTGTGAAACTAACCAATGACGCATTAATAGATTTTATATAATAATGCACTAATGAAATAAAAAAAGTTATATTTCATTTTAAAGACAAACTGTTGAGTTCCTTGCCGGCTCTTTTCAATAGATCAGCGTCCCGATCTGGTGGTAGCTAGTAAGCTAGGCTAAGTAGTAACTTATGACGTTAAAATAATCGATCATTCAAAAGCGTATGAAAACTGCCTACATACATAAGTATAAAGATATTTTAAATTTTGAAGTTTAGATTTTTTATACACAATTAAAAATTATCAACGATCCGTATTTCATACATATATTATTATTCATCATTATCATCAAGCCATATATTTCCAGTTAGGCCGTACGGAAAAACTTGTACCCGGCATCTTCAGCGCTTAATAATAATGTCAATTTCAACTAAATCTTTTAATTCCCATTGATTATAGAGCTTTTTAAATACACTTTTTTATAACAACATTTTCGGTGCTTAAGATCTATTTCAATTTCTAATGTCAAATCCAGTCGCTTTCGTAGATTTTAATGGGCACATATTGGAAGCGGCTCTCACCCAGCCTCTTCCATCTTAAAAAGATCGTCTGTCCATTTTCTAGAGGAACGTTCTATGCTGAGTTTGTAGGTCTGTATTCTACACTCCAAAACCTTAAAGACCCAGCGGCCATTTTTTTGCGCGCTATGCTATCTGCCAATGCCACTTCAACTTGGATTGGCAAGTTATAGCTGGGCTATATCGGTTATATTCATTAGTCTACGGATCTCCTCATTCTTGATTCGATCTCGTAGAGAAATCCCCAGTATAACCACCTCATAGCTCGTTGAGAGTGGAACAACCAAGTAAAATGTACATGTCTAAAGAAATAATTTAAGTAGTCATTTAAACTTAAGGATAATAGGTTAAAATAATATTATATAAAATGTCATAAAATTATAATAAATATGTAATAAATTTTCCATCCAAAATGGAATTAATATAGACAATAAGAAAACGAGGTAGTACAGTTAATAGTAAGATAAGAGTATAGTTCAAACGTAGGTAACTTTTTTACCCATAAATTTAAGGCTTTGCTTTGCTTTTACGATGATAGAGGTATGTAGAAAAGGCCAAAATAACCATTTAATAATAAAAAAAAACTGTCCTTTATCATATATATACTGTATATATGTATGCTGTTAGTATCTCGTTTTGTATTGTATTGTAAAGTCACAGACGAGGTTGCGAGTAATGATTATGAAAATAAAAATATTCCAGCAATATATTTTAGAAATATATCGTGTATTAGAATCCGTGCGTGGGCGGCTATCTTAGAGAAAAATATAAGTTACTCGAAAAATATCAAATCTGTTATAAAGAAAGTCTTAAATGTTAATATAAAAATAAACAGTCGGTAAAGAAAAGTCCGTGGCAAAAATTGATATCGCACATCTTCCAAACGGCGTCGGACAACGTAATTCCCTTTCAAAAGCTTAAGCTTATCTAATACAAATCCAGCTAAAATCATGGCCGAGGAGCCACTCAGATTTAAATCCAACATAATTGAAGTGGAGAAGAGCGCTCGCTCTTAAACTGAAATAAAATTAAATCGTTAATTTGTCTGGCTAGAGTTGTTAGTACTTCATTAGAATTGAGAGATTTCGAATTTTAAAACTGAAAGTATTGTTTAAAATTGTCCATCGCCCTGTTTCCCCATTCGTTCTTCTTAATTGTAGCGCTTCGTTTGATTCTTACCGTTCATCTACTAATTACAAATTTGTTCCTCATAATTATTCAGTCTCGTTAAAATTTATTTTGCATGCAATTTCATTGTTTTTTAATAATGAAGGATAAATAACTATTTCTTCAACTCATAGTTCAATGTGTAGATTTTAATATGTAAATTATATTGCAAAAAAGTTTCTATCCTTTTTGCAATATAATTTCAAAGTCAAAGATATTGTTTTCATCATAATCATTTTAGACGTCGGACGGATTTTAGCAGGTGAATGATGCCAACTACAAAGACCTACCCGAAGTTCACATGATGACCGGTATTTTGCTGCCCATATCTAGAAACTTCTCGCAATCATAACTATGTCGTCGGTCCACTTAGTGGGAAACCTACCCACGTCATATCTACCGGCCCGTGGATTCCACTGGAGAACCTTTAGGCCCCAATGTCTCCAGACGAGCAATTCTTCGAACTACATCGGATTCTGGCTATTTAGCGTGTATGAGGTATATCAAGTCAGACATTTAACTTTTGTTTCGTCGTCATTTAGCCCATAGGCTACTGCAAGGCATAAACCTTCTCCAAAGATATCTGTTGGGGGATATACGTTTGGCGAGCGGATGCTGCTGTCCACCCTCTAGAAACTTGGTTATGAGCAATGTGTTAAACCTTTGTAAATAATGCTCAAAGTGTTAATTATATATAAGACTGTATCCCAGGAATCGAACCCGCGACATACGAGCGTAAGTTTTAGACCTAATCGCTGGACTTCCACGTCTTTTCTTTTATTGTAATTCTATTTCAATTTTAATTAACTACCTAAACTGGTGAAGAATAGTAACTATTGGTATTCAATCGATAAAAGCATACTAGTTAAAATATAAATACAAAATTTTTATTTCTACAAAATCATGACCGATACAAATTTGAAATATATATGTATTAGTGTAAGTTAAAAATCGTAATATAAAAGAAAGAAAATATAGGGTCAGCAGGCACCGTTTATCGAGGTTAGTTATCTGAAATGTTTGATAGAATCTATATCACGGAGTTCGATAGTCGTGGCGAGTGTGTGTGACCACTTTATCAAATCATTTGCAATAAAATTGTGTTGAATTTTTATGTAAAAAACTTACAGGTTGTTGGCGGTTGCTTAGTTAAAAGTGTTAAAGCTTTGAAGTGATGAAATAAATTTATTTGCTGTGGATGTTTTTTTTTATTAATAAATAACGTGATGATAGTATAGTAAGAAAAAGAGTTTTAAAAATTCGAATACTCTACATTTTATGATTAATTATTGTTAATAACTTTGTACTACTAAAAGGTAATTAGCCAGATGCATCTCAATGAAAAAAAAATTGTAACATATTTCAGAGTGATCATTTAAAACAAATTAGGAATAGGTGTAAAAATTATAAAAAAAAATTTCATTCATCACTCTAAGGCTTTTACGTCTATAACCAATCTCCCGAAGCCTTTATGCTTATTACTGAAAACTCTTGACTTAAATAAACTACGATATACTAGGTTATCAAAGGAATGGGCAAAGACAATATTCCATTGGAACACATTGTGTTTGCTTACAAATTACGATCTGAGAATTCCCGTGAAATATAAATAATTAATGTAAATTAGTTATTATAAGTAATCGCAATATATTGTGAAATTACACTACATTAATATTAACAAAATCGTTATACAGAAATGAGAGAGAAATTGTTTTTATTGATCGACTGGTAGATAACATTACTTGAAGAAACGTAACCTCTGAACATTCCACCGATACACCAAGAAGATGCCAGGTCCATCATGTTGAAGGGAAAAAGGCTGGATGAGCCGCGTATCAAGTTTAATAAATAAAAAAAGTATCTATCTGTTATTATATAGTCCACTATATATATAGTCCACTATTCTGGATAATGTGAATACGCGTTCTAATTGATTTTTCAAACATGAATAAAAACGTATTATACTTGTCAGTATTATTCACGATATTCTTAATTTAACGATAATAACTGTAAATAAATGTGTTTTATAACCTCCAGTGAGTCGATAGAATATTAGGCTAGTAACAATTAGTTAAAGGCGATAGAATAACGAGTTAATTAATCTTAACAATTAACAAGGCGTAGTTTTGTTTGGATACAAGCTTTTAATATTATTAAACAGTATAAATTAGTAACCGAAATAGCCCAGCGAATTTGTAAATGAGAGAGGCAGTGAGCGGGCCACATAGCGCGTGGAACTGATGGCTGTTGTGGCTTTATCTTTCAGGAGTGGAGCAGCATGAAATGATGTCCATCTATAAGGTGGCTGAATAACTTTGTTAAAGACGTCGCAAGAAACAGAATCCCGGCCGCGGAATTTCAGTCGGAACTCTCTGAAGTTTCTGAAGGACGTCTATGTCAAGCAAATAACGTGAGGGGCTGAAATGATGGTGATAATGATGAACTAATAGCAATCGCATGAGGAAATTGTTAAAAGTTGATACAATCAGAATATAGTACTATCTCAACTTGGGTTCAAAAGTACCTACATTCTTCTGTGAATACTTCTATTAAAACACAAAAATAGGTGTACTATCAAAGTTAACACTGGCGTATAAACAATACGTGTAGAAAAATGTGAAGATCTTGTTTGTTCAAGTATCTGACAGTTTTTGTAAGTTTGAATTTTGCAATAATTTCACTTCACGCATAAATAAAAAGATTTAATTTCATTTACTAATTGAAACAAATACCGTTTACAATTTTATCATGCTAAAATTATACAGTCCAGTAAATTTAGATCACAACAGAACATCAGACGAGATGTAAGGGAACACCATCATAAATTAATATGCATACGAATCGGTGTCGCCATTTCAAAGTCGTAAAAGGCAACTAAATTAGTTGTGGCAACAAAAAGGAAAGATACGCCGGCAGTGGTAACACCGCGGACCTTGTTAAAAGGTGTCCCGGTGCCAAAACCGTCTGACTCCTCTTTTTATGTTCTGCCCTTGCGTTTGATTTTTTTTTCTTTATTGTTATACCGGACGCATTCCGGGGTGTCGTAGTCGTGTTTAGGCAAATAAAGCAAATAGGCGAATCGGCCGCCGTGTCGATATATGGTACTACTTTAAAGCCATGGAGTTGACCTTCTCTGGACAAATTAAATTGATTATTTTAACGATTTAAATTTTAGTTTAATTATCAATCTTATACAGGGTGATTAGGTATTGATGTAAAGGCTCTTAAAGACAAACCACAAAAACTTTTAAAACTATTTCCTGAAATGATCACTCTAAAATAAATAAAATTAACTTACTTTTATAAAAATAATAATAAATTTTTACATGTAGTAATCCGAATTTTTAAAACAAATTTCTACCTGTGTTATGATAACGTCATTTATAATTTCTGTAACCAATGACTTTTAAATAGATTGCACCAAACATTAATTAGGAGCAAATTAGTTATACCTATTTAATGGTTTTACATTTTATTAATTGTTATGTATATTCAAAATAAATTAGTTGACTATTTAGTATTCATCGTAAACAATGACTTCATAAATTTTAAAAAATATTTATCTTCATAAAGGAATAAAATATATAAAAAAGTTACCAATTGAATTAAACTTCGTACGAAATTATCATTCCGACTCGAATATAAAAAATAATTTAAATCTTTCGCCGCGAAATTGTTTTTAACCAACGCTATTAAAACTTAAAGCTTGCGAATGTTCCGCCCATTAGCTCGATTAATAACAAAACTTTGGAACAGAATAAATATATTAAATTTAATAACATCCTATTCATGACACTAGCCCAGCTCGGGACAAAATATAAAATGCGCGACTCGAACAAGTTTCGGTCGAAAAGCCAAGGCGTCTAACTCAATTTCGTATTTTTTTTTCATTTTAGAGCAGTTTTCTCTCAACTTTAACTGTCGCTATTCTCAGAGGCGCGGCACGACAATGGTTATTGTTTTTTGCGAATAAAAATCGTCGCGCTGACTCTGGAATTGCAATAACATTCGTGTCTACAGCACTGCGAATTTAAAGACAGTTATCATAACGGTGGAGAATCGAAAATGGAATATGTTAAATCTTAATTTCTATAAAATATTACAATGACGACTTTTTCAATTTTCATTACATTGACCATTATTTTTAATACACACCAATTTATTGAATGTAAAATTACTAATTATCTTTCAATCTTTTAGATTGCAAATATAAAACTAATATGTAATGAATTTTAAAGATTATTTTTTTGTTGTTCTAAAACCCTTGTTAACGTAGCAAATCTCGCGGGCTTGGGAGGTTATATACATGCACTGGGTAAGAAAACCGAAAAGTTCTTGGATCGCTTAGACGGATGCTTCATATAATGACTAGGCTAAAGGACCTTGGCGGTACCTCAACTCAAGCTGTCATTCAACTATAATACTAGTTTAGCAGTCCGATTCAAGGCCTCCCTAGAGATCCGAATCTCCATTTCGGAAAATATAAGCGTTAGGAGAAGATACGGCGGAACACGAGTGTTTTGTACGCTGAAAGACCTCAAGCTATATTATTATACAAGTTTGAAGATACTCCCGTAATCTGGTTAATGTGAACACGACTTTCTAATTTACTATGATTTAATTGATCAAGGAGCGTGATTAAGTTGAGCGATGAAATTGTACTTTCTCTTTCAATATAGTTTGTACCGAGCATTGCTCTCGCCAAGACCCTCCTTGTATTTCGATGCTCCTAAAAGCACATGTAGAAAATAAAAAAAAAAACTAATCTAAAGCAAACGTCAAAACTGGCATCTGTGATAGATTGATAAAAAACAAAATACTTTAAATAAAAAAAGTTATAAAAGAATATACAGTTTACTCGTTAATATGTAGTAAAAGGGTGATCGAGTGACAACCTGTATATGAAATAGAAAAAAAAATTACATTAATAGGTAGCTTCGATCAGCCTCCGAATTACTTTGGAGTGTTACGTTTTTTGCTTTACACCAGTATTACAAACGCGCGACTAAATGTCGGATATGTCTGCGACTTCAAAAATACGATTGAAAAAAAAAAAACAAATAAAAAAACTGTTAATGTTATATGCCACTATTTCTATCTACTCTTTTAAATTTGACCGGTAATCGATACGATATTAATTTAAAAACAAACATAGTTTCTATATTTAAAAATCGTTTTTTTTTTAAATTAACAGTATTGACACATTTTTAGTGTCAAAAGTTATTCATCTGTCGGATTGCAATTAAAAAAATAAAACATATTTCACGGCAATAATTATTAAATAATTTAAAGTATTAATAATTAACAATGATTACTTCCAAGCTTTCTTTATATTCTATTCTTTATTTCCTACACGCAAAACTAATAATGTAATTAATTAGAGATATACCTTATACCTTATCTAATCTTTTTTGACGTCAATTGTTCTACAAAAAAGATGTTTTATTTACGATGTGTTAAAAAAATGTTGTTTTACTCGCACTTTTCGCATTTATTCTTCCTCTTTCCTTAACTTTTATGCTATTACAAAAATTAAATAAATACATAAAAAAATGTGGAATACGCGGGGCCGTACTTATTTGTGATTGTAATTTGCGCTTAGCACCATTTTTAACTATACATTTTTATTTCTATAAGATATTTAACTGAATTGACAATTAAGACAATTCTGTACAGTCGCAATGTATAGCGACAGACGCCGGTGTGTCCGCGGATGTCTCGGAATCGTTATCTTACATCGTTGTACCCATGTCAATGTGAAACATTTGACAAGGCGGAGTCGTGTGAGCGTTTGTTCTATGACCAGTTCTATTTAGACTTTATTCCTTATTCCGTTACTCATTTCGATATTGTTCGCCTAGCCTTAATGCGTTTGTCCACTGATTGACGCGCCTTATTACCATATTCTTTTTACAACTGTAAGTTTTGTTTATATTTCCATTGCATTTATTTTTATCATTACAACTCTCTTAACGAAAGGAAGTATCCAAATATAATCATGTTAAGAAATATCAATTTTCAATATACTTTAAAACATTATTTCACATTTTTGTTAAAGCACGAAAAAGATTCTAATTGGTAGACAAAAATGGAAGAGTTGCGGTTAAAATACTTTATAAATATTTATCTTTCCCTGCGGAACCTTTGACGTTCAAAACCAAAATTTGATACAATGAAATTAAATAAAAAATATCGTGTATCATAAAGAGTTATTATTTAATTTTTTTTAGCATAATATTTAGATAGTACAAATTTTAACAGTTTATTCAATAATAACTAAATAAAAAATCTCTGTATAAAAGATTTCTAAGGGGTAACAAAGCTTCAATATCAATACTTTTTTTACTGGAGTAAGAATACGCTTTAAAGTGACCACAATAAGAGCCGGCTGAGTTTAAAGTGAGATTTTTATTTTCAGATCAAGACGTATTTAGTACATTAGTAGTCATGTATTTTGCTTTTAAAGGGAAGCTCTATCTTTGGATAGTTTTATGTTTGTTAAGTTCTTGGACCCTTCAGTTCCGACGAAGCTGCTAATGCTATGGAAAACAAATACAATATACAATTTGAATGTAATACGTATTAAATAAGGTTCTCCTAGCAACCTTATCATGACATACTCAAGCGGTCATCGAAAATGATCCTAAGTGGATAAAAGTGTGAATTATAATATAATAAAACTTTTTCGTAGTCTGTACATACACAAATTTTTTATCAAATGTATTCAAACAAATATACGCCGCAAGTTACAACATGAAACTGTCAAAACTGCCTGAATAAGGACAAAATTATTTTATTGTAAAAGTTTCTCACTAGAGTATTCTTAGTTTGCGTACACCGATGTCATCCCATTTCGGAAGTAGCGACATCTTCCGGCAGCTAACGTGAAATGACAACTTATACGTACCTTACAATATGACCTTTTCCCATGTACTGTTTCGCTTTGTTTATTTCTAGCTCATTTTTTAACAGAAAGTTATATTCACTTTAGTTACATTTATAGATTCCACAGGCTTGAGCACTTGGGCTAATTCACGTTTACGTAACTGAGCTCGAAGGCTCCCTCGAGGACTTCGGCTTGGCTGCCTCAAATGCTATATTTCCGGATTGGGTTAGTAAGTTAAATGCTATATCCCCCACAGGCTATCTAAGATTTCGTAGGAATATATATTGGGTATACAAATATTGGAACTCTAGTAGGCTCTAGTAGTTTTTGGATAATTCTGCATATAGTAATGTTAATGGTTTTTTATGGCCCCGTTTTGGAGCCTTTCGTAGTCTCCTACCATGTGTGATTTCGGTTAATCTTATATTTATATTCTTACCTTACATGGTTCTTAATATCTACCATTCGTTCTCTTTTCTTCCCTTCACATTATCTTTCATTCCTGCCCTAGATTCTAACGTTTATATTTATTCATATTATTACTTTATTTTTTGGTTATGACATTTATCTAATTTTTTAATTGTTAATTCTTATTTGTTACAGGCTCTATCACAAATTAAGTTTTTTTTTTTAAATTTTATGACAGATAGATACTTTTTATCACTTTTATTTGTACTTATCTCTCGTATACTCTAATAATCTGTTTACAGAAATCCAGAAAGATCTGGCGATGTTCCTCATTGCTTACCAATGAGACGATGTTGTCCTTCTCTCTGCTAGCTGGGGCTGAAATTTTATTCTTATATCTCTATAACCCGAAGATGGGAAATGTTTACGGTCACAGGCAGCAGAAAGAACTTTGTAAACATTATAGACAGTCAAGTACAAAATAGACCACTCAACTTATTATGTATCTATCTCTAAGCTAAAACGGTGTAAAATTTTCCTGAGAACTCTTCGACCCTATAGTCGTCATTTGCACAAGCTATATGCCCCGCATATTGCCAGTTTAGACAAGCAATTTTTCAAGCTTCAACGGACTCGATTCTTTTGCGAATGTTCTCATTTCATTAAGTGAACCGACGATAGTGAAGGTCTCTGGAATCGCTAGATGTAGGTTTAGCAATAGACTGGTCACTATGACGATCTTAGGCACCTATCGGCTTACATGATGATGACGATAATGATGATTATAGTCGAGTGTTCCTAGAACTTGAAAACTATCATCTGCTAACTTTCTATTGGTTTAAAAAATAAATGGATCAACCTAAGAAGATTTTAAACAATCACTGTTTAATTGTATAAATGAAATCATTGTGATTAGTAAAGATTTTAATATTTGTAGAAAATGCGTCGGCGAAGCAGAAACCCACGTCCGAATCCATTCGGAATATAATCGTGAATCACGTCGACGTTGAGCATAGCCGTAGCACAGATAACAAACATGGACGTAATATTAAATATTATTGTTTACAGCACAGATAATAAAATGACACATCTAAAGTTATACAATCATTATTCTTATGTGTTTAATATGTTTATTAAATGTCGTGAAAGCTTACAGCGTTGAACCGTGGTCTCTTACTCTGGGCCTAATTTAGCAAGCTTACTCAATGAGCCTTGGAGAGAGATATGCTGAAAGTTTCTATACGAAAGTAATTAGGATTAAGGAGATTCGTAGACGAACGAAAGTAACCGACATAGTATAGCGGAATAACAAATTAAAGTTTTAATGCGCACGACAGAGCACGCGGAATTGATAGCCGTTAAGGCCCTAAGGTAGTCGAGTGTAGAACACAGACTGGCAAATGCAGCGAAGGAGACCCACGAACAATGTGGATAGAAGATGGTATATGCAAGTCACTTCCAATTGATTTTATTGAAAATCTATGGAAGCGGCTTATGTCCAGTCGATATGTTATGTATTTAGCGTGACGTTTCTGTGTTGTTTTTAATTAATAATTAGATATTAATCTTTGCGTCTGAAGTTTAAAAACGAATTCCTTCGCCTAACCATAATCCCAAGAATTGAAACCGTGTCGAAAAAAATGACTATGGAGATAAATCTATATATATATGTATATATAAATATTTGGTGCAAGTATTAATTCTCTTACCAAAAATTTCACTCTAATATTGACAAAAGAAACTTAAATTTATATCTCGACATGACCGCGGTGTAAAATCACGTATTTATTGAAGCTAATATATTTTTTTGGAATGATAATTATTGAATCTGGACGGATAAAAGCAAGTTGTTCTCTTATGTAAGAATAATCTCAGACTGCGTTGTATTACAAGTATGCTGTAATAACTGAAATAATGCTAGTGATAATACAAATGCTGACATCACACTTTTTTAAGACACTGTTGTGGAAATTTTTGCGACATATATTTGTCTCAAAATACGTAACGGATATCGAGTTATAATCATATTTTAAATTAAAACTGTGATTAAATAAATTGAGTTTATTTAGGATCTCTTTAACAATACGCCACAAAAAATTATCCAATGGTATTAAATTACACCGAAACGCCGCAAAATTTAGAGATATTAAGCGATTTATAAAATTGATTTGTTACAAATAATATCAGTGGCTGTACGATACAGGGCGAAAAGCAAAGTTCTTTTTGAAAAATCCTATGTACTCGTATGAATCCTGTACATGTGTTTATCGATTTAATCAACAAAAAGAAAGAAAATTCCAAGAATTTCAAATTCTTGATGGTAATGGTGGCGTTCGAATGACTTTCTTTATTCTGTTTCGTTAATGAGTGACCCAATAAAAAAGGCATCGGAGTCCCGCATTATGAATTAGGAACAAAGTTATGCAAGCCAGCACTAAAACGAACACGTCCCGAGACGGAGATGGGCGATACGATTGCGTTTAAAAAAAAATAAACTCCAGAGCTGCCAACACAGAATTTTAAAAGCGGCTAATTGCCGCCGACGATTCGAAAGGGAAGAAATCGCAAACGCTAATGGGAACCGCGAACTTAATATAACAACCAAACGAACACCACGTTTGCGGGGACTTGAAAAGTATTTCGTATCGATTCGAGATTCGGCGAGATAACGATACTTTATGTTTGACCGAGCTGCGAAAGCTAACAAAAGGAGGGGACACTTTTAATTGAATCTTTTTAAAAATAATGTTGCACATAAATTGATGGCCCGGGAATAATTGTAATTTAAAATAAAAAAGAACGTCTTGCTAACGGTTAAACTTTTACATACATATACAAAAATTTTTTGACACAACATTTAAGAGGTTTGCATTTTTAGTTCTTCTATAGCTAGAACATACACTAACAGTTTTTTATAGAGCACTTTAAAATAAAATTCCCTTAAAGAAATAAATAAAATCTCATCATAGCTTCTTACTAACAATTTGTTTATACGTATTCCACGTACACTCAAAAATCCTTTCAATATGTATCTTATCATGGTTTCAATATTATATATCATCTAGAAGTGTAAATGCCTAAACTAAGATAAAGAATTCTTAAAAAAATATTATAAAAGATTAATATTATCATTTTTCCGCTATTTATTTATGTATATTGTTAATTTAGTAATATTATCTTCCAGCTATTAATTGATATTGATGACAAAGGTAGATTAACCTTCACAATATCTCCGGTAACAAAGACAAACCTGTAGCCCTATACCACTGTCAATTATTATGTTTGATGAAGGCTATACCAAAAGCCATTATCCTCCAACTATCAGCTGTCATTGAGCAATTATGTGACAATAGTTAAAACTAATAGATTACAAAATATTCATTTAAGTTTTAGTTTGCTCATTTACGTTTAGTTAGTCGTACGCTAGTTCGTGTAATCGATTTATCTATCAACTTAAATAATTAAAAATAGAAAATGGAAATCATTCGTTTATCAAATCATGAAAATGAAAGCTCTAAAAATAACAGAAGCATAAAGAAAAAGAGACTTGATATGCGATTCTCCAGGGTCTATAAGAATTATAATTTATTTGTACATAACTAAACAATTTTGCAAAACTATTATACTATTGAACACAGCTTTTTTTTCATTTCAGTTCATAAAAATCTAATGCAAGGCATACGCCTACCCCAAAGATGGATGGAAGTATGGCAATGGTAGTGTGATATTATTACACAAGGGACTTTGCTGTCCATCCTTTGGAAACTTTTTTGTTAGTAGTGGCAATCTTATATAATTAGTGCACAAAGAGTGAATTATATATAGGACTGTATCCCGGGAATCAATCCTGCGAATTACGATCGCAAGTCCCTGTCGCTGAGCTATATATCGAGCAATAAATTTAGAAAATTGACAAAACAAAAATCATTTAATAAAGCTTTGAATTATGTTAATCTAAGTATTAGATTAAGTATATTGGAAAGACTGACTGAATTAATAAAAAGCTCTTCTCAAATCAGGACGAGCTTAGAGGCACGTATAAAAGGTTCAAGAATGCTAATATAAGAGGTTTAGTTATAGTTTCTATCAAATTAAACCATTATGACATTTTTATAACGTTCACAAAACATTACTATAAATGATCCATAATGAATATTACTTTAAAAAATGAGTAAAAGATTAAAAATTAAACATAAGAAAGACATTTATTTGAAGAAAAACTACGGGTTTAATGTGATATATTTATTTGAAATTGTAAAGCCAATTATCATTGCAGGAATCTCGATTTTATGTAACAGTTCATAGTCACCTTTCGAAAGTTGACTAAATTCAACCGACGTCCTTTTAACATGAAGAAATGTCGATAACATCTGTAGACGGAATTCTGCCCGTGCGTCTTTCGACTCTCGTCTTGCGTTCCAATACCTTGTCCTACGTTTCTTTGTTCGAATCGCATCGCTTAACAATTTGTTACTGACACGAATATTTGAGAGTCCGGTACACGGGGATCTTTAAAAGAAACTAATCGAACGCACTGATCACTCATCGATTGTTTCGGCAATTTTGAAATCTGTTCTATATTTTATCTGGTGTTTTAAAAATTAAATATTTGCTTTGTTAATTTATTTATTTCATCATTTTATTTGACTACAGCATACCAATGGCTTTTAATATTGAAAGTCTATAAGGGTCATCATCTTTACTGCTCGATAAGCCTTCCTCCGATTTATAAAAAGACTATGAAATAGAGAATATGGAAGCATCATCCAGCAATTCCCGCTGAACTTAATAAGGTCATCTGTTCATCTTAAAGGTGGACGTTCTAAGCTGTACTTGCCGATCCCTGCTCTCTACTCCAGAACGTGGCCGGAGGTGTGGAATCCACGGAGCGGAAAGCGCAGCGCAAGACAAAAGTATAAGTGAACCACGTGGTGGAATAACGACCTGGTTAAAGTTTTTATTTGTTTCGCTTTCTTTCACTACGAGAACCTTTATAGTGAAAATATGAGGAGTAAAAAAAATAAGCCCAAAATGTCAAGTTGTTTATGAGTTTTGCGGTAAGAAACATATTTGGCTGTTAGTTTTCATTTATGTAAATTAATCCGTTATTAAACTAATAAAAAATTGTCTTTTCAAAAAAAATTGGAAGCGTGTATGTAAAAGAACATAAGCCCACAAAAAGAACGGACATTTGATTCGTTTTTTTAAAATAACGCTGAACATAAATTGATGACCGGCTAATTATTTCGCTTGAAAAAATTCAAATAAAAACATTTTCTTGCCAACGGTTTAAATTTTTTACATACTTTCAAATAATTTTTTGGTTACAATAATTTTTAAACATTTTTATTTTAATTGTCCCTTGTTTTTAAGACTTCCTCATGCCACATGTGAGGCAGGGACGTTACATTTCGAGTAAATTAGTTTTTTAGGGTCTTTTAATTTTTATTTACATACTCCTTCCCTACTTCACAATATTTTTATGACTTCCTTTTGTCCTTCAAATATTCTATCTTTCCTCATTTGCACACATACATCGCCTGTTTAATCAATCTATTTCGCCTGTCCTATCAATCAATTTTACATTACATATAACAGATTTTTATGACTCATTTTTGTATAATGCACATTATTTCCAGTATTACAATTAAAGACCATTCTTTTGTAAATATTTTCTGCTGCTTTTTACATAACTTAATCAACAGTTTTGTTTATTTCCTGCGAATCTTACCAACCCGTTGTATTTAAAGTTAAGTATCATTCGTATTTTTGAGATTTGTACCACTTTTCTGCAATGCTATAGGAATATAGAGAGCAGATTGTCGTCACCCATGAGGGAGGCGATGCTTGCTCTTTCTATCTTTCTGCCTCCACTTTGGAATCAGAATATATTACTTTTTGACTTCATCTATAGGTAAAAATAGTACCATATCGAAAGGTTTTTAGTGGAGTAATTTCCTTAAATATGGTAAAGTTAATCAAAGATGTGTTTTAAATTTAGAAGCTTATATAATAGGACGTAAGCTCACTAATAAAACTTGGTGTCAAGTAGATAAGGCGGGCTGTATTCTTCTACCCGCATAGTCGCATTTCTCACGGAGATCTGTTAATGGAGTCATCAGTTGTGTCAAAATTATTCGTTCATAAATATCCCATTGAGGCACCGACTTGAATAGATGTCGCGTGAATATTCATTCGAGCACAATAAAGCGGTAAAAATATTTTATCAATAATAAAATTATGAATAACTAGAATCTCAACGCCTCTTTGTAATAAATTTTCGACACACGTATATGAAATTACTGCCATAAACTTATAGTATCATCCAAGTCTAAAACATGGGATGTTATAAAAATTTAATTAAAAATAAAGATTTTTAAATAAAAATCTCAAGGCTTTTTCTGCCGTGCTTTACCTTTTTACAATTAGTGTAATGGCAGACTTAATGCCTTTAGGCATTCTCTACCGATCAACCCACCTTGGGTTGGTGCAGAGATAATTAGTAGGCAGGTGTCTAAATCGTATACAAAATTTAATTAAACGTGTGAGCATATACTACATATACATAAATAGAAGGATACAATATATATACATATGCCATATTCACAATTTATTAGAGATAGTAGTGACGATTATTTTCCTAATATATCTCCAGCCTTCTTTTTGAACATGTAACGGTTTGCTGACTCTATTATTCTGTGAGGAAGTTTATTCCAAAGTAAAACGCTATAAATAAAGAAGAACTAAAAAAATATTGTCATTTTTGTCAAAAGGTCAAAGTAGTTAAAATTATTTGACAGTACATTCCTCTATTATGTTTTGAGTCAAGGAGTGCTAGTGAGGAAAAAAAAGGAAAGTAACATTAGGAAAATAAACTAGTTGTGGCACGCAAATATCTCCGTTAGCTGATGGGTAATCCTTTCAGATGTGATCGTACTTCCGAAGGCTAAAAACGAATCGAATGCAGTTATTACGGTCAAAATAGCACACTTTAGTGTAATCGAAGATAGGCGGAATACTCAGAGCATCTTGATCTTATTTGGAACACTCCTCAAGCAATAGATAGAACTTAAAGCATGGGCTACCGTTTCACAAACATAATTTAACAACCGACGGCAACTAGCATTGGTGTCATTTAGCGGACTAAGGTAGCGTAACGTATTTTTTCGTCTCAATGTATGATTAAATGAATTGATATTGATTAAATGTAAAATGTGAAATACGGTTGCTAAACGACTACATAAATTTGCAATAAGCAAAGTTTAAAGCGAAGTGTCAAACACGTTAAGTTCAAAGTGAACTTTTAAGGTGCCAGAACTTATATTCACATTTTATTCGTTTCTGTATTAATTAACGCCGTCAATGTGGTTAAAAAATTGAATAAAAACCACGTGCTTCAATTTCAATCATTGATCTTTTGTTCTTTTATAAACTACTGTCAATATACAGTAATGACAGTATTTCAATTGACTGCAGAAGACCGCCATTAGCTATAAAACCACTTTCGTACACTATTTCTAACTTTTTTTTTATATGTGTATATTTTTTACGTACAATTTAATAGAATATTAGTGTCATATAGTCATTATATTTATTCAAATCTTGTCTTATCTCTGCAGGTTTCATTTCGACAAAAAAGCGCTCATTTTACGTAAAATTTATTTATGTATTTATATTATGACGCAATTAGAATCATTTAACATACTATACCATTTGTGGTCCAGTTTGATAGAACCTATAATTTGATTGGGTCCCTTTATAATGGCATCCTTCAACTTAAAGCTACAATGGATTCAAACGTGGTTTGATTTGAGAAAACCAACAACAAACAACGGACTTTTTGTGGTTACTTTCACAATACATTTACCAGTAGAGCAATTTAATCCCAAGATTTTTATTAACCTCAATAATCCTATCGTGAAGGTAATTATTTACATTTTTGTTTTTTAAACTTTTTAAATTTATTGAATTACTAATTATATAGAGTCTGGAAAAATATGTATATATATATATATATATATATATATAGTACGTAGACCCGATTATCATGTATGTATATATCGACTTCTACGGTCTAAATTTTTCTTTACGAAATTTTCTATTAGTGATTTCATTTAATTTCATTTAAATAATAAGAAAGTAATCGAAGTTTATATAGAGAGCTGCAGACGAGAGTTACTCGCAAATGTAGGTCACGTGTACAATTCCTAGGTCCCCAATACAGTCTTATAACTCACACTGTGCTTTAATTATATAGGATGCTTTAATTATATAGAAAAAAAGCACCTAGTGGCAACTAGGTGCTTTTTTTGCCACTGGTAATAGGATGGGCAGTAGCATCCTCTGTGTGCAATAATAACACACTGATTTCCAAACCACCTGCAAACGTGGCAATTGAGGCATATCCCTCCATAGATATCTTTGGGGGAAACGACAATGACGACATCACAGTTATCTGTCACGAATGCCTCGCAAGGTTTACTGATGTAACATTTTATTAATAGCAATAATAATAAATATTATTTTATTAATAGCACTGGCCGTTGTTGTAGACTGCAATACTAAACTCTTTGCTAACCCAGTGCTCTAACGATGACGATTTAATTACTGATAACGGCGCAGCAAACTTTCACAATTAAATGATTATTGTGATCATGATTTGGAACGGCGATAGCGCTGTGTAATTGCTACGGAAATTAAGCAATGAGAGAAACTCTAGCTCCGAGTCAAAAGGCGGTAAGCGACGATCCAATAAAAACACAACACAACACCCCAAAAACGTTGTAACGATGCGTCGACCCGAATAAAGGAGGCGTACCAAAAAAGAATTGGACGGTTGCACTGGGGAATCTTAGATAATGAAATGTTCTCGCGTATGCGTGTATGAATGACGTCTCTTAAAAACTGTTTGACAGGCAAATTATAACGTAGCTCGAGGTGCGCCAGCGCCGCTTTTTAACTATTCCAATAAATTTTAGTCCAGGAGCCAACCAAAATAACTCTTAATTTTTACAAGTAAAAACTTCGTGACTTGTTTATGGTAGATTTGATGAATATATCTTTACTCTTTTTTATATATGTAATTATAGTGTATATCCTTCTACATTAGTATTATTTTATTTATAATTAGGTAATATGTTTAATCTTTCAAATGTTTTATATTTAATTTCTGTAACGATATTTACATAACTGCTTACGTGTTTTCTCTTTCTCACTCTGAATTGCCTGGTATAAAATGACTTTAAAGCACCCTTACAAAAAATGTAAAGGTATGCAAAGTTTTTTTTATATAAATACGTGCATTTATTATTCCCTATTTTTTTTTTTTTAAAGTGTTATTTCTGTCATAAATATCATTTTTAAACTCAACAAACGAAGTAAAAATATGGTTCCCAATTATGTCA
The DNA here is from genome assembly GCF_028537555.1 of Battus philenor. NCBI lineage: Eukaryota > Metazoa > Arthropoda > Insecta > Lepidoptera > Papilionidae > Battus > Battus philenor. Next base: position 9,342,817 of record NW_027181683.1, on the reverse strand, counting down.
AGCTCCTGGACTACATAAATTCTTTTTGAATTTCGTTTTTTACAAACAAACCGTTTGATTTCACTCTCGTTTAACTTATATTTTTGTATCAGAAAGTAAAACCCTAAACATTTATTTGTATAAATTTATTGTAAGCTCTTTAATTGCATGTTTGGTGTTTTAATGCCGTACATCTGGCTTCGGTTGGTAAGCCAATTATTTGGGAATATTTATTAATTCGTGTTTAATTTATTCACACATTCGTTCGTTTTTTATTTAAATAATTACATATCGTGTACAAATGTAGTACATAGCGTACTAAAAATAAAAACGTGCAGTAAAATATTTACTTAAGAATAACGTTTTGTTTTATTCATTTTTCTAATTTAGCAGGTGGATGTTCTGAATGCCCGTCTCTGGTTCGTAAGAATTCTTGATATTAAACAAAATTTTACCTACTAAATTATGAAAGGAGCATCGATGGAATTCTACAAGGGACTTTACTCGTGTACCCTCTAAAAATCAATACATCCAATTTCAATGCGTATTTATCGACCTCATTACAATTCTCGGTGGGAAATTGGTCGAGAAATTCTTTATTCAAAACATCAATGAGATGCCAAATATGGCGCCCATTCGTATTTGCTAAGAAATTTTTCGAAGCAAATTTGTCATATTAAAATCGGTTTGAAGATGAAGGTAATTACAAGGTTTACGTTTAAAATTACGGTTCTTCTTTTACGAGTACCTACAATTAACAAGTCCCATTAAGTTTATCTAAATAAAAGAAAAACGTATTTGTAATTTTCATGTTTGGTCTTCAAAAATGATTATTATTAGACCATATTTCTAATTCAATTACACGTCGGCTCATGGTCACCGAAGTAGCTCGAAGAGTAGTTTGTCTAAAGTGGCAGTGGGCAGGACATGTCGCTCGTGCAACCAATGGCCTTTGGGTCTGAAAAGTTCTCGAGTAGAGGCCACGAGCCTACAGTCGCGGCGTGGGTATTTCCTCTACAAGATGCACCAACGACATAGTTAAGTTGTTGATTGAATAATAATATAAAAATTGAATTGAATGATGTTGTGGGCAGATGTAACGGGCAGTTGCGGGCAGTTCGGTCCACGTGACTATCTTTGGTACAGGCCCATGTCTTGCAATGGACTTCTATCAGCTGAAAATGAGAAGAAGTACATCGGCGAATATCCTATGTTTGATAAATATTTATTTATTTAAATATCCGATATGTTTATAAGTATTGCTTGTAGGCATTTCTAAGTCGCGTGAATTTTTCACATACTTAGAAACTTCAAATACAATATACATTTATATTCAGAATATCATTTCATTCCAAATTTATTATAGTCTAGACTATGGAGGTTTGTGAATGACTCAGTACGAATAATAAGTCGGTATTTGTTGAACACGTATACCAAATGATTATGCGTACGAAATGTTTAAATTATTCCTAACAATATAAACCTTTAGTAGTTTAAATAAATTATCTATTAATTGATTTAGGACTGCCATTACATTCATTGATAATTGTTAATATATTTACATTACAAATTTCAATTTTGTACAAACAGTGGTATCCCAGCGGTAGAAAACTGAGCCTTGCATTCGTAGATTGCGGGTTCGATTACCTGGATACAATCTTATATATCCACATCTAGTGCATTGATTGTATAGTAGCAGTTGCTCACAAATAATTTACCAGAAAATGGGCAACAGTGTCCTCTGCGTACCATAATACCACATTTCAGTCGCCAGCCTGTATGCCAAACATGGCGAATATAGTATATTCCCCCATAGATATCTTTGACTGAGACTTATGTCTTGCATTGGGCGTCTATCGTATCATCATCCATCGCGTCGTAGGAAGTCATAATATTCATCATTTTTGATACTCATTAGCACTTGAAGTTCGGAAGCCCTCGAGCTAGGCTGTTTGAAATGGGCCCCTAGGCTAGGCGCTCAATGCGCTCTGATGATGATAGCTAAACATGTAATTAATTTGACTGTGATATAGACATGAGTTAAAATAACAATAATAATCGATATTTGCATCTCACTATTGCATAATCGAAAATTGGCTTTATTTTTTTGTTTAAAAGATTAAAGACACATACTGTTGGTAGGTCAGCATTAATGTATTATAAGTAAATAAAAAAAATTAATACATCTTATTTTTTTAATCGCTGGATGTCCAAACCAATCGAATAGAATAGAATCTTTATTTTGTCAAGTTCGAGCAGTTTTGTGCTACTAGAGAATCGTCCAAAAGAAAAAGCAAACAGAAAGTAAACTCTGAAAATATTCCATGAATTTAAAAGGACGTCGACATTTGTTAACCGTATTTACCTTAAGGGTTCGAGTATTACCGCCAATTCCAATGATGCAAAATAACGCCTGCCAAATGCCTCACCTCGGGAGTCTTAAAATGAGATAATGATCTGAAAAATAAGAAATACCGAGATCACAAATTGCGCAAAAATATTTTCGCACATTGCCCCGGCTAACTGCCTCCACGTACTGTCCAAAAAACTTTAGCTTCGTAATTGCACGAGATCTTAGAGTGAGCTAAGAATTTTTTTTCTCCTACACAATTCGGCGTATTCCAGTTTCGGAGATCGTTCGAAATTCAAAATGTGACAGCGATATTTTGTGCTTCTTTACTCTGTATTTTTTTATTTCGTTTGCCTTTCAATTAAGGCTCTTCTAATTAGGGATGAAATCAATTTCGAATATTTTCTTGCTGAATTTCTCTAGCAATTTTATTGTATTGAAAAACTTTCTGGTTGTATGATGGCCTATTCTAGCAGAAACTTTTTCACTGGTACAGTCCCTTTTAGACTGTAGATATTGCACCGACAGAAACGCTTGTCACATACTATCCCACCAGTGTTTTATAAATGGCAAGCAACTTCAAATACACCGCCTTCTTGTTTTAATTTAATTGCTTGCTCTCTCCTAACTGTAAAGTTTTCACAGTCGACGGTTATAGCTATCAGCTAAAATTAATTTTAGACTTTTCTAATTTTTGATCGCTGAAAAAATGTCAGAAAAAAGTTTTGAAAATACAGAGTTTTTGTGTAATCGTCAAATACAAAGGCAGATTAGGGAACTGAGATGAAATTACTTATATTAAGACACACAGACAGACACAGATAACATAGATCCTTCGTATCTTTTTCAAACTTTATGCACGTTGCATTGAAAAAAATATTACTTATTTGTAAATATCAAAACTTGACACTTTCTCTCTGATAAAACCCTTTCCGCAATTATACCGCAAACATTTCAATGAAACTCAATAATTAAAAAAATTAGTAAAATATTTCAATCAATAAAATCATATATTTATTTGTTGTAAATGAAGTGGTGGTCTAGCAGAATTGTGTTCTGCTAAATTAAAAGTTTTTATTTTCTATTTTCTTTTAGTATAATAAAAAGTAAATAAATAGATAGGTAAATTGTCAAATAAAGTTCTGCATGTTATTCAATAATACTTTGACCATATCGGTTTAAATCTGAATTCTATTCTCTAAACAAGGTAGAAACAAGCAAACTAGATTTGGCATTAATATCACAAACACAGAGATAGGTGTCGTATCGAGGAATTTAAATGAGTCAAAGTTCCGAGGGCAGCCGTGGCCCGGCGACGGGTCGACGCGACCATCAGATACCGACGTATTGTTTCGTGTAGGCGGTTGTATGGTAATATATATTTAATTGTAACGCCCTACGCACGCCCACTGAATATTTGGTTCAGTTTGGTATACGACTCGGAATGAATGGAGTAGCTTTCTACATGTCATTTTAATTTTCTTCCTCTTTTCAACTCCCACTGAATGGGCGTATCTCAAAGATGACTACGATGACTGGCCTTGTGCTGCCCGTGTTCAGCTACTTCCCGTGCCCTTAACTATGTCATAAAACCACCCAGGCCTATCCACTCTGCGTCTACTGGCTCGTCGTCGCTACTCAAAAACCTTTTGGTCTCAACGGTTATCGGTTCTACGAGCGATGAACCCCGATTTAATATTTAATATTCTCAAAAAAATTTACTTATTCTATCTAGTCAACAATCAATGAATCACCAAAAACTATTAAAAGGAAAAATTTTAAGTTTAAAAATCTATTAATCTATTAAATTAGAAATCTATCAAAGCCATTTTTGAATTAATTTATAATTTAACAATGAATAAACTGCCTCGATAGACTTGGACTAGTAAAAGGTATATCGCAGTCGATCAGAAAAATAAAAATAAAATTATAAATACTTAATTATTATGAACTTCAGAGTAATCTGTTTATTTATTGGTTTAATGTTTTAATAAGCATCAATTACGTATTAAGGTAAGTAAAAACTTTTTTCTAAAGTTTAGTTGTGGAACTGTGTTTAATGTATAAGATAATATTGTTGGATTCTTCCTAGAGTCAGTACGTCTGGAGGTAGTAAAAACACGAAGTCCGAAGTAATCTTGCTCCTATAACACTAATTTTATGATGTTGCAATAGCAATTTTGAACATAAAAATATTAGTATCTACTCCATGCATTTCTGTGCTATAATAGTCTTTGCTCTGTCCATTCCCACGTTTCGATTACCTCACCGACCTGGTCGCTCAGACCGCGTCTCAAGGGTTAACTAATTATTGAGTTATTTTTTATCACACACACCGAAATTCATTTACATAGCGGCATATTTTTATAGTTAATACTGCGAGACTCGGACAATCACCGAACGACATTACGGAAGAGGTATCAAATTTTTAAGCGTTTATTATGCAAACGCTCTAAATTATTGACCATTTCTACAAGCCTACGACTGACAATAACCTATTATATATATGTGCCTCAAGAATTCTGTCTAATGAACGAATGGCTCCCAATAAATATTTTGGACTTACTTTGGTAGTAATAACGTTACTGTAACCGTATTAATCTTAACGTCGTCATCATTTCAACCCATAGACGCCCACCGCAAGATTTAAGCATCCCTTATGATATCCATGGGACATACCATAATCGCCACGCTCGGTAGGCGGGTTGGCGATCGCAGTATGGTATTAAGGTAGACAGAGGACACTGCTGCCCATCTTCTAGAATCCTATAGATGGGCAATGACAGTCCTATATAATTAATGCACAAAGTGTAAATTACATAAAATTGTATCCCGAGAATCGAACCCGTGTCCTACGATCTCTAGTCTCAGTCATCTACCACTGGGCTACCACAGATACTTGATGTTAAGACAGAATTCAATCAGCAAATATGTCAGCGTTATTGCTATATTTATCAGCTAATTTGCATGTTCATGGTATTGGAAAGTGGCAACCAAACAGGGGGATGTTACGTCGTAGGCAAAGAATGTGCGTGCGTGCTAGACTGTGTATTTATGTGTGAGCGAACCTATTTAGCATGAAACCACGTAGTGAAATGTGTGACCTTAATATTATCTTTGTAAATTATAACAACTTAAAGCAGACATAATTTAATAAAATCCGTACAGGACAATTACTTACTAAAGATTACAACGTGCATACTATGAAAAATCATAAAACACGTTTTCTTTTCAGTTTCAAGATTGTGCAATGATTAAGATAACAGTAGTAATCTCTTTGGAAGGTTTCGAATACAGCTATGCAGCGAAAAACGAGATTTAGCGCAAACGGATGCCTCTGTAAAATAGACACTCTTAGTTTTCAAAGAAACGAGACCCAATTACCGCTGAGACATTCCACCTTGGTGTTTAAAAGCGGAGCAAGCTTGAATTTTTTTTTTGAATTCGGGAATGGTTGTGAAATCTACGGACCTCAAACAACGCTTACGATGTTTTTCTTACTAAAAAAAATGTCCAACATACAAATATGTCATTAAACCAAAAAGTCTTCGTGCATTTGTAGAGACCTCCTTGATGGAAATGTTCTAATCTCCTTAGTGTGTGGTTGTCAATATAATTACAAGAAAATTGTTAAAAAAACTTTTGAATTTAGAATCTCGTTTGATATAAATCAGCCACACAATTATATGTTGTTAATTCATTCTTTATTTCGGACTATTACATATTTGGCAAAACGTTTTCTTTTATAATTGTTAATGTATTTATAATATATATCAATAATAGAAGTAATACGGCTAAACATTATTTCATGTTTGTATATATGTTATATATACAATGTATATTATATGTTGATATATTTTTTGTTTATAATTGTGTTTGAAAATATGTAATGAATTATTAAAATAGAGCAACTTAAAGCAGTGTAGGGCAATCTCTTATATCATAGCTGTTTCCACGAGTACGGTTTATTGCTAATTTCTCCAGGGAAAACACAGTTGTAATGCATTTTTGAAATATAACTGCATTCATCACGATTCACTATGTACGAAAGAGAAAAAAACTTTAGAACTCCTATGATATACTTAAATTAATATTCAGGTAATTGTTTCTTTTTGGCGTAGTTGACCTTGTTACTTCGAATGGCGGCAAGAGATGGCGCTAGCAGTTATTTGCCTCGCGCTATCGTATGTCGCGGACACAACAAAGCACCATTCATTTGAATCGGAAAGTCTAGACTAAATATCAAACAATTCGTGAGCAGCTAAGGCCACGCCATCGTTACCCGTGTAGGTAAAGAAAAGTCTCAAGCGATGCTTATGGGTATATCACTTATATAACAAAAACAGTTTACTTTATAAGACATTTGTGGTAGTAATTTTCGCAAAACTTGTAATTGACGCTATTTGTTAATATGGTTTCGCTTCTTGATGAAGTTTCTTCTGCATCTTCTTCTCCCAATCTAACACTTTCGGATGTGGATATACGATACCTCTGTTTTAAAAAAAAATTAAAAAAAAAAGTTCTTCGTGTCCAATATATGAACAAGGCTTTATTAATAATAAATATATAATCTTAAATCTAAAATCTTTATGATATTAATAGCTAATAACGTATTTCTCAATTGACAATTTCCAATTCACTTCTACATTGTCACAGTTCCAAACTTACTGAGAAGAACTAACAAGAAACTCAGTGAGGTTGGTAATTTTTTTTTATGAAATTAATTACAACAATGTTTTGTTTCTTAAAATTAGAACAATTTATTTCCAAACATCTTTATCTTGAATAAGAAGTCATAAATAGAGTAATATGCCTTTTGGCTGAGCATGTACGTAATCCCATTATTATTCCTTCTAATCTATATAACAGGTAGCGTAAAAGTAATGTCATAATGCGAAGTGTTAATATTTACGAATAGCGCAAAATGTCATTACGCTTTAACATTTATAATGTAAATAGATAGAACTAATTATCAATAAGTCATGGAATGACATGCACTTCAAGAATGTGGAATTATTGATACTACTTATTTGAGAAATTTTCAATGTTTTGTTTTATTAACACAATGTGAATTTCGTCGTATTCCTCGTCCCTCCAGATCACGAAATTTTACAGCATCAGACTTCTTCCTTCAGAGGTTTTTTTAAAATCTTACGTGTTGCAGCAAAACAGCGCACCTAAGGCTTGTAGCTTTGAAAGTTAACCTTGAAGAAAATATCATCAATTTGGAGCCAGATGTTTTACGAGTAACAATTCAATGCCATAAAACAGACGCGATAAACATTAACTGGAGTTAATGTCATCAACCTTACATTTTCAAATAAACTTTATTCCAACAAGACTTATTTTTTTTAATTTACAACAAAATGGCTGCCGGTTCAAACAATGACGTGTTTTTGCAATACTTGTTATAACATAAATCATCTTGGAAAAGATGTTAATAAACGCTCTGTCAGTAATGAAATATCTAATAGATTCAGGCGTTACTTTGCGGAAGTCCATCCTAAGTAAGAAAAGAAGTAAAATATAGCTACTTTCGCTATGTATTTTGTTACATAGCGGAAGTAGCTATATATTAGTCCTTTTCTTAGTTAATGAAGCGGACTGTGGGACCAATCGGAACCCTGCTATGTTTGTTTTAAGTTTATTAGCAGAACAATATAAGGGACGAGAAAGTAATTTCGAAATATCATACATAGTTCCTAAACGATTTTTTAATAATATATATTTTATTTACAATAAATATTTTCCGTTTCACTATTTTGACGTCAATGTCCCGCGATGACTATTTTATTTTTCATTTATACACCTATTCCGTTTTATTTTCCGCTTTAAACAATTTTAATGATCTCACGTAAACCAAAAAAAATACCTAAAGATGCTAAATTATATATAAATTAAAAACAGCTAACCTAATTGAAGTCTTAAAAAATCTTGAAATCGGGATTTTTTATGTTTATAGGTCCGTAAAGCAATAATTACCTAGCTGAGCTGTAGTAGTCCAGCGGTAGAGGTCCGAGATTAGTGATCTTTCGTCGCGGGTTCAATTTCCGAAATAATTAAATAAATAATTTACATACTATTCATTAATTACATAGGATTGCCACTACTTACAAACAAGTTGTCAGGGGATGAGCATATCTGATCAGATCAAACTGCGATCGCCAACTCGCCTGACAAGCTCGGCAATTATAGTATAGATATTTTTCCTCCATAGATATTTTTTGGGGAGTCTTGCTAGTTAGATTAAAATTTATGTTTATTCCGAGAACATACAAGAGCGTCAATCATAAAAAACATAAACAGTTACCCATTAAAGAATTACTAATATTATGGAGCAAAGACAAAGGTTAGGGAATCTTGTTAGGTTAGTAAGAGGATACCTTTTTTTTCTTTTTATTGACATATTGGTTAACTGGCAACGAATACCTTTGCTAAAAGATTGCTTTTACATATAGTATTAGAAATCTTCACGTATCATTGGTATTTGTTAATAAGTACAAATACTTTGCCAAGGCCCACACGTGGTGGCTCTTTGACAAAAGTCACTCCATGGAATGTCCACCTACGCGATCTAAGAGTTCATCGATTACCCATTCTGGTGGAATTGTAGTATATTGCCAGAGCCGAGACTCGACAAGGAGCAGCTACCTTCAAAGAAGTGTTAGACTAAGAGCCTTCTGCGCCTGCCTGCTCGCACCCGCGGAATTTGATAATATCACTTGGACAACTGCGAAAGCCCGCTAAAAAAAATAATGATTTCATAACATACCTATACTTTATTAAATTAACTTTACTAAACCCTGTTTTACGTAATATTTATACATATTACTGTCTATACCTATTTAAGCGCCAGGCTCAAGATCGTTCATGATGGCGACGTACTGTGGACGCCCTCTGCCCCATCTTGAGGACATAGGAATAAATGAATGATACCTATTTAAGGTAAATATTTCTCAAAAAGACGTTTTTTAATTTTAAGTGGGCACTTAAGAGACATGCTCTGTCTACGGAATACCCACGTCGACTAAATTTATGTTACTTGTAACAAAAAAGAAATAAACACATGTAACAAAAAAAGTAGACTCGAGTGTTCTGTTTTACCCTAACAAGGTAAGAGCAATCGTTATTTAAAAAAAAAAAACTATACTGGCTGAGCCAATAATCGGTATAACTGGCATTATACAAAAAATACATTGGAATATAGTTTAGTACAAAATATCTCTGTATTCAATACCATTTAGTACCATAAGATGAAGGTCTGTGATCAATTTGATTTACCTATTAGGCACAGTACTCCCCCAAAGATATTTATAGGGGGGGAGGGTATACCATGTGGATCGTAGTTCGTTGCTGCCCATCCTCTCAAAGCTTGTTAGTGATAGTGACAATCCATGTGGTAACAACAGTGAATTAACATGCATTATTCAAAATAACATATAAAAACTTGATATTAATTACTATGATATTATATCTTTTATTAACAAAGAATTCATAGTATTTTGGACACAAAACCTTTGGGGTAAGTCATTTGTCATAGGTTTTTATACCTATTTACAATCATCTACTATAAAATAATCACTTTAAAATAGTTTTTTTTTTTTATTATAATGTGATAGACTAATGTTTTGCGACAGTATGTTTACAGGAGCAGATAGTAAGCAAAGAATTAAATTTAATACAAAATTGTTCTAATTTAGGAAACACTTTTCATTTCTGAATTATCATAACAACGTTTTTAATTTTCGATACCATTGAATTTTGTTTTTAATTAATTGACTTTACTCCTATAACCAATTATTCTTTATAATTGAAAATGAAATTCGAATTTACGTGTGAAATAAGCATCAACAGCTCTCCCATAACTATTCGGTTGTTGGAAGTGTTGCAGTCAACTTGAACTTGGTTATGCGGATAAACAGATTGGCTTCAGACAAGTACAGTCATACTCCGATAAACTGTAGCCGTTTTTCATTTGTTTCATTTATGTTAAATTCTGTAAAAATGTTATCATTTATGCATTTAAAACTTGCGGCCCCTTAACTTTGTACTACCAATAGTTATTGGTTTGTTGAATTGGATATAAAAATAGGTAATAGGAATTATGTATGGAGCATATGTATGTCTGTCAGTGTATTTTATGTATGTATTATATCCTCTTATTACAATTAGTGTTTATAAAAATATATAATAAACTATTTAACTTTCATAAAACATTGGGACATCTGCCTACTAATTATTCCTCACCACTTTAGGTTTACTGGTAAAGAATTTAACATTATAAAGATTTTAATAAGGATCACTTTAGATAAATTAATAATAAATAAATTAATTAATTTTCAGAGCGTGAACTATCAAGCAGACTATCAAACGCACGAAATTCATAACGAACTGTAAAGTGCGCAAAAATTAATCTTGTACAGTACATATTCTATGAAATAGACGAAATTTATGGAAATTCCTATTTTTTTTCATCATACGAACTTTTTTACAATATTAGGTAATTTATGAAAAAAAAAAGATTGATATCGGTAGTTTTCATCAAGTAATGACGTGACCATTTTCATAGCGTCGTTTCTCCAATGCTATTATGACTTAAATCTTGCACCGTCAGCCCTCCCTCTAAGGCCTAGAAAAACTCAAAAAGGAAAAAAACAAAACAATATAAATTTATAAAATTATCGAAATTTATACCAACACAATTTTGCTTTAATTGTGCAGACTGTATTTAAATTATTACTGTAAATATTTGCAAACGTAAATTAGAGAAGTAATTAATGCCATGAATTTTGATAATTTAAATTACTTCTTCGATTCATGAAATAAAAATAACTTTAGAAATAATATCAAAATTATTACACGGGATAATTTCGTGTTTAAATTAATATTTTATGTTCGATGAACAAGGCGTTGACTGTACCGGTCACCAAAAAAAGCTAACGTCCCATATGCGCGCGCATCTGTCGCCCCCGCAGCCACTGTGCGCCATTCAACCACTCGTCTGTCTATCCGTCTGTCTGTTGTCGCGTAACAGAAATTTATGCGGCACTAGTAACGCAATGCCTCCGTTTAACCCAAAATAGATACGGTGCGAAGATAACGCGCCTTGTTTACAAGCGAAGCCGTTTGAATGACACGTTTCAAGTGTTCGCTGAGAACTGTTTAGTAGAAAATCTGTTTTTGTGCAGTGGATAGGTACTACGTAAAAGTAAACACATAAAAATGGCAAAACTTCAGTCGTTGTCATAAAAAATAGTTTTTGCAACAATATTTTAAAAATAATTATGCGATTATTTACTGCATGAAAATATTACAAATAATATACATCTTTAGAAAAAATTACTGGTAATTGGTAGAAACAAAAGCAATTGTCTTTCGTGGTGCAACAAAACGCGAACAGTCTTCTGATTAGTTATTTTAAAGACGGTTTCAATATTTGGCAAAATTAGTACACTATTTTCTTAACACTAATAAACTATGCTTGTTTTAAAATTCAATGATTTACATTCATAGTCTGCTTATATAAAAGTGTAAAATAATTTTAACATAACGTATTATTTTTAACTGACAAGCTAATATTAATATTTACGCATAGTTTAACATTATGACAAATAAATACGGTAATAGATATTATATTTTATCTTCAACACAAAATAATTCTACATATATTATTAATGAACATGTGGACACGCAAATTTCAAAAAGTTTTTGTATTTATTTTATTTGTTTATTTAACTTTTATTTAACATTCTTTATTATACACGTTAGGATACGTTTAAATAGTTTCATAATAATATTCAAAAAAGTATTATGGGCAGTCTTATCACAACACCACACACCACACACCATTTTCTTACAGACAACCATAGTATTATGTAGTTAACGTGTACCAAGCATACATAGATATACATACATATGTATATAACATATATAATTATAATAAATAAGGTGTAATACAAATTATAAATGTAATACAATAATAAATAAAAACATCAAACTGACTTCGATCGCACTTGCCTCATAAAGAATAAAAAAAAAACAGTGGTAGAAAAAGAAATCAATTAACAGATTAATAATCATAGGTCTAGTAAATAGATCTTAACAATTTTCTTAAAAATAAGTAGTGAGTTAGCACGTCTTATATTTAACGGTAAATCATTATACAATCGTGTGTGGTGAAAGATTTTGCCATAACTTATGTGGTATTTTAAAATACGATATATAAAATCTTTAATACATATTTTTCTTACGTTATCAAAAACAATAACCGAGGAAATACTGGCATATAAACATTGGGAATAGTACAAGAAAGTTATAATTGCTACACAAAATGAAAGTTCACTATCTCATCCAATATGGCCGTCAATATCGTCAAAGCAATATAATTTATTGACTAATATATCTATTACAAGAATTTTCCCTCGACTATGTTTGCTTCGAATTCTCTTGTAAATAGGTCATAGAAATCGCCATTTTTATACCGCCAAAGTCGAAATCTAATACCTTTGCAACATACAAACATTTACATATAGGTTTAAAAGCTTTTTTACACCTATAACCATCCTATGGTTGTATGGCCTACCTCAGAAATATCCATGGGGGTATATACTATAATCACTACGCTTGGCCTGCGGTTTGGCGGTCACAGTGTGGTATTATGGTACTCAGAGGACACTACTGCCCTCTTCCTCTAGAAAATTGTTTTTTTTCTGAAAATTTTGATTGTATCGCATTTGAATTGAACGCAAGTGTCATTCTTCAACCGCTAGGCAATCACTGCTCTCACTGCATAAGTCATTTACTGTCAATTATTGTATGGTATATTCAACTTGGCAACTTGTAGCCACCGGCGACCTGCTGTAGATCTAAGTTGCCAAAGATAGAGAAGAATGTAAAGCTTTGGAGGAGGCTTTTAACTTGAGGTGGTCCATACAAACTTAATACAAAATTATTGAAACTATTATCTAAAATTTACAATTGCTAATTTTAAGTAATTTGTATAGAATGAAATAAAGCTTTATTATTATTATTATTATACCCTGACCAAGTTTCATAAACAATGAATAACGCTAGAACTCTAATTACCACATATTAAAATTATTTCTGTTTTGAAGTTATTATAAATGAACTGTGCATTTACCGATAAAGCTTTATAAATAAAAAAATATATAAATATAAAAAAATAAATAAATAATGTATAAATATCGCAAGTTTTCCAAAAATATTTTTCCACATCTATAGAGCTACATTCATATCTAAGAAATTTCCGATTCTTGGTTTATTCATTAGTATCTCAGATCAATAAGCCGATTAAATGCGATTAACATCATGAATTTTCAATAATGATATTTTCAACATTAAATCAAAGAACAAACAGACAAACAATTTGTCTACATATAGAATATGATACTCTTTCCAATTTACTACGTACTTAACCTATAAATGATATGAAAGAACGACGAACGAAGAACTTTTAGATTGCGTTGTCATTAACATAGGAAATGTTTTTCGTATGTATGTAATTGGCAGCTATTACGAAGCAAAAGCTTTTTAATATGTTATACGTACATATAACGTTATACCAAGAATTAATAAGGGTAAATTATACTACTGTTGATAAGTTGTTGAGGACATTATAGAAGTTAATAACTTAATAAAACACATTTATTTACAAACTTGGAGCCTTTCTTTTAAACGCTACAACTCGCAATAAACATGTTTAAACAATTATATATTTCGTCTGTGCACGTACTTATTTATATAATACAAATAGATTCATTCTTTTTCTTTTCAGCCGATGGATACCCACTGCAAGTCATAGGTGTCTCCGGCATAACCAGTCCTGCGCTGCCCGAAACCAACGAGTTTTCGCTGTCATAACCGTGTCGTCTGTTCACTTAGTATGGGGCTTCCCCACCCACGTCAACTGGCTTTTGGTTGCCACCCAAGAACTTTTCGAACCTAATCGCTATTGCAAGATCAATAAGCACCGCCCATTGCCACTTCGGACGGAAAATTCTACGAGCTACGCCTATGAACTTTATTCTTCTATGAATCTTCTTACTTCTGATTTGATCGCTACAGCAAAACTCCGAGCATAGACCACTCTAGGTAATCTTCTCTCGAATCCGAAAGACATCACTGGCAACACACATTGGTGACGTCATTGCGGTGTTTTGGACGAGAAAATGTTCCGGAGCTTGCCGATAATACATAAGAATACATTAAAGAGTGTTTTAATATTTTTAGTAATTTAAAAATATTTGTGGGTAAGCCCACTTTCGAACCAATCGAAGCCATTCTCAGTCCTCGGCACATGCAATCGGTTTGAGAGGCCGCCACCTTGCCTAGGCGAAGACTCTATTAATTTACTGGATGCCAAAGTTTTACAAAAGAAAACCGCGGTACACGTTCTTCGGTACTTGAGATGAGTCCGATCAGAATGTGAAATTTTGATTCGGAGAAAATTAAGTTTTTATTGTAGACCTATGGAAATATTTAATTTTAAAAGTCGTTTGCATAATAGCAAATTGTGACAACGCGTGTTTTTGCCCCAATACTTTTAAGAATTTATATTAATTGAAACAGCTAAAAGGCTTTAAATGTAAATAACCCGATAATTGCTAACATTTTGAGTGGGCGTGAAGCTAAAATGGTCTAGGAACTATGCTATTGCGTATTGTTGTTTGTGCAAATGCGTCGATGACTCAAAACCTTTACAGAGATATATAATATCATGAATTATTTATGCATACTTGATAACAAATACATGTTTGTAGGTACCGATCTGCAGTAGATCTCCTAGGGTTAATATGATGGTGATAGTGATTAAGTACAAAATAAAGGTATCCTGGTGGCGAAGTATCTCAACATACGTAGGTTATCTGTTCGATCCCAGGAATAAATATTTTAAATTAATATTAACAGATATTGATTCTTATTTACATTTAAAATTACGTTTGACAATATTTTTTTCGTTAAATTAAGACTACTGTATATTCGATTAGCTTGTAAACTTTATTATACATGATCGGATTCGTTAACAATATCTTTTTCTCGTCAAATAATTCGATCTATTAATCAGATTTGTAATTGCGACTTGTATCATTAGTCCTGTTGAAACCTCTGTTATCAAAGACATTAAATGTGTTGAAAAACAATGGTTTTAATTACGAAACTCTTTACATAAATACCACATAGAGAAAAGAGAAGAGTAGTCGTTCTACGATAACTCTGCATTATTTTTACAACAGCGAGGGCTTTACGTTGTGCGTATTTTTTGGTTATTTAGGGTTTTATTTGTTAACTTAAATATTTTTAAAAATCATCTTTTAAAAAAATAAAAAGGTAAAAATAAGTTTATTAAAATACTAAATAAAGTACAAGCAAACTTATTGTGGGACCATTATATAAATAAATGGTAGAAGTAAATTCTCTTTCAATTAATTCGCTGCACGGAACGGTTTTAATTATTACTTGATCCCAGAGCTTAAGCTTTAACTGCTTGAAGTTCAAATGCACTTAATTTTTCTTACTTAGATTCCAACTTATTAAAGATTACGTGTTTCGCTTAGTTGCAACTTTTAATTTGTGTAAACAAAAAGGTTAATTGTAAAAAATACTTTTATGAATACCAGTTATACGCTCAGATGAAGAAAGACGCTATTACATAATAATAGATCTTTTGGACAGGATTGTCTAAAGCACCCAGCCTAAGACATTTTGAAAGTAGCGAAGGCTGAAGGCTCCCGTAAAAGCCACGTCACGGGCCGCTAGGTACTACTATTTTACGGAATTGGCCACCGAGCTCTTAGATCGCTTCGGTAAATGCTTCATGAATCAATGTCTCTGTCTGGATCTCACCTACAATAAACTGTCTAATTTAAAGATATACATTTTATTTTTTTGCATAGTAGAAAGGGTTAAAATAAGAGGTTAAAATTACATAGCAATCTCTTAAAGCAGGTGCCGATTAAAGCTTTGAGCCTAATATAGTTAAAACGGAAATTTCAATCTGATACTACAGAAATATGAGAGCAAACCTTTTGAAGTCGTTAAAGGGTTGAGTGAACGGTAACAGAACAAAATTCATGACTAAGAAGGCTTTTCCTGTTCATAATAGTATGTAAGAGTTCGTTGGTTTTCATTAAGCTTTATCGTCGTCCATCCATCTTGTCATCGTGGTTTCCACTGAAAACAGAGGAAGGCCTAAATTTCACTTAACGTGCCAATCCTCTGGGCAATGCTAATAGCGTTCGTTCATCAGTAACTAGTAAGTAATAACAGATATCACTTGGAAACACGTGAAACTAAAGTGTGATTCTTATAAATAATTATGATATTAAACTTTTAATATGAAAGCTTTTTATTTCGAAAACTTAAAAGTTGAAAAATGTTATTAAGTGCATTTACATACTTCCGTTCCTCGATTAAGTTTTGAGCGAAAAATTAAATTTACCTGAATCGCTCCATCATGAATGCGTACACAGGAATGAAAGCATATTTTAAATAAATATTTTAAACAATAATTACATTCCACGTTCAATTACGAAACTCATCATTCGCGAAGTAATCACAAATAATCAATAAGCGATGAAACGAACCTTTCATTTTACAGAATGAAAAAATACAAAACTGAGTCACGGTAATGTACAATAAAACGAGGCAAGGTTTTTTTTTTTAAACTGATTGTCAAGCACATAATAAAGTTACAATTTGTTGACGTTCCGTATAATAAAATTTAAGGTTGTTTCGGAACAATCGTATCAATTCAATTTTTGTGCCACAAAATAGAGCTATTCATGCGATCGATTTTCATATGAAACCTTGAAACTCTCATAAAAGTTTCGTGAAGAAAAAAACTAGGACAGTACATGGTTAATATATACAGATTGATTGATTATAGGTGTAAAATCTTTAAGGAGCTCAATGTTTAGTCCGTTGCACATATACCGTCTATTATTGTACAGACTCGCCAATCTAAAAATCATTTTTTCTGATCTTAAACTAAAGAATAGGAAATAATGATATGACCATGTTATAATAATATAAATGAAAGTTTTCATAATTCGCATTACTATATATTAAAATTAATTATTGTTTTCTAGCAGATGTCATTGGCCTGTCGCATTCTAAGATAAAAAATAAATAGGTGTAATATATTTAAGAGTGATGACGCTACACAGACCTGATAAATGCTATACATTCATCCCTTAAAGAATTTTACACCTACGAATCACTCGGTATGTTGTATATTCTAGTATATTTTATAATCTGATTCATTTGACATAAGATAATTAAATATAAAGATAAGCTTGTTGCACTTTTATCTAGGCTTCATAAATTAGTAACTCCTTTATGATCAACCGTGTGCAGTATTACAATGAATTCTTAAATTGAACTGTATTTGAAAAGGCTATGAAACAAAAATGTATATAATTGGTGGTAATAAAGTTTGGGAATTAATTCCTCCACTTCTGTAGTAGTAAAAATGACAACAATAAAAAATATACCTGAATTTGATCTCGCCTTTTCTTATATCAAGACAAATTTGAAACCAGTAGCTTTAAATTAAAGGATGCCATTATAATGGAACCATTATTTGATTCTAGTTTTAATAAAATTTACTTAAATGTATTGGAATTATTCTCATAAGATACTCAATTGATTGCCATGAATGATCCAAGGTTATTTTTATTTTGATAATACTAGAGCAAGACCACAAGTTGGGATTTAGTTTGGTAGTAAATGCCATATGCCCATATGCTTATAAAAGAAAAATGCTGCAAATATGGCTTTGCATATCATAGATCGAAATAGTAAGAAGCTCACATATTACGAGTTTAAAATCTAATCGTGCCAACTAACATTAAACTGTCAACGACAGCGCCTTTAACGACAAAGAGTTATACTATTAGGCTACTGGGAAAAATTATCAAGAAAAGTAAAATCCCGATTTTTTTTCTGTTCCTTTGAATCAATTTCAGAGCAGAGCGCACTAGTCTCCAATACTGACAGACAATATTCACATAAATACTGATCATTACTGTGTTCCAATTTTAGCATTTTCCAGGTTACCGTAACTGTGGTAAGTAAAAGTGGTAACACCGATAGATTATTACTGTGTTACTGAGTTGTCATTTACTATCGTAGCATTACTTAAGATTATGCAGATGTGGCAGCTAGGTTAATTCGAGGACACCTATAACCCTAATCATTTTTGTGTTACAGTTGCAGCATTTTAAAGAGTGATGCTGATATAGTAGATAGATTGTTGTAGCATTTCTTTAAGTGATGCAGAAGTCAAATAGTAACAAATTCCTACTGAGGATTACTGTGTTCCTGTTGTTTTACTACTTGGAGATACATGTGTAATGAGCAGATTAGTTTAGAGACAGTTAAAACTACTGATCACTTCTG
Source organism: Battus philenor (assembly GCF_028537555.1). Taxonomy (NCBI): domain Eukaryota; kingdom Metazoa; phylum Arthropoda; class Insecta; order Lepidoptera; family Papilionidae; genus Battus; species Battus philenor. Next base: position 9,324,069 of record NW_027181683.1, on the reverse strand, counting down.
TGTTACAACTACATTTTGTTGTTGCGCATGTTAGCACTTTTCAGAAAAACAGAAATGTAGTAATAAAGTTGATGTAGCAACACATAACAGATGATCACATATGCTGATATGTTTTTAGTAATCCGAAACCAGTTGTATTTTAGTAAAATAAAAAAAAACATGTTACAATATCTGTTTTTACACCTTTTTGCTATGGCTCGAAACTTCCTTGAAAGTAAAGTATTTTTTCTAAATACGTAAATTATATTCATATTAAAAATTGCCATTGGGGATTTAATGTCGTTATAATGAACCATCTGGAAAAGAGCAAAATTAATACTATGTGAATACGTTTTTTAATCCGTCAGTTTTCACGACGGAACGCTAAAAGACGATTTATAACAAGTGCATTGTAAGTACTCGCTTATCTCGATGAAGAATATAAGCCATAAATCAAACTTACAAACAGCTCCGCATAATGTAAGGATTTCAGTAAATAAACAACTTGTACATAGATACCATCTCAGGGCGCCTTAATAACGGGCTTGAGAAATTTTTTCGGCATTTTTATTATTAAAATGATTTTCATTTTTGTGCAGAACACCTCTATCAACGTGATCTCTCTTAGGGTTACCATGATATTATATTTTTGTAGATAATGTACATTAAATTAAATTTTAATTCATCATTTTTGCCACAGAACGTCCTCAAGTGAACATTGGCTTGTCACATTAATTTACAATAAGACCGGTAGAAAGCGACCTACCTTCCGACAACTTCAACTGCTTCTTGTCCATCTTTTGAGCCAACGTTCTACGCTGCCCCTGCCCTTTTATTTTTCAATTGTTTTAAAAAAATATATAAAGTTGAAACTAATGTTTATAGGAATTATTTGTTTTGTTGTAGCAGTTAATAATAGTTATTGTTTATGTCATAACTAGAATACAATAATTTGTTGAATTTTAATAAAATCATTGTCACCCTGCAATTGGTAACTCAATACAACGGCCATATTTACACTCGGGATTATTTAAACGGTCATATCGGCAATAAATTCGATATTTAAATTTCTCTTCACTATTTGCTCAACGGCGAGAACTCGAGATATCGATGTCAGATTGCATTCAAAAGCTGCGATAAGATAATCGAGTGGGGAAATTTTAATTTTAAAATCACCACGACGTCTTGGCGTTATCAATGCCATGATTCGGGTGGCAATTTATGTTACAAGTCGGACACACGAGAGATATGTCTAATGAAGATAACCGAAGGTGATATAAAATTCACAGGCGACATCGATATTAATTACGAATTATTTTATTTTTGTTTTATGCTAAACATATATTCGAATCGGCTTGTAGATCGTTATCCGGCGAGGAAACCGATCGAATGTGTAAACAACGTACGCATTTGTTTTTAATTTAATACACTAACATTACCGGATGTGTATAGTGTAGATATGTATCGTTTCTCAAGAAATGTTAAACAGAAATTGTTAACCCTTTTCTTGATAATGTCTGTAGAGATACATGAAAATAAAAAAAAATAGTGGCATCAATTTTGAACGCAAAGTAATCGTTTGTATGTGAATATTTAGGTAATTTCTTAATTTTCGAACGCTTGTTCAGTTTTTTCTGTTGGCATCCTTGGGTCTTAAAAGTCAAGTGGTATAAATATTAATGTAATATTAAAAACAAATCTGCCAAGTTAAGGGTTAATAAAATATACGTAGACATTTTAATTTCACTTTATTCATAAAAAGGCATGAAGCCGTGTTAGATTGTAGTCATAATCGTAATTATTACAAGAAATAGATTTGAAAAATCGGCAAAAGAATTATGAGAAACATTATTATTCTCTCCAAATCACAATAAAACGAATTAATAGTATATTGACAATAACATGTTTATGTTTTGTTTTTCGTGTGTAAATAAACTAAACGACCGGCTACGGTCAAAATGGACATCAATTTTAAAAAGAGGATAAAAATTAGGATATATGTCGTAGCTGAAGAATTGAATATTAACCAAATAAATTAAGAGTTTTTCTGGAAGGTAGCAATGTATGCATATAGCTGTGACCCTGAACCTTCAAATTTCCTGTTTGGTCTCTTCATAATTCTTCAGGCAGTGTTATTTTATATCAACAGAGTACAGGCGAAACTACTTTTCGCATTGTTTTGATCAGAAATCTCAAAACTTCCTTCGTCACTACCTGTAAGATGTCAAAAGTCGATATAGCATATACACACTATAGTTCAAGGTAAATATTTTTTTTAAAACATGTTACTATTTTTATATACAATCTGCAGGAACATTTACTGCAATCTATTTATTTTTATATCTATCTATTTGTGATACCGACAGCATTGACTTTGTGTTATTTTTTTAAATTTCTAATAGCTTTTAAAATGGTTAAATTTTTAACTTTTTATTTGTCGTGGTCGATTGAACGCATAGGCGCTCACTGCAAGGCATAGACGTACCCCAAAGATATCTATGGAAGGCTATACCATAATCGCCACGCTATGTAGGCGGGTTGGCGTTTGCAGTACAGTATTATAGCACACAGATGATCCTACGGCTTATCCTCTAGAAACTTATTTTTAAGCAGCGGCAATCCTGTATAATTAACGCATAAAGTGTAAATTACATAAGGTTGTATGCGGTAAAACCTGATCTATCTGGGATATTACTGCTACATCCTTTATCATTATTATCTTATTTAGCAGTAAGTATTTGAAAATAGTTTTACTAACTATATAATTTTATAAGTGTACAAGTTATAAGTCTAAAAATATATGTTAACTATTTATTTACTAAAAGCCACCGCGTTTTAACTATTTTCATACAATATAAGTGAAGGAAAAAAACAATTTGCCTTTTTAATTTATAGAACAAGCTAAAAATTACTTAAAAAAACTGCATACATTCAGCAGAACACAGTAAAGCTTTTACCTGAATGCTCACAAAAAAGCTCGGGTGCGGATTCCCGTGATTAAAGTTAGCTCTTGGTATGCTGGAAATTTTGTTCATTAAAATTTTAGGATGCACTGTTTTCTCTAAGGGAGCTAATCTGGTAACACCGTACGCAAATGGTTAACTTTAAAACTATTCAATTACACCGGTCATTAGTCTTACTCAGGTATTTTTACATTAATTTACTGCTCCATTGATATCATATGACTTTAATTGTGATTATTACAGTATGGCGTTGTTTATTTATTTACATATCCATTTTTTTACAAGTTATTTCATGTGGGATTTAATGCCTTATAGGCATTTTGTGTGTTTGTATGGCCCAGTGGTGGAAGACTGAGATTTGCAGGTTCAATTCCCGTGATCCAATCTTATATCATTCACACTTTATGCAATAGTTACATAGGATTGCCACTGCTCACAAACACTTTTTCAGAGTATGGGCAGCAGCGTCCTCTGCTGTACCAAAATACGACACTGCGATCGCAAACCTGCCTGTGAAGCATGATGATTATGGTATATCTCACATAGATATCTTTAGGAGAGGCCTATATTATGCAATGGGTGTGTATGGGCTGAAACGACAGCGAGAAATTCTGTACCAGTCAACGTGGTGTAAATCTCTTCTTCTTCTTCTTGAAGTGCCTCTCCAACTAGTGGAGGTTGGCTATCAGCTTCCTGCCCTCTTCCTTATTTTTGGTTCTGCGTAATAGCTCAGCAGCGCTGGCGATTCCGGTCCACTCTCTAATGTTACGAAGCCACGACTTCTTTCTCCTACCAACCTTCCTTTTACCTGGTAAAAGGAAGGTCGGTGGTGTAAATATTTGAAGGCAATTGTGTAAATGTAATAAAGAAAAATATTTAAATTTATGACACTATGAAGTATATGTACATTATAAATACCATACTTATTATCTATTTACTAATAAGCTCATACTTAAATAAGAGGACATAGTTTTTATTGAGAACGAAGTAAGTTCTGTTAGCCGTGCATGGCTATTACAACTTCATTGGTCTCGGGGCGTACGGGAAGGTATAATTTGTACATATATTACATGAACATATATAAATATACTATGTTACATTGATGTTTACTAAAAGAAGAACGGTCAAATTATTTGGCTGAAGATGCCTATTATCATTGTTTCATTCAAGTTGACAAAAGCAGACGCGGCATGGCACAGTATTTTGTACTTGATAACCTATAATAGAACTGAAATAAATATAGGTAAACCTAAGTATATAATATTTCTATATTGCCGAATATGTTGTAAAAAATTAACTAGTTCTATTTGTTTTAATATATATAAATAATTTTACACGCTAAATGTATTAAGTTTTATATAAGCATAAAACATAAAAATTTTCGACTTGTTCTGATAATTATACAGATTTTCCTTAAGACACGGGGAAGGTTTTGATGAATAATAAAATTAAAAATCGTAATGAATATAGCAAATACAACAAATTCTTTAATCAAACAAACCGCAGAAGAAATTAAAACAAATGCCTGTCAGACATATGACGTCAAACGAAACTAAAAAATCACGTTAGTATAATATCAGTGTACAGTACAATGAAAATAGAGAAGAAAAGTCTTACAATGTAGGAAATAGAAAGTGTAAAGTATATTATGTTGATTTTTTTCATTATGTTTTCAGTCGTAGGACGTTCATATGCAACAATACAGGTGTCCCATAATTTTCCAGAAAGGCCGAAGCGCCTATCTGTTATGCTATGACCTGGTCAATGCCATTTCAAGTTGCCAATTAACGTAGCTATGTCATTTATTTTTATCTAAAAACAGTTTTTATTAATTTGTTTATTATGATTACGTGCGACAACTTTTGACAATTTGAAATCTAACGGGGTAATTAATTATAAATAAAACGAAAGCGAAACACAGTTAATCGAAACCTTTTTAGACTTGAACAGTTTTAGTATTCATTTTGTCAATTGAATGCATTCTAAATTGCAAGCACAAAAGAAATTTGAGATAACAGAGAACAAAACGATACAGACACGTCAAGCCCTTCTTTTAAGACGTCGGCCAAAATATAAATAAGAAACAGTAAATAATACTGATAAAAGAAACGTTGTCACTTAAATTTCGGTTCATTGAGTTGGTATTGCGGTATTGTTCGACGGGCATATTCAGCGCCGCGGCCTGTGCAAATTTATTAACCGTCGAAACCATACTTTTGAAAGATATCGCATAAATTTTCAATACAAATCTTAATAACTGTATTCAAAGATTTATTCGTACTAAATTAAGCTAAAATTTTAATAAAACTTTTCAAATCATCCTTTATTACACACGTATAATTTATTTTGTTCATGTTTTCAGTTATATACGTAGCGACTAGCACTGCATAGGACGATTATCTTTAAGATTGTTACACTACCACGTTAAGGTTGTCAGAATACGCTAATGCACTAGAAGAAGAATGAGGCCGCTAGGTTGTTCCACTCCTTGGCTGTTCGCACTATTACAGTAGCGTAAGAGAAGATGGTACAGTGCTGGAGTAGACGTAAGGGTAGATGAGATTTAAACCGTGTACGGATGTCGTGAATCTGGGCGTCTGATTGTCCGATGTAAGACAAGAGATGAGAGAATTATTTGGAGTAAATCCGACGCACACTCTCCAAAATACTATATTTACTTTTGGCCGATGCCCCAAGCTTTTTTACATGAAATAAAACAAATAAATAAGTAAAAGTACTCTCTATAATGATTTTTTTTACATAGAATTATTGGAAACATCAATATACAGAATGATTGGTTATAGGTGTGAAAGTTTTAAAGCTTTTTCTTAATTTAAACGTTTTAAAATAATTGCGCTGAAACATGTTACATTAATTTATTTTTTCTATTGACTGATCATTTCTGAAAGTGCAGAGTCTGTACGAACATAGGATGAATAATTATTAATTATAATATATACTAATTCGAATTTCAAAATCGCCTTCTCTACCGTTATCATTACGTTATTTACTAATTTTAACAAGGTATCAAAAAATTAATTAACGGCAAATGTGTTATACATTCACCAATAACCTTGTAATATATATAATAATAATATATAAAATCTTTATCAGTTTCTTCAGAAATTAAAGCAAGTACTTATTTATTTTATTTCGTATGATTCTTCTCATTTCAAACATTTGCTGTACCGCTAACTTTACTAATTGGTCCGCTACCTCCTTCTTGGTATCAAAGTCAGTTAAAATATTAAACGCGTGACGTATCAAGTTACACGTGCTAATAATCAGTGAACATTTATTCCTTACAAAATAAAGTTTACTATGTAATGTCCGGAGACCGCATATTGATCCTTATGTCGTTAATAAAATGGATACGTAACCAATGTAAGTTAAATGACATTTTTATGAACATACCAATTTCAACACCTGCGTATCGTGTTAGCAACACTTCGTGTGACAATACAACATGGATCGCCACAGAAATCCCACCAATTTTATGTCCTCTTGAACCACCTTGTATGTATAAAAAAAGTTGTGAAGACACATACCGTTCGGGGGTTCCGTATGCATATTTGAATTTATTTTAAAATAACTTAACGGAGACGAATTATTTGAATTAACCGTTTAGTAATTTATTTATTTGTTTCAAATAAGAATATCAGCAGAAATATATAATATAAGTATACATTAATTTCATATAACAAAGTACAAAATTAAAAATATTTTCCTAGTACACACAGCCTTGGTCATAATAAAACAAGGAACGGATAATCTATTGTATTTTGTATTAATTATAGCCAAGATATAATTTTTTCGTTAGTGATAATACAGAAAAAATATACAAGCATTCTATCCTCAGAGATAACAATCTACAATAAATTTCCAATTCAAATATTTTAGGTTATTTAAACCTAAAACAAACATATTGAAGGACATCACTAGTATAATTTGTATAACGGAGTTAGTAGCAAGCGATCACAGCACGGAAGCAAATATAAAAATAAAATTAGACTGTCTGTTTGTAATATTAAAATAACTGCATTTTACAACATGATATGAATACATATGCGGTACATTAATTAAAATTAATAATTTTTTTAATTTTGTCTGTTTGTTCGAGTAATTTTTGAAGTAGCTAAATCGATTTTAACGGATCTTATACCGGCATCTATATATTAAGGAGTAACTAAGGCAACGTTTATTTTAGAAAAAATCTTACACAAAAAAAAAACTAAACACTTAATTTGTTTCATTAAATTTCACGCGGATGGAGTCGTAGGCACAGCTAGATAGTAAATAATTATAAAAATATTTACTACAACTACAGTGCCGCAAAAGCCAATTCTTGGACACAGGATCTGTGCAGTTGCAAAAATGTTTTGTAATGCAAAATACTTTGTAGTATCACACCATTAACGATGCATTCCATCATAGAATACAAAATTCGTACAGGCGTTTAAATCAGCCCAAATGCAATGACTACGCTAACATTACTGACTACCGCCGATTCAAATCCACGTTCGAATTTGAGTTGGAACGTGTGAGAATGATTTAAATCAAAGTATTGTGGCCGGTACGCTACGTTCTTTTTTTATTTACACTTTTTTTTCTTAATCTAGTTTTTGCTGTGTAGATAATAAATAAATATGTAATAAATATATTACAGGCTGTATCATTGACCATCAAGAGAATACCTGTGCCGCCATTTTCTAATGTGTGATAACAGAGATAAAGCGATGGCTAATTTCTTCAGCTGATCTAATATTGCGTTCAGATGTATCTCCTAAATCGTTGCTGACTTGTTATTTATAAGAACATCCTTTTCAAATCTAGGCTCTTCATCCTGATTTGATTCTACAGCCTGCACCATCTAGACACTATCAGGAAATATATACACTACCAAAAGTAAAGAGCTATTGTGATCATATAGTATGTTTGCGTTATAGAAAATTTGTTTTAATGTTATAGTTCAGCAAGTGTGACCAGTTATAAGAATATATTATAAAGCCATGTTCACAATGACCAGTTGAAGTTAGCGCGATAGTTTGTATGGACGTCAATTTAATCAATAAATACCTAGTCCTATAACCAAGTCAGTATATCCACATAGCACATCACACAGCCAAGCGTCTATAATATATAAATAAAATAATAAATATTAGAGACACCTTTTATATTTACTAGATAGGAATATATACCATTGTTTATAGCTTTACCACAATAAATTCGTGGCAATATTCCAATCTTAGAAAAATATTGGTAAGAAAACATATTTGCCAAATTTTAATGAAATTAAGCATCTCTTGACTTTAGACGGAACTCTAAAAAAGTCAACCGGTGTCGAACGCCATAGTGGGGCCACTTCATTAAACGACAATTATTATTTTTAGATGGTCCTCGACTTTGCCTCTTCGTAGTCAATGGATGTTTGCGTACATCTGCTTCATCTTTTTTTTTTTGGCAACCGAGATCGACAAAAGAATTTTGTAAGAAAGCTTTGAGGCGTTAAATTTTGGATCTTAGAAAAGTACTTCGCTATACAATAGAGGTCTCATCTATTGTTTACTCACAAACTTATACTTTGCCGTTAAAACGACGTGTTAAGATAATTTATTTCGAATTTAAAGTTTAAAATCGTATGAAGTAATCGCAAACGATTTATCGGCGAATTACATTTGAAATACGTTGAATGTATTTATTGCAAAAGCAAGGACCGTTGATTGTTTTTTTTTTTTGCAAAATTTCAAAGATTTCTGTAACAGGATACATCAATTATTTAACCACGGTTATTTTTAATAAAAACGGATCTGTCCGGTTCTTAAAAGTATTGCGTTTCGTTCGGTGCGGTTTCTACGATTTTTCATACGTTCAAATTGCGCTGAAATCTTATACTTTAATAGGGTTTATAATTTATTTGCGTAAAGACATTCAGATAAAGTATTAACTTACTTAAGCACTAATATACTGTAATTTGTTTTGTCCGCGAGATAAAATTGGATTTATGTAATGATAAATACACGCTTTCCTAGTTTTTATAGCTAATTTTATTTCAAACGTAATTCTATACGAATCACTTAATGTCTAAACTACAGACAGAACATATTTTAAAAATCGTATTATGATCTAATTAAAATTGGTCCTTATTGGTTATTGGTCTTTAAAATGCTTTTTATTGCGAACGGAACGCTTTTTCAGACATAAATTTATAAGAAATGTTATCTCCAAAACGGCGTTTATAGTAAAGGTTTTTGAGAACAACATTTTTGGTGCGTGGATAAATAATGTTAATGCGTTTACCACACAGGAATTGGCTATTTGAAAAATATAGATTTCTAGATGCCACAAAAATTCTGCGACTGCCCTTGTACTATCTTCTCAACATCTTCTTAAACTATCCATAAAGCATTCTTCTTCGTCGCTTCCTCATGTCTGATAGTCGTGGCCAAGCACGTCCATGTCTGCTACTATCTTTTACCTGTGTGTTACATTTTGTGAAATGTTTGAGGAATGGTGCGTGATGGTGTTCCACTCTTTTAAAATTACGTCAGTCTAGCAAGTAGGCGACTGTCCTTTGTTTCTTTTACTTTTTATTTTTATTATACTTGTTCCCCCTGCTTTGCTTGAGGCAGGGACGTTACAATGCGGGTGTAAGAGAACTAGAGTAAACATAACATAATAAACGAAATATCTAGAAATCAATTCGCGATTAATTTGTATACGGTGGAAGTATTATATATAACAGTGAAATCCCAAAAGCCGCAGAAGGATTACGCCTGCCATCAGCTTATTTCTAGAACGGTTTTCGGATTTCTGCATCATTAGTAGAATCAGTTAAAATTTGGTTAAGTGTATAAAGATCTGGTCGATGAAAGTGAACGCCGATGCAGTACAAGCATCGAAACCGATCCATCTCCCTACAATGCAATGGTACCCGCAGTCGCCGTCATCGGCGTTTTAGCTCAAAGATATCTATGAAGGGATATACTATAATCGCCACACATGGCAAACAAGCTGGCGATTGTAGAGTACTATGTTTACGCAGAGGAAACTACTGCTCATCCTCTGAAAACTTATGTGAATTATTTATATAATTAAGATTGTATCCCGGGAATTGAACCCGCGGCCTAGGACCGCAAGTCACAGTCCTGCCGCTGTACTACCGCAGCTCCCACACCAGCACGATGAATCTTTTGAATTTTCAGTGTTATACCCTATGATTCTATCGAAAATACACTAACTACAACGACAGGTACAGTATAATTCTTAGTATAGATCAACTTAGTACTTAAGTAATAAGATCTATAAAGGTCTGTGGTACTGAGCAAACACAGCTTTATTGTAGTTACATTTCTTAATCCTGATCGTAGATAGTTTCTTTCTTGACAAAAAAAAATATCATATAAATCAATTATTCTATCTAAGAACTTTAGATAAGACTAAGAAAAACAATGTAATGTAAAAATAAATTAATCACAAAGAAAAACAAACAAACAAACGGTACTAACAAAAATATTACAATTACCGTGAGCAACAAACAAACGTGAAATAATTATTCTTTACGGATCACGGATGCTGTATCCGGCCCTTGTTTGTCTCAGGTGTTATTATTATATATTTCCCCTACTTAACTTGTTTTGTTTTTTCTATATGAATAAATATGTCTGAACTTATGTATATGTAAAAAATGTAATTGGCTGGTTGATATATAGTCTTTAAGCGTTAGGAAAATAGTGATTCTCTGTTGACATTAAGCTGTGATAGCAATACTCGGAATACTCTTTACACAAACAAATCAGTACTGATAAGGTTACTATATACTATGTACTATAGTTATTAATGTGACACAAACGTGCGCACTAAACACCACGGGCCTATGGACCAGCACGCCACGACACGTCTGTGGTCCCGTGCTGAAAAGTTCTGTTTACACAACATAACACAACACACATGATCAAATATATACACTCATACACACGCATACACAGACACGGATACTGGTTCAGAACAATTATGAAATGTTTTCGTTTGTGGCTTTTTATTATTAGTATTTTTTTCGAAATTTATGTGTATCTTCATAAGTGAAATTATTATAATTATTGTGTTCAATATAAAATAAATGAAATAGGGCCAAAATAAAACCTTAATATCAAAACGCCATTTCTTCGTGGTCTCAACGTACTCAAGTGGTGACGTTACACAGTTGGATATCATAGAATTGGAAATGCTCTTATTAAATAGATACATCAAGCTAGTTCAGTAGCAGTGGTTGTTATGGAAGTATCCAAAACGAGCTGATTGATTTAGCTGTGAACGTTGTATATGTTGGAATAATTATAATTATTTTGAAGGTGAGAAATATAAAATCATATCGAGTGTTTATTACTATAGTCTTGCGCATTGAGCCTGCTTCTACCTTTTTCTTTTCCATCTCATACACTCTCAGCAGAATATTTGGAGTGGCAGTAGAAGCGGAAGATCCTAGTAAGCGAAATCAGACAGAGCCTTCTCTTGCCAACAGTCGGGTCGGCAATACGGGACAGGGCACCAGTGTGAGGGGCTGTGGCGTACTTATGTGACACCGTCATCTTCCAAGAAAAAGTAGCCAAGCGGGATCATCAGAAGAAAAATCCTCCTTGGACACAGCCGTCAGCTAATCGATGTTTTCCTACTATAAGGTAGTGGTGGGAACGAGTCGCGGGTTTTAAGTTTGGGGGCCAAAAACTCCCACTAGCTTCAGTGACTCTGTGTTAAACCTGGTACTTTTTTAAGGCTTCATAAAGTGTTTTATCTACCTTAGAGCCATATCATATTTAAACCAATTTAACCTGTAAATACATATTTTTTCTTAGCATTTTAAGTCCTAACTAAGAAAGGGACCGTTAATCTAGTCTACACGTGTTTCACCCCTCCACGGGGCACCCTCAGGAGATGTTGGACTGAACAGTGCCAAGCACCGATTGAGCCGTAGTTATGTTTCGCATTGTTTGCAGCACGCGCATTTATCAGCGGGCTGGCGGGCGATGCACTTCATTGTACGACTACTGCTACATAGCGGAAGTGGCTATATATTAGTCGTTTTCTTAGTTATGATGAACTTCCGCGAGGTAAGGCCTGATTCTATTAGATATTTGGTATACTAAAATAAATCGCTAATTTTTTTTTAAAAAAGGCTTGTCTTGTGTATTATAATTTTATCTATCTAAATAATGAAAAATTGTATATTACCGTACATCAATATTTTTCACGTTTCGTCATAACAAATTCTTCATTAACATTCTGTTATCGGCCATGTTGGATTTCCACGATGAATAATTTCTATAAAGTTTCTATTCTCGTAGTTATTAGTCAATCTTACGACCACACGCAGTACGTATAAATTAACGTTAAAGTGACAATAATTATGGACAACAACCCAGATAAAAGAAGTGACAATATCCAAGGCATTAACACAGCCGCGCGGCGTCTTATCGCAGCTTAAGTACACGCCCGAAGTTATACGTAGATAGTCTCATTTCAAGTGTTAATCGAACAATATCGGGAGGTTCTTTATTTTATGGTGTTTGTTAGGAAAAGGTCTTAATATATCACTGGTCGGAACAGGCTCTCTTAATCCTATGAGCAGTATTAACGGTCATTATGGCATTATAAATGACGTAAATCAACGAATAACAAACTGTTTGTCAAAGTCGTGAATTTATTTTAAAAATATTAGGAAACATTTGTCTGATTCACATAGACTGTATTAATATAGAAGAGAAATAGTAATTACTGGTAAACAGTCAGCTAATTAATAATGTTCATCTATTACAAACGATTAAACTACAACTTAATAAAATTATTATATCATCACTTGGATTCTTTATTTAAAAAATAATTTTATGATGGTCAGAAACCATGATCATGATCTTTTCTAGATTTCCTGACTTATCCTTCAATACTAAAAATTATCTGAGAAGCTTCCACCCTACACTTTGCTAGTTTTTGATGTTTATATAGCATATTGTTTTAGCATACAAATCTTAGGAGTCCTAGGGTCTAAATCTCTGTTTGAATTGATTTTATAATCCCTTATTTTACCTTCCCTTTTTATAATACAATTAACGAATGATCGCTCGCATATTACGTGACTCTACATTAAAATAATTATCATTATGAATATAGTTTATACGGGCATATAGTTATTTATGATTTAACATAACGAAACAAATATCAGAAGGGCATTAGGAAATTTTCGCAAATACAAACACATGGCTAAAATGACGGTATCAAAAATATGTAGTTTTTTTGAACCACACTTTTTTATTTATAATTTTGTATTGATTTGCCAATCGACGAAATACTTAAACAGAATTAGCCACTAACTAGATAATGCCCAATTATACAGTTTTTAAAATAAAAAGTAGTTTTGTCCGGTTCTATTAAAATTAACAAAATATTCTTTATTGAGTTAACAAGAGTTTTTTTCTTTACATCCGAACATGAGGTGAACATATAACTATTTCCGACCTGTATTATTGAAAATCTATAGAGATGGCGTAGCTTTATCGCCGTAGTTAGTTTTTTTTTAACAGAATCATAAAGCACAACTTCTTAGAATCCATGCATTTACCATATGGGTGCGGGAGTAGTGATAGCCCAGCGGTAGAAGACTGAAACTTGTGATCGTAGATCGTAGGTTCGTTTCCAGGGATACGATCTTATCTAATTCACACATTTGCCTTAATTATATAGAATAACGACCGCGCTGACGAACAGCTGTTTTTTCATGAAACATCGACAAGAGCAAATCGTTTTTACTTTTGTTCTGTCCATATAAAATCTGTTCTTAAACTCAAAGTTTTTAATATCTAGTCATTCATATAGTCAATATATATAGATATAAGGTGATTGAGTATGCCTGTAAGAGTTTTATCAAGGTGAATTTACAGATTATTTATCAAAAAGCTTTAAGGCTTTTATACCAGCCATACTGCTTATGATTTTGAGTATATTGGAAACAAAACTGTATTTAGTCACTTACCCTTTTCTTCATATAACGTGTGTAAATTATGTAAAGTTTTCATATTAAAACTTCCGGTAACACAACAATAAAAGTTGTGAGTGTAGGTTTTTTTTTAATTTCGCATTCGGAAACGGCCCCGCTGTTGTTTCAACGAACACTCGGGCAACTTTAAAAGTAACGCAGACGAAGTTTTAACGAATGTAATTTGTTTTATGTCCCAGCTTATGTTACGATTCGTTATAACCGCATCGGGTAAGTTATACTTGTTTGAGGAGTCGGGTAACATACAGGCGTCGCAACTTTAGCATTTAAATCTATTACAAAGTTTACTATGTTTTAATGCATTTGTAACTTTTTTTTTAATTACGCTGTCTGTCAGTCAATGGTAGTGACGAACAGCATATTCTCTTGATAGCCATTGATACATAAAAAGGGTCACAAAACTTGTTACTAAGCGAAAACTTAAATGTGAGTGAGAATATGCGCGTGTACCAGCTCGGGTAGGTATGCACTTTACTATATGGACCGGTGACATAGTCAAAGGCATTATTATAGCGATCTTTAAGTAAGGCTTTGCAGGGGGCATCTATAGGCTGACATAAATAAGTAATGAAAGTGAATGCATAATACGAGTATATACAAATACTATAATCTCAACGCTAAGTCGCGTGGTCTTGACGTCTTTGGTACATCGTTTTACAGTTTTCGAAAAAAACGATTAATACATTTGTTTCATAAAGTTAAACAGTGTTATAATTTTTAATTTTAAGTGTTTGCTGCTTCTTTGCTTACAATTAATGCATGATACAAAATTCAAAATTCAGAGTTCAGAAAAATATAAGCTATTTTATCCATTTTAAATATTTTAAACAATATCCAAACACCCCATATTTTATTAGGAAAAAACATTCATAACTGTACCTTTCTAAGTATAGAGTAATTAAATACCTTTACAAAGGATTAAAAATTTAGAGTTAAATCCAAAAAAGGCGACTAAGGATCTACAAGACAAAATATATTAGAAAGTATAATAGTGTACGAAAAAGGCTTTCCTAATCATTTTTTAGGGTATTAAATCGATGAATAAAGTGCTCACTCTAAAATGTATTGTACATTTATTGTTTCTATTGGACTGCGGATGAAACGAAATACGAAGCCTATCGAATGTCACTAATTGTTAATAATTTCTAGACATTATTAGCGAATGGTACACTTTAATCAAAATGTATCAAAGAACATTTTTGTATTTGATTTAGATCTTAAACGGATGTGGTTTTT
This sequence comes from Battus philenor, assembly GCF_028537555.1. Classification (NCBI taxonomy): domain Eukaryota; kingdom Metazoa; phylum Arthropoda; class Insecta; order Lepidoptera; family Papilionidae; genus Battus; species Battus philenor. The sequence continues at coordinate 9,308,847 of NW_027181683.1, read as the reverse complement.
ATCGAGATGGCACAGACTATACACAGTTAACCACTATGCAAATACTGAGAGAATTTGTTCGGTAAGCGTTGAAGCATCCAAAATATTGGTTTCATTTTACCATTTTCTGTATATCATAACAAGCATTATAATTGGATATATATTAAATTTTAATTCAAGTAGACATTTACGAGCACTTTTAAATCGTTATTTTTATCGAACAGTGGTAGGCCAGCGGTAGAGGACTGAGACTCATAGGACGCGGGTTCAATTCCCGCCACTGTTCACAAACAAGTTACCGAAGGATAGGCAGCAGCGACATCTGCGTACCATAATACCACCACCAAGTGAGGCAATTAAGTTATATCCCTCTATCGATATCTTTGGGGGACGCCTAAGTCTTGCAGCAGCTTTAAAAAGTTGACAACAGTGAGTTTTTACATTAAAGAAGTTTTTTTCATTAAGAGTAATTGTGCGGTGGCGGTTGTGTGATTTGCATTGTTTGCCTCATACGCATTTATCAGCGGGCTGGCGGGCGGTGCATTTTATTGCACGACTACCACTGCATGTGCGGAAGTGGCTAAATATTGGTCCTTTTCTTACTTTCAATGTAGTGTCTGTGAGTAAGCCATCACCGACTCGGGGTGCTACTTTTTAGTATTACTTTTACACTTTTTTATTAGCGAAATGTAGAAGAAAACGTACGTTATATTAAAATGTGTTATTAAAAAAAAACCTTTTCAGGATTTTCATTTTTTGAAAATTTCACTAATTAAGTTAGGTCGTAATTTGCCGATTCGTTAACATCAAACGCCGCAAGCAACGCGTATATATCAATTTAACTTAGCGGTAACCGAAGCTTAAAGACGGGGTTAACTTTAAACCGTTGTTTATCTCTCGGTTTATCTGCCGGTCGAGTCGGCAGCGCGGCCGATGGACTGTGTTTTCTTTAAATCTGGGGTAAGCTAGGATACAGTAAATTGGTTGGGGCTGTTACAACTCGGTACACGATTAGTGTAATTTCGAAATCACTACATTCATGTCACTTTTTATAACCAACTTATAAGACTATCACATAAAATAATAGCTCGGTATTGCAAATATATAAATATTTATTTCACAAACACAAAACACACATTTATATGAATTTATAATTCTCCAAAGTAACTAGAAAATCCCTTTATATCTGTCAGTTTGATACTTCTCTCTATTTCCTCTGTCCACCCTATACGGCTATTCAAAATCTTGTTTTTAACATATAGTCAACATACAAGTGTCAAGACATACTATATTCTATTACGGGTTGGTTCATTTTGGTTTAAATTAATAATAAAGTGTACTTCGTAGTTGGAAAATGGTAATAAATTGGTAAATGACTGAGAGTAGCGATCTTAGCTCACGAGTTCGATTCCCGGGATACAACCTCATATAATTCACACTTTATACATGAATTATATAGGATTGTCATTGCTTACGAATAAGTTTTCACAGGATGGGCAGCAGCGTCATCTGCGTACCATAATACGACATTGCGGTCGGCAACTCGCCTGCCAATAGTGGCGATTATAGTATATCCCCCATAAATACCCACGGGAGAAGCCTATACTTTGTAGTGGGTGTCGTGTTGTATTTACGAGTATTAATATTTTTGTCCTGTTATGTGTCAATTGTCAGCTGTGGAGGACCTCATAATAAACAAGTATATATATAAGTAAATAAATAGATTTATTAATAAATAAATAAATATTTAAATTTATTAATAAAATTAAAATGCAATATTTTCGTTCCGTGTTCTATTCGGCTAAGTGAATACAGACGCTCAGGTGGAGCAACGCTAGGTACCGCACGAAATTGGGTCACTTACAATTTTCATCTTATTAAACGCGAATTTTCACTGAAAGCAAACAAATTGCTCGTTGAAAAATTAGAACAAAAAGATCTCCGAGTCTTTGCTTAATTTGAATTATTGTTCTAACTCTCACCGACCTGTCGGTGCCCGTTTTAATTTTTAATTAGTTTCACGAAAACCCGACGGAGATCATACAAAATGCCCGCCTCGGGCGTTAATTGAATTCAAAATAAATTATATTTAACGTTTGACACCTTTACCGTTTACTAACTATAATTTCATTTTAAATAATCAAAGATTTAATGTGTAATCTGCTATGATAAATGTACTGCTTTGTCTATTATTTATAACAGAAAAATAATATTACACGTTGACATACGGTCCAAATTTTAAAATTACAATTACTTCAATCGATTTTGTGCTATACTGTTATAGTTTTTAGCGACCAATTTGAATAAATCTCGGCTAATGCTGTTTTATTTCTCCTAACTTCAACTTATTTACTTCGCTTCTACTTCTTATGTAGTCTATGTTTTCGATCACTAAGATTAACTGAGAGTCACAAGAGTTTATCATTATTTTAGTCGAAAAACATCCGCTTCTGGCCATAGGTATCCTCTATAGGCTACATATTGTCATCCGACAACCTTAAAAAGGGTATATATCAACGTTGTGAGTAGATATCCTACGTAACGCTTGCTGGTCCATTATTTTCACTACTGATCCTTAAAGGCCCAGCTCCCATGCGTTTTGCGCTGTGTGGCGTATCCACTGCCTTATTGATTGCATTCTTCTTCCCAGTCTCTCTCTACCATGACTCGATCGATATCAAGCGTATTAATAATAGTCGCATAATTATATTTGATATTATTATTACTATGATTGCATAATACATCCAAAGCATTGACCTGATTCTACAATGCCTGGCAGTATAAAAAAAACTGACACTGTGTATTCCGACATGATTTAAAAGTATTTAAAAGAAATATTCCTGTGCAATACCGGGAATGCAAACTCGAGATATGAAATGGCAAATTTATCATTAGAATAGTTATTTCGCTAATTAAAGTATTCAAATTGCAAATAAATAGGAATTAATTATAGTAGGATCAAAGGACCCTTCTCTATCTCTTAAAGTTTTTTTTTATTAACTTGTCAAGTAAAACTTAACATATTGTTTATCAATAATTTAACAATCATTTATATTTATTACCTATGTCTAATTGTGATATAACATAAACACAAAACCTACGTTTTAAATATAAAATTATCTGGATACTCGCCCGTGTAAATATTAACATAAAGATTTAACAAACAAACATATAGAATTACCAAAAAGAGAAAAAATATGTTAAAATTTAACTACGGGTGCTTTGGCTGACAAACAAACTGACACACGCATTCACTCTCTCACATACATAAAATGCTTAATTGTAAATTTTAAAATCTTTTAAAGGTAAATGTATTTTTTTTCTGTTAATTAATGCATGCTTAACCCTATTCAAAATCAATGATTTCATAAATAATAAATAACAAAAAAATAAATAAATAAATAAAAATTCAGATTACTACATATTAAAATTAATTATTGTTTACTGCATGTTCCTGCAGACTTTATACTACCAGTAGTTGTTGACCTGTCGCATTCCAATGGAAAAAAATAAATAATACATATAATTATAACAGAAGCAGGCATGTGTCATAGTGAACTTGTGTAAGAAATAAATGGCACCTAGATGTAACAAATTAATATTTCACTTATTGTACATATAAAAGGTCTCTGCCACTTCGGAAGAAGTTCAAAAGAAGTGATTAAAAAAACCCTTTATAGCTTTAACACATATCATATGACCTGTATATGTAACACGAAGAAATACGACAAAAAAAATTAGACAAAAATGCAATGCTTTGAAAAAATTAATAATTTTCCATTAAGGAATAAATGCGTTATAACCATCGATTCTGTTGGAGTTTATATGGTACTGACCGCGGCAGCCAGTTCGTGGCCCGTATACAATGCATTCGCAAAAGATAATGATCTTTTATTGAAACCCTTTTTAAGCTATTTTTGATTATGAATCTCCTTATGCCCACATCGTGTATTCATACATACAACTATTTTTTGTTCGTTTGAAAACTTGTTGCAGGAATTTAGAACGACTGGTCACAATATAACCTTATATTTTAAAAAGTATAAACCTTGGGATCATTTCATTGAAAGATATAAACAAAAACCAGTATTTTATGTCAAAAAATACAATACAAGACATATGAGCACTAATCTAAAGTTGTATTTAAAACATGACACGAGAGATCAAAACATCCCTATGTATATAGCTCTCAAAATGAATAGACAATAATACAATATAAAAGCTATTATATAAAAGCTACCGCAATAGACTTCGTATTATCAAATGTTATTGAACTGTCGTAATACAAAAGAATACCGTACAAATAAAAATAAATTCCGTATATATATACATAGATATAATGATCAGTTTAATTATCGATTTGACAATAATTATTTATAAAAATAGGTTTACTGTGTCATATAATCCAAACATACCTATTTTATTGATGTCAAATTTTTGTCAGCAAACAAATTTCTATAGGTAGTGTCGTTTTTTTTCCTGTAACTTTGCCAATTTTTTCTTTCTTTAAGAACCTTCCATAATCTGTACCAATAACTCAACAGAAAATAAATGAATTGATTGATCTGCACGTAAATTGGCGCTTTTATATAGAGCGATTAATTATATTACTACTGCCCTAAGAAAAACAGGAACAGAATGATATAGAAAGAGCTCATCATCGGTTTCGTCAAAGCTTTTCAAAACGGACACAACCTTAAGTTATAAAGCAACAGTTGAGATGAAAAACTGCTATTAATAAAACGTAAGACTGTACACGAATTATATAAACGTGTGTAGACAGATTCCTAATTGTTGATTAAAGCAAAATAACGAGGCACCTTAACTACGAATATCATATCATAATTCTTAATTAGAAATGCAAATGAAGCAAGGCAAACGAATAAGTTTTCATAAAAGAGCATTCATCACATCTGCGGCCGAGACGGTTGTAATTTGCTTCAGAATTCGTGTCTTACACCTGTCGTGATCTGGAAAACTATACGAGATTATTACGAACATATTAAAATGAGAGGATATTTTAAAACTCCAGTTATATCATTCATTTTTAATAACCACGTCATCATCAGTAAGAAAAGGACTAATATATAAAGTGCACCCCCTCCACGGGGCATCCTTAAGAGTAATGTGTAAAATTACTCCTGGAGGAGTAAAACACGTGTTAAGTGATTTAACGGTGGTAGTTGTGTAATTCGCATTGTTTGCCGCACGCGCATTTATCAACGGGCTGGCAGGTAATGCACTTTATTGCACGACTACTGCTATATAGCGGAAGTAGCTATATATTAGTCCTTTTCTTACTTAGGATGGACTTCCGCAAAGTAACGCCTGAATCTATTAGACGTCATCATCATCATCATGTCAGCTCGTTGATGCAAACTGCAAGGCATAGGCCTCTCTCAGAGATTGCCACGACGACTGGCCTTGCGTTGCTCACATCCAGTAACTTCAGGCGACCTTAAGTATGTCGTCATTCCACCTAGTATTGGGTCTACCCACGCCGCATGTACCAGATCATTTTCACTACTCAAGGACCTTTCGGCCTCAAAGACCATCGTTTGAATGAGGTATATGCTCCGTCCACTGATACTTCAAACGAGCAAGTCTTCGCTACCTTGGTGAACCTGGACCTCCTACGGATACACTTCTGATTCGATCTCGCATACATTTTTATATTAATACTTACTAAAAATATTAAGTTTTATGTTCCTAATTCTGCCATATTTCACGGAGGATCTCAAAAAATCTGGTCTTATAACTATCGGGAATATCCTTCACATTGATTCACTCCGGGCTGACACAGTTACAAAAGCCCTCAATACCAACTTGTGCCATAAAACTTGTAGAAACCATAAAAGCCTGGAGACAAATTATATCGGAGGCTGACATATTTCTACTAATACTTTTACACGATACTACTAATTATAGAAGCTTTAAATCTTTACATCTTATTGTAGTAATCTGTCTCTATATGTAGCCATACAGATTTATACAATCTTAAATACCCAGCATTGGATGTGCTATGGCTGTTTTTATCGTATTTTAGGTAACATCCAAACATAAAAATTAAACGATCATCGTATAAATACTTTGTTTTACTTTGATTTTAAAATAAAATATATTAATGTAAAACGCATATTAGACGTACTTGATCAATGTTTCCTATTTATTTTGGTTAAAAGCGGAAATGTTCAAGTTTATTCCTACTTAGACCACACAAACATCTAGACGAAGCACACAAGTGCCCACGTAACTTGATCCCTAATAACATCACTTACAATGACTAACGTCCGCACCTAAAAATTCCTCGCGTGCCCAGACAAGTAAATGGTTTTCGTTGAACATTCAATTTTAGATTATGCCATATTAACACTGAAATACTACCGGCGAAACTTTCCAATGCATTTGCCTTACCATCAGGTAACGAGAATTTAATTAAGTTCTTTAATTGAAGAAAACATACAATACTACTATGATTTTGTTGAATGAACTAATATTAATTGTAAATGAAAATATTAAAATTAATCATTTATTACCGTCGTAGACTATTGTTGTACAGTTCTTCTTCTTTTCAGCCAACAGACGCCGACCTGCAATATACAGGCTTCTCTCAAAGATCACCACGATGTTCAGCCTTGCGCTGCCCACGTTTAGTGACCTCCGACGGCCTTAATTATGTCGTCGATCTACCTAGTGAGGGGCCAATCCACGCCGCGTCTACCGGCTGGTGGTGACCACTCGAGAACCATTCGGTCTCAACGACCATTAGTTACATGAGCGATGTGCCCAGCCTAGTGCCACTCAGACGAGCAATTCTTAGATCTACGACAATGGTATTAGTTTTTCCCTCTTCATTGCTCTCTTGACCATTAACCTTCTTATGGGATCCATCGTAAGCGACCATGTCTCCGAACCGTAAATTTTCACCGTCAACACATACTGAACAAAGATTTTCGTCTTTAAATAGTGCGGTATTTTGAAGGAAATGTTTCGGAACATCCCGAATTGGAGTTGGACTTTTCAAGTTGAACGGTTTGTCTTAGGTATATTATAAGCTTTGTACATATTGTACATACAAGAAGTATGGTTTAAAAATGTTTGATTTTGATCGTGATTTTGAACTAACACTACAAAAAATTATTGTTTTCAACCACATTCGTCTAACTCGTAAAAAATTGCAACAGCGATTTGCCATTTTATTTATAATAAAGCAAAATGTTTCATACATTCACGTCTTTATTTTATAATACGACTTCGTTTCCTACAAAGATATCAATCGAAGTACAATAAAATAACAAACAAAATATTTTATACAAATAATTCCTCCAGGTAATTGGTATTCAAGAGGACCGTATGGTCGCCGGGTGGTCTATCGTTTGCATACAGTGACATCTTCCGGTCGACAGAAGTAACGGTAGGATACACGAGCCAGTTAACACCCGCACATGTACACGCCTATTATCTGTTAGAGGGTAAACAGAATGTATAATTACGTTTAACATATTCTTTAACAAATTTTTAAGTAGTACTTTATCACAGAGGAATTTATTTATTTGTCTTTTATTAACATATTCGAACAATGTAGGCGTTACTCTTGCGGAAGATATTTTTGAAAAAAAAAAAATACAGTGCGATTATTTGTAACTGATTTGTCAGTAAAAAGCTTTAAAAGCCTTAACACCTATTTGCGAACATCCTGTATAAAGTAATCACGCTAAAACATGATACAAACATACATTTAATTTATTTGGATATTCGAATGCGACAGACCAATTACTTCTGCTAGTACAAAGTCTACGGACAGATGGACCCTTTTATATATATATACCCCTTATTTATATATATACCCCGGAGATATATACCCCTTTAGAGCTTTGTCACGAAACGTGCTGTGTAAGGGATTTCGGCCCATGAATTGACTCATCACGATATTTGGAATCATAAACTTTAAATTTGGCAGAAATATTTTTTTTTTTTGTCAAGAGAGCCCAGCTCAGAATGATTTTTACTAAATTCCAAAAGGCGTTGCAGGAGCGTTCATTAATAAAATAATTTTTTTTTCAGTATTTCTATTAGGCGATAAAACTTGTACAAAATATTGTTTGTTTAAAATTACCAAAAACGGAGTTTATAAAAATAACACCCACAAAAGGATGTTACCGAGCCACAAACAATGACAGCTGGTATATACATAAAATATTGTTTTTTAAATACGTCCCTATTTGTAAAACAAATATTTTTGATGAAAAAAGCTGATGAAATGAACGATTTTTAGTAGGCTATAATGTAATTATTTTTACATTCCCGACGTCCATATGAATAAAAAATAAATAAGTGAGAAATAAACAACGAAAAATTAAATTAACAGAGTAAACCTTGAACAACTATTAATTTACACAACTGTATTAGTACACTTAAACACAACACACAAACATATACACATTAACGAATACATAAATATTAGTTGATCATAGAATTTTTAACTCAAATCTAATGTTTTTGTTAAACATTAGAAAAAAATCATTTATTCAACAGTGGACCTTTTAACAGAACTCTTATGGGCCGACAACTTAGTATTTAATTATATTTTAATCTATTTTATTTTTGACTCTACTCTGCTTCGGAATATGTGATAGTTGTGAAGAAGAAGCAGAAAGAATATCCACTGCAACACATTTAACAAAGTTTAATACAGATTTACTCATATTCATTTCATCAGATATAGCCTGAATGATTATAATCAATATCATTCATCATCAGACATCATTGCCAAGGATTCTCGCCATTTCAATATTCGTTTATTGAATAATAAGCTATTTTCGACAATATACCATTAATATTTGTTTTGAATTTTGTAAATGGTAAGCTCATAATGCGGAATTTTATTAAAAAATCTGATTCCGTTTATTACAAATGAAACTTTGGTGTAGCCAGTTTTTCACGGTGCCTTATAAATACACTACTAAATATATATTTATATATGGAATACACTATGCTGTTTATGTGGTACATTTTAATGTATCGTTCAATTATATCGATATTAAATAAAAAGAACGCAGAGGACAATAACACAGTCCATTATTATTCTAGCTGCATACGACTTACTGGAATGACATATAGTTAAAATAAATAAATGAATTAGTTAAACAACAGATTGCAAGACAAAGTTATAAATAAATTAGTGAAAGAATAAACAAATAAAGAATAATTTTATGTATCATGTGCGAATATATCGCGAAGTTATGACAAGAGAAACTTACTTTATTAACATTAAAATAATTACAAATTAACGAATAAACGTAATAGGTTCAAACGTAACGCTTTAATTGATTCAATAACTCAAAAACAACAACAGCAACTCCTACCTAAAGATTGAGTCCTGCTAATAAATTTTCGTATAATCTAAAATAATTATTTATTAGAATGGAAAATTTTACGTTATAAAAACTTGAGTAGGAGAAATACCTCGCTTAATTGGCGCACAAAGCTGCTATTTGATCTAATTAGAGATTAAACAAATTTAAATTTATTATAATCCCTGTTACAAAGGATTATTATTTTCATAGAAAAATGCTTGTTAGGTAAGCATTTTACATATCTTAAATTTATTTATTTACACGTATGTTAACAGTGATGCTTTACGACAGTGATTACATAGTTTCTTACTTTAAGGTTTTTTAATTTAAGGCTCAATGGCATGCTCATATTCTGCCATTTAATTCTTCCGGATTTCTCTGCAAGAACAAATTAATAATGGGGAGATCCGATAAACGAAAGTAACTGTCATATTCCAGCGGACTGGCAAGTGCAAGTTGAAGGGGCGGTAGGCAAGCCACATAACTCACAGAATACATCGGCAAGCACAGCGAAGGACATCCAATCAGAAGATATACAATAACCTACCGCTAAAGTCGATGATAATTTGTTTCAATAAATATAAATGTTTCATGTTTAAATATAGCATAAATAGATTAAATACTTCTTGGAAATGTAATGTTAATACTAGATAATTTTATAAACATAAATTCCTAAAACGTCAAAACAGTCAGAAGTATTGTAATAAAATGACTCGTACGATTTGTACCGAGGAACATAAATTAATTTTCCTTTGAGCCAGACACTCGCCAAATTTAATTTATTGTATCCTTAAAATCTCGTAATTACGATGGTCTCTTGCTGCGTAACATTCGTTAAAACGTGATGGCCGACGCAACGGAGCTCTCGAGAATATTTCGCTTGCTCAAACAAGGGCCCGAACAAGTCCTTTTGACAATATTTCCAAAACCAGCCCACCCTAATTACCAAAACGTCAAATAGGTGAAGCGGGTGTAATAGGTACATAGTAACCCCTACCAATGGTTTGTGTTTAATTTTCTCACTAAAAACGAAAATCGAGTAATATCTACTTTGAGATTTTAAAATTAGGTTATGCACTTCCGCTGTATATTTACAACTTACCACAGATAATTAATATTTTTCAAATACGATTTTTTACCATATTAGTCAGATATACCGTAATTTTTTTTTTAAATGCTAAAGCTGTTGAGAAAATTTTTGTGTAACAGTATAATTAATATCGCCTGATATATTTAAGCCCCGTGAATAAACACAACCTTACCGCGGTAGCACTTCGAAAGCCGCTGTTTCCTGAAGAAACTGGAACAATTACCAATGTTAATTTAATTTGTCTGAGCTAACTTCTGTATATGAATAATAAAATGTATTCATAGCTCGTATATTCTCTCTCCTAATTGAAATAAATCACCGTTGTGTGAAATGAACCGCATTACTATTCTATAATGAATGCTTGTGTTAACAAAATCACATGGCTTTATATTCCCCCGTTTATCAAAACACGGCATTCTATTGCAGCGTTACTTAAAATGCATGCTTGGTATGGCGACGTTCAAGAAGGAGATTCGCGTCGTCAGTCAAGAGGAGAGTCACATCATCAATCGTCGTCAGTCGCTTGGCATACAAAAGTGTTGTTCAAAAAGAGCAGACTTCTTATACGATAGGTTTTCATCTTTTAACGTAGCAAGTATACCACAATAAATAAACTCATTGAGATTATCTAAGATTAGGTTACTCGTAACGAATAAAATTTTGATCTCGAAAATATAATAAAAAACTTTTTTTCATTCGAGTTTCCCGAATGTGACAATAGTAGTAGCCCTGGCTATAATCACGGGGAACGATTCCCCCACCATATTCGACGATCACTCAGGAAGAAAGCCGAGATATGGTCGCCATGGTGACTCGCTCCCTAGAACCGCTGCGAGCGAAGCAACTCTTAGAATAAGGCCTTGTACATTCAGCATTATTTATAATTCTCATTTCAGCAGTATACAAAGTAAGTATTTATTTAGGTTTTAAACAGTTCGCAGTTGTATAGGAAATTATACAGCGGGATTGAGTAACAGCGGATTCGTATTTTATGTTGATTCGTAAGAAGGCTTTATGCATACAACGCATTGTGAAATGCGCTTATATAATTATATAAACACATTGAAACATTTTTAACTTTTTAATTTACAAAAGCATTAATCAATAGTTGATACTGCAACTCCATATGTAATTTTATCACTTTTTCAATGCACAAATGTATGGATATTCAATTTGTTTTTTATATTTAACGTGTATCCCTAGTAAGAGATCCTTAAGTGAATAAAAAATATTAAAGACAGCACTTTTATGTATTGTGAATCAAACCCGCCGCTTCTGATCATTAGTAATCACCATTTACTACTGGGCTACCACGGTTTTATAAGTTATTAAGTAAATTAGTGCAAGTTTTAAAATTCTAAAAGTGCGTCTCCACTAGAGATGTCGGAGAATGTGAAACGAGGTATAAATGTCTTTTCTTTTATATTTTCTGGTTCCCGTGTTATAGCTAATTAGGAACTTAGTTGTATTATATATTCATTTATTTTTGCTCCTACATCACCATTATTGAATTGCATTTCATTTTAAAATTATATCACAAAAACCAAGTAATTATTATAAATATATTATTGCATGATAAATAAAACTATATTTTATATATGTAGCATAAACATAAATATAACATATATTTTATAGTTAGAATTATTAACTTTTTATATCATATTATTAATATTTATTTAAATATTAAGATAATTACTACGTACTTACCAATCAGTGACGGATTTAAGCATAGGCCCAGGGACCAATATTTTGGTGTGGAAAACTTTGAAGGCCGGTTAAGATTTCGACTAGGGACTAACACTTAGGTTAGAATTAACTTGGAAAAAAAACATAGATTACTGCTTTACGTTCTTGGGCTAAGTGGTTCTAAATAGACTAAATAATATTCATTTCAGTATGGATGTCAATGGGGGCAGCGAAATATATTGCGTCCATGGGCGACAAATAAGTAATTTCGGCTGTGCTTAAAAATGTCCCATAAATTTATCTTTGTTAATAATTGATTTGTGTATATTTGACTATTTCATCTATATTTATAGATAGAAGTATTTTTATTATCTTATTGTCATATAATATCAGTCGTAGAAGTCCACAACTGGACAGACTTGTACGTATAGATTTCCAAAAATATCAGCTGGAAGCGGCTCATGCCAGTGACTATCGATGACCTTAACAAGGATAGGACGCTTGTCCCCCTTGTGGGTAAGCCTTTGACCGATTAGTGGTCACTATTCCAGAACCTTAAAGCTGCAGTGGCGATATGTTTTTCGCGCTACATGTCATTAAAACTTCAACTAGCTATTCTATTGGGCAATGTCGGTGACTTTTGTGCATCTACATTTCTCCTTACTCCTGATTGGATATCGTAGATAAATTCCTAGCATAGCCATCTTCATAATGGTTGAAAGGAGTTTTATTCGGTGTAGATTCTTTATTAGCAGCTTGTAAAGTCGTTTACTCTATGAAATAAAGGACGATGGCGTGCAATTCGGGCAAGAATTTGTCTTATTCGGTACGATGTTGGCTCTACCGCTTGCGACTAGGTTAAGTGTTTCTTGCCACGCATCACGTGTCGGACATTTCATGTTGCTGGTGTTGGAAATTGCAGACCCGCGTAACAATAACGTTAAGCTTTATGGTAGCCTATAAAAAGTACTTAACATAAAAAAAACTGTAATAATCACTTCAATTTATGTAATAGATTTACCCCACAAAAGGGGTAACTTTGATGTTTTTTTTAAACGGGCTATAAATTACTTGGTTTATAATGAAAATTAAGCACAGGTCACTAATTATTTATGTACTGTTTATTATCGTGAATAGATGTAGAAATAATAGTCGACAAAAATAGGTTGACTAACGGATATAGATGACTTTGTTGGGGTAGTCAGAAAACACTGTATGAAGGCCGATTTCAATTTTATTTGGAATCCATGGCAGTTGCTTATTGTCAGAAGTGTGTCCTATTGATCTTAGTATTCACTAAGATTATAAAATTATCATCTTATTTAGTAATATATTATTAAACAGAATCATTGGTCATAGGTGTAAAACCATTAAAAGGTTCACCGCGGATTTGTGAATAGGGCCTTATATATATATTAATCGATAGTAATAGCCCTTTAAAGTAATTACATTTATATCCAATCAAACTATATAGATAAGCCAACAATTGTTTTCACTTACACAAGTCTAATATAAGCCGGTGATATGTAATAATCTCCTACAAGGTAATTCCGCGTACAAAAATGGATCGGAGGTTACAATAGATTATAAGTAACTATAACATTTTTTACATTCTTAACACATCATAACGATAAAATTAATTTAAAAGCTATTAAAAATCTAAGGGATTCAGGCGTTTGAAGGCCATCCTAAGTAAAAAAAGGACCAATATATAGCTATTTCCGCCAATGCAGTAGACATGCAATAAAGTGCACCGCCTGCCAGCCCGCTGATAAACGCACATGCGGCAAACACTGCGAATTACACAACTACCACTGTTAAATCACTCAACACGTGTTTCACCCCTCTACGGGATATCGTCAGGAGTAATGTTACACCGATTAGTGCCAAACACAGAGTCTGTGTTATCAGAGTGTCTATCAGCGGGCGGTGCACTTTATTGCATGACTACTACTGCATTGGTGGAAGTAGCTGTATATTGGTCCTTTTCTTACTTAGCAATTAAAAAGTCGAGGTTCATCATTGTTTCCTTGCGTCGGAATGTTAAACGCAAATGACAGCCCAAGCCAGGATCACCTCTTGCAGGCTCTTGCGTAAGTTCACACGGATTTAAGAGCTTGCTAGCCTCCTAATTCGACATAAAAGTATTATATAGCCAAAGCCAATGCTTCAAGTTAAGGCAACAAGCCTTCTGCGCCCTTCCACCACAAAACCGCAAAAACTGTGAACGCCAACTGATCAACAGTATTCATTCATCAAAATCAAATTGTAAATTAAAAAGAAATTACCCTGTGTAACTTTAATTTAAAAAGGCTATCACTGTTCTAGATAATATTGGGAATTCGTCAATATTCCATATACAAAATAAAGTTAAAAAATATACCACACACGTCGCCTATACATTAAATCGTCTTTAGGACGCTTCGTATTAATGAATGTAGACAACAAATATCAGAGGAAAATTCCAGTCTCTTTCCTTTGCAGGTGACGCCCAATTGATAAAGATATCGCTGAAGACATTAAACACGATTTCGGTGTAAATAGTTTTTTTTTTTTTGAGGCACAACGATGCTGAGGTGAACATAAGCGAAATAAATTAAAGAGAATTTTAAAACCAGTGCGTACATTAATAATAAACAAATTGATTCAAAGGTTATAGATCTAAAAGCAGTGGTGAAGGCTTAAGTCAAATGCAATCAGTAAACATATGGTACATTCTGACCATAACAATTTAATAAGATAAACAGTTTTAAAAATTCGGATTACGTATTAAAATTGTTTATTGTTTACAATCTATCTTTACAGAATTTTAACTAACAAAAGTTACTGACTTGTCGCATTCCAATAGAAAAAATAAACTTCATGATACCTTAGACAGCTATTTAGGAGTGAAAATAGAACATGCAATTTAATGAACCGCCACAAAAAATAAAAATAGTATAATATGTTAAAAATATACTTTTTATAAAACGTAATAATCTCCAATAAACTACATAAATAATTGATTATAAATAATAACAAAAATCCCCTTACTTAATAATCAGTCCATTACATGTTTTCTTTTAAGAGAAACCTAGGTACAGTCTGTTTTTGCAAATTGTATTCTTTTTTTAAACCGATTTCAATACATTGACACAATGCGAGGGTCGGCTCAGGAAATACAAGGTGTATATACATTGTGTGGTACATTATAATTGACATAAATAATAATTTGACCTATATCATTTATGTACACATTATTATACACGGCAAAACTCATGATTGCTTTGTATACATAAAAGTTATGTAAGGGGCTTATTTGTAACAAGTATAAAAATTTTAAAGGGGTGAATCTATGGCTCACTTGTTAGCAAAAATTTTAACGCTTTTACACAAACTTTCAATCACCTTGTATAATAAACTGGTCACTTTAAATTTGTAACATTATTTTTTTTCGGAATGCAACTGGCTGAATACTACTGTCAGTAAAAAGTCTGCATATTCAGATAGTAAATAATAATAATTTTAATATATAGTGATTCGAATTTTGAAAACGCTTTTTCTTATTATATTATTATTACGTCATTTAGCAAATCTGAAAACTTTGACTTTTGGGTAGAGTAAATTATACAATAATAAATATCAAATGAGCTTTATATCCATTTAAGGTTTTTAGAAGTAATAGTTTAATAATATACCAACCTGTACATTTTTGTTTAAAAGGCTTAAGTAAAAAAATGGCGCACTTATCACCAAAAATGTACCGATATCCGATAAAAAAAAAGAAAATTCAAAAGAAGAATCAGTACATTATTCGAGCGACGTCGTGTCTCTGGATATCCGACGTAACGAATATCCGATAAGATCGGAAGCGATTCGACGGCGTGCCGGCGACGGGGTTAATTACGATATATCCCGTTATCATTATCATCGTTTCAGCGAAACGAATATCCGTTCGCCGTATAGATAACGACGCTTATGAAAATCCGAAACACACGTCACTATACTATAGTATATAGGCTTAATTTTAGGAAAAGAAATTCGTCACCGTTACCAGCCTTCGCACGGCTACCGTAACCGCTATACCGCGCCTTAAAAAAACGCAACGCGGTGGAGACCGAGACAAATATACGTTGGTTTTAATTCTAGACGGGTATCATAAAAAAGAAGTCTTTGGATGTGCTTATTCCGACCATAATTTTAATATTCAACCCTTTATTATATTATATATTATTACATAAATGAGAGCAGGAGCATTATCTATCAGTTGACCCTTGAAAATAAGAGATGAAGTGCACACGGGGCACATAAAAAATGACTGAAAATTAAAATAAAATAAAAATATTTTTACAGCTTTTCAAAATTTACAATGTAATCTTTCAAAAATTATTATACAATTTTTGTTAATTGAATAATAATAAATGCTTGTGCCACTAATTATATACGATTCATGATTAGTGAATTACAATCTTATTTATGCTAAAATAGTGCTTTTAGCGTACCGATAAATATGTTAAGAATTGTTCTTTATTAGTTAAATTTTTCGCTTTTTATCGCTTTTAGCTCACAAAAAAAATTAAAAATCCATAGAAATAATTAAGTATTTTTTATTTATAAACCTGAAGCAAATTTGATTGAAACAGATTAAAACATTAAACGGGATTATTTAAGAAAACACTACTGGAACAGGTTATACGGTGGCGTATTAGGAATAAAAACCTCGGCCAAGGGTTTAGGATGATTGAAAGAGGTTTAAACAAACTGACGTCCCTTCGCATTTGCATATTAATACGGATTTCCTATCGGGGCCCACTACCTACCCTTCATTACAGTGAACTTTGCAAGTCTGGAATACGGGATTTAACCTAAGTGTATTAAATTTATCGTCTATTTTAGCCAGACTCTGCTGATTATATATTTGGCAATGTGATTAAATGGTTACATGTCTGCTATTACGTCTAAGTGATTTCCATCTGTATACTGACTCATCGCGATATCTCTGGAGCCATAAAGCATGGGAACTTGAAATTCGACAGGAACATTTCTTTCGTCAAATTTTTTCAGTTAGGTTTTTTTCAGATTTTAAGAGAGCGTAAATACGAGTATTTAAATGTATTTCACACTATGACTTTAACAGGCATTGAACTTTACTACAATATTTTTTTCTAAGTATTTATACACAGGATGACTGTTTATTCCTTAGTTACTTTAGTATATTTTTAAGCGAAAAGGTAAAATATGAACAATTGACCCTATCGAAAGTAGATAAATTTAATTTTGTTAACTATGTTGCAATCTCAAACTCAAAATGAGTACAGATTTAAACTTTTTAAAGGTTTTATACCCGTATCTAATCATAACCTAATATACCTGGAGAATTACTTTATAGATTTCATGTTTACTAAATAGTGCACAGAAACTTGAAAATGTTCAGCAAAAATAAAGACTTAAAACTGCGCAAACTATCACAGTTCGCAGCGAACTTCACACGTTAAATGATTTACTTTTAACTTCGCGCATTTGATAGTTTACGGGCTTTAAATAGATATTAACGTTAAACAGCTGCATTGTTCTATCAAATGATCACAAAATTAATTAATTTGTTTCACATTTAATCAATAAAATGGTGATCACTTTAAAGTTTCTTTAAATCTTTTATTTATTTATCCTAACTGGAATGCTACAGGCCAGCTTCTAGCAGTATCAAGTCTGTCGGAACAGCAAGTAGGCATGTAAATACATATATAGTATGTTATAAATAGTTTCGTACCTTCCAATTATGTGTTGAAATTGGCAATTAACATGACTGTAATTATGCATACAGCAATGACAGACTAAAATGGACTATAACAACTCCTTAACTGTCTTATACTGAAGAGTGTATGGTACGTTTCTTCGAGACATCAATATTGAAGTACATTAAAATGTAACTGCATACTTGTTTATACAAATTTGTTTTTATTTTTTTTCATTTTGTAAGAATCGCCTAATTTTCAATTTCTATACATTTATTTCAACATGTAGTAAATGAGTGATATCTTTTTTTTTATTTGTTTCGTAATATATCATCTCTGATTCTTGTTAATTAATTCAACCAAGCGGTTCCGTTACATTAGACTACCCGACGTCAGTCGACACCGCGTGGTAAACAACTACTAACGCCATCTATTGGTGCCATCCGAAGTAACAGCGTTTCGACATATATTTGTATCTATCAAATTCTTACAAATATATAAACGATTCGTTCTAACTAGAGGGTAATAATTTTCACAATGTTTACCAACAGTAAGCACTATAATGGATCGATAAGAGGCTGTTCTGCGCTGAAGATGTTAAAGATAAAGAGTTGCGAAACAGGGGAGCTTGGGGGGAAGCCCCAGCACAGCCAACTACATACTACTATTTACTATGGAGTGACTAGGATCAAAAGCTCCTACAAGGAGACCCAGGATGTCACTTATCGATATTATCGGTTTAGCATTGTGAGTGTACTCGAGAAGGCCGAGCCCTGATTTGGGCGGTTGCTATTGCCGGTATTAATAAAAGCACTAACGATAGCGATAGTAAAACTTTACAAGACGTTTACGAAATTCAATACAATATATACGAATGAGATTGAAGGACTGTGTTTTTTTTTTTATTTGTTTCATCGTTGTGCGATTAAAGATCGATGTCCGTCGTAATCGGGCCGAGTTGGACTGTCGATGTAATCTTTTAACCTGATTTTGACGTGGAGAAATATGATTTAGGACAGAAAAAAATTAAAAAATCACGTTTAAAGAATAACTTTCGTTCTTTGCCGAATTCTTTTTGATAGAAACAACATCCCGAACCCGATAGTAGTATACAGAAAAAATAAAAAACAAATAAAAGTATATATAAATACGCATTTACATGTACTTTATATAAACGTGTTGTCTTTTCTAAGGTGCTTAGCAAAGGCATTGTCTCGAACATCTATGTATACAATAGTGTCCGTCGTGGGGTGCTTCTTTTCGGCACAATCCTTAGGTCACAATCAATAAACAAACATCTGATATTTGATCAAATACAATTCTTCTACAATCGTCGTTTACGCTATATGCAAACATCAAGTACTTCAAGATTGAGTATATTTTTCCTTAGATGACATAAATGTAATTTATCACTCGCGGATCGATCTAACAACCCGTCGCACTGATAGACCGGAACGGCTATCAACTAATCACTGACAAAAACGTGCGGAACTTCCCCCAATCTAATTATTCCTGTTTTGCTCTCTGTCTCTGGACGAGACGTCTGGATGGAAGATTAATATATTATACAGTTTGATTGGTTATAGGTGTTGTAACTTGAAGTATGTTAAATTTATTTATTTATTCTATTGGAATGCAACACGTCAGTATCTTCTAGCAGTACAATGTCTACAAGGACAGATATAAAACAATATTATGTTTTTTATTGTAGTAAACCTAATTTTAAAAACGCTTTCACTCACTAACTACATTACAACTAACTAACTATCATAATGTTATTTTGGATATGGTGTGCCATACATTACTTGACAGCATGTAAGCCATACATTGAACAGTAGTTTTTTTTATTAATTCTAATTTGCATCGCTAGTGTTTTTTTTACAATATTTATTTTTCGCTTAAACTAAATGCAGACCTCAAAGTTCGGGAGGTGCAGACACTGGAACTCACAAAACTTACCGGCGTCTCTCATCTTTTACCTTGTGATACATTTCTAGAATGCCCTACACCACCACACAAATTATTGTACCCCGCTACCAGAGTATCTATTTCTGTCCTTTCCCCCTCTAGAGATCGTTATTACACTCCAACCTATCCCCATGCTTTGAATATATACACTGATGGGAGCAAGGTGGAGGACTCCTCCGAGGGAGCGGCATTCGTTGCTTTCCTAGAAGGCTGCCAGACCGCTTCCAAAAAATATAGACTTCACTCGTTTTGCTCGGTCTTTCAAGCCGAGCTTCTCGCCATTTTGAAAGCCTGCTCGTGGGCCAGTTCAACATACCCGAACACATACACAATTATTCACACGGACTCACAATTGGCCATCGCCGCACTGCAGAATAGAAGCAACACCTACCCCATCGTCACACAAATTCACACTCTAATACAGGCAAGCGCGTCACCTACATTACACTTTACCTGGGTCAAAAGCCACACAGGCGTCGTCGGTAACGAGGCAGCCGACTTGGCAGCATTGAACAGCGGTAGCCGAGCAATAGGGTCTGAGAGTTAAGATCGTAGATCGCGGGTTTCTTTTCCGGGACACAACCTTATGTAATTCACACTTGGTGTATTAATTAAACAGAATTGCCATTGCTCACCAACAAGCAGCGTCAACAGCGTTCCATACGTACCGTAATACTACACTGCGATTCCCAACTCGCCTACCAAGCGTGGCGATTAAGGTATAACTCCCAATGTTTGGGTGACGCCAATGTCTTGCAGTGGGCGGCTTATACCGGAATCAAGTAATAAATTCACCTCTTAGAAAAACTTTGTACCTATTACCATTTACCTTGTATATATTGGCAACACCGGAATTAGTGCAAATATAGCCATGAAATAAATTAGTGTACAAGTTCAAAATATCTAGTAAATTTTAAATTACTGACAATATTGGTCTAAATTTTGTCGTCAAGTTTATCTTGTGATAAATCTATAAACTTTGTAAATATATATGAGATTATTACAGTCTTTACATTGTTAGAAAAGTAGCTAATGAAGTCACTATTAGGATCCTGTTTTAATAAGTGCTGAAACAATAAAATTACTGTTAAAAGTTAAGTATTTAATGGAATCAGTCGTTATTTTGCGGAAGTCCATCCTTAGCAAGAAAAGGACCAATATTTAGCCACTTCCGCACATGCAGAGGTAGTCGTGCAACAAAGTGCACCGCCCGCCAGCCCGCTGATAAATGCGCGTGCGGCAAACAATGCGAATTGTACAACTACCACCGTTAAATCACTCAACACGTGTTTCACCCCTCCACGGGGCATCTTCAGGAGTTATGTTACACTGATTAGTGCCAAACACAGAGTCAAACGAAACAAAAGTTAAGTATTACAAACTTCTGATACATTGATATGTAAAGGTTAAGTCATTGTAAATCAATTGTTATTCTTGGGTACACCCATCTTTATTAATTTATAATTTAATGCATGAGCAGATAAATGCTCGGTTGGTACTTTTTCGATACAATAATGCTTAACAAAGTTTACCTGCAAACACTTTCGAAACCAACCAACGAAGACGCTTACAAGTGTACGCCTGGAATATAAATTAACAATATACATCGTTCAAATATTTCTCCCAATTAATCTTTAATTATACTCCCAACTTTAAACAGACTTTACATAATAGATCAATCTAAATTCGATTTAATTAAAACCACGAAACTCAACTACGTTAATTGAATTGCTATGTCAGCCAAATCCTATTTCGGGATTAATTACAATAAAATCGGAAAATTCCTAACAATATTTAAACGTTTCGATTAATTTAACTTCGTTCCAACTTATATTTATAGCTTACTGGCCAGACTAACTTCGTAATATTAGAAATTATTAGCCACTAGCAGTACAATAGAAAAATCAATAAAGCGAATTTTAGATAACATTAAATGATAATTACATTCAAAATTTTGTGGTATTTTTATTGCATATTGCAATACAACTATTGCAATCGATAGCTATTGGGGCCGAAACGTTTTCTCCACTATGTTGACCGCCGGCATAGCTAAGTTCGGAGGAAGTCCCTGGATACAAGCAGTGCAAAACTCAAAGAACTCCTATACTCCATTAGTGTTAAGAAAGTATAGACATGTCGTTATGTTTCAACTTTGCGAATTAAAGATAATATATAACGAAGACTTGTCTGTAGTAATTGAAAGACTTCAATAGGTCAATTTTAATTCAGCTTTTTAATGTGATCAGTCAATGGGTGTAGCTACTAGCTAAGATGAGTTATAGCGATGAGAAACAATTTTTATTAAAGCGATCGTCACGCTATCGTCAGTAATAGGTTTTATTTTTTTCACCGGACTCTCTGCTCCCTAAACTGTATTTGTAAATTCAATGGTTTAAGACAGTTTTTAAGATAGCGAAGGTCGAGGGCTGCTACTTGATACTATTTTACTGGATTAAGTGATTGCCGTACTCTTAGATCACTTCGGCGGACTCTCCATGAATTTACTAGGTGCAAAGGCCACTATGAGTGGACCTCGGCTTCCACAGCCGAAAAAAACCTCAAGAAATTTTCCCGTACCAGGAATCGACCCCATTGTCTTCCGGGTGAAAGCTATCATAGCCACTAGATCATACGGGATATAAATTGATTTGAACCATGAGAACTCGTTATTAGCACGACGTTCTAACCATCTGAGCGAATGAGCATGTTTAAAAAAGCGACACGTAAGTAGGAAAGAAAGGGCTTATGAGACAACTCTGTAGTCTGTTCGTCTAATTAGAGGTACCAAATTATATGTCATTCGAGAAGATATCAATTTATTAATATACTTTTCCTCCTACTTTTACAATCTGAATTAACCACTAATGTGTTGATCACTTTCGTCGCCAAAAAAGCCTAATTTGATTTTAACTAGAATAAAATTGCGCAACCGACATTATTAACTAACTACCAAATTTCAAAAGCCCATAACAAACTGGATTGGGTTATCGAAATCACAGTTCATTAATGTATATGTTTATTTTTTTTTGTAATAAATGTTAAACTGAAATTCTTTTATTCCATAGTAACTTTATTGTACGAACAACTATATATTTTTACGTATATATATCTATAGACTATGTGTTCGCATGTTGAGATTAAACCTACACGACTCGACGCATTGGCAACGGCAAGTCGAGTACTTAATCACAATGCTTAACGTGCAATAAAAATAACTTACAAATATAAAAAATTGCTTTTTTATAAAGCTGCAATTTTTTAAAAACTTATTGAATATTTTCAACTATTAAAGTATTCAGACTATTATATTTCAATGTATCAAGTATTAATTCGTCAATAAAATATAATAATTAATCGTCGTTATGTATTTGTCTCTTTGTGTAATAAACAATATTATTTATTTTTTATGTTCGGTGAACTTTTTCATAAAACTTGTTATATTCTGCCATAATAACAAAGCTTGTGTTGACGTTGTTGATTTTAAATGATTATAGAAAGAAATATTTAAAAACATGAAGGTGAAGATGCATTTCTTTGACTGTTATATGTTATTGAAATATTAAAATTAAAAAAGAATGTATCACTTGCGTTTTTTTTTAATCTACTTCTTAGTAATCTTATTGTAAAAGCGTGTCAAATTCGAAGTCAAAATATATAAATCATTACAATCATCCATACTCTTTAGCTATAAATTTAGTGAATATTAGTTTGAAACTCGCCACTTACTAAAAAGAACAAACAAGTCTCACTGAGCTTCGAAATTTTTTCGATGATCGTGTTAACAAAAAAAATATTTGAAATTAAAATAATTCCTTTCCAAACATTTATATAGTGCATATACTTTGAAATAGAATAATATGTTTTTTGACAAAGCCTGTGCTAAATAAATTTCTTGAATTCACTAAGGCATTTATTTACAGCGTCGCTTGTTAGATTAATATAGAATTGTACACGTTTACTTACATATGAGTAAACACAATTAAGCCAAAAATATACATAGCCCATAGAAAAAATTAGAAATTCAATGAAATCGAGTCTTACATACTCCGGTAATACTTAATAAATGTTTTAATATAATAGGCAAAAGAATCTGTAAATTCCAATAAAGACAAGTACAAACACAAAAGCAAATCAAAAATCCAGGATATCTGGTCGCCCTTCTGGAATATCTGATTGACCATCGTTAAGGACTCCGGGCTCTCGGTTGCTTACACTTTCCCACAGATGTTATGTCATTGTTATACCGACGAGAAATGTAGCTGAAAATAATGTGTTAAAAACAACCTTCATTTAAAAAAATAAATCCATTCTTTTGGATAATATCACCATATAATTTGATACGTTATAGAAAGTTGTTATAGAAAGGTCGTGCCTTCCATTCCTTCGACTTTACGCCTCATTTAACCCAAAAAGTCTGCGTTACACCAAACTCGGGGTTATTATATCGGTAGGGTGACTTTCAGACGGCGTATTAGGGAGTAGGTAAATATTATAACTGAATAAGGCCCGAGTAAATGTAAATATTCCTATAGTTATACCTCCCTGGGTCAACAAAAGAAGGTTTTAATGAGGATAGGTAAACGATGTAAGACTACATCCTGGTTACGGAGACTTCTCTATTTGCAACCGACAGATTCGGACTAAATTTAAATAAAGAATTGAAAATTTATTCTTAACCAATGGCCGTTCGCGCCGAAAGGCTCAGCTTTCGTGTGGCGACCATGAATCAGTAGACGTGACGTGGGTAGACCACTATTACGATCGACAAAATAGTTAAGACCGTAGGTAGTTGCTGAATGCGGGCAGGGCGAGACCGGTCATTGCGGCGATTTTAGGAAAAAGCCTATAACTTGCAGTGGACTTCCATCGGCTGAAAAGAAGAAAAATTATTATAGCTTTTGTCTTGTTTTTCTATCCTATTATATGGTTTGTATTTATACAGGCGTTGATTTCCATACAACCTGAACAATAAAGTAGTGAATTTTGTTTTTTGTTCTGGAGTTGTTCTATCTACCTAGCAGGGGAGAGCTCTTCGCCTCTTTGTCTTATTATTACAACGACCAATCGTTTCTAAACTCAATATAACTCCGATAATTTGAATACATATAAACATTACTCATAAAATAGACTTATCATTAGTTAAGTGTAGCTGTCAATAAAGTCACAAACTCTAAAAAAAAGTAATATTTTTTTTTATTGCAACATTATTTACGGCCAGATTAAATATACTTGTTTCAATTTAATACAATACAGATTGTCTTCCCCGCAATGGATAATTTTTATCTAAACATAACAAAATTGCTCACAAAGTAAACATTGTCTAAATAAAAGTAGTTCAAAGTGAAGCAAACCCTCTTTATCCCTATTCACCCCGCTTCCCGTCTCGTGGATATTGATTTTGGTTGTTGGGAGATTTATTTATGACTACCGGTTGAGGAGTGCGTGCGGTATATCGAAGACGTCTCCCTTGTCTTTGGTTCAATCATATTAAAAACTACTCTAACCGAAGAACTTAGAAACATTTTAATATAAAACCACTCAATGTTATTCTTTGAAAATGACAATATAGCAAAAACATTTTTATACGTAAAGTAAGGTTATTTTTGCGCTCATTTTTTGGAAGGTTAAGTTTTTTTCAACACAGTTGAATAAATTATAGATAGTTACATATTTAAATACATAGCTTGATATAAAGTAATAATTTCTTTAAATGTCAAGTAATTTCAGTATGTTTACAGAAGAGTTCAAAAAGGTGTCAGGAAAATAAAAAGAACGGTTTCATAAAAATTTTAAATGGCTTTTCTTTTGGAAATACGTGATTATTATTATACGATTACTATTATGTTATTATTATTATATTATATGTGATACATTTATTATTTTAATTAATCATCATCTTACACTGGATTACAGCTTGACGTTAAATTATGGAACACTCTGTATATACAAAACACAAGGAATAAACAGCTGCCTGAAATAAATTTCAAGATACGATAAAAAAATGCAACGATGTCGCAATTTGTTTCAATTCCTTTGTCACTGAAACTTTTTGTTCAAGGTCAAACATTGAACACTGTTCACCTACTAACTCCGCCCTTTTCTCTACAAAGTTTTAAGCTTCTTGTTGATATTTAGTTGCTAACAAACTGATATTGCTTTACGGCTCCAGAAGTGTTTCTTATTACATTTGTTAATAACTTTCCAATCAGATAACAGAAGTATCCAGTAACTCCATAGAGGTCACTAAACACAACACAAAATAGCAAGCAAGAAAATTAAAAAAAAGAAATGGAATCTGGTTCATTCATAAGTAATTTATTAATGTGAAGCGGTAAATAATACTTCTTTTTTTTTCTTCTTTTTGTTCTATAGGTCCAAAGGTCGCCACGATGACCGGTCTCGCGCTACCTGCAAGAATTTGGGCCTTTTCATAGGGTCCACCGTAAGCAATCATACCCCAAATCCGTTAGCTATCACCGTGGACACAAACGGGTCAAAGAGCTTCGCCTTTAACCATTGCGATATTTTAGTTGAAAGCATGTGTCAGACCTTCTCGAACGCCAAATTGATTTCGGCAAGAAATTAAAAAGTAAGGACATTAATTAATAATTTTAGAATAACTTTCTCTCACTTCTGCTCACGGGCACTCAACGAGCCACGAAGAGACACCAAGGATTATTTTACGAGATCTAGTAAGCATATCATCCATATTCAATAAAAAAATTAAAAAAAATGTTTTATTTGGATATTAATTAGCTTCTTCGCTGTTGCTAATAATTAAATTGTTCCTTTAATTAATTTATCAGTTAGTGACTTATTGAAGCCGCTTCCATAATTTCATAGCTGAAAGTGTTGTGTAGCTATGTATCTACACATCCGGATGTCCAAACTTTAGTCAATCATCAGTTATCTTCTTTTAAAGGCATAATTGGTCCTATTCATCAAAAATATGCCGGTTTATTTACATTGACGTCCTATATAACACAGAATAATTTTGAAGTATCATCCTTGTTATATTGATTGAAAGTAACACTTCAGTAAATTATTACTTCAAGCTAAACAAATACATTTAAATGTACTCTAAGCAACGGGAATAAAGTTTAAATTTGGTTAAACGATCGTAAAGTGGTATTGGTAATACGGTACGATAATAAAATGTTGTAAGGGGTTCCTTAAAAGCAATTGGTCGTCCATTAGTTTTATTTTTATAGGGCAACAATGAGTTAATGGCGCTGAATTTAATTCACTTTAAATCTCTTCCGAGTTCACTAATTTGTACTCACCGCTAGTGATGGCACGTGACTATGCTTGAGCAATTTGAATAAATAGAATTCATTTAAAAAAATCGAACACATGTGAATAAAGTAATAAATATTCTGATTCATTTTGTCAATCTGCGTTCCATCTTGATTTCAAAGTTCGAAACCATCTTTTACCGTTTTTTTTTACAGATACAAAATAATTTTTTTCACTAAGAAAACAACTATTTTTTATCTGTTCTTTTTATCGTATCTTAAATATTATATTAGACTTAGGACACAAATATTATATACGTCAAACTTCGAGAATCATCGACTTGTAAACAAATTTTGTGAAGCGAAATAATGTGGCGTGTATTTACAATAAATGTGTTTGTAATTCAACTAAACAGATTTTATTTTTTAATATTTTATCATCATTATCGTTTCAGTGTTAGGTCGTCCCCTACTGAATATAGGCCTGCTAAATAAGTTTCTAATAGAACCGGTAGGACCTGCTTCCAGCGTCTTCCGATGACATTAACGATATTGTATGTCTATCTTGTGGATGGGTGTCCTTCGCTGCGCTTACTAGTATGTGGTTTCCGCCCCAGAATTTTAAGTCCCACACGAAAATTCGCTGCCACATGGACCACAACAATTAACTGTAGCTTCAATAATCAGACTTGCCCATGTGACGACCCCACAGTATAGACTTTTCATCACTTACTCAGACACTGCTCCCGATTCCCATCCAAAAGACGTCACCACTTTACCTTATGTGAAAACCTTAATATACCTCCGTTCAACTTACCGGACCTTCTTAAGACAAAATCTACAGTAGATTCTTTTGATGAGTTGACCCGGCACATTGTCCTAAATCTCAAGGCATTTAACGGTCTGTAGCGCTTGGGCAGCGACTTGAAATAAAATAATGTACCAACTAACATATAATTGAGTATTCCAAATTGTATTGTTAATATGTTTAAATTTTAGCTTTAAGCTGTATTTACCCATAAGAGAAAATTGTGTAAGAAAAATTGTAAGACATTATAAAACGCTGTCGTGCCTCGCAGCTGGGAGAAGAAAGATCCGTATCAAATAGCGGCAACCCTCTCCCAACTAGCTGCGTTTAGTAAAAGCGAAAAAATATATTGTAAAAAAAACCACTAGCAATACAAATTAGAATTAATAAAAAAAAATCCATATCGAACTAACCAAGATTATTTCAAAACACTGAATAGCACCACATTAACATGTCTTTGACCATTAAATGAATCATATTGAAGTGAACATATAAAGAAGTCTCCCTTCGGCATAATTTTTTTGTACAATAAAAGAAAACTAAAAATTACAGACAGAATAAACAATTTATAAGAGTATAAGTAAAGTTTGTTGTAAATTTGAGTCTGCTAGATAAGTTTCGACCCTTGAAAAGTTCTCTAATCTAAAATATTTGTTATTTCAGCCTAAGAGCTTTGAAATATACTACGCCCCCTTTATATTTTCTTTTGCGCTAAAAGCTAACCACTTTAAGAGCACAAAGAAAATTTTTATTACGTTACAAACACTCTATGTAAGTATACAAACATTGCAAACAATTGAACGAGTGAAGATGATTTTTTATTTTGATTATTTATAATGATAAGCAGTCGCCCAGTCGAAGACGACTGAGACTTACGATTATTGGTCGCGGGTTCGATATACGGTATACAATCTTATTAATTCATACAGTGCATTGATAATTTAAAACTGCCACTTCGCACAAAGAAGTTTCCAATGGATGGACAACAGGGTCCTCTGGTCCATAATACAGCACTGCAACTGCCACCCCGCCTGCCAAGCATGGCGATTATGGTACGTCTGACTATAGATACATATTTGAGGGAGGCCTATGCCTTGCAGTGGGTGCTAAGGGGCTGAAACGACAATTTATAATGATGGTTCCCATAAGAATCGCCTGGTCATTGGTACCTCTATTTTAGACTACCTTCGAGGCCACATATGCCTAGTTGCTTCATTGAGTATCAACCTAAGTAATTTAAGAGCTTAGCGGCCTCTCTATGCGGTGGAAGAAAAGAGTTATTTAAAAAAAATAATAAATAAATGATCCACCACATCCACATGATTAGTGACAGTAAAGAGGTCTAGGCTGAAAAAATTAGCGCTTGGTCTTCCTTACCTCAAACCTAACAAAGTCGTAAATACCGAACAGCAAAGTGGGCAAATTAGTAACGAGAAAAAGAGGCTGCATGCAGGCCATTTCCTATCAGTCTTTTTTGGAATCAATAAGGGAAGCCTGTGGACATCCTACGGCTAAAATTATTATGATAATAATGTGCATATATATTTTAAAGGCGACACTCTAATAAGTATTTAACTTATTAATAGTACGAATATACTCGTGGATCGCACGGAACGCGAAGCAAAGGCCAAACCTTCGAGCTTCTCGATTCCAAGAATTTAATTAATTTTATAAATTCTTTACCTTCTATTAATTAATTTATAATCGTTTGCAGGTGACTGCTGGCTTGCAAATAATAATATTAAATGGATTCAAAATTCATATTAGGATTCTTGTAAGGATATAGTCATTCAATCAGCAACATTAAGTTATGAAATCGTATTCAAACTGACCAGATGAAGTATGGTTTTCAGAAAATAGGGTCGTGTCTTTAGTCAATTATAAAAATAAATTTTCTTTATTTTGTCGACGGGTGTGACAAATTGAGAACGGTGCAACCGAAACTGCTATATGGTGCCTATGGTATGCGCGCGGCAAGACTATTGGAGTATCACCTGCTGATCCATCAGTCAGATCTTTTTCTTGTTCACCACCTTATCGCACTTACAAGCGTGGTACAGCGATTTCAGTAGCACTGTAACAAATGATTAATAATAATTTCATAACGTTAATACACTATTGTGTAGCCTTGCTTTATCACTTATGATACATTGATATTACCAATTCGACAATTGGCCGTACTAATGGAAATACTAAAATAATTAATTATAATTGTTGCTTGCTCATTACACATGATGCTGACTCGCATATTTCTTAAACAATGAAGAAGCAAAGAGAAAAGAGATTATGAAATAGTAACGTTTATATTATAGTATATAATGCATGGCTGTAGCTATATTTTATCTAGTTTAGAACTAACACACAAGAAGGGTACGTTTCATAAGCCAATTATTTGATTAACTGGTAAAACTTTATTAGAATATAATACTTTATTTACCAATACAGCTTAAGACTTGGACTTACTTTTGACAACAGGCATTAAAAGAAAATACAAACAAAGAGTCCAAAATCATTTTGAACGTTTTTTTTTAAATTTATATGATTATTTAGAGGCAAGTAAACGCGGCCTATCCCCGACTAGCTAGACCAAAGATAGTCATGGTTTGGGGGTTCCACTGGCTGGCAGCGCTACACTGGTCATCGTGACGATGTTTAGATGAAGCCTATACCTTCTAGTAGAGGATTTATTATAGAAAACTTGCAACTTATATATATTAGTACCCAATAGTTCTTATAGTAATTTAAGAGTCTTCAATTCAATAGTGAATAGAAGATACATCTAAGCAAGCATGTACCAACATAGACCTCGTCATCGATTTGCATCAGACGAGACAGACGTCAAATGCTTCTAAAAAAAAGTAATAAAAGAGCCTAGAGATTATTACAAGCTAATACTTATTTCTATCGCAGAACATCGCTATTTTTTAATGAATTTATTTACAACTATTCTTACATATATATCATTTTAAAAATCAAAATTTATTTAATATAAACTCCTAAAATGGAATAACCTCAAATGAAAAGTTTAGTAAAACGATCGTGTCTATTTAACTAAAAAAAAAAACTAGTCATTTGTATAGCTATACCGTCTTGTATATTTACTATCTGCTTCCATAGTACTAAGATGGATTTAAAAAACCACAGTACACAAATAAATATGTAAAAACATCTAGCTAATTGTATAACACATTAACATATGAAAACCTTATTAATGGACAGACCGTCGTTGCGGTATGAAGTTACAATGTATCCACTCAGAGCCTTATTATCGTCGGTGCTATGATAATTTAAAAAAGCGCGAACTTTTCACGTTTGTCGTGGAAAATAAACGAGAAGTGAACCTTATGTAAGGTACGGGCACACGTAAAAAACAGTCGGTAATAGAATACAAGCTCTCAGACGACGAGACTTCGCGAACATCTATTACGCGCGTTACTCCATTCTATTGTTACTCGCTTTGTCTGTGGTTCTCGTTCCTGAACAGCGATAACTTATACTTCAACTGCTATCGCCTAAGTTTCACGCCTACGATTGTTCTTTAGATGGATATGCAAAGGAAAAGGGATAAGTTTCGACTCTTAAATCGTCCGTGACTGAGGACATAAAACTCTATATTTCGGGTCAAGGTTTTCTTGTTACATTTTTCTTACATCGTTTCACTTGGGTGTCCTTAATGGACCATCGATTTATTATCACAAATCTCTATATATTCTAGTAAAAATATCTCTGACGCAGAAACTTACATCTTATAAAAGATATATTTTCGTTTTTGGTCAAAATGTTACTTAAGAACTTTTATTATTTTTATATTTGTTTTATTAAATAAATAACCTCACTAAATTACATCAATATAGTTTCAATGAGCAGTGTTAGTCCTGCAGTAGAGAACTGAGACTGGCGATCATAAGATCATAGGGTTCAATTCCTGTGATACAAACTTATGTAATTCACAATTTGTGCATCACTATAAATGATTACCACTGCTCACAAACTAGTTTCCAGAAAATGGGTAGCAACGTCCTCTGGCGTACTATGATACTACACTGTGATTGCCAACCCGCTTACCAAGCATGGCGATTATGATATATCCCCCATAGTTAAAATATAAAATATACGAATACAAAGTTAGCAGTTAAATAACAAGCTGTCATCCGCTCGTTTCGCATAGCCTTGCCTTTTACGGGGATAATTTCATAAAATCCATGCTTCGTAATTTTGAACATGCCAAAAAAAGTTCTGTCCATTTTTTACACCTATAAAAATTGTAGTTAAAAAATATTAATTGTTTACATGAACGCTCTTTCAATCCCCTCGTGGAAAATCTCTCAAAATTGTTGTAAAATTCGTTATAAACATCTATACGGACGGCCTGTATATAAATACGATACGTTTTTAAATACGATTATTTCATAAAGCAATTATTAGTGTAAAAACAATGTAGTTTTGTTGGAATAATTAAACGGGCGGATTTTCCAATTATGATGTTGCAGTGGTCGACTAAACATAGTGTATTCACTAGAGACATATTTTATATGTAAATTCTTACATAACTACAAGTCAACAATATTATTCACACTTCGATTTATGTATGAAAAGGTATATAGTAGATAATAAAAGTAGTAAACATAAAGTATTAAAATTATAATTAATGAACAGATGAAAACAAAGCCATAATAAAATTACACAAAAAAAAAACATTTTTATATCAGCTGAAACAAACCAAAATCAATTTAAACAGCGAATCCTCTTTCCTAGCCGGCCGTACTTATTTCATTCTTAAAGCAGTTGACATTTTAATCTATTTTGATGCGTTGATCATCATAGATGATCCTCATTTCAACAAATCACTGTAAAATCATGACGCACGGAACAGGGGGCCGCTGTTGCAACACTAGTACCGGCGCACGCTCTTTATCCAACACTTGACATATTTCCGACGTCGTTCAGAGCGACGCGGTGCATTTAAATGGAATGCCTTCACGTGAAAAACTCTCTTTTTTTTCTCTCAAACAATGATAACAATCCGGTTAGCAACAGTGAAGCTAGCTACACAGAGACTTTGTCGGTCTGCCATGTTTTCTATTAAAAATAATTATCTACGAAGAGATAGTTAGGAGTATTTCTAAAATACTTTCGTCTATGAAATATTGCACGACTTTTATAATATACTTATAAAATGATGACTCTATAAATATTAAAGGATTTTTTTCTTTAGATAGTTTTTTTTTATCTACTTTTTTCTTAACATAGAAGACCTAATGCTAAATTGTAACGATTAAAATGTAAAATCGGTATACCATGGCAATTAAATATCATCTGTTTCTAATTGGCTTCAACCAGAACGGATCTTCACTAGGACTTTAAGGTTCCCGAGTGGAGACACGAATCGACTACCGCAGCTTAGGACGTCCGCTCATAAGGTGAAGAAACCGAATCTTGTTAAGATTGTCAGTAAACGCTCTATATAAACCGATTCCAACCGGAGACGTTTTATTTTATTGTTAGATATCGATGGTCTGATATATGATGATGATTATATTGAAGTATGTTTAAAGCAGTTTATTCTGCATTATATATTTTAGACTGTAAAATTAAAAGAAAAAAAACTGACGTATATTTCAAACTTTTTTTTTTTGTATGTTCGTCCAGAGCCGAATCCAGATCCCACGTACATCAAAACGACCGCGATGTTAATCCGTACCCTCACATGTGACAAGATAATGCCTACAACGCGAAATATAAAATCGAATTCAATAAAGAACCCTCACGGCGTAGACGCAGATGTCGTAAATGCTCCGCATTAAGGACGAATTACGTTATACAATTTCGTATTACGTATGATCAAAGCGGGACGTAAGAGCCATCATTACCTCTAACAATGTGAACGTACGCATTGCAAGTACGCCGTGTCGCTATGTTTCATTTACAAGTATGATTTCAATTATTTATTATTAAAAAAAAACTGAAGTGTCATTATCAGCGGGGTACATAACAGATATATCAAGACATTATTACGCTCTTAGTCAAATGAAAGAAGACAAACGAAAGTAAACGACATAGCCGAATGGACTGGCAAGTTAAGTGGCAGTGGGCCGGCCACATAGCGGATCTCTTAAGACATTGATACGCAAGTTGTCAAATAAAAGACGAAGAACAAAAGTAAAAGACAGCCGAATGGACTGGCAAGTTGAAGTGGCAGTGGGCAGGCCACATAGCGGATCTCTTAAGACATTGATACGCTAGTTGTCAAATAAAAGACGACGAAGGAAAGCAAAACACATAGCCGAATGGATTGGCAAGTTGAAGTGGCAGTGGGCAGGCCACATAGCGAATCTCTTAAGACATTGTTACGCTGTTTATCAAAGAAAATACGACGAAGGAAAGTAAAAAATATAGTCGAATGGATTGGCAAGTTGAAGTGGCAGTGGGCAAGCCACATAGCGGATCTCTTAAGACATTGATACGCTAGTTGTCAAATAAAAGACGATGAAGGAAAGTAAAACACATAGCCGAATGGATTGGCAACTTGAAATGGCAGTGGGCAGGCCACATAGCGGATCTCTTAAGACATTGATACGCTAGTTGTCAAATAAAAGACGATGAAGGAAAGTAAAACACATAGCCGAATGGATTGGCAACTTGAAATGGCAGTGGGCAGGCCACATAGCGGATCTCTTAAGACATTGATTCGCTGTTTGTCAAAGAAAATACGACGAAGGAAAGTATATTGAAATTTAAATCGAAAGAAAGTATACTGCCACATAGCCGAACAGATTTGCAAATTGAAGTGTCATATAGTGCGAAGAACTGATCGAAGCTTGGGCTTTAAGGTTCTGGAGAATAGTCTACGGGCAGAAAAACTCAGCGCATGACAGTAGGTCATTTCATAATGTGGACAGATGGTCGAAGGTCTTTGAATGAAGCTAGATATTAGCTGCTTCAAACAGATCCTGTTAGAAATATATGGGCGAGGAATAATTCAAGCAGTGCCGTCCTATTGCTAAAATGTTCATGCCAATTTTATATTTCTCGAACATCAAATTTTAAATGATTATAAAAACAATAACAATTCTACATCTTTTTTATTTATATATATATATATATAGTCATTGAGTGTGGAACATCGAAAGTTCCATTTTCTAAATTAGGGAAAACTTCGTTCAAACTATAGGCGGTATCGGTCGGCAATAGTCTTATCCTTTGTCACGTTAGGGATCTAATAAGCTTTGAGGCATCCGTCCATCAGGGTAGATTAATAAACAACAGAGATATTCAGAGATTACTCTGAAATTAAATTCAATTGATTGATGTTTTTGTCTCACCATAACTGACATGTATGTTACTTTTATCATTACCTTTGTATTTGTGATATTATAAATTGACTTCAAAGTGTAAAAACGAAGCTATTACTGTAATATTATTGAGGCCTTTTCATATGTGTGAAATAAATATCAACAAATAAATCTTCTTTTCAGCCAATGGAGGCCCAATACAAGTCCCACAAAGACCGCCGTGATGATCGGACCTACAACAAATAAATAGTTTTTAGTAATTATAATTATATTCTTTATTAATTAATAGTATAAAAATAAATTAACATTTAAATAGTTTTTAAAATACCATACATACAAAAAATTTTTTTTTTTAATTTTGGATAACTGTTATAATGTTTCTTTTCAATGAATCATTTACAAATTATAGTTAACGCATAACGCAAATGTACTCTACGTTAAATTAAAATCTTTTAAATATCGTCATTTATGGAAAACTTGCGTTATCATGGGTACAGCAACAAAAGTATGGTAATTAACGCATGAAACATTTTAACACCAAACATAGTTTGATGTATGTGTGCATTGTGCAGACTCTTGGACCCTTTTAAGAAATACAGAGTAATAGGAAAAATAGAGCAAATCGAATTGTTTCTTATTACTGCCTATCAAACTGTGTGAGCTAATAAAAATTTAAATTAAAATCACTTTCACCGATTTACTTACATGAGTGTGTTGATACTGATGTATCTGATGAGCATCTCTAAACTATAATTAGGTACGTATTTATTAAGTGAGAAAAGAGGGGGCCCAGCAGTAGAGGACTGACTTGCGATCGCGGGTCGCGGGTTCAATTCCCGCGATGCATTGTCCTGTATTTCACACTTTGTGCATTAATTACACAGGATTGCCACTGCTTACCAACAAGTTTCCAGAGGATGGGATACGACCGTCAATCTGCCAACCAAGCGGAGTAATTATAATATATTCCCCTACAGATACTTTTAGGGGAGGCCTTGTAGCGCTGACGACAATTAAGTTATTAATATTTGACACAAAAAATAACATTTTTACACAACTAAATATTTATGACGCAACAATAAAGTTACTAAAAAACCGGTGTGTTAATGTCTAAACTTGATTCGTTATGTTTTAAATATAGCAAAAACGACCAACATTTATTGCTGGAGCCATCTATGTAAACACAGCGAGAACTTAGTTGCGCACATAACCTATTACGTAATAAGGATGTATTAGTTGTTCAATATAAAAACTGTAAAAAAATTTAACGTATAATTGTTTTTTAAAGTGTGTTTTGTGAGATTGTGAATAAAGGAGATTATTCATTCAAAATAGCGAGAAAAAATTAAAAAAAAAGTTATTGCTCAAAATCGATTAAAGACTAAATGTAAATATCAAAACGAATAAACAGATGGAAAATTAAGATAAAGAGATCAATCCTATTACAGTGTAATAATTTCAAAATGATAAAGCCGCTTGAAAATGAATTGTTATACCTACTTCAAACATCCATAATGATTGTAAGTGTTCCCAAAGGAGACCGACAGGTTTCAAATCTCGTTTAAATCTCTGAAAGCCACGTATTATAAATATAAGGATGCTATTAAAATAAGTTCAACTTGATTATAAACTGTAATTGTCTCTTTTGGTACTCTTCTAGCGACGTACATGCTATAAATAATCCAAAGATACATATTCATTGATCTTTAAAACGTAATAAGTGTTTTTATTTATTTTCCGGCTGCCTCTTCTCAATAGATCAGCATGGGTACACTGATCTATTCATAGTGTTAAAAATAATTAACTATTCAAAAGTGAGCGTAAAAATCTACATGAATAAAAAAAATTGAACATGAATTAATTAAAGTTATATGTAAAAAAAAGTCTCTGTAAAAAGATTTGTCTGTGCCGACCGATTGAAACGTAGATCCAAACGAAGCGCTAAAGAGGCGCGGACAGAAACGTGTCGTGTGCTGTCTATATTAGTACGCCCGCTAATTATATTAGGCTCGGTCCACACGGGAAACAAAAACGCCTCCCCGAAACGGATAAAACGATCAATAATTAAGGTCGCAGTATCTAAGTGGCTTAATTAACCTATGCTAATTAGTCACAGGCTGTTGTGCGACTAATCAACACTGTTAATTAACTGTAGCGCTAATTTGATTAATCTTGCATTAATTCTATAGATGTATACGAATTTCTACACGTTTCATGGGTTAATACTCTTTTGGGTTCGTATTTTTTAACCACAAACTGTTTAATTTTCTGTTTACGCTTTACCATTGACAGCTTCACTACGTCTGAGCCATCATCATCAATATTTCAGCTTTAGAACATCGACTGCTGTATATAAGCCACCTCCATACTTTTCCAATGGGACTGAAAAGAAACTGCCTACATCCTGCGCTTACCGAAGACCTTAATAAAGCCAAACTTAAAGACTTAGGACATATTAAGCGCAAAGATTCCAAGAGAACAAGTTACTGACAATGGTTGTCATAACACAGTTATGTGGTTGATAGATAGATGTGTCTAATATTTTAATTTTTTTGTCATAAGCTTCATGTGACTCCAAAGAGGCCACGTTTAGACCAAAAAGGCTATTAACATATATGTACAAAAACAGGCATAATCTTTCTTTGAGTTGAATTTTGTATATATTTTAGATATTACGTATTAAATTTAAGTTTATATTCCATTTATAAATCTGTTTATTGATTTCAATTAAACCGTTTTTGTCATTTATATGTCCATTCTTTTCTTTCTTTCTATCATAATAAATTTTATACAAAATATAGCTTAGTAACTGATTTTGCATTGTTTACTGCTTTCTTTAAACAAAAACTTTTCGATGACTCCTTGTAATTGTAATAAATGTGTGAATATGTATTAGTTGTAAGTTTTTATAATCAATCCTTTTCCTATTATATTTTTTAGCCGATAGACGTCCACTGCTGGGCTTATACCTCCTCCAAAGATCTTTCCGATGACCGATCGTGCGCTGTCCGGGGTCAGCGACTTCCTGGGAACTTAAATAGGTTGTCAGTCCGCCTAGTGCGAGGCCTATCCACACTGCGTCTACCTTCCAGCCCCAATAAACGCCAGCTGTACGAGCGATGTACCCTGCCCACTGTCTCTTCTAGCAAGCAATTCTTCGAGCTTTGTCAATGATTTTAGTTCTTTTGCGGATCTCCTCTTTTATGATTAGATCTTAATAATAATCCATAATCATTTAATTAAAATTAAATGATAAATTTACAAAATTACAATGGGAATTAAAAATCCATTAGACAATATAACGGTATTCCCATATAGGTTCAAGTATAATTCTATTTAAACAATTATAATGAAGTAAATGTAAATAAATACGATCAAAGTACTTTCGAAAACACGTTTTAATAGTGTTAAAATTATAATTATTATATTAGTTTTTTAAATATATTCGCTTTAATTGCATTTAAAAAATGAATTGTGTATGTTTTAATAATCCACAAAAACTAGTGATATCATTACCTCCTTATTGTAGATTTTACCGTACCGATAAATTATAACATGAACAATGTTAAGTAAATAACACATTCAATCTTAAATTAATCCTAGTTGTAAAAATAATATATCTATGTACACTAGTTACACTAGTGAAATAAATACACGAATTAGGATTTGATTTAATGTAAAAACATTCTCTCATATATACAAAGTGATGGGTTTAGGTTTCAAAGTTGAAGGGGTGAATGTAGAGTTGATTTTCTGTAAATTATATGTAATGTATGGTAAACTCTAACCAAAAATTAATGATTTTAGAGGTAATGAATAACGCAATGATAATAAATTAACAGGTTAAGAAAATTGTAATTATTTACTTTTTAATTGTTTACTTTTTATTATCGTTAACTATCTCTGTAGACTGTAAATGTGAAAGTAGCATATTTCAGGGTAATCACTTTATATAGGATGATTTAAAATAGGCATAAAATCGTTGAAAACTTTTTGCAGTTAAATGAACTAAACATTCACCCCTTTAAAGGTTTTACACCAACAAATACATTCAATTAAAAAATAAAGTTTTCGTTATGTTGCGAAATGTTTTTTATATAAATTTCAACAAATTAATTAACAGAGTACGAGCTGCTCGGCGGCACTTATAAAACTAAAAAGCAAACAAAGGTGAATATACTTTATCGGGACAATCGAGCGCTTTCAGAAAGAGTCAAAATAAAACTGCAAAGGGGAGGTGTGTCCAGCGTGCTTGTTAGAGCGGCTAATAGCCGCCAGTGCTGCAAGTGATCGCCGATAGGGTCACGTATACACACAGTAGATATTTAGCACCGCTCTAGTGTATCAGCACCTTTATACGCTAAAACCTTGCAACGGATGGACATGTCAAAGAGAAATAAAAATTTGTAACAAAAGTATTCCTTTTGTACCATTCACTATTTTGATAAGACATTCACAGATACTGACATTAACATTGATTATAATCAAACCGCACCTTAAAGACGATCGGTGAATAAAGATACTCAACATTTTTTTAATTAAATTTTTTTTGTTTATTTTTATACTCGTGATGCAGGTGGCCGATGAAAACCTCTGTACACGTATTTATTCCTTCATCGATGGAAAGCGAAATAAAATCCAAGTGAGATAGATGGTATATATACTATATATATGTGTATATATATATATATATATATATATATATGATTTGAACGCGCCAAAACAATTTAAATCTTAAAAGTATTGTAGCGGTAGTGGCCAGTAATATTAAGTGTTCTCACTAAAACACTACAAAAATGCTGTTTAAATATTTTTATTACTATAATCATTCACCAGGGCAAAGTACTCTGGTATTTTTGTTTAAAATAAAACACCAGGTAGATAACGTAATAAAAATATAAAATTATTATCGTGACAAACGACAACCATAAGTGAGGCCTTGCGGTACTGGGGTGGAGACCACGGGTCAACGAGTGCAGTATGCCATGTCCACGTACAAGGACAGACAACTCTGTTAAGATTATAGTAAAAAGACCATTTCCTATCGGTAATATTTGAGATACATAAGAGACGTTGATGTCCAACATTGGACGTCCTGTGGCTGAAATAATGAACTGTAACCGAGCAACTAGTTGACTTACATTTTTATAATCCTTTTAAAAATACAAATAAGGTTACAATTACACAATTTATTAAGATTTCTCAAACATATTTCTTTTATTTAGTTATATTATATAAGTCAGGTGTCAGTTTTATGATCATAGCGACCGATCAAAGAGAGGTACCTAGTTACCTTTTTAAATTCTAAATTCAAAGCGTAAACTCAACGGGCCAGAAACTGAACAGTTGCTCTTTTTATGAGATAACACTGGTTACATATATTATTATATTAACCTAGCAAATGAGTCAAGTAACCAAATTCCACAAATATCGCTCAACTAGAAACCCTTTAATACTATAATAAGATTTCTTTAATAATATAAGTTTAATTTAAGATTTAGAATTAAAAAGGATGGTTTAAAATATCTTTTGGAACTTTATTATATATGCGTACACGACCCATGAAGGTTTTATTGTTTTTTTTTTGTATTCAAGATTCAAAATGCAACATGTAATTAAATGCGTGCCTGACCACTCTATAATCTTTGTTTTAGACCAGTACTCTCCTATTTTTTTAGTAATCATAATACAATTTACACAAAGTGTGAGATAAGCTTGTATTCAGTGACATCGCAAGTTGAGGTGGTTCAACAGTCTCCATTGTCAGCCTAGAGTACCTCTACCCCTGTCCCTACAACGGCGTAGACCAAGCACACATACGGAAAATCGAGGGAATGTTGAGTGAATTACGTCTCGCATTGATCCCGTCTATGAGACTATGTGCATACTTTCGTTTGCATTGAAGATAGAAGCTAGAGGTATAATACCTAAATTTCTTTATAACCTGCTACATAAGGATTTAAAATTGTTAAGCATCATTGTTAAGAACATTCATATTTTAGTAAGATTGGATAAGGAGTGTAGAAGCAACGCCTCTCTACAATCTAGGACTACAACAGGGTCATTCTTTATATTTTAGCCATAAATATGTTTCCTGTGACTATGCTATCGTAAAGCAAAGACAAAACATTAATAACGCTTTTTTTTCGAAACTATATTAGATAATAATGACACTTAACGAACATACTTTATACTTCATATAAACCATTAATATAAATTAATTTGAATTTCACCAAGCAATATGTCCAGAGATATTACGCAGTGATGCCGCGCAGGTTCATTACAAACAATCCTTCTAAGGATACAAGAAATACAAGAACAGTGATCCGAAAGCCAGATAGGTAAGCAATATGCCTGCAAAACGTGAACTAATGCGACATGATTTTGTGATAGTTAAGTCCCAGATATACGGGAATAGAAAATTCAATGCATGCGACGAGAAATTGTCCCCATGGTTTTGCATTGGATCGAGACAATGGCGGAACCAATTTATAACTAAGGGCAAACTCATTAAACGAACATATTAGGTACAATGCTCAACACTGATAAGACTTGTTCAGCATACAGATGTAATTGCCTCTCCTTGGGCTAGGATCCATTTATATTACCTATTAATATTCGAATAATAAAAACAAACATTTAAAGTAAACTGATAACCTTTTAGTCCAAAAGGATCTTGAGTTGCGACCAAGAGCTAGTAGACATAGCTTTGATGGACCGACGACGTAGTCAAGGTTTATCACTGGATGTGAACAACCCAACACCAGTCAGGATGTCGATCTTTGAGGGAGTCCTATAATATGCAGTGGGCCTCGATCGACTCTCATGATGATAATGATGACAATTGTAGTAATAACCCTATAGCTACCCTAAATCCTTTTAACTATAGTGCATTCGTCTTAATAAAATAGTCATTACGACTTAAACGTATGGCAAATAGTTTTAAAGTTGATTATAAACACGTCTGTGCCTTCTGAATGGTCGATTCGAACAAGGCTTTCTAATTTATTGTGACTTAATTTGTCAAATTATGTAGCTGAGTGGCAATTAAAACTATTTTCTTGACGTGAACGTACTATAAAAGGTAAAAATTCTGTATCCAAAATCATATTGCGTGCATCTGTAATTAAAAATACAATGTAAATGATTACTCTCCAAATAAATAAATCCTAAGAGTAACCTAAAACGTAGAAGAGTTTGTTGGTTATAACTATTTTATGCAATAAGTATTCTTCCTTATATTTCTTATTTTTTTCTTTCTTCGGCACAAAGGTAATATGCAGTCTATTTCCTATTTTACGCGTGCGCTAGTTTGTCAAATAACAGTCACAAATGTTATATCCTGTTTTGTATTTCAAAATCATAAAATGAACATTATAATCGCTTCAATTTTATTTAATAAATTGGACTCTTTGTCTCAGAACCAATAACAATATTCAACAACTATTTAAATATATGTTATAATTCCCTTTTGTCTGAAATATATGTTATAGTTTCTTCTGGTCTCCAATTTTTAATACAATATATATTGTAATGATTTACTAGAAATTTACAAGCAACGGTAGAGGAATGAGATTTGCGATCGTAGGTCACGGGTTAATTTACCGGGATTTAATCTTATATAATTCACACATTGTCCTTTAATTATATGGGATTGCCACTGTTCATAAATAAGTTTTCATATGATGTGTACAAGTGGCCTCTGCGTATAACACCACACTATGATCGCCAACCCGCATGCCAAGTGTGGCAATTGCGGTAAATCCCTTTATAGATATCTTAAAGGGTGATCTAAGCCTCGCAATGGGCGCCTATCGGCTAAAAAGAAAACTAAAGGTTAGAGTTTTTTTTAACGAAACTATGAAAAGCTGTAATTATGAAAAGCCTTAGAAAAATACTAATACAATTGGGAATATATTTGACGAGTCTTCGTTGATAGCTATTTATTAATTAATTGCCGACTTGTTTTTTCTATCTGGATTAAACTGCTTCCAAAGTGGCATTTGCACTTTCCACAGTTTCAAGGAGACAGGACGTAGATGGTGCTTAACTAAAACCTCTTTTATAGATAGAGCTCCCGAGAAAGCTCGAGAGCTTTCTCGGGAGCCTTGGTACGGGTCGCGACATTCTACTGTAATACTGAATTGGGAGGCCGCCTAGACTCGTCAAACGAGACTACTAGCACCATCTATTGACAGCGTTCGATGTTATTTCGACATACTATATGAACATAGGAAACTCCGTAACTACTACAGAAGCCGACACAGCAAAGGAGCTTTTCTAGATCCTTGCCAATTATTGACGATACGAGTCATCAGTGATGAAGCGAATATAAAAGCAAATCCATTAAAGTCATATAATATAGTGTGAGTATATATATTACATTTTATATCCGTCTTCTGTAACCTATCATCCTGACCACCTTCAAATCTGTACGTTAATAGCATATCGGCAGTTGTTCAATTCTTTTCTCAGGAAGCATTCACTAAAAAGACAAGAGCTTCGCGCACTCCTAATCGGGGGGAATAATTCCTGTAACCGTCTAAGCTTCCTAAAGGCATCTGGATATTAGTTACTGCACAGAGGTTCAGACAAATCCCCACAGCTGTCAGTCACCTCATACCGGAGCTGTAAACACCAACGGTCAAATGGCGATACTCCGCAAAAGGACCAAGGTCACCGACGTAGCTTAAAGAATTGCTCGTCTGAACTGACAGTTATTGAAGCACATCTTACGTACAATCGATGGCCGTTGAGGACGAAAGATTTTCGACTGATATGATTGTGATGAACAGCGGTAATCCGCAAAAATGTTTAAATAAATCGAGCATTGTCACCCCAATAATTCACCATTGAATGCGCCTGCGCAGCGTTAAGAGTGTTCAACATTCAAAATTCAAATCAGTCTTCGTCCGTCGCTTGTCGCAAGCACGCGTCTCCCACATATTTACATATACTTGTTTTGTATGTTAAATCGTTTAAATTTATCTTTGAGCTTTTGTTTTTGTTTGCGAGATAAAAAGTGCATTTTCTACCTAACGACGTCGTCTTACTACTTTAAATAAGAATTGCCTTGCTTCTGGCATAGTCATTGCCCTTTGTTGTATGTGAAAGACTGGGACATGTATTAGTTTTTAACCATTAGCAAATATTAAGCAAAATATTATAGTACGAATATTTTCTTTCTGAATTTAAATTACATGTAAACTTGATAAAACTAACAAATTGTCATGAACAGTCATTTAATCATCATCATTTAAGCCATATGACGACCATTGTCATACTAGGCCTCGTCTGACGATTGTTCACCTTTTGGGCGATGTCCTACG
Source organism: Battus philenor (assembly GCF_028537555.1). NCBI lineage: Eukaryota > Metazoa > Arthropoda > Insecta > Lepidoptera > Papilionidae > Battus > Battus philenor. The sequence goes on along the minus strand of NW_027181683.1, from coordinate 9,264,390 downwards.
TTGCGATTACCGTCTCGTGATCTCCGCTCCGGAAACTTAAAGTCCTAGAAGTCTACGTGATATATGACCTGCCTAATGCCACTTTTTGCTAATCTGCAGGACTAAGTCGGACTTTTTTTCATCCATGGATCTCCTCATGTCTGATAAAATCTTGCAGAGAAATCCAAGTTATTGCTATTTAACAAGATTTTTGTAATCGTGGAGATAGCTTAATTTAGTTGCTAATAAATAAAGGAAAACAAAACAAAAGAAACTGTTTTAGAAATCTATCTGCACGCAAACAGATCGCATTTGTCGTCTCACTTGCACAATTAAGTATAGTTATTGGTCTTGCTAAATCACACGGATCCCGGAATTTTTTTGATGCAAAAGTGTTTTCCTAAATAAGCTAACACTTATGCTTTTGGTTAGGTAATCAAATATATAATTAAGATTAATAATAATGATTTATCTTTTGAAATATTCTTATAATGAATAGTGACATGTATTGCTAAGCACGAATCTGAAAATGGCTTTTAATTCGAAATGTTATTTTCATATATCAATAAAGGTATATAAAAATTTTTTATGGAATAAACAAAAGAAGGAAAATTATTAAAACAATACTTGTCTGGTCCTTTATAACCCATATAGATAATTTAAACAGCAATCCCATTTGTATCTCAGTAAGCATTACAATGAAAGTATAATCAGATTATAACACGACTAAGTCTCATTTGTGTACAAAAGATGGACACTTCATTTCTGTAAGTAATCTTTGTGTATTATTTAGATATTAAATTAATAAATACAGTGTACAAAATATGTTTTATGTATTTTTGATAAGACTACGATAGGATATACACTTTTGACAGTACTTTCTCAGACAGCTGGTATACAGTTTGATTGGTTATAATTCTAAAAACTTTGAATATTTTAAACATTTTTACGATCATCCTGTATCTTTATATATTATAACACTTTTGATAATTCTGAAAAATGTTACATTTATTCTATTCGAAAGAAAAATGAATAGATAATAAATAAGAAATAAACTTAGTATAGAGTATTTCGAATTTAGAGAAAGCATTTAACGCAATACGTGTTAAATGTAATGCATTCATAATAATGAATAAGTTAAAAGTTACAGAAGGAAAACTAGTGTCTTTGAATGTCGTGTCATTAGGACCAAAAAGTGTTTTGAACTGTTAACATCATTTTTAGTTCGCGCGAAAACGAACAAAACGCATACCGAATTGACTGGATATTGTGTGGAAAGTCGAGTCGTGACGAAACTAAGTGCGATACAATGTAACACGAAATCTCCCTCGGCAAGTGTGACAGAATGATTTAAGCGAGACGCATCGGGAGGCGCGCCTTGTCCAGACGAATGTATAAGAGATTAATATATTCAATGTTAGCCTGGTCTCCGCTATAGATGCCCTGGACATTGACTTACAATTGGCGGAGGGATGTCAGCGAATCGTAAATCTTGTACAACAAATAACGATCGGCCCATTCTTATTGGAAACACAGGTGTAAATGTTTTATATCATTAATAAAAACTTAAATATTATCATAGAGTAGTGGTAGCCCAGTGGTAGAGGACAGAAACAATCGTAGGTAGCGGGTTCCATTCACGAAAAACAATCTTTTCTAATTCACACATTGTGCATTAATTATATAAGATCGCCACTGCTCACATACAAATTTCTAGAGGATGGGCAGCAGCGTACTTTACGTAATATAATACCACACCGCGATCGCCAACCAGATATAATCAAATATTTAAAAAAATCATTTCAATCATATCATTTTTGAATAAGGAACCGAAAATTTCATAACCAAATATTGGAGAAGTATTAAGTAAGAAAAGGACCAATATTTAGCCACTTCCGCACATGCAGTGGTAGTCGCAATAAAATGCACCGCCCGCCAGCCCGCTGATAAATGCGTATGCGGCAAACAATGCGAATTACACAACTGCCACCGTCAAATCACTCAACACGTGTTTCACCCCTCCACGGGGCATCTTTAGGAGTTATGTTACACCGATTAGTGCCAAACACAGAGTCTCTGTGTTTGGCAGTAATCGGTGTATTATTTGGCACTAATTGGTCCTTTTCTTACTTAGGATGGACTTCCGCAAGGTAACGCCTGATTCCATTAAAAATGGACAAGTATTGATGCCACCACCCCTGGACCACGTTTGATTCACCACACCTTGTATGCTAGAACAGAAATTCTGCCTATCTACTTAAAGAGTTCCAGAAAGAAATTTAAATTTTAATTTTTGACCTAATTTTTCATAACACAATTAAAAAGTAATTATTTATTTAAAAATTATAAATGTAACCACTACAGAAGTGAATCAATTACTAGGCGCTACAACAGAATGCTTTCGTTATACTGGCAACATTACTCAGAAAAATTGCATCACAAACATTGTTAAGGCTTCGTTAAAATGTCATTTTGCTACTGGCAACTGGGCTAAGTTAAAAGCTCTCGAGTGATGCCTCCGCAAAGTGCAACGAAAGCCTGCAAGGGGATCTGTACAGGAGGGATGTTTATTTTCTTCTTTACTGTATAAAGTATAATTTTGCAGGATGAGTCGAGTTAAGGTTGAGTTTTATTAATGCGGGTAGCTCTTACAAATTATAATGATAATACTTGGCTGCCTCTAAAAAAGACAGATTCGATATAATACAAAATCATCCAAATGCTTTTTTACGCGTTCTCCGAGTGGTGGTTAGTGACCGCTCGTGCACTTATTTAGTTTTTAATGGCGAGGAAAAATGAAAGGCGCGTTAGATTGAGGTGATACATATTTATAGATACTATTTACGCGACTATATCACTGAGGGCTTATAAATTGGAATTTGACCGCGCAATAATATGTTAACTCTTAAAGCATTTTGGTCGCATTGGCCAGAATTACGGAGCGTTCTCCTAAACTCTATAATTACATTTTAACGCATTATTTTTTTATACAGAAAAAAATTGATTACTGCGTAATTTATCGTAGTTATCGAATCACCTAGTATCCTTTTCTGCCCTCAATAGCATTTTACATTTACGAATTCTGCTTATTCGATGCATTTTAGTTTCAACTTAATCTAAAAAAAATGTCTAATTATAGCAGTTGTATCGTCGTCGCCATTTTAGCATATAGTCACCCACTGTAAAGTATAGGCCTCACCCAAAAATATATATGGAGAGATATACGCGCGTTGGCGTTTTTATGTTATTATGGTACGCAAAGAACGCTGCTGCCTATCCTCGGGAAACTAATTGGTGAGCGGTGGCAATCACATATAATTAATGCACGAAGTGATTTGTATCAGATTGTATTGCGGAATTCGAATCCGCGATCTACAGTCGCATCACAGTCCTCTCCCACTAAGCTAACACTGAGCAATAGAATATTAAACATATTAATTGTGTCGTTAATAATATAAGTCGTATACGTCTTGATAATGAAATCGCTCCTTAAATAGCAGTTAGCTTTGAGCAACATCGCCTTTAAAGCTGACTCCGAAAAATATAAAATCTGAATAACTGAACTAATTATTAATATTTAGCATTCAAAAGGTGCACAAATTACAGGATAAACTCTAGTTTAAAGATTCAAGTTCTGTTACAAATATGAAACGGCGCGTACAAAGTTTCTAGATCTATCTAGACTCTTCATAGCTTCTTTACGGGACAGTGTATACAATATTTATCAATTCAGAAAACAGCTTTTAATTTAACTTAAAACTTAGCATTTAAGTATTCAATGTGCATATCATGTTAATATTTAAAATAGTATATAACACCTTACACTTAATATAATAACGAACGATACATTTTAATTCAATATCAGTAACTGGAATTTTATTTATATCAAATATTGCTTTAAAATGTAAATTTATTACATTATGTATTCGTCAGTACAGGTGGTAGACATCTTAATAACGGTCTAGTAGACACGTGTTGAAACTTTTCATTTATTGTTTAATATAATATAATAATTCATATAACATACTTACACATTTCCTGTCACTTTTGTTTTATTGTAAAAAAAATGATCAAGAAATGTTTCCAAAATTGAAAAATCATAATCATAATGTCTAAATAAGATAATTATCATCTTAAAGTTATCAAAGTAAAGTTTGATTCAATATTCAATTATTCAAACACCGCTAAGACCCGTTAGTGATGGGACAGTGAACATTTAACGTTTTCATGTTTAAATATTTCTAAACGTTTTAAAAGTAATGACGTAAGCAATTCGCTTATGACGACTTCATAAATATTTTACCAATATCCCGGGTAACACTGGCCATATCAATATTAATTTAAAATAAAAAAGGATAACATTTCGTCTTTCGCATACAATAATTTTTTTAATACAGTGGACTTTTTGATTGTTAGTGAAATGATTATTAAATAACATAAAATTCCTAACTATGTATCAATGCTGAATTGGAACACAAATAAAAGTTCTCAGAGGATTTCAATTATGCATATTCTGTTTCTTAGGAAATCATCACATCAATAAAACACAACGTATTTGTCTTAGGGTGTGTGTGTGTGTGTGTGTGTGTGAATCAAAGCGTTATCATATCTAAGTAAATTAAATAAAAAACAAAATTCTCCTCGCACCCTCGTCCTCGTTATTGAAGGTTGTGATCACCTGAACACGGAGTAATCTCCATTAGTTCCTGTTTTAGGTATCGTGGATGGCACCAATAGGATCGGTATCAAATGACGAACGGATATGGTCTTCCCTAGACATTCCTTCTTTCTAACCATGACTACCTAGACATTTCCAATCACCATTAGCTGTTCGTGGTTTTCATGGCAATAGTCCAGTGCAGACAAATAAATTTCAGAGAAAGGAGGTTGCACCTTTAGACATGGGTCTAAACGTTCTGGAATTGAGACCATGGATCTCCAAGCGCAGCGTATCACGTCTACCCACAAGCCTGGTTGTTGTTGTCGGAAGCCGCGGGATGCTGGCCACTTAAATCCTAACGGAAATTTGTGGCGTAGGCCTTGGCCGTCAGTAGACGTTCTATAGTTGATGATGTTTACAATGCACTTGCTGGTGCGTAATGCAATCCTTGAGATTTGCATCTTCTTACAGCATCGTATCTCGAAAGCACCTACGAGAACTCAAATAAACACTGAAGAAATATTATCAAAGAATAAAATGTAAAAAATACATATACTAATAAGAATTAAAATGAAAATCGTAACTCATTTTTGGTAATTGATTCAATTATTAATAACATACGGGGCCATCCCTAGACACCGGATCGATAGGTAAAGCAGGGCCGTCTGTTACTACGGCTACCGGCTGCCCCGTGCGTTGTAAAGCAAGCGGCACACCGGGAGGGCTTTTAAAATTATTACATAAATTAATTAATTACTACCATTTAAAAACATTGAGCAACGAAACGAGATATGACTTGATTTTAACTGTATTAGTTTTATAAGCGGTACAAATTAATTAAAACTTAAATACTTTATAATGTAAATGAATCACTTCTGTTTACAGTTCTAAATAGGAATTAACTTATTTTCATCGTTATTTATAAAAATGTCAAGACTTATATTTTAACATATCGTTACATATATTATTCTTTTGTACTATTTTTATTGTACACGTAAAGTAATGACAAAAATGTAACATAAAATTTTATTATTTACTCGGAATAATTTATTAGAGTCAACTATACTATAGAAGTAGGAAAACAGGTAGCGCGTAGTCGACGTGTATTTAGTTCGAGACAGTGATAAATATGTATGTTATAAATATTTAATTAAGTATATTAATAAAAAAGAGATCAAATAAAATTAGGTGAATTATTAGAAGTAAAAAATATACCAGTAGAAGAAAACTCTACAATAACACATGTACTTAGACATTTTTAATATTAGGAATGAAATAAAAATATTTTCTTACAAATTATTTCGTAAAATTAAATCAAGATGTAGTATAAAATTTCTTTTATTACATATATTTATTTGCTCATTGTACATCTATCCTAATGCGGCTCCATCTGATATGCACTCTGAATCATTTCATAGCTGGATTATCCTGACTTTTGCACTCAGACACATAAATGACTGAAATAAATGACCAAAACAAAGGAATTCTCTATAAGGGCTTATTTAGCCGGCTAAATAGTGGGATCTTTATGTTTCAATTAAACTCAATTATTGTTCTAACGAGGACTTGGTGTTTAAGCAGTTAAATCTATTTCAGACATTTAGTTAATTAATTTATTCACTTTATTGATAGCGATCACTTCTAAGCTTAAGAAAGCCTTAATAGAACCTACTAGTACAATTGTATCTCAACATTTTGATTTCTAAATAAAAGGCTTCGTATCATATGTCGGAGAAAAAGACGCAGTAGTTTTTTTTTTTTCAAAAAAAATCGCGATGTCTTGTGATTGCATCATTTCCAATACAATACCCGTTTCTCTCTCCAGTTTCAAGAAAACTTCGAGGTAACCTTCGAGAAACATTAGAAAGTTGAGTGATAAAAATTGTGATATAGTTAGTAAGGAAGTAAGATAAGAATTAATGGTACAAATTGTAAAAAGTAAAAAATAAACCAAAGGTGAAAATAGAAAATATAAAAATTGTAACTCTTAATATTTTGGACGGATAGCCATAAAAACGAGCCGATTTATGGAACGAAAACAAGGTTTGGAGAGGAATGCAAGAACATTTTATGGGTAATAAAGGAATGCATGGAAAACTTTATCCCTATCAACGATGGAAAAATAAGAGTATGGAAATAAAAAGTCATGTGAAAAAATTATTGTGAATAAAAGTGAATAAAATATAATATTATAGTAAATAAAATTATTATAGTAAAAGGTGCTTGTCAACCCACGACAGGGGAGTATGACACGCCCCATAAACATGGACATTTAAATAAAATATATAATAAGATTCTTAGTTAACTTAACTTAACTCTATCTCTCTCTTTCTCTTCGTACTGCGTTTATATACACATCAACAAAACATTTAATTACTGTTATTATTTCATTCATTCAGTTACAATATATGTATTTGAACGAACGAATGATTGAAGCCATTTATTTCCAAATATTAAAAAAATACATCGTCAGTTATGTCAATATAGTTTTTTGTTACCTTAATGTTCGTTGTTAGTATTGTTAATAATTTCTTTTTCTTTGATTTGGACCTCTTTCGGTGTGAGCTCGTGCCATTTTATGATTTTATCACATAATAATACGTTTTCAATAATTACTCAATCTTGCATAGCATCTTACTGATTTATGTAAAAGAGATGTAACTTCTTAACGTTTCATGGATTTTACACTGCGGATGCTGAGTTTATCGCGTTGTGAAGAGAAGGAGGCGGGTGTGGTGCAAGTTAAAGAAGGCTTCTTTGCACTACATTAGCGTTCACCAATCAGATTGTCTCTCTATCTAACCAAAATTTACTACCAATGCAACTTTGGAAGCTCGTTCCAGAAATGCTGTTGTTCGCTCTAGACAACACTAAATCCTTTAGCGCGTTATAGAAAGATTTTGTTATTATACCTCTCGTCCCACGCTTTACTTAATACGAATTCACTATGAAGTTATTATATAATATCAATCTAATAGTACATTCGAATATATTTAATGGTAATCTTAAGAAATATATTTGTTCACTAAAAGAACCACAGAGAGGGCTATATTCCTTTCTGTACGATATCGAATCAGGAATGACAAGAACATGAATGAGAGTGGCAGGCATAACTCAACCGTTTGGCAGAACAGATGGCAGCTGGTACCTAAAGGTTCTAGAGCGAAGACCACGGATTGACAAGTATAACAGGAAGTCCACCCACGACGTGAACGAACATATAGAATTACTTAAAATATTGTGAAGAAATTGTTATATGGAAAATGAGAAATTTATAACAGTATTGTATAAAATAACACAAAAGAGGCAAATTGGAGGAAAGATAAATTGAAATAGGCGATTGGAAATGTAAGTAATTAAAATTTCAAGCAATGTGGCGAGGGATGAAAGGCGAAGCGTGATTGTAATGTAAATGCTGTGAGAATGACAGAAAATATGAAGGATAAAAGAAGGAAGAAAGAGAGAAATTGTGAAGGATGAGAGAGAGACAGTGGGAGTGGGAAAGTTTGTAAAAAAACATTTTGAAATATGTGCCTGTCCCAAAAATAAGATGGGGGAACGGGACACCCCTGATGAGGAGGACCAGATTAATAAAACTCATGGATAAACAACCTTGGTAAGGTTAAGTAAGAAGAACCTGGATGTAGACAACTTTATATACAGCCTGTCCTGTTAAATGATTGAATAAGTCTACGGAAGAGATCTACGACTAGCAGTTGTAGTCTTACGTAACGTACTTAAATATATTAAAAATAACGAATAGAGCCAATGAGTATTTTACCAACCAAAAAATTAAAGAAATAAATATTTTCTTTTTGTAATACTAGCATAAACAAATGAGAAAACTAATTACAATGGCTCGATTAAAATTCCAAGTAAATTTGAATGCTGCGGTTGAGTCTCAAATAATTTTGTAGACGGCTAATGAATAGAAAGAAATTTTTCCCTTTAAGTTACTTATTTAAATTCCACGCAAACTAATATATTTTGTAATCAACTGAAAATATGCCGACGGTTTTGTTTCAGTGTTGAGTAATGGCTGAGATAAATGATCTTGGAAAGTTTGTTCCAAGCGTTAGCAACTTAACAATTTGCGTCTAGACTACGATTTTCTTCGAGAACTCCTAGATATTATCTGCGAAGTTATACCCAAATTGAATGCTTGTTAATCGTTTAGCTGGTCAGTGCAGATAACTTTTGATTTTAACGCAAATATCATAAAAGCTAATTTAGCTCAATCTAATATATAAAATTCTCGTGTCACGGTGTTCGAACTTGAACTCCTCCGTGACGGCTTGACCGATTTTTACCAAATTTTACATGCGTATTCAGTATGTCTGAGAATCGGCTACTATCTATTTTCCATACCCCTAAGTGATAAGGGTGGTCCGTCCCTAAATTTTATTTTTAATTTTTTAGACAATTTTTTTGGTTTTTATTTTATTATGATACAGCATACAAAAATACATACAAACCTAAATTTTCACCCCTCTACGATCAACCCTTATCTTACATTTGTTAATTAAAAACTTTAATTTTTTTTGCAAAACAACGTTTGCGGGATGAGCTAGTATTAATATAAAAAAAATAAATGTATAACATGACTGTGTGTCTGTCTGTTCTCGACTCTATTCAAAAACTATATATTTTTATCGTAAAACCTTGGTTAATTATTAGTATTTCCAAAATATTATTTTTAGCAATTTATACTTGAGGTATTAAAACTGCCTTTTATACAGATTTTTAACACAGCAACGCGTGAACGGGTACAACTAGTTACATATTAATATATGTTACATATAATAATCAAAGTAGAATTATTTATATACATAAAAAAATATTGCATTTGTTTCGTAACACTGTTCTACAGTTCGCTCAAAAAACATTTCACGCGTTGCGTCGATTAGTATTTATTTATCACATTATTAATTCATTAACATATATAGTCAGTCAGTAGTAAATAAAGAGATCAATTTAAAATACGAGTATGTTACATTAATTTATTTATTTCTACAGGAATGTGACCGATCAACAACTTCTAGCAGTTCAATCTGTCGGTACAGCTTGTGTATTATAATTAAAATCAAGCAAATATGATCTATATATTTAGTTAGCCGTGATCAAAATGTTATTTGGGCGATATACTTGTCAGCTATATATATATATATAAATACTTTCGATGTTACACGCGAGGTTGTACAAGTAGATACTTTTCATTTTGTATGACTGAGCAATTATTACAAACCTAATCATAAATGAAATCAAAAAAGATAATATTTTAGAACAAAAAATTAACTTGTTTGTTCATCGTTTGCGATAAAATCTTCTATCTATTATTTGAACGGAACAGTCAATCGAATTCGCTATGTACGTAATATAATTAAATTTATACAGTACCTCGACAAATACCATTGACTACGCAAAAAGTAACAATACCATAGTTTAATTTCAAATAAATAAAGCTTTATAACGTCGTTCGAAAAGAACTGGTACTAGATTATTCGGATGACGTCACAATTGCTTCAGATCCAGTGATGCCGTTCACAAGGACCCGTCGACAAGTGGACGACTATCGATAGTCATCTTACATCGCTCGGTACAAGACGATTCATTGTAAGTTTTCGATTTAGAAAAAAATTGATATCACGTACGTAACCAATGGATGTGGCTTTGGTAAAATATTTTATTACATAACGTTTATCAACTCGGGCGCACTTTCGGAATGCTAAACAGAGATTATGAAGTTACAGTCTATATCCTCTTAAGCCTATTCACTCCATAGAGTGTCCGTCCGTCTGTGTCCGCCATTTAAGAGCTTCCATGAAACTATAATATGTAGCGGCCCATACCAATGCTCCCCCAGGAACCCCTGAGCTTCTCTACCTTTACGGAGGTTTATGGCTAAGCGCCCTCTGCACCAGCAGAGTCTGGATATGCCACTCGGGCTGCAGTTTAAACCAGCTCAAAAATAAAAATAAAGTATTTTTTATTTTTCGTGGACAAATGCTTATTGTTATTTATATTTGTATTAAGCTGTATCGTGTGTTTAAGGTACAAGGACTTTAAGTGATGAGCTGCTGTAACTATTGCATTAAGGATATTTGTGAAAATGATAATTTAATATACAAAAAAATTTAATCAGTATTCTTCGTCACTTTGGCCACATAGCTCGCAGAATATGAAAAATTTCAACTGACGACTGTTTGGAGGGAAAAAAAACTAAAAGACCACGTGGAGTCAATAGACTAGACTCTCTATTAATACTACCTCGAGGATGGCGTAGGATAGGACGGCATGGAAGAAGCTCGTCGATGATTCCGTCTATTTTTATAACAGACACAACCTCCGGCAATAAAGATTGAGAAGAAAAAGATTTTAAAAACTCGAATTAAGTTGATTGTGAGCTTTTTCAGATAAGGATGTGAACTCGGAACCGTCGCAGCATCTCGATTTGATCCTAGTGTCTATCAAAATAGTCATTTTTTTACTTTTTTTATAAGGTGAAACGACTAATATAAATGCTCTAAAGTGGATACTAGTGTAGTTAAATTATTAAAAATAGCTGTATTCGTAAAATTCATATTATTAATATTTATTAAATACTAAATAAACATTTATTTAGTTTTTGTATGATCCGTGTACACTGTCCGATTGCGAATGACCATAGTAATGCTGTATCATCCAGAGCCGATTTGTAATATGCACCTTTAAATAAATAGAAAGAACATTTGTTAATTTATGTGTGAGATTATATTTAAGGGTTAACAATTACACGTACATATATTTTCGTCTGTTAAAAATATAAATTTCGTTTTAACTTTGCGTCGCAAAATTTCGTAAAAAATATATATTATATTAATTTAATGGCAAGTAAATAAATTCTAGTATTCATTGTCAACATTATTTCAGACATGACACCTTCTACTGCTGTCTTCCGGCGACCGTCTCAAGGTAGCCTGTCCACCTTGTTAATGGACGAACTGCGCTTGTAATTCCTTTATCCCCAATCCAGAAGCAGCAGTTGCCAATTCTGCAACCACGCTACAGCCACTTCAATAGGCCAATCCGCTAGGCAATATCAGATTCTATCTACGAATAATTTCTTCATTTTAACTTCTATCTATTTATTTTTTTTACAATTCATTGTATACCACGATCAATAAAAGTACATTAAAAAAGGAAATGTAACATAAATAGATAATAACTTAAAAACAATATACAGATGACGGTCTTAATCAATACAGTAGTATTAAGTATTATTAAAAGCCAAACCATTTAATATTTTTTAAAAAGCATGAAAGCCGTTACTAAAAGACATTTAAAATAATATTTCTAACTCCGGATACTTTAATGTTATTTCTAATAGATTTTTAACGATCTCACCATATCGCCTGTTGAGAGCCTATCGAAATCGAACAATAGCAATTATTGTAGTCGACAAGAAACTCCGATCCGATTCGAGATATCGATCGATTGTCGATATCGATGCCGCAATGACAGTTATAGATACGGCACTATTGTCCGAGTAACCAACGTGTTGCGCTTTAATGAATGAAACCGCGTGTCTTTATCTTTAATTTTATCTTTAATTTCATGATGTTCTAAATTCTATTTTGCCATCGCCAACCTAACCTAAATGGTTATAGATGTATCCTTTGTTATAGATATAAATGCAATCAAATAAATAATTCAAAAAGAATATTATATCACAACTCTGAAAAGCTATGAAAACAATATTAAACGGAGCGCCAACTACTCCGATTATATGTATTATATAAAAGCTTTAAAGGGGAACATAAATAGATTATTTATCAGCAAAAAACTTTTAAACCTGTTTTCAATCATCCTCTATAAACATATCACACTAATAGAATATGTTACATCAATATATTTTTTTCTTTTGGAATGCGATAGACTAACGACTTCTGGGAGTACAACGTCTGCAAGGACAAACTGTAAACAATAATTTTTATATATAGTAATCTGTGTTTTTATAAAGCTTTTTCTTACTATTTTATGATTACGTTATTTAATATTTCTGAAACCATTGTTTTTTTGAAATGGTGTAACGAACAATATTAATAAGCTATACACCTCTTTAAAGTTTTTGCACCTATAACCAATCAAGGTGTATGTAGTAGATTAGAATAAAATAGCTTAAATGAGTCCTTTCATTCTTGACGAAGTCGTAGAAACTGTCTACTCGTAACTTATCTGCTAAACATTATAACCAGCTCTGTGGATAGCCCCGAACACTTGAGTGGCATTAGGCTTAGTATTAATTGGTTTTTAACTGAACTTAGTATTGTATCTTATTATTCTTAGTAACAATTATAAATAGTTTCCGTGTTCGTACCAGCAGACTTTAAAACGAGTTCACATGAATTCAACTTAGCCTAGTTTGATACCACGGTTTCTCACTTATAAATAGATTACAAAAAAAATGTAGTTTTCGGGCGTTGATTTGGAAATTATGCGATAAAAGTTATTCTAGCTGTAAGTTTTTCGAAGATAATAAATTTTAAAAATAATCCGTTAGTCTGTACGTTAGACGCAAAAGCCCCCAAAAAGGGGACCAAAGTATGAGCTATTACTCAATATGCGTTAAATATTCAAACTCATGGATGCCTGAGAGGTTACTTAGACTTGATGCTACTGTTGGATTTCTTTTACCACCTTGGATAGGACGATGTAGGAAGTAGTAGTTAAAAAATCCCTGCTTAGAAAGCTTCTTACTGCTGTTCGAGACGGTAACTCGTGTAAGTTTGTGAACGTCCCTTCTGACTATGACGATTTTGACTACCTACATTTTATTTTGTTTTTATTCTGCGTTATGATCGTTGCGTCTTTCGCAAACCGTGTATCAGTTATGACAGTAAATCATTTAAAAGTCCTCGGAAGAATCGTTTGTTTCCGCATATATTATACCGAAAAGAACTGCAGTATTACGTGTTAGGTAAAATTAATTATCCAACGCATTTTGAATTGGTTGCAGTTAGAGTATGTCCCCCACTAGGTTAAACGACTACTTGGTCAAGATCGCGGATCAAAGCGATCTTAGGGAGAATCCTGGTAGTGGGCGACTATCAGCTGACATGATAATATTATATCAAGATCGTTCTAAATTTTCTACTGATTGACAATGTCAAAAATCTCCAGGTCCTGCTGTACCAGAAACTACGTAACTAGTTCTAACACTAAAAAATTGTCTTATAAGACACATTCAAATTAATTAAATAGCCGATAACCAAGGCTTAGCGCTGGACAGATTGATTAATTAACTGTGTAGATTAGTGGCAAATCGGGGGAGTATTCCATTTGTCAGTGGAGTAACGGCAATTAATGGAGTAGGTACGTTTAAATCTATTAAATGTTTATATTTTAATTGTGTTTAGTTCGAAATATTCTAGAGTCTCTGAAAGATGTGTTCTTGAATCATGACTTTGATGTTTGAAATGTGATATGAAAATCAAATGATTTTGTTTGTATTAAGAGTATATAACATAAAAACGAGGATATATAACACATAAAACTCCTGCGTATAGAGTAGCTTCTAGCTAAATTTTCCTATTGTGTTGTTTCATAAGATGTAGATGCTGTTAGCACTAAGGCTTTTACAGCTATATCTGACATAAGTTCACGGAACATAAGGGTCTGTGAACTATACTAAACTACCTAAAACATCTTATTTCAGATCCTATATTTGACGCTCCCACGAAGGTAAGGGGGAAGTTTACCTTATAACAGCTTAGAGAGCAGCGTGGACCCCGGGGCAATTTAAAGAAGTATGATATTTTTCACTATTCATATCTATATCTATACCATTTCTGTCTAGTACGGTCATGTCTGTAGTTAATGTCTCCTGAATTATTAGCGGTTTCTTGAATTATAAGAGAATCTTTTTTAAAGTTTTGAATAACAACAAATGAAAAGCGTAGTTTGCTTAAAATAAAAATACATTAAATCTATACACGCTGATTCGTTACAGGTGTAAAAATTTTAAAATGATGAACACTCTACTGTGAAAATCATTTGCAAAATTAGAATTAGTATATTAAAATTAACTATCGTTTACCATCTTTTCCTGCGAAATTTGTACCGCTAGAAATTACTGTCCCATAACGTAACTTATTTAAGATTAATTAGTTTATACCTGCTTAATTAGCACCGATCAACCTGTATACACCATTATCGACGTCTAAGCTTTATCTAGATAAAAATATTGCTCATTTATAGCTAAAAGTTATACATATATATAAATAAATAGATATATACTGTACCATTTTGATTTTTCTCGCTTTACTTTGTAAAATCGTTCAAGTTATACAGTACAAACGATTAAATTTATGCTCGAAGAAACTACGAAGACATTTTAATAACTATTAATTGTAACGTCCGCTTACAATACGCGGCGTTTGTAATATCGAACATAAAACATTAAAAGTGTCCATTAATCTCCTATATCGCTGTGTAGATCGAAGGACGGGGCAACTCCGATGTGGCGGTGCATTGGGAATGTTTTAAATTATGCCATCGCTTTAACCCGCGGTGACAGTTCGAAAAATTACATAGACCCGCAATACTAACGGATCCGTCTCCATTATATAATTAAGAAACAAAATATTTAATTCAATTTAAAGTTAACATATTCACTTCTATTACCTTATTAACGATAGATGCGTTACGAGAATTTATTCTGACACTTTTCTTGACACAAACTTTTTTCGTTTTAAATCGAAAATTTTTCTTAATCCTAAAGTCGTTGGATATTCGATGCAGACCTCTTACTGGTTCTATTGGCAATCTATGAGGAAGACATATTAAAAACTGATATCCCACGGCTGAAATGTTAATAATAATAATACATCCTGACCATATACAAAAATATTTATTAGAAAATTTGTTGTAGAGGTCGATCAATTCAAACACTTCCAAGCTTGTAAACGAACAAATGGCTATGTAAAATACGAAACATTATTTTTAGGCTAAAAAAAAAATTATCGTCCCCCAATCAATTTCATCGGAAATAAATAAACGGAAGTTAATACATAAAAGCTAGACGTAAAAGAGAAATTCGGAACAAATATTTACAGTAGTCCCGAAAAAGAATACATAAATGGACAAATAAAGAAATAGACATGAATTAGGTTGAAACTAATTTTGTTCCGAAAGAGTATCGACAAACAAAGCATTACGGGTCAAGGTTCAAAATATATTCAACGATAAAAATAAATTTTATTCGTTATTCAAACAGGAAAAAATATTTGATTCTGATAGATTATCAATATATTATTTTATTTCACTGTTATTATGGTATTTATAAAAGTTTTAAATCGATTCTATGGTTTTCAAGTAAATATGCATAAAACAATATATCAGCCGACTTACGCCCACTAAAAACCTTCTCCCTAAGATAGTCACGACTTATCAGCTTGATCGACATCCAGCAACTTCTAATGATATTTCACCATTTATTAAAATACTATTTACAACGATCTGATACAGAAAAGAGTAAATTCCTTAAAGTATGCTCCAAGTATTCTAAATCTCAAAAACATAAGAGCTATGAGTTCATCGCTAACATACTACGGGTATACGAACTATCAAATGGTTAAAAGTACGTGGAAATTTAAGAAGAATTTTGTTTCAGCAAATAAATACCCATTCGAAGGCAAAGGCTTTCCACTAAGATATCTATAGGGAGATATGCTATAACCTCTTCGCTTGGCTGGATGATTCGCGATAGCAGCGTGGTATTTTGATACGCAAAAGACTGCTATCCATCCTCTAGAACTTGTTTGTGAGCAGTGGAAATCCTATACAAATAGTGCACATAGTTTGAATTACGTAAGATCTCAGATTTCCGGGTATCGAACCCGCATCCTTATATTTCAAGTCGCAGTCCTCTACTCGTCCACGTATATTTATATATTACATCTATATATAACATATTTATATATTTCGGTTTCGCTAAATATGAATTATCGAGAAAGCTATAGTAATATGTAAAATGCATTCTATAGCTCTGCAAGTAAGACAAATAAGTCATTATTTTACTATATATATGTATGATAAATTTTTAATTCATTGCTATAATCGTGGCTTTTTAAACATATATTATTAACATTGCTCAGAATTTTTCGACAAGTATCAATCAGAAATGAGGAAATGCATAGGCTAATAAGCATCACAGTGGATGGACAAGTTGGTAGCCGCAAGAGCTTGAAGGTTCTGGAGGTGAGATTACGGTACCGCAAGTGCGTCGTAGACCATCCACCCACAAGTTGGACAGACGACCTGGCAAGGTGACAAAAGTGACGGTAGTAGCTGAAACAGATAATCATACGTTGGTGGATCATAGGAATATTATTATCAGTGAATATATAGTTTTTACGGCATTTTATCTACTTTGGTAAAAACTATAGTTTTTTATAATACGCAACAAAAAAATCAAGTTTTGAAAATATATCAAAATATTTAATCTTTTCTTTTACATACGTAATTCGATTTTATCGCTCACGAAGTATTAGAGCTATATAAGGATATGATAAAATTTTAAAAAATTAATTTAGTTTTAGCGTGTATAATCTCTATTTACTGAATATATCGTGCCGTATTACTACGTGAACCAACAAAACCGGTTTCCCGGGATAATCGGCTATGGGCCCTATTAGTGTGAAATATTCGAAAAATTAGCATAACTTATACCCAACATCTACACTTAAAGACGTCTCAATCTAGTGCCGCAACTGTTTAAATCTTGCATATAATTAATCGCGCATACATTACGTGTCTTCATTATATTATCAGCCATTTTAGTTAATCGGCTTTCTACCTAACGTATTTGCATGTGAACTCATTTGAATGAGCATGGTTTTAAAATGATAGCATTAATACAACCTACCTATTAAGGAAATAGGAGATATGAAACTTGTAAATGTATATCGTAGAAAAATCTTCAGTGGTTTTCTGCGATGCCTCTAATTTAAAGCACTTTGTTTTTTAACGTATGTTGTGCACCAGAATATAACTATTTGCAATTATTGTGTACACTCCCTTATTGTAATGAGATACAACACGGATAGAAAAAAGATATTTTTACTAATCTACCAATTTATGGTAGAATAAGAAGTTAGCGATAATAACAGAAGGCACATGACTTACTGTCTGCGACACTTAAAAATAGTAATAAGATGATACAAATGTCAATTTATGCCTACTAAATAACTAACAGACTAAGGTACTAAAAGAAATATTATAAGTTAAACTCTAAATAGCTCAATATTATCGTTAAGATAGAAATTATAGTTTCTACAAAATAAACAAACAAGAAAGGTTCTTTCCGCGTAACAAACAGGGATTTCAGGTGAAAATTAAAAAAGATGTGTAAATTTTATACATAATCTGGTGAAAAACTACAAATTTAACGAATAAATAAATATAAACGTCGATGAAAATAATATCTTGTAACGAAAACGTTACGATTGGTGAGAAAAAAATAAATATTAAAGAAAAAATGGATACGAGGAAAAAAAAACACTATCCTTCAATCGCATAAGCTGATGAAATCCTTTGATGTATCAATCACGCACCTCTTCCCATTACCGAAGTAGGTTCGGAATATTCCTGAGGCGAGCACGAAAAACTGTAACAGGCATCTGGCAATTTTGTAAAAGCCAACCACGCCTGTTTCCGATGGACACGTCTAGTTGATTCGACGCGCTTAGGTAAAGCGTAGAGCTGGCAAAACATTGATAATATTCAAATTGAAAAAACAGATGTAACATCCATCTATTTTATTGCTCTGCAATTTCTTTTATACAAAAAAATCATGTTATAAATTTAAAACCAAACATGGTTCGATGTAGGATTTTGTACTTTAAGCAACATATAGCAATACATTGTAATAGATTATATGTATGGGCCACAATGCGTGCAGAACAGATTACCGCTAGAGCCTTATGGTCCTGGAGTTAAGAACTGGCACCCACAAGCGCAGCATAGGACATCCACTCACAAGGCAGATGATTTTGTTAATATAGTCGAAAATGTATAAGAGGACCTATGTCTAACAATAGACGACCTACGGCTAAAATTATATTAATGTAACTAAGAAAAAATAGAATTCATCTTATTCCTGATCCGTTAAAAATGTAGTATGAGCATCGCTACTTTAAAAAAGGTTCTTTAAAAAAGGTCTTAGGCTTGGCGCACTCTGCGTCCCGTCACCTCAAACTCGTGGAATCTAGAAATCCCATTTAGGCAGTAGTAAGAATCAGGTCCAAAAAAATCATCTTTTGCTCCACGCGCACTTATTATGAATAAGTACTTTCTCATCAGAATAACTCCTTGTAAGATTAAATATTGACGAATTATTACATCTATAATGTGATGTACTAATGCTATATTTTGATTTTTATGCGTCTGCCAATCCTCGATTAATTAAAAATTCAAAAAATATTTTTAAAATAATTATAAAAATGTTTTTAAATAATAATGTTATTAAATTATTGTTATTTTTAACTTGCAACTAGTCTATATATATATATATATATATATATGTATGTATGTATGTATATATGTATAAATTTCACTGTTAAATTCGAATGTCATACCACTAGGGTAATTTGTTATAAGGGAGATTCATAACTTAATATCTTAACACTTAACCACGACAACCTTGTACTAGACCTTTAATAAGATCACTTAACCTTAATCAGCGGCTATTGTCGACTTTAAGTTGCAAATACGAGAAAACTTTTTTTAATTTTACATAGTTTCTCGATACATATTTGTTCCTGCATAAATTACTCAATAATCCCTTGCTACGAATATCCTTTCTATAAAATTTATACTCTAAAATCAATCACCGGCGCATCAGAATGACTGCTTCCGGCAGCGTTTGGAAAAGATGGCCGGCGCGGCGTTTCCGGTTAATGTCAGGTTTTCTACGAAAAAATTGCTTTTGATGTAATTTTAGTAAAAATCATAGAAATGTTTTATCGCACGCTCCCTAAATTTGTTTGATTGAATTTGTACAATTTTTCATCAATTTATTTTATAGTGGTGACGCGATATTTTAAACCCAAAAGTACACTTAATTTATTGAAATGTTCTGGATCTTTGGACCTAAAAATAATTTTTAAAATTAATTAGTAAGTAGTCAAAAAATCTCTCGGGTTGGTCTTAAAGCTGTTAGGTTTTACGTTCTCGTTTTTGTCTACTTCTGTAATAGAAAACTACGAATTTACAGACTGATTTAGCTATAATTTGTCTTCCGAAGTGGCATTGGGCAGGGTATATTTTTCCTGCATCTGTGTATTGTGACCGAAAGATTTACGAGTGGTGACCACAAGCAAGTAGACGCTGGAAGTATCCGGATGCAGGCACAAGACAGGTCATTATACCTATCTTTGGGGAAGGTTTTTGCCTCAAAGTGGGCACCTATGGGCTAATATGATAATGATGATGATCTAGGCGAATACCAAATATGATCATCAAGTGAATGCTCTCTCATCTGTCATATTCTACAACGAATCTTGCCCGATAATAATCTTTTAAGTCTACTTTGATGACCACTTTAACGTTATTGACGTAGTTTATCTCTCAATTTTTATATTTTTCTATGTATAAATTTGTCAGCTGTGGAAGACTTCGTAATATATATTTAAATAAATAAAATAAATAAACACCCATGTGACCGCCATGTTGGCTTTATTGTAACAGAATGTATTAATAGAAAACATTAGCCGATATAAAAGCTATGGTTGTCTGTAACCGAGTAACAATAGCGAAAATTATATTGCCAAATAGATTTTTTGTTTATTTTTGGACAGGAGATCACCTTGACATGTACAGATTTCAGCGTTGAAGGTGTTTAGTTCAGCTCTCGTTTTCAGTTGCTAACCTCGAAGTCACCCTCCAGCGCCCCAGCTCGGGCGATTATATAATTTTATTATTACTGTTATTTCATTTTGGACACAAATTTCTAACTAAATCTACAAAGTTAAAGTAAAAATACCTTTATTACTACTTAAAATAGGTGTACATTGGTTCCTAGCTACTATTACTAAAGAGGAACTAATAGAAGTTTGTAATTTTTTTATGATTATTTTAACAATTTTTATCCTTAAAATTAGAACAATTGATTTCCTAAGATTTTAATCGTGAACATATTCAGAAATAGAGTAATATTCCTTTTGGCTGAGCCTGCGCTTAATAAATTTCTTGAATTTACAGAGAGATAAATTTACCGCGTCGTTTAGAAGTTTGCTACAAAATCGTATACATTGTACACTTACCTACTGGTACGTGTATAATGTACGTTATACTTTGAGTTATACTGTTTGAGCCTAATTTCCAGATTATTTTTATATCTTAGGTCAGGGCTTCTTAAACTTCTATCATTTATGACCCCATTTATGATTGCGAGTTGCTTGACTACCCCATAAAAATATAAAAGAAAAGTAAATTAATAGTTTTTAATGATTTATTTATTAGGTAACAATATACATATACATATAAAATTATATAGTTTTAGAATTCGTTTTGAAACATACAAAAACTAAAATTAAAAGATTGCACAAAAAATTATAAAATTGTATTTATATAAGTTTAAAACCTTCAACAAATGCGCGTGTCTAGACGCTGCAAGCTCACTGTATTCCGCCAACTCTAGTGATGTTATAAAATGGTATATATAAATATTTGACCTTAAAATCTCTCGACCCCAGAATTTTGCTACGCGACCCCATTTGGGGTCGCGACCCATAGTTTAAGAAGCCTTGTCTTAAGTTACTATTGATTGATATCACCATTAGTCTTTAATTCATTTAAGATTTTTGTGTACATACAATAGGTTGCCGTAAATATATTTTATGTAATTATAGCCCCGCGGTAGAGGACTGAAATTTGCAATAGGTCGCGGATGCGATTTCTGGGACACAATCTGATATAATACATACTTGTGCATTAATTATTTAGGATGACCCCTGCTCAGAAATAAGTTTCCAGAAATTGCCAACAGTATCCTTATGGTATTTACATTATGGGATATCTTTGGGTGAGGCTTATGCCTTGCATGCAACTATACATGCACCTACCTTTAATAACATGCAACTATATTTAATGTCTCTGAATTGACAAATAATTAATTTAAGTAGTTTATTAACAATCTTGTTATAAAATACTATATCGTGAAAATTTTTTTACTGATAACAAAATGTAAGTTTATGAGTGTCTTTTAATTTATTTCTTACAGTCGTAGTTCTATCATATATACC
Source organism: Battus philenor (assembly GCF_028537555.1). Classification (NCBI taxonomy): domain Eukaryota; kingdom Metazoa; phylum Arthropoda; class Insecta; order Lepidoptera; family Papilionidae; genus Battus; species Battus philenor. The sequence continues at coordinate 9,242,469 of NW_027181683.1, read as the reverse complement.
TCGAATAGCACAAAAATTGAATAAACGTCCGCGGCACTGCCCCAAAGCAAAAGTGCATATAACATTATACTATGAAAATAACAAACATAAACTAATCGCGCGATGGCAACATCGATTAGTTGGCGGTTCTTTCGAACAGCATACGTAGCTGTTCAAGTTAATCTTATATCGTTTTTATATACTGACTCCATTGTAACTTATTTTTAAGACAAGCGTAAGTCATTATTTTTCTAACGCGAATGGACTATACATCAAAACTATCAGTAGAAAAATCAATAGAAGTCACGAGCAAAATTGAAAAGAACGATAGGAGATGAACTATCTCTTAACAAACATAAATAGCGATTTGTTATACGTGTAAAAACTTTGTAGGTGTCAATGAATAGCTCATTTATTATCAAAAAGGTTTAAATTTTTAAATTTTTACAGCTATTTCCAATCACCCCATATAAAATGATCACTTTGAAATATGTTACATTATTTTCATTTGAAAATCGGTCTCTAACTTGTGGAAGTACAAAGTCTAAAAGGACAGTAAGTAATAATTAATACTGATTAAGGTAATTATTGTCTGCGAAAGCATTTACTTTTGAATAGGATGTACCATACAATAATTGACAGCAAATCAGCTATACTCGTACATTAAACCCAGTAACGCCTTTGCACCTGAAACCAATCCCCCTGTATATAACACAAATCAAGGCTATATAATGAACACTTTATATTTTCTACTATCATAACATCTCGTTATCTAGACAAGTGTAAATCACTTACACCGTAGATCATTACGTAACGAAATGTGTAAATAAAAAAAAAGTAAAATATCATTAATTCTATTAAACAAAAGCGCAAAATAAATCATACGTAACGGACAGACAAAAGAGTAGAAAGTTTGATTATTACAGCACAATGGCAGTACAGTCGGCAAGCTAAAAGCAGGAGAGTACGCACAAAGGGCTGAGTGCAACGGAAATTACATCATGCACACCTTGTTGTGTTCACTGTACTCTTTGAATATCGGAATCGCTTTATGCACAAGCTAACAATTCCAATGTACTTTCAATTTTACAAGTACCCTTCACTTTCCTTGCTTACAACCATTTTGTATTACTTAAAGTTTTCATATTAGAGGTAAAAATTATTAAAAATCATTGTGTTGGATGGCCATTGTAGCCATTTTGGCAGTTTAAGACTCTAGATCATCGATCATCGATCATCGATCGGTTTCGGTTGCAAAACAAGAGAGCTCTCTCAGAAGCCCCGACACGTGCCGAGGCATACTACTTTATTACCCGATTAAGAGGCCGCCGAGTTTTTAGATCGCTAAAGAGAATCTCGGATATGGCTGTCAACTGTCAAACACGGCTTAGTAGGTTGTCTAACTAATATTACAATTACTTCGCGAAGCATAAGTATTGGAATAAGAAATGGCGGAAGCAACTCGAGCAACGCTTTTATTATATCTATAATATTGAAAGCTTCCCGTCTTCTACAGTAAAGTATACATTCAGTATTTATAAATAAAACATGAACTCTATTTTCAAATATAGTAAAATAAAGAATATACTTTCTTAATTTAAAATAAAAATATGGGTATGATATATAAACACCACAGATGAATCAGAAGCATAAATTCTTCTCTTTTCACACAGGGTAACAAAACATGACACTATAATACATTAATTAACAGAAACGTCTAGCATAACACCATCCACGCATAAATGTAAGCGATCAAAACACGCAATCAGTCGTCTCATTCAACCGCATAATGCCGTTCATCTTTTAACACTTCTTCGCCTTTGTATAGAAGCCTTTGTACCCGTTGGTATTGATTGGCGCGTAAAGCCTACCATTCAACCAGCTCCGCGGTAATGTAATAAAATAAAGTAATTATCACTTACTCATTTGTCATCTGTTTGAGGTATTTGAATGAGTAATTACTTACATCTTGGTGTTATATAACAATGAGACGGAAATAGACATTTGTATCGACCGTTTTATGTTCTATTTATAAATTTAACTTTTCACTTTAAGGTGCAGGAAAGAGCAAAGAATCCTTTATAACAAGTAAAAGAGAAGAACAAACGATGATCTTATACCAAAAGGTAATTTTATACATGTAACAATCGGACGGACTTGATTAACAAAGAAAAATAGCGCAGACTATCAAACGATACAAAAGGGTGAGAATGGATGGACATAAATATTAGAACACAAAATACTTACAAAACATATTTAAAAAAAGGTTTATTTACTCTGGCTTCTCCATGTATTTTTAAAAACTATATATTCATTAAAAATAATCTCATTTGTTTGTCAAAGCAAGCGACAACAAAAGATTTTTAACGCGAGGCCTATCAAAGTTACAACTATCGACGACGTCAACCATTTTTCATAAGAGCATTGCAGTTTCATAAATTTATGCGAGAATTGCACCTCAAATACTTCAAAATTATACCTAAAGAATGCCTCATTGAAAACTGTTTTAATGATATCAATAAGTTCATGGCAGGTAAAAAACAAGAAGATTCCCAAAAAAAATATTATAGTTGTCATTATGTTAATCTGTGTTATTTTATTAAGTATTAAATAAGTATGTAAATATTATTTTCCTCTTTAGATTTTCTATTAAGTGGCTTAGGTATTTTAATTTTCTAAAAATTTACTCATAAAATACTTGTGGTGGAACATGCTGTTCAGTTTTTACACTGTTATTAACTTACATAAAGTTTAATTAATGCTTACATCGTAATACTTGACATTTATTATCTGGTACTATCTTTACTATTTTTGGAGAAATTGGTCGAGAGAACTTTCTAAATTTACTCAACGAATATGTTAACTGGGCCAGAAAAATGGTAAGTGATATAAACGATAGTAAACAATTAATATTATAATATTTGCTAAACCATTGCCGATAAGTTTTATTACAAATAGAATAATATTCTATACATAATTTAATAATAATAGTATAACTTGGTTAGGATGTACACTAAGTCAATATTCTTTTTTTTATGGCCGATTGGGGGCCTCTCGTACCCCTAACTTATTGGGATCAAGGACTTTATTATTCCATAATTTTTTCAGTATTTTCTTTATTAATCACTCTCTTTCACGCGTCACAATATCTTCCATTCTTTACTTTCGTCCTTCACAATATTTTTCGTTTTGCTCTTTTATACCTTCTTTCTTTCCTCGCCTTTCTTCCATCATCTTCTTACTCTATGGTGGCTAGGCACATTTATTTTATTTTTTTATTTATATATTTTGTTCTTAAATTTTATTTTTTCCATTATCAATACATAACAATTCTATACATAATTTGTCATACATTTATATTTATTTTGTTAAAATCGTTTACATGTTTTTTTATTTCATTTCTTGTTTCTGTTCCTACTCGGTTAAAGTTCAATATTCATATCGTTTATAATAAACAAAATTAAAAATAAACATAATAAATTACTATCATCTGATATCCTCAGTCGTTTTTCTTGCTTTATTGTGAAATATACTTTTTTATTAAACAATAATGAAATACCACAAAACAAATGTGTTTTATATCGGTTTATATATATACAAATATTTACCTATATTAATCACTAAGTCAAAATTTTGTTATTAGTACAAACGTAGATAGGCAGTTGCAGAGAGGTGTTCGACAAGGATAAGTGACCTCTCCGAAACCGTTCACCGCTGCACTGAAGATGCCTTTGAGCTCACGGACTGGAGCGGGTTCGGTAACATCATAAACTGTGCGTACATCACTTACATTCATGCCGATGATATAGTCATAACGGCCGAGACCATGGAAGACCTGGGTACAATGCTAGATGATCAGTAGAGCGTACGAACAAGTACACCTTATAATAAATATCGAGATCGAATCAGAAGTTTTCGAGAGTACTCGAGAGTTCTCGAGTGGCGATCACGATCCGGTTGACGCGGCGTGAGAAGGCCCCCCACTTAGTGGTAAGACGACATAGTTAAGAACTCGGGAAGTCGTTAGATGCGGACATTGCAAGACCGGTCAGCATTGTGAGTCCATCGGCTGAAAAGAAAAAGATTCAATGATCACACACTATTCTGTATATTCCTTGCAGAACTTAATTAGAGAGATTACTACCACTAAATTCATAACTTATAAGTCTAATGTTTTTATAATTTGTGTGTGTCCTTAGTTATTACAAACTTTAAATAGGTAAATATGTTTTTTTTTCTTTGTTTATGCTTGTGGACTACGGCTGGTCATTAATTTTTAAAATAACATAATCACTCTACTATCTAAAGAATTATTTCGTTGTTCGTCTTAATTACTTCACTTAATACGTACTAACAATATCTTTTAAATCTTTATAAAACTGTTAGAAAATGATAATCCAAATGAATTCACTTCATAAACCGTTAATCACGAATGGACGTCTTTAAGCTTCGGATGGGACGCGGGCTGTACCGTCTCACGATCCGTATTATATCAATTTGCGCCCATTGTACGTATAATACCTGTCTTTAAGTTGTAAATTATTGTGATTAATAACACGATGAGAGTATTTCAACTATGTTTACTACGTGGAAAATAAATCGTACCAATTAATGTTGATGATGTACTCAAAACTTTACGAACCACGGAGCTATTGTGTTTCATTTATATTCAAGTTTGGGTATTCCTGCAAACAGATGTACATTTAACTTAATTCGAAAATTAAAAAGCTTAAAGTTTGACATAAATATACGGTTTTTAATTATATTTACATTTACTCTTTGTCCTTCTCACAAATCAGACTTCGTTCATTCTTATTCTCCTCTCCAGTTTTCTGCTTTCAAATAAACTTCTCGGAATTAGCAAAGTGTTATATTTTTTACACAAAAGTTCGAGTCTTATTTGCGGAAAAATAATCGTAATTTCTCTTTAATTATCGATTATATAGTACATGTATAAATGTATGTATAATTTATGTATATATTATATTCTCCTTTTAAGGTATGTGTACATTAGTAATTAGATAATAAGTATTATAGTGAATTTTATTACTTTCTACGATAGTCAGTTTAAGTTAACGTCGCTAGAAGTCCTAGTGTCTTGGATTAAGTCCAGTCTGGTCGAGAAAAAATAGAAACAAGAAGTTATTTACGCGAGAAGTCGCAGGATGCGGTAAGTGCAAGACCGATAATCGTGGCAATCTTTGGGAAATGCCTATGCCTTGCAGTGGTCGTCTAAGGGCTGGATAGAAAAAGAATATTAATTTAATATAATTTTTTTTTCATAATATTTTCACACTTGCTTATTAGTAATCTCCACAATCTTGGGCTACGAATGCCTATAGTCATTAAGTCAATAAGTTATAAAAATATAGATAAATTAAAAATTAGAAGAGTTAGCAAATTATGGAAAGCACTTTTGTACCAAAATATTTGTTTGCGCGACTGAGGCGATAAAGTACACCTTTGTAACCTTAAGTTGCACCTGGATCGGCATGAACAGCGTACGTCCACCCACAAGGTGGACAAATGAACTTGTTAAAATCATCGGAAGATGATGATGGCAGGCCGCTTTCAGGCGGTCTTATTGTAAATCTATGCAGGAGGGCTCATAAAATAATGATTATGTTAGTACCGAGGATTTCCAAATGCTTTACTCAAAGATTTGTGAAATTGTTTTTGTACCGTAGTGTTTCCTCGAAGTATCTAATCACTTCTATACAAATTTTTAGACAAATAGCGCCTATAAAATTTTATTCTTTCGTCATTGAATTATTTACTTTATTGATTTATCCTTTTTATTAGTTGTGTAATGGAGAACTTTATGCCTTATCGTCTTCTCCACCATTCAACCTAAGATGGTGCAAAGATAACTAGTAGGCAGGTGTATAAAAGTTAATTAATCATTTAAACGATAAATTATTTATTATATATAATTACTGTATAATTTGTTGTAAAAATGTACCAAGTTTTTCTATTTATATATATTAAGCAGTAACAAATCCACGTATACATATAAACGTCACAAAAATATTAAATCACGTGTATAAAACAATAAACATACAACAGTTAATACAAGTTTAATGAATAATTCATCAGTGAATTTATGAAAGTGAAATTAAGTACTTAAATAGAACACTAGCCGCCCTTAACGCAAAAAGGTTTTAATGCGAAACGTTTTCGGGAAACTTCTCTTCTTAAAAAACAAAAAAAATGGCGGCGGCTCCCGGTTAAAGCAGTGCTACTATGCCCTAGGGCCACATTTTAAAATCTGAGAGACACTACATTAAACTTTTTTGAGAACCCGTTAAAAATAAAAGTGTCATACATTTTTTTTAAACTGGAGCTCATAGTTCCATTACAAATTAGCGTATTCTCGTAAACGTTGTTAATTATTTGCGATTAAATAATTGTTTCGGGTATTTTTATATTCATTTGTTTACAAGATAATTGTATAGGTGTGAAAGCTTTAAAGTGGTGAATGATTACCTTGTTTTGACACCAAAAAGGTTCGCTTATTTACAATCACTCTGTATAAAAAGATAACTTTGAAATATATAAAATTAGTTTTTTTCTATTATAATGAGCAGCCTTTGGGCAGTATAAAATCTAGAGGGACAGATAGTAAACAAAAATTTTATTTATTTAGTAACCCTAATATTTTGAAAATGTTTTTTCATACTATTTTATCATTACGTTATCTATTATTTCAGAGACCATTGATTTTTGGAGAAGAATGATGAAAGATGTACCATATGACATAGTTGACAGTAAAAAGTAAACAAGACAATAAACATTCATACCCTTATAGCTTTTACAATTATAACCAACTATCTCTTATAACAACAATTTATTACTTCTTTACAATTTATTACTTACACTTCGTCGACTTACAACAAAAAGTTAAATAAACTACGCATTGGTCAAGTATTATTTTATATAATTATTTTTAGAATAATAATGTATGTAATCTAGGTCCATCATAAATTTACCAACAATTTTTTCTTAATTTTAAAATCGTTTGTAACTTCACAAATAATAGCCATGTTTTTTTCAACTTCGTTTTTTTGGCAGCTTATTAATTTCAACAAAGATATATTATTTCTTTATGTGTATATATGAATATATGAATTAATAGATAAACTTTTCTTTTATTTATATAGATGAACGGCTTTACTGATATTTTGACTTTACTGAGATTTTTTTAAATTATTCTTTTTTCATTTTGATGATCAATTCTGGATGAAGACAAATCCAAAAACAGGAAAAATTATTCAAAATAACACAGCCGTTCTTGGGTTATATTTAAATGGTGTAACTAACACGTTTTTGTTTTACCCATACGTAGATAAATATAATATATTTAGTAGAAAATAGTAATAAATTTTAATATTAACGCCACAAATCATACGGCTTGTTAATAAAAATGGGTTAAATATCATCTTAATCGCTAATAAAACATGAAATATAGATATTTTTCTTATGTATGGGTCACGCGCAATGTACAGAGAAATGTTTGATGGATGGCCGTGCAAAGTTATTAATGTGATACCGCCGCGACCTGTACTACAGGGTGTTACGTTATTATATAAATCTTTATTGCATGAAACTTTGTTTCAAAACATTCTCTACTACGAAAAATAGGAGATAAATAATAAAATAAACACAAGAAATCAAATTTGCTAATATATATAATTCTATTATAATTAACATAAGCTGTTTGACCGTTGGCATTTATAGCTTATTTTTGTATTTATAGCTAGCTTCTTTGACTAGTTTCACCGCTTGTTCTTATTGCGTAAGATCAAGTTGGCTTATTAGAAAATACTCAGCTGAGCGCCAAGCTTCAGAGGTAGCATAGGCATAAAGTTGCCAGTTTATCGGTGTTTTATAGACTACATTTTACACTTTTTTACTCTTTTCTTCCATAGTACATTAAGTCTACATCAATTCGACATCCACACACGTTTGAAACCCCTTCAATGTACTATAGGTTTGAATACTATACGTAAAGCCAAGGAATTGAACATTCTACCAGCGTGGTTGTTTTCAGCTAGCTATAATTTGGGAGTCTTCAAGTCAAGATTAAATAGGTGTATAGTAATAGGTCTTCTAGGCAAGCATGTACCATCGTAGACCTAGTCATCACTAAGCATCAGGCGAGACAGAGGTCAAATACTCTGCCAATAACCAATAAAAAAGTTATGGTCTTCATCTTGTTATCTGACAATGTAACAACTGTTAATACAAAGACGGCAGCTTATGAACAGAATTTGTTGGCTATAATGTAATACGCTGGTCCGAAACGAATTGATGTATTTATCATATCATAAATAATTGCGTGATTTCTTACTGCGGACCTCATTGGTATGCTTACAACTACAACTACACTATTCACGAGATTTCTATGAGATCGAATCAAGAACGTAAAGATTCGTACGAAAATAATTGATATAGAAGTGCTAATTGGTTTCGTGATGTATATAACGGACGATCAAAGGCTGTGTAGCACGTCGACCCATAAAGTGGACGGACGACCTTGTTATGTCATCGGAAGACGCTAGATGTAGGTCCCTTCCAGCCAGTTCTATCGGGGGAGGCCTTCTTCAGAAGTGGAGTCCAATCGCTGAAATGATGATGATTTGACAACATATTTTTAACGAACTTATTATAAATATTAGATGAAAAGAAACACGCTGTATATTTTAGAAAAGCACGTCCCCAAATGATGTATAATGAAATATCACTCTCTTCGGCCGTTGTTCCCTAAGTAAAATATGGGCGGGTGTTGACCCCGGGCGGACATACGGACGGAATGCTAAAGTAAATACTAGTTACACTTGATAGTTTCTCGCATAAATCTTACATCATGTTTGGATATCGCTCGATCGTTTGCTTGGCGGCGCGCTCAGATAAATCTCTTATATATTACTTCACTACATTGTTACTTGTTAACTAAATTCGTATTTTATATGTAAACGTGAGATGAACACATTAATACCTTTTTTCGTAACAAAAATAATACATTGAACTTCCCATTTACATTGAAGAAGCAATGGTCATGCTTGGGTATCAAGATTCTGGAGTGGACATCAGAGACCAGTAAATGCAACGTAGAACATTTATCTAACGACATTCTTAAGGCTGCGCGGTCGTCTTTTGATGAAGGCCACTTCTAAGGTTTTTTAGTAAAATCTACGGGGAGGTTTATGTATAGCAGTAGTCATTCTACGGCTGAAATGATAATGATATTTGTTTTAGAATATACAGAAAGATAGAGAAATTTATCAGTACAAAAACCCCAAAACCAAACTTTACAATTATTCACAAAAAGACAACACAAGAAAGCGTTTAAAGTAGTTAATAAAGTTACCATTTTCATTGAGAAATGCTGTTTGTCTGTGACTTCACCGGGGGTGAGGCGGCAGGGCATTGAATGCGCTTAACCTAAGTTTCTTCACAGTAGCCAAGCTTGGTGTTTACGACCAACTGAGTATCTGATATAAAAAATTCACATACTTGCCACTAGGTTCCTCGACAAATCATTTACAGTTTAGGCTGCACGATTATGAAAGAAGTTGGCTGTGCCGTTAGGAAGGATAAACCCCCATCCCCCCACCCCCAGCCAATTTTGAAAAAGCTATTAAATAAAAGGTTTAAGTTGTTTATAAAAACAACTGTTGAATAAATAGTTTTAATCTTTAACAGTGTTTCCCAACCTTTTTTGTGCCAAACCTCACCTTAGCCTTTTTTAATTTCTTACACAATAGTAACACATAGCCACAATAGAATAGATCAAGAATGTGATATAGAATAAAAACAAAGAAATCGTAATAGTTAAGGTACGAGGAGAAGAAAGAATGGTATCATATAAAAGAAAAATGTATATGAAAGGGAAATAAAAAAGAATTGCAGAAAGAAATAAAATAAAGGAATGAAAGATCATGGGCGAAACGGTAGAAGAGCGCGAAAATAAAAATATTACATGAAAAAATTAATAAATAAAAACAAAGTCCCTGTCCCACAATAGATAGTGGTACGAGGGATCCCCATGAAAGAGAACATTTATAATAATAAAAAAAAACATCGCCATCATGACCGGCCTTGCGTTACTCCCATACAGCGATTTCCCGTAAGTTTAATTAAATAGTTGTTACACCTAGTGGAAGGTGCTTACTCACATCGTATCTACAGGCCTTTGGTCGCCACACTAGAGCTTTTCAGATCCAACGGCCTGCGGTTAAAAGAGAGGTTTGCTTCGTCTACTGCTACTTTAGAGAAATAAATCTTTGGGCTACGAAACAGCGATAACTTATTGCAATCATTTCAATAAAAAATTATTACCTTAAACAAAAAGACTTCCCATTTCATACGTTGCTATTCAAAACATGGTTGACTCAGAGAGAAGCGGCAATCGTCGGAATTAGCTCTTTGCCACTTTTATCCTCGAAACTTTGACATTACCGCCAGGGAAGTGAGAAAGGAAGGAACAAAAGCATCCCAGAGTCACTCAAGGAATCGACGCTAATTGGAAAAAACATCACAGGCGAAAGTATAAAGTAATTAAGTTTAACTTTTTGATACACAAAAACAAACAGTCTTAGTAAAGAATAGTTATTGTCAATAAATTTAAAAATTACCTTAAACCATTTTAAAGTGTGTTAACATTTTAACCGAATATAATATATAGGTATAAAGGCTTTAAAAGGATGAAAGTGTAGCCTCATTTATCAGCAAAAAGCTTTAAAGTTTTTTCACCTGTGTTCAATAACACTGTATAAAGTAATCACTCTGAAATATGGTGCAATACCCGGCGATAAATAATGCACATCGACCTTTGAAAAGAGACAATCGGCTAATTGCGACTTCGCAAGTTATTTCTGTCGCACACGTCACATAGTATGTGCAATAATTATATATATTATATAATTATATTATTATAGCTTCTAGCAGTATAAAGTCTGCAGAGACAGATAGTAAATAATAATTAATTTTAATATGTGGTAATTATGTTATTATTACGTTATTTATTATTCCAGACACGGCATTTTTGGAAAGGGCTTACAATACTTTAATTGACAGCAAATTAACTTTACATTCACCCTTTTAATGCTTTTACACTTATACCAATCCTATATAATCTACCATCGAACGCTGTAACAAATCACGTAATAACCAATACAAAACAAGTGCAAATAATACATAGAATTTTATTAACTTATCATTTATAAAGGAATAACAGAACTACATCCGCGAGGAGATTGAATACGAACATTAAAAATATAAAATCATTACAACCACACAATCATTATCGTTATGATAAAAATAGTCGATGATTCATTACCCCGTGCTCGAATCAATCGAAGAGTTAAAAGAGTTTATAAGGCGTGACTAGGAGACACGCAAGAATGTACAATCGTTTGGAAAAGTGTTAACTGTTTTTTTTTAATTATGTAGTTTGAATAATCTTTACAACAATTAGAATTTATTGGATAATGCTACCGAAACTGCTGTACCGCTCCTTATGGGCTGCTCGACGGTGAAGGTGTATCGGCGACACCGTTCTGTCAATCCTCCGTCAATGCTCGCGGTGACAATGCTCATGCTCGTTTTTCTCGATTCGAGCCACCTTCCGCGATTCCTTAAGACAAATTTTATAACACCATAGTAACCATTTTTTTATAAAAGAAAGTAACAAGTTGGGAAGGACGATATATTTAAAGATTCTGAGTAAATAACCAATGCATCGTTCAACACAATCTGTAGCCTTAAGACGTCCACTGCTGGACATAGACCTTCGCCATAAATTTACAATAGGACTGCTTGGAAGTGGTCTTCATCCAGAGTCTTCCGACGACCTTAATAAGCCTATCTGTTCACCTAGAGAGAAGACGTCCTTGACTGCGCTGGCCAGTTCGTGGTCTCCACTTTATATCCTTGGTGATCCTCTACCATATCCTGTCCCCTGGCACTACAAACTCGATTACTTTCATTCGTCTACGGATCACTTAAATTCTGATTCGATTTCTAAAACAGTAGCGTAAAAACAATGTAAAAGTGTGCACCTTATGTAAGACGTTACAGTAAATTGTTTTATAAATTGTTTTATATTATTTTAGCACTTTTCCACTCGACTATAGTCCCAATCAAGTCCACTAGCTGTAGACAGAGCTAAAAGTATGGTATCATAATGTAACAACTATAAAATCGGTTTGGGTACAACAATTAAGAAGTCATTGTAACAGAAATCGATTTGTGACGCTTGTCAATCTGATCGGCGGAGGGGGTCCGCGAGCAATTTACGAAACCTCAATAAAAATATAATTTATATTAGCAGATAGATCATAGGTTATTTTATATATATAATTATTATTTTTTGAAAAATATCTTAGGAACATCCATATCGGACGATTTTAGACCATCCTTGTACCCTTCGTTTGACAAGTCTTTTAAAACTGTATATACATTTTTCGTAAATAATTTTTTATACTATAGAAATCACTATCACGAAAGTATAAAATTTTAGCTATGATTAATTTAAAATAGATTGTTCGTGACGTGTTTTATTATTATTTATAAAGATATTTATAAGTGTTTTTTGATTATTAATGTTTAGATATAAAGTAGCATAATTATAACCAATGTATATAAAAAAGGCAAACATATTTAATTTTGTACTGTTTTGTAGGAAACTTATGTTTACTCATAAATAAGTATTTTTGTCAGTTACAAGACAACAGTTTGTGGGCAACAAAACTAGGTAAACTTTATTTAGTTTTGAGATACCTTAAACTAGAATAATATACTATGATATAAATGTATGTGTAAATATACTATGATAACATTAGATCCGTGAGACTCGTACTACTACTCGTACTCGACTACACGTAACTGTTGGTTCGTTGATTTTTCTTTAAAAGTTTTGATTAAAGAAAGCGGTGGCACTAGTCAAACGATTGCACGTGGTAATCGACTCCCAGTGCCATCTATCGATGTTATCCAATGTTATACCGATGCGATGTACTATGATTTTTTTTTACTATTTGATACGATATTAGAAATAAATTATCATATACTTTTAATAATGATGTTCTATCTAAACAAAAGAAACAATACAAATAAAAAATCAATGTTCATTTGTAACGTATTATTTCGAAATATAAATATGACTCAAAAGAATTGTCCTAGACTTAGATATTTTCTCTGTCGACGAATAGAAATAAATATACGTTACTTTTTACAACAATTATCGCTTGCTGCGCTTAGTCTTAAAAGGATGCATGGAAACGTGCCTCTGCAAGCTTAGTTCTTTATCCTGCAACATTAAAGAACGAACGTTCTTCACGGAAGTATAATTCATTCGGAAAAAAAAATACCTTTGATTAACGCGTTTATTATTTATTGCAATTAAAATGGTTAGTGAAGATCATAGTCATATTACTTTTTTTAAATTTTTAATCTAAATTACATTATCTTTTAATGATTAAAAATAAGAGAAACGCCTATGCCTAATTTATAATTATACGAATACTAACACAAATAAAAATAAACAATGCTTTATTTCCTAAGTCGATTAAGAATTAGTAATTAGTTACACTTTTCAGAAATAGTACCTGCTATTTTTATGTTAAGGCCACTTATTATAACTATAAGTATGTTTATTTTTTCTGTCCTTTTATTCTTTTTTTTATGATATTTTGTAGTTATTTTACCTAAATTCATTAATTTATCTCGGCACGATATTAAATACACCCTTGTACTTTGTAGACGTGGCATCGTCACTATCATCATAACTACCACCACCATCATCATCATCATCATCATCACTATCATCGCCATCATCATCATCGCCATCATCATCATCATCGCCATAATCATCATTATTAGCCTAGCATAGCCTCTTCCGGACGTAGGCCTTCGCCATATATTTCCAATGGGACGGGTAGAAATCGTCTTGCACCGAGTGACTTCCGAAATGGGTATCTCTCGGTATCTTTCGTCGCAATAAGTAACATTTAAAATTATATACAGGTCTTAATGGTCTTTAATTTACATATTTATTAATGTTCTTATAAGACCGCAGGTAAAGCGTCGGATAATATATTTCAGGTACGTACGAATGTGCTTTTAAAATTAATTTATGTGGTATTAACAATTTCGATAATAAAAGCGCTAGGAGGCAAATTAAAAAAAAAATACATTACTTTGTTGCGGTTGAAAAACAAAATATCAAAATCACTACAGAACCCAAATTTAGTACTATTTTGCCGCATCTTCTATTCATTCCTCATCGTTGGATACGGCAATGTTAAAAATAAAGACGACTAATGACTGCGGCGGTGTATCACAAGACACAATAGAGACAAATAGACACAGATACGAAAGACACAAAGTAATGGTCAAAGAAAAGAGACGCTTTTATAGTCTGTCACATCGCAGAGGCGTGGCAATTACAAAAAAAAGCCGGGCAAGCGTTCTCTGATCTCACATATGCATTGACCAGAGACAATGACGTAAGCACTTTTTATTCTACGGTCATTAGGTTCTGAGATCTAACATCTTTTATTTAAAAGACAACTATTTAATCTCTAAAAAATTTAATGAATGCCGTTATTAATTTGATGCTATTTCACTTTGAATTATTGTTCGGATAAAAACTTTTAACCATTGAGTTATCTATCTCAAATGTATAATGTTTAATTTTATCGAAAACGAATGAAGTATTTGATAATGTGAGTACAAATGAATATAATTTAACTGGAAATAAAATAAATTGTCTTGATTTTTAAACGACACGCTTTTATCGTCGTTAATATAACAGGAAACGTCTAAAAGCAATTCAATCACAATTCATCTAATATTTATAATGCATTTTCTCATTTACATCCACAAATCAATAATTTTGTTTGGATGTGTCGCAATTTTTGAGAGAAAAAGTATTCGTCTACAAAGTCTGGTAGAGTCATCGGTTCACACCTCTACGGCCAACCACTGGTTGATGATTACGTACACCACATGATTACGCTTGATCACATATACCTTTGATCACTCAGCAAAAATTAAAAAGTTTGGCTGGAAGGTGATAATGCATCCGCCATAAAGTCCTGACCTTAAAAATAATAATAAAACCTTTTATTTTCATATCCTTAGTATACAATTAAAATATTATTATTATTACCTTTACTTATAACTAATTGTTGGTTTGTTTCTTTTTGCGGGATATGGACCTTTCTTTCAGTGAGACGTGCCTCCAACTTCTTCCATGAGTTTCATTATGTCTTGGGTCAACCAGTATTACTCTGAAATGTCGATTATATCACCAGCCCTCCGTCTATATGATATAACAACCTTTCTCTTTCCTGCTGACCCCCTTCCAATTTGTTGCCTGTATGGTAGTATACCGAGACACGTGTCCGCTCTATCGCCACCTTTATTTTAGAGCATATGAAAGCCGCATCAGTCATTTTAGTTTTTGTGTTATTCACTTTTAATTTTTTATTTTTCTTATTGTGCTCCTCTCCATACTTTTCTGTGTTGTCTGGTACGTTATTTTTTGTGGCAATCATACAATAAACAAGGTGAAAGACAGGTATCAAATACAATTTTATTTCTTATTTATAAAAAAATTCTTTAAGCGACCAAAACTTTGTTCAAGATATATTTGCCCTTCTTTCAATTTGTTCCATGTTGTGAACTTTGCTGAATTTTTTGCCTAAACATTTACACATATCATATTATATTTCTTTCTCTCCCCTTTTGATACACTATTTAAAAAAGGTTTGTCATTACTTTTGTTTTGATTGTATTCATCTCCAGACTTATTTTTTGACTTTCTTCATCTAAGGTATTAATCATTTTTTCTAATTCTCATGACGATTCGGCTAATATTACAATATCATCTGCAAATCTGAGACCCTGACTTTACACCGTCAAATTTCTACCTATCTGTATATTTTTTTACAAAGTATGAAGTTAACATCAAGAGAAGATCTTCTTGTTGCATTTTTTTGATCAGAAGTCCCAAAATATCTACACTAATTGCATTACGTCATTACCTACAAGACGGAAAAATGTTAGCAGACAAAATAGCACCTATATACTATGATATATGAACGTAAGTAAACTTTGAAAAATATGTCTCGTATTTTCGTATAAAATACGTAAGAACTTCTTCCCCGACCTATTATTTATATTGACTCTGGAATCAAAGGCATAGTCGGCGAGTTTCTGACGTAATGCACAACATCATTTCGAATAAGGTTTTATTAAAAACTCATGATCAAGCCATGAGATATCCTTTTTCACCTAGTCGTGACGTAATTGAATCCTGATAAGGACGTTCATGTGCATTAAAATAATACTGTGGCATTGATCGTTTACAATCTGTTGATATTTTTCGTAACGGTACGAAAAATAACCTAACATAAATATCGCCTTCTTAAAGCCAGATATCATCTTTTAATTCAAATCTTCTGCCCTAAAGTCAGATGACGTTTGGTTTGTTTTAAAATTGTTGATATTTATTTGTTATCATTTTCATACAGTTTCAGGATAAATATCGATAAGGATTTAATTATTAAATGATTTATTTTTACTATTGAAACGGTAATAAAATAATATAAATGCACAAACGTCTCTCGGACTTCGTTAATACGTAGAATTATTTAGAAGTTCGTACGCCTGCGAGCTTAGTTCGGAGTGTTTGCCCGAGCGTAACACGACATCTGTCAGTTGGTGGCTACGCGCGGCTTTTGACAGACGTTGCATTTATAAATAACGATATTAGAAAAAATATCTTATAGCTTTGCAAAATATCTTAAAAACTTCTAACCAAAAAAATTGTAGACTTTAAAAGTCGATTTTCAATTTTACACAAGCCAAATTTTAAACTTGATTATACGGCTAAAATATTAGCCTTTATTTTGCCTGTCATTTTAATCCGAAGAATGCCTATGAAATTACTGGAGTGTTATTACATGTAACCTTGACTTAGCACATTTAATAAAATTATGTATATCTATAGCGTAAAAATGTGAATGTTAAAAAAATTTCCAAAATAACCTAAAAAGTACTTGTCACAATTGGTTACCTAAGAATATTTAAAAATATTATTTTACATCAACGCAAAGATAAAAAAGAAAATAATAAATTCTACTCAAAAAACTATGTTTTTTTTATTTTGATGACCATAAAGTATAAAAATTACCTACAATCGTCGATTAACTGTGAATATCTAAAGTATTAAAAAAGTATTCTTTTTTTCTATCGTGGCGGTCTTAGGGGAGCCATATGAATCTGCAAGGCGTAGCCCTTGTATTACACATTTATCCACTGAAATGATGGTGTTAATAATCTAAACAAATAATTAAACCGACTAGGCATAAAGTAAAATAAAAGGCCCAGAGTAACTGAATCCACAATTTTATTTTAATCAGTGCTAACCAAATTGTGTATTAAATGTGAAAAAACAACATATTTCTTTCTTAAATTAAAAAAAAGTCCGTAATTTTATCAACTTTTTTTCGATGCATTTTATTTTGTAGTGTCATAAACATTATAAATAATATGTAATATATATATAACTAAATGCCTAGTAAGGTCGTATCGCAGTCGTGTCGTTATGTTAAATATAATTTCAAACATCATTTAAGCTCAGTTTTGGCGTTAAAATGATTTAGACGAACGCCGTCCACTAAAATTTATGAATGTGGTACCCCAAAATAGTCGACAATCATAACTTGGTCTGCATATCGGAAGATCTGTTATCTTTTGAAGTGTTCTCAACACTGGAAGTTGATACTTAATTTTTTTTTCTATCTTATGTGAATCGTTTACTAAAGTCGTTATGGTTCGGGACTGTATTTTCGTGTGGTTTAGTTGTGTTTTAGTGTATTTCGGTAGCAATTAGGATAGGAAATACGATACTGAAATGTTTAAGGAAGCGTCAATTAAGCGGAATAATTAGAGAATGTGTTTCAGTTTCATAAGTAATTGTATAGTTTATAGATTTTGCGCAATTTATAGATTTCATTAAAATACGTATTCATCTTGAAATAATATACACCTTGAAGCTTATATCAAGGTTTTTTTAAATATTTACATTTGCAAATTTTATTTTACATGAATTTATTATGGGCCCTTATACCGGTTGATTGTTTACGGATGTAAAAACTTGAATGGGGTGAATATATATCTTATTTGTCAGCAAAATTTTACAGTTATTTTTTTTTCACACTTTCTAATCACTTTGAATAAAGAGATCGCTCTGAAATATATTACATTAAAGTATTCGTTCTACGGAATGCGAGAGGATAAAAACTTCTTGCAGCATAAAGTCTGAGACAGTAAGCTAGAATTAATTTTAATATGTAGTAATCTTCAAACATTATCAATACATAATGAACTGCACATTAATTGACAGCAAATAAGCTATATAAACATCCTTTTATAGCTTTTATACCTGTAACCAATGTACGTGAATATATTACAAAAGAGGCAGCGGCAAGAAATAACTTAAAACAAATATTTTTGAATAGACTAACTTAGACTTAATTCAAATAACGAACACAAATTGTCTGATGTAAACTGTAAATAAATAGAAAAGTTGATTATGTAATACGCAAAAAACATTTTTAAAACCTTTCGTTAAAATAAATTAAACGCAGAAATAAATAATTTTTAATCTGTTTTATGTTAAAGTTGCGTGGACAAAAATAAATCTAAATTAGATGCACATACATCTATTCGAGCAACATCTAACGTCTGGGAGTTTTACTTTTGTAATTTGATTCGGTGACATCAAAGGATCGGATTTGTCTATGGAGTCTATTCCCGGTCGACATCTTCCCGCCATAACATGTCACATTATAGCTATAAAGTCATTAAAATACAACTTCTGTTTTATTTACGTCTTCAATAATTTGATATTGATGACTTTTATTTTCAAGTAATTTTAGTGGTTCTCTAATTTTTTATCTGTGACACAAAACCATCTTTTTTGTTGCTTTTACACAGATCACTAGTTATTATTCTAACCAATATTTTTCTAACAGCTGTAATATTTAAGATTGAGCTATAGGTACTGTTTTTTTTATTTACACAAATGGCTGACAACTGATCTGGTTTTTTTTAAATTGGTTTGGTAAATATTTTAATTTAAAAAATGTACACAGTCATGGAGTTTGTAAATAGTGATTTTCATTAGATTTTCTTTGAATAGTCACGACAAATCCCGGGTGATATTATTGATAATTCAAGTATCAAATATCAGATCTTAGAGCGAATCTTCAATCATCATGATGATTGTTAATTTGGCATTATTGATATAACAGGAGTTTAATAAAATAAACCGGTCCTTACGTTTTATCTAACTCAATGCATTAGTGCCACGTGCATCTCTATCGACATATAATAAACTCAAAGTCTTAAGCTCTTTTTTTAAGTAATAGAAGTAAGTCATATAAGCATTTAAATACATTAACTTTAACTTAGAAAAAGGCAACGGAGATTCTAGCTTCTAAATTTAACCAAAGTAATCTTTTAGTTCGCGAAACAAGAGTCGTGGTAGAAAGATATCTTCGTTTTGATTCTTTTCTAAAGAAGACTTATTCGTGATTAGGATATTTCTGGCTTATTGAATGAATTGGGAATACGAGTATATAGAAAAATGAAAACAAAATGTTCGATAAGTGACAACATAAGTTGAGGTCCCCTCGCAGTGCTTTTGAGCGTGGTCACTCCATGGAGCATCCGCGTAATAAATCCATCAGCCTCCCAATCCCATGAAACTGTGTTGTGCAGCGGCCCAAGCCGAAGCTCCGAGGTAGCCCACGAGCTTTCCAACCGTAAAAGTAGTTTTAGGATTAACGCCTTCTGCGTTCGAATCCACACAATCTGCAAATGGCAACAGTGTAATCGAGGTAAAAAAAAATCAAGATGCATGTCCTTTATTTATCGATTATTGTATATATGCCTTAATTACATATTTAGGCGTACTATACTATTGTACTGTAATTAGGTTTGTTGTCGTATGCACATTCAACTACAGTAATAAAATAATGTACTAAACCACAGGGTTTATTGAGAAATGATGAAAAAAAGATTATCGATTTTAGCAAGCGGCTAATAAGAACAAATCTTTAATGTCTGTAAGGCTTTAATTGTCTTTGTTATATTATGTCTGTTTAACAACAATGCTAAATCTGAGCACTAGATTCAAAAAGAGAATTTTAGATAGGCTATGGTTTCGGAGAAACTGAATCTGTTAAATGAAACATATATATAAATGTTTTCAGATAATAATCCGACATTAACTTTAATACATTTTTGATATACAATTAAATATATTATTACTAAAACTTGGCTAAAAAAAACGTTTATTTAACATTTTTTTTATTTCAATCTATTCGTGTTCTAAACTGTTCTCATTTACTATTATTTACAGGTCTAGAACCGCATTAGAGGTTATAATAGTTCACGTACGTAAGTTAAAGAAATAAAATTACTTGCTAGATTAAGGCATAATTTTAAATTATCATTATATTAATGCAAATTATCATCATTTCAGCCGTAAGACTTACTCTATGTATGGACCTATATAGACAGGCTTATCACACAGATTTCCAATAGGGGCGGTTGAAAGCAGCTTGTATTCTTTAAACTATGGTTGTTATATTTATCTAATGTTTCAATAACTATTAAAGTATACAAGCAATTTTTTTAATTTTAAATGTTTATGTGGTTAAGCTATCAGCTTACGAAATGTGTTATGTATATTTGTAGTAAATAATTACAAAGAGTAAAGACAAAACCATAGCATAAATGCATACATTCCGACACTTGAAATGGGGAAGAGTCAAAACAGCACTAGAAGTGAGTGATTAATGTACACCTAAATGAGTCTGGACATGAGCCAACTACATATTTGACATTTTGTCCAGAGGAATTACAAAATCAAATATTTAAACATAAGCTTAAGCTAGTTATAAATATTTATGTTCACAGATAAAGTTTCAAAGAAGAATATAATTTTTGTCACCACTTGACACTTCATAGAACCGACACGTTTCCATATATCCATATATCCCCCTCATACATTTCAAACGTAAAAAATAATGAAAACAGAGACATCTGTTAACAAACCAAAAGGAGGCAACTAATGATATATTGTTTTTTTTATTCTTAATTTATATCAACGGCTGTTCAAATAACTTTGCAACTGGCTTAAAGGAAATATTTTAGGCCTATAATTTTTGTAAACACTACCACATATACATCAAGAAAGTCTTTTTTGCATTTTTCACCATTTTAGTTATCACTTGAGCGGAATAGAAAATGTTCTAGCAAATGTTTTGCTTTCGTAATTTCGCACATCTTATACAGCAAGAAATGTAAAATACCTTATAACAAATATGCGTTTATCAGCTTAGTTTCTCTGTTATATTTTTTCAATTTTTATAGAAAATGAGGGTTCTCCTACCTACCATACTCTCCTTGTCATACTTTCATTGGTTCACTTGTGTATGTATTATTTTATTTTCGTAAATACTCTTAGTTATTTTTGAGAGGGAACAAACGACGCTTGATCCTTCATCAAGCGTCTTTTGTCAATCAGTCTGGTTAACCGATTTACAGTGGCCTATGGATCATGAATTCTGTTAAGACATTATCTTCATCACATTTTTAAAAACAGTCGTGAAATAGTGGGGTGCCATTTTATTAATTTTTTTTTTGTTTATTTTTAAAGTTGACTTTAAAGTAAGATATTCAGAAGGAACTATTTAAAGTAACAGACTTTACTATCATGCATAGTCATTTATTAAAGAAAAATACTACTTCCATGTTAATATTAACATTCTTATTACATTTAAGGTGATAGAATGTTAAAAAGGCTTAACCTCATTCAAATTAAAATAACGTGGGCTCGATAAGATACCTCGACTTTAGCCGTTACTTTTTTCTTATTTCACCAGGTATATTACCTATTTTACCTGTAGAGAGCTAACATCAATATGTTATTAACTAATGGCTGAACTGATTTATTAGAATTTTTTTTTAATAATATTGAAATTCAAAGTAAAAACAAGTAATATAATAGTGTTAATTGTTTATAAACCAAAAGTATCGGTTTAGTATAAAAATTTATGCCCAACAGAGGTCGAAAATTTGGTTTTTAAAGAATTCATCCATAATATTACAATTTACGATTTATTTTACGATTCCTCTTATATATATATGCACGTCACAACCATAGACTAAAGCGTCAAAGAATTTAAACGTCAAAATAAACACGTCAACTCCCTGCTTAAGGCTTCTTGTAAGGTGTAACTTTAAACTAAACTACGTTTATTGAAATATAAATAATACATAAAATGGTTCACACAACTATGGAAGGATCTTTATTTGTAAGTGAAATAAAAGTAATATTTCTTTACCGAATATTCTCCAACCGAACTGTGCCGTAATTTTTATGCATTAATTTGTTTTTTACCTCATTCTGTTTTAAATTTATTTTTATATGTTAAACTTGATACCCCGTGTTACTTAATCTCTAAGTAATGATTTCTACTTCATTCTATCAGCCATCAGTACCAACTAACTTCATTATCAATAATAACATTATCGTGTAAACCGAAGCGGATGTAATCCATCGACAAATTTGATTACTTAGTTCTTTAAAAAGTCGTGTTTTCGTTTTGCACATACAAAGTAATTAATAGGTTTCAATGATAATTAATGAAATTAACTTCACATGTACAAAGATGAAGATCTGGTCAAATTGTCAATGTTCATGTTTTGACCAACAGAATAAATAGTATGTATGACTTACACTAGTAAATCTTTAGTAATTGATATTATGAGTGAATGTTTGAACCATTATAGACTACAATCTTTTCAGCCTATGATGTATCTGGAACAGCCAATTTTTAAAAATATGTTAGGTGGCTTAAATGATATAAGATGGTGCAATCCCATCTGCTGTAAATAGCAAAATTTGATACCTGATTTTGGTGCGGGCAAACTTCATGGAGACCATAAAATGCTAGCAAAGAGATAACCATCATCATCATGTCAGTCAAATGACACCCTCTACAAGGTATAGGCCTTCCCCAAAGATTGCCTCAATGACCAGGCTTGTGCTGCCCGCAGCCTTGAATATGCTATTGGTACGTTTAGTGGGAGCCTACCCATGCTGCATAGGTTCTCAAGTAATAACAAGACCATAGGTCTTGTTATTACTTGAGAACCTTCCAACCTTAACAACCATTGGTTGCACAAGCTACTAGCTAAGGTATGATATTGAAAAATATAATTCTCTTTCTCTGTATTCCAGGAGCCTACTTTGTACATAGTTAAAGGTATGTGTATACTTGACAATGACGGAAACAGAATCCTGGCCAAGTATTATGACAAAGACATCCTTCCTACCACTAAAGACCAGAAAGCTTTTGAGAAGAATTTATTTAATAAAACCCATAGGTAAATGTAATTGTATTTTATTATACTCAATATTTGTCAATATGTTATACAGTCTTTATGATTTACATTTTTTTAATTCATGATAAAATTTATGAATTATTAAATATTTTAAGGTTAATTAATATATGACCAAGAAATTAAAAAAACACAAAAAAAATCTCTACCAAAAAAAAATTTTGTCAAAATAGTTATTTATTTCAAAATTGTTGCAGAGGTTAATTGTAAAATAAATTTAAGTAACCAATGTAATGTCTTTTATCAAAGATTGCCTATACAAAGAATAATGTGGAAATGCATGTTACTGCCTTTGAGTGGCTCACCAAAACTGTTCGGTTTGAATGACACTACTAAGTCTAATGTGATACATCTTATTTTTTTGGACCTGTAAGAGATTTTAAAAATACATCGAGTTGCCAATAATATGTTTTCTAGTGATACTATATATATTCAGTCAAATTTAAATAGCTATGTTAAAAAAACTGTTAAACTACACCGATATACTTGTTTTTAGATATGTACTATATAATCTGACATGATTCTTAACTCATTACAGAGCAAATGCTGAAATTATAATGCTTGAAGGACTGACATGTGTCTACAAGAGTAATGTGGATCTCTTCTTCTATGTTATGGGAAGCTCACATGAAAATGAGGTATGCATTTAAACTATATGTGTAAGTTCAATAATATAGCAGTCTGTTTTTAATTTTTGATTGTCTGATTCAATAAATATGGTGCATGGAAAAATATAACCTTGAATTTTAACTGCCCAAATATGTTTGTGACATTAAAAAAGTTTTAAAGTTTTATAAGACATCTTTCTGATATAATCTGTGGTTTTTTTACTTAACATCAGTCTGGCAAATTTTGTAAAACTTCGATTGAGATGAGTTGGTGATTACCATATTATAATATTATTTATTTAATGCTTAAAATTAATTATGTTCACTTATGTTACTGAATAAATGTTACATACATGTTTTGTAATAATAAATAGCATGCAAAATCTTAATATTTATATAAGTTAAAAATAATTACAATTTACTACACAGATGTGAATGTGTTGTAGAAACAAAGGGATAAACTATAGCATATTATTTTGCTTTTTATTTTTTTTTTGCATTACAATCTACCATAAAGTCCTACCTACCTTATTTTGTCCTACGTTATTTTGTCAATTGATTAATATATTCTAATTAAATTTTTCATACATTTAATAATTGTTTCACTCTAGATTGTTTCATTTCTTTAAAAATTGGATCACTTATATTATACTGCTGGATATATATTCTCAATGATATCAGTAGGCTGGTATTTTTAAATAGTTTTGATGATTAAAATGTACCACCACCGCCATGTACACCAAGCTTTATAAGTGTATTAGACATACAAATATATATAAGTATTCACAAGGAATTTTTTTTAATGTATTAATTAAAATAGGACTGTTTGAGGATCAACAAGTATATAAATGCGTAGTCTAATAATCTAGTTGTTTTTATGATAAATTTACTATATGTTATCAATGATATGTATGTACATCCATTTTCGCTACCTATGGCTACGTGACCGCGCGCTCTATTTTTCTTATAAACCAAGTCCAACTAATGATTGTCTAGTAGTAATCATCATTAGACATAAGCCCAGTCTGTAATTATTTAAATTTAATATTGCCTATTTTGCCTGATTTATTGTTAGGTTCTGTTGATATACAATAAAGAGTAAATAAATAAATTGATAAATAAATGTGCATTATGTTACAGTTGATTCTGCAATCAGTTTTGAATGCCCTATATGAATCTGTGAGCATATTGTTGCGAAGAAATGTCGAAAAACGCGTTTTGATGGACAACTTGGATGCTGTGATGTTGGCTTTTGATGAAATCTGTGATGGAGGGTATGTATATAATACTTTATGTTTAATCAAAAAGAAGTTATAAATCATCAACCAGTAATTTCATAACTTTTATTTGGCGACTCTAAAAAAAATATTTAAAACACTGTTTATTTTGACATATGGTGCTGAAAATACGATTTTTTAGGAAATGTAATGTGTAATTTGAATAATTTTTTTGGGTTTCGGTATTAGGGGACACATGTATACAGGATGCATAGAAATAGGTACTAAAAAGGAAATCTATTACTTCCTTTACAAATCAGTTGTACAAACACCACTTATGAGCCATTGCATCTTTTTCAATCATACCTTTATGGTATACATATGATATTTATGAGTTTTTGTAAGTATTGTATACTGTCCCTGTCTGGTAAAGCCATTTCATACAATTTTTTCTAAGTAAGAATTTGGTAATGAATGAATGATTAAGATACCAGGCTGTTTGGAGGCAGATTCAAATTTTAATTTCAAACATTGCAACCGTTAGGCGAGGGAGCGGGG
Organism: Battus philenor; assembly: GCF_028537555.1. Classification (NCBI taxonomy): domain Eukaryota; kingdom Metazoa; phylum Arthropoda; class Insecta; order Lepidoptera; family Papilionidae; genus Battus; species Battus philenor. The sequence goes on along the minus strand of NW_027181683.1, from coordinate 9,216,617 downwards.
CACAGGCAGACATCCTGTATTAGTATCAAATTAACAAGTGCACCTGTAACTTTTTATACTGTCTTAATAGATTTTTACTGCTTACCTCATAGAATCTACTTTCAAGGTTATTGGCAAATTGCAGTTAATAATATTTAGTCAAAGAAATGAAACATGTTTCAAAGTTTTCACTTTGTTTGTTGAGTATAAAGAAGAATCTGCCTAAATGCATTTTTTAATTCATATAATGAAAGTTTAGTAATAAAAATAAAATATAGAAAATACTAAACGCTTTGAAAAAAAATTGAATTTATGTATTAATTTATCTATATATTTTTAAGCTTTATCTTACATTTTATTACAAATATAATAATTTGGTGTTATGTAGTTTTAGAGGAATTTCTTTTAAATTCCTTAAATTTTCGTTAATGTTTTGTTAATAATGTAATGGTCGCTTTAAGCGACTTAAACCTCCTCTATCTTGTTGCATTTTTCAATCTTTGGGTATTTTTTAATTTATTCTTTTATCTTCATACCAGAAAAGAGAAATATTTTCTATTTTCGATTTAACCTTTTTCCTAACAATTTCATTTTATCCCTTCAAAAAAACCTTTATTGTATCTTAAAAAACATAAACCGATTTGTCGAATGATTCTTCAGATAAGCGCTAAAAAAATACATTTTGCGATTCATTTATATTTATATCATTTAGAAACGTGAATTACATTTTAAATTTGGCAACCTAAAATATCATTGCACGACTACTGCTGCATAACGGAAGTAGCTATATATTAGTCCTTTTCTTAGGATGGACTTCCGGAAGGTAACGCCTGAATCTATAAGATATCTAAAATATTAACCTTATCGTTTTTTAAATGAAGATTATGTTTCTCATTGATAACATGACCTAAACATATTACTTATTGTATTACAGTGTGATCCTTGATTCCGACCCAACATCCATAGTTGGACGTGCTGCTCTACGGACTGAAGATGTACCACTCGGAGAACAGACTGTTGCTCAGGTAATGGATCATTTGAATAAGATGTTTTGGTGACTAAGGTGTGAGCTTCTTAAACGTTGGATTGTTTGTAGAAGTAACTATAGACAGATGTAGTACTCAATTGTAGCAATTTCATACAAAATTATTATTCGTTTATAACCAGAGATTGGATATTGATGCTAATAAATTACAGAGAAGACTTTGTTGAGTTATGATTAATAAAGGAGCTTCTTTCGTAGTTTTTACCTTTGTATAGTTATCCATCTCACCCATGCACATTCCATGATTTATGCAACACAGAAGCGCTTTCTGTAATTAGCCAACACATCAAGTTTAGGTAAAAATACATCTTATATCTGGTCTCTGATTGTTACATTCACTGCATTCTTTGTGTATTTCACATAAAAAGTTCTTACTTGACAATCGGTATGTTACTTTTATTGGTCAATTATATGTAATCTAAATATAATTGGTCTGAAGAAATGTTTTGATATGTTTGTATTAGTTATAATGATATAATATGACAGCACAAATAATTTCTGTATAATTCAGAATTCTGTGAGAGTTAATGTTGAAAATACAAAATATGTGCCATTAGATCTACAGAGTGATTCCTTGTAGGTGTAAAAGCATTTAATGGGTGATTGTATAGCTGCTCATCTGTCATTTACTAATGTGTGGAATGTCATATTCAAAAATCAATGGTTTAAGAAATAATAAATAACATAATGATGATATAATGAGAAAAAGCAATAGTTTTCAAAATTTTGATTACATATTAAAACTAATTACTGTTATCTGTCTGTCTGTCTGTCTGTTGGCCTGTCGCATTCTAATCGAAAAAATAAATCAATGTAATAAATTTTTAAAATTTATATATTTCAGAATTATCATTTTATACAGGTTGTTGTAAATTTGTGTAAAATATTTAAAGCTTTTTGCCTAAAAACTAACTGTACATTCACCGCTTTAAACATTTGACACCTGTTGATCTAATAGCACATATTCTATATATCTAAGCCTACAAGTCAAATCAGAATTACAGTGACAAACATTGCCAAATATTTTAAATATTTGTTAAACTCGCAAGAAAATTATATTAATAAAATTCCAGATAATAAATATTAGCAAAAAAAAATATATCTTATTGGAAACATTTACCTAATGAGCGAATTAGATAATCATGTTATAAAGTGAGTTAAAAAATTATGGAGATTGATTTAATTAGTAACATAAATTATTAAAAAGAAATTTGTTTTTGACTTTTTGCTTTACAGGAAGTTATTTAACACAAACACTTTAATTAATTATTAAAATATGCAACTGAATATTTTATCTCTTTTGCCAAGTTGTAAAAACACTGAAATTAGCTTGCAAAATTATTTTTTTCTTTGTTATAATTCTTTCTCATATCTTTATTTGCCTAGTGTGATTAACAATCTTTCTTCGTTCAATAATAGCTGATAACTTTGTGTTAATCAGTCATGCCTACATTCTACCCTCAATTCTCGGTGCCATTGTCACTACTGACATTTATTAACTTGGTTTCACATGAGTAACCTTAATTTTCTTATTTTCTTCTTCGTTTAAGCATTCATCAGTACTAATTCGATCTTTCAGATTATATTCAACTCTTGGGATTTGTAAGTCTAATAATCAAACATTTCTTTCAATTTTCCTGTTAATTCTTTTAATATTTTGAACTTGATTTCATGGACCCTTGTCATTATTGTATAAAGTAGATATTGCTCTATTTTTCAGATTCTAACCAACATAATAGATAGCAATTATTAAGGTGAATTAACAAAACTGCGAGTTAATTTATAATGTTGTTTTTTTATGTTTGTCATTATTTTATTAAACCTGATTAAATTAAAATTAGTATTTATTTATTGATATTTTAAACATTTGGTCACCCTTGTTTGTTTTATTTTTATGACTAATGGTTAATTACTAAATTATTATGAATGTTAAGTAGACATTTGTAAAATTATGTAGTTTTTACTTCTTTTGTAGTATCTGTGGTTATGGTTTTTTTATGCAAAGTACTTAATTTTGATAATTGTAATCTTACTTTTTTACATACCACATAAATAATATATCTAACACTATCAACAAAACTTTACAAAATCCAAATAATCGTTTATTTTATAGGAGAGGGGTTTTGAACCCTGTTTTCGTATTTAAATTAATATCAATGAAATAAATTTTGTAATAACATACGAAATATTTTAACCTTGAGTGTGCGTGGATCCACAACAAATCTAACGAAACTTTTGCTAGTGTGATTTTGTAAATAATCCTTAGGACGTTTGGTTTTACTTTGCGTAGAAAGTGTAACTGAATTAATTGTTAGCTTAATAGCCGGTCAGAAGCAAATGCACTGGCAAATGTGAATGGATTTTGTCATGACAATAAAAAACAGTTTCAATCTGGTGAAAAATACGACCTAGAGGTTCATGATGGATATAAGACGGCAGTTGACAGGGGCATGGTTCAAGCATACGAAAGCATAAACATAGAGGATCCCTTTAAATGACCGACAAGAATTTAATTTTTTTAAATTAAAAATTTCTCTGCTGCAACATGACATATTATTTCTGTAATATGAATATGTCAGACACATAACAGAAACACAATAAAACTATGCTATGGGTGGATTATCTATGTGATTACCTTTAGCAATGTGTATGATGATTGTATACATGCCGAAGGGGTGAGCAAACCATTTTAAACAACGGGCCAGTATACATTTTAATATTTTTGGCTAATAAATTTACACATTTGCAAACCTTTATGTATAATAAGTATAGACTTAAAAAATGCGAAATAAAAATTTACTTGAAATTTTTAATTTGGCACCGTCCCTTCGATACTAGTTGATCAATATCAGCGGGAACTAATAAAGGTAGCTACACCGCAGTTTTCTGATCGTGCATCTCTGTCTTGATCTGCGGTTATTTTTTATTAATTACATGGTTGAAAATAATTGTTAGCAAACAAACGTATTTCCGAATATAGACATCATTTTCTTTGACTTTTTCATTAAAAGCAGAAATTTTGCAGGGCTCACGTATGATTTATAAAAAAATGATTTTTTCTGGAAAAAATCGATTTTTAAAATGGTATTATTTCGTATGTCAATCACTCCTATTTGAAAGTCTTTGGGAACTGTATCCACATTGGTTTTAATGAGGAAAATATTTTCAAGGAAATGACTGTCTTCTCAGCTATGAACATTTGGCAATCTTAAGTAAAATGTCTATATATTGTGCGTATTTTGAAAAGTAGTCATGTTTTCTTTTTCTAAATGTGTAAAGTTAAAACATCTTTTTCGGCAAAAGATTCTGTTTTCACACTTTTATTTTGCGTTCAAAGCCCTGAATTTTAACATACAAATTGTAAATAAACTGTCCTTTGTCTTAAAGTTCAACATTAAAATGCTGAGACATGTCAATAAGTAACCCAAAATCGTACATTTATTATTAAAAATAGGAAAGGCCCTTCATACCATAGAACAATTGTATTTCACTTTTAAAACTGTATACTCTTTTTAACATCGACATATTCCGTTTCTAAATCTTACGACAATTCTTCAAATTCACGGTTATTTAACGCGCGTGGCCTTATGATTATTTTAATTATTGTAATATTTGTCAAATTCAGCCTTACAGCATAATTTTTTTTTGCTTAAGTATGCAGTGGTTAACTAATATTTCTCTTCCATTGTCCTTCTTGATGTTTCGATATAGCCTTACCGATACTCTTACCTTCATGTTCGGTATTACTCTGACGTTAATGGCAGAAGGTTGATGAAATAAATTAAATTTAAAAATAAGAAAAGGACGAATATATAGCTACTTCCGCCATGCATCAGTTGCTTAGCTTTATTAGCTATATATTCGTCCTTTTCTTACTTAGGATGGACTTCCGCGAAATAACGCCTGAATCCATTAGAATTATAAAAATGGCTGTTGGGCCACATGAAGATGATTAACGGTGTGCATGTTGATTATCTCTGCACTAAACTCTACCGCCTTCCGCCAACATTGGCGTAGTGTCATATATGTAAATGTAGATAATGTTCTATTTTTAAAATGTTTTTTTTTTTCTATCACATTCTTATTACGGCCATGAACTTCTGTGGTACCTCATTACGAAAATATCGAGATAAATTCCAAAAAGTTAACTTTAAAGAAATTCCAAGTAAAGATAAGGTAAGTATACATGTTTTTTACGTAATGCAAGCTGATGCATTTAAAGTGATCATTTGTATACGTCGTGAGAAGAATACTAGAAGAGCTTTATTTGGTAGAAACTATAATCACACTGAGCCCCACCCTCCCAAGATGATCCTTAGGCATAAAGCTATTATGGTACCTAAAACGAGCCCACCACAAACTTATTCGGGCTATTTTTGTAAATACCTTCACAAAACTTTACTACAGCAATTCATTACCAAGCTTTATCATTAAAAAGAACATTAACACCGTAATTTTATATATTAAGGGGACTGGAAAGTAATGTCGTTTCTGTCGACATGTTTTACAGAAAAACCGATTGATTTTTACCGCCTCAGCATTGAAAATTTGTAACTAGATGGCTATATTGTTGATTTTAGAAATAAAAACTTGTTAATAATGTAGTCATGTGGATTTAACTTAAGAAAGCGACGTTACTTTCCGGCCCCCTAATACACAGAGAAAATATTTAGGATTTTTAGTGATAGGCTGCTTTGTTTTAGTTACAGTTTAATTCTTGAATATTAAAGAATCGGTTACTCAAGAGATAATTTATAAATGGGTTAGTTGGTGTCAAATCACTTTACTTAAATACTGTGTATATACTTACTAAAATACTGAAATTACATTTTCTCAGAAAGAAATGACATTAAAAGAAGTAATTTTTCTGCTTCTTTCTATATATTTTTGTGTTCATTTTTAAATATATCTCCCTTATGTTTTTGAGGAAACCTATGCCTCGAAGTGGGCGTCTATGGGCTAAAATGACGGCTAAACAGCATTACGATATTATATTTTATATTATTTGATGATTTCATAATTATATAGTAATCGTAGTAAACGTGTGGAATTAATTTTCTAAAGGTGACATTCCTTTTGGTTTTGGTTAAACAAATTAAATCAACGTTTTAGTGTTGGTTAGTAATGTAAAACATTAAATGGCAAAATCATGGAAAGCGAATGGTAGAGTAAGATGATAAACTTTACCTTGTATATAGGTAATCTTCAATAATAGTACCTTTCGTTACTTAACATAGGATTATTTTATTACTAAATATATAAATTTTCATATACTACTAGTACTATAGATTAAAATTGTATCATACATTTTTTTATATTACTTAAATTATCTATATTTAGAAACACTCTTAATAAGTCTGTAAATGTCGCTTCTATAATTCCTTAGCCTATAGCTATCATAGTTAAAATGTCAGTGTCTCTTGTGTATATTGTTTAAAAAGGCATTACAATAACCCGGAATGCCTTATATTATCCTTTGCGTAAATTTATACGTTAAGTCTCGCGTGAGCCTACAACGGCATCCAATTTTCGCCTATAATATATTATTGTAAGTTTTGTAATGAACCATAGATAACCGTTAAAACTTAAGGTCCTGGAGAGAAGAATACGGACCGGCAAGCGCAGCCTATTATGTCTATCCATAAGGTGGAGAGTCAACTGGAAATCCTGGAAATCTATGGAGCAGGTCTATGTCCATCAGCTGACGTTTTTCTGATGATGATGATGTTAAATTTCTTCATAGTTATTTTCAACATGTTGTAATGGTCAGGATATCTTTGCTCTTTTCTGAAAACCCCTGATCAATGACAAAGGATGGAAACAGACAGTATATCATTCATTTGAAAAGCAGTCCTGAAATATGTGTATCAGGTTTTTCCAGAGGTTTTAGGGGATGCATATACCCTATATAAGGCTTCACTATCTTAAAAGGTGTATAAAAATATATAAAAAGAAAAATGAATATGTATGTAACTGGTCTTAAAGGTTTTATGTTATACACGAACACATACATATTGTAACAAAAGTATAAAATCTTGTCTATATTCAATTCATATTTGTCCATGTGTTCTATTATTATTTAGGGGGCCATTTTTATATTGTTCTACTATTATATTGGGTTATTAACATTTATATACAAGCTACCATATTATGGCCAGAGTAGGTATACTTAAAATAAGTAAATGTTTAATTTTGTACTATCATATGAATAATTAAATATGAGACTGCTGGTTTGTAAATATACACTGACAATACAATTTAATTTAAATATGTTACAGGTGCTGCAATCAGCGAAGGAGCAATTGAAGTGGTCTTTACTAAAATGAAAATAAATACAAAACAATTAAATTTATAAGTCACATAATGTATTTAAATAACAAATAAAATTTTATTCACATTAAAACAATTTCATCGCAATATGTCTCTACATAAAAGACACTAAACATAATATGTATAACTAATCGGACTTATCCTTATCTTATACAAAATTTTAAAACATATTATAGAGGTGCTATGTAATAACAATTTTTTATTAACAAATAACAACATTGCCTTTATTAACAGCTTTATTTATGTTTATTGTGAAGCCATACTTATTTTTCGCAGACGTTTATTTTTATAAAACAAATAGAAAAATACAACTTCTACTAAACATTACTCCTATTATAATAAATACAGTAAATTTTATACAGGTTGTCCCGTAAATCAACTTCAACGTCTAATATATCTATAAATAAAAATATCTACTTTTAAAATTATCTTTATTCAAGAAAGTACACGATTTTATATCCCCTGTGATGTTTTACATATTATTATAATTACAAAGATAAACTTTTTTAATTATTATTATTTTACTTTCATAGTAATAAACCGTAGACAAAATTATATTCTAATGGCCTGTTCAAAAATAGCATTTTTTTGGTCAAACCATGTATTGGAAATTACTACTACATCCGACATTACCAAAAAATATATAATGTCGGACCTCTGTAGTTTCTGCTGGCGCCTACAGATGGCGATAGTAGTTTCCTATCATAAACGCAGATATAAAGGGGGCATCTTGCGATAGCTTGGTCTCAGTCTAAAGAAGAATATAGCCAAAATCGACATTAACAAATAACCGATAACAATACGACATATATATTTGTTACATACTAATATATATGTATATATATAAGTTTGGCCTGACTTATGGGAATACCTGTATAAATTAAAAATAAATCACAACAGTATATCTATCTAATAACATAAAATGAACTCGAATGTCTATGAATTCATACCAAATTGATCAGGTGTAGGTTTAAAATTTAATTTTGACACTTCCTTAAAAACAGGATTGTTCTTGTCGCGTAATAGTTTGAACAAAACATTTTCGGATGTACCCACAAAACAACCAATGGACTGGAAACGCTGAAAAGAAAAATATAAATATTCATTAAATCATACTAAGTGTTACATAGTATGTATTTTACAGGTAAAAACAGTAAATCCCTGAATTGACAATTTTGTATCATACTGTATCCTTTTTTCCTGCATTGGGTACATCAGATTAATTTTCACATAAATAAGTACCTATGTAATCACATAATAAAATTTATAAATTATTTATAATTATTAATTAAATACCAAAATGTCACTTTGGTGTTGTCCGTTTGGAAAGTACAGGTACCACCAGATGATAATAAAATATACTTTTTCAACAAATGATAACTACTTTCATCAATATATCTACAACACAATAACACACACATAAATATATGTTTATATAACCTTCGCCGGACGTCCCATAAATCAAGGTCAAGTTGACATTGGTTGATAGGGCAGGTCAAGGCTAACTACAAAACATAAATAAAAAATACCGAATCTAATATAAATGTGAAATAATATTGATTTGTACTGATTATTTCACTTAGTTATTTTTTTTTTAAATCAGACCATCACAGCATTTTAGTCAGTTTACAAAGAAATTACTCACTTACCAACATGAACAATAGAACTCTACAGAGTACAAAAAATTAATTTGCTATTTTGAATAACACAATTTTAAAAATATGAGACACATGTTTTTATGTAACTTACTATGGTTAGCTACCACTAATTTTACAATAATTAACTGGTTCAATTTCGATATGTAAACTGTATAAAAAATTAGATACAGGATTTGACACATAATCTATCATCAAAATAGTTTTATAACAATCATTGTTGAATTTTAAAAATATTGGACTACCTCGAGAGTTATAACAATTTCCATTTTACAACTTTGCTTTGAAATCAAAACCTAGAGTGTCTGCTGTGGGTACTTTATTAAGTTTTGAGACATCCTTGAACATTGGATGGTTCTTGTCTTGCATCAATTTGAACAGTACACTCTCACAGGTTGTTATAAAGCATCCCATTGATTGCATGCGCTGTAATTATTAAACATTTTGTTAGACTGCGACAATGAGCATGACTTTAATGTATGAAATATGTATTATATGTGAAACATTTGTGAACCTCGTTTTATCGTTTATTAGATTTTATCTTGCAATGTCATGCCAATTGTTAATAATTACTAACTAAAAAAATATAAACTGTAAATTTAAAGTAATCTGGGATTAGATATTCTCGAGCATGCAACTAGGTTAATAAGTCTATATATATATATATATATACACACACACATATATTTATATATATATATATATTTATCATTATTGTAAAATATTCTATATAACACTGATAAAATTATTCTACCTGTAAAGCTAATCCTCGATCCATCAGTGACCTTGAAGAAACACCATCAGCTAATACATGAACATTTATATCTTCACCCAAAAGGTCTATTACGGTTTGTTCAATGCATACATGAGCCTGGAAGATGAAAAATAATTTTGTAATGTACAAAAGATAATTATATTTTTTTATAAGGTTTATTTGCAGTCACAATTTTAGCTATGCACAGAACAATTAAGTGCTGGATCTTTATTATTCTTTAATTACTTAGAGGACAACCATTTTATAGTTCTAGGAGATCCTAGACATAGGCATCTTTCAATTGGGCCTATTTCAAATTTATGTGGAAAATCTATGGATAGGTAAGAAGCAGAGGTAGAGGACTGAGACTAGCAATTGGACAGGTTTGATTTCCACAATATAACCTTGCATTATTCACACTTTGTACATTAATTGTAGAGCATTTCCTCGGCTCACAGACAAGTATCCAGATGGGCAGACACATCCTCTATGTATCATAATACCACATTGCTATTGCTAACCCGCCTGCAAAATGTGGTGATTATGGTATATCTCATAGATATCTTTTGCCTTGCAGTGGTTATGGGCTAAAAAAACAAGACAATTTTTAAACACCTGATTGTTAGAAAGTAATCAATAGGTATAACATCACATAATGATGGCATAAGAGAAATGTTGTCCCATTGAACTCTAAAGAAATTTTACACTATTAGTCAAATATAAGGAGATTCTCTAAAACTGCATTGTATTATAATCACTGAAATATTGGTCATTCAGTAAAGCTGACATAGCACACTTAAAACAAGCCACTAAGGCTTTTTCTGTGACAGATATAAACAGTATAGTTATTATGGACAGCATGAGCTACAATAACAGTGGACAATTTTTTATTTATTTATCTAATTCTTCAGTGACAGACTAAAATACAGTTGAGTGTTTGTGTACATAAATGATTAAAATATTATTTAAGTATCTGTATTATGAGAAAGGATACCAAAATGCAAGTTAAAATCAAACATACCGCCTGACTAGAATGATGTAATGATGAACAAAGTACAGTTGATGTTAAAGATGTCAATGTAATTTTTACCATTGTTATCTATGAACTTTAAGTAATTGGAGATCTTTGACCTGTATGGAGCTTATTGAACATACATTCTAGTGTGAATTATGATAATTTCTAGTTAAATTCATGATATGCATGTATTTTTTTAAAGCAAATGTTCTAAAGATGATTGAATGTTAAGATATTTGATAATTTGCAGAAACCACAAGACATATGTGTAAAGCCAAACAAGTATAAACTATTATCATATTATTACATAGGAAAATATTATCCTAAGAATTCACTCCAGCATGGTGATAGCAATTAAAATGAAATACAATTATTGTAAATGTAATGACAAATAAAAATTTATTAAATTACAAAATTTCCAAGAAACCTTTAAATCTACTTACTTCAATCCCAAATAACACTACAGAACTCAAGCTTGGTATATCTTTCTTGAGTCTTTCCTGAAGCTCTGGAGTGTACATTGAAAATTTAGTTTTGTCATAGACCATTGCTGCATCGGTTATATTAATATCCTTTGTTGTATGACCAAGCCCTTTTGGATATTGTTCTGAGACATAAACGGGTATCTTGAACAATTTAGCTGCAGCCACCTAGACATTTTAAATAAACTTCGTTATTTATATAATTATTTTAAGAACGTAAGCGTAAATAAACAAACCATAATATAAATTAAAGCTACTCAATATACTATAAATAAAATCTAGAATTTGCTTTTCTTTAGTTTTGGTATGTCATTTTTTTATTGGTTCTCTATCAAACTCTTATTTTTGTACACGTATATTATTTATTTGAATAAAATATATGTCCATAACTTTGCGGTATTGTAAATAAATTTCGAGTTAAGAAATATAAATGACTCCTAAATTTTTAAGATTTTGTTTTACAGTTATAAATGTTATGTAATAACATAGCCTTTGAGTTCTAATCTAGACAACACGTGATATTTTGAACATAAAAACATTTACGTGTACGAACCATTTTATTTGCCACTTTCACAACTTCTTCAAAATGTTTTATATGCGGACGAAAAGTTTCTTGAATGTCGCAGAGCAAAAAGGCTGTTTTTTGAGCTTCCAAAGCACCAAGTTTAAGAATATTACGAGCCATTTTATAACTATTATAATTTATGTACACATTCACCGCAAAGACAATCTAATAATAACAACTAACTATAATACCTGAATTACTTTGACAGTAATAGCAATACAGATTAAATATCAATAACTGCTTTCCAAATAACTTATTTTACGTATAATTTTATTTATTTTTTCTCTATATTTTATTATATTCTTTATTTATTTACAATATATTATATCATAATATAAATTACTCTCAAATAAAAAAAACTACGCCATCTTGCGTAATTTATCTAAATTTACTTGGCATTTTAATATTATGTGCTTTAAAATTTATTTAAATGGTTTAGAATATATTGATAAACATCGAATGGAATATTCCGTAAATGGTTCAGATTCTAACACTACTAATTATAAGATAATAATACATAAGTTTTTTCCTTGTAAACTTTTATTTCTTGATTAGACTTTTATATCATTACACATAACATGTATTTTTTTTTTTCAATTAAATCAGAATTTACACTTATAATTTAATAAAACATAGATTAAATTTTTAAATTACAATAAATAAATTATAATTGTTTTTTCAATAATTGCAGATCAGTTGTTTATAAATTGTATGACTTACAATCTACGCATATAATATATAATATTGTTTAATATAAAATTAATAAAGATGTATCGAATAAATTCATCACTATTTTACCGCAGATTGTGCAAAAGAATTATAGTAATAATACTGTATGTAATCATATAATATTACATTAAAAGAATTGTACATAAAAGCTACATCAAGCATTTTGGCGGCATAGAAGAATCGTCTTTACTAATTCCGGTACCAATTCTTTTTATTGTCTTCTTTGTTTCTAGCCGACGTCACAGGTACCAATCCGATATTTTTTTCCAAAGCTCTGTCCGCCGAAAACTTGAGCACGCGAACGCAAGTTGGGCGCCAAGTTGTGTTTATTTTTTTAATTCTGCGGTTGCGTTCGGGATAGGAGATTGCCCTCGGGCCAAAACAGTCAGTCAAAAGTCACGCGTTAGGAAAGCTGGTTAAGAGAAAAAAAATAGAGAAGGGTCTTCTTGAATGATATAATTTTTTCGGTAAATTAGAGATTTGGAACATCCTTTTTTGGGAGAAATTGCGTGCCCGCCATCTGTAATGATATGTCTGGGGAGTATAGTTTATACTTAGTCTGTACGACGAGACCAAAAAATTATTATTTTTATTATACTGAAGCGTTGCAATATTTGTCTCCTAACACTAATGCTTGAACCTGTGAAATCCGGGTAGATAAGAATACTAAAAAATATTATAAACAGTACATATAGTTATCAACAGAAACAAATAAAATTAGTTCCTCTTTTTAGGGCACTGTGTACGGTATCACAATACACTCTCATGTAATGTCCTAGTGTAAAGAATTTTAAAGTGATAACTTATCTTTCAAATTTATCATATTAGGAAAGTTAGAAAAATGGCTCCAAAAAAATAACCGTCTTGGTTTGTTGCAGACTAGTCTCAGATCAAAGTGTATTTGAAGCAGTACTCGTAATCTTCAGTCCGAAGAAGCTGTAAAAGCTAGAAAGGCTAAGTGCGTCCAGTACCAATTGAATATAGCCTAGTAGCTTTAAGTTAAAGGATGCCTTGTAGGGAAGATCAATCTGATTCTTTTCAAGATGTACTCATGTAGTCACATTAAATGATTCTATTTATTAATAATGTGAATAAATGAGTTTTGATAAATACGTCTATACTTATTTTAATGATAAATAAAAAACAGCTAAGTTAGGTATTGAATTTAGTTTATTAAACATATTTAAACCCAATTAAAAATAAAAGTATTTAATATCAACCCTAAACCATTTTAGTATATTAATTATATATAAACATGAAATCGTAGAAAGCTTTGAATGCACTTCAAGACGGTTATAAATATTGTGTATATATATTCATTGTTTTGTCTCTGTCGGTAAATAAATCTTTACAACTCAGATTCAACGTTTAAGATTCATTGGCTTCACTAAATTCATACTAGTGGCGCCATCTAACGTCGTCAGCAACCGCCTCGGGCGCCGCGCGTGCTTTGTAAGGCAACTTTTTATTTTTAATATACCTCTAATAATTATAGTTATTAGAGGGTTTACGTATTTCAGGGATCCTTCTAATTGCAGGTGGCAGGGCAAAGCGTTTCCTCTTTTTTAAAGCAAATCATAAAGAGATGTATACAAAATAATATACAAGTCACCGCCTCCCTCACTTCCTGCACTAACTTTATAAAACATACGTATACATACATATTCAGTACATAAATCCGTTTTCGAGTTTTGAATTTTGTTACTGGAATAATGTTTAAAAGGCTAAAAAATGCTGATAATTTGTTCTTGGATAACAGAACGACATAAAACCGATTATTTTTATATTCGATGAATATTGTTGAGCTATTGATACGTCATAAGGTGTTTCTGACTTACATTATTTAGATAATTTAATTGCATTGCTACGTTCTGGAATAAATTATCGATATTTTTTGCTAAATGTCTTAATTATTTGTGTAATTTTATCATAAACTGTGAAAAGAATGTAATAACAAAATATATTTCTTAAGATTCTTAAATACATATTCAGCTACAAATATATATTAATAAATGTTTTTATAATAAAAATATTTGACGATATTTTGGTAACTATTTTTGGAAAATATTTTTTACTTATTCAAGTGTTAAAATAAATTTATTTTTAGGTTTGCCGATGCATCATGAAGTATTAAAATAGTCTAAATATATATTGTCAAGTATTGCCGTTTTAAATTCATGCTAAAATGCATGTCACAGATTAACTAATTAAATTATACATGCCTTTCAAGTCGTTCGCTCTAACACCCATGCCGTGGGGCGTCCCTAAAAAAAATCTTAAAAAGTAAAAAGTCAAAGCGGAAAGCTTTGGCGCCACTGACACTTCGCTTTTATAGTTCGACTCCGCCCACGGCGCCGAATCGAAGTGTAGGCTGTATTTTTAAGATTGCTTAGGATACTTATATTTTTTGAATCATAATGTTAATCACTGTAAATCCCATCATGGTGAATTCTGTCGTTGCTATTTTTTAAGTAAAAATTGCCAGATGACGGAACTGTTAACTTTATGTTAAAAAAGGAATATTTTGTTTACATCTTTTTTTTAATTGGATTTACACTGCTATCTAAATGTTATTTTCAGATTATGCGAGTTCGGCAAGGCGCAGAGGGTAGCCTAAAACCACTTTTAAATTAGCTTCCAGAGAAGCCTTTGTTCGGGCCACACGTACTATTTTTCATACTTCTATTTTATCGGATTAGGTGGCTGCTGGTCTCTTAGGTCGTTTCGGTGGGTGCAACATGAAATGACTAGGCATAGGAGCTCCCACGAAAGTCCTCATGTTGGGCTGTCACTTGTGAATGATATTTTCTTGGCTAATAACACTACTAGAAATTCAGAAAGCATTAACGCTGGGAGAATAAGTAACGGAAACAACAACGGAAGAAACTCCAGCAACGCTGTATGATTGGGTTACATTTCTGCTCTCAATGAATCTCAAATACAAAACATATTCCGTTATTATCGCGTTAATGTCATCTGCTATATGGGTAACTTTTTAAAGTAAATTGTATAATGATAAATTTAAGAAATAATATTGAAAATACGCTTGGTTATAGTTACCTTTATATAAGTGAATAAATTGTAAATAAATTGAACGTTTCATAACTCATGTATTATGTGTTGACTTCTATTATTATTCGTACCGATGTCTCCATTAGATAGCTTTACTAGGTATATATTATGTAACTCGAACGTCAGAAAAAATCTTAACACTACAACCCTATTCAATATTGCGTGTTGCGTTGACAGACATCACAATTGTATTCAATGTAATTGACGCTTGGACATCTTATTATCTTTTATGTAATTGATTAGACAGTTTTCGTTTTAATAATTATTTCAATTAAATGATATTTTTTATCCATTGTCTATTGTTGGGTGTTTTTTTTTTCATTTACGTAATATTTGCAAACGCTGTGAGAAAAAGCTTTTTGTATTAATAAAATAATACATCATAGTTTTAGGTATTTAACTATATATAAACAAAATTCAAATGTCATATTCCATATTTTACAAACAATTTTAGTTCATAGGAAGAAATCAACGGATAATGTTATATGACAAAATTAAGTAGCATTATAGTATAACTAAAAATTCCGGTTGACAACTGCCTTTATTTTATTTAGTTTGGACATAAATACTGTTCTAATTAAAAATGAACAAAATATAATTTTTGAATTTGGAATCTGTCATTTTTATATGATTGTTCATTGTGCAATTTAATTTTGGCGCCAATATATTGTTAAATGTATTGAGATATTAAAATGGAGTGATGTAATAAAAAGAACAGAATTGCAGTGATTGCATTATATCAAGTAGGTATGGTGCCAAATACAATTTTTAATTTCATCCATAAGCTTGGTATGAGTAAAATGTTTGTGTACCGGGCTATTGATAGGAGCAATAAATCCTCTGTTTGTGACAGGAAAAATTTAGCCCTCCATGTACTGTTCGTACGAAAAAGGCGACCAAAGAGGATAGGGGAAACAATTTGTAGAAATTATGACCAAAAGCAAAATTATTTATCTTGGGATGAAGATAGTATCTACAACCATGCTCTTATTTTAAAAGTTGTCTTAGGACTAACAGTTTATGAAAGACGCACCGGCCATTTCTTTACTGGTAATTTAAAAAAAAAACATTATGGTAAAATCAAAACAACTACTTAATCTGTATGCATAGCGAAGTCACGGAAAACATTTTGTTTTACGGATGAGAATTTTTAGCAATTGAGCAACATTTGAAAAAAAAAAAACCGCATGCCGATGTGGGCTCTAAATAAGCTTCCTTATTAGTCAACAGAGCACGATGATGTTTCTGTGGGGAGTTAGCTATTAAAAAAGTCATATTTTTTCAAACAAAAGATATCAAAACATCGGCACAAGTGTATGAAGATACCATTCGTGAGAAGTAAGTTAACTACCTTAACAATACCATGTTCGATAACCCAGAGTGGTCCTTTCAGCAAAACCCAGCGCCGGGTCATAAGGCTCGATCCATCCTATCTTGGTCAGAAATGAACATTTCGGACTTCATCAGAGCTGAAGACTTACCGTCATCTAATCCTGATATTAAACCACTGGAATTTGATTTAGGGTTAGTTTTAGAGAATAAGGCTTGCTCTAAACACCATAATAATTTTGAGTGCTTAAAACAATCTATACGATTGGCAGTGAAGAATTTTCCCCAAAGAAAGAGTGAGTGCTGCTACTGATAACTAGCACAACGTTTCAAGGACTGTATAGCAGCCAATGGAGACCAATGCGAATAAGTTTTAAATATTTTAATGGTTATAAATTTATTAAACTAACATACTGTACCAATAACAAATGTTACGTACATTAAAATGTTATTTTTTTGGAAATAATTACAACTACGTCCATTTCTTTTGGGTATTGATCGTTCAATAATTGAGATATTGATAGCGAATAAATTTAACATAATAACGCCAAGGCAAATTTATAATGGCTTTAAATTTTTTTAATGGTTAGTTTATTTTTAGACAGCATATGTCAATGTGACACACAAAAAAGCATGGTAACAATGTATTGCAAATGTATTGCATCGATGTATAGCCAAGCAATAACAGTTAATATAGAGCAGAACATTTTAACACACTCTTATGCCATTTTATTTTCAACACAAATCACGACTGTTAAATCGGATATCTTAAAAAGTTTTAATATATAAAATTTAAGTAGTCATGGATTTTAGCAGACAATGCTGGCAACTAAAGTAGCTGAATAAAAAAAGGCCGTTGACTATACGGCGTTCCCGCGCAAAGTTCCGTGCCACAATGACGCAACCGAAATGGCGAATTAAAAAGTAATTAATCTCGACTTCTTCCGTTTCGAGCTTTTTGTTTTATTGCGTGTGAAAGGAGTTAATATTTAATAAATCATCTTTATTATTGTGCCGCGGTCTCGCTGTTTGCTTTTGATAAATGAGCGATTGTTTCAGCCATGGCCAATGTGTGGAATAAATCGTCGCTATGTTATAGCGTTGCTAGAACTAAAGCTCAACGACTCTTAATAGAGTTATGAACTTTTAGTTCTGCGTTAACATTGAATTTAATAGTGCGTTTTTTTCAATAATCACTTTTATTTTCGTAAAATATTAATTATTATTTTACTTCATGAAATTAAGTAATAAATAAACGAAGGAGAAATCGGAATAGATTATTTATTCATGAACGTAGATTTTTAACATTTAATGTAGTTAAAAAAGATTTTATAAAAAAAATTTGCAGTTTATATGAACTCATTTCTAGATTTTTTACTGGTATATATTTTACAGATTATCGTTTTTTTATGATAGTCGTCGTTTTAGTCCACAGATGCCCACTGCAAGGGATAAAATCTCTGAGGGGATATACTATATTCGTCACGCTTGGCAGGCGACTTGGCGATGGCTATATGCTATGGTGATAGGCAGAGGACGCTGTTGCCCATCATCTGGAAACTTGTTTGTGAGCAGTTGCAATCCTATATAATTAATGCATGAAGTGGCAATTATATAAGGCTGTATTACGGGAATTGAACCCGCGACTTACGATCGCAGGTATTAGTTCTCTACTGATGGGTTGCCACTGCTCAACTTACAACAACTACTTACGATAGTATTCTGAAGTATTAAAATGTATTGTTTATCTTGGAGCTGCGACGAATAAACTGTTTTCTTTTTCCTTTAATTTTTTTAATAAACTGCGGCTGCCTAATTTTTTGTTACTGTACGAAGTCAGCCGTGACAGAAGCAGTAGTATTAATATAAAATTATTACGTACATTATCCTCAAAATCCCTTTTATCGTCTGCTCATCAACTTTTTGCAAGTTCAAAATGTTCACTTTGATTTTCCTTAACGTAATAATAAAGTACTTCAAGGATTAGGTTGCAATATGTTGTCGACACAATAACATCTTGCCACTACGGTCCATTAAAAAGCACCTCAAATAAAACAAAATAAACACACTTAAGGGTCAGGTAGCTAAGAAATGAAGATGTGAACAAAATCACTAATTAATCCCCTTTCAATGAAACCTATGATGCATTTAGTTGCTACATTATAAAAAAGACTCTACAACCTTACACATAAGATATATATTAATCAGCGAACCGTGGTAATATTAAGTAAAAAACAACATTTTGCTGTGTCAGCATGTTTAGTAAGTACAGTTGCTTGCAAAAATGTCGGTGTGTTTAAAATTATTTAATTTTGTGAAAACAATTTTAATACATTCACTAAAATCATTGCTTCGAAAATTAACGTTGTAATTGGTATTATTAAAGATAGCGTTAATAAAAATAATATTTTTTATTGTTTAGTAAAATGAGAGTATAAAAAATAAATGATCCAATAACTATGTCAAAATAAATAAAATCTGTGATTTTAGATTTTTGTTAGATCATCAGGTCCGTATTTGTTAAAAATTGTTTTGAGCTAGGAAATTATTGAGGTGATTTATTGATTGCTGGAATTTAGAAAAATTTTGGGTATTGTTTCCGAGACAACATTCACATTTTTATTATTTATCTAAACAATAATTCTAACGACTGACTACATTCGATAGAGTTTTTGATTCGAGTTCATCTTAATAACATGAATATATTCTCAATTTTATTCTGTGTATGTTATAATATTTTATATGTGCATAAGAATATTCTTCTTCTAAATCGTGCACTCTTGTTAGAGTAGTCGTGGTCATGCCCCGGTCGGTTGCTATGCAGCTCGGTGTTTGACAGAGTGGCAGTGTTAATGAAATATGTTCATCTGGTTGGAGAGCGTCCACGAGAAAATAGCGATTATCTTCCACTTTGCCTTGCACCACTAAACGTTCTATTTAGTTTTCGTTACAGGTGACATGTTTAAAGAATTTGCGGATTCATATTTGCACCGTCGACGATAACCTCTTTTTATATTGAGTTCATTGAGGATCGAAACGTTGGTTCGGTGCGCCGTCCACGGGATTCCGAGCATTCTTCTCCAGTACCACATTTCCAACGTCAATTTTCCGACAGTCCAGAATCTTGAGATTAGAAAGAGGCTTCTCATGAGCCGAACCTTAGTGTTTCTTTTGGTTATTCTGTCGTCCTTCCAGAATTTTATTAGATTTTCAACATAGGATTTAGTCATGGTGCAACGTTTCCGAATTTTACCCACAAGTATATTACTAAACTTAAAAAAAAAAATGTTTAGAGCTATAAAACGACCTGCTTATTACGTCTTTTTCTAAGCTTTTATATCTTTTGTTGGAAAACGTTACCGTTTTTGCAACACACTTTCGTGTAAAGTCTCGGAAATATTGTATTATAAATTTAGAAACCTGTAAAAATGCTATTATAGCGTAAACGATTTTTATGTCATAATATAGCATCGGAATAAATTGCTGTTGCTGCTATATAGCAGTTTATTTCCAAGCTATATTATTAGCAAAGTATTCCGTAATATTACGGATATTTGTGAAAGTGATCACAAAGAAAACTATCTTATTGTGGCCACCCAGTTTATTGTGGCACACGGTCTTCACAGATCATGGTTAAGTTTGGAATCCTCGTAGTTTCATGTTCCAGAATGGTACTATAGGGGAGTTCAAGCTGATTCTAGTTTCTGTCAAATTGGGTTCTTCTGGCATCCCATGAAGTAAACAAGTGATGACTATAAAATATCTTAATAAATAAAAACGTATTATTCGCTTGAGTAGTTTTATTTGCACTCAAGTGTACAACGTGTCGTCCGATCATACCGGCGCCTTTGCCCTTGCGTTATACCAGTCATGGTCTGACAAATGTCGCTCTACACGTATTCTAAAGGTATTGCAATGTAAAATATCAACTCCGACATTCAACTATTCGCTGTTGATGTGAAATAAAAGAAGCCTTTATTATTTGTGATATGCAGAATTATTATGAAACAGATTTAAGATCACTTTTAAAAGGAACCGTTAAATGATTTTTTTTAACTTTAGAGATACACGTTTTTGTTGCAGATTCTGCGAATCCAGGCATGATGCAGGAAATGCTACCTATAACTACCTTTAAGGTAGCAGAACTAGAGTGCTTCCTAATGAGCCTCGTCTCTAGCCGCTAAGTACTAGAGTTTCTACGTTTTGGGAGGTTGCGTATTGAGTGACTAGGATCATGGGCCGTCTCGACGGACCTTGGCGTGGTCACTCGTCGATAATACCTGATTCGAATACCGACTCAAGGACGCTCGTGGCTAATTAAATGGCTAACACAACTATTTCGGATTACGTTAGCGCTAGGAGAAAAAATGGTGGAAGAAACTCCGGCGTAGCTTCTATCAAAAAGTGTATTTCATGTTTATGTTTTTCATTTCTTATTGTATGTTATACAATATATTACTAGAACAAGTTTAGTATGCTATAAATTATTAAAATGATTGGTGACTTCCACAGTTGACTGTCAATGTAACACTTTCGAGATTCGGAATTGTATTTAGTGTCCAGCATATATGGACATATCTTTAACAATTTAAAATACGTTTTCCTATTATATTGCCACTACGTTATTTTTTTATTTCTGAAACCATTGATTTTAGTAAGATGCTTTGATTGATCACAATGGAACTCTCATTCTATCTATCTAATCATTCTGTATATGAATAATGACAAGTACAAGTAAAATGTATTTGCACTAAGAAGGAAATACAAATGAGTTTGTTTAAATTAAGTAAAAGTTTCAATCTCGCATTAGCGGGCTTTTATAAACCGTACGCCGAAAGCGGACTATAATATATCGATTTGATCATAATGATATAAACGTAAAAAAAGCATTTTTTATATAACACGCTGCGGCGATTTCCGAGTAAAACCGCACGCTTTATGAGTCAGGCAGTTAGGGTTCTTTTCTCGGAAGAATAGGCACAGGTCGATGGCACAGAACTAATGAAGTTACTATTGGCTTGATCACTTTATGTTGGTTAAATACATTTTGTTGATTACTTGTGTAAACACATATAAATTGTCGAATAATTGTCTCGCAATTATCTTTAAATTGAGATGACAATAATTAAATATGTAGAAAAGTAATACATTAATACTATTGTTCTATCCATAACAAATCTGTTTTTATACCCGAACATTTTGATACTTAGGGCGATTGGTTACAGTTATAATGCTTTTACGGGGTGAATGAAGAGCTTATTGAACAAAAAGTTTTAATACTTTTACAATTGCTAATTGCTCTTTTTGAATGACTTTTAACAATGTTTTTTAATGTGCATATTATATTATCAACCATATAAATGCGAAAATACCCTTTTCGTAATGTAATAAAAATTCGTATGTAATATTTTTTTAACACCGCGTCGTGTCACAGCATTTGGATAAAAATAGACAACCAAATATCTCAGTTATCATTGTAGTGTGTTTGCGACGGATAAATGTTATAGGAGTGATTTTAATAGGGTATAGCATATCTGTCAGTAAAAAGCTGTATAACTTTCACATTTATTTCCAATTATACTTTATATAGTGATCACTCTGGAATATGATACATTAATTTATTTTTTTCTATTGGAATGCGATAGGCCAATAACTTCTAGCAGTACAGTCTGTACGGAGAGATAGAAAGCAGTAATTAATTATAATGTGTAGTTATTTACATTTTATAAACGCGTTTTATTACTGTATTTTCATTAAATTATTAATTGTTCCTGAAATTATTGACTTTTAGATCGGGGGTAAAATACATTGGTTGACAAAAAATGAGGTATATATTCGCCCCTTTTAAGCATATCAATAAAAATTTTGTACGTTTAAGAAACATCGTTCAATTTAGTAGACTAGTTGTGTAAATTATTAAAATTTAAAACCGTGGGACAGCTGATAAATATGTTAGGGGTGGCCAACCTGCGGTCAATGAGCCAGATGCGGATCTTCGAAGAATTATTTACAGTCATTGCAAGGTTTGGAGACCTGGAGGCAGTGGAGTGATGAGATGATTACCTTTAAGTTTACACAGGTTTGTGTGTTGACGACACAGGTGAGTTTTTGTGATGCACTATTTTTTCAGTACCGTGGTCACATACGTAACTGAATTGCCTGACCCCTCCAACAGCACAAAAGATGAACATCGAGAATTTTTTTTACTGGATATGAATCCACAATAATAATAGAATATTTTCCCCAGGGGTCAGGGTATCTTATGCAGATTTTCCTCGTAACTGTGACAGTTCCATTCTCCGCTTGTGGAAAATTTTGTGAAACCAATATATCTCTGGACAATTGATCTATAAAATGTGTGTCATTGTATTATGACGCGTACGCTCTCTTTTTGTGAGGGAGCCCAGTGGAAATAGCAAACAAAACATATATATGCATATATATATAAACATATATATATACATATATATATATATATACATATACATGTATATAGATATAATTTAAGATTCTAGGTTTCTTCATAGAAATGCTTTTATAAGCGCCGTTATTGTATTTAGTATTTATTTATGCGAGTATTTCATGTTGTATAGTAATGATTATGTTTGAAACTGAAGCTTGTATGCAAATATCGAATGAAATCAAGTTCAAGGATACTAATTGGCGAGTCACTTAGAAAGTGAGAGTTGTATCATTGCTCAAAAAGAGAGATAAAGGTGTGCGACAGAGATGAAATAAACGGCTGTTGAAAGCAGCGGCGCCAGTATATCTTTGAAGTACAGTCAGCGCCGCGTAATCGATCTGTGTGGTCACGTTTGTGTTATCATCAATGACGTACTATAATTTTTACTTATAGTTGAGTCATATTATTTTTATTAAATTTTAATATGCATGTAACATTATATGAAGATTACTTAAATTTTGGGGGATTTCGTATAAAAAGAAAAAACATATTTTATAAAAAACGTTATTGTGTATCGTTAAAAAAATACTTAATTTAATCTCATTATCATTGAAATAAATATAATGTAAATATATATAGAGATCTAAGAGGTGACTGACTGTACCAAAATAGACGACTTCAATCACGACTGCGGGAGGAAACGCGATTGTTTTTACGTCTTTGTTCGGCCCGTTCCACACTACATGGTTTTAAATTTTTCCTCAAACACGTTTTATCTCTTTTTACTTTTAATTTCAAATACAATGATACGAATGTATTATACAAGCATTTCTTAAACAACATATCTTTGTTTTAGACAAACTTAAATTGTACTTTTAAAAACTTTATTTAATTTTATGCTTTGTTCAAAAATACATATATTTCTTTATCAAATATTTCAGTAACAAAGTTGTAGGAAGTAGAGATGCTCTCTAAAAAACCTAGGCTCGGATCGTTACACTATTAATTACATCGGATCAGTTGGCTAACAACCTCTTACGTCGCTTAGGCGAAGAGCCTTGGCTGGTTGGCACGGAAATTTTGGCTTAGTCTGATGAATTAATTGGTGATCAACGTAAAATATGTGTGGTATATTTAGTTGTCAAGATACATTGTAAGGTACACTTTTGAAACCCAATCTGATAATATTACTTGTGTTGCAACGGTCCCAACCCAAGGTTCTCGATGGAATTGTAGTTAGTAACGACGTTTTAATTAAGTTAATTGTAGTAGTAACGACGTTTTAATTTAGGATAAAACCCTTCTACACTTTACTTTATCGAGTCCTCGGAATCACTAATCTTTAATAATACAACAGTACAGATCCAGAAAAAAAGAACATCTTAAAGATTTCAAAAGTTTTTATTATAGGCCTTTTCAAAAGGCTCAAGTTCACTCAGAGGTCAATGGTGAGAGGTATTCTTTTAGGTTTCGTTGTGAGATCGAATGAGAAATGAGAAGACACATCGAAGAACTAAGGTGACCGACATAGTTCGATGGATTGTTCGTCTAAAGCGACAGTGGGCGGTGCACATCGAAAGACTGATCTTTGTGGCCATCGTTGGGGGAGGCGTACGTCTATTGACTGACATGCTACGAAGTACTTCACTAGTCAAATTTATCACTTAAAATATCTACTGTGGGTTAACCGTATCGTATTCTGGGCATACTTTGTATGAATATGGTATTATGGTTGTCAAAATATGTTTAACGTAATAGGAAAATGGCACAAAAGTACAAAGTAACTAAAACCACAAATTCGTAAAACTACTTTTCAAATAGCTTTTCGTAAAATAATATTAAAATAGTCTTTTTAATTTTATTTTACGAATTGTGTAGTAAAAATGCATGAAGTGTGTAAGCGACGCGCATGCGTGCTACGCTCCGCGCCCTGTCATTAGGTGCAGAGCGGCGCGGACGCAAATTATATTATCCTCGTGTGGGTACATTGGGATTATGTAAAATTATGCCCGTGTACATAGGGATTATGTACAATTATGCAGCGGCTATTTACCGCGCGGGACACGCGATGCGAGTTTTTTATTAGCCCGCCGTGGAGAGCTGTGTTTACGTGGGCTCCGACTGCGGCTCTTATTTGTGAGAGCCGATGATGGAGAACCTAAACTAGATTTACAGATCTGGATCAACTTATAATTGAATTTAACGTGCTTACAATGTGTTTGCAGGGACAAATAGTAAACAATAGTTAATTTTAATATATAGTAATACGAATATTAAAAGTGATTTTTCTTGCGACATTGTCATTATGTTATTTATTCATTTCTGCAAAGGAACCCCTACTAGGTTGATCGACGACTTAGTCAAGATCGCAGAAAGTCGCTTCACAACCTTTACTGATAACCTGAGTAATGCTTTACCATTTTACTCAATTTCTTTAATATGTAATTAACAAATATCTGCCCGTTACTGTTAACAGCTTCAGCAGATTCGTTTCGCAGGGCGCTAAA
Source organism: Battus philenor (assembly GCF_028537555.1). Taxonomy (NCBI): domain Eukaryota; kingdom Metazoa; phylum Arthropoda; class Insecta; order Lepidoptera; family Papilionidae; genus Battus; species Battus philenor. Next base: position 9,190,752 of record NW_027181683.1, on the reverse strand, counting down.
TACGCCTAGTCTAGACATTCCTATATTAATGTTCGAGGGCTCCCATTGGGGAGACTCATCACCTTCGTTCAAGCCATTAAATTATATATATCTAATTGTCGATTAGGCGGACGCTCAATGGAACGACTAACGGCTTAGGTTGTTATTTAATACGCGTTGAGCATTCATGGACACTGAGATTAGAAACGCAGTTCGAACGGTTACTGTGATAGGAATATTATTCATAATAGTTTTACTTAAAACTTTTGTTTACAATATACACGTAACAATAATATTTTTTTTGTAAAAGTGTAATATACATTCTTTTTACTGGCTTATTATTTTTATTTATCTCTTTATTATTCTATAATAGTACATAAGAAGAAATAAAATAAAATAAACTAACAATGAAGTACAAACAAGGTTGGTCTTATTGCTAACTATGATTTCTATGTGAATGTGAAAAAATAAATCGAGCAGTCATCAAATGATAGTTGATGTACAATCAAATTTTTTTTATCTCGTTAAAATAAAAATATACATACACGGCGATTGGTAAAAGAAAATATTATAAAAGATTAATCTATAGCTCATCTGTCCGCAAAAAGCTTCAAATCTTTTACCTACTTCCAATTTTAAATTCTTTTCTTAACATATAGTAGGTGTACTATACATTAATTGAGAGCAAATGAGCTGTACTCTCAACCCTTTAAAGCTTTATTAAATATAATCACCCTGTATTTCTGTTGATGATTTTATTATAATTCTCAAACGTTAGTAGAACATTGTATTTATTATATAAATTTTTGTTTGAGTTATTTCATTTCTTTATTTAGTAAGCAGTAAAATCTCTACTCCGACTAGACTGCAGCTTCTTTACTTCAAGGATTGACAGTTACAAGTGACTACAAAATGTAGCTACTGTTAAATGACCTTAGATTACGAAGAGTATCGGTGTCCGTTCCCTATAAGGTCAGAAAGAGCAGCACTGACACCTTTGGGGAAAATCAAAATAAGCTCTAAGCTTTTTGACCTCCTTCTTCAATTTTTGGAGTCATTTTTTCAAATTTAAATTTAAAAAATCTTTTTTCAACACACACTTTTGAATCATCGATCAACATTATAAGTAGTAAACTATCACCCGTTCGGAATGCTGATAGCTCCTTATGGATGACTTTCAACAATGTTTCATGTGTACATTATATCAACCATGTAATTGCGATAATACTTTTTTCATAATATTTTTTTTAACACTGCATGTCATGTCAGAGCATTTAATTAAAAAAATAGACAACTAAATGTCTTAGTTATTACTGAAATGCGTTTGCGACGGATAACAAATCTTAGACCTAATGTAATAATAAATAACCTTGTTATTAGTTATAGGAGTGACTTAAATAAGTTATAGCTCATCTGTCAACAAAAGTTCACTTTGACATATGTCACATTAATTTATTTATTGTATTGGAATGCGACTGGCCTATTACTTCTGGCGGTACAAATTCTGCAGGAACAGATAGTAAACGATAATTGATATTAATACGTAATGTAAATTTTTAAACTGCTTTACTTATTCTATATTATCACTACAATATTTATTATTTCTAAAACCATTGATTTTCGGTTAGAGTATGTATCATGCATTTATTGATAACAAATGAACTATACAGACCTATATTACATACCGTGTATTATTAAAAGTAATATATGCTACTATATTGTACCATATGCAATATATAACGATGTTGTATTTGTCGAAAAGGATCCGTCGGCTTATTGTCAAGTCACCAGCCAGCACAGTGTCAGTAGAGTAACAGTTACGTTCCGCTAAAAAGTCAACAACACGCGACAATTCCATAGTTACATAAAAAAAAACATGTACAAAAAGACAAGAAATGAATCGTTGGGTTTAGATAGACAAAGCGGCATTATTTTTAAAATCTTTTTGCTGAGCCGACGTAAATGCGATCAACCCTGAATGATCGCCGAGCCGTGTTTGATGTGATTACAGCGTATTACAAAAGTGAATTTTACACTTGAAAGGCGAACATTTTTTTTAAAGAGAAAATGCACCGTTGCCAAAGGGCTTCATTGGCTCACGTAAATATAAGTGTTCGTATATTATTATACCGTTCGTTTATCAGTCGCTGTCTTTGAATTTAAATAAAAATGTAAATAAAAGTTCTAGATTTAATGCGTGGTTTCAATCGATCACAGCTGGACATAGAACTTCTTTATTGATTTCTAATAGAACTAGAAGCAGCCTACGTCCTGCTTCGTCTGGTGGACGTCATACGCTGCACTTGTCATCAGCGGTCTTCACCCAAGAACAGTGTTTCCCAACTAGAGGTCCACGACCCACAGGGGAGCGATTTATTTGTTAAGCGATAGGCAATATTAACTCGATGAAAATAGTTTAGATTTAAAAATATATCATTACTATTGATCTTTATACCAGATTAGTGTGATTATAAATAACTTTGTTTACATTTTACTAATGTTATTCATAAATTTATTTATTTTTATTAATATTGCAGTAAACAAATAATTATGTCATCTATTTTACGACATTTCAATCAATAGGCTAAGGGAAATCGGTGTTGATTATTTATATTAAGAAATATACAAGTATTGGTACCTCATAAACAGAAATATTACACTCGACGTCATCTAGTATACATTATTGGTATACGTTGCTTGGTATCGTATTCCTTACTGTATTTTTTGGTGGTACTAACAAAAATATGACACTGTACGCTTTGTTTCGCCGACCTTTAGTTCGGGTTAGTTAGAATAAGGTCAAGGTATCCCCTGCTTGTCGAAAAAGGTAACTAAAAGGAGCCTCGGGTTTGTAGGCTTTATGGGTGGGGGTCTTTAACTATCATTTAAAGCGAACTCGGGGAGGGCAGCAAATGCGGAGCGGTTACGTATTGTTGCGGCAAAGTAAGGATGCCGAGGAGGATCTTTTGCCATGGTAAAGCATTAGAAAGTATGACGCGAGAAGGCTTTAATGTGTAGAAATCCTACATAACCCTCGCCTTTTCTGGAAGTCAGGGTATCATACATGTATACAGAAAATTCGAAACAGTTAAAAAATTAAATTTACGTTTGTGCAAAAATATATATATTGTTTGCCAGATGACATTTTCAGCTTCGTCAGGCTTGAGAAGGCGTTTAGCCTAGATCTCTTTGCAATAATGTGGTGCACTTTCAGTAGCTCCAGCTCTGGTTAGTATCCTACTATATCGAGCAGGCGCTCAATTCTAAGGCTAGATTCAATTGCCCCTAAAATGATTATTATTTTTTATTTATTAGCTCCTACTTTTCTATGCTATATTTATTTTACACTTTGTTATTATACGTTCTAAATTATGTATTGTAATTTAAATTAAAAAATTAATTCGTGTAATTATACGAGTATAGGATGTTTACAAACAGTTAGCTTCTAAGATTAAAATGTGATTTATAAATAAATAGTTAAATAATTAAATAAAACGGTGAGAGGAAAAACATGCCGTCTCAGTTCAGTGGTGGTTTAATTTCATGGTGCGCGAGCAATCTGTGTTGAATCTCCGGCGCCGGTAACCATTTTACCCTTCTTTAATGTTAAAAAAGTTATCAATTGTTTTTAAGGACAAAGAATAAAATAGAGTTATTTATGAAGAAATACCTAGAGAAATTAGACAGCTCACAAGTACTGACTTGTTCGTAGCTGATTCTCAATACACCATATCATTAAATTATCAATGGAATTAATGAGATAATAATGTGTAATATATTATATAATATAAACCTCTTCGGAAACTCACCCGACGAGCCACGAGAAGTGACCATGCTCGGAATTTTCATTTCTAGTTCGAAAAAAGAATGAGAAGGTCCGTAAACGATCAAAAGTAACTTAAATAACTTAGCAGATTGGTTAGTTGAAGTGGAAGTTGGCAAACAACATAGCGTCGCACAGAACAAATGGCAGTTGGGTCCTGAAAGTTCTAGAGAGGAGACAACTGACCGGCGAGCGAAACGTATTTCGTCCAATGACGAAGTGGCCAGATGATTTTGCTTGCATTGTCGGAAGACGTTGGATACAAGCGGCATTCGGTCAATCTTATTTAAAATCTATGGGGGGACTAATGTCTAGCTGTGGACGTCGTACGGTTGAAATGATGTCTGTAAAACAAATCAAGGTATTTTTATTTCTTTGGCATCTCATGTTTCTTCCTCGTTGACGATGGAAGCTTTAGTGTTTGTGCAGTGGCTTAGCGTTAAAGCCTCTTTATTTGAACTAAGTTATAGATTTTCCTCATTGTTTACGACTCAGACCGATACGTTAGATGTTCTAGTGACTTTGGAGGCCAAGATATTGAATGTTAACGCAGTGTTTTTGTAACTACTGTTAGCATTTTATAACAAAGATTCTCTAGTTTATTATTTATTTCAGGTTGTAATGGAAATAAAACTGGCGTCTTTTTTAAACCTCTCGTATACATGGATGAACTCTAGATTTTATTAAAAATGAAAAACCACTACCTATAAATTATTTTATAAGACTGAAATGAAAGAGTTAATTACTTATTTATAATTTATTGAATTGTTTCGGTTATCCGCATATTGTGAATTATATATACATATACTAAGTGTGCGCATGTATAATTAAGATCCACAAGATATCTTAAACATTCCTATTCTTAATTTTAAATCTAAAATTATATGTTTGTAAACTTGTCACTTCAGGTCACAGACGAATGCTGCAAGGCATACGCCTATCCCAAAAACATCTATGGGGCGATATACCATAATTGCCACATTTGGCAGGCAGGTTGGCAATCGCAGTGCGGTATTATGGTACGCAGATAATGCTGAATAATACAAGAATATAACATTGTATCCTAGGAATTGAAACTGCGACCTGGGATCGCAAGGGTCAGCCTTCTACTGCTGTGCCACCACTGCTAATCCACAATATAAACCACTGCTAAATATATATATATATATATATATATATTATTAAATGAATCATATTATAGCATTAAAAAAAGAGTTTTTAGTTGATAGAAATAAAACTTGTTATGTTGACTCATTGTTATAGTTGATATTACAATGTAACTAAAACATTATTAAATTTTATTTAAAAATAGCATCTCTTGAGTTTCTGGCCAGTCATTCTCTGCAGATTACAATTCTAAGCCAATGGTAGCTCACTATTTATAATATTAAAATTTTTGACGTATCAAAAGTAAGCGCAAATATCTACTGGAATAAAAACGTTTATAATTTGAATATACGTTGACGTTTTGTAAGTTCGCTGTTACAATTTGTACTTGGATCTGATTTAACAACAATTTGGTAAAATTTTATAAATGGAGCGGCGCGATAAGATACAAGGTTTTTATAAAAACTACACCGACGTCCGAATGCCGCCCGAGCCTTCTACACGATATTTCGCAATTTTTTTTCCGCCTTTGTCGGAAGGTCTGCTTTCACCGGCGAAATGGTTTGCGTACGATACCTGCGGGCCGGTATTTTGGGAATTGATTGATGTGCGAAATTGCTAAATTAAAACAAAATACTAACGTTCCATAGAAGAATTCAAACCTATTGGTGTTACTAATAAATTGTTTTAGGACATGATTTGTAAATACGTGCAGCTGAATGTTTTTAAAACTGGCCAGTTTTAAAAAAAAACTAATATATTTAAAAAAAAATAATAAATAAAGAGATAAGGAGGACACTTTAGTATTAATGTAATTTACATCATTTTGACATTTATTTTTAAAAATTTACTAGCAAATTTATATTATTATAAAGCTGGCGTGACAAGGTTAAAAATATGGCCACCAAACTAGGAGAATATACGGATCACATCAATGTATACGTACATATACGAGATGTAATATATACATTTTTAATCTATGAAATGCTAAAGTGTGGCCTTAAAAGAATAAAATGGAGTAGATTTTATACAGGGTGATTGTTTAATGTCGCGTTGGGCCTCTAACTCTTTAAGTTCACGGACCCTACTGCTCCGTGAACTCAGTTTAGATAAACCTATAAAAGTCTTAGGGCTAATAGCACCTACTTCTACAGAGAAAATGTAAATGCAGCTTTAGCTTGTACGGGTGTATGCATTGCTCATATGCTGTCAATTGATTTATAGTATACCCTGTCTAAAAACCAATGCTTTTAGAAATAATACAAAATGGATAATTTATAACAATCATGATTACTATATATTAAAATTAATTATTGTTTATTTAATAAAAGGACTAATATATAGCTACTTAAATAAAGTGATTTAACGGTGGTAGTTGTGTAATTCGCATTGAATGCCGCATGCGCATTTATTAGCGGGCTGGCGGGCGGTGCACTTTATTGCAAGAATACTGCTACATAGCGGAAGTAGCTATATATTAGTCCTTTTCTTACTTAGGATGGACTTCCACAAAGTAACGCCTGAATCTATTAGATAATTATTGTTTATTGTCTGCTTATACATACTTTGTATTGACAGTAAGTTATTGATCTGTGGCATTATAATAGAAAAATTAAATTGATATGACATATTTCACTGTGGTCACTTTAAATAGGTAATTGAAAAAAGATCAAAAACCTTTAAGGTTTTTGCTTACGAATACTAAAACTTATAATAAAACTATACATTCACTCTTTTAAGGCTTTTATGTCTATAATCAATTACTTTGAATAATTATATAGATATCGGAAGAAAATACAGTTTAAAAATCGAATTTAACATTTTAAAATATGCATTCTAAGGATATTCTATGTAAACAGTATAAGCAAAGCGGTACAATCTGCCAAAATTAAGTAGCATTCAATAATGCAACGTCACTGCGCACTAATGTATCTTCCTCAAAATGAAGCCAGTCCATCGACACCATTTTGTCGCGTCATCACTTAAACAAATGGATGCAGTAGCGTTTTTATTTTGCTGACAACTCTTTCGAATATGTCAAAATGTTTTCGCTTTGTTGATTTATTATCCCCGTTGCCGATTTTAGAATATGATAGATTACGTTATTTAATTTTTAGATCGTAGGAGAGAAATAAATATGCAAACAGATTTTTGATTTCATTTGTAAAAATGTATTAGTATTGACACTTAATGGTGCCTTTAGTTTAGACAATAATACATTGTACTTTTTGTTGCATTATAATAGTGTACCGACGAAGATATTTTTAATTCAACAATGTATATATATATATATATATATATATATTATAGATAAATAAGGCTATTTTATCTGTTAGTAAGTAACTGGCCTCTGTGTGGTGCTAATCAGATTTTTAAATACAAAAGTACTGATTGGTGCAAAGATTTATTATAATATAGTTATAGGACTATAGTTAATTTTTTAAGCCGATATACAGTATCCATCAGCCGTTCTATATGCGCCTCTCGTGATCCCTACTGCCTTTATGGGTGAAATACAAGAGATATTATTTGAAAATAAGTAATTTTTAAATGAATACTCAACCTCTTTACGGGTGGAATTTAAAAGTAAAATACGTTCTTAGTTGACCTCTGTTCAACGATATTAACATTTACAGTGAATTTCAATTAAATGTGACAGGCCAATATAATCTTTCAGTACAAAGTCTGAAGGGACAGAAAGTTAACAATAATTAATTTCAAAATTTTGAAAACCGACCTTTGATTTGTATTTTATTATATTGTCATTGCGTTGTTTAGCTGAAACTGTTGATTTTTGGACGGAGTGTATACAGAGTGTTTACAGTAAAAGAGATATACATTCACTTCTATGAAGCTAAAACATATAAACCGTAACAGTATATAAACCAATTTAAATTTATAGAAATATTCATATAAAAATTTACCTACACGGTGTCTGTACATAGTTCGTAATTTTTTCCGTTCGATAATTCATATATACAGTCCCATTCAATATTAAAGGCGCAGAACGGGCTAATAGAGATGTCACGCGTACTACAATTTAATATTCGGTTCTGTGTCACCTAGAAACGATAATTGCTAAGTTTAAAAAAGATGCGGTTAGGGTTGTAATTTAGAGGGGGTAATTTAAAAGGGGTGAAATACAAAATTAACGAAACAATATTATTCGTTATTAGGACATAGATTTATAAAGTAGTTATTATAATAATAACTTTATAAAATAAAGTTTATTTAAAAAAAATCGGTTAAATGTTCATGTCTAAAAAAATTATGGTTAACGGTTCAATCAAAGAAATGTATTCAATAGTAAGTTGTTTGTATAATTAGTATATATTTATAATAATACGTACGTTTATAATAATCGCAGAGGATCGAGACTTGTGGGTAGATCGCTGGTTTGATTTTCGGGATACAGTCTTATGCAATTCACATTTTGTATATTAATTATAAAAGATTGCCTCTGCCCAGAAATAAGTTTCCAGAGGATGGTCAACATCGTCCTCTGCGTACCATAATACTGCGATTGTGAACCCGCTTGCCAAGCGTGGCGATTATGATATATAACCCATAGAATCTTTGGATGACAACGACATTAGTAAGTATAATATGTATGTTATTATGTAACGTCGGCTAACCGCTACTTATCCTTCTTCTTTATTCAAACTATGGTAGTTGTAGAAATTGAAGTAGTAGTAGTAGTAGTCGTAGAAGTGCAATGTTACTCAGTAAACCGGTAGTGCGAAGAGCTGCTCTAAGCCTCAGTCATCTGAACATGTCGCCTTCAGGTCGTCCTGTATGGGTCACAAAGATACCTTATCGCCTTGAGCGATAAGACTGGATATTATACTTTTTTCAGTTATTACGCCTTCGTGTATTTATTTTATAACGAATAAAAAGAATATTATATGAATAAAACAAAAATTTGTAAAAAGGTTACAATGTGTATGATTTTTAAATGATAATAAGGTAATGTTCTATGACCATATACAAAATTATTGTAATAGTAACCATTACATAAAATATACATATGAGTTCATTCTTCGCTGTTTTCGAATTCGAGGTGCGTTCGGACCTTTTAGTAGAAAGATGTCGTTATAAGAGAACTCTATTTCATTCTAATTACTCTTAAATTGGTCTCTTTGGGCATTCTTCTCGTGTCGTATAAATGGTCTCTATAAATAATTCCAGATAAATAAAGACATGAATAAATAAATAATTGCAGCGGAAATTCTTATTTTTGGCTCAAGCCGTGGCATATAAGGTAGCACTAACAAAGATTATTTACCGTAAAAAAGATTAAACTAAGCGGTCTTTCACCTCAAACCTGAGGAATCAGTATATGTCAAAATACAAACAGCATTTATTCATGACAAAAGATAACGGCAGAAGTCGAGACAACGGAGGTAGACTACGAGATTGTGCAGTATAAAGAAAGTTAATGCCACATGTATTCAGTGATCGGCAAACAAAAGTCCAGTGAAACTATAAATGGAAAGGGCCAAAAAATGTTTATAATGAAAATCGTAATCGTTATGTACTGAGAGGTTTAGAGGGAAATGAGGCCGATGGGAAAGTGAGGGTCTGGAGCAGAGATCACGGACCGACAAGTGTAGCTTAGCATGTCCACCCGCAAGGCGGACAGATGACTTTGTAAAGGATTTTTGAAAGTTGCTAGATGCTAGTCGCGTCTAGCTGATTCTATAGAAAATCTATCGGGGAGGCCTATACCTAGTTGTCGAACAGCTGATATGATAAAGACGATAGGTGTATTAGTATGTAGTATTTATTTTTAGTAGTTATGTAGTATTTAACTTAAGGATAGATATGAAGGACTTGAGTAAACAAAATTAGTGGCCAACATTTTCACCGAGTTTAGTGATATGCGAAGAAATAGTATTTTAGATCAGGAAATCTATAGTTAAATGGTTGAACCTATTTCAAGTACTAGAGTAGCGATGCTTCGTAATTAAAATTAATCTTCATTTATAACCATTGAACTGAGAACAGAAGTGATCATTTCTGAAAACCTGGTAGTCATTTCTTCTTTTAATATCTATCCATACGACTTGAGAGACAATCAAATAAACAATAAAACGTGAAAAGCAATTTACTTCGGCACATTTCACTAAAATATACAAGTAAAAGGTTTTGCCTTTGACGCTTTAAGCGTCAGCGGATTTTGCATCTTAACAGAATTGATTTAGAGATGACAGAAACGAGAGATACAGGTGTAAAAACTAATGTTGCCAAACTATAAAAACGTCCAGACCTGCCTAACGAGGTGGGTTTTAATTATTTTAAAGTCTGTGTTAATTTACTTTTTTTTTCTCGACCCTGTGGTGCGGCATCTTTGTTAGTCGGTATCTTTGGTTAGTTTTTTTTTATTTAGTTTGTATAATTTGTAAAATGGTATGTTAGCGCCGATTCTGCGGCCAGTTGATCTTTTTTAAATTATTATTGATATTCCTTACGTTTCCGGTCTTGATTTTTTTTCGGCCACCCAGACATTGACAATACCTAATGTTGTTATAATCTGTGTTAGATTAGGGCAAAAAATGAGTCTGCTTTAACTTAAGACCGATGATGCTAATTCTGTCACGACAGGTTAAATGGTTTGATATTCTGCCTCTGTTTTAGTGCGAATGATATTTTGATATTAGACACTTTTATTTATTAATATTTTTTTGTAATTGTGTAATAACTTTGCACTGGTTTTTCTTTTTTTTTAAACACAAAAATACTTTTAACTTTTCTTTTTAATATCCTTCTTATGTCACTTATATATTTTTATTATTTATTTATAGTTAAAGTCATCAGAAAACTCTTGAAGCAGGCCGCTTGCAACCGATCTTGTCGACTTCCTACCGTTGAAATGATGACTATAATACAATTTAATATTTATTTTACTATTATCTTTTTAATTATTATATTAGGTATCCAAGATTTTTTTTATTACAAAATGAGAACATGTTTATGTGACACGGGTTGCAAAATGAAGGGCCGAAAAGTAAATACTTCCGCTGAGTGTCTTCCACCTGTTCTCACGTCGGAAGGACTATTTGCCAGACATTGTTTTATGCCTTGTTAAAGCAAACGGATTGTACGTACTTCACCTTCGAGGGCCTAATTATAGACAAGTACGAAACGTTTATTTGGTAAATAAAAATATACATTATATAACAAATAATAAACGTGTCACAGAACGGTGGATAATAATGTAAATGTCGACAAGATACGCGCGCGTTGCGTAAGTTTCCCATAATTTGCGCTATGAATGCGTGGTTCATCATTTCGTTCAATTCATAGTGATTGCGTCCTTCGCATTGTTGGCTCTATTTGTACGCATTAGTGCAACATGCATACTCGTTATTGCTAATGCAACAGTCAATTGTTGTATTTACCTACCGAGCCTTGTTCACGGTTAACCTAAATTTCTTTTTATACAAAAATATTTAAATTTTTTATCTATTTTTTTCTCTTTAAATGACTATGTCTATTAGTTTATATTATCGACGTTTATATACTTGCATAGTTCATGATCATAAGTTATTGTAACATTATAGTTCAATGCCAAGTAACATTACAATCAAGCCAGAAAAAAGGACTTTGATAGAAGCTTATTCTTTTTAATAATTTACAAATAATAATTTTTAGTCTTGAACATAAAAATGGTAACTTTATTATTATTGTGTATAACATGATTATCATCATCATTTCATCCATAAGATAAGATAAGTTCTTAGATATTCCAGAACCTTGTCATTTCAATGGTCATTTGATTTTTTTTTCGTTTCGTGGCCTGCCCATTTCAACTTGCCAATTCGCCGACCTGCGTAGTTACTTTAGATCGCTTATGAATCCCCTCATTAGATCTCCTAGAGAAATCACGAATTTGGTATAAATATATTTATAGTGACTAAACACCATGATCTCTTCAGAAGCTTATGCTTGCTTATGTTACATTTCTTCACCAATTTTTTCACCGGATGGTTTTTAGCTGAGATATGTTCACTTAGGTGGACTTCGGTGAACTTTGGTGGTGGTATAAGAAAATTAATTTGTAATCTCTCAACCAGCTGAAAATTTAAGTTTTTAGGTAAAGCATAAATAATTCTATTCTTTTTTTCTAAATTAAATGATGTATCTCAATAAAAGTGAGATTCTCAGCCATATGATAGAGTAATACAGGTTAAAAAGAGTATAAATAACGGGATTTCAATTTGTTATTAACTGGCGCTTGCACTAAACACCGGTGACATTTCACATTGACGACAACGTAAGCGTAATGTCGAACATTACTTAACAATAGTAGAAAACAAATTAACAAAGGGAACCCCTTCAAAGCGGGTACAACTTCACCTGTGTCAGGGAGAAAAAAAATTCGCTAAGAGGTACTTCAGACCCCCCGTAACAATGGATGAATAGAATCCTATTATTGATACAAAAAAATCGCAAAGCCGGCTCATTTCGATTGTCATTTTGTGTTAAAAAAATGATGTACAATGTTAAATAGTGGAGTAAAAGCGCCGCATGTAATAGTGCTTTTACACTGCCGACGTATAAATAATATTTATACGTAATTTTATTGACAATTAAAATAAATATTACAATTAATTACAAACACAAAAGGGACAGAAGAAATATTACATAGATATTACTATATTTAATTAAAAAAAAGAATATGTAATTATTCTCGGAAAATCAAGGTGAAGGAATTTTATGAGAGTACTAAGAAAAGTTTAATGATCTAACATTCCTTAAAAACTTAAAGATTAAATCAAAAATTTTAGAGAATTATAATGTAAAATAATGGTGCAAATTTGTGTAAAAGCTCCTTAAGTTAATGATGGAATTATTATTGAACTTCTCTAAGATGCGCGTGGCGCTCTGGGACAACGCAGTCATGAGAGAATAACAAGTTAACATAATCGGTTCATTAAAGTAATAGGTAAATTTAATTAATATCCTATTTAAACATCAACACGCAATAGTATCTAGTAACTATGCTCAGCTTGCAAGCTTCCATGTTAATATAAGTATACTTATCTTAATCATCACCATTTGAGCTAAAGATTTCCCAAGAAGATATAATTTTAGATGCGGTTTTATTTTGTTTTCACCAAGGCAAACGCATAGGCAAAATAATATATTAATATTAATAATCTAAATTTTGGAAACGTTTATTATTTGTTAAATGGTATTTAAAATACAAAAAAGAACAAAATGATGAAACCAACGATATACTTTTAACTTAATACATGTAATTTATAAAAAAAAAACAAGTACGAACGTATTTGAAAGTTTTTCGTATGTATATTTGTTATGTAATATAACTATAAATATAACTAATAACTTGTACAAGATGTCCAAAATACCGCAATATCTGATGACGAAGGTTTTTGACCAGGTTGTGTAGCCGGTAATGACTTATAGAACTGACACGTGGTTAAAATATACTCAAAGTTTCGATGTGTGATCGAATCAGAATAAAGATATCTACAAAAGTACCAAGGTCACCGACGTAGCTCGAATGATTTTCCGTCTGAAGTGGCAGGGGCACATCGCTCAAGCGTCTGAGTGTCATTGAGGCCGAAAGGTTCTTGAGTAGCAACCACAAGCTGGTAGACACGGCATAGGTAGGCCCTATATTAGATTGACTGACGACGTAATGAAGGTTGCGGGCAGTCATCATGGCGATCTTTGAAGGAGATGATGATAATAAGGATGATGATGACGAGGGGCTTGGAGTTAGAATAATTTTTAACTATATTTAACATAAGTTATAATTTAGTTGAAATATTGTGAAAGTTACTGACTTATAATGAATTTGTTAATCTACTATGAAAGTGCGTGTGATCAAAAATGAGTCTAATATCAGTACTGACCCGGGTATTCACCATAGACTCACTGATACTTAAGTAGACGATTAAAAAAACTAATATTATTTATTACTACCTGCTAAATACGGTGAAAAAGTCAATTTATTTTTCGTTAATTTAATGGGTTACGCTTTGAACGGTAGTTGATGAAGTTCGGTTGTTTTACGATTGGTTTTTGTACTTTATTTATTGTCTCGTGACTTTTATCGTTTGTTGCCGGTTTGTATGAATAGGGCTTATCTATTTTATGAGGCGTGAACTGGACCTTTTTGTTGGGACATCTTCACAATTTGCGATCGCTTAGAAATGGTTTATGAGATGATATAGTGGTTTTTAAGCAAAAACTTAAGTTGATTTTTGTTAATACAATTATTAAAAGTTAAGTTGTATTTCAGATTAAATTTAAATTATAATTATTACAATTATAATGATAATAATCTTTTTAGTAACCATTTTTTACATTTCAAATATACACAAAACATTATCTCCATGTTACAGTAAAACAATAAACTAGATGACACATTAATATTTAAATTTTTAACTTGAACGCACCATCAGGTTACAAAAATTATAAATTCTCTTTTGTATTTCTGATAACTAAAAAATAAATACCTTTTATTTTTTTCTATATTATTTTTTTTCTCTATCTAAATCTCATTGATTCAGAGAGCGAGCAGTAACTACCGGACATATAAAAAATAAATAATCAAATAACTGGGTCTCGTATTGAAAATCAGCGCTTTAGTACAGGTTAACTTATACTGCAGCAACCCTTATTCACCTACATAAAACTGAATAAGGGTTCACATTGTTGGTAGTTATTCTTAAATAAAAATTTATACATAATTTACTTGTAAAAATTGTAAGCCAATAATAAACCTTCTTTTCTTTCTGTCTCCTTCTTTCTTATTTACCTATTAATAATCCTTCGATATTTTTAATACTTAAATATATATTTCAACGTGAAAAAGAAAACTTCTACTTAATCGAGTTAATAAATCGTTTTATAGGCAATGCAAATCGATTTTGCAATAAGATCACAGATAATGTTCTTAAAGCCTCTGTTGCTAGACGTAAAAAAAATCTCAAAGAAAGGCTGTGTGCATGACTACACTTCATAGAAAATAGCATAGGTAGGAAATAATTTGTTTGTCTCTAATCTATTTCAATGGGTAAAACATATATAGTGTCATATTATTTTGAAAATGTATATAGTCCCGCTGAGCTACTGTCGCCTTTTCTATGGTCTGAGATATTTATCACTGGAACAAGAAGAAGATTGATCAAGACGCCAACTGCAAGGCGTAGGCTTCTACCCAAAGAATATATGGAGAGATATTCCATAATCGCCACGCTTGTAAGACGGGGAGGCAATCACAGTGTGTTATGATAAGCAGAGGGCGCTGCTGTTATTCCTCTGGAAACATCTTAGTGACCAGTGGCAACCCTATATTAATGAACGAAGTCTGAGTTATCTAAGATTGTATACCGGGAATAAAACCCAATCTCATGTCTCAGTCTTCTACCTCTTTGCTACTACTGTTCTGTATTTCCTGGATATACTTTTTATTCATAAATGCTTTAAGGTTAACATTTTGTCATAATCATCATTTCAGCTGTAGAACGTCCACTACTGTATATACTATTATTATTACTTACATTACTTAGGATTACTTAGGCTAGATATACAATAATACCAATTGGAAGCGGCCTATATCAAGCGTCTCACCTTAACAAGGCGGCCTTCTGCACACATATTTTTAATGCATTAATTATTAAATTAATGCTAATGCTGTGTGTTTTACTAATGATGTTAATATCGGGTTATAACATTTGCATTTTAAACTTGATTTAAATCTGTTACGATATAAAATTAGTTGTTTCGTTAGAACCTTTTATAAAAGGCATATAATTGCTTATTATGTAACAATTATAAAGCACAGTTCCGAGTAAAATAAATAAACAATAAAATTATAAAATGTTACTCAACAGTAAACCCTATTAGAGCTTCTAGGAACAATTCAGTTTCGGAAAAAGGCGCCGGCGAGCGCATGTGGTTTTATTGAGCTATAAAGCCGCTTCAAGCACTATTACCGATTATTGCACTGTAGCGGTTTTTTGTTTTATATCTCTTACGAAAGTAAATTAATTACCGTTGCGGTTGACATGAATTTGTTTAATCTGTGGTTATGTTATTTACCATAAAACTGTGAATATTTTTGCTCTTAAATAACGAACCTACTGACTAATATTGACACATGCCATTTTTTTTAATTCATTATTTTAATAAGCAGTGGCATCGCACTGAGACTTGCGATCATAGGTCGCGGGTTTGATTCCTGAAATACAATCCTATATAATTCACATTTTGCATTAATTATGTAGGGATTGCCACTGCTCACAAACAAGTTTCCAGAGGATGAGGAACAGCGTCCTCTGCGTTTCAGCCCATAGACGCCACTGCAAGGCAAAGGCCGTCCCAAAAGATATCTATGGAGGATATGTCATAATTCCCACGCTTTTCAGGCTAGTTGGCGACCAGTGTGGTATTACGGTATGCAGAGAAAGCTGCCGCCCATCCTATGGATACCTTTTCGGTGAGCTGTGGCAATTCTATGTAATTAATGGACAAAGTGTAAATTATTTAAGATCGCAAGTCCCAGTTCTCCACCACTGGGCTACCACTGCTCAGGATGTTTCTTATAGCTAATTAATTAATAATTTATCTGATAGAAAAGATCTTAATGATGTGATTTATTGTGAACTATTATAGAAATAATGCAGACGAAATTAATAGAAATATTGTTTAAATTGAGCTATATTTGAAGTTACTAAATGAATTGACTTTGTTTAACAACTAATAAAGAGCTATATGACCCATCCTAAAGTTAATAAACCTCGAGACAAGTAGAAATGCTGTCCAGGTTAGATCGTCACTTGGTCAGCTATGGAGAAGCTACGAGGAACCCATGACATTAACTTACATGCGAAGGGCCTCGTCCATGGCAGCTGCTGAAATATTTCATGTCACACTTCAGGACATATTGCTACCTTTTTATTTTCGTGGGAAATCCTGTATACCCTTTTGATGTAGAACAATGACGAAATCGAAAGCTCTCGCCTGGTACCGTCGTTTTGCAGTTTTTTTTTAACAACGCTTTGTCTTTAAAAGCGTTAATATAAAAACTTTGTTTCTTAATTAACTTTTTACTTAGTTAGACTCAGTTAGTTTAGTTTAGTTTAGAATAGATTATTTATTACCAAGACATGACAACGACTGTCATGTTAGCTAGTCGCTGATAAGTTTTAGTCATTTTTTTATAAGCTGTTTGTTAATAATTGGTTGTGGTTATTCTTGGTGCAGCCAGCATGCATATTTTCATACGCAGGTGCATTATTGAAGAAAAAGGCACGTTGTTAGTAATTGGAAGGTTTAAAAAATATGTACGGAACCGCCTATAATTTGCTTGAACCGCGACATTTCATAACAAATTAAGTATACGGGCAATGAAACGAATGGACATTTTTAAGAACATATTATTTATGCGTCATAATTTAAAATCCTATATTAAAAATAGCAACAGACAGACGATAAACACAAGATACAAAAATTAACTCGTAATGACTAAATTTTGTCTACAAATGGTAAATTAATCGTTACGAGCCATAGACCTTCCTTTTATTTAAATCTAAAATTAAAATTGTATTAATCAATAAATATTATTATGGCTTTCAAGAGTTTTTAATTGATCTAAATGTGTGGAAATTAGTTTCTTGACTTTGACTTGACTTTAATGCATGCATAAAAAATAGTTAAATTTAATTTAGAATAACAACCGTTGACTTTTAATATATTTTAGTGTAACCACTTCACGAACAAATGTAGTTAAAATAATTCATTTAATATTATTTTAATAGGCGAATGCCAGAGGTGCCGAATTTGATAAAAACTAGAATCAAATTGAGCTTACTCAGTGAATAAGATTTGACTGAGGGATGGAATAATTGATAAATAGTTAACATTAATTCTTATTTATAACATAGTCCTAGTCAACCCACAGGGTATACAAATGACCTATTCAAGGTTGCTTCGACCGGTCCTATCGGAAATCGATGTCTAGCAGTCGACGGTAAAATAGCAACAACCTCAGAGTTTATTTTTTTAATGAAAATAGTAAAATAGTCTAAACAACATACACTGTTAAGCTACAGATATTGCTCTTCTTATCAGACGGTACGGACGATAATTAGTCTTGCACTGCCCGTATTCAGCGATTTCCCGACCTGAACTAAGGCGTAGGTCTACTATAAATATCATTTAACATTATTAGATAAATATTTCTAACCTTTAAAGTTTTTTGTACAAATTAAAAATGTTGTGGTAATGGTAGCCCAGGAGTAGAAGACTGGGAGTTGCGATCATAAAGTCACGGGTTTCATTCCCGGAATATAATTTCATGTAACTCACACGTTTTGCATTAATTGTATAGAATTGACAATTTTAAGTTCACGGACCCTTCCGCTTTGTGAGCTCAGTTCCGATGAAGCTGTAAAATCCTCCGGGCTAACAGAATCAACTTGAACCGAGAATAAGTAAGGATTGACAATGATTTGAAACAAGTTTACATGGCAACAGCGTTTTCCGCGTAACGTAATACCACACCTACGGCTTGTGGTGGGCATTTATGGGCTGAAACAACTACGAAATAAGAAATGCTAAGAATTCAAATGGAATTGCGGGGAAAAGAGCTGCTCCTAATTACACATATATGTATCAAGTACATCGTATACACCGTAAATACAATCACAATCTTTCACATATATCTAAATTTTCAAAGCCTAACACTAAAATGTTCGCTTAAGTGTAATTGATAATGCGTCTGATTTAGTATTTTAAATTTTTGTTATGGAAATGCTTTAATAATAAATTAGATGATAAATTCGTTAAAGGTATGTTTAAATACAGAATGATTGGTTTTCGCTCTAAAAGCTTTGTGTTACATTAGTTATCTGTTCCTTAATTTAAAGAATAGGTTTCTATACAGTATTGACTCCTATATTATCACCGCTAAAGCAGTAACCTATAAGAAAGGGATCGGATCTTAATCAATTAAGGGAGTGTAGGTTTGATTTATGTTATAGGATACCTCTCACGCAATGTGCCTTCTGAGAACTGAAACTGCAA
This sequence comes from Battus philenor, assembly GCF_028537555.1. Classification (NCBI taxonomy): domain Eukaryota; kingdom Metazoa; phylum Arthropoda; class Insecta; order Lepidoptera; family Papilionidae; genus Battus; species Battus philenor. The sequence goes on along the minus strand of NW_027181683.1, from coordinate 9,171,779 downwards.
TCTATAGCTTAGGATAGCCCTCTAAATGACATTTTAATTTTGCCATGATATCATGTTTTTTCCCCTTTTTTCTAGATTTAAACTGTTGCATTATTGCCATTTACAGATTTTGTAGTGCTGATTTTATGGGACCTCCCGTGTTTGGCGTTGATTGAACTTGATGCTGTTAGTACGGGAGCATTTACAGCTTCGTCGAAACTGAGTTCACGGAACGGAAGGGTCCGTGAAACATAAGCTCTCATTAGGACAGCTCGAGCTATTACATCGCAGCTGGGCTGGTCACGTCACGGAGAATATACCCATATGTTAAACTTATATATTAACTGCATCGATACATAAGCGCTGGCGGTAGGAATGAAACGTACCACATTTGTTAATATTTTTTCTAAAAAACACCTAATTGACTTAAGTGTAAATAAATATCAAGTATTCCGTGAAAAAAAGAAACACGTTTCATTTTAATTCCATAAGTTGATTAAATTCTCGTTTCAGCAAACATCGTGCGTTCGTCATTAAGTGTAATTTCAGGTAAATGCCTCCCATTTTTGTAGAGCGAAATGTAGGTGAATATTTTAATAAAGGAAGCGCACTACGTTCGTTTGTAAATACGATTCGACGTAATTTGTGCAGTAAAAGTTTACATTTCGAATGTAAATGTGTTTTACCATAAAGTTACTTTCTTAAATCGTTAACAAGTATGTCCACACACCTGGTTATATGTTACAAGTTTTTTCGCAAAAAGCTTTAGTGTTTATACTATATTTCCAATCACTCTATATAAAGTGATCACTCTAAAACTCTATTGAAATGCGACAGACATATTATTATCACGTTATTTATTATTTTTGATAGGGTATACTTTATATAAATTGACAGTAAATGAAATATCACTGTGAAGTAATGTACTAATACGAAAAAATGTTATAAAAGATTTGAATATTTTAAACCTAAACTATTCATATAACTTATATATTTTAACCAACATTAAAAAATATTCTTTAATAGATAATATAAATGGACTTATGATAGCATAAAAGTAGATATACATTTTATTTTGTTATGAATATTCCGAAGTTCGTGTATGTAAATGTGTCGATTGATTTATGTCGATGATTTACGTATTCAATAGGTTGATGCATTCAACGAATAAAACGTTATATTGAAAATCTAGTATTTTACAGATTTTTTTTCGGTAATCTTTCACAGCTGCTCAGCAACAATGCTGACATCCTAAAAATTAAAAACAATAATAACTTCATATCAGACAGCCCACAAAAAGGTATAGTCCTACAAAGATATCTATGAGGGGAAATACCATAATCATCATCACGCTTGATAAGCGGGTTGGTGGTCACAGTGTAGTATTATGATACGCAAAGGACGCTGTCTCCCATCCTCTGGACACCTGTTGTTATCTTTCAATTCTATGTTATTAAAGCACAAATTGTGAATCATATAAGATTGTATAACGGAAATCGAATCCACGACCTACGATTGCAAAACTCAGCTCTCTACTACTAAGCTACCATCGTTCTAAATAAAAGAAAAATCAAATACACCTGTGTTCGATAATTAGGTAATAAAATAACAAATGCAATTATTAATTCGCACTAACTGTTAATTGCCACAACAAAGAAACAATAAAACGATTTGGTTTTTGTGTTAGACACACATCGATGATACACAATATAAATTTGTTTTTTGTAATATACGAACGTTTTTTTAAGGGCAGCTTTGATAGACTATGAGGCAAAGATTCAGCGGCCATAGAGCCATGATTGATTTAGATTATTGTATATTTATTTATTTTGATAACTCATCTATTTATTACTTTGTTATTGTAATATTGTTATATATTAACATTACTGTAACTATTGTTATATATATTTATATATACAATTAGCGATCTTATTGCATCCCGCGATTTCCGACTGACACACTTTAAATTGGTCGACTTAAGTGATAAAAGAATAATTATAAATGGTGATTGGTTATTGGTGTAAAAGTTTTGAATGTATAGCCAATATGTCAGCAAAAAGTTTTAAATCTATTACATTTATTTACAATGCCCTTTTATAAATTAATTTGATTTTTTTATGTTTTTATAGGAATATGACAGGTAAATTTTTAATAGAATAAAGTCAAATATAGTAAACAGTAAATATGTTGGCGATTGCAGTGTGGTATTATGGTATTATGGGCGCTGCTGATTATCAAACTAGTTTTTGAGCAGAGACAATCCTGAACAATTAATGCACAAAGTGTGACAAATATACGATTGTTTTCTAGGAATCGAACCCGCTATGTAAAATTGCTGTCCTCTATGCAGGATTACCAATGTCCCACGAATTAACTAAATATTAAAAAAAAAACATTTCATTTAAATATGTTGTAATTTTAATTTTAAAATTGCTTTTTTTACTATATTATTGTTACGTTATTTATAATTTCGAATACCATTGATTATTGAATAGGGTGTTATGGTGCACCCTTACAATAAAACATTAATTGACAGCAAATGAATCATATTACACTCTGAAGCTTTTACAGGTACAACCAAATTATATTTTAATTATTTATTAATGATAAATAATATAATACTTCTGTATAGCTACCTAATAATGTATGATAACTAATTATTGGTACATATATTTATAAAAAGTTCTTTATATTAAAAACCCACGCATTTTTTATTAGTTTGTTATAAGTCGATATTTAATTTTGTATCGAAGGAATGCCTGTCGTTATATTAATAACCGCCTCCTGTTCAATCATCAGCTGCCATGTGAGGAATTCCGTACGGTTATATATAAAATAGGTGTTTAGTTGCTTGATGAAGCTAGCTGTGTATATTATATTAGAGAATGCCATGTTATGGTTTAAGAGATTTTATGTTTAATGATTTTACTTGGTTTTTCAGTAAAATACATTGACACTGTCAAGTACATTGGTATTATTATTTGGTTCTTATTTCAGCTCATAGACCCTCACTGTAATGTATAGGCCTCCTCTAGATGTATCTATAATAGGTTATATCATATATTTAGGTTACACCAAAGCATGGCAGCTGGGTTGACAATCGCAGTATCGTATTAAAGTTTACTGATAACGCTGCTGCCAATCCTTAGGAAATTTGTTGGTAAGCTGTGGCAATTTATGTAATTAACGCACAAAGTGTAAATTATTTAAGACCGTATCTCTGGAAACGAACACGCGACCTACAATCGCTTGTCTCAGTCCTATCTCGCTGGGCTAGCGCCGCTTTGATTCTGATTAATCTGCTGTAAATTATAACAAATATTTCTATCTCTTTCTAATAAGTCAGTCTACACCTGTGTTATTCATATTGAATAAAACAATACATAAGAATACTTTAATCGTAAATATGTTAATATCAATAAAATTATCAATGAATTATTTAAATATAAAAGCTAACTGACTTCCCACTGCTTGGAGAATTTAATTATTGTCGCCTCCTGTTATTCCATTTGCAATTAGCTAAATTAGTTCTTTGCTAAACTAACAAAAGAAATATTTAAACCAAACTCTAGTCTCTAAGCCGTATGGTTCCAGTGATAGTGATGAGACAGTACATAAATGGAAATCTAAATATACAGGATGTTTCGCTCTGTAACCTTTGTGTTAAAGGTTTAAAAAGGTATATAAAAGGAATACATATAAAAAAGGTCACCGTTAATAATTAAACAAATTGCGTTTGTTGTAAAAAATAATCCAAATAGGTTAAGGATTTTGGTTAATATTTTTTAGTCACATTTATTTAAAAATGTATATACTAGATACATTTTAAAATTAACTAAATAGTTAAATTGACTTTTAATAGAGATAATTGCACTGCATCGGCGGTTATAACTCAGACATTTAACTAGTATTTACGACTTTGGGACTAAAAAAAAACAATTGCGATACTAATAGACCGGGTTGGGTATGAAGCAAGTGGCGTTTTTACACTTACGCTTTTAGGTTTTTAAATATCGAATACATTATTAATGAACGTGTAAATTTAACAGTTTTTTGTTACGCACACAAAAATAATATATAAAATTCAGACTCGGAGATGCTCTACTAATGTAACGCTCTGTTTGCTCCATAACTTGAAAAAATTCGAGATCTTTGAGTAAGCAGCTGTTTAGAAAAGGTCTAAGGCATACCTTCCGACTTTTCGCACCCTTCATCGAGACTATTCTAGACATCACGAGGCAACGCTTGGTTGGAGTGGATGAACATCGACGGGATGTTAATATAAATCCTACCTATCCTAACAGATAGGAAAATAGCATTCCCCTTATTGTTGTTCTATTAGTAACCGATAAAATAAGTGGTCTTCACTGGCACAATGTTATATATACTTATTTGACTGTTAAAAGGACATGGGATTGCTGAAGTAGAATTACGGTTAGTACGAACGGAACGACTAGTAGATCTATGATCAACGATAAGGGTACTCTGTTTACCCCTCTCTACTACTATATCTCTTGTAAAAAGTCGTCTGTTTATCATTAGTTCTCCTTTGCGTAACGCCAATAAGTAAATTGCTAAAGATTAAAAACAATAGGTACGATTATATTATTTACAGAATGATAGGTTATAGGTATAAAAATTTTGAGCGGGCGAATGTACTGCACACTGTGGGCAAAATGCTTTAAAGGTTTTGCATCTATTTCCGAACACTTAAACAAAGTGTTCGGAAATAGATGCAAAAGTAGTAAAATGTAGTAGTAAAAAAGTAATAAAGTGATCACTCTGCAATGTGTCATATTTTTTACTTCTGACTTTTTAATATATTATAATGCGAGTTTTGAATACTCTTTTTCTTTCTACATTGTCGTTATGCTATTTATAATGGAATTATTGATATCTATGTAGGGTACCAAACGAACTATCAGTAAATGAGTGATATATTCACCAATTTAATGCTTTTATACTCATTATCAATTAAACTGTATATTATTTTAAAAATACATGTGGTTGATATAGAGCCAAAATAATTGTTTTTACAATTTTTTTAATTAGCTTTCAACAACTTTATTATTAATTTTAAAAGCTGATTTTACAAGAAATGTAAAAAAAAAGGGAGAAACGCCATTGTTGCTCTTCTTAAATGTTTGTGGCAGCTGAAGTCGATGCTATTGACGTTATTTACCGAAAGCGTATCACGTCTATTATCTCAAGAGCTTTCCTGTGAAAGAACTGCATTGTTGTGAGTCTGACTGACAAGCTAATTAAGATGCCTAATCGTCCGTCGTGGATATGCAAAATTATCGTAGATTTTCATTGTGTTAAATTATTTTTAATTTAATTTTGTAAAATGCATGAATGGTCCGAGTTAAAACATTCTTATTATTATAAGAACTAATTTATTTAGTATAACATCATAAAATATTGTCATAGATTAAAATTTTATGATGTTATACTAAATAATTTTACCTTTTTGTTTGCCCTATGCATTCTTTATTATTCAGATTAATTTGTACGCGTATCAATAGATAAATAGATAGCTGTGTTATGACTTTAGTTATTTTGTTTTATTTCTCTTAATACTTGTTTGTTAGTAGAGTAGTAGTAATTTAATCTCTCTGGTCAAAAATGGTAGCTTGTTCGCGAATTAGTAAATAAAATTCTAAATCTTATCCCTTCTACTACTTTGTACGTTCATTCTTCTTTTCCTGTCTTACAATTCGAGAGTAGGTAGATCGTTATATCTTTAAAAAGAAGGTTCGAGACAGTGGGAGTGTGGAGGAATTGATGTAATTACCTTCACTTTACTTGTGTATTATATAGTATGTGTATGTATATAGTATGTAGTATGTGACGCGCACTGTTAGGCGCGTCACATACTACATAATATATATCTATGGGTTTCTACAAAGATATCTATGGGGGATATACAAAAATCGCCACGCCCGGCAGGCGAGTTGGCGATCATAGTGTGGTTTTATGGTACGCAGAAAGCTGCTCTCCATTCTATGGATACTTGTTTGTGAGCAGTAGCAATCTTTTAGAATTAATGCACAAATTGTGAGTAATATACGATTATTTTCCCGAGAATCGAGCCCGCGACCTACGATCGCAAGTCTCAATTCTCTATCGCTGATTTACGATTGCTCTATATGTATAATTTACGTATCTATTATATCTTCAATTAACCACGTGTTTACTAAAACTTATATGATAGGTATAATATTTATTATGTATATATTATGTAGTAATATCATAGGATTTTCTTGTCCGTCCTTTTTGTATATTGACTTCTACATAAAACCTTCTTCGACTTCATTGAGTTAACAAATCTCTCTGTTGGAAACATACACGTCTTTATAATAGGATCCCTAATAAATTAAAAAGTAGCATATATTGAAAAAAAAAATGTTCATACGTTTGTGTGTTAGTCGTAAGGTACTACACCGAAAATTACTTCATAAAAAATAGAACACCATGGGAATGTTAATGATATATGTCTATTTTAATGTTTAAATAAAAATAGTTTTTTTTTTAATTTGTAGTCACGTTGAGTTTTTATTGCCTGTCCTCATTTCTGAAACATTCATAATTCGAATACGTTGACTGATGATTCGAAAGTGCTAGTAACAGCCCATTTGAATGCAGAATATTTTGGTTTAGATTTTGATTCCGAACCGGTGGTTGACTGAAATTGACGTCAAAAGACATAATCCATCGTGTGTTTTTTAATTTTTTTTATTAATTTATCTGCCTACAGGTTATCTCTGCAATACTCCGGATTAATAGGCAGAGAAAACGCTATAAAGCGTTAAGTCAACCATTTCTCAATATACAAGAAGTGTAAATAGATAAATAAATCATAGCTTATTGTGTAGGAATTGCAACTATACGTTAGAGGGTTCGATTCTTCAAAGGCATAATCTATATGTTAAATAGCAACGAAAATACTAATAAAACACTACTATGTATAAATGCTAAAGGAATATATCATACGGAATCAGGCGTAAACTGGTCCAATAGTTCTAAAGATTGACTGACTAATCTGCATTAATCTGTATTGGTGGAAAGTGTTTTCTCCATGAAACTGTTATACAAACACATTTACAGACAGATTTTAAAGTTAAAGATTAAAATGAATTTACTCAAAATCAGACCTTTAAAGCGGGACACTTATTTATTTTTAGCTTTTTTAAAAAAAATATCTTTTTTTTGACTTGCTAGGTGTTTTAGTTCTAAAGAAGAAGCAGGAAAAACTCCACAACTACACTTCCTTTAAAAAAATGCTAACAATATCAATGTATATACACTATCTGTCAGATATAGCTTAAATGACAACAAAAACATCAAGTGACATCATTGCGAAGCGGCACCACCATTTATTGAGTAAAATGCCTTTTTTGTTAATTTATTTTTAATGTAATTATTGAATTTAATTGGCGGTAGTAGAATAAGGTTTCCAAGAATTTTATTACAATCTGAAAATGATTTTTCGCTGTTGAATTTTGGTATAGCGCTTTACAATGCCTCGTCTTAAAAGGAAAGTAACTAAGTGGATATTATTATTACAAAATAATTAAATTTTATTATGAAATAACACCAGCCATCACACGTTTTTAATGATAAGCTTATATCATATATTTGAAGTGCATTTTTATCTTTTTATTTTTATCTATACATAAGTCTTTTTTCTTGGAACATGTAAGGTACCTCAAGAGCATTTCTTTTAATCGAGCTTAATAGTCGCTCAACGGGCAGTGTCTATGCTTAGGATTTCTCTACTAGATCAAAATACAGGTAAGAAGATCTGTAAACGAATGCAAGTAGTCGACATTGTCCAATGGAATGGTAAGTTGAAAAGATAGAGGGCAGGCCGCATAGCGTAGTATAGAAGGCCGCTGGGGACTTAGGGTTCTGGAGACCATGGTCCGGCGATCATATTGGAAATCTGTTGGAGGCCTACGTCCATCAGTGTACGTCCTACGACCGAATGATTGTGAAGATGAAAAGATATCGTTAGTTGTAGAATACTATAATAAAACTCCTTTCATATGACTTACATTTTATAATATACAATAGTTTACAATTAAGACAAGTTAACTTTTTTTTTAATTACAAACATGTTTGAATATTTTCTATTAAAAAATCCAGTACCTATATTTAAAAATACATAACGATAAAACAACATTTTTTTTTGCATTCGTCATAAATGATTAATAAAAATTTATGGGATAATTTGCATAAATCTACATGAGTACTGGTTACTAATGTCAAAGAACAATAATATACGGTTTTTGCCAGAAAAAAAATAAAGTATAAATTAGAAAAAAACAAAAACACGCTTATGTCTATTAAGTGATATTTATGTAACCGGTATGAAAATAAAAGATCATTATGAATTCTCTTTGCATTTCAAATAAAGATTAATTAGTATGATACCTGCCTAGATAGCAAGTAAATGGGTGTTTTATATTTAAATGAGGTACATGCCGGCTCTTTAGATTACAAATAAACCTACTGACAGCTTGCTTACTACGTACACGTTACAAAGACCACACGATGTAACATGTCAAGGTGTTCCGTCCCGAAACAATGGAACCCTCAAAACTGACACCACACACAAAAATTGAAGACACGGTCACGATACAAAAAAACGCACCACGATTGAAAAAAAAATTCGAAAAGCCTACGGCCGGAGTCTGGATTGATAGCCGTTGTTCTTCTCTCTGCACGTATCAACTAAGTCGGCTGGGCGTGGCCTGCATAACAGGTTAGTAAAGCGCCGTGCGCCGCCAAAAAATACCCATAAAAAATATAATGGCAACCCAGGCGCCGACGATCGATCCCAGAGTACCAACCCGCACGCTCCGCACGAACAAACGGAAAAAATCGCGCCATATCCGTCCGCCAATGGAAAGCGGACGCCGCCCATAGATCGTTCCTCCTCCGAACTAGCCGCGCCCTCCAACCGACACCAGCGCCATATAGCTCATACAAGCGGCTTAGATCCGTACTAAATAGAAAGAGAACGCGATACGCTGGGCCGTTCGTTTCTCGGACAATTTCCTCCAACCGATCATTAAGTGTTTAAATTCAACGGGAGTTGGTTGTGTCGGATTTCTTCGGAGGGGAACGCTATTAAAATATCCACAAACATTATCTTTAATTGGACAGAGTTTTGTGCTTGTGTGCGTTGGTGCGCTGTATTTTTTTTTCTTCCTCCAGTGACGATTCCGTTTTTTCGAAACCTGATGACTGTTATCGCTCGCGTTTAGTACGCGGTGATCGTCTGTGATTTTTTGATTGCTGTTAACGAAAACATGACTGTTGATTAGACGTCGTACGTTCGACCGGTGATCAATAAACTGAAGTGACAATGACAATGACATCAGTGACGTGACGGCAGAAGTTTTTTTTAAAAAAAAATCGGCAAAAATCTACTCGCGACGTCGCCGTAAAGCAAAATTGGAAAAAATGACACCACGTGCTATGTAATTGCGGATTCGTAATTTACGGATCGTTAATTGATCTATAATTATTTTTCTGTCCCGTTCCTTTTAATAACCGGCCGCAGTCAGCTCTCTTGTACGTCGCTCAAAACATAACTTACTGTCTAATACCGGGACTATCCTAATTATATTTCTAATACGAATTTAAAAACTTTTATTCTCGAATTGTTTTAAGTTTAACCAACAACTGTGTTAGCGGCGAGTGTATGAATAGTTTATAAACAATCATTGTGTGACTATTTGGTGTAAACAAAACGTAAAATAAAATTGTGACAAAGTGATGCTGTGTTCACTTGTCTGACTTGAATAAAACCGTAAGTATAACTATTAAATTATTTATAAAATTGTATTGTATTATTTAAAACGCATTTTATAAAATGTACAATGTATTTTTAGGAAATTTATTCGTAAACGTATATAATTTATAACTTAAATCAGTTTTTAGAAAATTAAAGCATATTAAAAAGGTTCTAAATTTCTAACAGGATACCAATAAGATAGTAAGATTCTTTAGAGAATCACAAAGGTGAAAATGGTATTAAAATGCAAAAACTTTAAAAAAAGAACGGTTTTAATATTTAATTAAAAATACTAACAAAAGAGGAATAGACAATAATGGATTTTACACTATATTATATGACTACCTTTCTTTTATCCAATTAGATACTTTTTAAAAAATATACAGTTCAGTTGACACTCCTGAAAATAAAGTAATAAATTTTAGGTACAAATAATTGATTTTTAATACTATAAAGAAATGCAACCGATCCGTTACTATATTCTTTTCACTTTAACATGATAATGCCAGAAGTGTTTCTGTATTTTCTCCAGCCACTTCCTTCAGCGCTATCGTCTTTTAAAGAAGTTGTAATATTACATATAGAAGTTTTTCTGATAATCTATCTATAACATCCGATTGAGCCGAAGTTGGGCTCTCTCGGGCAGACAGCTTAGCCCGAGCTCTTTTCAAGGCGTAACAGCTCAAGCGAGCCCTCGAGCGTTATCACAAAGGGCTAGCTTAGCGTCTTTAGCGCGTTGTGTTCTTAAGCTGGAGAAGCCATAAATTCTGACTGGCAAGCTGTATTTGTTAATGACAAAGAAAAAAGCAACCAGTCATTCAATAATAATCCTCAGGCATAGGATTAAGTTAGTCGGTCAATAATTTAATTTGTTTTCATTCTAACTGTAATATAAAGTAAGACATATGTTTCGCGGTAAATTGCAGGACTTTAAGCCTATGTTTTTTTAATTTTAAATCCAATTTAATTTTAAAAACCTATTGACATGTTTATAGTGACATGTCATCTTAGCATAGAGGTGACAATCCTCATTAGTTCGAAATAGAGAGGCTTCAGCTATTTTAAGCCTGGAACAGTAATTTGCATTAATGTTTAACGGTTGAAATTGCGGCGTCCATAGCAAAAAAGGCCGCATCCAACCCGTCCTAATAGAAATCTTTGGGAAAGCCTGTGATCAGAAACAGATGTTCTACGGCTGAAACGACGATAATGATAAAAACCTAGAATAATCCCTTTGTTGTATACATTCTTCGTGATCAGAAGAATAGATTGGCTTCAAAAAAAAGACAATCGGAGTATTCCTAACATGTTTATTTCATGTATGTTTTATGTTAATAAAAAGAAACCTTATTCGTTCAACAGTCATGCATTAAAATTAATAAATTTAGGCAGACAATAATAATAGTAATAATAATAAATTTAACAATAAGTTTACTTATTTAGAGACGGCATTTTAATAACACAATACCAAAACATAAAATTTTATGAATTTGAAAATTATTTATATTGAAACTCAACCGTTTATCCAGTAATCCCAAACTGATTTTATTACAGTAATTATTTCGTAAAACATCGATTCTCCTCAAAAGAGCACATTTCATACTCAAATCGATAGTAATTTATTATTAATAAAAGGAACGTTTACTTCGCGTCGCTATCAATACAAAATAACAATAATGAATTATACAACATCGATTTGTTTGTTGTTTTTGGATCAATCGATTTCATAATTGTATCATACATTCGTGACTTTTATGAGCTATTAAATAAAAAAAAACTTATTGGCAACGTTTCTTTTTCATAATTCGAATTTTGATTGAAATGTTAGCACCCAACCGTAATTAATTGTTGCTGTACATATTTTTAAAATTACAATGTAATATTTAGTTTACATTTAAAAAAAAGTATAGATGTACCAAAGACGTAAGTAAGCAAGTATCAAAAATTGATTAATTAAAGATACTCCGTGGAACCCCTTTCTTCGGCTTTCATTTCTAATAGAAAATTAATGTTTTGTGACGAGGTTAATTCTCGATAAGCGCAGAGTGATAAAATATGTATATTGAAATGTCTTTTGGACATCAAAAACACACATATATATATATATATGAAAGATAAAAATTTAAAACATTTATGATTAGAACTTTTAGGATAGAGCTCTAATATTTATCAGTAGCTTAGCATATTTATCAGTAGCGTAGCGTACCGTGCTTTAACTTAACACTATTAAGATCACAGTTAAGATTTAATTTGATTTTTTGGAAAAATAATTTCCAAAAATATTTAAATATTTGTAGTATAAAAGATAATGAATCCCTATTTCTCTTGTATAAAACTTGAGAAAGGCTACCAATTTCAATCATCTTATCTTTATAATGCGTTTCTTTTTATATTATAGTACAGTTCTTACGGAAAAAAGTAAAAAACTGCACAGACATGTGAAAAATTCTAGAAAATATAATGTCTATTCAATCTTCACGCATTTGATAGTTCGCTTACAACTTTTAAATTTATTATTAAGCCTGTGTGGTTTCGTTTTGAGATCCGAATTGATCATTCACAGCCAACACAGGACAACGTTGATATGGCCAGTATTATATACAACGGACTTAATTTTCGTCACGAAAAGCAGTTATATTTAAATGATCCTTTAGTAAAAAGTGTTCAAAATATATACCAACTTTAAGTCATTGCGCGATACTTCCGAAATTCCTGCCAATGCATTTTTGCATTTTCTCTGTAGAAGTAGTTGCTGTTATCCCTAAGGCTTTTACATCTTCATCTGAACTGAGTTCACGACGCTGAAGGGTCCGTGAACTTAAAAACTTACAAACTAGAAAAATAAAGCTGGTAGGACGCCTACCAGTTGCACGGTGATGTTTCCCGCCAATACTATGTGATGATAGGTTTCTTTTCTGATTGTTTTAAAAAAACATTTATATGTTTTTCGTTGTATTTATTTATTTAAAAACTTCTTTTACAATTTATGTATAACGGCAAACTTAAGACAGTAAACATTTTCTACCAGTGTACCGTTTATTACTATGTTTTTATTTTTCGTTCCCCGTTAAGTGTTATAGAAATAAATACATTTGAAATATTCATCAATTTAGTTCGGTGCTTAGGGAATGTGAGTTGCGATCGAAGAAAACCAAATTTATTTCCACAAATTGTGTAAACTTTGTACCATCTACTGTTAAAAAACAATACACTGCAATAAATATGCAAATCCAAGCAAAAACCCTTAAAGATCCATATATAGAATTTGATGTCCAACAATTTGCACTAATTCCACGTTTCTATGATAGAAGACATATCTTTTGAATTGTAAGAACAATGAAAACATTTTATCACGTGATGTTTTACGATAAAAATAAATATGTCATAAATGTATTTACGAATGCAGGCCGCTGAGAACCGATCCTATCGGATACCTTCTGGGAAAACCTATATCGAGCAGTGGTCGTCTCAGGGCTAAAATAATGATGATGATAAAAGCTAGGTATTTAAAAATAAATTTCAATTGAATTATTTAAAAATTATACAATGTGGAGGATTTTTAAAATTTCCAGATGTGATTACTATTTAAAATTTTGCGAATTTGACCGTTAATTTTGAATTTTGTGCTTTTGATTGTTCACGAAGTACAAAATTAATTTATTTCTCACTTTTATTGAACATATAAAGTTATTCCGACTGGTTCTGAAATATAGATGAATATAATTCAAATTTATTTCAAATTATTACACATAGACATGTATCAATCTCGAATCGTCTATTATACATCTCAATAAATCGTCTACTATTATACATCTACTATTATACATCTCAAGAAAATAGATAAAAATAATTCTGAAAACATTATCTATATATTATTGGTTCTTGCAATTGTATTTCTAGCCACATAGACTCAGACTCATAAATCTTACTGTTATTATAATGAACTATTAATTATATTATTTGCATTAATATTATTAAACTGTGTACGGTATTATAATATACTATCGGGTTATTTCCTAAATTATCATGTAATAAATTTATTCTTAATAAGGCTTGGAAATAAAATGCTCTAGTGTATTAAGTATTTTGTAAAGGCGATCACAAAAAAATCTCTTTTAAATTTGTTGCGGTCTGTTTTGAGATCAGGCCGCGTAGGAGTATAATGTGATTCTATTTTCTATAAAATTTCATTCTTCTGACATTCTTCTCACAACGTGCACGAATGGTCCAAGTAAATGGTCATATGTGGATATCTATATCAGTTAATAAATGAATAATATCTCGAAATAATTTTAATATAGCGAATTTAATAGAAAATATCTTTATGAGTTCATTGATAGATATAAATTATTAGCAAAATCGAAGATAATTTTGCTCAAGCGTATTTAATACAGTACGGAATCCAGCACAACTGTGTCAAGAGCCGCACAATGCGAAGTGGGTGTAAACCATAAGTGGTTAAATGACTAAAGGTTTACGAACAACGACCTAATCCAAAAGCGGTTCTTCTGCGTAACGTATTTGTCATTGAATTCGCTTTGTATTCAACTGAATCTTGATTTATCCCGTTGCTTCGGTAGAGAATAAATGTAGATATAAAATAAGTTTGCGTAAAATCTGCGTACTTGTTTAACTATTTATACTGTTGTATTTTTTTATTTGGAGAAATCCGCGGACAAACGAAAGTAACTTACAAAGTTCAGTCTTTTTTAAGTTTATTAGCCCTGAGTCCAACACCTATCGAATAGAGTAAGTCCCGAGGATTGGCAAGTTGATGTGTTTCAATCCGCTACAAGGCTAAGCACTCTCTGCGCCCTGTTTCTACGGAACCGCGGAATTTGCAAATATTAATTGGGAAGCAGTGTACGCCTAGACAAAGAAATAATATGGCATTGATGAACAGATGGCCCTTAAAAACCGCAAACTTATTAGCTATTATTGAGTCCCTTTCACTAGCGTATAAGTACCTATAATTTCTGTGCAAGAAGTTGTAATCTCTATCGCAGATAAAGTTTTAAAGAGTAGTTGATGTAACTTCAACATCCGTGCTCGGCGAATGACTAAAGAATTACAAATGCATGTCTATATACGAGTATTTTCCAAAGACAAAGGGCGCACAATTGATACACGTAACCATTGTGTTTTCCGTTATTAGATTATTACGGCCACATCTCAATCTAAATACAAAACCATAATTACTAACTTCCATGTAAGGTTAATAGGATTAAATGACTTTCAAATCATTTCACAATGATTAATGTATATTCATCACGGAAAAGTTGACATTTACAATGTATTCAGTGTCAATCATTTGACACGTTTTCAGGAAAACTTCTTAAATATTTTTTCATATTAATATGATACTTAAATATGCTTTGCTACCGAAAAAATATATCTTGAGAGTATAAGTATTTAATTTTTACAAACTAACGTAGTATAGGAATATAATCTGTAATTTTAAGACATCCGTTCCAATTATAACTTTGTTGTCTTCATATTTCACCGCTTTCTGTTAGAAAGCCCGATATCTTAGGAGAGTAATAGCGTCTGTGCAATCATAAATTTTCCCGCCATTACTCTATCTGTCAGTTATTGGTTTAACTTTACTTAAATATTTCACAATTTGCTTAAATACAAATTAATAATCAGTTGCAACTAATTTATAACAAATTTTTGACCTCGATTCGTTTATTCTTTTAGTGATATTTCGCCCACGCCTTTATAAAGAGATTTTATTGGTAGCGTTAATTTTTTTCAAGTAAGAAACTTCTTGTTTATATTAACAATTACGGATTATTTCGGTTTTATTTTGTATTGTTCTTTTATACCTTTTTTCGTCACTTTAAAAGTTAAAAATGTATTTTTTTTTCTTGTAAAAACCGAATTCATTGATTCATAATTTTAACTAATTGAGAAGAAGCTTTTTAAAAAAAGCTAGTTTCTATTAAAGGCCTAATTTAATAGAAACTAGCGTCAATTTGTACTCCTTATAATATCCTCCATTAACTTCATATACATGTTTACTGGTGTTGCAGATGCACCCCCATCTGAGAAGACCAAATATTACATTTTTTCTTATCTTATTCCTTAGAAATTACATAATAAATCGTCATTTATTTTAGGATTATACATAGTAAGCTACTGTCGACCTGGAATGCTGATCTTTTGAAAACAACCAGCCTGAAATTCAACAGTCGCTCTTTTTAATGAAATTTGACTCTTTGTGAGTCAACAACAAATGTGTGGAACTTTTAACTAAAAACTCGAATGATTTATTAATGTTAATATTTACTATAAATAGTATATCATTCTATATTATAGAATATAGATATATGTATATAGATACAGTATCATAATATATAAAAATGGTCTGAGACCTATTGGAATAAACATAGCGTAATTATCATCATATTAGTAATATGTATGTATGTATGTTCATGTCTAAGTTATTTGTACAATATATTCTCTTACACGTAAAATAGTAGTTTAACTTTATTCCTGTTTCGTCAGATTATTTCTGTATTACGGATTAACTGGCAGAGAATGCATGTAAGGCGTTAAGTCCGCTATTATACAATAAATACACAAATCTCCATCATCTTGAATAACATTGTCGACGTCGTTTCAGCCCAAAGACACCCACAGTAAGGTATAGGCCTCGCCTAAAGATATCTACGAGAGGATGTACCATAATCATACCACGCTTGACAAATGAGGTTGGCGATCGCAGTGTTGTATTATGGTATGCAGAGGACACTGGTGTCCATCCACTGGAAACTTGTGTGCAGTAGCAATCCTATATAATTAATGTACAAAGTGTGAATTAAATAAGATTGTATCCTAGACCTACGATCGCAAGTCTCAATTCTCTACCGCTATGTTACCACTGCTCCACACAAGTACAATAATATTGCATTTGTTTTTTTTTTTTATTAATTCTAATTTGAATCGCTAGTGTTTTTTTACAATATTTATTTTTCGCTTAAACTAAACGCAGACAGATGGGAGAGAGTTGCCGCTATTTGGTACGGATCTTTCTTCTCCCAGCTGCGAGGCACGACAACATTTTATAATTTTTTACAATTTTTCTAACACAATTTTCTCTTATGGGTAAATAGCAGCTAAAATTTATACATATTAACAATACAATTTTGAATACTCAATTATATATTAGTTGCTACATTATTTTATTCAAGTCCCTGCCCAAGCGCTACAGACCGTTAAATGCCTTTACGTTTAGGACAATGTGCCGGGCCAACTCATCAAAAGTTTGTGCTGTAGATTTTTTCTTGAGAAGGTCCGGTAAGTTGAATGGAGGTATATTAAGGTTTTAACATAAGGTCACGCGGTTATGTCTTTTAGATGCGAATCGGAAGCAGTGTCTGAGTAAGCATTGCACTTGTTTAGAAAATTAAATATCGGTGCAGACGTTACTTTTTTAAAGCGATCCCTTGCGCTGGTCGATGCGATGACGTCTAAAATTAAAGTGAGTCCAAATTTATTTTTTAAATGGCTACAAAATGAAACAAAAAGTATAATTTGTTTAAAAAAATATTAAAAACAATTAATTCATAAAATAAAACAAGCGCCATGTTAAGGAATACAAGCGAAACGTTCTCAGTAAAAATAAGTGGACGGCTAAAAAAAATTTTATGACGTTTAATTTTTATTCGCATTAACAAACAAACATCCTGTTACGATAAAACTTAGGTGGTACGTATCTACAAAGCATGCAAATTGAAGTTACACGCTGATGTAAAATAAACATATTTTCAATCCTTATACTTGTAATATGATTACAATAATTATAACGGCTTAATGAGATCGCTATCTCGTTTTATAAAACACATTAAAAGAACTCAACGGATGTTTTAATGCAAGCTTTGAGTCACATTCGCGTTCTGTTATCTTTTATATCATTTATGGATGCCAAGTTATAATATAAAAATTTAATACAAATTGTAAAAATATGTTCGCAGTTTACACTAATAACGTAGTTTATTACATTAGTCAGTTATAAAATAAAAGGGACGTACATCTTGTTTCTCTTTTGTATTGTCATAGCACGCAGAAATGGCCACTGTGGCTTAAGTTTCTGAAGTGGAAACCTCAAAACCCTTGGTATAGGGGTAGAAATATTATATTGTGCTATGGTCGCAACAATAAAACAAATTAAAAAAGAAGTATTTAAAAAAGTCTGAATTCGACTTTCAAAGGTCACGATAAAATAACTTAAAAGATGAACTGTCTGTAAATATAAAGAGAATCTTTGTCGCAAGAAATCGTTTATGTGAGTTGTGCTGCCGCTTACATTTCAGACTTTAAGAAGCAATTCAAAATGTTACCGTATTCTAGCTAGAAGGATTCCGTTGTGGATTAAATCAAAAAAATTATTCACAAAGTAACCTATTCTGGATAGGCACGTCAATAGCAAAACTTAAAATAAGTTTACGTTTGTTTCATATTATTGTTTTAGCCCGTAGACACCTACTGTAAGGTATAGGCTTTTCCCAAAGATATATATGGGAGGATATACCATAATCACGGCACGTTGGTGACTAGAGTGGTATTATGGTACACAGAGGACGCTGCTTTCTATCCTCTCGGGACAGAGTGAGCAGTTGCAATTCAGTTGCAGAATTACTTAAGATTGTATCTCAGGAATTGAATCCGCTACACTCGCAAGTCTCAGTTCTCTGCTGTTGGACTACCACTGTACTTGTGTGGCTTTGTTTCATATAACATAGTACAATATTAAACCAGTTTGCCTATTGTAGGCGTACACAGCCCTGGTTATAATTATGCTAGCGTATATTTAAACATTAATAAATGTTAGAAAACATTATGTAGGTGAATAGATTTATGGTTGATATGATTTTCATTTTTAAAAATTATTTTTTTAACTAACCTAACCTATATTCTGGTCGTATGTCATTAAAATTGCATTTAATTAGTCCTGTATATTAGAAATGCGTGGTATTAGCATGTAATATTGATTATTTTGTTGTCAACCCAAGGGACCATTAAGATAAATTAAAAAAAAATAAAAAAAAACAATAATAATCGGCTCTCCAAATAGTAATGAAACAAGACATGAGCAATCTGTTTTAAAAATACAATAAAGATTTTATACTTCTGTTAAAATTATATTATACGATATATATTTTTGACGTGTTATTTTAAAGATCGATAGTATAAAATTTTGTGTTTATGCGGCATATAAACAAAAGCCCTTTTATCCATGAAAGAATAATAATGCAAATACTTGAACACAAATCAACATTGCAGTGTACATTTCTATGTTAGTTTTGTGTACATTAACTGGCCGTGTTTGCCTTTGATATATTACGATACAGCAACATGAAAATACAAATTCTCGATAACGAAAGTTAATGACTATGAAGAAACACATTTTTTCCGTCCGTGTGTCTGTCGGTTAGGATAACAGAGATCTATATCTCACGCGAAGCGCATGCGCTGTAATCTAGCCGAGTTCTATACAGTAGGCTAATTCTATATTACTACATCCGAACTTGCTACATACACCTTTTAGATTTTTGTACGTTTCATAAAGTGTCATAATCGTTTTTATATTTCCCCTCTCAATTAATGTATGGTACATTGTATTATATATCAAAAATGAATACTTTTATAGGTAAAAAATGATGTAATGATAATATAAAAAAATCGTTTTCAAAATTCATGCAGACTTTAATACGCTGCATGTTATTGGCTTGTCGCATTCTTATAGAAATAAAAATGCTTCATATTTCAGAGTGATAATACAGGTTGATTGGAAATAGGTGTAACAGCTTTAAAAATTTTTCACCTTTGATCTATATATATATCTTTGATAGATTTTACACCTTTGATCATCCCCTATATATTGACATATTATGTATTTTGAAGATGTTACAGAGTTTTTATGGATTTTTGTAAGTCCGAAGTTAGTAAATATTTGAATTGTCTAAATCTATACTTCAGTGATATAAGAGATACTTTATGTATTATTTTTAATACTAGCTAAAAACAACATGAAAACGCTATTTGTCTAATAAATAGAGAAATATTTGAACAAACATACTATTGGCTCAATAACTTCATGTTAAGAAAACAGAGACTGATTATTGTCATTCTTAGCCACGCCTCTTGACCAATAATGTGACACTAAATTCAAGAGTTACTACTGGTATAGCTGGACAATGACAAGTTACTATTTTCTTAACGCGGGTAGGTTATAGTTAGGATTGTTTTTATCATTAAACAGTTTCGGTCAACGAGACGTGAGACGGCTATGTTCGGGATTTGAGAAACGAGGAGATTCGTTATCGAACGAATGTATGTATGGCTTCCACATTGGAAGTAAACGTATATTCGTTAATCTACCCACTGTTATTATACATCGTAGCTAGCAAATTGGAAAATATAAGTAGCAGTGGATAGATTAATGAATATACGCTTACTTCCACATTGGAAGTAAGCGTATATTCGTTATTATACATTGTAGTTAGGAAATTAGCAAGTATAAGTAAAAGTGGGCAGATTAACGAATATACGCTTACTTCCACATT
Organism: Battus philenor; assembly: GCF_028537555.1. Classification (NCBI taxonomy): domain Eukaryota; kingdom Metazoa; phylum Arthropoda; class Insecta; order Lepidoptera; family Papilionidae; genus Battus; species Battus philenor. The sequence goes on along the minus strand of NW_027181683.1, from coordinate 9,151,424 downwards.
GGAAGTAAGCGTACATTCGTTATTATACATTTTAGTTAGGAAATTGGCAAGTATAAGTAAAAGTGGGCAGATTAACGAATATACGCTTACTTCCACATTGGAAGTTAAGCGTACATTCGTTATTATACATCGTAGCTAGTAAATTGGCAACTATATGTATAATGATGCGATGAAAAAATGATTGATAAGGCCTTAAGGAGTGAGTGGAGACAACGTACCAGCAAGCGCGGCGTAGGATGTACACCAAGACAGGGGATAGACGACCTTAAGGTCGCATCCAACTGGTAATCTATGGGAGACGCCTATGTTCAGCAGTAGACCTCTTACCACGAATACTAGGTTATTAGTAACCCAGTGTTCCAGTTTGATAACACTAGGTTAAAAATATCTTCTTAGTAAGTTATATGTAGTGTTCCAAATAGGTTATAAGTATACAAGATCTTTCATGTGCTTATATAAGCCCGCGCGATTTCTTGCGAAGTTGTGTGTCGAACATAATTAAGATCTCATCTTGTTCTTTTGTTCGTAAAAACGATTTGAAACAATACGCGTGATTTCTGTGACAGCATGATTATATCTCTCTGGTTTGCGTGACACTTGTTTTTTAATTACACATTGCCGACGCCTTTAAATGCGAAAATTTTTAGTGATAAAAAATCTTTGAAATTAATTTTCTAATATTAGCGTCTAATGTTAAAAGACATTTGGTCCACAGACACATCTTCGAAATGTCTTTTTAATTAAAGTATTTCTAAAATAATTTAAAAACCTTCGCAATCTATATAAAAATTCGAGACACATTTTGCCATATTATTTATAATTAACTATAGTAAATAGGTGCAATAATGTTCAACGGCTCTTTATCATCCTATAGGTAAAGACATGATGCCATTTCTGTAGAAATTTTGGAATTTCTTATCATATGCCTCGCGGTTTGCGCTGTATTTTTTATTTTTAGAATTTGTATCCTAAAATATATTCTTCATTAGATTCACCCATTTTGACAGAAAGTAAAACAAATTAAAAATCTGTTTTTCTAATATGATTTAGAATTTTAAAATGTAACCTTTTTAATATTTTCGAAACCAGTAAGATACATATAGTACAGTCAAAGAGATATTATTACGAGTATACACATACAATTTTTTGAAATATATTCACCAACTTAATATATTAGAATAAATATTGATTGTTATTACCACTATAATTAACTATTATTAAATAGAATACTAAATGTCTTTCGTCCTGTGTCGAACGACACAAATGCTCTTCGGTATAACGTTAACGTATCGATTTGTTCAGGATATTTTTTCAACTCAAATAATTTGGCTTTTAAAGATCATATAACTATGCCAATTACAGCCAACAAAAGAGATCATAGGTAATAAAGGTTGACTCAACGTTTTATTGTCTGAATCTAAGGCTCTGTCACTGCGCCATTTTGTTCAGCGGCAGACCTTATAAATCACAAATGGGTCTGTAAAGTTAAGAGGAATCTCACAAGCTCAACCACCGTTAAATATCAACGTAACTGTTGTTCTTTTAAAAAATGATCATATCGGCAGAAAAATAATAATAATGATCAATCCATTTATACCTACGAATATTTATTAATATTAAAATATGACAAAATATAGCAAGTTATTTTATTTTATTCTAGTACACTTGTATTTGTACATTGTTTATGTGCGTGTTTAAAGGCAACAAATATGATATAATTGACAATACTTATGCAATTCAGTCATATTGTTTGATAAGAGACAAATTAGCATGTAAAAACCTTTTTATGTTATTGTTATTATACCGTCTAACAAGTCTTTCTATTGTGATGATAAACTCTTTAAGTTTTATGTTACAAGTTTATATCGGATAATGTTATTTATCGCACAATTACGTCTTAGATTACTTAACCTATCTATAGCAAATACAAAAAAAACTATAAATCATGTCATGGTCATATTGAATTTAAAAAATAAAATAAAAATCGATTATTGTAAGTTATGTTGTATTAAATTAAGACTAGCGACATTTTATTGTGTTTAAATAATAAAATTTACGAAATATTGCAATAAAGTTTTGACATGAGAGCGTTGTAGGACATACGTTTCGCGCCCTTCCCATTGTCAACAGCGACAGCCATTGCGTAATACCTATCTGTCAATAGCGGTAACAACTAATTCAAAATGGCCGACATCGACACGCGACGGCGCAAAATTGTTACTAATTTTGTTGTAGCAAATTGTTAGCTCGTATCCTATATACATACGATAGAAACCTTTATTAAATCAATTCGTTGCTTAAAAAATTGCCATACAGCAATAATTTTTTTAAATTATTTGTGACTTGAATGCTGCTAAATGAGTTATCATGCTTACATGTGTTTTTATGACTACGTTTTCCATGACTGTATTCCAAAACCAATATAATTGACAATACTTTTGGGTAATGCAAGACCATAAATAAAAATAATAAAGAATTTTAGTTTGTATACAAGCATTTGAAAGTGGTGTGATTAAATGTATTCATTTAACTCAAACAAATGTTAACTTGCTAATTATGTGTTTAAATAAGCCATATTTCAAAGACAAATGAGAACGATGATCATGCTGGATTTGTTATAATTTAAAAATAAATGATTGTTATATATCGGTAATTATTTGATTAATCTGTTTCATTTTCATCATAGTAATGATCTGCTAATAAAATTTCATGCACAGATAAGCTACAAAAGAAAATCTTAAGTGTTTATTGTTTCAGCCGTTATGGTAATAGTATCGTGGCCGTTGAGTGTAGAGCAATGTTATGGTGGTTCAGTGAAATAACAGCTCAACGCTGTTGGCAATTCACCTTGGGCCCGACCCGTAGTGAGCATGTGGGACGTTTTTCATTGCGTGTTATTATTAGAAAAATGTACTAATAGATCCTTTATCGCGTTCAACGATGCAGTAGTTTAGTTTTAATACCTACATTAATTTAATTAAGCAAGTGTAGAGGGATTTATGATGCAACGTTTCAGACTTAACATAGTTAAAGGAAAATTAAATAAGCAGAAATTTTCGTACTACATACAGGTTAATCAATTATATGTTTAAAAGTTTTCAAAAGGCGAATGTAAAGCTAATATGCATAAGCGGTGTTAATCGTAGATCGTAGATTGCAAGTTCGATTCCCGAGATACAATTTTATATAATCCACACTTTGTGCACTACTTATATGTGATGGCCAAGGTTCACGAAACAAGTCTTCAGAAGATAAGCAGTATCGTCCTGCGTTCCATACTGCGATAGCCAAGCCCCCAGCAGACTTTGTACTATTAGAAGTAATAGGCCTGGCATTTCTATTGAAAAAAAATATAAATACCCCTTTAAACCCTTCATATTATGTATGTACTTTCAAATTAATTGGATCAAGTGTATATATATATATACATTTTAACTAATCCATTTTTTAATATTATGTATATAATTTGGAATTGTAGAAAGTGAATTGACTGAAACTCTTTAAAATTCAAATACAACTCATTCAGAAAACAAATATAAACTTCTATATCTATAAAAATGCATTAACCACATAATATTTTCTTAAAACCGGATTGCAATTAGGCAAGTTATTTTTATGTTGATAGTCAAATGAATGAAGCATATATACATTATGATTATTTTCAAAATGCCATTTTATTTTTTTATCTCTCTAGTGATAAAAATAGTAAATATTATTTTATTGACGACTTGTTGCAAGTAAGATTTAGCTGATTTGTATTATCTCGATTAAATGTATATGGAACATAAAATGTATTAAGAACTACTCTCAAAAATGATAAAAGAATTACTCAGCTCACGCGTCTCAGCTTTTTAAATACAAAATCTGTTTATCATTAAATGATACGTTTGGACACTCAAGTAATTTTAATACGTACAAAACTACATATAAAAAATTAAGCTAAATACCAAAGTATATGTAATTAGTATTATAATACTACTTTGTGTAATAAACAAAGAAATAAATAAATTGCATTTAAGAAAAACTAGTTAATTTATTATGTTGTGCTGTGCTATAACATTTCATCATTAATATTATCTTGTTAGTAAAGATACTTGGTTGGTGGAAAGTTACTTATTTAAAAAAAAGAAACTATATTAACAACATTAAATCGGTTTTTCGGTGTAAATTTTTAATTAAAAATAAAAATTCTCAATTAAAACTGTCTTCGGTGATGAAGTCGAGTCAGACTGTCCTACTGTCAGAGTCTGTTTACTATCAATTGTCAGAGTGTCTAATAATAGAGAGGCATAATCAATTCAAGAGAAGCAGCGATATCTCAGGTGATTTTCTTTACATATGTGTATAAGAGATATCAACCTATATTCTGATCATAATATCTCTGGAACCATAAGGCTTATAGAGGCTTAAAATTTGATTTGAACATTCTGTTTACTGGAGATTAGCTAAGAACGTATTTTACCAAAATGTACCTGTAGTATGGTTTGAGGGGACATTCATTAAAAACGCATATTTTTGAACTATAGATCTTATAGGTTATAAACTATACACAAATTTAAAAAATGCAAACAACGGATTTGATGAAATTACATCCACAAAAGGTAGTGCGGGCTAAGTATGGATAATGAAATCTGTAATATACGCTTGATACCACAGTAGCCGAAGCAATATATACACCGAATATCGATACAGATGGCGTAACATACACACCACAAACAACAACAACAACATGCAGTGAGCTATGAACTTTCCTAAAAGGCTTACGATCACACAGTATTGAAAGGTACACAAGGAGGTAGATTTTATAAAAGAGAATGAAGGAATAAAAAACAATTTTCATATATTCAATAACGTGACCATTTATCTGGAATATCTGAAATATAGCATCAAATAACATGATAATTTTGGATAAAACACGTTCGTGTACAGCGGTCATGGACAAAAAAAAAACCACTTCAAACAAACCGGCCCGTCTAGCGGTCTCCATAAAGATTCGTATAGAAACCGTGTCGAATTGACTATTTTCGATCGTAAAACCGGCGCACGCGATAACCTGATTATTCACCAAGTTTTATTGTCTTTACTAATTAATACGAGAGGTGAGTTTTTCTCAAAACCTGTAGCGTGCAGTCCGTTTCTTTCTGTCACGCCAGTTCGGGCCGTGAACGGTGCTCGAGTATTTGTCTTGCGGCAATTTGCCCGACGTAACCCTCCACAATCGCATTGTGCAAAAACAGAAATAAATTACCTTTGCTTAAGACTTCAACGATAAACAAAAACCAAAAAAAAATATACAATTGACGCTCATTATTACTCATCATTACTACCATTTGTGTTAAGATTTTTCGTTGTAATTCCAACTATTTCAAGAACAGGGTCAACAAAAAAAAAACACTAATCGAAACAAACTACAACATTACCCTTTATTTTTTAATTATTCATAGAAAATAACACTAAAACTTTTTAATATCTTAATTTTTGAATATGACGTTTGTTTTGAAGACTATTAAAAGTAGTTTTAAATAAATTTTGTAATATAACCTTGGATATAGCCTAATCACCTTAAGAAACTATTTGAAAGACTCAAAGTCAACAAAAATAACACTATGTTCGAAACAAACTGGATTAAGGCTTTGTATTTCTAAATAATCTTAGTTAATTTTTTAATGACTTATGTTTGGACTGTTAAAGTGATTTTAAATCTAGGCCTATAGCCTAGTCACGTTAAAAATAGTGTCTCATTGTAGTCCGTCATCTTAACCCACCCCTTTCACGATTACATTAGAAAATTGGAGATATGTGCACTTTACGAAAGGCTTACGTCAACTAGTGAACACGGCTTTCTAATTTAATTGTATATATTTATTCATCGTCGACACCTTTTTATCCATAGTACGTCCCTGCGGAACCTAAGCCTCTCCCATAGATTTCCAAGAAGACTGAATGAAAACTGACTGCGTCTAGTGTTTTTCGACAATTTGAAAAGGTCGTTTTTCCGTCTCATGGGTGGACGTTCTACGTTAGACTTGCCGGTCCGTGGCTGCCACTGCAAAATTTTAAGATCCCGAGGTCCAGATATTCTGTGGGACGTAGCTTACCCATTGCCGCTTAAATGAGCTGGGCAGTGTTGGGTTGGTTATTTTTGTTTATGTACGAATCCAACCTCCTAATTCCTAATTCGATCTCATAGAGAAACCCCGAGTATGACCATCATGGCTGATTAAGTGACTGCTAGCTTGTCAATGCGACCCGAAGATTATATTTATTATTTAATTTAAATAAAACAATACAATTAATCTAAGGATCTTTTGTACAAATGTATATTGATAAAGGTACATTACTTATTTTAATTGCAACTTCATGAACAATGGTTTTTTCTTTTAATTTTATTTCTGTATTTAAATAAGCAAATTATAATAGCATTAACATGATAGTACATAGATTACTTTTATAATGCTATTAGCAGTCCCGGAGAATAGCTACTTGCTTAATTTATACGTTTTTTTTTGACACTAAAGTTATAACATAAATTAGCGCGATTGTAATCGTTAGTACATTTTTTTTAAATTAGAAACATTTTTAGTGCTTGTGGAACATTCTTCCAGATTGTATCTTTTTAAATTCATTTATTAAAGATATTACGTATACTAAAAAGACAGGTCATGAATTTCGATTTTTAAAAAATCCGTATACTAAAATTCTAATTTAAAAGTTCTTTGCTTAGTTTACAAACGATTACATCTCTTGTTTACGTCAAGTTGAGTCTACCAACCTACTAATAATCAGGCGAAAAATACTCAGTGGACTATTTTTTTTTTATAATACTAAATCACATTTTTAATTAATATTGAAATAGCCTGAAGTTACTTATTTAAGTGTAGTAACCCGGCACACAAACGTGACAACTTTTTTTTTAAATCTACTACTGGAAGTATTCATTCATAGAAATATGATTATATAATTTGTATACATTGGAAATGTATTGTAATTATTATTGTTATTGGTGATTATCATTGAATTTACTACGCGATACAATGAAAGTACGTTAATGCGTTTTGTGATAAGCCGAGTTCTTTAGCATATGTTTGTGTTAAAGTTGAACATGTGTGGTTATTAGATTTTTAAAGTTTAACCACTCATCGACTACTCATTTTATTATTAAAGACAAAACAAACAATTTTGTTTATTAGAGTTTCATCGTTACCACTGTAAGGCTTCAACCAAAGATCACCACGATCACCGGTTTGCTCTGCCGCATCAAGCTACTTCCTGCAAACTTGACTATTCCGTTAGTCCACTTAGTAGGGGACCTGGGGGGCGAGGCTGTGTGTATTGGCTTGCGGTCACCATTCTAGAACCTTTTGGTCCCTACGACATTACAATTAGAGCCTTTATCTTCTATAATAGAAGCACTCGATATACATTTAAATAAATGTAACAATCTGTAATACGCTAGCTCTGCGACTATAAAATAGAAGAAAATGTTACAATAAATTGCATAATTAATAACAACACAATAACTTCCACATTTTAAGCCCATTGCAATTTTAATTACAAAATTAAATTAGAACGAGACTTACTCCATATTTTAAATTATTAACTCGAATTAATCTAAATAAGATGACGATTACATATTGACAAAATACATATTATTAAATAAACATCTAATTTTCTTGTTGTCCGAATAAAATATGCAAATATTACAATAAGAATTTTAAAAACTGTATTGGCATTGTTTCAAAAAGAATCTTTTAATTTTCGTTTGTTCATTTAACAATCCTGTCATGTAATTAATTCATAATACAGTATTAGATGTTACAAGTCCTTTTTAATTTTAGTTGGCTATTTAAATTTACAATAACACAACGATGTTTGCTATCTATAGTCGGTTAAAATGGTTACTGAATGGTAATGCTACATATACAAGTGACCATCTACTTGCAAAATATACCTACCATCGCAGTAAAAACAAATATAATGTATTCGATAAAGAAACAAATATTACAACTACAGTCGTTGGCAATTCCTTTCAACCAGCATTAAAACATATCATAACAATGCCATAAAACTGCGTTCATAAGGAAAAATATGTCATACTGAATATCAATATATAAACAGGTGGAAATGAATGAATGAAAAGTAAAATGGTTAATTGACTATTCTAGATTTTTAATTTAATTGTTGTTTTACATTATAGCTGTATGACAGTACAATGTGCATAAAAATCACGTAAATAGGAATAAGTGTTGTATTATTTCGTCACTGTCATAGATAATCCCATAAGAAACAGTTACATAGTTCGTATAAATTCAATGCAATGTCAACAGTTTTCCTGTAGGTTCTTTGATGTTTCTTTTTCTCTGATTTAGAGTTCCTGCATAGAAAAACACGACATGGGAATCGGGTTCATAAACAATGGCGAACTAACTTCGTATTAAATCCATAAGTCCAGTGAAGCGGCGAGTCAAGCTGTCTCTAATGAATACTTAATAGTATTTTATAGGCTCACCATTATTTATGGGGTTTTTCATGCGTTCTCATGAGCCCTCCGATTCGGATCAGTGACCACGGTGCTTTCTACTTTCCATGAACTTGAGTGAACGAACCACCGACATTGAATATTCCTTTAATCCCTTACACTGACCGAATCTGTACCTTATTGCATATTTTATTTAGGAAATTATTTTTTCTTTATCAGTTTCTGGTTATTACTAAGTATTATCGATTTTAATAAGAACAATTATTCAAACTAACTTATAATTCACGCGTACATTGTTATTAAATGTGTAATTAAACACCATTATCATTTGTCATCGTCATTTTAACTTTGCTGTACATAGGCCTTATCGACAGATCTCCAATAGGACCGGTTAAAAGTGATCTATCTACCTTTAGTGTCTTCCAACGACCATAAGAAGATTGTACGCCTTATGAGCGAACCCTGCTCTAACCGATTCGTTGTGTCTACTCTAGAAGCTTAAGGCTCCAGCAACAGTTCTGCATGTCATGTGACCTGCCCACTGCAACATCAACTTACCGATGGTTACTTTCATTCGTCTCCAGATCCCCTGTATGCTGCATCGATCTAATTAAAACAACGCATATTTAACACAAAGCGTATTTAATTTAACTATTTATTAATACGAATATGACCAATAAAACAAATTCTGTTTTTACATCTGTCTCGATATTTTTCTTTCTCCTTTACCTCATCTGTAACTGTTTTACGTACATGCTAAACTGTTTTACGTACATGCTAAATATTTCTCTGTTCTCTGAATTTTGTTTTTTATCTCGAAGTACTTGATTGGCCGTTGGAAAGATAGGTGATTACTTTAGAAAAAATATATTAGTTACGAACCTATTCTGTACATGAAATATTTGTTGTTTATTTATTAAAATAAACTGAGATGCCGAGGTCTTAAAGAGTGAATAGAATAGATATCACAGGAGCTAAAGCTACCAATTATAATGTAGATACCGTAACAGATGGAGAAAGCAGGTTGGTGGAGTCAAAAGTATACCCTTAGCATGTGAGAAACGACCTGATAGATTTTTAATAGAATGATGCTATTGTATATTATTGCTGTTTTAACTATTTATTTCTGCTAAGACTAATTCTGTTAAGGTTTAATTTATTGTAAGGCATATGGATAAAGACAAAGTAATAGTAACAATATTACAATAAATGAGATAGATAAAACATTCTTATTTAAATAAGGCAAAGCCATTATTGTTATTGAATATATGTTATAAATAACACAAAAATAAAACATGACATAAACGGTAACACACAAAAACAATATTACAGTAAAAGAAGACCATAAACCACGATTCCATAGACTATTTAGCATGATACTTTTTCAAAATGTTAATCAATATTACGGTGCTAGAAACCAAAATATTAATGTAAAAAAGCGAACCCGTATTACAGATTTAAACATAAAGAAATTGTCTCTTCTGACTTTAACGTTACATCTACTTAGATGAATTGATACTGTAATTGATAAACGATCCAGTGAATTGAGACTTAAAGTATCAAGAAAGCTCATTGACCGTAATAATTTTCAATAAAAATTTACACCAATTAGTTGGCTCTAAACATTATTATTACTGGCATGAGCAATCAACGCGTACATAAACAAATAAAAACAAAGAAAAAAACAAAACTGTTTGACCCGACCTTTTGTAGGCGCCGTCAAGAGATGTGAGACCAGAAAGGACCCGGTGTTGAAAAGAGACAGTAGTGCGAACGCTTCTGTATGAGTGAAAGGGTAAATAGATCTTGTAATTAACACAAAGATCTTGCCGAAAAGGGTTTTTTTAGTTTCAATTCTTCAGGGTCATTTGTTTTAATGTTCGAACTTTTCTCGGGTTAGCTCAATAAGAAATTGCCCTGTGAATGGGCAGCGGCGAAAGCGATGCCCAATTAGTTTTTTCTAATCGAATAAAATCTATGAACCATTATTATAATACGGTACATTATAACTGGATGTTCGTTGACCTGTTTCGAACAGACTATTTTAAGACCAGTTTTAAAAGTATTAGGAATATTTTGGAACATTTTTGAATTCATACCGATCTTGTACAATTGATGTAATTGATTGGCCTATTGCCAGATGGATTATCGTTCGCAATATTCATGTGCTCACGCAGTTAAGAGAGAATTTAGTAGGTTTTTTTTATTAAAATCAACTCTTGGAACACAGGCCTTTCCTCGGGACTATTGTTGAATTTTATATAATTTTTAGTAGGATCGGCAAATGTACTGCGGTAAATCCACTACTGGATATAGGCTCTTCACATAAATTTTCAATAAGACCTGTTGGGAACAGCCAGTTTGTAACATCGTTCGACGATGCTATCAAAGTCATCTGTCTATCTCGAACATCCCTGATCCATTGTTACTACTACAGAAACTGAAGCCCCCAGCGGCTATAAGTTTTGCGTGCTTTATGACTTGTCTACTATCAAAACAACTTGCCATTTCTCTGGACTATTTCGGTTAATGGATTATTATCGATGTTAACAGTAATTTTAGTTAGATAAATAATCTTGAACTTTTAATGAAACGTTATAAAAGATATCTAAAATATTAACTTGAGATTCTTCTACCTGTTTAGATCTGAACTCAATTCTTAAGTGGCGAAGTGGGCACGCATGGGAGCCGTGGGCTCGCCTGCATCGACCGGTTAAGGCCGCTTCATTGGATCAATTGACCGTGTCGGCGGCTAAATTGTTTTCCAGAAAACTTACAATACCGAACGAACTCTCGTGACCCGGTGGGAGTGGGCGGTCGCGTTTCGAAATGTCTAAATTTTTTTTTAACTCATAACCGTTACGCATGACTGGGTGTTGCCAAGGTATGCACGAACTGTGGGGTTTATACATTTCAAAACAGATGTTATATGTTTTGTCTGTATGTGCATGATAATATTAAAGTCTCGCTTAACGATGGACATGCAATTGTTATTGTCAATATGACAAATAACCGAGATTGAATACTGCTCGGAATGTATATGCCTCAATCTCAATTTTAAAAATATCTAGAAATTAGTAAATATTCCCAAAATAAATAAAAAAATCGATCTTTATCTAAAATACTATTCATATGTAATAAATTTATGTTTATGAATAATTTATGATAATTAATATAATAATTATTTTTTTTGTCGTAAAAATGATTGTGTTAATTAAATTAAAACGTTCTTAATTCACCGCAGATGTATGGTTAAATTTACGTACTAAATTATAAAAAAATATCTAAGACATTTATTTTTATTTCAGGCTCAGCCAGCGGCAAAATACTAACGGAGCAGCAGAAATCTCTCAAAATTACCCGAATTCAATCCCCTAACAACAAACCCGGCACCCTGAGTTTCACAGATCCCTTTGGGCCTCCCCAGTCATCAGACGGGGGGGGCCCGTCGACCCCACAGCCTGCAATGACCACCCAGGAGGCGTTGGAGCACCAACACCACCATCTGGGAGGCACGCAAACCCCCCATGATATTTCAAATTCGGCAAATTCGACGCCTACAAATGTATCGTCGAAGTCAGCCTTCATTGAGCTACAACAACATGGTTATGGACCATTTAAAGGGGGCTACCAGCATCCCCACCATTTTGGTAGCCCGGGTGGTCAACAAAATCCTCATGAGGCGTCAGGGTTCCCAAGTCCTAGATCATTAGGGTATCCCTTCCCTCCAATGCACCAAAACACTTATGGTTATCACTTAGGTTCTTATGCTCCACAATGTGCCAGTCCGCCTAAAGATGGTGAGTGTAATTTTTTTTTCTTTGATAAAAATGGTTTCATCACCTTTATTTATTGTTCACTTCAGAAGTATTTAAGCTAAATCCAAACCATGTTGTATTAAAATTTTATTACGACACACTTCCAATACAACACAGTTTTGGATAATATTTTTATGTTACAATGTCTGATCAGAGAGACAACTCTCTCTTATATTTATATATTTATATATATCTCTTATATTCTCTTATGATATATGGAAATATTTAATAAAATTACCTCTTCACACATATCAAGATTTTACAACGCGATCACTGTAACATATAGTTAACCTATCTTTGTCCAGTCGCTTAAAACAAAAGAAATGTAAATAAATTAAATAAATATAAAGAGTCTGTAATAATAAATAATTTGTGATAAAACTTTGGAATGTAGATGAGGAAAAGTAGAGATTTAAAGAAAGAAGATTTGCAAGCGAAGACTGGCAGATAGGAAGGAATTAATAAAAGATATTGTGAGAGACGAAAGAGAAAAGAAGACAAGAGAATATAGAATAAAAATGGAAAAACTTATTTTACACAAATTTGTAACGTCTGTGCACCAACAAGGGAGAACGATTGTCCTCCAAAAGGGAGGGGGGAGGGTAATACAAAACATGTTTGTTGTGAAACAATTATTTTCTAAAAAATGAATCAATATCAGATTTTCCATTTTTTCACTTGGAATACTAACGCTGCAATTCAACTTCGCCGTCTACCCTTATATTAACGGTGTAAGTGTTATGATTGATGCATGAAGTTACCGCAGTCCTACCTTTGAGGTGTGAAACTACTTAACGTATAGAAACTAAGCAGTTATGAAATGGGAAAGTTCTTTTTAATTTTTTATTCAAGATGGCTTGGTTTATAAGGACATTAAAGATAATACCAAACAGTTTGAAAATATAGTTTTTTTTTTCGGAAAAAAAGACGCGAATGCACATATAATTAATGCCTGTTTTTATACACAAGTTAGAAAATTGTTTTTCTAGTCAAACCTTCTTGGTGGTCAACTTCAATACTTTAAAGGAGCTCTGACTTTACTTATGAAACGTGTCAGTATTTCGCGATATTGTGCCTATTCACGTACCAAAAAGAAACCGGACATTCAAACACCATCACTTAAATCAAAGCCTCCTTTAGTCACTTTCTAAGACATAAAAACCTTTTTGTCTTATTCTCGATTACCAAAGATTAAAAGAAAAGTTATATTTGTAAAAATATTACACAACTTGCTAATTAACAAATTTTAAATGAATATGACCATAACGTAGACAAAAACATGTTTTTACGTTAAAAAAGCATTTTAATTTTAATAAATTAGAAACGACTTTTTCTTTTTGAAGACATTACTTCAAATGATAAACGTGAGCACGGCTTTATTACTATTTACATAAAGCCAAAAGAAAAGAGATTACGAATTAATGATAAAAAGTTTTTAAAAACAATTTTCACAATGTAACACTGCCAGTGTGTTGGTAGAAATAGTTCTTGAATCTTTGATGAACCGTCCTCCCCATTGTAGTGTTCCGCGTAAATTATACAACAGGCTCAATCGTTGCTATATATCTAAGTTTTTTGGATAAATTTTAGTGAAATGTTTGATTACAATAAAATTTTAGATGCTATTTTATCTACCTAACTAAACTTACCTATGAAATAACATATTAATTATCTGGGGTTAGCCACTATCTGCCGTATTATTCCTATTCAGGTACCTTCCAAAAGATTGAGCGCCATCTGCGCTCTACGCTTCGAATCCGTGGAGATCGCAAATGTTACTGGAACAGTAGAAGTTTGAATTAAAAAATTATGCTTCAGTACACTCATAACTTACCGCAAACTTGATTAAAATATTTGTCATGAAGTTATCGTGTTACAGAATTTAGGACGTTCGAAATTAATTTTAATTATGAACGCGGCTCGTAATTTAAATTTATCGCACATGTCACTTCGATTCGAGATAAGAAAAGACCGAATTACCTAAAAGTATGTCAAAATTACTGTTCCGATCTAAAATTAATGTCGTGCAGCCCAACCGCGGACGGGCGTAAGAAAAATAAAATAAAACATTTCAACACGCGAATATTAAGTAAAAACGGGCCAAGTTGTTTTTTTTGCTGCCAGCTAATATCGTGTAAAGGAAATTAAACCGTAAATTTATACCTTCCGATACACGTTTCCTCGTTACCATCGAGTCCGGCAAGGTCGCTTTTCCAATGCCCGCTGGAATTATAGTTTTCCGAATGTATCGTGATTTCTCCTAGTTTTCCCGTTTCAAGAAGGTCGTTGGTTTTCGTTGCTTTTTGTTGTTCATTGAAATATACTAGTAAATGTTTTTTTAGCATTCCTAGTTGTTTTTTTTGTTAGATTTTTTTTTGGCTTTTAATGTTATTTGTGCTCTCGCGTGATAAGAAGTAATAAGTTTGTTAAGAATTGTTGAAGGTTATGTTACTGTTTTAATTTTTATTTAAGGATAGTTTATAACCGACATGTGTGAACGTTGAAAAACAATTCGTATATAACGTATGAGTCTCGGTTAGCTATGTCTGTTGTATAACTTCATTAGCTTTGTTAGCCCGCGTCATGTGCTCCACTCACGCAATGCACTTTTTAATTCTGTCCCACCGATGACAAACAGTCTCACAATTTGACACAAAACAAATTACGTTGAATAAAATTTTAAAAACTTTGATCGTGTTTCATTTTGGTATAAAGAAATTGTTGTAGCGCTATGGAGATGTATTTTAATAAAAATAAAATGTATATGTCTTTACATAAATTACCAGTTTGTAACAATAAAATGTGTGGAAGCCTAATTTGGCGTAACATTCATACATACTCCCATACATATATAAAAAAATATTCACTATTTAGATTTACAGAAAATATTATTTCATAATACTGATTAAAATTTAAAAATAGTAAGTTTTATTTAAATATATATAAATATCACATTTACTAATAAACTTTTTTCATGGCACAATACACAGATTTAATAGAAATATACGTTTTAATGACAAATGTATTAACTTTAACAAGAATAATAACTACTGACGAGGAACATTTTCTTGGTACTTGGAACATTCTCCTTATTAATACTTTTCTATAAAGTGCACATTTTGTTAAGGTTTTTATAATAAATTATTTGACAGAAAACAGATTACAACAATTGATATTAAAGATATAAACACAAATTACAGAGTAATAACCCAACCGCTGTTGGGTTCGGAAGGTTCTAGAGTGTTGATAGCGAGCCGGTAGACGTGGCAACAGTAGACCCCCTACTCGGTGAACCAATGGCAGTCAAGGTCGCGGTAAATCCCTGGCTGCGGATAGCGCAAGACTTACGAAATATAGGCGATAGTGTTCGAAAAAGTAATTTACAAGTAAAGTTAGTATGAACACTAATAAAATCATCGTAACATTCATTCAAATATACAATAATATGTGCATAAAATTTAAGACATATGAATCTTTGAGGATAAAGAGTTTTAGTCGTTTGTAAAATGAATTTGTTTTATTCTTCTGACCACAATGAGGAAGAAATCTACATCTACAACACATACTGTATTCAAATATTTAGTTCCAATAAAATAGCCCAATAATAATTAAAATACACAATATTTATTAAAAAATAATAAACTGTAAATGATCATTATCACCATCATCTCTGCCGTAGGATGTTCACAGCTGAATATAAGTTTCTTACATAGTATTTAATGGAATCAGGCGTTACCTCGCGGAAGTCCATCCTAAGTAAAAAAAAGGACCAATATTTAGCCACTTCCGCACATGCAGTGGTAGTCGTGCAACAAAATGCACCGCCCGCCAGCCCGCTGATAAATGCGTATGCGGCAAACAATGCGAATCACACAACCGCCACCGCCAAATTACTCAACACGTGTTTCACCCCTCCACGGGGCATCTTCAGGAGTTATGTTACACCGATTAGTGCCAAACACAGAGTTTTTTCTTACATAGGTTTCTATCATAATAAGGTCGTGTGAACGTTCTATGCTGCGCTTTCGGTTCCGTTGTGTCCACTCCAGCTCTTAAGCCATCTGTTCTACGTACTATGTGGCCTGCCACTGCCACTTGAACTTGCCTATACGTCGGACTACATAAGTTACTTTCGTATACATTTATGAAAATATATTGGTTGCAATTTTAATGGGCTCAAACATATAAGAGTTTATGTGGTTTGCTATTCATCAAAAAAGTTGTTGACATCATGTGGACAGAGTTCTAATTCATTCACACGTATTATGCAAATCAGAGAAACAGGAACATCGAGTTGCATTAAGTAGACAGGTCAGCTTGTATTAAAAACAGTTAATTGTATAATAGGTTCAGGTCCATTGGCATTACAAAACGGTCGTTGTTTCATTCGATTTTTTATTACACCCACAACGATGGCCGCTGATGCATTTTTCTAAATGTCATTTAAGCTTTGAATATAATAGATATGAAATGAATTTCGTAAAGGAGTGGGCGCCATGTTCATAAATTATTAATATTGTTGTTAACAAAAAAAGGACACACATTTACGTCAAACGGTCAATGAACTCAACGAAAAGCAAAAAAAATGACGTATGCGTTTTTAATTAATTTTATTGTTATGAATTTGTTAATAATCACACTCTAATTAAACGTTACTCATTTATAAATATGAAGTGTAAATAATTATACAATATTTATAATAAATTTTTACGTATGGATAGATTAAATTTTTGGAATAAATAATTTTTTATTTATTCTATACTACTGACAACTTTAACATGGTCACCGTGTAAGTAGACATTGTGTGTTGGCTCGTGGTCCTCCAGAACCCCAGCGGCTACCTGATCTTTGAGCAATCTGATACAAGCATTACCATATTAAAAGCTAAGTTGCTTTAAATGTTTTTATTTGACCATAGATATTGTTTTTCAAGTCTAAACAAAATACAATATAAAAAAGAGATACAGTACGATCATGCAATGTGGTCATCCTTCACAAAAGTATAAACAAATTTAAAGATTCACGTGCGTGTTGTGCAACATATCGTTAGCTCGACTTTTACTCAGTTGCCTTGATTCGGTGATGCAAACATACGGTCACGCGAACTTTTCGTTTATCATTACCAGGAGTTCATCATTAATGTTTGTCACTGACGAATGTTGTGCGTTAATGCATTTATAGCTTCACCGGGCTTGAGTTAGTATCTGAACACACTTAGTTTAGAACTTCTTACCTAAGTTCGGGGATATTTAATGGAAGCAGGCGTTACCTCGCGGAAGTCCATCCTAAGTAAGAAAAGGAATGTTTCGGTTGTGTGATTCGCATTGATTGCTGCATACGCATTTATCAGCGGGCTGGCGGGCGGTGCTCTTTGTTGCACGACTAACACTGAATGTGCGGAAGTGGCTAAATATTGGTCCTTTTCTTACTAAGTTCGGGGATTCTCTCCGAGAGTCTTGGCTTAGGTCGTTACTAACATTTATAACCAAATTGCATTTGCGAGTACAGAAAACATTTATTTATTATAGAACTTCATACACTATTTAAGTTCAAGGATAATTTACTAAGACACCAGTAAAATTGTATAGATCATATTTATGTCAGACATCGAACACAGAAGGTGTACATAGCGAAGCTTGGTACTGTATATATATTTATTGCTTGTGGGAGCTCGCAGATACATTCAAATAGAATGGAAATAAAACAAGTCACTGTTTTCCTTAAGAACGCATTTATAAATTTACCGAACTTGACATGGCCAAGTATTAAGACCGCTTACCATAGCTTCTCTTTATATTTAAGTACTATAATTAAGTTATCAGATTTGGAGATCGTAAAAATTTCAGATAGCTTAAATGAATAATCCACGGAGCGACTAGGGGAAAGATCTAAAATTGATAGAAAGAAGCCTTGCTAGAGTTTGATTATTTCTCCCAGCGATAACGGTTCTTGCTGAAGTGGTGGTATAGCTACCTACCAAATCCAAGAGGGCTGGCCTTTTATTCGTAATGCCGAGGTCCCCTAGAAGGGGTCCTATACTCCATGGAGCGTCCACCGAAGCGATTTAAAAGTACAACGAAGACGGAACGGAAGGCTTCGTCACCTTAAAAGAGGTTCAGGCTCTGTGCACTCTTAAACCTGCAGAAACAGCAAATTCCATTTGAGCAGCAGGCAGCTAAGTAAAGAAAATCCAAAATTGATGGATATAATACTCATTGAATTATGACCGTACATCGATCTCTCATATTTTTCTTATAAATAAAAATACATAGCAACGCTATAATTTCATGTTAGTTAACAGCTAATAACGTAACGAAATTAATAATAGCTATAATCAGTACAATACAAACAACAGTTCATAACGCACAGAGTAAATAACCCGCTAGACTTTTTTATGATTATGACAAATTGCCACAGTTAATCTTGCGGTCTTTTGTGTTTACACTAATTTAATTTTATGTTTATTTAATTACCTTGTAACATTGGCCAATTATGACGTCTCTAGTGAGTTTTATGTGTACGAGTTTTTTTTTGTTTATTTTACACTTACATGAACGAAAGGGTTCAATTAAATACAAGCGTATTAAATGCTAAAAATGTAGCGCCATTATTTTAGTGTAAATTTTAGGCGGGTTTTTAATGTATGCTAAATTATTTCGTCATTGTACCTGATGATAAATGATACAGGAGCGTTTTTTTCTATTTTAAAAATTATCCCCAATATTATCATAAACAGATTGTTGCTCTACACAAGAGATTAACAAAACCGTAACTCGCGAGCTACATATTCCTCTAAAACTAATATATTTTTTTTACTATTACAATTAATAATAAGATCTTTTTGCCTCGGATCTTTTCTGATATATTTGTTGCGCAAGATGTTACGCTATCTGTGCTGCTCATCGATGGTGTGAATCGTTCGGCTACTGTGGTACAGAGCATGGTTTGGACCTGATCGGACCATCACTTGGGGCTGCGGTTCATGGTCACTGTCCATCCACTATTCTGATGATGAAAAGTTTTGCCAAGTTGGCAGTGTGCCAGTTCAAATGTCCACCGACTTTTCACTATATGCACGAAGCAACTGATAACTCATAAAAATGTTAAAAAATTAGTTAACAAAATATAACTTTAAAACTTGATTGTAAACAGTTTCAAAATATTACGTCTGTTCTTCCTAGCTACGTGGCTCAAAAATTCCAGTGCTCGGCGAAAGCAGACTTAAGAAAGCCTAGTGTTTATTTTGAAATATTTATTGTTTATTGCAGTCCCAGGTATTAGCAGTATCTTTTCCCATTAAGTCTAATAATCTCATAATTAAATATTGTATTTTTATAAGGCATAAAGAAGAAAACGACAAATACAAATTCCAAAAATCTTTATTCAACATAAGAAAGATTAGATCCTTTAATGACGTCCAGATGAGTCTCATCTGTACGAATATTTCTTTCATACCTTAGAAGACACTAAATAAACTGTGCAGGACTATGTATTTTTTTAAAAGAATTTAATATTATAAATATAATAAACATTGCACTAGCCTGAGTTCGTCACATATTATTCGCAAGGTATACTATCATCTATGAAGTAAGTTAGAGTGTAAAGCTTGTCTACAATGTTAGTAAATTAATAAGAATTACAAAGAAGTTTTTATTGGAACTATTTCTTCAATAACATTCCCTATTTCGTAATCGTAAGTTAAGAAGTATTTTTTAAGCGGTCGTGCAAAAAGTTTGTGTAACAAATAGCGTTTCGATTCCTGGTATTAAAACTAAATGCTTCTAGTATGACGCCAAAATATCTATTGAAATATTTTGTTCGACTGAGCGTGCTGGTATTTTATGACACACGGTGACAAACAGAGGTGGCCTATGTTCGCTTTTGCTAATGGAAAGGAAAATACATTTTTGTAAAATATATTTTTATGACAGTTTTAGTAAATTCGGGAGGCTTAGGCAGTTACAGAAAAGAAAGAGTAAGCCTAAACCTTGTTTACGTAACTTAGTTTAGGGATTCCTTGGGATCCTCGGGAAGACAGTCATATCACATAAAAATAGGATTGAGGCCTGTATTTTACAGATATGCCTAAATTTGTTTTTCAAAAGCATCAGCAAGGAGCAGCCTATATCCAGGGTCTTTCAACGACCTTAACTATATAATTTATTCATCTTACGAACAAGTAACTTAATGGCATACCTAAGAAACACTATCAGAAACGGACGTTAGTAAACATAAAGTATGGATGATATTCCCCTGGCCTTAGGATAATACTGGACTGGAGTAGCAGTGAATAAAGCACAGTAAAGAGAACATGATGAAGCGAAGAGTCATGGTATATTGAAAGATATAAAATAATTTGACAAAATTGTAGTTTATACGTAGCTAGTCGCCCCACGCCCGCTTCTCGCAGATCGCACTATTTTATACAGATGTTATTTCATAAAACCAATTGTAAATCATTCTTAACAAGTAAAACAAAATTCTAATCAATTTTTATACCCATAAGAGAGATAATTTGAAAATATATTTTTTTTAATGAGCGCTTTTTCAACCCACACTGCGGGTGAAATTTCATGAAATTCGTTCTTAGCTGATCTTTTCTCAGAAAAAAAATATTTTTAGTAAATTTAAAGTTTTCACATTATATTTCTAGAGATATCGTGATGAGTCAGTGCACAAGTGAAAACTTTTTATACATACAGACAGATAAAGAAAAGGCTTTATTATTGTTATGTTAATCCAATTAGTTTAAAGTCGTGGCTGAGTTTAGAGGGATCTCTATATTAAAGCAAAATAAACTATGGGTACATAAAGTTAAATATTTTTTGCAGTGAATATAAAAGTGAAAGTGGTTAAGGTAATAACAGCCGTAGATGCAAACATGCATCTTGCTAGTTTCTGCTGTCAGACACAGGTATATAAAAAGGTGCACAAGAACCGTGCACATAGATACACATAAACCTTATAACAGACAATAAATCATAGGAATCGAGCGCCACAACGTGTTGGAGTCGAGCTATTATTTACATACTAATGTTTCCGACTTAAGAAATCAAAGTGGAAACTCGGCGATAGAAAGCCATCAAACAACTGTTCCCGTATTGCCGCGGGTTGCGTAAAAAGAAATGTTTAATAACACGATTCGGGGTTCGGTCTTTTAATTATTGCCTCGCGTTGAAATTTTAACGTTTTTCGTAGAAAAACTCTCGCCCCGAGCGAGCCTTGGCACGTGTGCGGTACATGTGTGTGGACAAGTGCTTAACATTTAATATTTAATTATTTAACAATTAATTTATAAACATACCGGATTTCGGTAATTGATTATCTTTTCATCACTTAGGTGGATAAATACCTTTTTAAGGACATCGATGTTATATGCAGACCGCTTCCAAACGTTCATGTTCGAAATCAGATGTACAGCAGTGTCTGCGACCGAAATGATGATAATGATGGACTTTGTTAGTTTAAAAATGTCCCGTAAGAAATTACAATATAGAAATCGTTTAGATTTAAATTGTTTTGGACTTTTTCAACGTCATAAATTCACTTAATAAATTGTTTTAAATAGTATATGCATATTACATACAAGTACATAAATTTTAATAAGTAGTGAAATTTTCTTGATAGTGTTGTTTTAGTTTGTGTTTATTTATTTGAGTTTAAAGTTTTAGAAATAAACTTATGTTATAAATTTTATTTTGTTCTTTAGTCTTAAAAATTTTTATATCGCGGAACAGAAATATAGTTCGCAGTCAAGAACCGCGTCTTGAAATTACATTATTACATATATGTTAATCTTTATAAATGTAATCCTTATATGTCATTTTTATTTGATTCTTGCGAACTATATATTTTAATGAAATAAATTAATCACTTTTCATTGTGACATTACACTGTTCTCAAAATGAGTATTAAGATTGGGATCAGATTCGTCTCAAAAGGGTTCCTTAGGCGAAGAATAAGACACACCTTCCAGTTCTAAGACGCTTATCGATTCCAAAACAGACGGAAACTTTTATATACAATCACGAACAAAAATGAATCAGAATTTAAGTGAATATGGCAAAAACTTTGCTTTTAACATGACAAAATGGCAGTATTGAATATGTCAATACTGACTGACGAGTGGTGTGCATTTTTTTCGTTATAAATTATGTTAAGTTATTCGTCTTGCCCTTTATAAGGGCATGTGGTGTGTCTACCCGTGGTCTTGAAATACAAAGTTTGCGTTCGCAAACTAAATATATAAAAAGGCACATCTAAGTAACTGAGTTATTTAAATGTAGTGCCCTAAAACAGGAACATAGTAATGGAAAAGAAACAGTGAGTGGAAATTAAAAATAAAAAGACTGGTGGAATGAAACTTTCTGATGGAAATTCTCAGTAATTTTATTGCAATGAATACGACGATATAGTTAAGTCGCAGGAAGTTGTGTCAATTTTTGAGGGAGATCTATGTCTTGTTATGTACATCTATCAGTTGATACGACGATGATGATTATGATGATGAAATAAAATCTACTATCAATAACTTCATAAAAATTAAATTCACTTTTAAACGCGTATTATTTATTACAATGAGAGCATTTTAAGTTATTATATTATTACACTGTTAAATAAGTAATCAGCTTAAAGCTAGATTCAAAAGATGAAATGATTTGCAATGATTTATGTCATATATAAATAGTTATGGATCTACAGATGTCTTATAAATCTCTCTTCCTTGAGGCCGCATATATACATAATCACTGACGTCATAGTGAGTACAATTTTGTGTTACAAAATCGTGTTATTGTATCGCGCCGTAATAGTGTATTAGCGTAAAGATAATAGTGAATCATTATTAGCAGTCGAGTAAGCCACGCCCCTTGACCAATTCATTTTCTCAGCTGTCTCTTAAACTGTAAAGGTCGTATCCGTTTTGAAAGGCCTTGACGAAACCGATGACGTGCTCTTTACACACTATCCTATCCTTTGCTTTTCACAGCGTGGTAGTAATTAAGAGTCCATTTAATGATTTGACTTAATCAAATCAGTGGGTAGTAGAGTCCAAGTGGTCTATTTTCCCTACAAACAGTAGTTTGCTGAAGTTATCTGTAGCTAAAATAACTCTCAATAACTTAGCATATTGTGAAGAGTCTTATCTTAATTGTAAGCTGTTCTTAGGTAGACTTGGACGTGACCAATTAGATGATAATAAATTGGTAAGTCATACTCACATTGACCAGTCGAAGTAAGCTATACAGAATATTTTTTTTTTTTTAATAAAGAATACTTTACTTATTAGTAACGGGTCGTGGTGAAGTGACAACGACGGCACTAGTTCTTTTTTTTAAATATGATCTTAAGTTAGCATACATGTCTTGCACGATGTTACATTATAGTTAATATCAATGTGGAGAAATATTACTTTTGATGCCACATATAGTTTAAAAGCTTCAAAGAGGTGTGAATGTACTGCTCATTTTCTGTCAATTAATGTGTAGTACACCCTATATAAACTACAACTTTTTTTATAAATAATAACGTAACAGGAACAAAGTGATAAAAGCCGTTGTTTTTTTAAAAATCGGATTGCTACATTTTTTTACATTTTGCTTCATTTTTTACAAATTATTATTGTTTTTTAAGTATGCCTGCAAACTTTGTACTGACAGAAGTAATTTAAGAGTAGAGAGATTTAAGAATAAATTAAGGTATCATGTTTTAAAGTGATCATTTTATACAGTGATTGGAAATAGGTGTAAAAGTATTGAAGGTTTTTGGTGAAATTTCGATATTTTAATTTTAATTTTGTATGATTAAGTAATCCTCAACAAAAAGTAAAAGTAATACAAACAAATAATGTGCAATGTTATTGCGCAGTTAAAATTCACAAGCCGGCTAAATATAAAAGAGGTTAACACAACAAGCTAATAAGAAGCGGCGAAAGTAATTAAAAATTATAATTTGATTCCCCTGCGACTATACCGCGTGGTTGCAGCCCTCTCTTTGTGCCTCGCTTTTTTTTTTCTCTCCACAAAACGTTCCTTAGTCAGATTCTATTCAATGTAATAAGCATAGTTATATGAACATGAACATTTTTAATAAAAGACTAACATGATGTTCAATCGAAAGTTAATGTTAGTAAAAATGTTACGTTATCTGTGATATATTAAAATATAAAATATTTTTCATCAGTTAATTTCAGTTTTTGACAAGCGAACCTTTTTACTTGCTGTTAAATGTTAAACTCTCTTTGTTTCGTCGTTTTTTTTTATTTCTGGGTGTCGTGTCTGGAGGAAGACTTGATTTATATTGACGAAATCGATGACAAGCTCTTTCATACTATTTTATATTTCTCTCAGGGCAGAAAGAGATAGCTCAGTTATTGAATTAACTTGATCAGACTAGCGGATAGGTGATCATCCACGTGGTCTTTTACCGTCTACTTTATTACAAGTATATCAGAGTAATATGGCCGTCAATGGGCGATATTGTGGGATCTCAATCTTGCGTAAGTATTTTTAGTCATATTTTCGTGACTTTAATGCGACGCCATTTTGTATATTCTCATCTGTCATTTCGACGTACAATAGCTGTACTTGAAAATATATAGGCGACGAGGGTGGTTCCCATGAAGCGTCACTGATGTCACTTCAAAGTAATTCGTTACTTTGCATCGCGGAAACATTTTGTGCGTTAAATTTAGTCGAAATGACGCGGGCCATTATGTAAAATTGCGACTATGTCGCTCCCCGACCCGTCTGCATCTCGCCGGCGGATCCAAAAGTGTTTTTTGTCGGAGGATAAATGTTTTTGGAAAGGGGTTTTATTGTTTTTTAGTTACCTCGTTTTGTGCTCGGATTTTCGGTAGGCGGTTTCGGTGGGCGGGACTGGACTGGAGCGACTTGCCGACGGAGAGATAGGGCTACGCTTTAGGAAACTTTAAATTTCACTTTTCATATATTTTTTAATTTTAATAATCACTTATGATAAGACATGAACTTATTATATATATTACATAATATTTACATTTAAGCTTACGCTCAATCGTACTCAACACTTTACTTTTTATAATCGGATTTATTTTATTATTATTTGCATGAAAGAAACAGCTGTATCCACTCATAATAATGGCTCTGTCCCTCGCCGTCTTAACTAATTGAATAAACGCCTTCTGATACCCCTGTTTTTACCTAATAAAAGACATTTAGTAACAAAATTTCAAGTTTGTAAAGTATGTGGTTACAAACAATCGGTGATGAGTTAGCACATAAGTGGCAAACTTCAGCAGTCATATATTTTGTGTTTGATTACTATCATCTATAACTGTCGCTGATTGAGCTAAATATAACAACTGATAAAAAAAACATTTAAATAATTTATCAAGTTGTAAAATACATTTTAAAGGTATACAATCAAGTATATTTTTTACCAGAAAGATATTTTTAAAATTTCATTATCAAATTCGTTTAAATTCGTTTAAATTCATACTGAGCAAAAAATATACAATCGGTAATGTCAAAAGGAGCTGACATTTCAAGTGATACTACGAGAATAATTTTTAATCTGTGGACGTTAAATAAATTGACAATCAAGTAAAGATTCATTTGCACCAAATAATCATTCGCTGTAGGCTTTAATACAATGGTCTTAGATTCAAAGTTGCTGGTATATAAATGTAAATTTTGTACGTCCCTAATATTACATTCGAAAGTGTAAAACATAATAATTCGATGAATCGATTACAGATTTCACGGGAATTATACGCATAGCAAAAATATTTATTATTTGTGTATTAGGTGATTTTTTTTCGTGACCTTATATTTTTTGTGAATCGTCGACGCCGTTATTCGAACGTACCTAGTAAAACATGTTTTTTTTTTTAATTGTACAATTAATTATAAAAACCCATAACAATCTCAGTGATCGTAAAACTGGCCAGTGTTAATTATGGTAATATTAGCCAAAAGCAAACTGATAAAAGGGCACAACACTAGCGAGCAATCGACAAATTGGTAACGTAACGTCACTACTTCTCAGGGGTGTGTCCGTACCTCGGGCCCTCAGCATTGTTTTGTCTGACTGTCTGTCGGATGCCGACGTGCGTATGTGAATATGTGTTCTTATAGGTATACAAGAGTACACACATTATTTTTACCCATCGTATAGCATGGGAAACGAGTCTTAGAAAGTAAGCAAAAGTTTTTACATCAAAATACAAGCATAATTAAAAATCCTTTACAAGTTTATTCATAGTAATCATACAGGCTTAGAGACGTAGGAATATTTCTATTGCCCAGTAGAGGTCAGCTAAAACGCATTTTACGTAATTCCACTCTTAACGGTTTAATAAGTTTGTGAAATAGGCAGATAGCTAAATCAATTTAAATGCAATGCGTGTTTTTATAAAATTTGTTATAGTTATAAATAAATTCTTGCTAAAATAATTAACTTTAAAAGTAAAAAATGTAAGTTCTTTATTCGAAATTCTAGCCTATTTTGCCCGCCAAGCGTGAGTTCTGATTCCCCACGATATGCAAAATTGTTTGCTAACCCGTGCTCGTTTGTCAAGCGCTCGCCAACCCAGTAATGCCGCCTTTATGACTCTTATTACCGCTGTAATAACACCGTGATAATCGATTTCACATACAAAATCTGCTTGTTCAATTCGATCTGTGTAATGTACACCACACACAAGCAGACTTTGTAAGTGTGAAACGGCTCGCGACTTACATTTATTAAGCGGTCAATTGTTTTTCGTAATCGACGAAGCATGACTTTAAATTTCTTTGATAAATTAACTGCGTACTCTTTATGCTTAGATACACAATTCAAGTGTAATCTTCGTCATCATTTCGGTTTCAGCCATCAACGTCATCATTTTAGTTGCAGGACGTCCAATGCTCGACATAGGCCTGCCCCATAGAATTTTTATAGGACTAGTTTCGAGTAATTCAATCAGATCGTATCTTCAACTTGCGCAAAAAAGTCTTGAATACAGTGATATTTTTTATATATAATTTATGACAGTTGAAACGTGATCTCTCGATTCGATTTCTCTACGAAATCAAATTTGGATTTCCGTAGAAAACAAATAACAGCCCAGCCGATTGGCAAATTGAACTGGCAGTGAGCAGGCCATATAACTCGCCAAACAAATGGCTACTTGTGTCTCAAAGTTCTGGTTTGGAGACAAAGACCCGGTAAGCGCAGCGAAGATTGTGTACTTACAAGGTCAATATGACCTTGTAAAGAACCACGTGTCACCATTTCAAACGGTATTATTCGAAATCTATCGAGGAGGCATCTATGTCCGGCAGCGGACTTGGCTGAAATGACAATGATAAAATTGATTTTTAATGCTAAATAAATAAAACATAGATTCTATATAGTGTAATTAAAATTAGTGGTGCAATTTATAGGCGGAATCTTCTTCTCATTAAAATATTTTTAAAACGGAAAAAGAGTATGAAACATTGTTTGTACAAACTGAGCCAGAGAATGCATCGCACCACGAAAACGTCGGGTGTCGGGCAGTCGGTCTTGCGGCGATCAGATGTAGCGATATTACAGCTGTAATTATACGTTACCACTGACTATTATCAAGTAGCGAGTGGCTTTCATATATTTCACGAAATGGATGGCGGCTCTCCGCGAAGTATCGTATGGCTCGAATATTTATTTTATAGATTTATTGCATCGTTTTGTGTTCGCTGATTTATGATAGGAGTGTGAGTGTTGTCCGAAATGTGTTTGTTGAATGTACAGTTTAAATTTCATATACTACTTGCTTGTTATTTGACTTACGAAGACTTGAATCGGGAAGCAAAATTAGTTTCTAACTTGGCTTAAAAATATCGTTTTCATAAGAGCCAGTTGTTTCATTTTTATGTAGGATGGGAATTTTTATATGATGTGTGCTGCTATATTCATTCTTGACGTATATTTCTAAATTTATGTAGACTTTAGGTTCATACATTCAGTTTCAAGTACAAAGAGAAACATTATTTTTTTTGGTTTTCTTAACCATCTTAATCTTTTTGTTGTAGACTACCAATCTCCCATTTACTTTGTTTATAGGTAATTTTTAATACGAAATAAAACAAGATCACTATGTTTTAATTCTTGACAAGATAGATTATATCATAATCCCGTTTTACAAATACACTAAATATTTTTTTTGGGAACTTTTGGCTATAGATAACAAATCTGTCAAATATTGTATTTGCAGTTATAATAAAACAAAATAAATGACGATGACTGTTGTTGACCTTCAAGTGTCATTATAATTTCAGCTGCAGAAAGTTACTACTGAACACAGACCTCCTCTGTAAATATAATTAGTGGTCGATTGAAAGCGGCATGCATCCAGCGTTTAACGACGACTTTAAAAATGACAACTGCCCACCAAGTGGACCGATATCTGTGCTGTGTTTGCCAATCCGTAGAATCTACTTCAGAAACTTAACGGTAATAGCCCTAGTGGACATCTGTTTTGAGCAATATGTCGCCTGCCTTCGGCCACTTTCAGTTGCTAATCTGCTGGGATAGGTCGATTACCTTCCTTCTCAGAATTATTTATTATTGTAAGTGTTTGCTGATATTTATCGCCTGTTTTAATTTTTAAGAAAGACGAGGAAGCGTTTAGACAGCCGTTAAATCTACTGTATGAATTAAACCTTCCTACAGAACTTTAAATCATCACGACACTTTATTTGTTGTATACGCAAACGTTAAATGAATTCAGCACGGATATAATTTTTCATTTTAAATTGCGGCCGTACATTCTCGCGTTTCAGAAGCGAGGCAATAAATTATTACACTTCTATTAACATTTTTCACGCATTTAACGTCTTTTTAAAGTTTTAAACAATGAAGACGTTTATGATCGTATACCAGGTCCAAACAATGGCGGCCATTTTTTTTGTCAAGTATGTAGTGCGGTATGTTAACAGCTTTTAAAACATTTATAAAGCATATAAATGTTTAAAAAGTTGTTAACGTACTATAATGAAGTCGTTTTGAATATGGAATAATTAACGCTAGACGAGTCTTTGTGGCTATTTCAAATATGGGAAAGAATGAGGTGAAAACGTACTTTTAATTGTCTAAGTTGTTTTGTGTTTTCCAACGTTTCAAAGATAATCTTTAAAAGAATAAATATTACAAATAGACGTGATAGACATTGTCATTATATTTCAAGTAGTAAATTAGCATTGTTATACAACCGCTGTAAAATTCGTAAATTCAAATATATATACATATAACAATATCATGTTAATTTTATTTTTTTATGTCTACAATTTTTTTAAATGAAATGATATTTTGTTTTAAGTCTTTAGTCATTTTTATTATTTGTTCTTAGTATTATACAACTACATTCTTATTCTTTGGTCGGCGTTTTGCTAATTGCAACGCAATTAGTTATTCTATCAAAAATATTTCGTACAAATATTTTAACCAGTTATTTTCTTATATGTTTTTATAACAAATAAAGATTAACGTTGTTTAAATTACAAATGATAGTAGTTACTTGTAACTTAATATCTGTTATTTGACAAATATTATTTATTATATTAATAACTATGTGAGGCTATAAAAGCTGGAAATTTTTTATCAGCTGCCAACATCTACATACTCGTAGTATATATAGTAATAATAAATCTATAAAGGCATAGGTCTCCCTGAATGATCGCCATATTGACTGGTCTTCCGCTGTCCGCATCGAGGGATTTCCCGTAACCCTACCTATGTCGTCAATCTACCTAGTGAGGGGCTTAACTATACCCATTCATTGCAAATTCGGCAATATCTAGTTGATGATTTTACTTTTACTTTCAGACAATTTTCAAATCGTTTCAAACGTTAATAAATTAAAAATATAAATATCTAGATTGTTAAACTGTATGTTTGTGATACTGACAACTTAAATTTGTAATGTTTCTATTTGTGAAAACTTTTAAATGGCCTTGTCATAGTTATATCCCGTTATATTATTACGATCTAGCGCTTAATTTCACGGAAAGTAAAATAAATAGGTACACGTTGAACTACGGAAAGCAATAAGTTTTTAATTTATGACATTAATATCCTCAGATATTCTTTATTAAACTGTTATATTAGTTAACAATTATTGTATAATGTAGCTATTATATTCGTATACAGGGTGATCGGTGATAAGCATAAGAGCCTTAAAGGGATGGATGTAGAGCTCATTTTCTGTCAATTAATATACAGTACAAGCTATAACAAATTAATGGTATCAGAAATAACAAATATTGTAATGATGATATGGTAAGAAAAAGCCTTTTCAAAAATTTAGATACTACATATTTAATTTAATTATTCTTTATTATCTGTCTCAGCATACTTTAATAGCACATATAGAGCATAATTAATGTAACATATTACTTGGTACTAGTTGATTGACACTTTTAAATTTTTACACCATCCTGTAAATTTAGTGACTGAAGTAGACAACAATAGAATATTACTTAAATCTGTCACAGAGTGAAAAGACTTAATTTTGTTGCAGAGAAATGTGGGCTCTCTGACGATCCCGGTCTCAGGGTGAATGGGAAAGGCAAGAAGATGCGAAAACCAAGGACTATCTACTCCAGTCTTCAATTGCAGCAGTTAAACAGGAGGTTCCAGAGGACCCAGTACCTCGCGTTGCCCGAGAGGGCAGAGCTAGCAGCGAGTTTAGGGTTAACTCAAACGCAGGTAAGTTTTAATCGATTCGTTCTGGAACTAAACGTTAACGTAAACCGTATTTAAGATCAAAGTATAGTTTTCGAACGAGACGTCCGTTTTTTCATACAAAAATAGGCTCATAGTTTTGATAGGTCTTATGGTCAGAAGATAACATTTATTCTCTACCTTTTTGGTTATTTCATAGTTCGAAAAGAATGACACGTTAACGAGACGATGAAATAATTTTGCGACCGGGAATTATAAATATGTATAAGAATAGTAACGTTAATTTAAAGATTTTAGCAATAAATTAGATTGTTATCATCATAATTGTACATGAAGTATAAATGTAATATATATTTTGTAAACACAATAAAGCTTAATCAAACATTACATAATTTCTTACAATACATGACTAAAAAAACGAAACAGTTTTTTCATCTGGTCATTTTCCAAAAGATTTATTAATACAGCAACTAGAAAAATTGGATCCCAAATTGTATCATAAATATTAAAAGTTTAGTTCTAGTTTTTAATTATCTTGTACTGTAAAGTCGAACAGTGGTAGCGAGTATCGTTGTTCGCGGGTTAGGTTCCGGGTATACAATCTTATGTGTTTTATACTTTGTGCATTAATTATATAGGATTGCCACTGTTCACAAAAAAGTTTCCGGATGATGGGCAGTAACATCATCTGCGTACCATAATACCACACAACAATCATCAACGCACTTGCCAAACATGATGATTATAGTACATCCCCCATGGGTATGTTTGGGGGAGACCTATGCCTTGCAGTAGACGTGTAAAGCAAATATATATTTACACATCGTATTTCAGAAAATCTAAATAGTCTATCTTTTACATAAGATTATATTTAAAATGTACATAATTTTTTATGTAATTTTTTTAGCGTGATAAAAATATAGTTAAACCATCAATTTAGACATAGAATGGTTTGTAATGTGAAATCAAACAAAAGAGATATTTTAAAATATTTAGATATCCATAACGGCAGCTTTAGGTATCTTTAGCCGCTTAGTTTCTTTAAAATAAAAAAGGTACGCAACTGACGATTATCCCCGCATAGTAATTATGTCACTAGACTAGTAATTAACTGCCGAGTGCGTACGTTCACTTAGATTTTTTCTTTGCCGCCTATTCGTAATGTCGCGCAACTGAAATCGGACTCTAATTAAATAGCGTTAGAATAAAAAGTCGCGCGAAAACATTCTTACCGGCAGTAGATTGTAAAACGTATTATTAAAAGACGTTTTCTTTAATTTTCTGTCAAACACTACTTCGCTTAGGAGTTGTAATTGTTGTTTGTTCATTTTTTTTCTTCACTAAGCGTACAAGCACAATGAAAAATTCATAAACACATTATTAAGTGAATTTAAATGATATTTTAGCTTTTTTATAGTCCCACAAAGTGAAGACAATTGGTTTTTGTTAAACTCTGGAAGAGAAAACTAAAATATTACTTCCAAATAGAACAGATAATAAGCCTATATTAAACAGTTTTCTTATAACATTTGTATAAGATCCGTATCAAATAGCGGCAACCCTCACCCAACTATCTGCGCATAGTAAAAGCGAAAAAAAAAAACCAGGGCGACGCAAATTAATATTATTAAAAAAATATTTGTAATTTTAAAATTAAAAAAAAAAAACGCTAGTCGCTAGGTGGTGATATTTATGGTTTTATTTTAACATGAAGCTACTGTTATTCCTAATATGTTTGTTA
This sequence comes from Battus philenor, assembly GCF_028537555.1. Taxonomy (NCBI): domain Eukaryota; kingdom Metazoa; phylum Arthropoda; class Insecta; order Lepidoptera; family Papilionidae; genus Battus; species Battus philenor. The sequence continues at coordinate 9,118,702 of NW_027181683.1, read as the reverse complement.
AGACAAACTACATAATTACAGTTACCGTAGTAAATACGATCAAAAAGAGGGTAACAAATTTAAAACTTTCAAGGGTTGAATATATAGCTCATTTGTCAGCAAAAAACTTAAAATCCTTTTACAGCTACATCCAATCACTCTATATAACGTGATAAATCTGAAATAATTTATTTCTTCTATAGGAATACTTCTGATACTACAAAGTCTGCAGGGACACATACCAAACAGTAATTAATTTTTATATGTTGTAATCTGAATATTAATATGTATATATATTCATAAAAAAAATATTAAAATTTATGTTAAAAATTATGGTTTAGTCTCCTCATAATTTAAAATTAAAAAAAAATATAACAATTTAAACGTCATAATATTATCACAGCCGCTAATACAGCATTAAAAAAAAACTGCATTACGGCGGCCATTTTCGTTTCCCGCCTTACGTTTCCCGCCAAGCGTCGGCCGAACATAACAACAACACACAAACTATCGTCCGATTGGATTCATTCGTAACAGATTGATTCGTCATGTGTCGCCGTATAGAATGAATAATCGTTATCACATACGTTCCGACGGCCTATCCGTGAGACAGAGGCGCTGCAGACCTCACAACGTACAGATTGCAGCCATGTACTTAACTCCAGATACTAGATAACTCAAACGTAAACATTATACCGGTATGCTGCAACGTGTGAGAATTATAATAAAGTCATTAACAAAAATACAGAATGATTAATCATAAGGTTATATTTAAATGGGTGAATGTGTAACTCATTTACTTTCAATTAATATAAGGTACACACTTTCCAAAAATCAATGGTTTGAGAAATAAATAATAAACTACATAATGCGTTAAAAGTATTTTTATATATAAACACATAAAATTAATTATTATTTATTATCTGTTTCTGTAGACTTGGTACTGCAAGAAATTATTGATATATCGAATACTAATAGAAAATTAAAATTAATGTCACATATTTTAATGTCATGATCTTTACAAGATCTGTTACACCCATAACCAATAACCATGTGTATATAAGTTATTTTAATAAATTAACTTTTTAGTTATGTACAATAGAATTACTTCTTCAAGTTTTTTTTTTATTTCCAGTGCAATAATATGAGTATTCATAATTTCCGAATCGAGTACTATAGAAAAATATAAGAAAAATCTTGATAAAGAAATAACATCAATTAATTTAGTCACGTGTTAGAATAGTCACAGTCGTATCCTTTGTAAAACTTTATTTTTTGGGTTAGATTTATAAAAATGAAAATGAATTTTAAATTTTATTTTAAAAAAAGCTATAAAATCGTGATTAAAAACTAGAGAATAGGTGCTGAAACATTATGTACTAATTTAAAATAAGACTTAAATAAAAATAATATTACGTAATAAAAATCAAAATATAATTAAAGAATAGTTAATATAACATGTAAATAATAAGTTCTATGTTATAGTTAATATCAATACGATGCCGAGTCTATGTATTCTTAGTGCCGTGTCCAGTAACGGTATAAAAAGTAATCCCAAGTTAATTTTATTATAATTTAATATTTCTCCGTTATTGTCTTGCCGCACTTTGATGAGCCCGCATCGATGTTACATAGTGATGTTCTGTTTTCTATATCGATACTCTATCACCAAATTTCATAATACAACAACAAGAAGTAAAAAAAAATGCGTAATTTAGAGTCTGATGCTTTTGTCTGTTAAAGAGATCGTTTGTTCGGATCAATATATACCTTAAGTTGCAGTATTTGCTTATTAATAAAAAAATCTAAAAAAAACGTTATACCTGATTTTGCGTAGATAAACTCTAAAAACAGTTTTATCTGTTAATTGAGAATAATTAAAAAAATATCTTTTTTGAAAACATTGAAGTCGCTTCCATAATTTCTTTACAAAAAATTCTTAATAAAAAGTGAATTTATACATACGAACGCTCTATCCAATCTACACAATATATACTTTTTTCATATAATATAGTTAAAATGATACAAATAAAATTTAAATCGCGATCTGTGTTTTTAACTGTCTAAATTTCGGTGACAATTATTATTAAAGAATATTATTTTGAACAAAAAATAGATATTCAATTTTAGAAGTCGAAATTAAATGTCGATAGAATGTCTTCTCACTAAATCGATCGAACATTTCTATTTCTTGATTCGATTCCATATTTAAAAAAAAGAATGTATCTGCGGCAGGCAGCCTCTCTTTCTCACATATTATGACGTACTAATCGTTACCGGTACGGAAAACGTAATTAAAAAGGTGCATTTATTAATAGAAAAATCATTCTTATTACGTTTGCGTAAGGATTTTGTGAAACGCATCAATCTGTTGCGAACAAACAAGTTTTTTCTTATTCTCACAGACTATAAATCTTGACATTTGTCTCTAGGTGCGGTTTACGATCTATTGTTTCAAAGTATATCCGTTGTTGCAGTTCTCAGGGGGGCAGGGCAGATTTTTCTTGCATTTTATTTAATGTTTTGCAATAATTATCGGATTAAGCTTATAAGGTCAGACGGTTTAATAAGCTTGCATGTATGATTGAGCTTGAATAATGTGATTACGTATGCCTGCGGTTACACATGTTCTGACAATATTTAGCAAAACATATAATTATGTGTGTGACGAAACTTCTGTGTCTCTCACGGGGTTTTGCTGAACATTGATGGGAATATCTTTCTGAGAATCGGGATTTTAAGGTCAACGAACGCGTATCCAAATGTGAGTAAAAAGCAATGCGTATATGTATATTTTGAAATATATTACATAAAGAAAATTGATTATTTTTTATTAATGTCATTAAAAGTAGATAATTAAAAACAGTTTGTTCATAAGTATTTGTAAAAACTGATAACTTTTTTTTTAAATTAAATGTTTTTATTATGAAAGTAATTTATGAGGAAGTTATTATTGTATATACTAAGTTAATGGTAATAAAATCGATATTTCCAGCTCTATATTAATATCGATAAGAGAGTTACAATTGACGAAATGTAACTGTTGTTTCTTAGAAAAATAAAAGACGCGAATCAAAGGGCGACCGCGCACTACAATCGAACAGTGGAGCGTTACAAAAAATCCCATTTGTGATCATCGGTAACGTCATGTCAGAACGAAATGATGATGGATGGTCGTCACAAAGAGCGACTACCGTGGGTTAATTCGAATTACAACACGAATGAGGTGCTGTGACGAATGTCGAAACCGTAGCTACCTTCCAACTCGAACCTGGCCGCCATCTTTGAAACTTTTTAAAACTTTCCCTCACTTTTTTAAGCGCAGGCTAAAGGAACCTTGTGATAACGATTTTAACGTAATTATATTAAGCATATGCAAAAACTATTGCGAAACAGGAGTAAGAATCAATCAATTCGTTTTTAAAGATTAATACCATTTTTATAAGTGATTATAAGTGTAAAAGATTAAAAGTTGTTAATGTATTGCCTATTTACTGTCAATAAATGTGTGGTAAACCATATCCAAAAATTAACGGTTTTCTGGATTAATAAAAACGCGAAATAACATTATAGTAAGAAAAAAATCTAATTACTACATATTAATATAAAATATTGCTTACTGTCTGTTCCTGCAGATTTTATTCTGCTAAAAGTTATTAGTTTATCGCTTTTCAATAGAAAACATTAATTAAAGTAATATATATCTCAGTGATCACTTTATATAGAATGATAAGAAATACGTGTGAAAGCTGAAAAGTGAGCTATACATTCACCACTTTGAAGTTGTTACATGTATAAACAATCGCTGTATTTTTTTTAATTTGTCGTATTTAATTGGAGTATAAAAAACTTCTGAATATATTATTTAATATAATTTTATCGCAATTTATCAATTTTATGCGATATATAATATTCTTCGTATGTATAATACATACGAAGAATATTATATATCGCATAACATAGCCAATGACGTCGTGAATACTACAAAATGCACTGTCATCAGATCAAATGTTAGGAAAGATGACTTTCGAATTTCGAGATCACGTCCCCTATTGGCTGTCAAACCTTTACCGCCGACCAATGGCCGCTCGTCAAATGTCATGACTTTGCGGTTTCAGTACAATTGCTTTAAAAAAAAAAACAGCGTGATAGAAAAAATATCGGCTTCCGTTAAAGTTGCGCGGCTCCTGTCTTTTTGTTAGGCTCTGATTGAGCCCTCAGTCGGGCCTTTGTGACTCACTGACGTCTAAAGAAGATACTGCTTGACGTTTTATCGAAAATGTCCAACTGAAATTCGTTCTTCCATCTCGATTTTTAGTGTGAATGATAAGCAAATACTCTTAACTAAAACGTATCAGAACTATCGCTGTATTTAATAAAGCATCGGTTACTTCGAAATTTACTTCCTAAAATAAATATGAATTTTCTCATAAATTTCTGGATTTATGAGACCAGACCATAAAATCCAGAATAAAAACGGTTCAATATAAAAAAAAAAAACTGTAAGTACCATATATTGAACCTATTTTATATTAAGTAATAAATTATATTCATGAAAATTGATACATTAGTCAAAACTAACCCTTTTGCTCAGAAATTGTTTTCAAAAATTATATTCAAATGCTTCTATATAACTATTGACAATTTGTCACAATTTAATTGGTCATATCTTTCTTGTCGTTGATGGCAAATCAGGCAGAGAGCTTTTAGACTGAAGATGTGCAGAGTGTCCACCATCAAGACGAAGAGTTCAAAAAAGTGGGCTAAGGAGACAAGAGGATCGTATAGAATTACAGGTATAAAAGAAGGTCTTTTTCCAGAAGTAGATGAAGGTAGCGTGAGGACGCTGCCGTCTTAGTGTTTTTTTTTTTCGTTTATTCATATATCAGTATAATCTTTCACAACTGGTATCTAAAGAAGGGAAGTACTAGTAAAAAACACACAAAATAAGTCTAAATTGAAAAATTGTTTTCAATTGTAAACAATTACCTCTCATTGAGGGACATCGTTTCGTTCTATTTTTATTGTTTTACGTGTAACCACAATTAGTTGCTTGATGCAATTACTGTAAACTACATTAACTGTTCTCTTTTCTTAGCTCACGTTCTTTATTGTATTGAAATTGTAAATATTACTTTTGTGGGTATTATGTCGCATAGACGTTAAACACCATCTGTCTAGTCAAAAGTAAATAACTTTCCCACCGAAATAGCGACGCTCTAGGTTTCGCTATAAAGTCACCGATGTAGTTCGAAAAATTACTCATCTGAAGTGGCAGTGGTTACATCGTTCGTGCAACCGATGGCCATTTGGGAAAAGTTCTAGAGTGGTGACTACAAGCTACGAACGTCTACCACAGGAAGACGCCGAATGCTCGAAGCGTTTATCGTGAAAATCTTTGGATAAAAAGAAGTAAAAACTTTAATTAGATTGAAAATATTCAATGATTGTTATTTATTATGTAGCAGAAATTATTATAATCTTCTAAATTTATTGTGCTCTGTCTATGCGGAAGCATGTGTCCCACAGAGGACGTCTTAGGTCTAAAATGATTATAATAATGATGTAATTGACATAATGAATGTTGTAACATCTATTGATTAACTAAACACAATTATTATGTTGTTAAATATAAAAAAAATGTCCTTTATGTTTCAATAATAATATGAACTACTCCCATTATAAATTATTACATAAATGAGTAATAATAACGACAAGGATAAATGAGTAAAAGGTGGTCTTTAAAGGAAGGTTTCTATTGATGTATATTTTATGGAAGATTTTTAAAGTCTTGATCATAAAATAACGCATATATGTGCATTTTAAAGTCATGTTCGTTTTACTATCTTCGTATGAAATTATTAATTGTTTTTTAAGTACGCAAACCGTAGCGGTTGGAGTATTGCGTTATATTTGTACAGTCACCTACAGCATCGACCGAGGAATTTATAAGATTTCATTACGATTACACACCACGTCCGGAGCGAATGAATATAATGAATAAATAATGAATAGTTCTTTGTGAATAATATGTAGCGGCCATGTGATGCGAAACTCAACGCCGGTAGCGCAGTGCAAACAAGAAATCGCGGTAATGTCGTCGAGAAAATTGTTAGTTTGTCTTGAAAATCTATTTTTATGGCGCTGCGAAAGGAAATTAAAGATAAGGGGACTGACGGGTAAATATGAACATTTCTGATTGTTCTTTTGTTTTTTTACAGTAAATAATATAAATACATTTTAAATTCTCTTTTTATTAACAATTTTATAATCATTTAACAATTTGATTTAAGATTTACTTTGGGACTCTAAATTATCAAATTTTACAAATAAAAACGTATTCCAAATTTTAATCTATAGTATATTGAAAAATAATTGAGTAGGTGAGCGTTTATGCTTAAACTACAGAAACAGATTTTTGTCGTAATTTGTCTTAGATTCAATATCAATGCTTTTGAACTATTAAATCATAAGGTCTCTGGATATGGAACTGTAATATCTTGAGACGTGTTTACTAGAAGCCTCTTACATCTGCTATGATTAAAACAGACGACGTATTAGGTAAATTTTAGTAGTAGTACCGAACATTAGATTTAAGCGGTACAACGGTTCCGGTTAGACTGTGCAAAATATTGCACCGCTCCCATACCAGTGCATTGGTGTTAGTAGTAGTATAGTAGTAGTTACAATAGTTATTTATCTTTGGTATTCAACTGGGGCTTGCTTAGCTCTTATATAATAGCAAATTAGAAAGTCGTGTTCACAGTGATCAGTTGAAGTAAGATTCTCAGAGAATACAGACGCGTCTTTTTTTTTCAATTTTTAAAATGAATACTTTATCTATTGATCTAATATGATACTACGTCTCTATATATTACTCAAATGCACTGTTATCTTCATCATCATAATTTGTATCGTAAAGACTTCCACTGGTGGACATAGGCTTCCCACATAATTTTAAATAGGACCTGTTGACGAACAAGCTTGAAAAAGCGGTATTACGTTATAATTTTAGGAAAATAAAAATATTCAATCTTAGTGCACATATATAATGACTTCTAATTGCACGTATGAGTTTAACAAACCCGTCCACCCGTCTTGCTATGAAAGATTTTCACGCCTATAAATTTTATATGACTTCCTTGAAAAGTAATTTGCATTATAGTAGTGGCTAGCCGGATTAAAATACCCAGTTTCAAGTTATACTAGAAACTAACAGTATCAAAGATGACAGTCGAACGCAGCGTTTATATTTTATATTGATTAGTTTCATAGAGTGTAACATTATTGATAAGTGATATTTATTATTGAGAAATATTTGAATTATTAAACAATGTAATGTCCTTAACTTTTTGGAAGGTGGAAGAGTCGAGTTTCTTGTCGCTTCTTCTCGAAGTGTTCCTGTCTTTCTAAAACAGTGGTAGAATAAAAATTAATACACATAATTGACATTTCATAAGCGTATGTAAGCTAAGCCTTCTTGAAATAAAGATTTTCGAATGTTATTCCTTAAAAACTAATAAAAGCCCCCATTTTTATGTTACATAAAAAATAAATTTAACAAATTATTTCTTTGATGGTAACATTTTTCATTTCAACAAAAGTATTGCAGTAAACATTTGAAATGAAAAATATTTACATATGTAAATATTTTTCATTTCAAATGTTTACTGCAATACTTTTGTATTTAGTAATAATATGAAATCGCTGTATACTTTGTTCTAAATGTGTTTTTTATTGTAAATATCAAAATATAATATATAAAGTTATTTAACCAGACATGAATCATAAACTGATTTTTTTTCTTTTATTTATTATTTCTTTTTCTTCTGTACATATAAATCGATCGTCAACGATCATCTGTTTTGTTTACTTAACAAGATTATTAATAGTAAATAGAATTTCTAATATCCTCATAATTTCATTGATAAGATGTCCAGTTGGACATAGGCCTTTCCCACAGATTTTCAACAAGGTTGGTTAGAAGCGGCTTGCATCGGGCATCTTTAAACGGACTTAATGAAACCGCTTTTCCACCTCTTGGGTCCTATACTTTAGAAACATTATTGAATTAATATATTTATAACATAATGAAAATCAGAAGTGAAACAAAAAAAACCTTTTAAACCTTGAATAAATAGGTTTATATATTATAGTTTAAATATTTATTTTTATAATCACGCGAGTGAATAGTGAAACTGGTTGCAATATAAAATGCAAATAGCTGATGAACTTTCCTGTCAACACTTGTCTTGATGACAGTACCCAGTCGGGTCCACTTAACTAAACGCCAACAAGCCCGGGGCAGGTGGCGCCGTCATACTTCTATTTTATATCTAGTACATGCCACTATCCGGGTACTAGCTTCCACTGAATACTCACATCAGCTAAATGTACAACTTATCGACGGTGCAGGTGAAATACATGTGATAATAAAGAGCTAGTAATTATTTCCGGTTTTATATACTTAAGTATTATTATACATGTATTAGAATAAAAAAGATTAAACAATTACGTGAACTGTGAAATACTATACTAGGAACTTTATATCTAATATAGAGTTGATACGATACCGGAGGAAGTGTAGGACCAAAACGAACTCATGCAATGTATTTATTTAACTGATGTCTTTAATTATTCTGGCCCGATATTCACATACCTAAAAAGATTTGAATTAAACTGGAATTAAATCAAAGAGCTAAGAGGGTTCCAAACGCGCTCTAATCTGAGAATATAACGCAACAAACTCACTTTTATAGAATCTTTTTTATATTAGAGAGGAGTATTTTTATGCAAAAATCAAAATAAAAATATTCTTTATTCAAATCGGCAAGCACTGTCGATCGTCAATCAACATAAAATGGTGGGTAAGTAAAGATAGTACTATTTTCACAATTGTAAAAAAGATTCAGACAGTTAAAACTTAGTCGTAGCTACCAAATAGGCGATTCCGATCACTTTGTAAAATAAAAAAATTGCTATATTTATTGTACATTTTAGTTACATCATTACCTTCATCACTATTACAGCTTCAGAGCGTTCACAGCCGACCAAGGCCTCTCCCATAGATTTCCAAAAGAACTGGACGGCAGTGGACTGCATCCATCGTCCTATGACGACCAACAAGATCGTCTTTCCACGTTATCGTGAACGTTCTTCGCTACGCTTGCAGTCCTAGGTCTCTATTGGAAAACCCTAACTCCCAAGTGGTCAGTTTTTCGAATTATGTAGCATATCCGCTGTCACTTATACCAATCCCCAGGCAACTATGTCAGATTCTTCCGTTGCTCATTCCCGAAAATCTCCGGCATAGCTCTCTACATGGATTGTTGAGGCACCGCGAGCTTACCAATCAGTTCTGATGTGAGAAACCACATTACACTACTGTAAGGAATCACTATTAAAATACATTGATAAAAGGCCTTCGTCTTAAGGCGATGAAATTATATTGCTAATATATGTACTACAATGAAAATCATTAAAGTTTAATTTCGTTATAAAGTTTATCTTCAGTTGTCGTTTTTAATTACTAGTACTCAACAAGAGGTCTAATTAAAATAAAGTTTCCCCTCGACTTAAAGACAACTTTAAGCGTAAAGTTTCTATCGAGTTCTGGAACAGTGGTTGAGAATTAAACTTAACCAACGCAACAGTGAACCTTATTAAACTACGCTCGTATTAGCTAAGTTTTGCTTTCTCTTTTTAATTACCACATTAAATTATTATCATTTTATAACATATCTTCTATCCTGAAGACATTTCCGACATTGACGGATAAATAAATTATTGATTTTTATCGTATAGATTTATATTGTAGTAAAGATCTATTTTAAACTTGCTGAACAGAATTACTACCAGTAAATGTATAACTAATTTTATTAAATGGTTCCATCGAGGTAAGGAGGCGTTTATATGGTATGTTTATTCTCAGATTGATTTACTTTTTAATCAGCTAAAGATGCAATCGGCAATTCTTGAACAATACAAGTCGAAAAACTCAGCAATAATATATCAGGAAGGCATTTTCGTCAACCATAAAGACGATAATAAAAATAACTATAGAAAGAGCAATGCATTATTCGTAAATTTTTAAAAAATTAGTTAAATGTTAAAACGTCCTAATTTTTTCTCTAAATTACAATCATCTGTCTCTTTCATTTGCTCATAAACGTGCAGTGAAGTTCAGTAATTGTTTAATTATATGGACAGATGTCTTTTATCTGGACGAATCTAGGGGAATTTGCATTTCGACCGAATTCAATGTAATTTTTTTACATAGGATACTTCAGTTGGTTATATGATATATGAATATACTCTTAAAACTTATATCAGGTCCTTTCTTATAAAGTTTTACACCATCTTACATTTGCAAAAAATAAATACCGCAACTACAACTATACGAATTTTATTCCAGATAATATAACTGCGTAATTCTATTCGATATAAAATAAGAAGTATTACACAAAAGTTCCTGTCTACTAGCGATTAGATAATCAGTATAATAACGCAACGCAAGCGTTATTCAATCAGGTTGTACCTAAATCTAGTAGGTTGTATGTAAATGAATACATTCATCTTGTATCTACCTTTAAAGACATTTCCTTAAATCTTTAATTAAAACACGCAACAAATAATCTGAATTTCTTATTTAGTATATTTAGGTTTAAAATGGAATTAATTGGTGGACGGAAACTAGGAAAGTTATTTACATATATCTGAAATTCAGCACAGGGGGTAAAGTACTGAAAATTACGACCGCAAGAGTCTGATTTGATTCCCGGGATACAATTTTACGTTACTTTATGTAATAATTATATAGGATTGCTACGGAGTGTCAAACAAGTTACCAGAGGGTAGACAGCAGCGTCCTCTTCGTACAATAAAACTACACTGCGATCGCCAACCCCCCTGCCAAGCGTGATGATTATAGTGTATCCCCTATTTTTCGGAGAGGACTATGACTTGAAGTGGGCGTCTATGGGTTGAAACTACGACGACGAAACCTTAAGTTTAATATCTCAATAAAAACATGTATATTTACTTTTTTGTAATTCAATATGTCAAAACTATCCAATATATATATATATATATGTATATACACACACACACATATATATATATATATATATATATATATATATATACATGGTTGACACTTATATTTCGGATTCTTGGTACTAGGATGTGCCTGCTTCCTGAAAATATTTGTTAATCATATCAGAAGACGCTGGATACAGGTTATTTCCAACATTTCCTATAGAAAATCCATCGCGGAGGCATATATCCAACTGCTAAAATTCCTGCGGCTGAACGTATTAGACGTTTGCTTTATTACTGTAAACGCTGTTGTAAATTGTCAACTGTTTGTTTTTACTAATATTTAAAATGTTTTTACTTACAAGTTCATAAAACAAGTAATCCGTTTATGGAGATGTTATACAGCTATATTATTTAAACTGTTTTTTAATTAATTCAAGCAGGTTTTCGAATCTTGTTAAAATCGATGAATGAAAATGTGTATTAATTTGTATGTGTCATGTAATTGTTTACATAATTTACATCGTGCAGTTGTAAATTTATCGGTTTGTTTTTGTTTATTGCATACCTTTTCATTAAGGTTGATGACCGATGCGTACTTATTTATTATACGTACTGTTTGAGAACTATATACAATAACAAATAAATGGAAGTTATTTTATTTATAGCTTGGCGAAAAAAACGCATAAAAGTTTTAATGTGTTTACTTCTATACGACAGAATGTATCTATTATAGAACTCATTTGTTTCTTCTTGTATGGTAGAATTTTCTAGAAATATCTTTTTGAAAACATCTTTAAAGCGGTCCTCAATAACTAAACGCTTTATATTATCTTACCTCAGACAAGTTAACTATTAGTATAGGAATACGATGCCCAATAGTAGATCGTTTCACGGAAGCCAATAACCTATCCAAGCTTGTATGTAACGTCACCTGCTCACAAATACGTAAGGAAAATTGGCAACAATGTACGTTTTTATGTTAACCCGTCTGTAATGCCTTTAATCACGCAATTAATTTATTATGTTTATGAACCAAAGCAAATCGTAAAGAATTATTTAATTGACTACAATTTGGGAATGATCTAACTACCGTATTAATGGAATTTGTGATAGTTATAAAATACTCGGCTGCTTGATCTTTCCTTATATCAGGACGCTTTTCGATTCCTTTATAGCCACGTATTTTAATTTGAAAAATGCTTTGAAAGGTGCTCAATTTCATTATATATTTTTTCAAACATACTTTACCGTATGTGCTCATTATAAATAGCGTAAATTTATTCATCGAAAAACAACTGTATTTCCTAAATCCCAAAAGACCCCAAGTGATGCCAGTTAATAATTAATTATTAAGTTAAAAGCAAAATATATAAGTATATAAATTTTGTATATAAAACATTACGTCATTCGAAAGTCTTACGTTTTCTAAATTAACATCTTGAAGTCGCTTTAACACCTCCGTAAACATGCAGAGAGATGACTCAGTATCTTATACAAACTGACAGGTACCAAACAGAGCAAATCTCGCGATCGCCGAGAGATTACCTATATCCCGTAGTTAATAAACGCCATAACTCTGAGCCGTCGGGTCCAGGGTTCGACGCCGGTCCGACCTGATTTTTGTACGTCGATGAAACTCGCTGATAAATACGGTAGCGAGATTACACTACACCGACGACATAGAGTTTGATTTTAATCACAGATAAATATAGAGCTGAGGTTTATCATATCATTTATTAAGTAAATAGGCTGCGGTAGGCGTCTCTGGTTAGTGCTAAAAGATTTATGAACTCTCTCGATACTAGCAATGACTGTTTTTATACAATCTTAAAGAAAATTGTAGGTTACAAATGTATTATTTCAAACTGTATTGTGTTTGCGTTAAAAATAGTAATAATGGTCACTACCAATGACACTAAAGTAAATTAGAAAGCCGTATTCACATTAATCACTTGAAATAAACCTTTAGATGTACGCCTCTTTTGTCAAGCATTGTAACTAAACTGAGTGATAACGATGAATCATTGTATTTTCTTTTACGTGAATAAACAAATAAGATCAGATACTACATAAAACTCTTTGAAAGAAAGCTAAAATTATAATGAAGTTATAATATATTTGTGTATATTATAGTTTCCTTTAGTTAGTTCAGTTTAGTTTTTCTTATTTCATTGTATACTAGATACAATAAAATAAAAAAATTAAACTAAATTACACACGTAATAATTATAACGTATATAATTAACAGTTTTTACATTAAGAAGTCTCTCTTTTATACTTCTGCTTTCAAACAGATTGTGTATAATACAAGTATTACCATAATAAAACCGATTATAAATACTCGACGAGCCATCACAAAATAAGAAGGTGCGAGATAGATAGATAACGAGCCAAGGACGCTCGGTGTTGTCTATTGTATGGTAATCTTGGGATAGAGGCATTAGGGTGACCATGATGACTAATAAAAAAGTTTCCGCATCTTTCGTCTAGTACGATACTTTCATTTGAGATATGTTTTTTAAAAGTATAAGTAAACAAAAGATGCTCGTGTAACTTGATCTTATGATCCTAGTCATCATTATCATCGCTCCAGGTCTGCTACTCCCTATATCCCTATAAAATACTCCCCCAAAAGTTTTTAATGAAACAGGATAGAAGCGGTCCGGAACCAATGTTTTTCAAAGACTTAATCCAGGACGTCTATCTGCCACTTTACAATAGAAGATTCGGCGAGTTGGACTTTATTTTATAACATCCATTCAATTTATTCATATCGTTATTCACACAACAAAACAAGAAATCCGTTTGAGATGTCCTGTAATCGCATCGTTCAAGTTAAAGCTACGAGGGTTCGAAACGCGGTCTGATCTGAAAAGCCCACGACAAACTTAGACAGTTTTTATTGTGGTCACTTATACGATGTCCTTAAATAGACTTAATTATAGAAGTGAAGGTATTGCCCTGTAAAGAGCAATACGTTATCAAGCTTTATAATCGTTTGAAATATCTTTCCCACTATAAAATGACTTTAGCATTGTTTGATGAACTTGTTAAAGGTTTTTGTAGATTCCACGGATCTGAGGTGGCAGGGCGTAGAGGGCATCTAGCCTAATACCTATATTAAAGTAGCGAAGCTCTAGAACTCCCGGGGGAACTACAAACTACTATTTCAGCGAATTCAATTAATGATAATTCTGAGACATGACTTAAAAATGAATTGTAATACCGTACAGCTACCTACAAAAGAGTTAATAATTTTATAAATTCTAGAGAAAGATATAATAAGCTTATCTTTATTATATACCAATAATAAAACCATTTTATATATAAAGACCGCTATATCAATTGTTATAGTGCAAGTAAGATGAATACAATTTTATCTTTAATTTCTTTGTAACATTTCGTGTATAAATATTAATGTTTGACATCACGAACGTCTTGGCCTTAGTTTTTTTAATTGTCTGCGCAAAGTTATAACTTCGCAAAATGATTCTTATTCTGTTGTATAAAGATTCTTATTGCACCGCAATGCGTAAGTATGTCAACTATTTGTGTTTACTTAAATCTGACAGCGCGTCTGTCCATTTAGGTTCTTGAATGCAATCTAGACTTTACTGGTTCACTTTGTGACTATGTCATTTTAATCTGCCACCCGGTTTTTAAAGGGATGTGCATTTCCAATCTGTCGAATAAAATTTTACATATCGAATTAGTTTTATTTAACTTAAATTGTTAACAGAACTATTATAAACATTACAATATGTTTTGTTACTAAAATAATTAATTCATAATTGAATTAAAATTGAATTGAATTTTAAATTGGTCATGTAATATCAAAGTATTAAAGAAGTCTTTTTTAAAAAAAAAACTTCGGCGGGAATTTCTTATCGACCATAGACAAAGAATTTGATCTCTGTCTCGCCTGATGTTAAGTAACGACGAGGTCTACGACGCTATGTTCTTGCCTAGAAGAACCCTATTCACTCTTAATTTGAAGGCTCCCAAGTTATAGTTAGCAGGAAACCTCGGCGCCAGTAGGTTTTTCCATATCTTGATTGTTTGCGCTATAAAATGGGAACACTGATAAACTGGCAACTTTATGCCAAAGCTCCAAGCTTTGAAGCTAAATTCTCACTATAGTTATTTTTATATGACGTAACTAAAATTTTTATAGAACCTCTTATAGGAAAGATAAGATGTGGGAGTTATCTATAAATTTCTAAATTGTATCTATTGTTTTAACGACCATTAAACTTAAATTTTAAGACTAAATTTTAATCCCTTTAAAAATTTTAAACATTCTATGATAATACATGTGTTCATATGATTTATATGTGATGCAGTAATTTATAAAATAAAAAATTAAAATCCCTTTTTTCCTTATATCGATTTTTTCCTTTCTTTCAAAGCACATCCAAACAGGCTTTTATGATAACCATATTCTTTGAAATAATGTGTCGGCCAGAGCCGTGGCTTTCGAAAAAGCACTAAACTTTATTATTGTTCATAATTATTACTTATTATTTAAGACTAGCCCACAACTATAAGCCATTACTTAAGTAGGCGATACACAGAACGGAATAGATATAAAACAGAGAAACGCAATTCATTATATTGGGAGTAAAATAAAAAGGTGAAAATAAGCGATTTGAAAAAAAAAAACCTAACTCATTTGATTAAAATCTTTTTTATTCTACTGAAGATCGCTCCAAAATCATTTAACATTATTAGTCGATGCTTGTAAAAGTTCATAATTCGTAATCTTGATATAGGCGACTTTGCGTCCACAAGCGCTCATCAACAAAAGGAAAGATAGATATGATTCTAATTCAATGAAGTTTAATTACTTTAAAGAGGTCTAAGCTAAGCATTTTTAATGCTCTGTCACTTCAAGTTCGGTAAAGCTATGAATTCCAACGGGCAAAGAGCATTTACAAATGACAAAAGAAATATTGTTAGTTTCGTACTTAAAATAAAATGATTGTATGCAACCCTACGGCCGGATATCCGTGGCCGGGGACCGCTTCATAGTCACCACAACCGTCTCGCTGCATGAATTAGTAGGCAGAAAAGCTTATAAAAACTGGCCGCACCGCTGTGCCAAGGGAAAACACAGCCATGCAGTTTCGTACTTGCTGTTTACGACTTATCTTACTCGTTCACGCTTTATAGAACCTCTTTACATGCAAAATAACCGTTATTTAGAAAAATACAAACATTTTTATGCTTATTCCATGAAATTGATATTTATTTTAAGTATATAATACAGAGTGATCGGTTATAGATTTGAAAACTTTAATGACGTAACTATATAGCAAATTTCCTATCAAATAATATATAGTACACTTTGTCTAAAAATTAATGATTTGAAAAGTAAATAACGCAAATATAACTTAGTAGAATATAAATATATATTAATATAAAATATTTCAGAGTGACTATTTCATATTGAAAATAGGTGTAAAAACTATAAAAAATTTTGCTGTGATAAGACAATCATTCATTGACTAAGACATATACTGCTTCAAAGCTTTTACAGCAACAGTGATAATCCTGTATAGCTATTACATAGTGATCTGTCTTTTTCTATCCCATCCTTCTTATAATTTCTTACTATGATTGGCTGTGGAGAACTGTTTCGAGTTATAAAACTGTCAATTGTATTTAAATTGTTTATTTAAAATGCATGTCAACAACCAACAATATTAGCAATAATTATATATTCTTGTTATATACTAACTACGCGTATTAAAGATATCCCGTCGTCTATTTAGCCAATAGACACCTATTTCAAGGTATTCTTGTACAAATATATACAAAAATAAAGGTTTATTGTTTGCTGCATATTTACGACAGGAAAAAATAAGTTTTGAAGGCATCACATATTTGATAAAAGAAACTTTTACATTAAAAGATTCTTCTTAATTCATTATAGATGAAACTTGTCATGTCAGAATGTAATATTTTATTTACAGATTATAAAAACAATAACATCATTTTTTCATTGGAGTTTTTTTTATTTATTATTTACGAAAGTGGTTACAAAAAATACTGCTGCGTTTTACGATTACTCTATTATGGTGATTTAGAATTATAAGAGAGATCATTTTGTAACTACACCTAGTAAATTTGGTGCTTTTGCCGTATCACGTGATGTTTATAATAACTGATCAAATCTAGATATTAATAAAAGTAAATAAAATGAGTTATAATAAATAAAAATCTTATATTTATAAAAAAACTTTGTGCGTGAGCAAGAAATAAGATGTGTTCTTTATAAAATACTTTATTGGAAACTGGCACACGGTATATTGTCATCGCAATATACGCCATAAAAAGAAATATCTTTACGAAAAATGCACATTTTAAATAGCACACTGAATTATACATTTTAATTTTTATTGGAAATACACCCAATGCGTTTCAACGATAACGTCGCGGTCAAAAAGCAGTATAGGGAGGTCGGACAACTCATTCTGTACCTTATGTGTTTACTTTTAAAGTCTTTATCCTTTTGAATACAGTAAAAAAGTTAGCACAGAATATTTTCTCAAATCTCGAAAAGAGATTTGTTCAGATAATTTCTTCACGTGCTTTTTTAAGACGTATGTATGTATATGAAATTTAAAAAATAAATAAGAATATCCATTAACAAATTTTACATTTAAACAATTATATTTAAATTATTACAGGTGTGTCGTAAATAAACGTTAACCGAAATTGTGTGACAGGTCTAGTAGTGGCCAATTATAGAAAATAGATAAAAAATTCAAAATTATTTTCATTCCATAAAGGATTTTACATTTATACATCCTATGACGTTCTTTCTGTTACTACAATAAAGGTTTTTTTTAAACGTTTTTTACTTAAAATTACTAAAGCTAAATTTAACTGTGTCAAAAAATTTCCTGACTGTTTTTTGACAGTTTTTATTTTGACTTGGCCTTGAATTACGGAACAAATGTATTCTTTGAGAAAAATTGGTAATGCGTATTCAGAGTCTAAATTTATAAGAAAACTAAGTTAATTTTGTTATAAAATGACAAATATAGAACCATACTTTATTTAGAAGTAAATTAGGCGTGCTGAACCCGTATTGAATTATTAATATAGCTTTACTGCGGCTATTAAACCAGGTAAAATACGGCAGTACTTCAAGTTTAAAAATTCAACAATGTTGCTTCTTACGCAGAAGAGAGAAAAATAAAGTAAATGAATTATAGATGCGTATCAATATGAATTAAATATTTCATGCGTTTTTTTTATAACATCGGAAGAAAGTGAATCAATGCGAGTTTTAATTCCATTTATAATGAGACAGATTTTTTGTTACATTTAACTTAATGTTTAAAAAATACCGTTTAATAATTATATAAAATTATGAAGATTAATTATAATTTTGATTTTTATCAGGATTTAACAACTAATCACACCAATTGACGTCAGTAACCTAACGTTAATTTAAATTAATTTCCCGTACACTCGTATTTAAAATTCATTGTATCAGTTAAATTTTATGTTTTAACATACAAACCTGTATAATGAGGGAATTTTTTAACACATTATTATAAAAAATGAGAGAAGTCTTTCCTCCTTCACCACCTTCTCAGTGTTAGCTTTGATATCGATCCAATGAAGCTGAACATTGTCTGAAGTTGTGATGATAATTTGTTAATTAAGAATAGAAGGAGCATACAGTAAGGGTAGTCCACATAGCGCGCAGAACACACGGCCCCTGGGGCTTGAAGATTCTGGAGTGGACCACGTTTCAGCAAGCGCAATGCAATGTCCACAAGCCGCCTCCAACCGGCCCTATTGGAAGTCTCTGAGGCCAATGTCCAGTGGACGTCTGATAGCTAAAATGATAATGATACAATAACTATACTTATGACAGTGAAACGTGGTCTTTCACTTCGGACCATCCGTCTGTAGACGAACGAATATAACCAACGTAGCACAAGGGATAGGCAAGCTAAAATAGCACTGACGAAGAAGATTCTGGAGAGGAGATAACGGACCAGCAATAGCAGCATACGAGAAAGGACAACCGGTATATAATAAGGAAACAGCATTATCAATGTCAGTAAAAATATTATTGTACTGTATATTCTAACAACAATGTTTCCTAAATTATTAAAACATGTAAGAATGAGAATAACGACAAAGTAGTTTATATAAATTACATTTATAAAACGGTATGGCTGGTTTTAAAAATGGAATTCGTTATCGAAATTTAAATTTTTGCGTCATGTTTGAAAAAGTTTTAGTTAGGCATCGTGTCGTGTTCGCATGGATACGATGGCCGGAAATGTTGGGGCAGCACAAAAACTGTTCCATATCGCTGCTTACGAGTCAAAACATCGTCAGTCGTTTACTGTTATGCCCGAGGTTGCCTTGATTCCGACCGTAAAGATGTGCCGTATTCTACTTTATTTGTAAGACTTGAAGTGGTTTTATTTAGAACGTGACTGATGACTTATTCCTATTTTAAAATATTTTTTTTATTTTTTATTAACTAACAGCCTCGATATACTTCTTAATGTCAATGGTAATTAGTCGGTCGCCTATCCAATAGAAAAAAAAGTAAAACGTGTATCAGAGTCATGATATTACTTTAATAATAAAGTTTTAAAATTAGTCAGAAAAAAAAAAGATATTTCGCATAACACGAGACTTTAGTAACAGTATTTATTATCGTCAAATAAGTAAAGATGTATAAACAGTAAAGGAGACAAGTATAAATTTACAATGACGTTTGTAAAGAAAAATAAATATATTGTTTTTACTATTTTCCTCGCAAATATTCTCCGCATTCTATCCTTGTGTTTTAAGAAAACACGTTATAAAAACATGTCGAATATGTGGAAGTAGTCTCGTATTGAGCACGTAGTAACATATTTAACGATCTTTTTTATAGATATTATAGCTTTGAAATCATTTAATGAAATTAAATTTCACTTTCATCACTTTTTAAGTTCTTGCATTAATAAATCTATATGGGATTTATATTCTGCTATAGATGTCTTACAAGTACAATGATAATAATAATTTATAAAAAAACGTACTAAATATGGTGATATTATACCGCCCAATGATTATAAATGTTTAAATTAACAAAATTACGTTTATGTACTTGTTTCTTTTTTAAAACAATTAAGTAATGATACGTCGATTGTATTATGAGAATGATATAAAAATGGAATTAATTATTTTTAAAAATTTTATTATAATTATTTCTACATAAACTGTATCAAGGTGTTTACATTTAATACCCGTTTCAATTTGTGAAAGTAAATGTTGATATATTGCGACTGTTCTTATCTCAGCGCTTCCAGCAGAGAAATCAAAAGGAGCCGACTTATAAAATCAGGTATCCTAACATCTTACAATCTTCACCTATTACGTTGCTACATATACTAACATCTAATGAATAAATTACATTTAGTTTTGCAAGCTGTTTTTTTATCATTATAACTGGTATGATATAAAAAACTACTTAATTAACTACACGAGATGTACACATAATTAGTGAATATGATGAATTGAAAATGGCTTGCTGATAAACCGTTATTTCATATTCGTGAATGTATTTAAAAGTGGCGTCTTTTTATATTAATGCTACAGTTGGCATATAGGTACGTACAATTATAATATTAAAATGGTTTTATCATTTCCCTGCGTCACACTCCGTCTTGTAAATTTTAACTTGGCCCTAGATGCATTTCATTACGAACTGGACACGTAGGGTCAGCAAACATCGGTGCTGACGAATCGGTTATATTGAATTTTTTTTATATTCTTATGTTAAATTGATTTATATCATATCACTGACTTAATATTTACTGAATTTTAATTTTAAAATCATCATGTTCTATTTTGACAACATAATTCATTCATATATCGCGGGAAGACGCTACATGCGGGCAGCGTAAAACTGATCATCGAGGCGACTTTTTGGGGGAAGCCTATGCCTTCCCGTGGGCTCCTATCGGCAGAATATGATGATGATGATTTAATGATGTTCTTGTTACTATAATATATTGACTTTCTGTCGGATTTTAATAGACATTTATTTATTTTAAATAGGCACTCCAATAGCAAAACGTAAAAACGCTTACATTAATTTCGTATAACATAGTCCGGTATTATAATTTTGTCTTTAGATTACATCTAAATATTAAAAATTGAATGAAACTGAAAAATAATATCAAAGGGATCTTTAAATAATGCTAAAAAAGAAACGGAAAATCTACGTCAAATTAATTCAAGAAAATGTTTGTCTTTCAATATAGTGCATACGACAGTGCAGTTACACATTATAAAAAAAAGGAAATAATTTAAGAAAAGTAGTTACGCATCCTGTCCTTTAAATTATTTCAAAATTCTTCATAAATGTCTTACTCGAATATTATATATTCTGGAATTAGTGTTGTGTAGTCTGTGGTCGGTAGTGTGTTGTGGGATATTAAAAACTTTTGTTATTGGCTCACAGGGGTAAATATAAGATATATATACACTGATATTCCGTCTATTGTTTTAGTGTATACTATGACTTGAAATTTACGTTTAAACTTTTGTAAAGAATTTAGATTAACGGGTTACGGTGCAAAGTAAATATTTATTTATTCTGCTATCGGTACCTGTCTGTATAGAGAATAGGCACGCTTGAATCAATGTATGAATGTGGGCAATGATGAACACGAAACTGCGTCTGTGGGGATTTCCTATAATTAAATCTAACACTATGCAATTTATTACTTTTCTTGTAAATTACAAATAATTTGTTCAAGAAAATCGTCGTCGTCGTTTCAACTTATACACCTACTGCAAGGCATAGGTCTTCCCCAACGATATGGGAGAAAATACCATAATCGCTACACTTGGCAGGTGGGCTGGCGATCGCAGTATGGTACGCAGAGAACGCTGCTGTTCATCATCTGAAAACTTGTTTGTGAGCAGTGGCAATCCTATATAATTGATGCACAAAGTGTGAATTACTGTTGTTTCCGAGGAATCGTACCCGCGAACTACGATAGCAAGTCTCTGTCCTCTGCCGCTATGGTATCATTGTGCTAAGAAAGTAAATAAGTAAAAATTATGAAATAACCACAAAGAAAGTCATTACTGCCTTTTATTAGATTATATATATATAAAAAATTAGATATATAAAAAGATATATAAAAAATTAGTCAATGTAGTAAATTTAACTTTCTGGGCTCTCTCGTAGTAAGAAAAGGACCAATATTTAGCAGTTAACACTCTGTGTTTGACACTAATCGGTGTAACATAGCTCCTGGAGATGCCCCGTGGAGGGGTGGAACACGTGTTGAGTGATTTGACGGTAGCGGTTGTGTAATTCGCATTGTTTGCCGCATACGCATTTATCAGCGGGCTGGCGGGCGCTGCACTTTGTTGCACGACTACCACTGCATGTGCGGAAGTGGCTAAATATTGGTCCTTTTCTTACTACGAGAGAGCCCAGAAAGTTAAATTTACTACATTGACTAATTTTTTAAATATAGTGGTTTGATACCATTTGGTATTCTAAAATGCTATAATCTTATACAATCTACTATATTAAAAATAGCTCTAAACTATCATCAACATTGTGTAAGCTGATAGGCGTCCACTGTAAGGTAAGTCCCAAACCTCGATATATGGAGGCATACCAATATGCATACCTATGTATACCAATATTTCATTACATAATAACATAAATTAACAGAATCTTTTGTATATTATCGGTAGTCATAGCTCGTATATAAAGTTTAAAAATCATATCAAAATATTGGGTATGATAATATAAACCGACTAGGTTTTATTACTTTTGCGATTGCTTCTCGTCTAGACTACGTAGACAGTTTTTACTACCGTATTTAAAATTGTCTTACAACACGATTACAATTATCACCATATGCAGAATATTTAGATGCGTAAGATCAAAGTATCGCTAAGTATAAATGGAGATGACTTAAATTAGTCATAATAGATTAATAACTAAAAAAATAGTGTAGTTTGCCGTGTCAATTCATTCATATTAATCATTTCTTGTTTTTCTTAGTAAAAGTGCTTTCCACAGTTATCTAGCTCATGTTTAAGCAAACATGTATTCGAATATTCGATCTTTGTTTTTTGCTTGTGATGTTTTCTAAACTAGTTGATGTTCCATCGGCGCGTACAAAAATATTTTGAATTTGTTGTATTAAGCTGAAAGTATAATATAATTCGAATTCTTCTTTATTATAACTTAAACAAAAAATTCTAAGCTTCGTCATTCATATACGTAGCCTAAACATAAACACATTGGTATGTATTATTCAATGACTTACTACTAACATGTTTTAATTATTGTATTTTTAATAATTTATGTGATACAATGCATCAACATCGCAATGTTAGAAGACATTCAACCATCAATATACGAACACGTTCCAACATTCTTTAAAATACGCCTTGTTTTGCGTAACAACGAGAAAGGGATGGAATTACCTTATCAACCTCCGCGGGAGAGAGATGGAAGACATTCGTTGCAGCTTCAAGGCAAACAACGTTTACTTACCGTCGCTTTTCCAACAATACTACGGTGATGTATATGCCTCAATAAAATGTATGGATCAAAAGTTTGTGTTCGACACTGTGTCTTCTGTGTCATGGTTGGTAATTGCAGCTGTTTTCTCGATTTCCAAGAATTTGAGGTTATTTCTTTTATTTCAACGGCTTCTAGTACTTTGACCGAATGTAGAATGGAGGAAAAATCTATAGACACTGATATTGAATTCAAATTGTGACATTCGGAGAAGTAATTAATGGCTTTAACGTGATAGAACAATTTGTAATAGTGCTTAATGAATATAGCTTATAATTATTTCCAGACAGCGGTTACTCTTAGCTTAGGTTTCCGGTGCGAATGTCTATATTCACAATTCTAATTCCATTTGGAAATTTAAATGCTGGTTTAATAGACGTGAAGGTTATATTGGTACGATTGAATAATCACGCCTTCACAATATATCATAGTAAAAGAACTGCTGTTATTTCCTGTCCGAAACGCTTAATACGGAATATATATAGAGTGATCGGTTATAGGTACAAACATTTTAAAGCAGTTAATATATGGCTCATTTCTATCTAAAAGTCAATGTTTAAAAAAATAATAAGTAACGTTAGGATATTATAGTAAGAAAAAGGGTGTTCAAAATTCGGATTACTACATATTAAAATTAATTATTATTTACTGCCTGTCGTGGTAGACGTTGTATTACCAGAAGTTATTGACCAGCCGGATTCCAGTACTAGAAATAAATTTTAGTATAATCTACTATATAGGGTGATAAAAATTAGGTATACAAGCTTTAGATGACAATACATTCGCTCCATTAGAGCTTTTACAACTATAACGAATCATTCTGTGTACATAATATTTTAAACTGATAGTAAGTGTTATAACATGGACATTGAAAAAGGCAAATCGAGATCGTGTGGATGCTTTAGGAATGTGACGCTAGAGGAAGAAGCTATAAATTACGAGGACTCCATTCTGCACTAATGACTCAATTCTGAGAGATTTTAATATCAAAACCAAGCGTTCTACCGTCTGTTTACGCCAAGCACTGGCCTTATGACAAATAAAGGCTGAAAGGACGCCAAAACCCTGAAACATCAGTTTATTAAAAAGTCCAAGGCAAGCTTCCACAAAGTCGTAATGCGATCAGTTGATCCGACCAAATCCACTCGTCTCTTAACACCAATCTTCTTGCTGCGTACCACAATGCCACTAGCGGTACAACATAATGAAGATGTAGTCAACTCCGTGTCCAGGAGATATGACACTGGCAAATTGGACAACGATGCGAAGACAAGGCAGTAATTAAAAAAAGGTTTGTAACCTCTTACCCCTATAATAATAATTTAAAATGTATAACTTTTCCAGACGAATATTAAAGAAGATGTCTTTGGTTTCATAATTTTTTTGACAATTTCTCCTATCAAAATGAGGAACATCACTAATCGAACCTCAACGACAGTCCAATGAACAACAAGCATTAAGCAAACATTTCGTATTTTTAACTGAAGGTCCAAGTGACCTTTCTGACACTGTTTCTGCCGGGCATATAGCTTAAATCTCTTTTTAAATATCAAAACTGCCAGATTTCCTCGTGAATCTCAGACCGTCATATATTATTTTCATTACAAGATTAATTGTAGAAAACTAAAAGACCGAAATTAGGAACATTATACAGTTATAATTTTATTTATGATTGAGTTAAATTTTAAATATCTTAATAAAGGTTTTTAGATTGGTTCCGCAGTGGACTTCATTTTAAAAGCAATGAACAAAAAATACCTGTGTGTGTGGATATACTTTGTGCGACTTTTTATATGTTCGAAATATAAAATATAAAATTAAACAAATTAGAAACGTACAAGCATCTAGAGAAACATCGACTCAAAAACTGATTAACGTGTACATAGTAACTGAAAAAAGTCTTTTTGTTTTGACGTATTTTATGTGAGACTTATTTATGCGATTAATAAACCGAATAAAGAAAATACTTTTTAATATTGCGAATATTATTTACATTACTCGTAAAGTTTTTTGTGGATTTCTTTTATGCGTTTTCTTAAATGCAGTCGCTATTAATTCATTTCGATTGTTTTTATTACTTATTTTAATATAGGTATAATCTATAAATCTTGTTGAAGTATTGACCCATGACATATAGACGCAATAAATTGTTTATCATATCCATAAACCGTTAAAAATACTACGTTTCCTCGTAACGAGTTGCGTAATAAGGGCAATGACAAATATCGCAACTCGTTTTGCGGGCCGCCCGTGTAAAAATACTTGACAGTCGAAAGTTATATTTTGTGCATTTCAACTCGATACGGACGTGCAATGTCCGTTATAATTAACGTGTTAATTAGTTAATTTATAATATTGTATTGACTTATAAAAACTAACTGAACCTTGGCAATTTAAATATCGGATATTTTGGAATTCATTTATTTCAGATTCGTATAACATAGAACAAAATTAAATATATTTATCTATTATAGGTGTACACAGCCCTAGTCATAATTATATCTAAAGCTAGCTTGTATATAAACGTTTATAAATTGATAATAAGACATTAAAAGAAAAAAGACATTATTCATTTTTATCTGACTTGCACCGAAACCCAAGTGGTAAATGCAGATTACGCGGATGCGTTCAGCCTGAAACCAGGGGCTACTGCATACTACAATTTCATTGGTTTACAAAAGTCATAATATTATCTTTATTATCGGCTGATATTCATTCAGTACCGAATAAAGGGCCTTATGCAATGCCAGATACTCTATGCGGACCTCTGCTCTCTACATGGAAAACCCACCTACACTTCCGTAGTGGGGACTGACTTTAAAAGGATTGTACCAGGCTCTTACCAGCTAAAACCCCACGGTCTTCTTTGACGCCTTTTCATAAAACTACGTTTTCAGATGCTACCGTAGTTTTAGAGGAGGTGGCCCAGTGCTATCATGTTAGGGTAGAGCTAGAACTACTTATCCGTTATCATAAAAGTCTAGTGAAATTAGCTGCCAAACAGAACTGGGCCCAGTCGGTAAACTGTTAAAGATAGTAGTACTACGGTAAAAACGCTATCACAGTATTTTTGTTGTTCTCATTGTTCTTGTTCTTGATAATGATTAATTAGTTTAAATCAAGAAACTTAACGACAAGTTAACGTCAACTTAATCTACAATCAGACCTATCTCTCTTAAGTATCTATGTATGGAAGCTAGCTTAGAACAGTTTGACTGGACCTCAAGACACCAGGACAATAAAATTTCTGTTAATGGATCGTCGTAGTTTTTATTATAATACATAACCAAAATTTCCGTTCCCGTAGCTCATTACTCATTATCATAGGTTTATAAGAACATTAATAGTCTAAAACATTACGGTTTGCATTATATTGTTCTCTATGAAAAGCTTCTGCCTTCCGTTACGGCTCGCAAGCAAGTTGATGGCTGCAGTCATAAGTTATGCATAGCTGAAGCCGACGGTAGTAGGTAAACCTTTTGATATTAAGGTACCATTAAAGTTACAACTTACGAAAGTGCGGGTAATAAAGTCCATTACAATCATGGTGATACATTTCGTGAGACTTTATTTTAGTAAATACACGACAGTAATCTTTTGTTTTAAAATTATTATCAATTGTCAACTTTAGTAGTCAGAAAGAACGTTAGAAAAGATAAGATCGGTACAGAACAAAAATTATTAACTAATTAAGAGAGACGCGCGTGTTGTCCAAATTTCAATATTCAACATCTTAAATAACAAATGCAGTAAGAGATAAGGATAAGCAAGCAATATACAGCGTTGTAAAACATAATTCAAATGAGATAAAAAGCATTGTAACAAATCATCACAATGGGCGGGCGTTCGTTCAGTATTGTTTATTAATTTTCACATCTCGTATAAAGAATATTTCACAGACACGTTCACACCCAGGACTTAATTTGTAAAAGAAAGATACATTTAGAAATCTCAAAGATCGCATCGTTGTCTTGGATATTACTCCAGATTGAACTGAATAACTGGATGCTAATTTTAAATCTTAATATTATTGTGTGTAAAATTGAAGCAAGTTGGGGAAGAATATTATCTTATCTCAGCATACTGTAAGGCTGGCTGATATCCCAAAAATAAACTGAAAGACTTTTAACCAATTTTAAGCAAGCTTATTGCTAATAAAATCAAAAGACATAGACGCTGCATGGGTAAGCCCCTCACTAGCTGGACCAATACTCCGATCAGATGTTTTTGCCCTTCTCGTAAAAGATCCTTGTTTCGCTCTTACTCTCCAATACCATGAAAAGCAATTAGCTTACAAATGAAGTACTAACATTGCATATTCGGTAATTCTGTACATGACTTTCATTGCGATATCTATATCTACTTGACTAAATTTCGTCATGTCGAACGCACTAGTATTGTTTACCTTATTTTTATTTTGTGTCTTTTACTATTTAAACTTATTCTAAGAAAATTCTTTATGTATTGCTTTATATACTAGTAAATTGTGACAACTATAAGTAAACCTAATTTATAAGATAAGATCCAAAAATATACCGAAAAACTTATTACTCGTACTACTCGAGTATTACTCGAGTAATTAGTAGCTCTTAAATAATATTATCTCATGTAACAATGAAAATAAGCTGGACTATGATTTTCGAAGCTTTAAAACTTCAGCGATGAACAAGGTACAATGGTCTAGAAAAGAAATAGCAGGCTTAATTCTAATTATTTTATTACAGTTACTACTCAATACTGTTTTTCGTTATCAAATAATAAGTTCTCCACAGAATTAAAAAAGTAAATTTATTCTTAATGTAGTAAGTAGTAAATGTTTTATTAAAAGAGATAAAAATAAAAACTTAAGCGTTGAACACTGATTAATGTATTAATTATAAAGTAAAAAAGAAGTTCAATCTTACTTTTGCTATATCAATTATCTAATAAATTTTCTAAATTAACTGAGTGACGTAACAGAGACGCTTTAGCGTGACGGGCGCTTTGATGTTGCCAGGCGTGGCGTCCGTATTTATTGAATTGTCTTAATTTGAATAAATAGACTGTATATTTTAAGCATAATCATTTACTTTTCATCTTAAAATATGCACTGCTGGCTTCTTGGGTGGACCTTCGTTGCTGGTCCGTGGTCTTCACTCCAGAACTCTAAAACCCCAGCGGCCATCTTTTCTGCCCGCTATGTGACTTGTCCATTACCAAAGTAGTAATTTACCAAAATTATCTAATTTGGTGATTATTCGAAACTGGTCGCTAAATTTATCGTCAATAAGTAGTGACAATAATCATTTTATTTTACTTTTAGGATAGAAGTAACTTAAAAAAATCTAATCCTCTAGCCAGCGGTAACTTACTTACAAACTGACTTCAGCAACCTTTTAGTAATATAAATAATTGACGTTTCAGAGGTACGTATAAAGGCGTATTTGTTTTATGAATTTGAACGTGACTAAACAGAAATATACCTGAGCGATTTATATTGTTGAATAACGTCAATTACGTAAATAAATGCTTCGTCTAAGTTCAGCCTAATATTTTTATTATTTTATAAATGTTGGTGTCTAAGGAATATATGTTTTGGAAGAATCGATACTTGCGTTTTGTTTTCAAAAGTTTGTTTAGATTACACGTGTTTCTAGAGTATGTTGATTAGTTTCATACGAAGCGATGTGTCACGTTTAAATTTATTAACAAAAATCGTCTTGGCGTCATAGCTATACATGGTCAGTGTCCTTCCGAAGTCCAAATTAGGGCGGGTGCCACCGTGTTTGTAACGGCGACCTTTTTAACGTGCTCCAAGTTAATTCCTTACTTGAATAAATTGGTACAACGCGGGTTTTATAACCGACGCCCGTCCGTTCCTCACGTTTTTTTTATGTCCGTATATCAGAACAATCGTAATTTTTTACCGCTGCCCACTGGCAACGCAACACCGCGCGCAAACCGTGGCGAAATCTTTTTTTTTATTCTTGCCCCAGCGAAATTTTTATTAATTACTCTATTTCGATTAAACTCAGCTCGCTAATTAAGGTAACCGGCACATCGATTTATAAATCGAGCCGATTAATCGATGATTTTATTTCGCAAGGTTACAAGAAATGCCACCACGAGAGAAAGTGGTAGAATGACCTGCCGCCGACACTGACTTTTCGATTGACATTGATTGAAGTCGGATTCGGAACGGGGAAAGGTAAAGGTTCAATATCGAAAACTCGATTTTTTGTGAAACCATCGAACTGGATTTACTACGTTAATTGCTTATTTTGGTGTGCTAAAGATATACGAAACTGTACGCTTTGTGGACAAGTCTATATATAATAAAACAGTTCATAATTAAATAAGAAAATTATTCAACATAATTTGTTTTAAAAATAGAATTGAACGTAAAAGAGAAGAACATTAAACAGTTATACGAATTAAGCTATACACACAAGAGCTACTTGAACATTGTTACAACATATATTATTTATTTGAAATTTAGAATATTGATATTTCTAACGTCTTGTGTGAGGAATATTAAGTAATAAACTTATCGTATTAATTTTTGTTATTTATTTATCGTCATCTCTATTATCATTACAGCCGTTGGACGTCCACGACTGGACATAGGCCTATCCTATAGATTTATTTAGTAATAAGTACTTACCTTCCATAATCTAAAATCATTCAAAATACTGCAAGACCTCTAGATAACTTTTTTTTCTTTCTATGTAGATTGAATGAACAATAATTATCAATAATTTTGTATATCCTTTAAAATAATTATGCATATGAATGTTTTTTATCTTTGTCCTATTCGTAGCCATGGATTCAAAAGAGCTCTCGAAACTACGGAAGAATAAATTTAACAAGAAACAGCTATGTAATGCGCACAAAATTTGTTACATTTCAAGAGGTACACATCGACTGCTGAAGCTTGATCTCCCCCATAGATTCCCTTATAGATCTTCTGAAAACTCACATTAACATCTATTTTTTTTTTTTCAAAATAATAAACCATGTAGATGACGTCTTAATAATAAATTAGAGTAAATTAATAAGTATAATAATCTAACATAAATGTAAATAAAAACATGGAAGCGGTCGATTAGAAACAAAAGGTAAAGAAAACTAATATGAATAAGACAATATGTTAGATAAAAACACCAAAATAAAAGGTACCCAATAGGTTTCTACAAATAAAGATAGGTGGTAAAGAAAAAAAAATATTCATATTTTATTTGATTGGCTAATCACTTATATGCGTTTAATGACGATAATTATTTTTAATGTATTTTTCAAAATTTCATAGAATATACGTCATCGCTTTTTTTCTTTTTAACATAATCTGTATCGTTATGGATACTCTATGTCAATAATATTATTTTTAATTCATATAATGCAATTTTACTCATATTATTCAACATTCGAGAGAAGAAGTAATTTAAAAATAACTTAGACTACCTTGTCTAAGAGCGATATCTTTTGTACATTTTACACCTTATTTCCTTAGTACGTATAGGATGCTGTGTGCATATAGTTAATAACCCGGACTCGCCCGTCAGTGCGTCGTATTGGG
This sequence comes from Battus philenor, assembly GCF_028537555.1. Taxonomy (NCBI): domain Eukaryota; kingdom Metazoa; phylum Arthropoda; class Insecta; order Lepidoptera; family Papilionidae; genus Battus; species Battus philenor. The sequence continues at coordinate 9,087,542 of NW_027181683.1, read as the reverse complement.
GCCATAGGCACCGCCCGTTTCATTCAGGCTCATATAACAGCTACCAGTTTGCATAGACTTGCATTCAACCGGCGTATAAACTTGAAATCTATTCGTTGTATGATTTATTACTCTAGCCTTATTAAGACGTGCTTTGTGGATAGTTTTAGAAAAAAACAATGATAACGTATGTTTTATTACACAGAGATTTAATAAAATTCCTTAAACCAGACAAACGGTACAAAGTTGGTTTTCATATTAAAATAGCGCAGAATGACAATCCATTCTGCAATTAGAATAGACGACTGGATCTGCGGTATTTTCCTTCAGCACCATATCTCTGAACCATTCAATCGATTCTGACCTGTATCTGAATACGAAGAAACCAAACAATTGACCAGTTTTATTTTAATTATTCTCGCGATGTCTTTCTAATTTTGTATAGCTAAGATATTGCGCTTTTGGCCATAACTATACGCCTTATTACTTGCTCCGTTTCAATATGCATCAATTGATACAGAAATCTAGATATGTATTTTAAAACCACTGCACTTTTCTACACTTTATTGACAGTTACCTGATTTTTAAACCGTAACTTTAACCAGATTGACAGCTTGACGATATCTGCAACACGTTCGACACTGGGTTGCCTGTTAATGTCAATTTAAAAGTTGAATTTATCAAGTTACACGTGGAATAAACTTTAATTACATAAGCAACAAGTTTAGGCGTCATTAAAACAACGCTCCGCGAACGCCGTCTGACGAAGCCGAGTGACTCGTCTAATGCATGCAAACAACATATTTTCCTCCGCATATCTCAATGCATACAATAAAACAATGCACATAAAAATGTAAGTAGAACGAGTTTTTATAGGAAAAAAAAACGTTATGTACATAAATGGAAATGGGTACTAGGAAACCCGCATTGAACGTTGCACGTGGCTCATAGTGTGTCGACCATTGTCCATTTTACCCGACGGTATGCAAAAAGGTAACCAATAACAGAAGACATATTTAAAGAGTAATAATGAAAAAATAAAAACCTTGTTGAGATCGTCGAAAGAGGTTGTATGTCAGTTGGTTTCAACTCATCCTAATGAAAATCTATGGTGGCGGCTGGTATATATTTTATTCAAAAAATATTCTTAAAGTTATCTATTTCTTCTAATTCTCGTGCACTTTTTTAATCGACTATAGGCAAAGCATTTGACCTCTGTCTTACCTAATGTTAAGTGATTAAGAGGTCTACGATGCTACATGATTGCTTAGAAGTTACTTATTCACTTTTATCTACAAGACTCACAAGTTATAATTAGTTGAAAACAACGACGCCCCTAGATTATTTCATTGTCCGATGATGAAATCCGACATACTTCCTCCAAAATGCAGTCTGTAGAACACAGATAAACTAGTAACTTTTCAGCGATGTTCCAAACTCTGAAGCTTAGCGCTTACCAAAGCATCATTATCTATGAACCTTTTGGCTAGTATAGAGTTCACAGCTTATTGCGGCGAGCTGTTATATTTACGTAAATAATATTATAAATATTATTCTTTAGTATTTTACAGTAAATCATATTGGCAATTATAAATTAAATAAAAAGAAAAACTTAAATGGCCTTCACTAGATATTTCATGGTGTAAATATAATTCTTCTTCCATATATTATTAACACTATTCTTCTACATGTTTATACTTACACAGTAACATAATGAACTTATATTCGGTTTCTTATGTTTTATTTGTCAGTAGTTGTCTCAGATACATGTTTATTAATTAGGTTTTCCCCTTTTGCGATGCTTATGCTACTTTTTATAAACACTTATTAAGCAATGATAATGTAATACGAGTATTACTTCTTTGACACATTAACGTCAATACTTGGTCTTATCCGAAGTTTATGGGGAAAGCCTATTATCAGCAGTTGATATCCTATAACTAAAATGACAATGATGGTAGTTCATTTATGGACGCTGCAATGAAATCTAGCATTATTTTATGTAAAAACAAAAACAATTGAGCATTTGGAATCATTTCAAATTCTTGACTGTGAAACATCAGGGAATTCACTGCAAAAACAGAGCAAAAGTATGATAACGTCGTTATTTTATTTGCTGGTTTGGCGTTAGAGAAAGAAGAAGTATAACAGACGCCTTCAAAAAAAGAGGAACACCACGGTACGTTGGAAAACTAACAAAAACACCGACAAATATACGATCAGTCGCAGGAAAATTTTATTTACGACTTCACAAAGTCGTAAATCTATCGCTATCAATCATTCAATAGACACTGACACGTTATGAAAATTGCATATGCGCAAAGATTTGACGGTTAATTTTCGAGATATCCACACCGATATTTACTCTATCCAGTTACATTAAGGTTTATTATTGGTCGCTCTACATGATGTGCCATCGTAAAAACTTTTGTCGCTATTCACCTCCGTAAAATATCCAATGTAATATGGCACTTGAGTGTCGATAAAATTTCCTTTATTACTTGCGCTTTTTATTCGATAAGTGGATGTGGGGGATCATTGCATTTTGGTCATCTCGTAGGTGTTTACTTGGATATTTTTCTTAGTTGTTAATAGCGCAATAGATCACGTACAATCAGCCGGGATGATACATTGCGTTACTATTATAAACAACCAACCGTGAGGTAGCGTCATGTCACCACGGAAGATTTTATGATGTTCATTACTCCATTTACGTAAATACTTTTTATATACTATATAATGTAAATATTTATTTTAAAAGAGCTTATTATACTATTTACAACTTACGTGTGTTTAAAATAAAAATATTCACTGTTGCTTCTCAATAATGTATGAAAATGTATTGTATGTCCCCAAAATTATTACCGATTTTCAAAAAATTGCAACACATGTAACATAAAAACCAGAAGTAAAAACAAATATTTCCATCATAGACTTAACTTCATCCAATATTGAATATTTTTTCTATGGGTCATGTATACTCTTTTACATGAGCATCCCATTTTATGTCCATAGATATAAAAAATTATCAAAGAACTTTTGCATACAACACAGTAAATAACTTCATAGAAGGTAGCACATCTTGAAAATGATGTATTCCTCACCAGACTATTTCAATGTTTTTAAATATGTAATTTTATGTACAAATTTCTTTTTAAATAATTTATATTATTACATACTCCCTCTGAGTTTCTTTTGCCTGTTCTCAGGTCTGAGGCCTTTCATCTAGATGGTAGACTCAATTTGAAGTTGACAAGAGATGTCTTGAATATAGAATATTTAAAAAAAAATATCTGTATTTTTCTATGATACGTCTATTTTAAAAATACATTTGTGGTCTTGGTGTAATTTTCTATTCTCATGGTATTAATTATAAGACTACATCAAAACATATCTCTAATCTAATACGAGTGTTATATTTTACTTAAGTCTCTATTTGAAAAACAATTCTGGTTTGTGGTGTGCTTAGATTTTTTATGCGTAAACTATAAAAAAACTTACTTCGTAACCAGTTTTATAGTTGTTACTGGTTCCTGCATTATACTACAGTTGTTTATTTAAATTCAACTAACAATAGATATATAAAAGTCAACTAAGGCAACCATTTTTTTAAATTTCGCATTAAAAAACCGTTAAAGTTATTCAATAAAAATCGATATTAAAAAAGCAAGTACAGTTATGTAAAATGTACAGTTTTTTTATTTCGTAAAGCAGGTTAGTTTATAGCATGGGGCCTTCAATGTCGCTTCACTTTCACTTTGTTGCGAGCGGCTCGTGTAGCATGAGCTCCCATGTCAAGGAAACATTAAAATTAATATTGATATTCGTTTAAATAAATAACTGTATCGATTAACTGATCGACGATTCTGACGAAAATCGTCATTATGTCAAATGTCTTTATGTCAGATGCCTACTGCAAGGTATAGCCCCCCTTAAAGATTCTGATAGTAATTATATAAAATCGAATCTAAATTTATTCCAAAAACTAAAATTGAAAACTCCTATTTAATATTAACGAGTATGTAGCTGCTCCTGTGGAGGTTTCCTAAGGTTCCGAGTTTCGTTTCCTTTAAAGTCCTATTTTAGGCTTATCGTCCACAGAATCTATGAATGTCACTTGGACAACTTAAAAATACTTCAAAGGTACATTTGAAAACTCACCTTCCTTATGCAACTCTTAACCGTTACACTACTGACGTTTTTTTAATTATCTTTTATTTTTATCACCTATTAATTACTTTAAATTAATATGATCCGATACTTTTTTATTTTGCTGCAAATGGCGATATTAATGTTGATAATGCAAGTTTTTAATTAAGTATAGTGCGCGCTGGTATCTCGGCAAGAAGCGGTCGCTTACGTCCCTCTGCGCCCAAGCAAGGCGTCGTAGCGTAATGACTTTTTTATAAGCAGATATAATGACATTATTGCCTCTTAATCAACTCAATGTGGGGGCTTTAAATTATAATTGTGTTGCTGTCAGTTGCAACATAAACAGTCAAGTTTTTTGCGCTAGTAACCGACCTTTACGAGTTTTTAGGGCCGCTTAGGCTCCGTTCGTATGTGAGCTATTGCGAAATAAAAATTGCATAATGTTTACTGTGCTCATTGACGGACAGCTCTTATATTTTGTTGATAATCGATTATCGGAACTTATTTGTAATTATTTTTTTTATGGTTTCATAGTCCAACATATTGTCAAGTCTAATTGGCAGAGGGCAGGCTACATAGCCCTCAAAACAGAACCTTAAGGTTTTACAGTAACGATCATCTTGATGATTTGGTTTCAGTTAGGGGAAAAATCTAACACAATCTAATTGTTTAGCCAAGTAATAGCAATCGACAAGTCATTTGCTGTTACCTAGCTTATTTCAGGCCTTCCGGACACTCAACAGACAGGCCAATTCATGAGGCGTCTTCCCAAGTGATCCAAGAGCTCGGTGGTCACCCAATCTGGTAATAAAGCTAGATGTGGGTGCCCGAGACAAGTTTGCTAAAATCCTTGAGGTTAGCAACCATAAACGAAGTTAAGGCAATTTGTCATCTGCGGCTTGCCCAATCAAACATGTGGATTCTGTGAACGCCAATAGGGCAACGGATGGTCTCCATCACGAAAGAAAAACTGATTATTCCAAACATAAGGTTGCCAATAGGAGAGGAGAACTTATACAAGGTCCTATTAATTCGCACTGAGACGGTTTATTTTACTCCGGCATTGAGAAACGCAAATATAATTAATACAGTTGAGAGTAATGTAGATATGTATAATTTAAATTAATTGTCTGTCGCTATAAATCAACTATATGAACTGCTTTTATACACGTTGAATGGTATTAGGTATACATTAAAAAAGGCAAAAATGTATAAGTATTGTATACTTATACATTTTTCAGCTATTTACAATCACCCTGTGTAAAGTGACCAATCTGAATTTTTTTTTAACTATCGGAACACGGTAGGCCAATATCTTCATGGTAGTTCAAAATTTATAGGGATATTAAACAATAATAAATTTTAATGTACTGTAATCTGCATTTTGAAACTACTGATTTTTGTATAACAACATTTTTTATCTATGGAGTTATCTCCCATAACATAAAGTATCTTTACTCAGAATAAAGCTGGTGCTGATGGCCGTGCAAGGCTGTTACAGATACATGTCTCAGGACTCTTGAGCTCACAATTTTATGCACTGATATTTAAAACTAAGTGTTGCCCTTGTAATTTTCTTCCAGAGCTCTTTTTGTATGCTTCTTCTTCTCCTTCGTTAACTCCTTCTTGCTTGGAAAGCACAGTTTAGCGTATCTAAATATATTTTTAACTTCTGTTTAATATACATATATTTATAGGTATCAAGTAACAGATTGATTCTTTGACCATTGATCATTTAGTTCTTCTATACGATGTTTTCCACGGGAATGACAAATTTATTAATTAATAAAAACAATTTTCTAAATTGATTTCCACACGCATTTTCATTTAAAACTAAGAAATGAAGTATATATAACACAATATGATCGTATTTTTAATTCAAACCTAACACTATATCGCAATTTGATTTGGCGCATCTAGCAAAAGAGTTTTGTAACATGTTGTCTTAATCGCACATTGCTCCGACATTATGATTATAAGAATAGACAAAAATGACACTTGACAAAGCCGAACCTAATCTAATAACTGGCTCTACGTTGACGTGCCAAAACAAAAGCCTAGTATTTTTTATTCGTTCTAAAATTGATATTTCAAGATTTTTTTACATTAAACATACTCTCTGTCTTCCTCCAAATGTCTTACCTTAAAAGAATTGCTCACAATCACCGTTTACTTTCTTTTTGAACGATATTTAAATCTTTATACGTCATAGGAGCAATATAACTGTCTCTCTCTCTTTGTCTGTGTCTCTTTTCTCCTACATTTCTTCTAGGTTTTCATAAAATTACTACGATGTATTTATTTCTTTTTCTTCTCTTCAAAAATCTTTTATCTAAAAATACTTGATATGACGATTTATCTACATTCATCGATGGGATCGCGATTCTCAAAATACAATAAAAAAATGTAATAGAGTGAAAAGAGTCATAAATAAATTCTAATAACGACTACCTTTTTATATTTATATATAACAATTATGGGCAGTCCCAGTGCGTTACTTTGGAGACTGTTGCCCAGCATTTTCAGGTTGACGATCAAATATTTCAAAATTCAATGTAAAACCGTGGTCTCTCACGTGTTTAGTCTTTTACCTTTTTACAAGCGTATCCCTGATAGCATCTTAACTTATAATTACTGTCCTTTTTATTTGCATATATTATATTAAAAACGTGTATTTAAGCCCTTGCAGCTTTTTCCACCTGTGGTCATTTCCTAAGTATAATGAAATGTCACCACATGCATAATAAAAATAATTATTCTATTCCAGCTAACAAACCCGTGTTTCCTATCGCTATTACATTGTATAATCTTACGGCCGTTCGTTTATTCAATACGTTTTTTACTTTAATATTATCATTTTGTTTTTAATTAATTGCTGTGAGGGATACTTTCTTTTTATGCTCCCATTTAATGTTTTCATAAAATTATATGTTTCATGCACTTCTATCTATTTATCAACAAACCTGTTCATTAACGGTTTATTTTTTCGCATAATTATTTTATTAATAGATCATTTAACAATCAGTAATATGAAATCCTTTAAATTTTATTCTAACATAAATTTATTTCTTTATTTATGTACATTAAAAATTTTTACAGGTCATGTTCAAGGCATAAATAAGCCACGATGACCGGTTGCGCTGGGGGCATCCAGCGACTCTTCGCAGCCCTATGTACATGTACTTATATGTTCCAGAGTCCTTCTTAATCAGAGAGATTACTAACACATTTATTTACAACTTATTTATGTACTACTTTCACAAAATTATCTGTCTTCTCTTTTCTCATTATATAGTTATTGTCAGCTCTTTTTTGATGATTTTATAGAAATTTAGTCCAGAAACTTAGCGTAAACCCAATCATTTTGTTTATAAATTGGGAGGAACGTTTACAAAGTTAAAGAGAGTCTGTGTTGGTGTCTGCGTAAGGGACATTCCATTTTCAACTGCCAGAAAAATGAAGCGTTTAAAATTGGAACAAATCTCAGTGCGGCGTACTGCCAGCCAGTTCCATAAGTAGGAAGTCCCGATTAAACCCGTAATGTGCTCAAGTGACGTTTGCTTGTTGTTAAACTACCACCGGTATAATCTGACCCGTATCCCCTCCCCGCATCCTTCTTGAGTGGGCGCCGGAGGGGATTGCGGACTCGGGCGACGGAGTCTCAGTTATCTGGTGGATATATTGGCTCGATTGGCCGGCCGGATGCTTACTCAAGACGGTTGCCGTGTGCCTCTAGTGTTTGTGGGTTAGCGCTCATAGAGTTTTTGTCGGTTGTTGCAACTTTACGTCACTACGATGTTGCTTCAGCCAGCTTCCGTGGATTAATCATTTTAATGCCGCGCTCGAACATCCATTGTGAGAACAAAAACCTTGGGAGAGAACCTAACCGATAATATCTTTTCACGTAGCTGCAAAACAGATTTATATTTTTTTTCTTAAAAACGCAAAGACAGGACACAATATTCCAACATAAATTTTATTAATATTTACTAGTAAATCACAAGCTGATCATTTCGAAAATGTGGTTATAACATTGATGGTTCGCATTTGACCTAATATTAATGTTTACCTTACTGACATTTACAAATTCTAGTCTTAAATTCACAGATACCAGAAGGCGTCTGTCTAAACCTCTTTTGAGTAAATCAAGGGCTTCTCCAAAAACCTGGGCTATAGCCCTGACATAAATCTTTTAACGAATTGAAAGACCGCAGAACGTAATCGGAACGCTTGTTGGAGACTAAACGCAGGGCCCCCAAAAGGGGAGATCGATCTCTAAGTGATATTATACCTAAGGTACATTTATTACTAAACGCGGGCCAAGTTATTAGCGAATATTATTACCGCTACACTATGACAGTATAACACAATTTAATAGAATACGTAATATACATAACAGACTTAAGCTATCCATCAGTAATTTGTGATTAAAATGTAGCGATAATGTATAAGTATAAACTTATGTATATTCTTTATCGTATTCTCTGTTGATGGATCTGAAAAAGAAAATATCTACTAGAGGATCTCTAGATATACTACCTATGACTTAATACTATAAGATTAAACAGCGAATTCTACAATGTTTTGTTACATCCAATGTAACTAAAACGTTGTGAACATCTCTTGATAATGTATGTCTAAGTTTAAAGATTTGTATTAATGTTTTATATATAAAGATATATAAAACATTAATACAAATCTCCACACGAAGGTGTGGACAATATTAATATGTCTTAAAAACGTAAAATAAATAATGCACTCCTATCTTATATAAACATATCTCTTTCTAAACATACGTTTAACATTAATAAAAGTTTTTTTATGTTTAGTCATATTTAAATATTTCGTATTTTATTATTAATTTTTTGTATGATTTTTTATTGCATAAAGAACGTGAGACATATATTACACTTACGAGTATTTAAATAAATAAACTACTGACGTTTATGTTCCGTACAATCTTTTGTTACGTACAAGATTATTACAGTGAGATGTAGTGAACACACGAAATTAGTTTCGTAGACATCAAATTTAAGCAATAAGTTGTTTTGATCCGTTTCGACATAGTCATAAATCATAGTCAAGTACTTGCAAAGTTAAAAACTGTTTACGATGTACGATTCCTATATCATTATGGATGTGGCATATATTCAATCGGTATACAGGGTGATTACTTATAGTTGTAAAAGCTATAAAAGGTTGATGTATATCTCATCTATTTTCAATCAGTGCATGATATATGATATCCATAAACCAATGGTTTCAGAAATAAAAATGTCGTAATTATAATATAGTAAGACAAAACGTTTTTAAAAATCGAATTACTACATAAGTAAATTAATTATTGTTAACTATCTGTCCGTCCATACTTTGTACTGTTAGGAACTATTTGTATGTCGCATTCCAATAGAATTTCAGAGTAAACGCTTTATACAAGGTACTTAGATATAGATGCGAAAGTTTTGACTTACCAATGGGCTATACATTCACACCTTTCAAGAGTGCCACATGTCACTCATAGCCAATCAACTAAACAAGAAATAAAAAATATTTAAATTTAAATTAGTTTTTAACTTTTTTTTTTGCAAATGAACTAGTTAGGCAGATGTTTAACTAGATTGTTAGACATAAATAAGAAAGGAATGTAATATGGCTGGATGTTTTAAAGGTAATTAAACACAAGACCAGAGAAGACATCACGTGACATTATAGAATCATAGTTTTTATAAGTTTATTATTATACAGATAAAATAAACAGTAAAAATGTGCCACCTGAAGCATATCACCTTTTTCCTAGCCCGCGCTAACAAACCCACACCGAGGCAACAAATGATCGGGTTCACAAGTAATTAACTACTAATGATATAACGAACAAAAAAGACATCAACCTACCTATCAATCATTCACTATTTCATAAAAGAATTGTTAAAAGAACCAAAAAAAAAAAACTCAACCGAAATAACTCACCATTCATAATCAGAAATTTGAATATTTCTCGTCTTTGAGGTCACGCACTCTTTTATAATGCTATAGAAATTTATTGGTTCAATCTGATACATTTTTTCACCACTATTCCATTACCTACCAAAAATATGAAATTCGAATTTTGAAACAAATAAATACTATCAATACTTTGAGCTTATTTATATTTCAAATTAATAATAATATAAAACAACGGTAAGTACTTTTAAATGTTGTGACAAGTTGTCTGCAATACCGCGATAAACCGTGTTTCGAATTATAAAATTAATATTATACGAACAGTTAAACAACGTAGTAAAAACGTCAGTTTTATACACTAAAATCTTCTAGAAAATTTCTAGTGAATCGCTTTCAAGGTTATTTATGAAAATACAAGGATACACCTGCTTATGATTATATATGTTTATGAATTAAACTGGCCACAAAAATTTTAAATATGTCCTGTCGAAAAGAGAAATAAATATTAAGATATTTAAATTCATTCGTTTTTAGTGTTTATTTTTGTAGGTTATGAATTAAAGGTTATACAAACCTTCTACCAGTCAAGTTATTGTGGCAATTCCGTCGACCTGTCGGCTTTTTAGGAACCGGAAATGTCAAAACGTCGTAATTTTTGAGACCGCGTTGTGCGTCAGAGAAGCAGACAACCTGACTGTTGATGTTGATTTATTTTTTGTTTTACATTCAACTTTTATTCGATTTTTAAGATAGAAACGTGCGGTCAAAACAACTGGTGTTTTGTTAGGGAAGCTATATAACATTTACTTGTAGTAAAGTTATTTCTTAATATTTATTTAACGTAATCATTTACTAAAAAAAACGTAATGTTACATTCTTAATTTAAAATTGTTAATTTTTTTTATGAAACTATAATGACGCAAGATTTTAATGACATGTATACTTCTTTAAGTACGTTGTACACTTATGTAAATTAAATATATTAATTCGCTGGAGAGCTTTATAATAAATCATCAAAAATAAAAATATAAATTATATTTCGTTGATTTATTATAAAGCTCTCCAGCGAATAATTTTTATATATAATTTTTTACAATCACATTGCAAACTGAACGTAATTCAATTAAAAATACCAATAATCCATAAAATAACAAAATTAAATAAAACTGTTATGATGCAACATTTCAAAGTGTTGTGTACTTCTTTAGTAGGATATCATAATCATCATTATATTAGCTCATAGAGGTCCTTGGCTGAGGACAGATTGGCAGATGGAGATTAGGCAGAGGTATATGCCTCTTCGAAATATCGCCTTGATGACCGACTTTGGGCTGCTCGTATTTAGACTTCCCGCCACTTTGATTATGCCATCGGTCCACCTTATAGAGGGCCCTATTAACGCCTCGTTTACCGAAATTAATATATGCAATATAATATTACTATTATGCTACACCTATGTAAAATGATAACACAATTCGTTGAAGAACTTTGTACCAAATGAATACAGGAACTAAATATGGTAATTGTATTGCAAACTTAAAATATTTTTAAAAAGAAATAACCCAAAAATAATAAAAAAAAAATTGTGAAATAAAAAAGTTTACCGAACCGATAATCTCTGATAGAGAAGTTATAACGTTTGTGCATCGAGCGTGGTTACCGAACGGTGACGTCACGCTCGCGTGACTCCTGCATACGGGACAAGTTCCGACAGACTCATCCCCTCGACTAAATATACCTTTTGCAGATGAAAATAAAAGTTAAATTTGTATTCGCCGAGACCTAACTATAATAGCTGAGGAATGATGATTTCAAGTAGTTCTGTTTTCAAATTTGAATGTTTTTAAATTGCTTTTTTATTGGACTAGAATTTATGACGGCCTGCATTTGTTTGGCCGTCAGATGTCAGCGTGGTGACTTAATTATTCGATATGTTTGTTTTATGTCCGTTTCAATGCTCATATTTTTTGTTTCAGGTACGTTTATCACCTATTTGTAGTTTTCACTGTTGGCGACAAACGTTACATAAATTCGAGCAGTAAATGCATACGCAAACCCCATTATGACGGAAAATTTACGTCGATAATTCTCCGCGTTAGAAATCAATAATGAAAATAAGGAAAATGCGGTAAGAAATGTTTATATGTTATACTACTTTGATTGTATTTAAAAATATTTTTATCTTTTACATATTTTTATAACAGACAACAATCAATGTCTTTTGGTTAATAATTACTTAAATAGTTGCTTTTTTCTTAATACATCATCTAACATGAACATTTACTTGAAGAATTTAGTTAAATTTTATTATATATTCTGACAAAAAATATGTCTACGATTATAAATAAAAAATAACACATATAAAAACTTAATAATAGTAGAAAAAATAAATTAAATTCACACTCAATTGAATCTTAAAAAATATTATTTGGCATAGTAAGTTTCCGGCTCGGAATACTCATCTGCTGAGAAGAGCTAGAAAGAGGCTAGAAACTCAAGTTACTATTACAATGCTGCTACATATATTATAGAATCGGAAAAGTTTATAAATAGACAACAACAATAGTGTTTTGAATATTCATTCGTTTTTTTTATTTGTTGTATACTTGAACATTGTATTAAATATAATTTGCGCTGGAATTCTATACGGTGTAATTTTGAAATTTGACATTGGTGTTGCGTAACAAAGAGCTGAGTTCTATAAATGTGAAACCAATTTTGCTGTTTCACCATAGTTTTCCCACTATTACGCAGCATGCCGTAGTTAATAGACAAAATGGCGGCGTCACGGGCGACACACACAGTAATGGAGGTTTTATCTTAAGTGTGGCATCGGCCTTATGCACATCCGTGATCACCGCGAACTTGGCCTTAGCTTTGTATTGAAAACTAACATAACCCATCCATTGTTTGAGGTTTTCTACGATTTGATTATATAGATATGCATCATACACCCGCACGTAAAGATTTGCCTCTTTAAATTTTTAATTACTACCTGTAGATAGACAGATTCTTAGAAAGAAACAAGTAGAGCTACTAATGTAGAATTTACCGTTAGGAAGGAATTCTCACAAAACTTACATAAACTTTCAAGGATTTATATAGATTTTATCAACGGAAATAAATAACAATCTTTATTGCGATCTATAATATATTAAATGCATTCCTTCTAAAGTAATTTTTTTATACAGATGTCAAAAGTATTTTTTTCTTTCTTAACCTTTAAGGTTTTGCGATAGATACCACGGATCGGCAAGTACGACGTACGACGTCCACTCGTGAAGTACACAAACGATTTTATTTTAGGTCGTCAGAAAACGGTGTATGAAGGTTGCTTCCAACCGGTCATATTGGATACCTATGAGGAGGCCTATGTTCAATGGAAGTCCTTTGACTGAAATTATGATGACTTAATGTAAGGAGCCAAGCCGAGGTTCCCGTGAAAGCTTCCGTGTCTAGTTATTGTTAGTAGGTCTAGGCTATAGCCCTTAAGCACGCTGTCACATTAAACACGGTGATAAAGATGTAAGTTTGCGGGTCTGTATACAGCCTTTGTTCATCATATATATTGTAACAAAGAGGCAGTAGTACACAAGTATTATATATTCAGAACATTCAGGACCCACCCGCCGTGTGTGCTGCGCGCTATTTGGCTTGCCCAGTGGACTTAACATACATCTGCGTAAAATCATTAAATAATTATAATAATATCTAGGGTGCGTGGACAAACTCAGTACTAGCCTATATTCCAGAAAACCTTGCTCGTCTTTTCCCTTTATGATAAATGAAATGTCTACGCCATCATGTATATATAGTTTTGTATTTCATATATTCCAATTAAATTCACGATTAAGGTACTATAAGCCAAGCGTTTACAGAAGGTTTTTGTTTATTAATTGATAAAATCGACTTTTCTAAAATTTTGCATTGTATTGGTATCTTTCTACGTTAATTTAAAGGTTCCTTGGTGATTAAATAACGTAGTTATTAATTAAAAATGAAACAACCCTCTGCCCGTTTAAGTCAATTAAGAAAATACGCTACAACTGAGATCTTTAAGTATTTATTTAATAGGCTTATAATTCATTTCATATGGCTGAACAGACGTCAAAGTACGCTGGTATTTCGAGAGCCAATGCAAAATTATTATAAACTTTTTATTTATTTGTAATGAGAATTTTATTGAAAATGTTGATTGGTCTATCGATAATGTAAATATTAAGAAATTCCCGGACAGAACTCACAAAAAGTCCGAGCAATTAAACTTGCTTCATAACTGCAGTAATATCATTAATATAATTGGACGACTACAAAAAAAAATTAAAAATTCGTTTCCCGCCAACTTTCAGTTTGACGAATCGCTTTGTTATTTTTTTTTTTGTGAGCCACCAGTGTTATCCTCCGCCATTCACAACCTAACTGGTGCTTCACACCTTGCGCACTAATAACAGTTCCAATTAACAGGCTAAAAGTGAATTAAGAATGTGTTAGACATATTTGTTTTCATTTTTGGTGACATGATAAACTTTTAATATCTGTAGAGGTATGTAATGATTGAATCCGTTACCTGCATTCCGTATTGTAATAATAATGAAAGCCTTCTAGATATTCAATTTTTTTTCTTAAATTTTATTTTTGTCATTAAACACAGATAATAATTTCCGGTCGCTAAATTTGTAGTATGTAAAATATTCTTAAAACAATGGTTTCGCGCGATACAAAAAGGTAGTTGTTAATTCGTTCTCTTTTGTAAATTCAAATGGTATTAGATAAATTAAGTATTTTAGTGGAAAAACGCACCGAAAAAAATTATACTAACATGTCTTAAAAAGTTGTAATTATGAATGAAATTTTACTTTTTTTAATAGAGCAAAAATTTAAATAGGGTTTATGTAATAAAAATTAATGAATGGTTGTTGATTATATAATACAGATGTGTTATAATATACATGCATTTCCTTCCGAAATAATAATTAATTGTTAAAATGTCAAAGTGGCCAAAAATGGCGTCGGCGAGGTGAAAATTGTGTCAGTTCTATAGTTTCGAAAGTCGTTCGTGTGTGTCGCGTATTTATTTTTACAAGGGCCGCCTGTCGAGGTCCGCAACAGATGTCGGACGACCAGGACGGGCGACTCTCGACTTTATTTATGGCTTTTTAATGACTGCGATCACCGGTAGCATTTCTACTAAAGCAATACACGCAATGGTGGACAAGATCTATCGAAATAAAATACAAACTAATTTTAATTTGTACCTTGATGGATTCAAACAAAATTAACGCTTACTTAGTATTATAAGTCAGCCGTTAGGGGTACATAAAAAATAAGTACATATTGAAAGTAATGAATAGGTGTAACAAATTAATTACACTTTCAAAAATAAATAAAAATTTGATATATAAAATCTCTGCCACTTCGGTAAAGGTTTGTAAGGCGGAAAAAAACGCTCTTTAAATTTTAATGTAAGCCTTTTTAAGGATTAAGGTGTGTTTAACAAAAAATATTATTTATTCCTAACTTCTAAGCATTCACACGAAATTATAAACGATTAACATTAACAACGTTTATGTTAAAATGCATCGTTTGACGTATATTTCACTTATACGTAATGGTTCTCTTTTAACTTGAACGATAAACATCGTTGCATCGCAGATATGACTTTATAGAATGTTCGAGCAACGGTTAGTTGTAAAAATGAATAGTTCATGTTTATAGTCGTTTATTATTTTTATACATTAAAACATCCTTTCGTGTATACAAGAATTTAGCATCTGCCTCTGCTGCAAATTTTTAAAACACGTAACAGATTAAAAATTAGAAAAATAGTATAATTTGATGCTTTATATTTTTATTAAATATTATTTTGAATATGAATGTTCGAGTAAAAATATTTCCCGCCATTTACGTTTAATACTAGCCGGAAAATAATAGCGCGGTTTGCCACAAAAGAAAAAAAAAAACGAACCGGCCATTGACAATGGTTAGATGCGGACAGAGGGGCACAATGTGAATGCACATCAATTATTATTTTAAAATAACAGTTTTGTCCGGACAAAATATATTTACGCACTGCTGGACGCTAGCCGCCGCTTCTGCCTGTGTGCGTGCAGCGCTATGTATGTGTGCGTTAGCTCTGTGTTGATATAGGATGTTCGCGAACGTGCTTATGATAGATTGGATACACATACAATTAGAATTACTTTCTATTTTTAAAATCATACAGGGAGTGCTAATTGGTTTTTATATTCTCATTTCAAAAACCGTAATGAAAAATTTTCTCAACTTAGTCCATGTAAAAATCGTTTTGTATTAAAATTTGAATGTTGTTTTTCTTTGAAACATATACACGCTAGTGGACTTTCAAGTCGTTTCTGAAGCCTATAAGAATATATTCTAAATAACTTTAATGTTGTATTAATTGAGGGGCGTTTTATGATGTCTTATGAATATTAAGATGATATTACTAACTATAAACAACGCTTAAATATAAGTTAGTTTAAAGTGACTTGAAAATTTAGTCAAAGAAAAGTTAGTTTTATATAAAAATTTTTTAAATATATATCAATTTCATTTAAAAGTAGACTTTAAATTTGGATAAAAATTTTGATTAAAAAATGTTTGCTTACGGTGGAAATAACTTTTGTATAGCCTACTACGAAACTACTACCTACGAAAATATTTATTTTTGTTTACTGTTATAATTAGTAATTTATTGAAGCCGTCTCAATAATTATTAAATTACGTAATTTTTTGAAGTAAACTTACTTTCGAATATTACGTTATTATTTAGTACACTGTATATAATTCAGCTTATTTATATCCAAAAGGCACAGTCTGTCTCATAGAGTGCATTATATTTTGGACTGGTGTGTAAAGTTAGATATTACCGAAAAACCATTAAATTAAACTTAATGCGATGGATACGTTTCTTATAAAAGCTTGCAAAAATCGTGTAAAAAAATACATTCGACATATGGTAAATTTGAGGACATATTTCATTTTTATAAATTGCGGACGATGAAGGAATTCTAAATATTTTCCCAAAAAAGTTTACGGTATTACTCCAATCGTATTTTATTGGTGTATAAGTATAATTTTCTTTAGGACACTGTCACAATAAGGATTAAAAAAAATACTAAGATACGTGCTAAAAAAAATCGTTTAAATAAGTATAATATTCATTGGTGTACCTATTCATCTTTAGTACTTCGAACGCTTGAATCTTTTCTTAAATTGACATCGTTTCAGTTAATAGTTGTATATTTCCACCGTAGTCTACACATTTCATGGCCATCCATAACCTTTTCATGACGCGAACAATTTGCCACGTTAGTAATACAATTTGAAACACGCAAAAACAAGTACAGGGGAATGTCGGAACACGCTGTATACGCCGGCGTGTTTATGCACATCAATTATAAAGGCACCGCGCGGAACCGCGTCCGTCCGCCGAGGGCGCCTCGTCGAACATTCGGAGGTCATATGTCTTACGTGCACTCGCTAACGAGGATACAGTTAAAAGTTTTATTTAAGAACGAAAAAATCACGGCTTTACGAAATCTTGAGCCAAGGTTTCGAACGGTTCCGCTTCGATTGGGAGGGGATGCCAGCTTGAACGTATTATGTGTTACATTCTACATTCTACGATCTAAAAACATTCATATTACTAACGTAACATTTTTTTGAAATTTTATTTCATATGTCATCATACCGTTGTCCGTGGACGTAGTGGATAGGCGAGATGTAATGGCAGTGGGCATACAAAATAGAACAGAGCCGATGAAGCCTTAAGGTTCTAGAGCGGAGACCACAGACCGACATGCAAAGCGTAGAACGTTTACCTTAACAGATGACTAGGTGAAGGGTATCAAAAGATGCTAGATGCAAGCCGCTTCTAATCGGTACTGATGGAAATGAATAGACAAAGCTTACGTTCAACAGTGGATGTCATACAGCTGGAAAGATTATGATAATGTCATACATTATCGCTGTAAAGTACTGTCTAATATAAATATATATGGTTTAGATTATATGTCAATTAAGTTTATTTTTTTATTATAAGTAAGTATATTTTTATGTGGTAAGTTTTGATCGAAGAAAACTACACAGCCTCAAAGAGTAAAAGAACACTATAACATGTTACTGTAATGAAAATTATAATTTAAAAACTTTTAAGTGAGATTTGCTTTAAATTCGTTTTCGAGACTCCTCCCACACATTTTGAGGGCTCTTCCGGGATATATATATATATATATATACACACACACACATATATATATATGTGTGTGTGTGTGTGTGTGTGTAAATTTTATTAATTTCATTCATTCAAGGTGGGGGTAATAAGGATCAGTCTATAACATCAAATACATATTATTATAATCGGAAGACGCTGGATGCGGGTCTCTTATCACTTGACCCGTTGTAAATCTATAAGAGAATCCAACGTCTAGCAGAAGACACACTACTAAAATATAATTTATGAGTAGAAAATTTTAAAGGCTAATCTCAGCATTGGTTATGCTGTTCATTAGTGTAACAAATGATTACCATAATTGCTTTAATTGCCACAAAGTTCTGAACTAATAGAGATATTAGCGAACGTTGCGATGTAGTGTAGTGTATTGTATTTTCTGCTAATGACTATGATAATGTAATAAACCATATGTATTATTATTTATCAGTATTACGGATTATGAGTAAAAAATTAGAAATTTAAAGAAAGTGTTTTAAAAATGTGCACAGGCGGGTCAAGCAAGGATGGCTGTAAACATGTACATGTTACAAATTAGTTTAATGCTCATTTAATTACTGTTCTTGGATTTGTTTAGTTAACACAAATATTTCTACAATACGCAATGCAATATTGTTTATAATTTGTGTAATAATAATTTAAACCTTTTTTAACCCTTTAATTTACGTTGTTTAAATTACGTTGAGAAATTTTAATAAAAAAAAAACTTTTTTTAAATTATGTTTATAGAGAGATAAAAAATTATTATACTCCGGACGGATTTATAATACGACCGGTATTATATTCTGACCGGAATCGCTTAGGAAAGCGCGCAGTACAGTGGTTCCGGTCATATTATAATTGCGTTTCTTATTTAACATATTACTCCTCATGGTTCATTTTACCGATTGATCCCTTGGACCTGGGATTTGTCTATTTACAATAATCCTAAACATGAATTTGTTTAGGTTATCTTTGCTAACAAATGCTATTTATATATTAATGAAATAGACTTGACGAAAACAAGTACTTCGATGTATTCAGCATTGGGTACTGTTTATTTTCTTTGAACTATATATTTTGTAGCTTTAATATACATAGATATAGTGGTAGTGGGCAAGCTACATAGAGCGTAAGACAGATGGCTGTTAAGACTTTAAAGTTCTGGTGTAAAGACTTTGGATCTGCAAGCGCAGCATTTGATGTCCACCCACAATATGGTCGCTGGATGCAGACCGCTTCCAACCAGTCTTACACCGAATATATGGGCTTTCCCCTAGCCTATGATGAGCAGCAGTCGTCTTACAGCTGATGATGATGATATATTAAGGAAAATGACATAATACTAAAATGCTTATAATCTTATGTCGTCAGTGTTAAAATAGATTTTTCTCGCTGAGAACTAACTCTTCTTGTATCACTTTAATAATTTGTATATTTATAGCGAAAATAAACAAAAAGAATATAGGTATTTTGTTTACTAAATTTAGCGATATATCTAGGATGCATTATTATGTATTTTTTAAATTATTTATAAGCTTGCTTTTCCATTTGACCTCTGTCTTGCCCGATGTTAAGTGATGATAAGGTCTATGGTACATAGAAAATACCTATTCACTTAAAGAATACCAAGTTAAAGCGACCTAGAAGCAACGACGGTAGATTGTTCTACTCCTTGGCTGTTCGAACTATAAAAGTAGTGACAAAACACATAGTGCCGGTTGAAGGGAATTCAACCGAGTGCAGATGTTGAGAATCCTTCCATCTTGACCTCCAATGGAAGGAGACGTACACTCTCCAAAATGTAAAACTTATGCGTGAAATAAAAGAGAAAGAACATAAATCCACTTTATTTAATGACTTCATTTTTGTGGTCACTTTTACAATAATGTTAATACAGCGCGTAGAGCATTTCATTCCTTGCTATCACTTAAAATTCTTTACATTATAATATTTTAAAAAAAAGTGTTTATTTTACTTTATACAAGATTGTTGTCACACAGCGGATCTCAAAAGAGTTATTAATTTAATAAAGTCTAGAGAAAGGTCATATACATGTAAATGCTATGTACATTTACAATATAATATTAAACGTCTAAATATATATATGTATATATATCGACTATGTAGGTACTGTCATAATACTTTTCTTTTTACAAAATCTTGTCTAGTAAAATGTCTACATCTTATATTATAGACTGCACGAACAGCTCTTTTTTCCAGCACAGAAATCTAAGAAGGAATATATGAAAATTAAACTTTTAAGTAATCGTATTTCGTATCGTATAGTAATCGTCTTTTCGGTAAAGTATCGGTAAGCGGCAACATGATACACGCATATATATTTCCGTTTTACGTTTTATAAATAAATTTTACCGTAACGATCTGAGCCGCAATCGATAAAGACCGGTAACCCCAATCTTGGTGCAAATAAAAAAGTGTCAGGTGGAATAAACTTGATCGAAGTTACGTAGCGTCCTTAATTACACTGCTGAATGACATTACCCGCTCTTAGTGCGTAATTATGGTTGCAATAAAACAGGAATATACCGATACGTATACTTAAATCGTGTCCGCTCGCGTATCAATTACTTTACACGACTTTTTTGCAATATAACAAGCAGTTTAGTTACTAAATTAAATCTGTACCCCATAGACACCATCGTCGTTTCCAACGGCCAAAACATCATCACCTAGATCATATTTTATTATATTTTATTTTTACACCTCTCGAAGGATTCTTTTTTTTTTACTTACACTGCTTATCATGTGGCATTTGCAGAGTACGCGAGTTCGAAGGGACAGTGTGCAAAGGACACTTAATCTAATTATCTTTGTTAAGTTAGCGAAGGACGAAAGCTTATTGAGGAGCTTCGGCTCGGGCCGCTACATACTATTGTTTCAGATTGGGTTATTGATGGTAATACTGAGACATGACATAGAAGTGTATTGTAATACCATACAGTAGTCTACAAAAGGGTAAATAATTTATAAAATTTTACTGAAAGGTATAATTGGCTTACTTTTCATCAGATAAGGCAAGATACAATAAATTCAGTATGATTTTCGTAGGTCGATAGAACATCCTATACATGCTTAGATGAAAATAAAACTAATTAGCGTAAAATTCTTCAGCTTCACTTCAGCTGTAGAACATTTTCAATAAGTAGATAGCGCTTAATCTGGAATTTTTGACAAACTTAATAAGATCATTTGTCCACTACGTGGGTAAATATATTACGCTGTACTTGCCAGTCCGTGGTCGCTTCAGAACCTTAAAGGTCCAACGACCATTGCTCTGTGTGACTTGTCCACAGCCACAATGAAAAATATTACGTAAGAAAATTATAAGGTAATAAAACTATGTTTCCCTCATTTAAATATCGCTCGAAGTCGCATGCCATAGTTAGTCAACTTTATTTAAATTTATTCACGGTTTTATTACCTAATAAACCAAGTACAGATCGAGTTTATAAGTCGTAAATTGATTCCTACGTAACATTAATACGTTTTCCTTGCTAGCCGTTGCTGTTTAGTGGTCAGGCGCCGGTCTTGAAGCAGCCTTGAAGATGCAAATGATTAAACTTATCATTTCTGTCAATGACAAATACTGTTTGCTAATTACAATTACCACGTTCACTGGTATTGAGGTGACAGATTTCTCTTTCTCAGTCTGGTATCTTTGTAATCAATACACGAAGTGAGAGTAAATGTATTAAAGCTTTACTATTTATTTATTTCCTCTTCGGGTTTCATTGGCAAGCTCATAATCTTGATACCGAATCAGCAATAGAGATGAAAAGAAGGAAGCTGGGGCCTTAAGTATCTGGAGTGGAGACCACAGACCGGCAAGCGAACGTACATCGTTCACTTGTAAGATAAAAGCCGTTTCATACCGATCCTATTAAAAACCTATGGGAAAGGCCTCAAATAATGACTAAGGCTTTCTTTCTCTTCACTTTTTGACACTTTTGTTCAGTCCTTAGAATTTTATACTGGGTGTAGATATAAGTTACAAAAATTAGGAGAGGTCCCTGAAATCCGTAATTAAACATGTGAATACGAAATTATACCAATAACCAGAGACAACTTTGTAATATATATAACTCGGGGACTGTCCTCAGGTTTACGCCATAAGACTAAACATTAAAAACTAACACACCCCCTAAGGTTGCTTAGAGGAAGAAATATATGATTAGAGACGAGAAAAAACTTTGGGTTGGTTGACACTAAATACTAGAGTAATCAATATTGTTCAACCCACATCCCGATTTATTCTTATAAACGTATTTTAATATAATAGAATATATGCGTTATAAGTAATTACATTAAATGTGTCATATTTATAATGTTTATATAGTATATGGTATTTTATGGTTTCTAATATTTTTCTATTACATTTACACACCTGCCTACTTGTTTACTTTGTACGACTCTAGATTGACAAGTAATGAATGCCTATGAGACATTAAATCCGCTTGAAAAAAGTGTAAATTAATAAATATTTTTGAAAAAAAAAACATTTAGTTAAACTTAGTTATGTACTAGATAACGAGTAATGAATATATTGAAGTTAAAAAATGGCTGTGTGAACATATATATTGTATCATTCTATGTATAACTTTCAATGCACCATATTTCGTATATTCATACTTTTTTTGTACTAAATAGTGACAGCAGTGACTTATTTATAAAATGGAGAGAAAAGCAATAAATGATTTAACAATGTTTATTAATAACACTAAAACGTTTAACCAGCTAATATGTTATTATATGGCTCGTTGAATATGCAAAATTTGGTACTAAATGCGTTTAATACTGACACTAGTACAATTAGGCATAAAAGCTGATATAAATCGTTAACACAATAATCACACTCATTAAACTTTTAAAATATTTACACCGATTCGTCTCTGGCGCTTTATAAATTTTTATCTGCACCATTCTTTTTTAATCTGTGCCACTATAATTACTAACATTGCGGCAAAATTTACGACCATTGTCTATAATAAAATCATAGATAACCATAAAAACTATTACTGTTGCTACCGCATACAGCTCGAGTATTTTTTGCTGCAAAAATACAACACAGTAATTTGTTAATACAAAAGACAAAATTGTAGATTCTAGAATAAAATTAATTTAAATTTGTTACGTTATTGCTTATAAAATTAACTTATAGATATGACATTGATTTTAAAAAAATCTATTTTAAACTTTCGTAAACATGCATCTGTTTTTCGAAATTAGTAATGACATTTGAAGGATTGGTACGACTTGACATCGAGCTATTCAAAACTTGTAAGGGTTTTTAATTATGAAAACTATAAATAAATTAATTGAATCAACATCGTTCCTTGTGTGGTCGCAAAATTAAAGCGCGTTACAATCACTCATATTCCCGCGAAACTAGTTTCCAAACGCACACTAGTGCCATCTGTACACATGCAAAAACATGCAAGACCTCTTTACCCGTGTGTACACACACAGAAATGACTGCTGTGTGAGTTGCAGCGCACACCAGCAGACAGCTGATATGCATCGACCTACCAAGTAATTATATGTTTACAAACACCGCTGCTATATCTTTAGTTATATGACGGTATACATTATGTAGAGATGGAGACGTGTCGATTATCATGTCGACTTTTCGATAACGTTTACAATTTTTTTTCTTCAATTTACCAACGTGAACTTAATTGACATTAAATACATTTATGAGCAGCATTAATTAAAAACTCGATAAAGACGACGCAATATTTTACGGACATGTATTTCGAATTACGGCTTAAATTTAGTAAACAACATTACAACTGTTATCATGACGTTATTTATTATATTTAACAAATTTGTAAATCTATAACTTTCAAAAATAATATTTAGTAATGTTACTCGATATCGATAAAAAATAAATATATCGACAACTGCAACTCCGCTACGCATCCCTATTTTTAAGCTGGACGTTTCACTGGCACGTAGACACAGAGTGTTATCAGAATAATGACAGATCTCAAGCCGGGCCGAGACCAAGCTACGTGAGGCAAAAATACCGCAAGTAAATACCATACCTTAAATTACAGTGACATTTACTAGCACGCTATTTTGCACCTTATATTTAATGGCATAGAAAGTATAATTCAACCTGGGTAACCGTCGATGGATACTGGAAGTTTTTAACCAAGCCCATGGTTTTAACTGTAAATATGAGGAAATTGCAGAATTTAAAATAGACGGTATAGAATCTTTGGTGGAGGACTGAACACGCCTTTTCAGAATATCGCCGGGAGATAGATATAAACTATGTAGTTGTTTCGTTTGGCGTACACGAAACTAGATTTCCTAGAACTATACGAATTACTAAAAGTAGCGTGTAACATTGAAGGTTGTTCGAGTGGTAATTAGTACATGAAATCATAATCATATCAATAAGTGTCCCATTGCATGTACACTACTTTTCCATAAACAACATATTACCATCATAGAGGACAGATAGCTCTATCACGACAATTAATAGTTTTCTATTAAAATTAATGAAAGATGAGATTTGTTATTCACATTCTTTCCGACCATTCCTAACTTTAAAAAAAAAATTGCTTAAAAATATTAATATGTACTATATAATACTAATAATACGAAAATTATCTTCTTTGTTTTACGTTTTTAAATATAACATATAAGATAAAAGTTATTGTTTACCATTATCCTTACTGCTATATATACATAATATTTCTTAAGCAAATGATATAAACGTAATCCGTCGCTTCGAAACCGCTGCAAAGCATAGCCCCCCCCAAAAAACATCAATAGGAGGCTTGTACAGTAAACACCTTTGTCTAATCTCTGGAAACTTGTTTGAGTTGTCAATCCTATATAAGTAATGTACAAATAGTGAATTATATAAGATTGTACACTGGGAATAGAATCCGCGACGTACGATCGCAAGTCTTAATTCTCTACCGCTGAACTACCACTGTTCATATCAAAATACGCACAAAAGCAATTATAACTATAGTAATAAATTTAATTGATTATTTATTGTTTTATATCAATTAAGATTATTATTACAAGATTTTATCTCGTTAACTGTGATATTTTAAACGCTAGATTATTGTTGAATGTACCAATTGATTAGAATTGGTAAATAAGTTCTTAATAATTATAATTGTAGAAGTTTCTAGAAAGTTCGAAGTAATTCTTCTCATCGATCATAATGAAATGATATGATTAGGTAAATAGGGAGGTTTATAAAAATTTTAACATAAATCGCAGTTGTTTTTTAAAAAGTCGTATTATATTGAAATAATAAGCGCAAAAAATATTTAATGGAATGCAAGAGGATATAAGAATTGTGAAGAACTTAGCCATCGTCACAGCTAACGAGGCCACACGTGGAATTCCTTGCGTTATAAAAATCCTGGACATTCTCAGTTTCTTTTATTACGTTTTATAACACAACTCAAGTTGCACGATGAATGAAACTATTGACTTAGGATATTTCAAATATAATGACATATCGACAAAGTTTTTAAAAATAATATTTCTATCAATTTCAAAACACTGTGAATACATCATGCTTTTGATACTTTATTTATCCTATTATAATATTTTACGTATTTTACTATTATTTGAATGTAAGTTAAATAAGGAAAAGTAAATTTATTAACAATGAAAAAACTATAAATTCCGTTATTATATTATATTCGATGTATAGACCTAGCACAGAGGTCATTCAACCGCTTGTGAGCAATTAAAAGGAAAAGATGATCGTAGTGTGTGTCCAAAATTATGGATAGGAAACCACGAACGAAGGGTGTCCATCCATAAGGAACACAGACTAACTTGCTGAAGTCAACGGAGATGTTGGATGCAAGCCGATTCCAGCCGGCATTATTAGAAATCTCAGGGAAAGGCCTATATCTAGCAATGAATGTTCTACGACGTAATTAATAAATATAATTTTCAATGAACCAATTTTTTAACAATATTTAAAAAAATGATGACTCATTGTTTGAATATCATAGTCTAATAACTATATATAGAAACCAATACAAAAATCGCCAAAGTATGAGGTTAACAGAAATGATCAAAATAATAGCATGTGCACATGTCCAAATTGTGTAAACTGCAATAATATACTGAGATTTTTCCTTCATGTAATCGCTTCCTTATATCCTTTAAGTACTGTATACATTTTGTACATTTTATATTACATATTAATTAAAATAGACGAAAGACGTGTTTCATAAAACGGTAGCACTGTTACGCGAATAAAAATTGTGAATGTTTTAATTTTGTCAGTAATAAATAAGTCAAAATCCATATTCAAATTAAACAGATAAGATATTATAATTTTGGGTTATATCGCTACGGTATTTAGCTGTAAGCATTAATGTTATTGCAGAAAAATGCTAATTAATATAGCATTATTTATGATAATATGTATTTCCCACGGTCAAGGGCAAATAAATAGTTGTTTCTCTAAAAATGTTACTTATTAAGAATAATTTATTTATCTAAGAACTATGTTGCTGGTCACCCATCCCCATTCACCCATCACCACATTTTGGGTCACCCATCATTGTCGTCAGCGGCTATAAACATGTAATGTACCCAGGAAATTTATAATATCATCTCATTTAGTTCATATCACAAGTACCAGGGCAGCATAATGAAGCAAGCAACAAGATACAATCATTTTCCGTGGCCTTGCGCATGATTCATCGCCTATCGTATAATCAATACCAGTATAGCGTTGCAGCGAACGTACGTAATATTTTATTTAGGGTTCCTCGACATTAAATCGTGCCAATTAATGTTCAATTCTAAAGTCATTGTAATAGATTCTAGTTTAGATTAACCTAAGTTGTTTGGTTGAGATCGCCAAAAAAAAGTGTAGGGGTTTTACCGAATATTGTTATTTTGTTTGCGTGTTTTCCTTACTATTTCTTCTTATAATATCTTTCCACGGAAATATTATAATTACGTGGCTATATAGGCTACATAGCGCGTACATCAGATGACCACTGCTGCATTGAGCTTTTGGAATGGACACCACGGATCAGATAGCTCAGCGTAAGGCAACCTAGATGAACAGAAAACCTTATTAAGGTGTCGGAAGATATTATGGATTCTAGTATTCGTGGTGGCCGCTTCCAGCTGATGGAACCCTATGTCAGTGGACAACCTTTGGCTGAAATTATAATAATTAATTGTTTTAATGAAGAAAAAATTATAAAAAAATGTTAATATAAACACTAAGAAAACTCCGAAACTTTAAGACGGTTCATCAGTGTGACCATAACAAATTATTAACATAATTACATTAGCGATACAAATCATCACTTAAACATGTATGAACATGTTAGTGTAGTGAATTTTATTGTATTTTACATGAAAAAAATTTAGAAGGTACTGTTATTTGTAAAAAGTTTGTAATACACGTGATTATTATGCCCATTTCTGTCTCTTACTACGTAATAAATGTAATAAAATGCGTTTTGTTTTAAAAATATGATACAACAAGATTGTAATAGCTTTGAGTGTAAAACAATTGCGCAAGCAATGTCCATAACTACGGCCTTATGTTTCACAAGCCGTGCCCTGTTCTATCTGTTGACAGCTATTCAAACTAACTACTTCCTGTCTTCATCGTGTTAATAACTGTCGGTAAAGCTTCAAGGTGATATGTAAAAAATATCTAATATATAAAATTCTCGTGTCACGGTGTGCGTGATTGAACTCCTCCGAAACGGCTCGACCGATGTGAATCTTAGCGTGCATGTCGGGCAGGGTGGAGAATCGGATAACATCTATTTATCATCCTCCTAAATGTTAAAGGTAGTCCACCCCTAATTTTTTTGACAAAATTTTGTGTGATTACGTTTTTTATGATACAGCATACAAAAATACACACAACCCCAAATTTTCATCCCTCTACGATCAAACCTTATTTTTTATTTGTTTTTAATGTTTCCTAAAATTAAAATACATGGCAAAGCAACGTTTGCGGGATCAGCTAGTATATTTATATATTTATAAATATTTTTCTTATATCTCTCCAAATACTGGACAGACAAAGTCTTTGTTGCTCTACATGTCCATGACAAGGAACTAGGCTAGCAAGAAACCACGACACTTAGAGACAGCTTGAGGAAAAGATTTTACATAGGGGAAGTCAGGAATTCCGCCTATGAGAAATATTTAAAAACATAGTTATCATATTGCAGCGTGCGATGTGCACTGTTAGATAAGTCTCCTCCCTAGATTTATTTGCAGTAGGAAGTATTCTGGATCCAGATTTTCCGATGACTTTAACATCCTCGTTCTTCCATCTTGCAAAGACGTTCATTTACGCTACGCTTGCAGGTCTTTCCATCAAAACCTTAAGGTCCTACAAGTTATTTATTTTGCGCGATACGTCCTGTCTACTGCTATTTCAATTTCTAATCCGTTGGATGATTCAATCTCTCAAAGATATCACCTATTTAATTTTAGAATGTACGTAATAGTGTATATAAATATATAATTTTACATTATTGTAAAAAACTGCCTTTGCTTATTTGGCTAAAGATATCTTTCATGTAACACAGTACTACTATCAATCGAACATATTTGTATTATTGCCACATAAATGAATTAAAAAAAATTACATATCTTTTAATCTCATTTATCATGTACATATTTGTAATAACATAATTGTAACATCGACAAATTGAAGCGATATGCTCTATATTGCGCGTGGAAATTAACAACACTTAATGGAAATTGTTTTTATATTAATTGAAACCGTAAGAAATTTGGTATTGTACTACACTTACAAGTAATTTGTCCTCATAAAACAACTGCGGGATACATACATTATTCTGTGAATAAGACATTTATTAGTTCATGACTAATCTCTATATATGTGTACATATGCGGCAACTAATTCTTAGTATAAACAAAACATCATATAATTATAAGGCACGCTACTGAATTCTTGCTGTTTGTGAATAAATTGGTCCAACAGTAAGTGCTTGTCGTATCTAGTATACTCAAAATGTTACTACATTTTGAGTATAATAGATCATATATCAAACTTAGACTCGTAGTAAACAATACGGTCTGACAGATTAAAAAATATAATGGGCGTTTTACTTAATTTTAAAATGTTAAAAATGGTATGATGCAACTGGAATTTTTCTTAGATTATCAGGTGATTATAATGTGTTCGGAAGTTCTAGTCACCGCTAGAGTTATAGGAGCAATGAGATGGAGGAACGCGAGATTGACATGACGCACACGAGATATTTAAGAACAAATGGCTTGATGTTTTTAACTGCCTGCGCGTCAACTTTAGTAAATACATCAAGAATTTATTTTGATATTTATAACAGTAACTTGGTTGGATATTATAATTTTCATCTTTATCTTTTTAACTGTTTGACGTCCACTATATGTCCTGTCATTCAGTGTATTCCAACGACTCTATTTTGTACTTATTATATCAAAACAAAAAAAAGAAAATTTTTAGATTCTAACTTAAATTATTGCTATAGTTACTATAATAACGGTTTGTTTTAATTTTTTATATAAATAAAAGAGCAAAGGCAGAAACCGAAATCTGTTTTTAAAAAAAATATTAATGGAGACCACGAACTTATAATTTATCTTAATGTTATACATTTTTGTCTTATTACTTTCCTTATACCGATGTAAATTAATGTAATTAATTATAATATTATTTCAATATATTATCAATTCCGGGTATTTATGACGGCTTAGAAGCATTTTATTAAAATATCAACGAGTCGTTCTAGTTTTTTCACTGCTAAAACTTGCCGAAATTTCTAGAATGTTTACTTAGTAGGATCTACTAATAGCAGTTTAACAAAGAGTTTTGTGATACAAAATTCTTTTCTTGCCACCTTAAGATTCGAGATTGATAATCCAGTAATTAAGCACTAACTACGACGACCTCAAAGCGGAACATAGGAATGCTTGCGTACTGCTATTCGGCTAATGTGTGGCAACTCAGCGGTGTGTATATTATCGTTATTTCGTTAACTATATCCGACATAATAGTGTCTACACATAGTTAAAAATGCATCCTAGGTTCGTCGCGTATTTATTGTAAAATAAAAACTTTATTAATTTCTACTTTGACTCTAATGAGTTGTACTTTATAAAAAAAAATTAAAAAAATAAAGTCCTTGCTAGTCGCTTTCAGCCTTCTATCACTCTAAATCTGTGAAATTTGAAAAAATGTTTAACTAAAAATATTTTAACTACATTCCGTGAAATATGTTTCAAAATACAAAATAACGTGTAAAAAACCTCTTGTACAGATATTAAGGACCAGGAGTAATAAATATAATATGGAGTAATAAATAATAAAACTTGACTAGTAAATTAACTAGAGGCTTCCTTCCTATAATACGCAGCAGTCGTAAATAAGCGATAAAATGTTTTAGAAAAGCTCCAATAGGCTTTATAATCTATGTTATATACAGATTATACATTGATTGGTTTTAGGTGTAAAAGCTTTAAAGGGTCAATGTATAGCTTATTTTCAATCCGCTAATATATTGTACACCTTATCCAAAAATCAATATTTACAGAAATAATAAATAACTAAATAATAACGTAATATAAAGTGTTTTATAACTTTTGATTACTATATTGCATATTGAAATTAATTATAGTTTACTATTTTTCCCTCCAAACTTTGTAGTTCCAGAAGGTATGGCCTTTTGCATTCCAATAGACAAATTAAATTAATATAAATTAATTAATCGTGATCAATATATAAACTTTTTGGTCGTAAATGTGATAAATGTTACATATGCACCCCTTTGAAGTTTTTGCGCATATAAAATCATACTGTATATAGTAAGTAGGCTCGTTCGCATTGTGCGCCGTCCGTTTTAATGATTTGTAGGAAAATCCGACCGGCCACGCTCCCGTCTCACGCTTCGCGATACGCCCGGCCGTAAAATGCATAAGTTGACTTTTCAAGGATTTCCAACGGCTTCCATTAGATCGTGCACCGCTGCGTTTTCTCACGTTTTACAATAAATGTCAGTGTCTCGATGCGAATGTACACGATGGTCATACCTGTCAGTTACATACAATATTTTTAATTCATTTTACATTTTTTAAAGTTGCATCAACTAACACACTAAGATGCTAAAATAAAAAATGCAGTTTCTTGTTTATTAGTCGTAGTTATATACGCTAACGGCAATTCAATATTACCTATGTATGCATTTCATATAAGCAGTGTCATCGTAGTTTGCAGATTCGATTAATCAAACTTTGCCCATTCAATATATGAAACTGTCACAGCTCAAAGATAAATTTTTAGGGGATGGGCAGCAACGTCTTTTGCTTACCATCATACTACACTAAGATTGCCAATATACCTGCCAAGCGTGGCGATTAAATAATTTATGCACATAGTGTGGGTAATATAACATTGTGTCCAGGGAATCAAACCCACGACGCAAGTGAGAGTCCTCTACCGCTCGGTTACCACTGCTCATATAGAATATATGTATGTATTATATTAGTTATAAATTAAAACTTTTTAGCATTATTAATATTTTGTTTTTTTTTTACCGTGACAATAATCTATGTTCAAGTACTTCAAAATTTCTAAAGATTAACAATAACTGACGAACAATTCTCGTTTGGAACCGACCACAGATTAAATAACTTAGCTATGAAACAATGGATACGAAACATCAAAAAAACTTGTTGTCATTTCGAGAATCTCACTATTGTTGTCAAAAGACAATCTCGGAGCGTACAACAAACCTTTCATTATACAAGCCATTATTTTAAAGAAAATTTGTCACCGAAATGTCTGCCGTGTCTTCTCACGGCCCGAAAGCGGATGACTCCAAAATCTTACGAATAGTGACTAATTCGAATATAATTATGTCGGACTACTTCCTTCTGACAAGAAAAACCACAATTGCTCAGTTGCGTGCCACATAGAAACAATGCTACGGAAAAAATACAAAAGGAAAAAAAATATACATCGCTGGTATTGGAGAGGCGACTGTTTCTCACACGCTATCTGAGGCTATACCTGCTTTGATACTATTTTTATATTAATTTATCTAACCCAAGTTCCTACAATGCAATCCTCTTCCTTGCGTCGTATCCGCCATCACTGAGGATCCTAACCTTTTCTAGACAGCTTGTAGCACACTTTTACGACATCTATACTGGTCTTCAGCGGCGTGTATTGCTACAGCTACTGTGCTTTCTAGCGTAGTTACTATTTAACAAGTCATTCGAAGATCAACCGGCCTCGTCGGAAACAAGGTCAACTCGTATACCACACGGGATAGTAAAACCCGATAATTTTAAATAAAAGCATTTCTGGAGTTTCTCGCTAACATTTTCATCACCAGCGCTAACGCTTTTTAAAGTTGTAGTAATGTTTGGCCCTCTTGACCCTTAAGTAGGAATACTAAAAGGTTATAGAATGATAACCGAAGTTGAAGCTCTTGCGCTGGGTCACTGTATGGAGCGCACGCCTAGACGATCTAAGAGCTTGGAGACTTCACAATCGGGTTGAACCTGGCTACCTATTCAAGAGGTTTAGTTTACATACTGACTTTTAAAGCCTCAGAAACTGCACATGCCACATCGGCAACGGTGTAACTAAGAAATTTACACACTAGTAAAAAAGTATCAATTCCATCTTCAACTATTAACGTGATTTTTTTTCGTAACGTAAGTTTAAATCTTAAATAAGCTTATCTATATATATAAATATTAGTTGTTTTATCATATACTAATCTTTATAGATCAATATGGTCTGAAATAATTTATATAGCAATCCTAGAGCAATATCATTTTGGTTATCAACGGACACTTCAATCTAATTTACAAACAAGTACAGATAAAGTTGAAAAATAATTTGTAATCTTAAACCGACAGACGTACGTGCCTTGAATACGTATTTATTTCTTGATTTATTTATATTATTAATATAAACTTTATATAAAACTTACATAGGCTTAATGGCTACATTACCTACATGTCAACCTTGACAAATATAATGAGAGAATATATTTATATATATATATATATATATATATAATAAGTATATTCATAAAGTAAAAAGTTATTCTTAACAATACATTTAAAGTCTATCTATTTTTTTAAAGATTGTATATATTTTAAACCAAGTTCTATGATACAATAAAACAAACGCATATAAACTATATCAATAGCAATAGATTTTAATATTTAACAGCGACCCGTCTAGTTGACTATTAAAACAAAGATAAAACAGATTTGTAGTAAAATAAAGATTACAAGTATGTTCAATGTATTTAAAAGAATCAAATAGCGTAGCGATCTACGAATGATCAGAAATAGGAACAGAAAGATACAGAGAGGTACCCCATAGGTGATAAAAAAGGGGTGAATTGTGGGAGGTGTGAAACGGGCGCGATTGACAAGATGCACACGAGATGTATGAGAACAAACCGACTTGATGTTTGTCTATCTATCATCCATCAAAAAAATCTAAAAGAAGATGCCTATAGTACTGTGACCAAGTTTCATATGTAGTAATACTGTTTTTTTTTTTATCTGACATGTTCTGCTGCTCAAATGGCATTTGCAGATTCCGCGGGTACGAGAAAGCAGAACTTAGCAACACCTCTTTTAAGGTAGAAAAGCTCGAAGGCTAACTAGGAAGCCTCGGCTCGGGCCGATACATAAACACCATTGGCATTTTTCAAAAATGCTTTAATGTTTATTTTACCAATAGCTTTTTATCTAGACTAATTTATAAAAATGCCTGTAGGAATCTTTGGGAGTTTTGGAACGATCTGTAACGAACTCTTTTTCTCATTCTCTTCTGAATATAAAAAAATAAGAAATTTATTTGTACAGAATATCTTATAATAGTCGAGCATACGAACAAGGATCCGATGTCGTTGGGTCAATCGGCGTTGTATTTCGCATCATTATTTTGCAATGAGACGCCTAAACCATTATAATGGCCATTCAAGGAGATCGTTGGGGCAGAAGCTAATTTATGACATCTGTTTGCTAACAATAATTACATGACCCGAATTTCAGATAATTAATACGCACAATAATCTAAATAAGAATATGTTAACGAAAGTTTTTATTAAATAAAATCTCTACTAGATGTAAGTTAACTTTGCTAAAAGCCGCCTAGGTAGTAATAGAAAAAAAATATGACATTTTTCTGAGAGAGTAATCACTTTATTTATAGATTTAATATTTTAATTATTATTAATTATTACTAACAAAAACATGTTTTTTTTTCTTACTTTACAAGCTTTTATCGATAATTATATTATTATTGTTTGTAATGATTTATGGTGAGTAATATTTTTTATTATAAGTAGAATCATTAAAAGTCAAACAACGATTCATTGATTCATCGAACCCTATTTTATCAAATAAAACAATATGATACAATGGTTATAAGATTAAAAGACGACCCCTGAATTGATGATGATAGGGAAGCTGTAAACATAATGCCCGCCTAATTGTAATTGGCGAATTAGTTGAGATTTTGCCAACCCTATTTGCAAGGGCGTTGACAGGGCAACCGACAAGTTTTGAGTTAATTCTACCATATGCCCTTTATTTATGGACGTTAGCTTATTTACGTTCAAAAAGGGTGTCTTGTTGATGTTTTATAATATTTTTTTTACATTTTTATGCAGACCTCATATATGTCGACGCAATAAAACGATAACTTAGTAACATACACTAATATAGATTACGTTTTTAACACTACTAAAATCAAAAAATGTCTCTGCGTATAAAAGTATAGGTTCCACGTTATCATTTCAGCTGAAGAATAGTTATTGATGATCGGAGCGTCGCCCATAGATTTCCGGTCTTCTGTCTTCTGACCTTAACAAAACGTCTGTCTTTGTGGGTGACAATTCAACACTACGGTTGATGGTTCCCCATCTTCACGACTATCATCGAGTGTCATATTTCTGTGTCAAAAGTGTAATTGTAACTAACAAAAGAAACCGATATTACGTTGTGGTTTTTAAATATGAGAAAATGCTAGTTAAAATCATAATGGTTACATTACTAATGTAAAACATCCTTATCATAGATTACGCGTTCTTAATGCTCATAAAATCAGAAAAGTATTTTGGCTCTGGTGAACAAATATTGCTTTGTCGGTAACTACATTTTGGCGAATATGAGAAAGAAAAATAAAGATGTACAAAATTTTACACAAAAAAAAACTTCCAAATATTTGTTTTTTTCGAATTATACTTATCAAAATCATCTAATAGTGTTCTAACAGTTAATAATTTTTTCGTCATAATAGTGTAGGAATGAGTTGCTCTAATCTCTGGATTAGGTTATAATTATGTGGTTACTATTACTGAAAAAAAATAAGAGTTTGTTGTGAGCTCTCACATCAGGGTGGATCCTTTCTAAGCCATTGTATTTTAGTTAAAAATGCCATTATAGAGAAGCGCAAATTTAATTCTAATTTCTACCATATTACATACTCTTTCGGCATTTTTCTTAAGATACAAGTGATCACTATAAAAGATCCTAAGCGATCCCAAAAACTTGAAGAAATATTAATGTATACAATTTTTTTATAATTCGATGTTAATTTAAAAGTATTTCAGTGTTCGAATGGAGCTTAAACCAAGCGAAATCATCATAAAACTGTATTCATACCACTTACTCATTAGTTTTTACTGACACCGGTGTACACCGACATTAAATTAATTAACATTTTTAATTGAACTCCCCGCGCCCAATAAGAAAATTAACGACAATTGTCTAAAAAAATATTAGTGACACCAAGTTGAATTAATTTGGGATAATTCCTTCTACATTAATTTCGATATGTGCAGCTACAATTACAAAGTAACTGTGGACACTGCTTTCTTCTTCGTCATTTATCTTCATTGCTGAAGTTCGTCCTTTCCTAGAAATCGAGAATTAGACCACCTGCCTCCTGGACTTGTCGACAGGTCTCTAGTACCTGCTTTTCTGAGTGCTTCAGTTGTTGTGAGGCTCGCTACTACAGAATCCACCCATCGGGTTGGGGTTCACTATCTGGGTCTCTTTCTCTCTTCCCTCCATATATCCAGCATATCGAGACTCTACTTATCACGTGTACAAGATGGTGAAGAGCCTATGAATATAACATAAAAGACACCCTAGAATTCAATTTATCCGTTAATTATAGCGAACATTTTTTATTTAAATCTGTATTACAAAAATATGTATAATTTATTCATATAATGCAATCTCAAAGTCCTTCAGTTATTACGCGTATCTTTGTAGATATATAAATGGTCTATCTTGAGCCTGCCGTCACATTAATAATCAATATATCTAAATCGACGGTGCAACGGTACCAAGCTAAAGCGGTGTTAAAAATATTGTCTTTTCCTGAATTCGTTAAAAGTAAAGTTTAGTAATGCTCTCGTGTTTTTGTTTCGTGTAATTAAAGCCTAATGTATTACATCTCATACCATCTCGTAGATTGTTAGTTATAATAGTGTAAAAATATTAAACTAATAATATATGATTCCGAAAAAACATCAGCAAAAATATAGACCACTTATGAAGTAACAAAGCATTTTCATCATTTATTTTCTGTCTTCTTTTTAAGAAGATTTTCAAATGATTTAAATATCAGCGAGAAATATCGATAAAGTGAAAACCAAAATATTAGTATACACAATGACTGTTATTTCGGGGAATAACCACTTTCGTATACCCCGCGGTATAAATATAAAAGTTACAACACGTAAAATAACTCGTCAAATAAAAATTTCGAAATATTTTCTTTCGATAAACTTGATGATAATAATTACTGGAAAATAAACATTTTTTTTTATTACTTTATTAACTAAAAGATGTTTACTCATAAGATACGACCTTATTAAGGTCGTTGGAAGTCATAGCGTTCTTGCAGGTCGGTTAAAATCGGAACCGTTGGAAAATTTTTGGGGAGATTTATACCTTGCAGTGGTTATCCATCTGCTACAAAAAAAGAAGAAGAAAGGGAACGTTATCACAATGGTATTTAACTAGAGACAAAAACGTAAATTAGAAAAGAAACCTTTTTTTAAAATCACACAAGTATTAAGATAAAAAGCGTGTCACGGGGCATGACAGTCTCGTTGTGAATAAACACGTGGTGCTACTACAACTGCAAGTGATAAACCATGAAACGAGTACAAAACAAGAAATACTGTCAAGGACTCAACGCGCCTTCTGAATAATTTATAGCGGGCGAGCTTTTGGCAGAACAAGCGTGTCAACATGGGATTGGTGTAAAAACAACGCATTTCGTACCGGGGCCAGTGAGTGAGAAACCATAAATATCGAATATCGTGAGATAGCAATGCTAGAGACAATGGATTATTACTTTTTAATCTACGTTATTTCGCACAGTACAATCATGATTACAAACATTTTTGATTTTAAATGCAATTGAAACTATTGTTGCTGTCAAGCTAACATCAATGTGAAAAAGTCATATCTCAGATACAATGAAAAAGTTCCACTGTAATATTTTCGGTATTTTTATATAGCATATTTTTAGGAACCACAGTTGAACATCTGGGCATCATTCGCAAGCTTATAGTTACTTTATACATCATGATTAGGGCTTAGCTCGAGATTTCCCTAGAGATTGAATCTGAAAGATCCGTAGACGAATGAAAGTAGCATGGCGCAGCCGATTGGAAAGTTGAAGTAACAGTGAACATGCACGGCCATATAGCGAGCAGAACATATATCCTCTGCGGCTTTGAGGATCTGGAATGGAGAGCATACACCAGCACACGCAGCGTAGAATGTCCACCCACAAAGTAAAGCATCATTTCTAATTCGCCCTATTGGAAATATATTAAATTAGTCGTCATGTTCAGTACATCGAAATATACAACCGCCCATTTTGACAACGCAAAAATATTTAATCTGTTGTTCCTATTGTATAAATTCATCGGTGTCTTACTTATAACGTCTTATAGAAATTTATTGTGTCCGTAAAAACAAATTATTACATTGATTCGTATTAGCAACGTCCCTAATCGATGTTTTTAAATATCGATAAAAATTCGTATACGCTCGTATAGGTACCGCGGCATCAACAAGAAGTTCGCATGCCCGCGCGTCAGTCGCAATAAAACTGTGTCGGCAAAGATAAAGACATTTCGCGGGAGCTACGCGGGCTTTCACCGACACTTACAAAAACATCAACATCGGCCGATGTTTTTGTGAGACGCGCCTTCGAGCCGCGACTTCGGTAACGTTCGTAGCAGATTTAAAAAAGTAAATGTATTTATTTAAATACGTTATTCGACTTTTTATAATTTAGTCATATCGCCAGATAGTATCTCTTTACATTTATTTAGTTTTTACGTTTTATTTAATTTAATGTCACTGAGTTTGAACAACAATTCTTGTCTTGTTCACACTTTTTATGATTTTGATCAATGCTACTTGCTCGTTGTCAGCTTAACCGGGACAGATGCGGCTGAGCGTTAAAAGTACTAATCCTAGGCGTATTTCTTTACAGTGAATATATATATATGTGTATGTCGCAGAGACATG
The DNA here is from genome assembly GCF_028537555.1 of Battus philenor. Taxonomy (NCBI): domain Eukaryota; kingdom Metazoa; phylum Arthropoda; class Insecta; order Lepidoptera; family Papilionidae; genus Battus; species Battus philenor. Next base: position 9,048,640 of record NW_027181683.1, on the reverse strand, counting down.
AAATAGAATAAACTTAAGGGCTTCTTCGGGAACGTCGACGTGGACTGTTACATCATTTTCTTTACTTGATTGTGACGCTGCCGAAGTCTTAGATCATCATCTAGGCGCAAATGCCCCTGAGATATAACTTCGGCTTTTACTGTCACTCAATATGCGTTAGTAATTAGCATTCAGATCCAATGGTGTTTGCGGTGGATGATGGTGGTGGTTATGGTTGCTAATACTCTGCTTACATTAGTAGAGTTTCTTCCTGCTTTTTATTCATAATTATAACACCTTGCAAAGCAGATAAGAGTCAAAAATAAAAACGATTTTAACAAAGGATATCTATTATTGAAGATCATTATCTATGTTTTCTTTAATATGTCCATTTCGGAAAGCATTAATACTTAAAAAGGAGGGGAAGAAACTTCAGAAAAGCCTCTTTCTGGTATTTTCGGATATCCCAATTGTTACGAGCTGGGCTCATTATCATTTGAAACACGTTAAGCATTCCGACACAGGATGCTGGTGATCACTAAACCTCAACTATCGATATATGAGCCACTTATTTTCTTCACTTGTATGACAATCTAAGAGTTTATGAAATTATTTACTATATTTATGACCACCCACTACAAATTGGGTGGAGTATAAAATAGCCATTTATTAACAACCTTTAACAATGATTACTAGATAAAGATAAGCCGGGCGTGGAAAAAATTTACCAGTTAAGAATTTATAATTTTAAACCGCACGACTTTGCAGATAACAAAAAACGAATAACAGCTTCAATGTGCATCCTAATTTTCCATACTAGTTACAACACAACATGCAATGTTTGTGCTTGTACATTTTTATTGACATTTCTAATTAATTTAGCATCAGTGTGTTACGGGTGATGACTTATGTACTACTATAGGCTTTGTAAGAAGACTTAAAGTCACGCAGAAAGAAATGGAGAGAGTTATGCTTAGCCTTCGCTGAAAGGTCCCATCAGATATCAGGAGATGTACTGGAGAACTAAGTTCACCTCCTTAGTTTAAATGGCGGGACACATCGTTCCTGCAACCGACAACTGCGAAGGCCGAAAGATTGTCGAGTATCAAGATTAGTTGGTTCGAAAACATTAGGAAGATCTAGATGCGGGCAGCGCAGGAGCGGTCATCGTAACGATTTTTGGGAAAGGCATATGGTTACATTACATTTCGAACACTATAGTAATATTTTTTTTAGTAATTATAGTGTAATCGAGCTAATAAAATAGTGAGAATAGTAAAGCCGTGCTCACCATGACCAATTGACATAAACTATCCCGTAAGTAAAGAAGTGTCAATTGGCATAATTTTAGAAAATTATTTCTTGCCCATTATACAGGCACTAGAGATACCTAATTCACTCAATACTGTCATCAATAAAAATAATTTACAATATATAAAAAAATATTGATGAATGTTCATAGGCTATTTACGTTTTAGTAAGCTATGTGCACTTTCATCGTGTATGAATTTTGTATGAGTATTTTGTGTACGAGAGAATGTAAATGTGTGGCGTTTAATTACAGTTATCGTATTAATGAGAGGGTAGCGAATAGCTATTCGGTTTTCAATTGTTAACTAATTTTATATTAACAGACGCGATTGTTAAGTAGAATATCAAAATTCTGATCGATATTTTTCTCTTTTTAATTCATTTATTGATATTTTCTATAATAGTTGCGCTTCCAGCACCCACCGTAAATTTTGTGTGTCCACAAAAATGCGTTAATTCCGTTTATTATAAAACCCATGTTGATTACACTAAGTGTTAACATATGTTCATGACTTTTGTCGCTAAATATACTTTGTTATTAGTAATAATTTATTTATTATATTTATATAGTTTTTATTTTACACTTAGCTTCAATTACAAACTTTGCGGTTGGAATCGAAAGGTTCTTGAGAGGCAACCTCGAGCCGATAGACCCCCCGCTGTGTAAGCCGATGACATATTATAATTAAGATTGCTTGAAGTAGATGAGGACTATGCAATCGGCTCATATGGCTATGGTGATGATTTTACATTAACTATTTCACAGTTTAGTAAAATAATAGCTTTTTACTGCTATACTATATTTAAAAAAGTTTATTTTTTTTTATTTAAATGTTTCTGAGAATAGATTCATAATTTTTGAATATTATTACAAAATCCACCTTTTAAATGATGCTAAAAATCATAAAGTCATAATGTAGATAAAAAAATATATTAATAGCAAAAGGCATATTAGGTACATATTTAATATATACAAAAAAATTTTCAAAAAAGGAGACACTTCAATATGTTTTTAAAACTTTATAATGCTGGCACTAAAGACATTGTCAATTGCAATTAAAATTACATACCACGTGTTTATTTTAATTACCGCTAAAGATCTCTAGTTACCACGGGTCCGGCAAGTGCAGCGAAGGACTTCACAAAGTTGACAGACCGCCTTATTGAGGTCACCGGATGACATGATACATGCTTCTTCGCTTCTTCCTGCTGGTCCTATTGGAAATTTTTGGGACGACCTGAGTCCACCAGTGAACGTCCTGTAGTTATCTTCATGGTTTTCCGACCTTAAAAGAACATCTTTCTAATTATTTAGGAAATGCTTAAAATAATATGAAACGGAAAAATACAGTACACGTATGCTATTATTGCGGCGTCGCAAACGGATTGTCTTTAACTTTCGTCTTTAAAAAAAAAGTTACAAAAAAATCGCGTGCATATCACGATGTCTCACATTTTTCAACGACAAATCCGACAATTCCAAGTAGTCTTGTGACCGCGGCCCCCGGCCCGCGATGCCCACTTGATGTATTTGTGCCAAACGGCTACAGGCGGCTGTAGAGATTGACGATGGATAAAACTATATTTACACCTGCTGATCGGGATTAACGCGTTCATAGCACAGCTCGGGCATTCATTACGGCGTGCCTCCTGCTACCTGACCACATCCATTTAAATATAATAGTTCTATGTAAAAATATGACTAAAAGACGCATATATGTTAAGTGCAAAAATTAATCACTACTGTTAAATATATATCTACGACATGCAGGAAAGTAAGCAAAAAAAATACGAAAAGATTAATTTTTATTTTACAAAACAATGCACAAACGCTAATATCTGTGGAATATAGATTCAATAAATAAAAATGTATATATGTAATGATTCGAAAATTACCCTTTTATATACATCTTTCTTTCATTTTCTAAAGTGCCACATAGCCAAGAGACAAAAGACCGAAGCGACTTTTTAGAACGTTTTATAAATATTGATTAACTACTAATAATATTTGATAAATATAATAAATAATTGAATTTCTATTTTACCATTAGGTACAAACAAACAGTTACTTATCAACTATTATTGAAAGAATGTGTAACATATTAAGAAAAAATCAATTATGTAATTCATAGAGTGAAAACGGTATGACACGAATAAGTCGCAATAATAAGAATAAATAAAAAAAATAAAAGTGATCAGTGAACAGAAGAAGTTAGTTGATTATACACATAATATAAGAACAATTATCAATTATACTTATAAAAAATATTCTTTAAAACTGAAAATGCTAGCTATTAATATATTATGAATACACGTTTAATGTAATAAATGTTGTTAATTGCATTAAAAATTAATTTAACATAACCCAAACATTTTTTTTATAGCCAGTGATGTCGATGTGTATGTCGATTATCTTTCGGTGAAATGTCATCCGGTGTTATGTCCGGACACAAGCTGATATCGGTTTGACATCGATGACATACAGATTTTTATATCTCGCAGCTGTTTAAACTATTTTTAGTCATATATTACGTTGATATTTAAAAAAAATGATAAATTGCACATGAATAATTAAACCATGTAAAAAATTTCTGTTCAACTTAATCGATATTTTATTTTTATATATTATTTTCGATGTTATTTTTTACGACAGACACGCTATTAACATGGCTTTGATGAGCTGTTATCTAGTTCGCTTGTCACAGCGCACCGTCGGAGAGACTAGTTCCATCGATATGTTAAAATTCACGCATATATGCATCACTAATTGTGAGATTATACTAGATATCGTCAGTATAGATAAACCTTAGTGCTTCATATACGCATTGTGTTGTAAGTAACATGTTCATGGAATAACGTATGCAAATTGTTATATTTTTTTTTGATTAGCGCATAATTTCGCGACTTATTCGATTCTCAGAAACATTAATAAATTCAAGTTTGGTGTAACAAGACGATGCACGTGTTGTTAGTGAATTTATGCTTTTTGTTGTCAATAATGTGCTGAATAAAATTTTGTAAAAGAAATTGTTTTCGATCTCGAAAAACGTTTATATTAACAACTGTTAGAAACATTTTATTATTTAAATAAATATAACCATACTTTTCTAAATGACGTGTTTAAAATTGTTTTTGTTAAAATTCATAGATTGTACCTCACCTTATAAAATCGTGATGGATTCCAGTCTTTACGTACATTTCTTTGACAAAAGAAAAACAATTTCGAAAAACGAATGCGTCTCCACATCATTCAGTGTCCAACGTCGGCATGCAGTTTTGTACGAGCTACCGTTTTTTTTTTAAACGCAAAGAACCGCGTCATGCGCTATCGGCCAGCATTAATATTAATAACTTTTTAATTAATTATTTATGGGTTCCCCGAGCCATTCACAAATTGAGTTGTTGAAATAGTCGTGATTGATGTTTTTAGTTATTAGAACGTGATGACAGATTATAACATTATATAAAAATAGTAATAAATAATATCTAGTTAACACTAAATGTATATTTTCGATGACTTTTAAGAAAAATAATAATTATTGATACATTGATAATATAAAATGTATGAATTATTTTTAGAAGCTATATTTATAATTACATGTTAAAATAATTGTTAATCATATGTAGCTTTTGTGCACATTTCACTGTAACATAATCGTCGCAAACACCTACCGCATAAAGCAGTCCATGGAAGTGGCGGAATAGTTGTATACGCGAGGGCACCAAGTTTCTTGGTGCTATGCGGCTTATGTTCGATATTTCTTTGTACTCGCCGCCACTATATATGTTGAATACCACCGTCCTGTACAGGTATCCCGCATACCGCCGCCCGGCTTCGTACAGTGACGAAATGCTTCAAGCGATGGTGGTGGGAAAACGGAGTAAATGGATTTAGTGCAAAAACTGCGAAATATCGTTTTACTCCTTTTAAGTTACTTTATAAAGTTCAATGCCGAGTTAAACAAAGTTAATGCTTCATACTGTTCCGAGAAACAGACGACTTATAAAAATTTATGCTCGGTATCGACACCACTTCGCACTCTTTTATTTAAGTTTCTTTATCGCTTTTGTTTCAATAACATATTTCATGAATTAAATACTGATAAAACCGAAATAATCTTAGTTCTTAACTTCGGTATTTATTTACTAATTCACTCTTTTAACACATTGTGTAATTGCTGTCTTAATACCTCATAGATATTCTCTACTAGTCAATCTGGTAAATAGACTTCATTTCTTACTCTTATCTAAATTTGAATTATATACATTTTTGTTTTCATTGTAAAAGTGTGTACGACCCTAAATATTTTGCATTGTTAAACAATTTAATTTAAATTTCACTATGTATAAACTGAAACATAAACAACGTGTAAAATATTAATAAACTTTTTACAAAAGCAAATAAATAATAAAGAACTGATTTATTTATTATTAATGCGTATATATAGATAACATAATTTTTAGGTTATTTAATGATAATTTTAAGTATTTAAACACGTTAAAGCTTTATACGTTTTTATTAATTATTTAAGATGAAGTAATATCGTAATAAAGATAACTATGGCTCTTAATATGGATATTACATAAGATATTACGTTATTTTATACTATCATTACATTTACGGTTATAAAAAATTCTTTAATAATTTAGATTCTAAAATTTTTTAAATAAAATAAAATAATTTTATATATTATTTTTTATTTTAAGACTAATTGTTTACACATTTGTAGGATTAAGTAAACAAAAAAATTTCCTTATTGCTATTACTTGTTTCTCAATCATTTTCGAATGACGATAATTTAAGATATGTACAAAACTATTGAAATCAAATTCAATACCTTTTTCAAACACAAACTAAATAATTTTGCAACACTACAAATACGCCCTAAGCCATTTTAGTCGTAAATCTTTCACCATTTAAACATGGTATAGGTAAATAAATACCACAAAACAAAGGAAACGGGCCGAAGTAGCGTGACCAGCGAATGTACAGCCAGAAAATAATGTTTTGTACGGGAACATAATTTCATTGCGGTTGTCGCTCGCATATGGTGCTGCTGGCGGCCATTTTGTTAAATAAATTTGTTTCTTTTTTATTTTTGCACAATGGCTTCTGTCTGCTTTATATAACTGGAGAGGTTTTGCAACAAAATATGTATTCTTTCATAAAATGCAGTACCAATTTTCCTTTAATTTTAAAAAGCTTCACAAATTATACACAAAATGTACAATTAATAGTATTAAATGTGAGTTCAAAAAATTGTATAAGAATATATGAAATAGATGGCATAAGAAATATCAATAATGTACACTTTATTACGATTAAGAATGATTTATTGTTTTTTATGAAAAATATTTTTTTTTAATTATTAAACAGTAGTTCCTTGTGTCTTTTCACTGTCGATTAAATTTAATTAAAATGTTTAATGTAAGATAATATCATTTTTATTGCTTTTTCTTTTGAAAATTTCATTGATATATTTATATAAATGAATTCCTGTTTTCCTTGATCAAGCCACAACTTGAAAACGACTTTATCGATATCTTTCATATTTTTATAACTTTTCTGATACTTAATAGAAGGTTCTTGAAGGAATGTTTAAAAAAAATTATGAAATATAACGCCTATTGAATCAGTGTATTTGACATTTCGCTTTGAATTTCACGTACGCTCTGCACTTTGTGCGTTTCACCGAAATTTATATTGACTTCTATTATCACTCTAATAAAATAATTTTTTTATTCGAATGTTACTGTCCAATTGCTTCTAACCGTACAAATTTTTGACGCACTGTTTATATATATTACTAGTTGTCTTAAAGAACAGATAGTAACCAATAAAATTCACAAATAGTAAGAACAAAGCTAATATCGGAAATAAACTTTTGATTTTCACAGAAATTTATGTTGTCACAGTTTTTGGTGAAAAGGTTAAATTTATCGATGTAATCCCAAATCATAATAAATCATATCAAATAAAGAAAGCTAATTCAGTCATAATATAACTTTAGTAAGTACAACTAAGATAAATAATGCGACAAAACATAACCTCTTTCAACCGGTGAAGTCAAGTGAATTGAATGCCAATGGAGCAAGTTAGGTACGACGGGGTTAAGTTATATCGCGGCCTGCGACCCGACTAATCGAGCTGGGGTGAAATTGGAGGTGGAGACTAGTGATGTGCTCATTCAAATTTTATATGCTTATCGACACATCGACATTATATTCTCATCAATTATCCGTTAACATTTTAGTAATGTAAATTTTTGATCGACCAAAAATTTCTCTCTTATTGCATTTATAAAACAAACATTAAAGGCTTTACTTTTTGTTTGATTTAAGTACTGTATGTAAGCACTGTACTGTAGCTTATGAATGATTTACAATAATGAATTAAAATTAATTTCAAAATTAAGAATTTTGGTCATTATCTATTTTTCTTTTTTAGCCTTCTATTAATTTAGTATAGGCCTCCTTCATTTCTCTTCACTTTTCCGAGTTTTAACAGTGAGGTTCCAGATAATACCTGCCATGGTGATGTCATACTACTTCGCGTTGGTGACCTTCGACGTAGCCTTTTCTGATTCCAGAGTCCCCATTCTAGTAGACGCCTAATCGAATGTTTGTAAGGAAGTTGAAGTATTAGATTGATATGGAAAGCAGTTCATATCGGACAAATCTCGGGATCATAATAGGCTATTGCGACATAGAACTTCCTTGTGCATGTGTGGTACTAGCAATAGTAATTTATTTTGTTAATATACGTATAAGTATCTCATTGAAATAACCTCTATAGTTTAAGAACAAATTAACTTTGAGGAAATAGGCTTTAGAACATACGGTCCTTCTCCTTGACATGACGTCCATCCAAAAGGTGGATCTTGCAAACGTTAAGGAGTATTCTCTCGACATGATTTATTTGATGTTAAGGTCATTGAAAGACGCTAGATGTAACTTGTTATGACCGACCTTTTAGGAAATCTAAGGAGGAGACCCTATGCTGAGTAGTCGATGAAGATGATAACGACGTAAAACTACGTAAATTATTAGCAAACATTAAATAAACTTCGCTAATGATTTGTTGATTGATTTAACAATAATTTAACGTAAGTGTCAACACATGCCAAATTAGAACAATTCAATTAGAACTCGTTGGTTTGGTTGTACATTTAATAGACTGTGGTCTATCATTACGTTTTGATTAAATTTACCGTGTGATTATAGACATGTTATTATATATAACTAGATATGAATGATATTTTAAATATACGTTACTGTACATCGAATGTAATCAACAATGTTACTTGACGTTCACGTTAATAAATTTTAATACCAAGTAAAATAACAAGTTTGAAATAATGTCCACAGTTTTTTTATTTATTATCCTTTCGAAAATGGTATAATTGATTTTATTAAATAATCAATTACCGCATGTAATTACTCTTGTAATATCTCTTTTATCGTTCATTTACTTTTGTCTGTACATTGAATGCATATGTTAATAAATATTATTGTTATTTTCACATAAATATGATTACATTTTGACCGATAAGTGTGCATGGTTTTAACTATTTACGTAATTGTTAATATACATATTTAATCTTATTTCTTTAACATCGTGTGTATATATAGAGTTATCTATTTGTAGCTATAAATAAATGACCTGACATTCGACTGGCAACCCAAGTCTAGTCACTCAGTAAAACAGTCTTACCGCAATATCTGAAGACGTATGTCTTTGACCATTGTGTGTTGCCATTGATGACATACGGATGCGAAACGTGGTCGCTTACTATACCTTACGTTACCCAGAGAGCAATGGAGACCTATACCTCGCGGTGAAAGAAGAAGCGTCTTGAGAACTTCGCGGTTTCTATAAACAAGTGAAATTTTTAATATAGCAACCTGGGCTGAAATTCATAAAATTTCCATAATACTCGAGATTATTTACCCTGATAAAGAGAAGTAAATAATCAATGTGGTTGGATTTAGAACCTAATGGTACAAAGCATTCCATGAGAGAAGATTTGGTTAAAACTAAATTCTATTTTCGCTTTGCTATCGAGTTATGAAAATAACAGATTTATATACGGTATATACGGTAGAGTCAAAATAAGACATATTACTAATTAACATGACTTTTAAAGCTATCGATTAATTTTCTTAATTTATCGATGTATCGGAAAGGAATTCCATCACTAGCATCAGTAACGGTGTAGTAACGGTAGCTAGCACCCCACTATTGACTCCGCCTCCACGCACGCTACAACCTACAACCCCCTGTATATGTATAGAGTATAGACAACCACTCCCGCACGTTCTCTGTCGATCGCAAGCCCTGCGTGAATTTGTACTCGGCGACTTATTTACATCATTCTCACATTATAAATAATAAATATTTTAGACACAAATAATATATCTATTATATAAATGTTTAATATTAATGCACTGGGTTTACATTTTATATTTCGATAAAATTTTTTTAATGATCATCATATCAGCCGGCTGACTCCTTCTTCATGGCCTCTTTCAGAGATCTAAGATATTGGACAAAGTCATTTCAATCGTTAGACGTCCACTACTGGACATAGAAGTATCCCGAAGGACGATATCAATAGGACATATTGGAAGCGGCTCACATTCAGCGATTTCCCTAAAATGAGATAAATTAAGTTTAAAACCAGCTCAAGTAGTTTACAATGTTTTTAAACAACATTATTACATTGCTTCAGTTAAGTAAGTAAGCTGTTGAGAACTGAACTTTTTTAAAGAATATCGTTCACTTTGCATAATCAGTTTGGACAAGTATTGGTTAAAATTTGATAATTTTTTTAAATTAATTAAATATTGCATTGAATTGATCGTTTTTTAATATCAATACAAGGCGCTAAATGCAGGCTTATTTAAACCAGTCATAGTGTAAATCTTTCTGCGGATGTACATGAATATATAATTGTTAAAAATTAAATAAGTTGCTATTTACTTATTCTATACAAATCATTAATTAACTTAGATTTAATGTAAAAAATAATAATTTTATTCTTTATAAAAATCAGATGGAAGATTTAAAAAAAACTACTTACAATAATTAAATCCCACGCCACAGATAATAAAAGCATTAGTCATTTACTTCATGTCCGGCGATTATTGTGTCAATTCCATGTCAGATTTAATCCATATATCTCTTTACGCCCGCCTTAAGTATAACACGTTTGTAGTAAAACCTTGAAAACTGATGAATCACTATTACTATAACCATTATATATTAACCATAATAATATGTACATTATAGTTAATTGACAAATTACTATTGTTATAAATACATTTGTCCTTAACGAATTTTAACAAAACTTTGAACTTGCAAATTACGTTAATATTATATACACGATTGTTGTATCACCTATATATTATGAAGTAATTTATCTACTATTTACTCATATTATTATAATTTCAGCAGTAAGACCACTTGATATATAATACCTCCATAGCTTTCTATAAGGGTTGGTAGAAAGTGACCCGTATTTAGAGTTTTCAAACGACTTAAACCATGTCTTCTGTTCACCTTATGAGTGGACGTCTTAGTCCAAAAACCTTTGACCCCATCATCCATCAGTATTACGCGCCGTGCAGCCTGCGATCTGTTTTCTAAATTCGTCTTACTTAAGTTCATCTGTAGATCTCCTCATTCCTAGTGAAATCCTGATATTGCTCTCCCTATTCTCGAGAGACTGTATGTTTGTCAATAAGATCCAGACTAAAAGATCATATTTAAGTGCCCTAAATAATTACTGATAACAGGTTAATGTACTGAGAGGTATTGGTACATGGTGATGCATAACTATAGTTTTACTCCAAGTTTTTCGTTTACAAATGTTGCTTGTTCGTTGGCATAACTTCACCTGAAGTGGTAAAATGAAAGCGCGTTGCCTAGATCTCTTAACAGTAACTAAGTTCGAAAGAAGAAGGCCTAAGCTCTGGTCGATATGACGTTGCGGACCGCTTGTAAGTCCTCTCGAGACTATGTAGAACACAGTAATTGTTAGTAATTTTTAATTGGTACTATTACTGAACTATTACTGTTAATATTATTAATTTAAAATTAAACACCTTGCGGATGAAAAATTCGCTGTAACGTTAAATTCTTAAATGATTACTTCTCAGCAAAAATAATTTTTCTTATCAAATATCAAGTCCTTAAGCCGAAAGTTCAAAATGTTATATATACATATGTTTAATTGTAATATTTTTATAACAATTGCGAGACATTGATCTAAGTATCAGGTATTATTAAAGAAACTTGAAATGTATTTATATCAGACAGTTAACAGTTCTGTTTTGTTGGCAGGTGAAGATTTGGTTCCAGAACCGGCGCAGCAAATACAAGAAGATGATGAAGGCAGCGCAAGTAGGAGCGCCGCCACCAAGCCTTGGTCTACCTCCGGGCAGCCCGCCAAGCAATAACCAGTTACTACATGGTAAGCATTTGAATGTGTATTCAAAAAATTGTTTATCTTTCAACTACTCTTCATATAAGTATAAAACTTGGCTAGAATATTTTTGTTGTCAAGTTCTTAACTATCGAGAATTGATTTTATAAATTATACATACAAAAAGCAGTACGACTCATTTTAACAGCGAATAAATATTACAAGTAATATTTTATTGCCTCAAAGCAATGTTAGCCCAGCGGTACAGGACAAAGACTTTCGATCGTAGGTTGTGGGTTCGATTCTCAGCATATAGTTTTATAAAATTCACACTTTGTGTATTAATTATATAGGATTAGCACTGCTTACAAACAAGTTACCAGATGATTGGCAGCAGCGTCCTTTTCGTATAATAATACCACACTGCAATTGCCAGCCCTGCCTGCCTAACGTGCCGGCTATAGTATATCCACTCATAGATATCTTTGGGAAGAGGCACATGTCGTGTAGTAGGCAGGCGTCTATGAACTGCAAAGACGAATATTTTATTTAGTTTATTCAGGATAACACACAATTGTGTAACAATAATTAAGCTATTAACAAATAAGTACTATTAACAATAAAATTTAGTACAGCAACATAAGAATTATAAAACAGCATCATTATCTACTAAATAATAATTTAAAAAATCGTTACAATATAAATAATCAAGTTTTATTTCACAAATAAAACATAGCTTGTAAGCTTTTTTCTAATAAATATATTTAGGAAAAAATTTGTCAGTTATGTTTAAAAAGAAGTTTATATTCATTTATCATCTGAATAAAATTAAGTCTCATTTAAATTACACCATTTTAATAATTATTATTACTCGCAGGCGGGGGTGGGAGTTCGAGTGGGTCGCAGCATTCGCCCTCGGCGTACCAGAGCGGGGGTCCCACGCAGGCGCACTCGCCTACACCCAGCTCCACGCCGGTCTCCGAGCTCTCCCCTGGCCTGTCCCCCACGGGCACGCCATGGGACGTCAAACAACCCCCGCAGCCCTCCTGGGATGTAAAGGTTGGATATGTAAGAGAAGTTAACTGTTTAATTCAATCTAATTATAAAGCACTTGATACAGTTATTATGTTAGAAATCATTTCAATTATTGAATGCATTACTTTTTATTTCTACTGAAATAATAAAATTAACTAAGGTTAACTATTATTTATATTTATTTAGTCTTTTGTAACAGCTATGTACATTTTTGTGATTCAGAAATAAGTCTCTGGATACAGTTCATTTCCTCATGTCCTCTTGAAAATCTATGCGGGAGACATATGTCGAGCAATAGACGTCAATAGCAATGATGATATAGTATATATAGTCCTTCTGACTACGTAAAAATAGATGGCTGCTAGGGTCTTAAGATTCATGAGTGGTGATTAAATACCGGCAATTTGGATGTCCACCCAGAAGGTGTACTTGATAAGGCCTTCGGAAAACGCCGTATATCAGCCGCATCCAACCTGTCTTATTAGAAATCTTTGGGTGATGCCTATGTTCAGTGGAAATCTGCGGCTTAGTGATAAAGATTTTAGTAACATACTTGAAAAACACGATAGCTTACGTACTAAAGTATTAGGGATTTTCAAGATATAATACGATTAAGAAATTTTTTTTAAAAATTCTGTCAAGAATGTTTGTGAACGTGTTCACCAAAAAATCCGACTGAACATTGTAGAATATCATTAAAGGAGAGTTCATTGAATCTAGTTTCGGATAATTGTGATGTAAATAATAAAAAATAATATGAATAATTAAATGAGAAGCACAAATGCCGTTGTTTGATATATTTTTAATTTTAGTACCATAAATTTAGGGTAGCATTGTACCATTTCAGATATACCTAACCAGCTTATTTCTTTTGTAGCCTACCGCAGGGCGCTCGCCAGATGGCACATCATGCGATGTAAAGCCTCCACACCAGCAGTCGTGGGATCCGCGGGTCGGTTACGTAAGTGAATTTTTGTTAATTTTTATCAACAACTGTAAACGCATCTTTACACAACCATACCTTAAAATTTAAAATAAAGTAGTGTACCGGAGGAAATTAATAAAAATATAATATACACAGACTAAATATAATTAAAACGTGCATAGCATAAAAGGATTTATGGTCTAGAACTTCTTTTTAGCCATCAGTCTCTAGAAGTCCTGGCAATGATATTTCTTCATCAATTTCTCGATAGATATTTCTAACGTTTTTTGATTTATGTTATACACAAGGAAACATACAGATACATACGTAAATATTCTCGCACAATCTATGATTTCATTATGTTTACATATCTCCTAAATGTTTTATATAGGTGAAAGGATTATGTGTATGTATATTTATCTTAATATTAGCAGGTTTAATAAAATTCTTTTAATTTTTTTATTAGTCGTTTATTATTTGTGTTTACCTTAATTGATTGTTTTTATTTTTATTTTTCTTTATCTTGAACTACAAACGAATGCCGAATTAATACGCGACTCAAATTTTAAACGTCGTACGCATCCTAACCAATTTGTACTATTATTAGTAATTTTAAATGAAACATTGAATGAAGTCAAATAATTCAATTGTCCATTCATCTTTACTATTATGCAATTATGTACATATATTCTAGCGTGTACAATAAAGAGTTTTAAATCAAATAAGATGTTAATTAAAACATAAACAGGACAAAGTTTTCGTTTCTCTCTCAGGCAAGTTCGAACTACATTTAAATTTTGTATTATCTGTTGCATTTATAAATATTTAATTTAAAGTGTTTATTATTATTACATACAAATAAATGTATTTATTATCTATTTGTGTATGTATGTATTTTTATATTTAAGTACATTATATATTTAAAATTCTAATCTATCTCGTACAATGCACACGTCGAATAACTGCTAATTGTCCTTCCGTTTACATACTATAAAAAATTAAAGCCTTTAAGAAATTTCCTCGCATGATAATATCACTCATTGTACTTTTATGCCCTATTATAACTTTGTTTTTCTTTCTGATATTAAGTAAACGATAAAGAGAAAATAAAAAAATAGTTTTTTGGTTAGTTTATCAAGATAAACACATGATATATTTTTCGACTGATCCATTTCTTCGTAAATTTGCTTTCTGTTTTCAAGACATTGCGATGTTTTGTTAATTTTATTAATAACATTTTGTTATCAAAATATTTTGTCATACTAATAAAATATACTCAATAATGTCTATCGACGCGAGGCTTATCATAGATTGGAGTATTTGTAACGTATACTATATAATTTTAGAATTTTGTTGAGGATTTTATTTTTTGAGTCTTGGGAGCCAATTTTTACTCATTTTTATCATTTGACATTTGTAAGCAGTGACGAATAATTCACACAAAATTATGCGTATTTCAATAATCATAAGGTATATATTCACAATCCTTTACGACTACGGCCTCACTGCACTTTTAACGATTACCAAACAGCAGCATGCAATTAGATAACTCTTATCTCGCGAATTTCATCAAATACTGGAAACGATTTTACGGACGTACATAACTTACAGTAAGTCTTCCTGCGTTTTAATTAATGTTGTTTATTGTTTTTGATCTGCACAAAAAACACGCTGTGGATCCGTCGGAATCGGTAATCATCAGTTTAGTGGATTTAAAGAAGGATGTTAACGTAATTCTTACAAATAGCTGTTTAACGTTTGCGAAATAAGATGGATAAGATATTCTAGTTTCTCATTTTCTAATTTTAGTTTTCGTCATCGTCTTTTTTTGTTTTTAGCTTCAAGTAAAATTAAAAACACTCACCAATACATTGGGTAATCATAGGTCAGCAAAAATTTTAGAGCTTTTACATCTATATCTAATTATACTGTATAAAGTGATCACTCAAAATACGTAACAATTTTTTGTTGGAATGAATACGTAACAATTTTTTGTTGGAATACGACAGGCTAATAACTTCTGGCAGAATATAATCTGCAAGAACGGATAGTAATCAATGATTAATTATATAATGTAGGAATTTGATTTTTTTTGTATGGTCCCCGCTGTTGGGGACCTCTCGTTCCCCTATCTCGTGTGGGGCAGGGACTTTTTGATTCTAGTAATTTATTTATACTTTTTATAATTATCATTCGTACTATTTCTTTCATTCTACAATTTTCCCAGTCTTTCTCTTTCATTCCATTAGCCATACATCCATCCTCAACCACTACATTCTAGGTTTCCTTAGGAATTTGAATTTGAAAAACTTTCTTAAGGCATTATGTTATTTATTATTTCTGAAACCATTGGTTTTTGGTTTTTAACAAATGCCTCATAAGCAAAAAATTAAGGTCAAAGGGTGATCTTATAGATAAACCCTTTTCTTCTTGACAACCACTGGACAGCCGTTGTGAATAAAGACAAAAATAGAGCAGATGGGGTGGTTGGAAATAGATGTACGAACATATTACAGTTTACTGATAATAAAAAATGTCCAAATGACAGCTACAGCTACAGCTTATTGTAGTACATAAACTACACAGTTATATAACCATTTAAGTTTCCTGAGGATTGGTAGCGGCGACCTGCGTACCATAATACCACACTGCGATCGCCAACCCGCCTGCCAAGCGTGGCGATTATGATATACCCCTCGATAAATGATTGAAAGAAGCATAGGCCTCTCTAAATCTATGTTGAAGACTACGACGTCACTTAAAATGTGACATATAAATAGAAGTTATCTCTGCGTTATTGTAGTATATAAAATATTATAGTTAAAAGTAGTAAATCTTCAGTAAACTATTGAATAATTCCTGTATCATAATAATTATTTTAGCCATAGGACGTCCACTGTTAGATATTATGTAATTAGATTTCCAACAGGACCCGTTGAAAGCGGCCAGCATCCAGCGTTTTCCGACAACCTTAACAAGGTCGTCGTTGGACGCTGAGCTTGCCAGTCCACGGTTCCGAATACAGAAACTGAACACCCTAGCAACCGTTTTTTTTTTGTTAGCTATGTGCACTACTACTTCCCCTTCCACTTAATATTTCGGTCGTCTATGTTGATTACTTTCGTCCATCTACGAATAGTATAAAAAGGGGCATTAATGAAATATCGTTAGAACAAGGGGCCAACCTGTTGCGTGTCAAATGTAACTAGCGAGGTCGCGATCTTTTAGCTGTTAGTGAAGCAAGGAAGGCGTGACCGACCGCGCCTTACATTACCGGATTAGCCACATGCGACTCCATTAACTGTAACGGTGGATTCATAAAATTCAATCCTTATGATATTACTATCCTTGTTCAAAGGTCAAAGCATTTCATTAATGAAAAACCTAGCTTTTTAACCGGCTAATACTTTTAACACGGTCGTAAACCGCAGAAGTTGTTCTTTATAATCTTTAGCAGTTTTATAATTACAATTGTCTGATAATAAAGTCCTCTAATTTATTGCTGTAATAAAAGTTGATTATTTTTGAAAAAAAGAAAACGATAAACTTAAGTAAATACATTGTAAATACATACAACCATTTCCTTCATTCAATATATCAATGATAAATAAACAAAGAAAACTTCTAACGTTTTCAAACTTAGACACATATTGCCTTTCATAAACACTACTACATAGTCTTACTTAGAGGGAACTCCGGAATAATAGAGTCAAGATAACTGTTACATATGCAAAGAGAAGTTTCGAGACCTATTGAAGGAAGAACTATACTATATATTATCACTTTACTTATATTCTTCTAAGCTAGTTTCTTGAAAAACCATGACGGTATCGACGAGCTCTTTCTACACCAAACTATCCTCTGCTTTCCTCAGAGCAATAGGTATAGAGCGTTCAGTTAATGATTTAACTTAATCAAACCAACGGATTGGTGATCAACCACGTGGTCTTTTATGGTCTATTTTTACTACAAACTGTAGTTTGTCTTTATCTTGTTGTCTAAGGATGTTGCAGCGTAACTCCAGACTAGTACTTACGTGTTAAATTTTGTTAACTTTATAAAATAATAAATCTGATTATATATATAACAAATATTCACATAATCGTTCAACAATACACGTATACTTGTTAAAATTCTAAAACGTGTATTAAAGTTCATTCAACGTTTTGCCAATTTCACAATTTATATCCTAAAAAGCTGAAAATTTCGTTTGAAAGTTTTAGGGATATCGCGACAAATATAAATACAAAGATCAAAACATTCAAAATCTTACGCTTAACTTTAGAGCAATTATATGTATTGATCACTAACAAAAACTTTAATGGATTGACTCCTTTTAAGCTTTGACACCTATTTCTTATCACCTGTATAAAGAGAGCTCTCTGAAATATAATTGTTAAAATCTACACAAAATATACACTAAATTACTTTTTAATTTTGAAATGCCTCAACTAAATAACTTCTGGCAGTACTAAATCTGCATATTAAACATGAATTGATACCAAAAGGACTATACAATCATCCCTTCAAAACTTATTCACTCATCACCATTCACTCATTAAACTATAAAAGCATACGTAAACATTGAAGTTAAATATTAGAAAAACAGGCATAAGGCCAAATATCAAAAAGACAGATTTCCACCATCTGAACTTGGCACGGGTGATATAAATGCTGTGATTTCTCTAACTCTTGTGTCCTAAAAGTAACCTTATTATACGGCTAACCCAATACAATGCTATATACGAGGTCATAAATAATTATTTATTACGCACTCGTATCTTTTCTTTGTATGAAGCCATTACTTGTTATAGTTCTGTCGTAAACGCAATAACATTATTATGACTCAATAATGACTAAGCATCAAAGGTTAATCTATCGTCATTAAAATACTTTTTACGCTATACAAATACGTAGATGTAGATTATATTCTTTATTATCTTAATAACTTAGAAACGTTTAAAGATTATAAATTAATTTTGTCACGGTAATGATCACATACAAGTAGTATAAAAGTGCTTTCACAATTTGAATTACTGCATATTTAATTTAATATTCGTTAACTAAGTTATAGGCTTGTTGCAACCAAAATTTTTCATAATGAAAGTGATCATTATGGTACAGGATAATTGTACACAGGTGTAAAAGCTATAAAGCTTTTTACTGATAAATGAACATGTACATCCTGTATGTATCATCCTGTATATCGTATGGAGACCTATGTGGTTTATTTCTTAAATAACCTAACGAATGTTTGACTAAATAATCGTTTCTTTGCTCTTTTAGTATATTGACATCATAATTTAATCATCCTGAAATCATAAGACGTTTCTTACTATGACTAGTGCAAGTGCTGACAAATAGGCATATATATTCGTGCCTTTAAATTGAATTATATTAACTAGTACTTTTTGTCACCAGGGCGCGCCACCCGGCCCGTGGGATATGAAGGGCGCGCACGCTGCGCATGCATTGCACCACCAGGCGGCTCCGCAACCACATCCGCCCTACGTACCGCAGTACTCTTGGTACCAGCCTGATGCCAACCCTGGACTGCTAACGTAAGTACCACAACACTGCCTTCCGAAACCCACAGTTCCTTTTTTTGGGGAAACACTTTTAGACTTTCAATACTTATTTCTAGTTCTTCTACGGAACTCCTCATTTCTGACTCGATCTTGCAGCGCAGACCGGTATTTGTGGTAATCTACCGGGGGGGGCCTGTGCCTTTCAGTGGGCGTCTATCAGTTGACATGACAAGGAAGATAATATTTAGGATTCCATATAAACCCTATCGGAACATCTTCTATTTGGTAGGGTGTAATCTCCAGAAGGTATCGGTGATTTACCTTGATAATGCACCGAGGCCGGTGAGGTCAAGCTCGCACTCCCCTTGGGCCTCAATTATTGTCATCATGTTGGTCTTCCCGGTCTTGCTTTAGGTGACGAGATATGGAAACTGGTTCCTCTTTAATAAGCAGATCTTGGTCATTACCTTAGGACTTTAGATCTCTTATGCCAAGTAATAAAGTGTTACGCATGCTCCAAATAAAATGTTAAATTGGCGATATATACATGTGGACAAAATGACATAATAGTACATTATAAAGCCTTGTCCACATTGACCAGTTACAGTAAGCATTTCAGAAAATATGAACATGCCAATTTTAAAAAAGAGCACCTCACCCATTGATCCACCTATACTACTTCATAGAGACCATAGTGAAAGTTTTACTGAAGACCTAAACTTTACATATATTTATGAATTATTGTCCGGATGATCATTATAGTATTTAAATTTAATCGAAATTTAAACAAATGTAATTTATCTTTACAATCCTTTACAGAGAAAACGGGCTCGCATTATTCCATCGAATGGGTCTAAGACCACAATACCTGGGACCGCATGATCAAAACAACTTTGATAGCTGAGAAATTACCACTACTAGTTAATTTTACCCTATGAATATTCCAGCCAATTTACACTTTTCATCTTTTATAATATAAATTAAGTAGAATAATAATGAAATGTAAGAGGTTATAATGGCATTCATAATCACAACGCGTTATTAAATAAACATTTTGATCTCCTTAGTATCAACAGTAAATATTTGTTAATACAAAGATATGACATGGTTAATGTTTAAGAAAGCTATTTCTTTTCATAATAAAAAAATTATAACGTTATGCAATGATAATAAAATGAAAACGTTATTTTTTTGTAGTTAAATAGATATATAAAATTAATTACGTTATTTCTTGTCTTAGCTTTCTTTTACAAGTATATTAATAAAAAAATTGTTTGTCAACAGGGTTTGGCCCGCAGTGTAACAGCCATCGGACAAACACAGAAAAAAAATAAAAAATAATGCAAGTATAGTTCATATTCAAAATGGCGGGAAAAGAGCGCGACCGACGCCATGTTTTATTATTCCGACATAAGTAACTTTTTATCGGCACAACCAACTTTATATTAAGAAATTTATTTAATAGACATAGAATCATTGTACATTTTATAATTATACTATTATAGGGAGTTATTGTTATTGTACATTTAATAAAGTATTAAATCAATTAAGGACGAAGGATTAATAACGAACTAGTTGACCAAGTCTCGACAAACAGTTTATCCGTTGAATGTAAAATTTGTAAAATTAATGATAAAATCGACTATGCATGCCATTATATCTTTAATAAACTACAATAAAACTTATCCTGTCAGATAATATGTTTAAATGTAATGTTTCGTAATAACTTTTATGTAAATTAAAAAGCTATTTCAGCTATTTAGCAATTTGTGTACTGGAAATGTTATAATTTATTTTTACAATTTGACAACATTCTTGTTACGGATCGTAAAGAACTAAAATGTATAGTAAATTTTGGTCAGCTAGCATGTTTTTTGTGCAAAGAAAACCCGTCAACGGCCATTTGAGTTTATATATGACGTCATTTCCCTGACCCTACCAACCTCGTAATGTCCCTCCACAGATGGTATAAGCATGGTTAGTACAACCACGGTAAGGGAAAAAAAAACGCTTTCTTGTTCATTTGAAACAACAAAAGCAACCGATAATAACATATATTAATAAAGGTGTATCTTAATTATTTTTCCTCCACTAGTTGTATTCCTCTCGTCAAATCAATAGCATTGTTTTACTATTTTAAATATTTTTATTTGCCCTTTTTAGCAGATCAAGTGAGACGTTATAACTAACGATTTAAATTATATTTAACTTTTTATAGCATATTCTACTATACTAGGAAAATAAATTAAACGAAAAAAATAAAATTTGTAATTATTTGCAAATAATACAGATTTGAAAATAAATGAAAGAAATTCATTTTTAAAATGCACTAGAATAATTTTAATTTGAATCGTTACTAATAAATATATTTAAAAATATGCAAGCTTTAAACATATATTCTATTTAATTTTTTATTGATCCACTAAAAACAAACGGGAACATAAACCATGCTGTTGTGATAAATAATTATAAGTTTTTATTTTTTGATTTATACTGAGACAATTGAATTGTATTTATTTAATATTGTTTTTATGCAAGCAAATGTGTTCTGTATGCAAATGTATTTAAGATGCGAGTAATTTAATTGTATTTTTTAATTTACTTCGAAATTTTTATCATCTATATGTTAAACTATTATTTTTTAATGTGTGAACAGCATTTTGTATCTTCTTCAACAAATCGATTTCTTTTACCACTGTTAATTTAATAATAGACGCGAGTAATAAATAATTACTGTTTTATTTCGCAAAATAAATAAATTATTGGAGACTAGTAAACGTATGTGTGTATATAATTTGTGTATATATATGTATCTATGTCTATATTATAACATCAACTGCTGGTCAGTTTTAGACAGTTTTAAAATTCTGTTCATGCTCTCATAAATCGATTATGGTGTTTTTATCTAGAATGGGTGTTTACGGGATGAATTACAATTTGTAAATATTTTTTGTATTATATAGAGAATATAAAGTATACATATAAATATAGATAGATAGAATAATTACTTTATAACTACATTGTATAAATAAGGAAAGTGGAAATAAGAAAAAAATGAATTAATTTCTTTTGTCAAATAAAAAAAATGTAAAACATTCTTTGTGTTTTATTGGATACTGCGGAATCACACACACAAATAAAAAGTATAATTTTTTACAGATTTTAATAATCACACATTAATTACTAAAAAGTTTAAATCATTTATACTGGTCGCTATTGTATATCATGATAAAATCTCAAAAAAGTGTTATTTGATAAAATTTGGATGAAATAATGCTCTCTTGGAATGACGTCAATCCAAAGATGGTTCGTGAAGAACTTCGAATAAATTCGGTTGAATTTTTTTTTAAATCCCTGTCTCAAATACTTGGTCATAAATCCGTAGTTAAATTATTCAATGATTCTCAAGCTTTATATTTGCTTAAAAATTCTTTTTTATACCGTCGTTTCAGCCCATAGATACCCACTGAAAAGACTCTTCCAAAGATATCTATGGGAAATATATCATAATCGCCATGCTTGACAGGCGGGTTGGCGATCGCAGTGTGGTACGCTGAGGACGCTGTTGCCCATCATCTATAAACTTATTTCTGAACAGCGACAAACCTATATAATTAATACACATTGTGAATTATATAAGATTGTATCCCGAAAATCGAAACCAACACCTATGATCGCGAATCTCAGTCCTTTACCTCTGTTTTAAATATATTACATGATAATTCTGAAGCATTTCAGAGAGTGTATTGTAAAACCGTACACCATGACCTACAAAAGATATTTCTTTTATGGAACCGAAAAGTCAAGCAATGCAATGAATAAAAGCAAATCACCTTTTTATTTATTTTTTAATCTCTTTAGGTTTGAAGGTGGGTAAATTAATCAGTTTTTCTGAGATATAGTAATGACGTTTTTAATGAGACATGGACGAAATTTAATCACTCGGGACTTGGTGGCTTGATATACATTGTTTTAAAAGACCAAAGTTCAACATTATTTAGTTTGAAGTTGAAAAAAAACTACCACCGATTTACTATAATCTGTTGAAATATTTTAAAATTCATATTCGTAAAACAAAGAACGTTACCAATGGAAATGGCTGAAGAAACTACAAAAACGCTTCTTTCGTTGCTAGATGGAAACCAGCTGGGTACATAGCGGTATTGCAAAAAAGACATCCTTATAAAACAGCGGGTGATCTAGGTGTGAAGTTGTTTACTTTGGTTTTGAGCGATTGTCTTCACATCATCCAAGGACGTGCCGCGGTCTCTTAAGTTTCCTTAACTGGAACGGTTTATAAGAACCTGGTTAGGTTAGTTGGGGGCTGGATAAAAGCAACGAAATGACATCTTTTAAAATAATTGGTCTGTGATAGGTTACCCTAACTGATTAATAAATGGAGACTTGTAGGTGAACGCATTTGCAGACATTTATTATCACAATTTTTCTAACCAAAATTCGCATTGATAAGAAAACATGTTTTTTTTGTTACCGTAGATTTTAACGTACATTCAATTATATCATGAATTATATTTAATAACCCTTGAGAAAGTCGTGGAGTGTACCATATCTAATTTTAAGATAAACCTATCTGTAATCGATACATTTACTGGTTTGTTTAATTAAAAAAAAGCAAACAAATACAAAAATGAATACCAATATTCCTCACACAGGGCAGAAAGCATCCATCAAGAGTCTTTTCGCGGGTAAGATTTTTATATGCGTAGGAGTATTGTTTCTGTAAAAGTTGTTGCTGTTAGCTCGGGGGCTTTTCAAGTTTCATCGGAACTGAGTTCACAGAATGGACGGCTCCATGAATTCTGAAGGCGAATAGGAACATCCAGTAGATTCCCTATCGAAACAAAATCAGAAGTTACTGCTCTTTTACATCTTGTGTATGAGAGAAGAGTCAAAATATAATATAACATATAGCCCCATAGTACATTAATTGTAATAATGTTGGTTTCATTACTTTTATAACATTATATAAATCGCGACTTTAAAAAACCAACTTAAATGAATAAAATAAATAATAATACTACTAATACTAATAATACTACTACAGCAGCGCTATGTTGTTCCTACGTATAGATAAAAGTATTGACTGAGTAAGCCTAGCCACTTTTGTTCGTAACCGTATATTAGTCTCGTTTCAAATTAATAGTTATATATATATATATATATATATATATATATATATATATATATATATTTATATATATATAACAAATAAGACTCCGAATTCTACGTACTTTTAATTTTTTTTATTCCAGAGGATAATTAGTGAAAAGTAAAAAAGCATTAAAGGAGTGAATAGCTCATATGTCAGCAAAAACCTTAAAAGCTTTTTCTTCTGTTTTCAATCACCCTCTATACTGTATTCAGCCTAAAACTCTATTGGAGTGCAACAGCCGGTGACCATAGATAGTAAAAAATAATTCATATACTTCTTTTTTTATAAATCAATTTTATATATAGTAATCCGAATTTTAAAAACTCGACAAAGAAAACAATAACATAATAGAAAATAAACAACAAATAGATCTTAAGATTATTTTTAATATACTGTTTACAAGCAATTATTAAATTAGAAAAAGTTTTATGAAAAAATTATGCATTTTAATTTGAATAAAGTTTATGTATTATTATTTAAAAATACAGTGATACTTCACAAACATTTATTGAATTTTTTAAAGAGCCCGTAACAATTACATTAGACGTTGTACTGACGCAATTTTAAAAGCGTGTAATACCACACCGCTCCTTACAACTTAAACAACACTCACTAACATCAGTAACAGTGGAAGCGACGAAGAAGAAAAATAATTAGGTTTTTGGTGCAAAAACCTGATATTCACAAATAATAAATTTACATTCTTTTAGCATAACATAGATGTATTGAATTTTTACGTATTTTTAGTCAAACGTTTCGTTTCAACTTCGGTTACAATACTTCGGCAGATACAAGAAGACTTAATTTTACTAACGAATGGCGTTGTGTTTTTTGGTCGGATCTTATCCTAATTTAAATAAGACAAATCGTAAAATATTAAGATGCGGCATCGCTTTCAATCAACACAATGGTAAGTGAGTCTAATTGGTAATCAATGGAATTAACGAAGACCTAACTCGAATAAGGCCAGTTCGACGGTCGAACTACATGTCTACCTGTTTGGGGTCCCGCGAAAAACGTTGCAACTGTAATTAAAATGACGATCGGCAGCCAATTATATGTGCCTTTATTGAAACGTCCCTGCAGATGGGACCATAGTTGTGACGTTTTTTTACATAGCGGCGTATGTGCAAAGGGATTTTTGCGTTTTTGCACTAACCTCCATATGCGTGTAATAAAAAGTATGACCGGTGTGCATACTTACAGTGTGAAGTTTTGATATATGACAAACAAGACTAATGAAAATAAAAAAAAATACTTTATGTACATAACCAATGACAAGTCTCAAGTGGCAGTAGGCGTGATGTTTTTTTTTTTTTATATGGTCCCCGCTGTTGGTGACCTCTTGTTCCCCTATCTCGTGTGGGACAGGGACTTTTTAATTCTAGTAATTTATTCATTTCTTTTTTTTTATTATTATCATTCTTCTCTTTCATATCATCTTATCTGTCGTACTATTTCTTTCATTCTACAATTTTCCCATTTCATTTCATTCCATTAGCCATACATTCATCCTCAACCACTACATTCTAGGTTCGTAGGCGTGATGTTAACCGACGGTCATTATAGCGATCTTTGAAGAAGACGTATGTGTTGGTGTCTGTCGGCTGACATTAAAGAACGATCGATGAAGGAATATTCGCATATTCAACCTTGAAGAAAGGTACACATTATTTACTATATATAAGTAATATATATATTAGCTCCCATTTTCAAATACCAAATTCTATGTACTTTTAAGTTTCGTATGATTTAGGATAATTTGTTTTAAGTGGAAAAGATTTAGATAAAATAATGAATATGTAGAAGAATTAAATATACTAGTGAATATGTAGAATGATTTCTCTAAAAGTCTATTGGGATACGACGAGCCAATAGCGTCAGACAATACAAAATCTACAGGAACAGATAGTAAAAACTAATTCCTTTTTTACTTCTTTTCAGACAATAAATATCATACTAAATAATTCATTTTAATATATGGTAATCAGAATTTTAAAAAAATTTCTTAGGTATATTCATACGTAATTAAACATTTCTGAAATCATTGAATTATGGATACGTTTTCCATTTAAAAGTTCATTTAGTTGTACAATTTCACTGATCCCCAGTTCCAGTGGTCGTCTATAACACACGATGTCAACTGTTTGCAGGTCGTTTGATTACGCTAAAGGTTGGCGAACACTACATTTATTACAGTTGCCGCAAAAACAATGACGTATTGACGACGAAATTAAACTCGCCCGGGCTGATACGACACGAATTTTTTACGTGTTACACATGTTCACGGGTCTTAGCCGCAAAAAGGAGAGAATTTAAAACGTTACATGTATTACAAACGCAACGGAACGCCATCAGAATCACAATTCCATTTTTAAAAACTTTTAACATCAGTTGTCCGCCATTTTATACTAACGGCCATTTTTGTGCCAGTTCGTTTTGACATAACGTTACAATTTGGAATATTTATTACTCATTTTACAAACAATCTGATTAGTCATAGGTATTAAAACTTGTGTAAATGTGCAGCTCATTTGCAACCAATTAATGCACCTCCCTATTCAAAAATCAATCGTTTTAGAAATAATAAATCACGGAATATTAAAATGTTCAACATTAATATTACTACATATAAAAATAAATATTTTTTTAATATCTGTTCTTGCAGACTTTGTACTGCCAGAAGTTATTGGTCATCCGCATTCCTAAAGTAAATTAATATCATATATTTCAGTGTGATCATTTTCCACAGGGTAATAAGAATAATAGTTAGGTTTAATTTCAAATGAGCTTTACATTCAAACATTTGCATTCATATACCTATAACTAGTCCCCCTGTATATTATAAGAAAACCTTTTTTGATTTGTATCTAAATAATATTTATGTGTATATAAATATCGACGATTTTATTGACAAATTGTTCTAACATTTAATACGTTGAAAACGTAATGACCTTTCATCAACGTCTTCAACGTATTAAAGCCATGGTTTTTATATCGCATGTGTTTAAGTGATTGAAACATTTAGCTTATGAGTCTAACAATCCAAGCCAAAGTCTGTTTGTGAGGGCCCTAGAACTTTGTCAACTCAACGGAGCACCCGTCTATGCTATCCAATAACGCGACAGTCTTCGGCTTGGATCTTCGCTACTTGAACTATCTGCCCCCCTCGAACTCACGAAATCTGCAAATGCCAATAGGACAATAGTGTAAGCCAGATAAAAAAAATGTTTAAGTCGAGAGTCGTTATTTTGTTTCCCAGCCCCTATTTCTCTTTTGTTTCTCAACTCTATCAATCTACATATAATACATATTGTTAACACACATGTCTCTGATGCAAGTTTTAATGAATTATATAAACAATTACAGAGATAATTATTACTTTTTCAATAACGACCATAAACTTGGTTTCCTGTTATGCTTTGCCGATGTAACAAAATGTTTTTTTAAATTATTTATAATGTACACTGGTTTCTTATTTCGTGACTTTTTTATCTTGGCATATGCGCGAAATGCTCTGACGCCTTATGCTCATAAAGTGTCACATTTTAATAAAAAAAAACTTAAAATAGAGTGGAACCCCCAAACCATTAGTGAATAACGAAAGAACGGAAGTATACGCCCACGGAACCCTTTTAAAATATAATAAAACAGTCTTTTATACGGGCCGTATAAAGCATGGCTTTGGCTACAAAAGAATTGAAAAAAAAAAACATTTTGCCATAGACATCTGTTATACAAACCGGTGGCAGAAAAAGAAATGTTCCGTTTTAATGAATATCTTTGAAATAAAGTTTACATTAAAAATGAGTAAACACTGACTTTATAGTATTGGCTAAACGCGTTCTTAATAAAGATCACATAGGCATCTTAATTGTTTGGCGACAGAATTAATTTACAGCCTCGCCTATTTTGTAAAGTAAAAACTCTTGTACTAATGAAGCTGTTGCGGGTGATCAAATTTAGGTGCTTAACAAATGAGGTTATCTTTAGTGAAAAAACAAAACTCATAGAAGAAATGACAATGTTAGACGACGGCAGTCACGGTACTAAAATTTGAACAACGAACTAATAAGTAGCATAATAAAAATATTTATAACAGAATAGTATTAATAAAAGCAAAAGCAATAAACTGTTATATATATATATATATATATGTGTGTGTTTAAAAGTTATGCAAATAGGTGTTACAAAGCAGAAATTATATCGACAACAAATAAATAAAATATGCGAACAATATATGCGACTATTGTTTTAAATATTGAAATTTAAACACATTTATTTGAATTCTTTTGGTAATCATTTTATATTTAATGCACAACAATAATTCTTCTCTGAAATTCTTTAAGACGCTGGTTAGTTAATATGGATCGGTATTTGAATTTCAAGGTGATATTTTTTCGAGTACGTGTACAGAGAGCCACAAATACCTTTCGAAGAACCGCATGTGGTCCGCAAGCCGCAGGTTGGCAACCTCTGATATATGTCTTGAAAATCCTCTGTATTATATTACTTTTGCACATAGTTATTTCTTATTTCTATCATTCGATTAATGCCCGCACCGTGTTTCCTTGGTAACCAAGTCTATTTGCTTTAACATCGCCGCTAGTTTCTTTTCTTTTGCCTATTTAACCTTTATTAACGATTTCACTTCTCTGATTTTTTCTATGAACAATAAAAAGTTAAATAAATATATCTCCGTTAAATTAAAACAAATATTTCATAATGGCAACTTTAGCGTGCGCGACTAGCGTGAAGGAAGTAATTTTATTTTTTCTCAGCCAAAATATGAAAACGTTCATATTTATCGGAAATATATCGAGTTTTGGAGTATCCCAATTAGACGCAAAGAGGCTTTCCATTAGAGTACTTAGACGTAACAATGCTACCATTTATAGGATGAAAATTGTTGTATGGATTCTGGAGGACTTTGTTTTCCCACTGATATGAATATCACGTATATCGTACACATTTTAGTAAGCATCATTCCCCGTTCAAATAATCTTAAGAAAATTAGCTCTTATTAATCCAACAAACTTCTACTCGATTTAAAACCATTAAGTTACTTTTAGGTTGGGTTATGCAAAAGGAATGTTTTACTGAGTAATCAAAACTTTTGCAACCTGAAAATTTAAAGTTGTTTTCCATAACGTGAATTTTTTTTTTTATAGAATAACGTATACACAGGGTTATTGGTTACTAACGTAAAAGTTTTATGTTGAATGTATATGTTTTTTGTTATCAATTAATGTATGGTATACAATGACCAAAAATTATTTTAGTAAAAATCAATAATGTGAAGATAATACAGTGAGAAAAAGCGCTTTAAAATTTCTGTTTATTACAAATGAAAATTAATTACTGTATATTATCATTCTTCCTCGCCTTCATCTAAAGAAAGGTTTTTTTTGATGAAACAAGTTTTAAAGGCACTGGTTTTGTGCCTTTAGAACTTAAGAAGTAAAAATAATAATAAATACAAATTATTTCAGACTAATGAATACATAGAACATTAGTGAGTTATTAAATGAATTTACGTAAAGAATATGCGTGTGGGTTGGTATTTTATACAATCTAAAGATACGATAGGAGCCGTTATATTAACTCGCTTCATTGCGGTATTATGACATGTAATAGATCACTTCGAAACTTCGCAAAATTTTTCTGGATTACGTTTTCCAAGGTTTAGAAAGGATCCAAAGAGCGTTAGTTACACCTTGTGTGAGCTATAATGCGAAAATCATCTGACAAATATCTTTGATTAAGTGACAGTGACAGTTGCTATCGTCAATTAGGCTCACACGTCGTAGTGTCAGTAAGATCGTTGCGTAGCCAACATGGAAGTGCCAAATGTCAAATATGGATTAATAAAGTACCAACAATACAACGATAATTGGAGTCACGGCGTCGTCTCGACAAGAGCTATATATTCCGTTGCCGGTGATAAGTTACGAATCTGCTGTCTTTCGGATTATTGAACATGAATTTTCACTATGAATCGCTAATGTATTTGAGCCCTTTCTATAGTAATTCGCTTCCGCATAACACAATCCACTGAGGCGTTGAGTAAGTGGAATTAACGAAACTACTCAATATAGCAAATAGCGAGCACACGCCATTTGCAGCGAACTCGAAATCTTCGATAACTTCGCGAAAACCACTAATCACACTAATTACGAAAGACCAAAATAAACTGATTTTTTTTCGCCGTACATAAACATCTACCTTCTAATTGCAGAATTTTATTATATTGGGTAATATTTTTTTATTAGTATCTTTATATTACGATTTGTCTTATTTCTATTTGTTTTCCTTACTTTTTACTTCTTATCGACCAGTTCCGTGCTCTTTTTTTTCAATCATTTTACGTTTTTATACTTATTAGCAATTTTATCTGCTTTTTAATTACGGCATCAAATTCTTTTTATTTTATTCTATTTAAATGTGCGCAAACACAGCGTGCTTTAATAATTTTACTATATTATAACACACACAAAATAGGGAATATAAAATAAAGTATTTTATATTCCCTATTTTGTGTGTGTGCCATCTATTTTTAAAATAGATGGCATTTGACACATTATGATTTGGTACGTTACTGTTGACTACTAACCTTATCTTTTATTTTTATTTTAATTATTTGTTAGTTCTTTATCAATTTAGCACCGGGCCGGTAGCAGCCGGCCCAAAACTTGTGACACTCTTATTGTCGACACTGTTATTGCAATGAGATGCCCTTCCTGGCCAAAGCTTCCAAGAGTATTTTATCTATAAGAACAAACTCTAAGTAAACTGTTATGTATAATATTAACTTATTTATTGAATTAATAATAAAAATTTACTTAGGTACGAATCTAATCATACGAACAAGAAACAATATTGTTATTAACTAAATAAAACATAACTAATTATGACATGTTGCAAGTTAAATATTAATTTTAACACTACATTTAATTAATTTATTATTTATATTATATTTACTACAATATTTGCTAAATATATGTATGTATAATTTTATTTATTTATTATCGCTGACAGTGAGAGATCATTTAAGTGAGATTTGCCCACTTATCAACAGGTCAATCATATACACCAATACTTTTTAATAAAAATTACTAACAACATTTCAAATGAGAAATGTCACATTATCATTTCAGCTGTAGGATGTCAACTGCTGAAATCCTACGACTGCGCCATAGATTTACAATATGACCGACTGGAAGTGGCATACATCCTGCGTTTTGTGACACCCCTAACATAGTCCACCTTGTGAGTAAAAATCGTACGCTGCGCTTTCCATTAAGTTGTCTCTACACCAGAACCTAAAGGCCACAGCGACGATAAGTTCTGCGCGCTATACAGCCTTCCCATTCCTACTTTAACTCTCCATTCTGCTGGTCTATATCCGTTACTTTTTTCTCTTACTAGTCTCTGATTATCCTTTCCATACTCGTTAAGAGAATGACTGCCAAAGAGGCCCGAAGTCAGAGACTTCTGTGCCGTAAGTCGTCACTGGTAACACACATTGACTGTAGACCTTCATCTTTAGACACTAAGTGATTAATATAAAAATAAAAATTAATTATTATTTATTTATTTTATTATTACCCGTTTATGCTCTATCTAACACAATAAAAAGTCGAATTATTTTCATATAAAAATGTATATAAAGTTATTTCAATTAAATTCTGCTTAGCACAGATATAAAGATTTCTCTTTGAACAGCCTTTTCATATACAAGTAGTATATTATATTGTGAATTCTTTACTCGTCTTTTAAATACAAGAAATAGTTATAGCTCAGAGACATTACATGTCTTATTTCTTAAAGTTAGTACGAGCGATTCAATAACGCGGGATATACAGAGATCAGTATGTGAATTTTTTTGAGTCGATACTCGGTAAAATGTTGTACACATTGTAAGAATTGGCGCCATCTTGGGTTAGTTGTTCTTATATAGCGAAACGGACATTGTGAATTGTTCAACAAAGATGTCAATTCTTTTTTAATTTTTAATTTTAGCCAATGGTTGGCTATCATCTCAATTGATGATAATAGACGACATAGCCCATAATGGTAAGGTATTAACGGGTCTGTTCTTAGAATATTTCGTCCCTTTATTATTATTTTTCCTACATGCATGTCTCAATATCAAATTTTACATCTGCAAAGAGATAACTTTATTTACCGATGATATGTGTGTAATAAATAAATAGTGCTTGATGTAGATATCACCAATTTTTTAGCAGTACGTGAATGTTCTGTTTACGACTGTCACAGCCGATGTTTTGTCATACTGCCAAATACGCAAAACCTCATTATTTTCTCCTTTTTTTTTAAAATATTGTTTAAAAGTATACACAAACACGCGTTGTCAAGTCTACTTCTTCTTTAGACAATCTTCAGTCCTATCGTAGTTGAATATGCCGAGTATATTTCCTAAATGCTTACGTACACAATAAAGTAATTAAAATAATAATCAAGACAGCCGACAGATATCCACAGTAACATATTGATGTCCCTTATGCATCTCCACATTGACCACTATTGCGTTAAATAATATTACTTGTAATAAGAATACTAAAAGTCATAATATTGTATTTCATTTACATTTTTCTGTTTATATTTAATACGATATATCAAAAAGAAAGGTGAATTTGTTTATAAAATATAAATTCTTTGTTTATTCTTTCAAATCAATTTCATTTCCTTTAAAATAATCTGTGTCACTTTTGCCTAAGCTTTTTCCAGTCCTCGAATCAGTCGGAATAGTCTTTTTCCGGTATAGCCTATAACACTTTTTTCAAATCGGTTTTTATCTCCTCAGTCGTATCAAAAAGTCGACCCCGCAAGGGCCTTTTAATTTTGCAGAATAGCCAGAAGACGCACGGAGCCAAACCAGGCAAATAGTTGTTGGAGAATGATGTGTCGAGTTTTTTTTTTTCAAAAAATTGAGTAATTTTGATAGAGACTTGTTGCATTTGAGAAAACATTCTTCAAAGGGTTAGCGCTGAGCCATATGCTAAAAAATAATTATAAATTAAACAAATTATCTTCCTACCAACCTAGGAGCTTTATATGACAATTTCAACGTACTTTTTGATCACAGTATCTCTCAGTATCACTCGTATGTAGGTCTGGCCACGTAACACGTATATACACATATTTTGTAAACACCTGACTGTTAAAAAATTATTATTGAGGAATATGAGGAATTAAGTTGGTAGTATAAATAAAAATGTAGTATAAGAAAATTGACTTATTGATTCAGAGAGACTTTACGCTTTAAATCGAATAATATAACAATACAATATAAAGGTATTGTCTGAAAATGTAAACTAGAAATACCTAAAAAATACCACTAAGGCCTGTTCTTCCGACATACATGTTCATCATCATCATTATGTAAGCCAATAGAC
Source organism: Battus philenor (assembly GCF_028537555.1). NCBI lineage: Eukaryota > Metazoa > Arthropoda > Insecta > Lepidoptera > Papilionidae > Battus > Battus philenor. The sequence continues at coordinate 9,014,843 of NW_027181683.1, read as the reverse complement.
GTCCATTGCAAGGTATAGGCCTTCCTCAAAGATCGCAACGTTGATCGATCTTGCTCTGCCCGCGTCCAGTGATTTTATACGTTCCATATTTAAATTTAATTGCTATAATGTATTTTTCACACTTCCAAAATACATAATATACCATAACCAATTTATTTTTCATTCTTTTATGTGCACATACATACAAACTATATTTATTTTTGTTTACTTCTAATATTCATTGTTTGTAAAAATCATCATTGATAACACATTTTATAACAAAAAAAGACGTAATATTAGATGGTAAGTGAAACAAAAGCATAAAACGCCTGCAATTCGTCAGTGGACATCGGGTGAGTCCTCTGCGATGTGCCGCTAAGCATTCCCGCGAAGCAAAAACGCAAACGCTCTCCTCGCTGCAACGTCGCAAGAAACAATTATTTTAACGTAAAAACTTTGAGACGCACAACGCACATGCGCGGCGAACTCAAAGCGTGCTTTCAGCAGAGCAGCCGCGGCCGTGAACATTGTAGGTAGCTTTAATTGCTAAGGAGCTTCCATCGTAAGCTCACAACCGATAAAGGTTACCTCCGTCACATTGTTATTCTCAAACCAATATCTACATACGCAAAATATACATATATTGGAAACTGAACTATATTTATGTCTTCATGTCTTAACATATTACGATTCCATTATTCGACAAACACGTTCTGCTATAAAATAAAACAATTTCTAACGCCGAAAGCATATACGATATGGTCAGGTATAAAAACTGCAAAGGGATAAATATATAGCTCATTGTTTGTATAATGATCCATCCGATCCAAAAATTAATAGTTTGAGACAAAATTAATAACGTAATAATAATATAATAAGAAAAACGTTTACTATCCGTACAGACTTTGTGTTACAACAAGGTACCTATAACATTCCAATACAAAAATGTTTAAATAAAACTAAAAAATTCGCAACAAATAAGTTATACATTTACCCCTTTAAAACTTTTGCAATCACCCTGTATTATTAGCGTATAATGTTTATATGTAATAGACTTCATTACCTCCGGATTGTGACGTAAAAATAGAGAAATTTTGGAGCAACTGGTAATGAATATCAAACTAAGAAAGTATAATCCTTCCGTAAAGATATCTATGAGGGATACACAATAACCACCACGCTTGGTAGATGGGTTGGCAATCGCAGTGTAGTATCAATGTGCGCAGAAGACACTGCTACTTATTTGTAGCAATCCTATATAATTAATGCGAAAGTGTGAATTATAAAAAAAAATGTATCTCGGTAATCGAACCTACGATCGAAAGTCTCAAGTCTTTACCGCTGGGCTAAGGCTGTTCATTATTAAATTGTGTATTGTACAATAGTGTAGTTATGAAATAACCGTTGTAATGCAAACGTTGTCACGTAAAATTTATAGAACTATTGATGCCCACAGCAAATTTAATTGGTGGTCCCTTTCAGTTCAATCATTTTATGCCGAGCATCAAACAGATATATAATAATTTGAAAATAAATATATAGACATACGAAACTATATATAAGTTAGAATATTAATAGCAAGGGCTGTGTATGCCTACAATAAGGAAATATGATTAATTTTGAACTGTGTTACACGAAATATATAAAAACTCTTTTTAAGTTTTGCTGTTGGCGTTCCTATTTAAAATAAATAAACATTGAAAGACTTTTATTTTACATGAAATCATTTAATAAAAGTTATTTCAACTTTGTGTTGCTAAGTTCAAATAACTTTTTTAGCTTTGGATAAAAATATAAAAATTCAAATGCCAAAATTATGTATGTGACTACGCCTTAACAATAATTTTGTGGATCCTTAAATTATTCTTACTAGACCGCTCAGTATGAATCTTTTGGTCAATATAAACCCGCATACACTGCTTGTTATTTACACGACAATAAATTTTATATTCTGTGTCCGCGCCCTAAAATTACGTCTCGCTAGTGCGATGCCGCCCAACAGTCGGCCGTTCGTTATTGATGGCCAGACTGTCGTTATACAAGAGAACGCCTGTGAAATGTGGTTTAACGGAGCTAAATAATCCTCTACGGGTTTAAAAATAAAGTTATTATTTACGAATCATACTCGTAAAAACCAATGGAGTATTCTTGTTAAAAGTAGGCAGAATAAGTTTCTATGCTGCCAGTTAAACCCCCAAGAATATTAAGTAGATTAGATATAGATATTAAACCTTTAAAGAGGTGAATGTATAGACCATTTGCTATCAACCATGGTACACAGTATATAAAAAGCAATGGTTTCAGATATAACAGTAAACGTAATTTAAAATTTTTTGCATAGAAATACACACAAACATTTTTTTGTATTAAACTTCTATTGGTGAATACGCCGACTTTTGACATTACGAAATCTTTCATAGTATCTAGTATATAATAATAAAGTGTAAAAAGTTTAAAAAGTTAAGTGGTGTTTATTTAACTATTTACTATACAATACAAGACGTCGGAAGGCGCCGGATGCAGTTCAAACCGGTACCATTGAAAATCTAGGAAACATTCCTATGCCCAGCTGTGGACGTCCTTCGGCTGAAATGCTGGTAATAATGACTTAGCTAATAACTTTAGAAACAAAATTTTAATAAGCCCGAAGTAAGAACCAAGGTCACCGAGGAGGCGTAAGCCTTCTAGTGGGCGTCCATCGGCTGAAAAGAAGAAGAAGCAAAAGCCGGAAGTATGTTGAAATACTAGTAACATTAACCGTATTTTAACTTAACCTAAGTTTGTATATCTACCAATTGGAATAGAAGACGTTCACAAAGCGTCGTCATCTGTGTGTTCTACATCTGTAATTATGGTCCGCCGCCAGGACTGCTTAGGACGACCATGTCTGCGCTTTTCTTGGAGATTCCAGTCTAGGGCTTGTCTTGGTATGTGGTGTGGTTTCCTTATGAGCATGGGGCCTACGCTACCCCATTTTCGGCGTTTGATCTGCTGATCTATCGGGGTATTGTTGCTGCGTTCCTATAGATTAATGTGGGAGACTTTCTTAGGCCAGTAAATACCGAAAATTCGGCAGAGACAGCGGTTGACGAAGACTAGTAATTGACGCTTGACGTCTATCGTGACTCACTCTCTCTTCTATTCTCACTCCGTCTCGCACTTGTACTGATTCACCGTGCTAATTTTATATTTAAAAATAGACTCTTTAAAAGTAAAAATAACTTCAAATAAAAAAAATGGTGGAGACTACTTAGCAAAAGCGTCATGTTTAATTAGTTAGAATCTGATGTTAGCAGGGTGGTTCGCGAATTGCAGTAATTTACCAATAACCGGCCCAGCGGGGCTACAAGCACCCCGTACGGGGCACACGTCCTCAATTATTGCCTGTCTAACTGCATTCGAAACGGTGTTTAATTTAAATCACGGGGACAATTTGTTATATACATTTATTAATTCTTTAAAAACTATTGTATACAGGATTATTTGTGTAAAATATGTGTGTTCTACATTTTTTGTCAGCATAAGTTTGAAAACTTTTATACCTATTTCGAATGGAATAAAGTGAACATTCTGAAATATTTTGTATTAAAATATTTTTTTCATTTGAAATGACAGACTAATAAATTATGGCTGTATAAAATCTGCAGGAACACATAGTAAACAATAAATAAATTTAACATATCGTAATCGAAAATCGCATCTTATTACTATATTTTCATTACATTGTTAATTATTTGTGTACTATATATTAATTATTAACAGCAAACAATCTATTCTTACTCCTTTAAAGCTTTTACAACTGTATAAGAAATCACTCTGAAATATGTTAAATTAATTGAATTCTTCTATTACAAAATAAAAGGCTAATACAGGCTATACAAAATAACTTCTGGCAGTATTGGTACTGCCAGAAGTTATGACTGAACAGTGGACTAATAGTAAACAATAATTAATTTTAATAACTTGTAACTAGAATTTTTAAAATATTTTTTCGTACAATATAAACGTACAAATAACAAAACGGCGTTTATCGTTTCTGGAACCATTGATTTTTGTACCGTACACTAATTCTTAGCTAGTTATTTACAATCAATTATATTGTATAACAACGACATTCCTTTGCGATAGGGTAAGCAAATCTATTGTTCCTATACTGGCACTTGTAAAATATAGTAATAATTTGTTCGATTATGAATATAACTTCATAAATTATGTTTACGTAAATTTATATAAATATAATCCCGGTATACACGATAGGTTTTACTCAATTTCATGTAAGCGTGATATCAGTTTAAAATTGCGTTTATATTGTAAATTGATTATTGTTCGTTTGTTAGTTATTAACTTAACTGTTATAGTATTTTATAAATTTCGTATGATCTCAGATAAAGAAACAAGACCACTTGTAAATATAACGATTAAACATTTCTCACTACTCGAGCAGATACAACGACATTTCTTGTAAGCTGTTATATTAATAGTCTGAAGCTTCCAAGTGGTGTTTTTGAAAATCTAGGGCAGACACCTAAGTCCAGAAGTAGACGTGATACAGAGCCATTAGAATGGCTGGCTGAAATCGTGATAATGGCTTGGTTATAACTGTCATAGTGATAGTAAAACCACTGTACCACCCGAGGTATGCGCGCAATGAGACGAGGGAGACTAAGATGCTGCTCATGCTCTTTCTCTTATCCCTCCCCCTTCCTCACCGAGCTTTCCTAAGGCGCAGTACTGCGTTTTCGATAGCACAATACTAAGACGCTAAACCAGGGCTTTGACACCCGTTATTTGCCAAAGTCATTACGAATCAAACTTGCTGCCATGCTTATGTTTGTTAAACAACGATGGTCTGACGCACTTTGGCCCTTTTGCTATATGCTATAAGAAAAAGAAATGGCTTGACAGGTAGATACAACTAGATTTCTTGTATCCGCTGTCAAATTATACGCAATAATTACCGATGTGCCAATGATGTAGTCATAGGATTATATTAAGCTACATTAACTGTAACAAGGGTTGTAGTGTAAATAAAACCTCGCTTTGATTACAAATGAGAACGCAAAATAAAAAAAGCTTCTTAAATCTCAGCCACCAATTTAAGTATCGAATTTTCGACGCGTGCCGTCAATGCGAGAACTTGACGCGCATTCTGAACGGTTTATCGTTTTTTTAACATCTTAATTTCATGGTATTGCATTTTGCGTAATGACCGGGAATTACATGAAACACTATACCCTCCATTCAGCCGCGCAGTACTAACGTGCCCACGTGACTCTCGACCAGCGCCCTCTATAAATGTAATACGTAATTATTATTATACTCATTAGACAAAGACAAAAATGTTTACGTTTTATTTTAGAATGCTTAGAAAGATGACGTAGCTTGACACTTTATTTTGTACCAAAAGATACTAGAAAAAAGTACGGTTGATTCGTCTTGTGGTAATAGTGGTAAGATATTTACAAAATTAAAACACGCAAAGTATTGATATATATGACTGTTTGTTTTTTTGTTATTGTATTTTGTATGTTATATTGCATAGCTGGGCATATTGGGAATCCACCGTTGATTTCCAATACTACCTTGTGGGTGGAAGATGGGACTCTGGGCTCTGGCTGTCCATACATATACAAACTCGTGTTTCTAAAAATATCAGTATCTTCATTAACAAAATTAACAATTTTTTAAATTTTATCCGATTTCGGAGGAAAATGAGGTTACTTAAAGAAGGTGATTGATTAAAGTTACAAGTGCTTATTTGTTAGCAAAAAGCGTTAAATTATTTATATCTATTTTTAATCACTGTAAAAAGTCATCATCTTTAAATTTATCACATTAACTTATTTTTTCTGTTAAAATGCGACAGGCCTGTAATTTTTTGGCAGTTGACATAATTAATTTAAACATAGGTTAATCAAAATTTTGAAAACGCTTTTTACTAATCACGATTTTTAGGTAGGTACGAACAATTGACGGCTAATGAGCTATGTATTCATCCCTTTAAATTTTTTGCAGCTGTATCCAATCAACTTGTATATCTGATCAATGGAAATAGATATCATTAATTTAGCCTATTCAAAGTAGTTTAATATTCAATTCAAGAATTTTGGTACAATGTTACTTTACTTATACTTTTCAAGCTATAAATATTTTAAAATACATTCATAAAAATATTTAAAAAAGTCACGATAAGTTCTAACGTTGCGTTCTTCGCTGCGATTCAAAAATACATTACACAATAACATACAGGAACAATGGGGTAACTGAACACCCTTCTTCCTTCATTTTTGTTGCGTAGTACAGGGGTGTGGTCAGCTTGGAAGGGAAAAAAATAAAGCAATCTTTTATATTCGCTCCATTTTTCTGGTTCACTTTTGAATGAGTGCGATACAATGTAAATGTATTTATAATGTTTCCTGGTTGTTTGTGATACTGTTATCATACCACGGTTTCCGTTTCTTCATTAAAAGTATCTGTATTGTGATAGAAATGCAACTACTTAATGTACATTATTTATAAACTGAGCTTTAAATACTATTAATAACCTTATTTGTTAAAATTTCAGAAGCTTATACGACGTTAAGTTAGAATAACAACTCAAACTTGTGATGAAATTTTAAAATAAATAAGATGAGTTGTTTTTAACCTTTTCTTGTCAGCGTTTAACCACCAACTCGCTTGATGGAAAATGACGATGTAGTTGAAAATAAAGAACCCAGACTTAGTAGATACCTATTCACTCAGACCCTGAAGAGACCAGGAAGACAATTATCAGGAAATAAGGAAACCAGTAGATTTTCCATACGTGGGATTTGCCGATCAGAAATATTAAATTGAAACGCTTAGAATGGCTCCAAGAACACTCCAAAGTGTGCAGCGGTAGTGGGCCGTCTTCCTACACATCCTTTAAACAAACAAGGATGTATGGGATAAGGTCGTAAACAATTTTGTAGCTTCTTACTCTGCGACTTACTCTCTAGTTTTTGATCGAACAGTTGCATGCTGCCAATTGTTTAAACTTGGTGAACTAGTAACAAGGATAGGGATGTGCTTGGGGTTTATTTATTTCAAACCAGGAATAAGGAGACCCTTAGACGAATGACAATAACTGTCATTGGAAAAATGAAGTGGCATTTGGCTGAACGTATAATTCCCAGAACAGAAAAGGCAGTGGAGTCCTAAGATTCTAGAGTGGAGGGTACAAACAGGTAAGCGCAGCGTGGGGCGTTAGCCCACAAGCCGGACAGATGTCATTGTTGAGGTCTTAAAAGACGCAAGATGTAAGTCGCTTTCAAGCCGTAACATACGTACAAGCAGTAACTATCCTTCGGCTGAAATGGTGAAGATTATAATAGTGAATCCACAAAAATTGTGTTCACGCTTTTTCATTAAATTTATTTTGCTTTGTTTTTATGAATTTTTTCTTAAAATTTCACCATGTATTGCGATTTGCAAGCAGTAACAGTCGACTAAACCCGGAAATGATTACGGTTTCCGATTGTTGTTACCCTCAGAATGTCATGCTTGTATTAAGCTAAGTATAAAAAGTAATAAGTTTTTTTTTTCTTTCATTATTCGCGATTGTCAAAGATTTTCTACTCGTATCATATTACAGTACTTTGATTTTATTTGTTATAAACATATCCCGTTTATCTATTGGCACTTATAACTTCTCCGGGTTCGAGTCAGCTGAGACTCCATCAGTCTTACGTTATTTATTCAACCGAATTAGGAGGCCGTAAAGCTCATAGGTAATTTAGACGAAAAAGAAGAAGAGAAAACATCTGTTTAAATTTCAATTCTGACTAAAGAATAACTTTTTTCATAACAGCTATAATTTTTATATCTATCCTGTGTGCCGACTTTCACGCGTTTGACATACGGCACAGTTTTTTTTTCCCGACATCAGTAAATATTTTACCCTTATCGGCTCTTACGGCAACTATAGACCCATAAAAATTGTCAATAGGCCACTTCAAACCGGTCCCATTGAAAATCTATGGAGGAAGCCTATGTCCAATTGTGGGTGTGCTACGGCTGAAACGATGTTCCACAATTTTATTTCACTTATATTTAAGTTAACGCTTATAAATCGCCTACCTAATGTTTCTTTTACTTATAATGTACATCAGTATTTAAAAAAAAAGTCTAAATAATATAATAGAAATATAAATATGTCTTCATAAATAAAAATATGTCTTTAATCTTCTTAAACAAGTGACAACTTGTTAAAAAACCAAAACGTACCATTTAACTCCCATTACTTTACTTGTTCGTACAAAAACACGTCATAAAGGGCTTTTAAACACTTTGCATTATCAATGACAAGTCTAAAAAAATCATTTATGTATTAAATTACGACAAAAAATCTATTTACTGAAGTAATACTGCAAAATGGAACAAAGTAATCCCGCTTCATCTCTGTTAATGTCCTCTAAGAATACAGCTGACTCTACATAAATTGAATCTAATACTGCCGTTTGTTTTCTTTAAAAATTATCCAAATCCCAGTATGGATAAACTTATCGCATATTTAAATAATATCCAAATTTACATATAATCAATTATTTATATTGTAAAACACATAAAACTCATAAAGCTCACCCCGCAGATGACAGGATTATCGCCTAATAACATAACATCGAGGCTATAAACACCTTTACCCAGTGGGACGTAATAAAACATTAGTGCCACCGCATTATAAGTTGCGTTTACAAAAAGATCAACGGTCGTCCTTTTGTACGTGTTTAAGTCAAAAGCGAAGGCGAGAGCGATTTTACGACGTCTCTAGTAGTTTCATATATTCTACATTATTATAGTAACTGGCAATTTGATTCGACTCGTTGGAAACAAGAGCGTAATCATCTAGGTTTTATTTTAAAATGCGTTATCTTTGTCAATCGCTATTAACAGGCTGTGCAATAAAGACAATGCTGCACAAAACCGAAATCGTCCGATCCTTAGTATGTAGGTTATTTTTCTGCTTGATATTTTAAATCATATACCGGCTATTATATTTTTAAGTCTGAAAAAATTCTTTAAATTTGCATTGTATATACATTACGTTGAAACTAAAATTGATAAAGTCATCTGATATACGATTTAAATGTTTAATTTTTTTAAATAATAACTCCTGAGTCATTTTTTGCAAGTTGAAATGGTAGCTGGAAGCCTTAAGGTTCTGAATTACGGACCATAGACTGATGAACGCAGTATGCGATGACTTTATTAAAAATGTCCAAAAACAACACGTTCGTGTTGACGTCCTATGGCTTACATGAGTTATTTTTAGAGAACATGCATAAATTACTTAGTTAAGCTAATAATAAAAATATATAGCTATAGTTTAGCCATTTTTCTTTAGTGGAAGTTATAATATTTTTTTTGTGTTTGTACCATACGTTAAAGCAGTGTTCACACGTCGCCCGCTGTGTACATTAGCAGTATGTCCCGATAAGCCGGCGCCCTGCTGTCTCTCATTGTAACCTCGGCTTAATCGCGATTTCTTCTCAGTCGGGGTTTTTGGGCAAGCGCGAACTACACGCGACAACACCGAGATCTTTACAAGATAACGAATAGTTATCAAGATGGCGAATTAAATTAATTTGGGAATCCACAGATAATTTTTTAATTAAAATAACATGACTTGCTTTTATTTTTATAGCTTTCGATACTTTAAATAATTTATATAAGAATGTTGGTCGTAATTAAATCAATAATGCTTAATAACATGTGTCGTATTAATTAATTTATTAAGAGCTACAAACCTTATTATGGCAACACATGATTCGAAATTACAATTTTTTTTAAATGTCAGTGATATGTACCAACTTATTTATACTATTATTTGTATTATCATCTATTGTACAATAAATTATAAAAAAAAATTGATATTCATGACATTTAATTTGTGAAAGAATAATTGCGATAAATTTCTAGATAAACTTAGAATAAAATCAATTAAATGTTTTGTCTAAGCTTACTTTATTGCAAAATTCAATATTTTTTGGTAGGTTGCATGCAAAAATATCTATTATTTTTTCTACGGAATTCATATATTTATACCAATCAGATTTAGAACAATGTTATATTTCAACATCTAAAGCTGTTAGTCGTAAAATTACTAAATGAAATAAACTGCATAAATGATTTCTAACATAAGGAACAATAATTTTTCTAATTTATAATATCGATTTTTATGAGCACGGCGTTTGATATATTTAAAGCTCTATATCATATATACATTTTTGTGTATTAAAAAGTATGGTATCGAAATCATTTAAAATAATATTGTTTAAAAACAGCGGTTTCACGACTTCCCCGCGGAACCCGAATGAATTGTTAAATAAAAAAGGCAACGTCTTTCCGCTGCCGTTTCGCTGCCGCTCCGTATTAATATGCTTTTGATGGATCCTCTTGGTATATAGAAATGTCTTTTTTGTCAGCGCACCAGAGGCTGCCGCTTGTCGAAATGAATCGCCGCTCAGAGATCACGGGAAGCGGCTCCATTAAGGTTTACTCCACCTTCGTCCGGCTAAAAGAACACCGTCCTAAAAACATATGAAAGTGTCTTATAAAAATCATCATCATTATGTCAACCGTCTCCCCAAAGATCGCCTCGATGGCTGGTCTTATGCTGCCCACATCCAGCGACTTCCCGTGACCTTGATTATGTCCTAATTATTATAAAACTCTTTATTCCGAATCTCCTACGACTTTTTATTTAATTTATAAAAATTCTATTAACAACATTATGTCTCGCAATTCAGTGTGCTTCTTAGCACAATCCTGTTTTATCTTCTAATTCGCAGCTAAAGCCTGGATATCAGAGGAAGTGTTCAACCCTCTCAACAATGCCATGGCGAGGATTCCTCCTCCACTGATCGCGTCTTTATTATAACGGGTAAGAAGCCGCAGCTGCGGCCACTCCCATCGAAGCTACGGTGATATGAAAGCCGTTCCTCATATTTTTAAGATAAACCGTCAAAAATGAATTTGGAGTTTTAATCAATAGGAGTCGGAAATAAACCTTTCATTGTCCCCGCCACATAACGGTATCTCATGAAGGATTACTTCACAAGACAAAAAAGACGCCACCAGCTCACTTCGCTGAGATCTATTCGCTACCACTCGGGTGCAGTATGATCGTAAGGTCAGGCGGATTTCGTCTTACTAACTTGTTTTCTGATGTCCATTTCTTCTAGTGTTCTCTTTTGAGTAGAAAAGAGTTCTTTATTTGCCTCATATGTATTTACAAGAGTGACTATAAAATAAACAGGCAATATATATTCACTTATGCGCAACAATCTCCTACAGACTTCCATATATACAAAGAGAAAAAAATTACAACAAATTTTATAGCCATTTCGCAAATTAATTAATAATTAAAATAAAAATCATATAGCCCAGCAGATTACCAAGTAAAAGTTTCAATGAACATGCAAAATAGCGCGCAGAACAGACGGTCGCTGGGAATTAAAAGTTCTGGTGTAAGTACAGACCAGCAAGCACAGCCTAGGATATCCCCCAAAGGATCAACAAAATACTTTATTAAGGTCGTCGAAAAACCCTGGATGCAGGCCATTACGCACACTCTTGTATTTTGTGTATGAAAAAAAATTCAAAATATAACGAGGTTTCCATGTTACGTAAATAAAACGATTTATTTCCTGAATACAGGTTGCATGTAACGCACATACAGACTTTTTGTTATTTGTGTGTAAAATGCCGCTATGCTATAGTTATAACACTTGTGCGTCGACATGAATCAAATAATAATTAATATCTAATATTTATAAACATACAAATTAATAATTTAAGTTATACTATTGCTACATTGCATTATTTTCCTATAATCATTTTCTTATCTTTGTAACATTATGAGTGTCTGTCTGTAATATTAATATAACCGCTTTTTATTACATGTATATATACGTAATACACGTAAACGTACGAATATACACACGACAATTTTTTTTTAATTCCATTTTATTTTATTTTTGTCTGTCTGTCCGTTTTTTTAGGCTAATCTCCAAAATGGCTTGATCGATATTGATGGCAATTATACTGGCAGGCAGATGTAACAAAGAGTGAGGCTACTTTTATTTTCGAAAAATTATTTAACGAAAAAAAGAAACTAAATACTTTTTTTGCTAAAGTCAATAGAATAAAAGCAAAATTATCAAATGCATGTAGGCCTATCTCCAACAGTGAGCGTCCGACTGTTGAAACAATGGTTGTGAATTTATTTTCTTGAAAAAAGCAACTCAAAATCATTTTCACAAAGGTTCCAAAGCTGTCCTTGTTCAAGTCCACAGTACAATGAAATTTCATCCATAGTCTGAGCCCACACATTCACTGTCTTGATATTTGTGAATGTACGAAGAAAAAAACAGATATGTGTTGATTAATAAATAATAGATAATTTCCAAAATTTAAAATAAGCCATGATTCCATAAAATTAAAATGTTTATTTCGACGAATGATACCGAGTACGAACATACTGGCTCCAGAAGGAACCCGACAACGCAAGGTCATTTTTTATCTGTATTCAATATTAATAAAATTCTGTAGGTGTCGAGTATAATAAAACAATAGGATTTACGCCTGCTCCTTCGGAATTGAATTGGATTTAGTTTTTGACGGCTACGCGTGATTCCGGTTGCATTTGCAAATATGCGGTTCTTATGAATATGACATTTGAGTGTTTATTACGCCATTTTAGAGTAATTTATGATACAATAGTTAAATTATAGCAAAACCTCGTTGGTGATGATCTCAGGAAGTCAACCATTATACGTAACTTCTTTATTTTTTTATTGATTATCCTAGGAAGTGTTATAAGATATAAAAAAATTAAACACCAGAAATAAAAACAAATTTTGTAGCTAAAACTCAGCAGCAGTTACCGTTCTTTTTTACTTTTATTTTTTAACAGCGCTGTATAATATAATCTCATATCATCTACCACCTAATAACAAGGGTAATAAGTATTTATAAGTATTGGATTTTCTTTTATTTACATTATTTTTTCTTATTTTTATTTTCCTTTTTTCTGTTCTACTCGACCGGTTTCTATTTTTCTTACCTAAATTTTATTTGTAGCTTTTATTTATATGTAATAAACAAAAAAATAGTCTAGAAGCCCAAGCCGACACTTCTATAAAGTTTTTATTCGATCGTACCTGTTTTTGGAAAGTAATGTTATTATGTTAGATAATTTATTTTGAAACCCGACAAATAAAACAGAGCAGTGGTTGTCCAGCGGAAGAGGATTGAGACTCGCGGGATCGATTTCCGGGATACGAAGTTATATACACAACTCAAACTGCATTAATTTTAAAGGATTACCACTGCTCGCATAAGTTTTTAGAGGATGGTGACCAGCACCTTGTGCGTACCATAACAGCACACTGCGCTCGGTAAGCCGCCTGCCAAGCGTAGAAATTATTGTATATCCCCCCATGGACATCTTATGGGGAGACCTGTGTCTTGCAGATGTCTTTGGTCTGAAACGACTATGGCAACGACGACTTAAAAGTCGACTATCAGGCATCTTCTAGTTAGTAAATTTTTATATAGCAAATATATACTTTATTACAATAAGATCCTAGATTATTTTCATAAGATTAATTTTAAAAAAATGTCAAAGAAGGTTCTAGTCCTAAGAGTTACAACACTAATTTGATATATCGTGTCCATTATAAATTTATATACCATATCTAGGCGGTTTATCTGTAGTCAGATGCCAGTTAGTTATTAATGTAAAGATCCTTAAAAACCAGGTTGTATTACTATTAGATATATAAAAATATTAAAAGAAACACAGACGTAATTAAATCCTAAATATCGTTAAATAGTATTTTTCAATCGTACATATGATATATAAATATAACATACAAAAACAAAAATTAATTGAGAAGCTTATCGATAAAGGCAATCGGAATTCCAATGATATATTGTTACGCCGTCGCTTAGTCGATGATGACACTCCAGTATTATTCATTGAAGGATTATCACGGTTTTATTACAAAGTAAACTATGAACTTGTCATACATTATAATGTTTATTCCATCTAATAGCTACGTGGGGAGTATAATAGAGATGTATAAAGGGTTAGGCCCTAAACTGCTCATCTGTGGGTTCGGCATAACAATGGCTGCCGTCCGCGATTTTATTTATATTCCGTCAACACCCGTCATAATCTGTTCATAAAACTGCCTATGCGCAGCCTCGGTACAGTCACCTTCAAATACATACACAATATTTTTTTTTTGTTTTCAGTAACGCATTGCAAATTAAACTTTGTTAAAATTAGTTTATATTACAACGCTATATCACTTTTTAGTTTATGCGATCTATTAAAAACATAGTATTTTGTATCGCTCGAATTGAATTCTCGCAAGCTTTGTCATATAATGAGAAATGGAATTCCTTTCCTTTATCCACTACTTTATATTACGATTTCTATTTGTTTTAGTAATTAAAGGAAGATCTAGGGATAAACATCATAAATGAATAAGACATTAACTGTTCGTTTCTTTCTCTTTCTTTCTATCTTCGCTCTCTTTGTGTTTGTCACAAATTTTATTAAAATAAATAACCTAACGATTATTGTTTAAAAGTTTAACAATTGCATATCAGTCATAAAAGACATGTTACACTTATTAAGTTTTAAATTAATCATTATCTCAGCCATACAACCTGCACCGTTGGCCATTTGTCTCCTGCTAGACCAGTTGAAACTAGATCAGCTTCTTCTATCAACCTTTACTAAAAATATATATATTTGAGAAGAATTGGCGTTCACACAAAATTCGTAATTTAAGTTCAAAATGTTTATTACTAAACGCATAAAAATTCATATAATTTTAAACTCTTTTTTGGACGCGTAATACCAGGAAAAAGAAACACAGCATTAGCAAGCAAAGCAATATTTTTACAGATTACTATATTATTGGAACGGAATAAGGAGAGGAGCGGATTATCGTTTGGAATCTGATGAAAATATAAATAAACATAGCATTATGAAATATATTATAAGTAATATTTTTTTAATTCCGTTAACACTTTTCGCTGTGACTGTAACGAAGTACAGAAACGACCCTGCTCTCGCTACCCGCTGATTTTTCGCTACAAAACCATGGCATTATCCGAACCAACAATGGGGATATGGTGCTCGAGTGAACATTGGCCCTATCGCCTTTGTTAGCGACCGTCCACTGCTACCTGTGTTGCTCGCAAACATTAGTCGATTGTAGCATTATTGAAATCTATAAACATCGACCTTTACCGGCTTCATATGAATATTATTTCAAAGATAATTCCTGTATAAGTATAAAATATAAATCTAAAAATAAATAGTAAACACTGAAAGAACTTTTGTTAGCAGTAATAACCTAAAGTAGCGTTATATAGGCTCATTATTGTCAACTCAATTATTGCTCAATTATTGTCAAGATTAGCCAACTATGTGCAACTTAGTGAATTAAAGAGTCGTATCCGTTCTGAATAGCTTATTTCAATTGTTTTATGTGAGAACAGGATTCAGATTATCTATGATCAATAAAGGTTGTTAAATTTGAAAGTCGATTAAAAATAAACAGTAATATGTATTAGGGGGACCGGAAAGTAATGTCGTTTTTGCGCATGTCACTTTTTGATTGTCATTTGTTAGCTAATTACGTACTTGGAAGACGTTGTATATTAGATAACAAAAGGTTGTTGATAACGAAAGTGAATATATTGTTGATTAGAAATAAAAACTTATTATAAATGTAGTCGTGTTAATTTCACTTAAGAAAGCGACATTACTTTCCGGTCCCCCTAATGTAATAAGGAAACAAAATAGTATTGTCTTGGACGATTACATGTAAAAAGCATAAATAAAAGTAAATGTTCAATGTAAGAAGCAGAGAAGGCGATGCACGCGAGGCGATGTACGAAAGTAAAGGTAAGAAAGGGAAAGCAAGATATTATAAAGGGAAAAAGAGAAATTAATGGAAGATATTAAAAAGGACTCTACTGCAGTAATTTTCTGTGAAAAATTATTATTCGTATAATTTATACTTTGCTATGGTAGGGCAGAATGGGAGGTTCCAAAATCGAAGGTCATTAAACAGAAATAAAAATGACTATTATCTAATTGGATAAAATACGTGGTTGTGCTGAATGATAACCATTAGTTATTGTTGTCTTAACGCGAATAGGGCTATGCCCGTGATTTCTTTTCGAAGCCTTTTCGAAGGAATGAGGAAACATAGCCAAGACGAGCAAGTTGTAATGACAGTGGTCAAGTCACATAGTGCGCGGAACAGACAGCTACTAATTTCTTAAAGTTCTGAAGCAGACCATAGACTGACAAGCGTAATGTAATAAGGTGGACAGACTATCTTGTTTATGTCATCAGAAGACACCGAATGCAAGCCAGATTATTCTGGTGCCTTTAAAAATATAAAAGGGAGGCCTATATATAACATTAGACGCTCTACGGCTGAAATAATACTGATGATGATGAATAATCAATTAAAAAAGGTGATAAAATAAAAAAGATACTAAAACAGACCATTTGAGGCCATGTATAAGCCGAGCTAATTTAAAAAAAACATTTGTAGACACTTTTTCCTTCACCAAATATCAAATAGAATATTCCAACATAAAACGGAAGTCCTACTCTCGTTCTATGAAAAACTAACAAATAAATGAAATCTGATAGTGTACGCTATTGTTAGCGTGTGGAAGGTCGAGATCAATGCGAAATGTTTAATTGTCCGGAATAAGGGTGCGTAGGAGATGCACAGGTATTTTTGGATCAATGCATCCAAACTCATAAAATATATCCGAAAGTCTTGCGATCAGCAACTTGACGTTATCCAGAATGCTTTTATTATTTTTTTGTAATGGCAGTGTCCTATTACATAAGGGTAATTTGTTAATCATTACACATTCTTTAATTTACAATATTTTGTCCTTTTTCCATTTGTACTTGACCGGTTCCTATTTTTCCTATTTATAATTTATTTTGATACCTTTGTTTATTCAACACTCCTAAATAAAATAGAGCACTGGATGTCCAGCGGTAAAGAAAAAAGACTTGCGATCGTACGTCGAGGATTCGATTCCTGGGATACAATCTTATGTAATTCACACTTTGTGCATTTATATAGGATTGTTACTGCTTACAAACAAGTTTCCAAAGGATATACAGCGGTGTCCTTTGCGTACTGTAATACTACTTTGTGATCGCCAACCCACCTGCCATGTGTGGCGATTAAGGTATATCCCCCATCTTTGGAAGCTTATGCATTGCAGTGGGCATGTAAATAAATATGAACTAAAAGTGTTCAGATGGTTTATTTACAATATTTTAAAAATTATTTCATAGCATTGCAAGGTAAAGTGATTTTAAATTACTAAGCACATTTTGACATTTATCAACCATCCACCATACATATATTCAAACAAAAAGTTTGTACACCTAAATCTATATATTTATGTAAAACTCAACTAACAGAAGATAAGTTCAAGTACAGTTTAAATAAATCGGCTATTATTTAAATTTTTGTTAGGTTACGAAGAAATTTCTTTATATGAAAAAAATTGAAAAATTGCGGCGAAACAGTTACAACTGTAATCATGTCTCCCAATCAATTAAACAATAGTTCTTACCCGTCAAACATTTGACGAAAGTCAAAACTAAAACTCTTTTTAATATTAAACCTTGCAGAGTCGAAGTCTAATTTAATTAAAAACCGTTGCTACAAATACTTTATAAGTAGTATTAAAGTCAATCACTCACCTAAAATCACTTTGTAATATATTTTAATTTTTTTATACTATACTGGGAGATTGCGAAATCAATCGATAGCTAGTCCATAATAAATGCCATAATTCCTTTATACATTATCATCCATTCATCCGAAGGACGTTCAGCAGGACCAGCGTCTTCCGACAACCTTGACAGGGACATCTTGTTGGTGGATGTTCTTTGCTGCGTTTGCCTATACGTGGTCTTCACTCTAGAATCATAAAGCCACATGCTATTAGTTCTGCAAACTATGTGGCTTGCTCACTGCCACTCTAACATGTCAATCCGCTGCGCTATGTCTTTTACTTTCATTCATCTATAGATCTCCACATTCCTGAATTGATTTCTCAGAGAAATCCCGAGAATAGCTCTCTCCATAAAGTAAAGGTACACAAAGCAGTTAATAAAATGTTGCAAGCTATAACACCGTATTTAATTTTAGTCGTCTACCATTTAAGTATCACAATGGAGTCGCCGCACAAGATCCTCCACTGCGACAAATGAAAGAATAAAAAACGGACAATAAATCATGGCGGCCGCAACTGTTCGCCCACTAATTATTTAATTTTAAAGCATCAATTGAAAATTATACAATGCAAGCACTTAACTTCACTCTTCTCGCCGATATGTCACTTACCTCCACAAACTTTAGAATACCTATGTATATATAAATTCAACCGTAAGGCTCATACAATAAAGGCTACATAAACCGTATATAGAATTGAGTCGCTGCACACATTTTTGAGGACCCTCATTTCGAGTGACTATTTGAAACTAGCGTATTCCTTACGCATTTACACATCTGTTACTTTTGAGCAGAAAGAGGAAACAAATAATTCTTATCTGATTCAGTGACAATGTAAACCACTCTCTTTTCTACTGTGTATACGGTATATAATCAGGCATTATTGTGCCAAAGGATACTAAGAAATCGAAGATATATAAATAACGAAAGTACATACAACATATCACAGTAGATATATCAACTTAAGTAGCAGGCGGATGGCGCTATAGTATGCAGAACGAATGGAAACAGATGTTTAGAAGGTTCTGGAATGGAGACCAACCACATGGTTAAAGTAGATAGAAAAGGCTATATGCAGGAAATATATGCGAGAGATATCAAGCACGTAGCCGTTCTACGGCTGAAATTATGACAATGATATATCGATATATAATGATAATCCTAAAGGAAACCGTATGCAGAGACTAAAACATTGCAAACCTTTGTTACAAATCACCTACAGCTATCAGTCTTCATATAAATAAATACATAAATAAATATAATAACAGATTGGTGTAATATTTTTTTTAAGCAATACGTCAATTGTTTAGTAAAAAAAGATGAATGTCATTGCTTTTATATGAAATAAAACAATTAATTTTAAATTGAATGAACATATAAATTCAATTACTTGTTTTTAAGGTAAGTAAAATTTCAATTTAATTAATTTTCTCGCGAACAATTTGTGTGTACACTGAATCTGTATGTACATATTTTATGTTATTATATATTTAAAAAGTATTATTAACTAAATATATGTAGGTTAAAGATGAAATAATACTATAGAATAGAATCGATTTGTATATGAAAACTCAAAACGTATTTCGGTGCAGCCCGCATGTGCACACACTATAGTCTAAGTCGAGCCTTTCCACCCGCATTCAAATGGGGAGCCGGTATTTGAAGAGCTCTTATTGGAAGTGCGTGTTACAATTCTTTCAATTTAAAATTAGTTCAGGGTCCTCTCTCGCATTCTGTTACGTTTTAGATTTTTCAAGAGAAAGAAACTGTTCTTTCTTAACCAAATTAGCTATTTAACTATCTTAGGTCATAACGATGTATTTGTTTATCGATGTACATATATTTTTATATCTTATCATCAAGATATCACCATCATAAATCAAAAAAATAAGATCAAAAATTAAAGGAGAATATCAAAAAAATATTTTAATTTCCTCTTTAGCCATTAAATAAATAACTACAACACTATTGCTACGTATTTTTATTATGAAACTAAACAAATTTGTTTAAATTCTCAGTATCATCACCATTTCAGGCGTCGAACGTCTTCTTTGGAACAATATTAGACTTTCTATAGATTTCCACGAAGACTGGTTGAATGCGGCCAGTATCAACGTTTTCCGTCGACCCTGACGGGTCGTCTGTCCAGCTTGTAAATGGGCTTCCTACGCTGCGCTTGCCGGTCTCCAGGAGATCAGCATTGGACAGGATCATTATCATCATCATCACGTC
Organism: Battus philenor; assembly: GCF_028537555.1. Lineage (NCBI taxonomy): Eukaryota > Metazoa > Arthropoda > Insecta > Lepidoptera > Papilionidae > Battus > Battus philenor. The sequence goes on along the minus strand of NW_027181683.1, from coordinate 8,994,801 downwards.
AGCCATCAGACACCCACTGCAAGGCATAGGCGATTATCAAAGACCAGCACTATTACCGGTCTTGTACTGCCTACATACAGCATCATGCCTCGGTCTTAATTATCGGTAATCGCCGATTCAACTGGTGGGGGGCCCACCCGTGTTATGTCTATCGGTTTGTGGTCTCCACTCGAGAAACAAGCCAGAATACTCTATGCATGTGTTGGAGGTACCAGCTAACGTATTGTACACGTTGGTGCCTCCGCCAGACGGGTAAGTTCTTTCGCCATCTTCCACTTTCTGGAAGGTAGCGAAAACTTTCAATAGATGTCTTTTAACCGAACTTCGCTCAAATTAGTATGAATTAGTACTTGTTTGAATATGAGCTCTAGGGATACCTCAAGCACCTCGACTCAAGCCGTTGCGTTAGTAATTTGAACAATTTAAAATCTGGTACAGATAAATAGAAATCAAATTTAGAACTTTACTCGACCAGAAATTATACTTAATCAAAATCCATAAAATTGTATCGTAAATATCTTGTATAGTAAACAGGTTTTGAAATTCTGAATGAGCATAATATATAATCCATTGAACCGTAAGGTTATTGATCTTTTTACAAGCAAAGCTGCAATGGAAACGTTTTTGTCACACACGTGACGGTTGTTCGTTCCGCACCAGAGAGTTAATACAATATTTTTACAAATAATTGTTTACACCTCGTTATAATCTTTACAAGGTCAGCAAAGATTTTTAAAGATTTCCAACCTAATTTCCAACAACTCTGTATTAAATGAAAACTATGAAATTTGTTACAATAACTGTATTTTCTGATGATATGCAATAAGACTTTTAATAATATAAAGTATGCAGGGACAGGTAGTAAAAAATATTTAATTTTAATAAGTATTAACATAGATTTTAAAAACGCTTTTTCTTACTGTATTATCATAACGTCATTTATTATTTCTGAAACTATTGTTTGTAGATAGAATGTCGTTGCCGTCGTAGTATCACCACATAGACGCCCACTGCAAGGCATTGGTCTTTCTCAAAGACACCTATGGGAGGGAAATACCATAATCGTCACAACAGGGGAATTGGCAATCGCAGTAAGGTCTTATGGTACATAGAGGACGCTGCTGTCCATCGTCTGGAAATTTGTTAGTGAGCAAAGGCAATCCTATTTTTTAATGCACATATTTCGGGAATCGAACTCTTGACCTACTAACGCATTTCTCAGTCCTCGGGAGCTAGGCTACCACTGCTCGATATAGATAGGGTGTATCGTACATTAATAGACATTAAATGAGCTATGCATTAACCTCTTAAACAGTTTATATAAATATTTCTTCTACTTAACTGTCCCTCTCACGGTACTGACTACTCACCTTTGCAATAAAATTTATTCTTATCTGTAACGCAAAGAATTGTTGCGCATTTAAATCAAATTCGAATGCTCTTTTGTTAAAAAAGCCAATGAAACTATTACAATTATTGGACTTTGACATATTTTTTAACGTTTTTATTTATTTTCATGGTACAGTTAATTGTATCGATAACATTTTCCGGTGTATACATAATTTTTTTAAAGAAAATCTTACCAATTTTCTCATTTCTTTTCATATTTTCTTCCTCTTAAATATATATTTTTTCACCTACTTTCATTTTTCATTTCAGCTCCACCCAAATACTAGTAGAGTATGCTATCGGCATTAAGTTCGCTCTTATATATAGTATAATAAGTAATACACGAAAGGGATTGTGTAATAAGAAAAAAAAATATAAATGTTTTAGTTTTACAATTAGGTAAAATGTCCCCAAAACTTTTTAGACATGTGCTCTCCGAAAAATAATTGTCTTCATAGAAATCGTAGTATGGGCCTTTTTACAGTACTCCCCCATTTTTTTTTTTAGTGAAGCACATCGCACATCCTTCATTATTTCAGCCATAGATCTCTACAGCTGGCAATGGGCCTATCTTCCAACGACATGAACATGGTCGCCTTTCCACCTTTTCATACACACATAATTAGTATCAATTTCGTAAAGACATTCACTTGTTCTTGATTCACTCTACTCCGGAGATCAAGTCCCTTCATAACGTTTTCTTTCTTTCGAATAACGGGGTCAAAGTTTTTGAATAATCTAAAATCATTGGTTTCCGATCGTTTGAAAAGAGTGGCTATTTAATATGTTTATTATTTGCTTAATACACTTTGAGGTTTAAAAAAATTAAAAGACCACAGTGGCATAAATCCCAGCGGCGGACAGACCATGATCTTAATGCTCTAGACATATATTTTTGTTAAGCGAATAAAACGTCATAGTAGCAGTCAACGGACATTGGAAAACGTGGTATGCTGTGGAACTATCTTAGCTCATTAGAATTTTATAAATAAAGAAATATAAAGTACAGATCATAAGATTTTCCTTTTAAACAAACACTATAAAGATGATATCATACGTCCTGTATTCCGTATAGGCAAAGATTGAAGTATATTTGATTTATCATTGCACAGGAATCCAGTGGTCACTCCAGGTCTAATAGAGGAGCTTGTACCGCGCTCCGGGGGCACCCGAAAATCCCACTGTTTGTCTAATTCAACTGAATTGACAGTAATTGGTTCTTCCTTTCAATTCGAGAGCACTTGTCGATACAACAAGGCAAAGTAAACTCAAACAATTAAGGCGTAAGATTGAAGTTAGCTTACTACTGTACGATTCAGATATTACTTTTTCTACCGCGGCGGTTGATCGTAAATGAACAGCGTTACAAAGGATTCTGACCCCTGTAGATTAACCTGATAAAGTACGTTTTATCTAAATGTGTCCTAAGTTTTATTTGACCTCGTGTACAGGAAAAGGGGTGCAATGTAACCGTAAATCAGATCAATTCGATTAACGTAAGACGCTGTGATAGGAACGTGAGGTCTACAGGACTTTAACGTTCTTCTGTACCTCCCTGGTGACGTAACAGACGTCGTATCCTTTATTAGGTGAGAAACGAGAATGAAAAAAATGCAAAGAAGTTTAACTAATACAGAAAAACAATAAAACGTTTGTAGGAATACGTGGGTAAACAATGTGTAGAGATTAAAAATCGATGCAACGCGCAATGTCGTTTAATTTATTTTCTTTTCAATATCAGTTTTATAGACATTATGTAGATCTCCGGAGGAGGCCTGTGTTCTTATCCCTGTTCATCTTGTGGCTGAAATCGTGACAGTGATTCAACCGTTATTTTTATAAAAGCCTATTTTATATTCTTACACTTTTGATTTATTTAACAATACGTACTTCTCAAATTTTTCAATCATTATTTTGTACAAATGCTATAACACTGCCTAGTGCCTTTTAATCTCTTATCTTTTATATTCTAACTACTATTTTCTATTCCAGTCTGATAAAATCCTACAAAATCTGTTTTTTAGTTAATTTTTAATCCGTATGGACAATAATTTATTTTTTAATTGCAATAATATGTTTTTAAATACGATAAAGTTATGAGAGTTTGGGTGCTAAAATATTTAGCTTAATGTTCGCTTACATTCACACAATAGGAATCAACGAGTAACTCTAATATGCGAGTGTTGGCGGACAGATTGTACTTGGCTATGCTGGCTCACTGAATATGACTACATATAACTAAATAGACTATTGTTATTCTGGGTTATTATTATATATTTCCTTATGTTTTTGTACATACATAAACATTTTTTGGAATAACTTTTTTAAGCATAACACTGGTAAGTTTAACCGTACCAGTGGTATTATCTTCAATTTTAAATTAGAAAATTACGTACAATTTCGATTTAAAAAAATTATATGGCTCAGTGGTGTCATTACGTGTAGTGTATTAAAAAAGAAACAATCAGAGATCTAGAGACAGAAATGTGATGATGAGTCAACAGAAAAGATTTATGAAATAAAAAAAATCACTCAGAGTATAATTTCAATAAGACATGCCATCTATACACGAAGTTCATTGGTAATATTATTTTTACTCATGCTTTCCATTGCATTTTAAAAACATAATCATATATTTTTAGAATCAGATTTTTGATATTTCTTATATGCCGTCATCGTTTCAGCCCATCGATGCCCACTGTAAGACAGGCCTTCCCCAAAAGATATCCATAGGAGGATATGTCTTAATCATTACGCTTAACAGGTGGGTTAACGATCGTAGTTTGATATTATGATACGCAAAGGATGCTGAAAACTTGTTTTGTCAGCGACGGTAATCCTAAATAATTGCTGCATAATGTGTGAATTACATAGGATTAGTTAGTAGGATAGGATAGGATTAGTAGTAGTAGATTAGCAAGTCCCTTTTATTTATATACATACATACACATGAGATTGTACATATTTAAAATATAGTTAATGACGTTTTTCGTTAATGTTCTACCGTGTATATAGCGTGCGTGTAGTAATCTTTGACTTCACTTATTTTTGATAAGACTGCCTAATAACAAATTCAAATTCTAAGCGCATTCACATTTTCATTCACTTCGAGCTAAGGTCACACGTAACCAGCTCAAGCCGATGTTCTTTCGGGTACCCTAGCCTTTAGTACTATAAATAGTGTAATAAAAAAAAATAGCGTAATAAAATAAATACTATAAAGTGTTAGTTACTGCTCTAATACAGGCACTTGTAGCAATCTGCCACCACACAGAAAAGAATAAAAGATGTAAGAAACATGAACAATAACATGAACAAGAAGATAAAATTGTAAACAAAAGTAAAGAATAGCGAGAAAAAATATATATACATATATTATTTACAAAATTTGTATTAAATTTTGTATATAATAAGAGTTTACAAATAATATGAATTCAACTAGTTTAATGTAACATGTAAAAGAATCAAAATAAGGAAATTGTAATGAAAAGTTAGCTAATAAAAAGTTATAACATAGTTGTAATATTCTGAGAAATATGGCGAAGATGAAAAGCGATACACGAAAAGAATGTTAAGTATGGAAAAGACTGAGACATTGTGAAGCATGATAAAAAAAAAGATATTATGATAGAAAAGTGAAATAAAGATATATGTAAATTTGTCCTGAAACATATCCCGGCCATAAATTACAAGAAAAGGAGTAAATAAAAATCTATTTCAAGAGAGTCAGTTAAACATAATACTAACGTACATCATAAACGATAGATGTGATTTTTAATGCAAGGTTAGTTTTAATAAGTTATACATTTATGCTTGCCCACAATTCATATTTATTAATAAATTTTAATTATTGTAACCTCTCCTAGCGGCACTTCTTCAATAATAATGTTACATATATATAAATCAATTAAATAATAAATTAAAAGATTATCTGAGTTTATAATATTCATAGGTGTTATTTTAAACCTACAAAAAACAGACTTAAAACTTTGAAAAAAAAAAAGTATATGGGTATATAAATATTTTTTAATACTCGCACAATTAAACGTTGTGTTTAACAATCAACGTTTTAGTTAATACTACAAAATCGATTAACTCACAGTAAAGATAAAACATCGATTATTTTTAGCTACTGCCATCTGTCAATGAATAGCGCTAACTTTAGATATCAATCGATATTCGATCAGGGAAATGACAGTAATTTTATTTTAAAATTTTATAGAAATCAAATTACTAAACATTTATACGATTACCAAAAATTAAATTATTGAATTCTAGGCCTAACAATCTATTATATATTAATTATAGACACAAAAATAATTTACTGTTTTCTGAAATTCTATTTATAACGCCTTCATTAAACCTTATAAGAAATATTATGAATCGTTTTATTTAAATAGATATAGTTGATATCAGACACAACAAAGGTATGATCCAAGAAATAAGTATTACACTAAAATTTCACTGTTCACACAAAATAACACAAAATAATAATTGAATCACATAGTATCCTTTAAGGACTCGCCGTATACAATTCGAATTTTGTATGTAGTGAGTATATAATCAATAAAATATTGTTAATATGAACTAATAATAGCAACTGTACTTTGTTAATATAGGCTCCCTGATTTTATTCCGTCGGACATTTGACCGACAGGCACAAGACTGAGAATATCATTTTGATCAAATTTTGTTGAGGACTATTTACTTTCAAGCACATTATTACACATTGATGCTAACAATCAACGATATTATTTGATTAAATAAAAAAAATAATTACTACTTTTCAGATAAAGACAATACGAATTGTTTTTTGTGAAGTCTGACGGAAATTTGTCTTTTGAAATTAGTTCTGAATATTATTGGCATCTCAGGAACAAGTAACGCTCGAAGGAGTTTAAAAACTTCCGTTTTAAATTTAGTTTAAGAAAAAGGATTACAATTTTTTTATTCTATAAATATTGGCATTTGGCGATCTAATCCAATCTTTTCAAATTGTCACTCTACTTGTGTTTTCGTAGTCATTCGAAAAGAGCAACAGAGATAAATAACTAATAGCTGTCCCTTTCGCTATGAAATAGCGTGTGTCAAATGGCAACTCCCACGGTGTCTAGACAGGGATGGACTTTTTACGTAGCGTTCATTTTACATTCCATCTTTATTTCTTGACATTGAATTTTCCTTTCTACCAAATAGTATAAAGCATTTCTTTCAATTCAAAAGTCGATGAAGCACTTTTAAATATCATCTGTATTAAAAATATTACAATTAACTCTAAATCAGACACTATTAGTGCAGTTTTCAATAACTAACGAAAGTTGCAGAGAAAATTTGCACTCAGACAATTATTATTAAAATTAGGTACAATGTACGTGTTTTAGTGTATATGAAAGTATTCTAAAATATTGTGATTGTTATATTAGAGTATATTTAATAATAATGTATATATACATATCACTTTTACCGACAATATTTTTAAGTAATATGTATACATGTATAATCTGTCCCCCATCCGCTTCTCATATTCCACATTGCGTTTTGTGAGAGTAATTTTATAAAATCTATATTAGGTTATTTTCACAAAAAATATTATCAAGTTTTAAGCCTATAACAGCGTAAAAATTAAGTGAAAATAGCCAATTAGTAATGTGAAAAATGAAAACCTCTCTCAACTCCCTTGTGATTAGATTTTTATGATATTATTTCTTAGCTGACATTTACTAAACAATACAAAAATTCCTACTATAATTCAAGTCTCTAAGCCATACGTTTACAGAGATATCGCGATGACTCTGTACTTAGTTGGGAAAATAAATTTATCTATAACCATCATCGTAATGAATAAACCTCACGAATTTATAACGCAACAGTTTTCAGAAACTTTTTCTTTTGTATTATCTTTAAAAGTGAAAAACAAATTGGTTCAGTTTTTTTGATATTTTATTCCGACGGTAAATGCCAACATAATCAACAGACGTTCAATGGGTTATATGAAAATAAATAAGCATTAACTTTATATAAAATATAATGCATGATGATAAATTATTTACTTTTGGAATAATATTATTTTGATTATCAACAAAATAAAAAATACAAACGGTATTGATATGTAAACAAAGAAACGATGTTGTATCTTTATTTTCAAATGTTGTTTCCTTCATAATATTTATCATCGTATTATACCATCATCGACATCATATCAGCCGTAAGACATCCACTGCAAAGGTCAAAGACCTTTATAGAAATTGTATGGTCACAGTCTATTTTTTCCTAACCTCTTATTTCAAAATCTTCCGTTATTCTCATTGACATATTGTTACACATTACCATCAGATTTCAACTAAAGAAAATTATAAGTATGTAAGTAGATACAAAAACTACTTAAGTAAACAATAATTTAATAAAATAAGCAAAGGCCATTTTTTTCTTTATGCTTATATATGAAGCTCTCATCAACTCATAAGGTACATTAATAAAAATAAATATTTGAATGCAATGCTAGGCGTAAAAGTCAAAGAATGCTCGACTCTAGTGGCTAATTTTTTATTATATTATTTACCATATAACAAAAGGTTCTTAATGAAATAAAAATTGTGGCTAAAATAGTAAAAACATGGTTTTCTTTATCCATATATATCATTCAATAATATAAAACACCGGTTTCTAGGTGCCATTTAGTATGAATTAAAACTAAAAAAGGCCTATTAGGATTTCGTCAGACAAAAATATAAAACGTTACGATGTAAATATAGTCATATTACAATTAATGTCTTACAGTGTGTAAAATAAATAATGTAAGTAACTAGCTTTTAAGACATTGAATCAATAAATATTGGTTACCTTAAGACAATAATTATGTTTTTATTGCAAAAGCTTAAAGTTTTTTATTTGATCACATCCTAACAGGCTCCTTTTAGTTTTAATAATCAAAATTTATGGAAGAAATATGTTTCGAAGAGACTTTGGTAAACACATTTGTAATTTTTACACACCTTTTTATATACATTAGTATAGTTACAATTTTCTCCATTTACTAGGCCACTGCCATGTTCCGAATATTGATTAACAAGTAGAATTTTTTTGCCTCAAATACTGCTGAGCTCTGCGAGCAAATAATAGACTATAAATAAATAAAAATGTACTTAATGCAGCATATCCTTGCTTGCCTAAATCCAAAAAGTTTTGACAGTACGAAGACATTGGAACAGCTAGTATAAAGTCTAACAAGTCGAGTTCGATCCTGTTCATTGAGTTGCGGCACGACATTCGGTCCGTGTCGCTGGTCGCTGCATTCCTCGACAAATGGCTAGTTTATAATGCACTAGCTCCTACCTCGACGTGCCCTGTTGTATCCTAGAACTCGTAACATAGCAATATTTCACAGTCAGCGTTCAGCGTTTATCAATACTGACACATTTTAAGTCACATCCTAATTTTATAACAATGATTTTTCCAATATGCAAAATATAATAATAATAGTTCTTCACAAATAAGCGAATTATTAGTAGAATTTCAATTCGATTGGACCTGAAAACGTTTAAAAATAGTTCTTCAGGATCTAATAATAATTATACATAAGTAACTCAAACAACTCTTTTTCAATTATAATAATAATTCTTAAATTAAATCATTAGCGGCCTGTAAAAGAGATGTTACTAATAAATGTTAATTTAAATATCAACTAAACGAGCAATGATGAATTATTACAACAATTAACACAATAATAAAGCGACGCTGACAGATAAACATCTAGTTGGCGCCAATAAATCTATTTAGTTTGAGGCAAATTGTTTTTCCAATTAGCGCGCCGTACGCTGTGAAGAACGGCGGCCATTACTGCAGCCAACGCCGCGTAACATAAAAGTAGATTTGCTACTCGCAACTAGATGGCGGTGTGTAAATCCAATAATCATTTACAACAGTCGATAATTATTATCTTTCACTATGTTTCCAGTTTTCTATGTTAAATCAATAGATTTTGTAAATATGTTATTTTTATATTATAAATCATTTATTAAAGCCGGCCATTTTCTTCCATTAAAAGCAGCTTCCAAAAACGTTTTTACTTAGAAAAATTAATATTAAAAATGACTATTTTTAAATGATTTACAAAAATATAAAATTATTATTTGATCAATTATTACTATAATAAATGTAAAAGATATTGAATTATTTTCACGGCAAGAAATCAATACGAAAACGTAATAAAGACTATAATAGACAAGGACAATGTGCGAAAAATAAGATAACAAATTCCAGATAATTATCAAAGCGAAATTTTGCTTCATATCTTTTACTATTTCTATGAAGATATAACTGAATAAGTTTACCATCTAAGCCAGCAGTAAATATGTATTAGAATCTATCAATTTGTCGCCAGCATAGGAAGCGTATAATCTAAAGCTGGAAGGAATCCAGGTCAATTTCCTATGACGCTTTCAGTGGATGTATTTACCTTAATAACCAAGTTGTAGAACCGGAGCCGACGATCAGAAAACCAGATCTCACCACCGGCTACTGTATCCATCATTCGCCAATAACTTATGACTGGATAATCATATACTAGGTAGCAAATTGCTGTCACCAGACCTGGTGTTAACTAGTTTGGAGCAGCGGATGATTTTAATAACGGTTTCTGGTTCCCATATTTCAGTTACATTTAAATTACTTCCTCATTTATATTAACGAAGTACATATAACGTAATCTGTTTCGAAAAATTCATTTTAATTTTGATTGTACTTTGAAATTTTACCCCGCGTATTTGAGAAATATTACAAGCACTCATCGTTATCATTTCAGCCGGGGGATTTGCAGTAGTGTAAATTCCAGGGCTGAAATGGATAATAAGACCAAACGAGGCATGATCAAAATCACTCTGCTTGTCTTATTGTTTGCAGAGTGATCGTGGTTCCGGAGTGGGAGCATTTATTTACCAAGTTTTTAGTTGCAATTTTGATGAAATCTGTCTATCTTGTTGGAGAGCGTCCACGTTATTGTGTGCCTTCCACTTTGTGGCGCAAGGCCTCCAAATGTTTATTTAAGTCTTCATTGCGGTTGAAATGTCGAAAAAACTTGAGGATTCGTAATTGCACAGTCAATAATATGAGTTTTTTAAGGATCAAAATGTTAATTCGGTGCGTCGTCTACGGATCTCCTGATTTCCATAGAGAAATCTCAGGCACAGACCTCTCCATGTTTCTTTGAGAGACTGTGAGCTTGGCTAGGATTTGAATTGAGAGATATAGTTTCAGTTCCGTAAGTCATCATTGGTAACACATAATATGATGGTCGTATAAAAACCACGATATATTTATTAAAACATTGACATTTACGAAATAAACAAAAGGACATACTAAAAACGATGTGATGTTATTAATATACAAAACTATAATATAAATATTAATAATAATTACACCGCATCGACTCGTTTCTTCAATGATGTTTACCATGAAAAATTTGAAAATAATTACCATTACTTATTAATCTAATAGATAAATATGAAATATGAATGGGTATAATTCTAATGTAAACATCATATTGTCGCAAGTCATTGAGAAAAATATTGAGTTTCGAATTAACATCTGTTCTTAACGCAGCATGCCTGCAAATACGTAGTTAATAATAATCTTTTCGCACAGACATTATTTTCATATTTGTCATGAAAAATCTAGGCATTGTAACGTGCTTAATAAGTCTAGACTGAGTTGTATCTATTTTAAACGCCACAGCCTAATGGTGTGCTATATACATTTTGTTACCTAATTAACAGTCAACAAAGAAATGTAACAATAATAGAAATATCTTTAACATTTTTTTAATTACACACAATATTCTTAAAGATAAAGTACTAACAAGGCAATTATGCGGCCCCAGATTGATTGATGTTAAAAAGTTTTAAATTTTTGTTTCTAGAATATTCTTTTATTCTAAATTAATATAATAAAACAATTTTTGTGGGCAGCAGCGATAAGAATATAATCTGCTATTTATGATATCATATTAATAGTTTATCTCTACCGCAAAAACAGGTTAATAAAATAGTGACTCATCTTTCTCACTTAGTTTCGCCATATTCATTAGCCAATTTAATTAGAAAGCAATGTTCACAGGGGCACGGTGAAATAAGCACTTCAAAAAGTACGGATACATCAGTTCAATATACGCAATAGATAATATTTATGTAACAGACTACATATTTCCAATAATCATTATGGTAAAAATCACACGGCGATAATGTAATTTTCATGAAAATATTTACAAATTTTTAAATTAAATTTTAACTTGTGGAAGGAAAATACATGTTCGTATTAATTTTTTACACTGTTCGATTTTTGAATCAGTTTTTTTAATATTATACGACCTTAATAACATTCCCACGGGACAGCACTTACATCTTCGATACAAATTTTTAAAGTGACTGTTACCAAAATAAATTAAGGTCCTCTTCCACTAAGCGTTATAATGCTATCACTAATGCTTTATAAAATATTTACAACAAATTCGTTTTAATGTATGTATATAGTACGTACCTACTTTTATAAACAAGTTTTTTGTAGTTTGTCATGTATTTCTATCTTAAATATAAGTAATTGTTTGAAATACGTTGCTCGAGAAAGTTTTCGTAATTTTTCGTTATAAGCAGCACACATAACGCAGAGGAAATCATGATTAAAGAAAATAAATACATGCGTTTTACGAAGAAAACATGGCCATCTTTCTAAATCTCGTATTCGTCATATATATATATATATATATATATATATATATATACGTATGTATAATACGTTCTTCATATATAGATAAAATTTTAATATTAAAACGAGAATTTTTTTTTTAATTAAAACCAGATAAAAAATTTCATAAAAAAACAAATGAAAAGATTCAATGTTAGGTAATAAAAAATGATAATTCATTATTATTTTATTGTAATTGGATTGACGAATGTACTTCTCTAGGATATAAAGTTCGCCCACGCGTAATTTGTTAGAATACTTATAATTAGTTATTTACTAACCTACAATCATGTAATCTATATCTATTGTTTTATGAAATTGCCATTTAATTAAGTCTACTTTAGTTTCATTTAATAATATTAACAAGATTAATTAATTTTGGTTCTTGACAAAATGATTGCAAGATTTCTTAACATCTCAAAACAATTGCAATTATCTTCAAAATATTATTATGTAAATAGTTGTAATTAGTAGCGATAATTATCGATATGATTAATATTTTTTACTAAACAACTCACAAAATTAAAATTTTGCAATTCCATATTTAAATTAGAAAATAGACAAAGAATGTTTTTAGGTTAGGTTATTTCAGTTACGAAATGTAAGATAGTATCTAACAGTTTTACGACTAAACTATAATATCAAAGATTTGCATTTTTGTAATTATTTCGTTAATCGATCATATGTGAGGCAGTGGCTTCGAAATATAAAAATATTCTTTTTGCTATTATAATATTAAGAGTAATTCAGCATTTAGTCGGCAGACATCGCCGATGTAACATCATGGCTATAGAAAACAGACCGAATATCCTTTTGCCTGAGTATATTTAAAATAATTCTATATCATGTGATCACACTCAAATGTATAACATTAATAATTTTTTTCTATTGGAATGCACCAAGACAATAATTTCTGATAGTAAAAAGTCTCCAAGGGCAAACAATAAGTAATTTTATTACGTAATATAAGTTGAAGCGCTTCGTCTTACCATATTATTTGATTATTATTATTTCTGAAATTATAATTCTTTGTAAGGTGTACCATACATTAATTAAAAGTAAATGAGCTATACCTTTAAAGCTTCTAACTATAGCCGGTCGTTATGTAACATATCATATATGTTTCAGTAAAATAATGAATATATTAAATCAAATAAAATTTATAACATTACTAATGTATATACTAAAAAGTAAAAAATAAAGTAAGTATATACTAAAAAAATAAAATAAGTATATACTAAAAAATAAAGTGAAAATGCCAATCCGGTAATAAAGTAGTACGTATGTACGGTCCGATCCAAAGCTCCTCAAAGAGCCTTTGAGTTTTACTACGTAAAATAACGTTTAGACTAAGCGCCATATGCCTCCAGTCTCCTCAAATTTAGAATCTGTAAATACCAATAAACTAAAAGTGACGATTAGCCAAAAATAATGTGCTATGGCTATGTTCGGCTATGTCTGTACCGACTAAGTGCCTTTAACTAGAAACAATATCGGAGTTTTTTAATTAAATACCAATGCCTAACGTTAACCTAATTCGACGTAGTCGCCGTCCCTGCACATAGACGACGTCTGCAAGGCATTAGCCTTCCCGTAACATATGTATATGTTGATATACTATAATCACCATGCCTGGCAGACGGATTGACGATTGTAATGTGGTATTATAGTACGCAGAGGACGCTGCTATCCTTCCTCTAGAAATTTCTAGAAATCTTGTTTATAAGCTGTGACAATCCTATATAATGAATGCATGAAGTTCGAATTATGTAAGATTGTATTCCGGATATCGAACCTGCAACCTACGATCGCATATCTCAGTCCTCTACTACCTCGTATACTTACTGTATACTATATTTATTATACAAATCATTATCATTGTTACTTGTGTTATGGTACGATGGTCGACGTAGACACGTAGTGGAAATACTATGCTTATGATAGGTACATGGTCCGTACTATTTTGTACCTCCAGGTTAAGACGATGTGATAGGTTGCTGCAAAAATTAGTTACATTTAGTAATTAGTAATTCTCTTCGTAATTAAACTCTACCGTGCAAACTAGCCGTGCAGAGCTTTAACATAATGTAACGTTAATAAGCGTACGTATCATATTTCAAGAAGTTTCAGTTCGGGCAGTTTTTTTACCATATTGGGGCATTCTATATCGCTTATAGGTATCTAAAGCAGACCTATCTAAAATGTCTCGGCGCAACCGCAAGCAGATAGGGCGTTCTATACAATTTAATAATAAATGGGCTACATAAGGCCAGCTGGAGCAATAGTAGCGAAGCGGCAGTGGACTGAGACTTGAGATCGTAGTTAGCGGATTCGACTCCCGTGATATAACCTAACATAATATATATACAATATAGTATGAAGGATTGCCATTGCTAACAAACAAGTTTTCAGAAGATGGGCGGTAGCGACCTCTGCGTATCATAATACCACACTGCCTATGTATATATGAGTATAGTATGAGTAGGTATGTCCCCCATAGATATCTTTGAGAAAGGCATATGCGACGACGAAATGAGCTATACATTCACTCCTAAAAAGATTTAACACCTATAAACATTCACCTGTTTATCTCGATATAACACAGTATTTTGAGAAATATTGTCTCTGAACACTATTTTAAGGTCTGCTTTGATCTTTAAAAACTTAAAGCTTCGCTTCGCCCTGTGGTTGACGCGCTTTATAATTCAAAAACCGAAATATAATAGGAACATTATGATTGTTATTAAAATACGGTTAAGCGGCCAAGTATGGTGGATCAGATTTAATATTCATAATTTCGTATAAGCTCGTATGTCGAACATATCATTATACTTACGCAGGAGAGACTTTGTTGGTTGGTTTATATGAAATTCAGCGATGACACGACGAGGAAGGAAGGATTTTATAGACTAATCAACAATAACAGAGACTACAAATTTTACATCCCTAAAAATATTTGAATTGTTATATAGTTTTACATATTAAATATTTAATTATACTTATATAAGAAATAAAAAATTCGACCAATCGCCGATTACGGGCAGCGCAAGATCTGGTGATTTTAGGGAGGCCTATCGCTTACAATGGGCGTCTATTGCATGACGTGATGATCATATGAGCAATAGTGGAAAATATACTAAGGTCTACGACTTGCTTATGTTTTGGCTTATAATTAAATCCTTTATATGCGCACACATTTGAAGACAAAGAAGCAAGCCGACATAACTTAAAAGCGAACTAGGATTAATGTCCTGTTACATATGCGGATAGGGACTAGTAAAAAGATCGCTAGTTGCACATAAAAGACAGTTGGCACGGAACAGTTGTCTCAACGCCAATCTAACACAACATATCATGTATGATATTTAATAGAATCAGGCATTATTTTGCGGAAGTCGATCCTAAGTAAGAAAAGGACCAATATTTAGCCACTTCCGCACATGCAGTGATAGTCGTGCAACAAAGTGCACCGCCCGTCACTCACCACGTGTTTCACCTCTCCACGGGACATCTTCAGGAGTTATGTTACACCGATTAGTGACCAATTTGACTCTGTGTTTGGCACTAATCGGTGATTTAACGGTGGTAGTTGTGCAATTTGCATTGTTTGCCGCATGCGCATTTATCAGCGGGCTGGCGGGCGGTGCACTTTGTTACACGACTACCACTGCATGTGCGGAAGTGGCTAAATATTGGTCCTTTTCTTACATATCATTTATGACTTACTCTACGATCTAAGTTCTTCTTCTCAGTTCTGCATTCTTGTCAGAGAGGTCGTCCGGTCGGTTCTAGTGCTTCTGCTGCGCAGGTTATGTGTCGCCATGTAGCTCGGTGTTTAACGAAGTGGGAGCATTTATTTGCTGAGCTTTTAGTCGCAATTTTGATGAAGTCTCTCCGCCTGTCTACGTTCTATTATATGTTATGATTATTTGCAGTAGAACTAACTTCTTCTAATGAACATAACAAGACCTGACAACCTTATGGGCGGAAGGCCTACGTTGCTCTTGCCAGTCTATGTCCTCAACTTCAGAAGCTTAGGGTCCCAACGTCTATCTATCCATACATGTACATTTACGTAAATCCATAAACAAATATTTCAAATTGTCTTGATGTTTTTTTTTAAACCGATATAAAGACAACTAACCCATTTGTACTTTTAATATATTAATAATTATTATAATATTTTTTACAACAATTTTTATTTGGTACACGAAAATCTTTGTTATAGCTGTTATCTGTTTTCTCTGTGGATTTATTTATCTATATGACCGCCAACTGATTATTATGTTAATTCGAAGGTTTTGGAGCTAGACTTGTTCGCGTTAATAGGGGATTAGAAACATAATCACGTCGATACCCATCTGTCCTGGACAAAAACGATTTGCCTCTGAATATAGGTCTTGTAATCACTTCGCGAGTCAGTCTTAATTTTTTTATGAAACACATAACTACTCGAGGCCTTATAAAGAGAAGATGTAAATTATGATATTTTTAATCAAATTCCTTTAATGTATTTTATAAAATAAATTATATATAGAAGGAGATAAAAGGAATAATTTGTATATTAAATGCAATAATAAAAATATCGATAACGATCGAATCAGGAATACGGAGATTATAACATAAATTAAAGCGAATTGATAAGTAGAAATGACATTGGGCAAGTTACCTTCAGGCTCTGGAAAAAAGACAATAAACCGGCCAGCACAAGGTGAAAATTCTTAAGGTCGTCTAAAGTTGCTGACTGCAAGTCCTTCTGGAATTCTATAGAGAAGACTGCTATGTAGCTGTGGATGTTCTATGATTGAAATTATGATGATATTATGATGTGATTACGTACAACCGTAAAAGTGAAAAGTAAATATGACAAACACAGTGATTAAAAACATTAAAAGTTCTGTAATTTAAAAAAAATTACGAGGTAAACAATGTGAAAACTACCAACAGTGGTGGTGAATGAATCCAAAAAAAGACTGTTTAAGACGAACCACATGTCCCTTTACAGAGAATAATAAAAAGAATAATCATAGATAAAAATACGCGTTTTCCTCAAAATTTACATTTGCTTTTTATTAACATCGTTCATAAATAATAAATAAAGATTGTTAGCTTTTTCTAAGCCATCATTAATGCTGTTATGTGAGAAAAATATTCCAAAACTGATGCAATACATACATATAATGTCTAAGTTGATCCGTAAAATACCCTTTTCTAAACTAAATAACCATAACAATTTCAAAAAAGGAATTTCGCTTTATATTTTTGTCAACGAATATTATTATACATTCGTTTTACACGCAGGAGGTCTTATTTTAAAATTTAATTAAAATTAAAAATGTAATGTGCCAAATGTAAAACGATGAGTAGCTGTTAAAACAACTTAAAAAAGCAGAGTTAACCTTTCAATAGACCTTCGTAAAAATGCAAAAAGATACGAAGCTTTTATTATCTGCATCGGAACTATATCATTACTTATTTTCTGGTATAAATTGGTTACGTTGTAATTGGTCCGAAACCGCATCGGCAATTTGTCGTCTACAATGCTTTATCATTACGCTTCTACCGTTTGTAGTGGACAGACAAACACTAAACTCATATCTATATCAATAAAAATGTATTGGAATTATTAATAAAGAGTTAAAACGCGATTGATAACGTCAGTTAATGTCAGAGATCTACGAGACACACATAATGCTTATGTTATATTTATTATCTGTGTTCATTTTAATTGACTTATAAGTGAAATAGTGATGTGTAATATCTGCTGCAACATGGATCTCTTTATAAATTACACCCACCATGATGTTACAGGTTGTATACTATAATATTATATAATGTTCATTTGCCGTCTTTTTCTCTTCAACATCTTCACCATATGTCAATAACACCTACTGCATGGCACAGGCCTCTCTGTGACCGATCTTACGCCGCCCACTTCCAACAACTTCCCGCGATTTTGACTACGCCGTCAGTCTAAGGGGGGGGGGGGGGTGTCCTACTCACACCGCTTCCCCCGAACCATGATCACCAGTCGAGAACCTTTCATCCCCAATGTACAAATATCTCATTATTCCACTGAAAGACACTGTTACTACAACATTGAAAAAATGCTGCTTACTTTATTAACACATAAAAGAATAAGCAAGCAAAATAAACGGCATTTTAGTAGACTACCTATTTTCCCTTATCCATATATATATTCTTCTACTAATCAGTTTATTATGTTAGTAAGTAAATCCAATTTGCGATACAAAATCATTACTAAGGTAACTTTGTTTTGGACGTATGTATAGTAGAATACAACAACCGATAAATCAGACATTCAAGATTCGTTCGGCTGTTTTTGGACACTCTTCAATCGGAATTCTTAACGTATATTGGGTGACAACTCAAGCTGAGGTCCTCTCTTGGCCACTTGGGTCTGGTTACTTCATGGATCACTCGTCCAAGTGGTCTAAAAGCTAAGCGTTATCCAGTGAAATCAAAAAAGAGGAAACGCTTTGCAACGTCCAATTAAAAAATATATCAATTTTCACTAAGGAAATCTCTTTTGTTTTTCTAACTTATACATCGATATAGACGCAATGACTAATATTATACAGCATTATATTTAAGCCAAAATAAATTTCTAAGATCTAATTAATGTATAATAAAAGTCTGCAATGAACATCTATTTTTATAGTAGTAACTTCTTTTGTCCTTTGGTGTGTTTTATATTGAGTCGCCATTTGTTCTCGGCAATTGACGAAGTCGAGGTTAGGTACTCTTAGAAGTTCTTGAGTCGGAATGGTAAAAAGGTTTCATTGACAAGAGATAGCCCAAGTTCGAGTCCTATAAAGCGTCCGCCTAGAGCTTTTCGGGATCTTAATCCTGTGAAATAGTTATTTGCAGTAACCCAAGCCGAGGCTCTTGAAGGAGCCTTCGAGCTATGCTTACAAAAACATGATTTAGTTACTTTCATAATCTGTAAATCTCAATAGAACAACTGTGACAATACGTCAGAAAAAATGAATAAAGATCATTTAACACTAAGAATGTATTACAAACATTTAATAGGAAAATTAATGTTATTGGTGTACATAAACGCAGTCTTTACATAACGAATCAATCTCCCTTTAAAACGTTTACATTAAATTATTACTATATAATGATATAAAAAATGAATATTTTTTCTTGCGGCTAGACAGCGCCGTCTGTCCTAATGATCAGATAATCGACGAGAGCCATCAAACTCATGAATACGACATTAACTATGTCCGTTGTTGGACCAAGTTAATTGTGTCTTCCATAAACTAAGCTATGCCGGTTATAAGTGAATTTTGTATAAATTTAACTTACACTTTAGTTTTCGTATCGAAGTTATACCTGAATTTAATTTTATGTTAAGAAAAGATTGATCAATAAAGCGTATTATAATTTACATAGCAGATTTCATTGTATAACTTGGAAAAATATATTGTTGATAGTCTAGCGAAAAATATGAGATTTATAACATAAAAATAGGGCGATAAAAGCATAACTATCAAGTTACTTGCCAGATTCTTCTAAACAGAATCAACAATTCGAACTTGGCAGTGCTATATAAAAAAAATTAGGACCAATAATACTATGTATTAATTTTTTATAAAACGTTAAGTATGAAAAGGACCAATATTTAGCCACTTCCGCACAAATATTGGTCCTTTTCTTACTTAGGATGGACTTCCGCGAGGTAACGCCTGATTCCATTAAATATTATAAAATGTTGGAAATATTTCCCAAAAAGGGCCATTGAGAAAATGATGACGTATACAACGTCGTCGTCCTTGCAGCTCATAGACGCCTTCGTGTTATATTCGCCACGCTTGGCAAACGGATTAGCGATGGCAGTGTGATATTATGATACGCGAGAGATGCTGCTGCCCATTGTCAAGAAACTTGTTTGTTAGTAATGGCAATGATTAATGTATAAAACTTGAATAATGCTAGATTGTATCCGGGAATCGAACCCGCGTCTTATATATCAATATCTTGCCGTTTCATGAGTGCTTTGCTTATTAGAAAATAAAATACCTATTTCACTGTTATTTTTATTTATAATAATTAAAATATAATCACATTACATATTATAAGACCAGATGAAATCGGTTCAGCAAGAAGTAGACGTCTTACACTTTTTCTATAAAATATGTACTATTTGTTATCTACAGTATTTAAAAGATCAATCAATTCAAATTATATATATGTATACGGGTTATGCTATATTCATGTTACATTTGTTATGTGGATGCAAAGCCTGGTCATATTACTCTTATTACAACATCCATAAAAAGATAAAATCTTACAAAATTTATTACTTTACTTTATGACTCTTATAAACCATCAATTAAAAAAAACATGTATCGATAAGTAAATGACTAAGTTTGCTTTAAAATAAGTTAATCTTTATTCAACTTATAGTTGTACTAAACTTATTATGGTTGGTGATATGATCCTTTCTATAGATAAGTTATTATTCACCCTTCTTTTCGTAGGCTTTTATCAGCAGAATGTCTCATTACAAAAATAAGAACGTAGGTTCTAATAAACATAGCTATAACATAATAATATAAGGGTATAAATTGATATCTTTCAATAATTTACAATCATATGTCATGATTATATTTTTTACATGTACAAAGAGCATTGCAATTAATTATACTTAGTAGCTTTTGTTGTAAAGCTACTAATAGATGATATAATGTTACTCATTTATTTCTATTTTTAAATAACAAGTAAAAAAGTTGATTTATATAATACTTTTTCATATTCTACATAATAAGGTTTAGTGTCGTTACTGTATAACAAACCAAGCCACCGACCAAGTCAAGGTACAGTGCGACTGATAGCGTAAGCCGTGGTAGTCTCGGAGCTTTTGAGCCAAGACACTCTATAGAGTATCCACCGAAGTAATCTAATAGCATGACAGTCCCCCTTTCCGATGAAATGGTACTATGAAGCGGCCCAAACCGAGGCTTGACTACCTTCAAAGAGGTCTTAAACAAGGCGCCCTCTGCGCCCTGCTCGAACCCACGCAATCTGCAAATGACATTGGGATTCCAAAAAAAACGTCATGTAAAAATTACCCTGAGGTTAAAAACAAATTTATTCTTTAGCAAATTCTGAATATTTTCTATATAACATAACATTGAAGGATGATTGAAGTGTTAAATTCAAATAACATTTTATATATTGGTATAGCAGCTGCATCCATATTACCATACTGTCAAATACATAGACCTATTGCATTCCAATGCAAAAAATATTATTACTTTCTCAAAGTTATCATTTTATTCGTTAATTCGTTGTCTTAATAATAAACAATGATTAATTAGAAAAATAGCACACTGCGAATTACAAAAAAAATTGTTATTGCTATTAATGTAACGGCTATTACGCTGTTACGCGATTATATTTTCGTTGTCATGCTATAAGATACGCGATTTTTTTATCTGATATATACCACCACGGTTATATTCCACCTTGTATGGTCTTGATTGACGTCAAACGTTTCACAGTTAGGTATTGTGTAACTACAGTGTAAATAGGAATATCTGTCGTATCCTTATTGACACTTTGATTTGTATGAAATCATTGGAAAGTTTTATTAGTACCAATTTTAGCCTAGTTCGTACCATGACATGAAAAAAGAAAGCATATTTTTTTCATGTGATGGGTTTATTACACGACGGCTTTAATAAATACAATTTTTTGCATTAATTAATTTCACCTTTTTCCTTATAGACCAATGTTTTTTGTGTTCGTTTTTATTTACAGCTTATCGGGACTTAGCTACTCGAGGTAGGACACTATAAGCTTAGCCTAGAATTCTTTACTGTACCTAAATTTGTGGTCTCTCTGGGAAACTCGGCACGGGCCTTTACATTATTTACTTCATTGGATTACGATGCCGTTGAGCTTTTAAATCGATTAGGATCGCTCTATAAAGTGTCCTAGCCATTCCCAGGACTTGGTTGTCATTTGAATCGCGTTTAAAATTAGAATTCAGGGAATTCCTGAGAAGGCCAAATTTGGGCTGTAACAGTTACTATAATCTGGTTATAAAGAGAACTTCTAAAACTAACGTTACTAACTCTACGAAAGCGCTAGAGCCTGGGAAAAGTGGCGGAAGAAACTCCAGCAACGTTATCATTAATACGCAAAAACCTATGAGGTTCACAGTTATTATATTATATGTGGCCTGGAATTTCACTTTTCAAAACCCCTAACCCTCTGGCCCGCTCGTTACATTTATTGTTACACTACCCCTGGAAATATTACGTTACAAGAATTAGGTTCCTTTCAAATAAATAAATATCTGATGTAAAAAAAAACAAATGAGTAATCTCTTTAAAGGCCAGGTGTCAAAATGTTTTATTTATTTATTAATGTTATTTATTTGCATGGCATGTACACATAACACAAACATACGAGTAGTGTACAAAATCATTATAGCTAATAATAAAAGCACAAGTTAATAAGCACTACGTCTACACTTAAATTTGATATAACAGAAGTTTCATAAATATTCTGAGGAATTTATGATCGGCATTGAATTATTAAAAACTTATCTGTGCTATTTATTTAACTCAGTTGAAGGCGCATTAAGAACATAATTTTTAGCAGACGACAATAAATGATTGTAATGATCTTATGCATCCAAATTATTTTGACTTTGACTTCTTTACTAAGCGAAAATCTCTCTCCCCTCGACCCTACCATACACACGCATAGCGAATGTATTTTCTAAACGGCGCCATATTGGTACGGTATAAACTTTAATAGTCAAGTTAGATTCGCTAACTACACCATAACTAAAGCTCGTATAGCATCCATTACAACTAAATCAAGTATAATAACGTATTAAAATTACTTTAAGCATCTTTAAGATCAAAATTCTATGATCTATTTTTAATGATGGCCGCCGGGGACGCCATTACTATCTAATTTGAAATTTAAATTTTTTAAAAAGCAAAGGCGAAGGCGCCGCGCGTCTGTCGCGACTGCGGTTTTAAAAAAAATAGTAATTTCTGTTTCCGGGACATATAAATACATAGTGCGGCGTCTCGAAGGGTGGAGTAATTTCTACCCCCAATGTCGAAGCGCTGTCATATTCGATATAATTATTGTTATGTAACAAATCGATTTCAAAATCGATAATTTTATTTTTACGATTTTGTTTTGGATGCGTCTTTGAAATATTCTGTTAAATTTCAAAAAGTAGTATTATGAAATATTCTGTTCAAACAGCTTTTTTTATTAATACATATGCATTTATCATAATAAATCCTAAGTACGGTAAAAATAAATGTTTTCTTTACATTTGTGATATGTTGATTTAAATTAGGTCATCTAGAATAGTGAGAATCAAGCACTTTGACTAAAAATAATTACCGTGACTTACAATTATTGCCTTATTTATTATACTGAGGCATATCAATTTGTATTTTTCATTTAATATTAATTTTAAAAATTATATACCTCTATCTTTTTGGCAATATTTTTTTTTTAAATCGTTAGACATAAAATTAAAAGGTTGAGAATCCCTGATCTTGCCCTAAAGAGGCTTTATCTAAATTAAGAAATTTAATGCTTGTTAGAATTTTCTATACATATTTTCTGTACAAGATATAGTAACTATGTTAGATGCTTCCCGGTAAATGTGAGCTCTGGCAACATTACTTATTTCAGCGAATCGGCACGCCAACCGGCTTAGATGGTAAAATGCTAGCGAAATTGCTGTACCGTGCGTTGGGCAATCTTTGGCTAGAGGTGCCAAAAAATGACTGAGCGCTGTAAGCAATTACGGAGAACTGATAGAACGGAGCGACCCATACTCTCCCTGTATCGCCGTGCGTACCTGAGGCGCGGTATAGCAGTTTCGGTAGCAATGCAGAACTGAACTTAGGCGGGCGCTACTGATGGCTTTAGTGACTGGACGCAAGGAACAAGAAGACTCCGACTTTGGCCCGAAACACAACTCAATTTGCTGCCAAAAATATTTGTAAATCGCTATGAATCGAACACATAGTTGAGATAATCAGTAAGAAATTTTCTATACCCAACAGTCTCGAATGTTCTTGATCTTGAATCCAATTACGCTTAAAAGCTGCCACAGGTTTTTTTTTTCAATTCGACCGTTTTCGTATAAATAGCAAAGTATAATAAGGTTTCACAGGAGTTTTCACGAGCTTGTTACATGATGACAAACATAATGCTAATGAAACCGCTGTACCTCACCTTAGGTGTGCACACGACGAGAGGAAGTGTTGTATTGGCCATTCTGTTCCGTCAGTCCGTCATCAACGCTCGCTGCCTTCATGCAGTTTTTCAGCCCCCGCTTCGCCGCATTCGCCTAGTAGCTCTACTGGTCCGAATTTACAAGATGATTATATGTTTAAAAAGGGATGAATACGTGGCTCATTTGTGAGCAAAAAGCTTTACAGCTCTTTTACCTATTTTCAATCACACTATATAAGGTGAGTAGTCTGAAATATGTTACATTAATTTTTCACTATCGGAAAATGGCGGACCCATAACTTCTAGCAGCACAAAGTCTGCAGAGACAATGAACAATAATTAATTTGAATTTGTAGTAATCCGAATTTGAAAAATGCGTTACGTTATTTATTATTTTTATTTCATCAATAGACAAATTAAATACACGTGCACCTTTTTAAAGCTATATTAACAAATTGTGTATATTAGACTCGAAGTTTACCAATTACTTCCCAGAGTATCGAACATTACTCGAAATCCGATCAGATTTGAACTTTGCTTTAAATGCACTGTGTGCTCGCTTAATAACTATGGTAGTCTAGTGTTTCGTTTTATAACAATTTGTAGACATTATCCATTTTGTTTAATGATAAATGAAGCAATTATAATTATGACTTGACCCGTCTTTTGACGTCAATAGAACAAATTATATCAACAATAAAAATAAATAACAAAGAGCTATAACAAGCGCCAGTTTCCAGTAGTTTGAGCGGTGAAATTGTCTTCAATTCTCCCGCGCATCTCCGAAAGGACCAATTTGCGTATTGTGGCCTGTCAAATTGCGCGGAGGAAGAGGGTAGTCGAACATTGGGGAATCAAATTGCATTGTGCGCGGTCAGTCGCTCGTGAACTGGGGTGGTGTCTCCACGCGTCCGGGGAAAGCCCTTCGGAAAAAATTAAAGAACATATTTTTTCTTTTTTCTTCTACGAATTTCGAGAACAAACCTTATAAGAAGTAAATACCTTTTTTCTTTGTAAACTTGACACAAAGAAATGTGGTAAATGTTAGGTAGTTATTTAACCAGTATTTGCTATTTGGACTTCGTGTAGACTTTTATATTCCAGTTATATGGTGAACTATGGTTACTAAAGGATTTTATCGTCATTTTTTTAAATACCACAGAAGACTGTTTTGATACTTTTTGCGCGTAGCATATATTCATCTGATGTGGACATTTCCCAAAAATGTGTACATTCAGTTTTTACGTCAACGAGGCAAAAAAACCTGGAGTAGCATCTAAGCTTGATTGCTATCACATCGTTGAGTTACATCATTTCGGAAATAATCAAAAACTGTGACATTTTTAAGAAACATCTTTGTCGTTTCATTACAACTAAATTACTTACAGTTCATCCGCCTTGAGTGTAAAGTATAGATTCAGATTCAGATATAATGTCTGTCGAATTCCTCTTCTAGCATTCTTGTAATGACCTGCATAAATGGTCCCAACAAATAATTTTATGTAGATAGCAACATGAATAAATTAATAAACAAAACAAATGCACCGCCATGCTATTTAAATCCATTCTCTTTTACATCGAACATCGCAAAAAATTCAACCGCCTTTCTCGAGTACTCTTGTACAATTCTAACGATCACAAAAATATTTGATACTTTATGGATCTGAGTGTATACACATATAATAAAGTTCCATAAAACATCTAAGACCCTCCTTTCCTAAATTTTATAGGTAGACGCTCTCTGCAAGGCATATCCCAAAGATCGTCATGACGATGCGCCCCATGATCGGGCTTAAACTACTATATCGTCAGCGCCTTGCGCCTAGAAAGAATAAAAATCAATCTAAAGTTATTTACTTACTTACTTACTCCGCTGGCTCAGTGACCCAAAGTAGATCTTGGCCTTCGAAGCGAGAGACTTCCACTTTCCTCTATCTTGCGCCATTGTCTGCCATTTGTTGACATTCAATTCGCGCAAGTCTGCCTCAACGCGATCGATCCAGCGATACCTGGGTCTACCCACTGGTCTTAATCTAAAGTTAATGTTTACTTTTAAATAAATCTGAATCTGTAATACATTGAAGAGTTTTTAGTTGATCCAATTATGAAAATCTTGGTTTGTTGACTCTTTTACATGGTTAATATAACAATGTATAAATTAATTATTATTTTTTTCGAAAAGAAAAACTTTTGACTTTCGATGCAGATAAATACCAAAGTTGCAGGCTAATTACACTGATTTTTAATGTTAACACGTTGCTTTACGACCCACCGATGAGCTCGTGCGGGGCAAGTAAAAATTCAATTATTTTTATTAATTGAAATTTACATACTTTATGATATGCAGTTATTTAAACATAGAAATTATTAACTACAACTGTCTAGCTTTTGCGACATAGCAAAATGTCTAAAACGTTATAGTTTTTATTAGATTTAAAAAGCACGCCATCAAAATAGGTCCAGTATGTGGCCAGTGGTAAACTGTTCCGATGAAGCTTATACGCAGCTGGTTGACACTCATCGCTTATATATTAAGAGATGGCAAACCAGTGAACCATGTGACCTATATAGAAATACTAATTGATTTTTTCCATAGCGTTTAACGCCTTTAAAATAATTATCGACACAGAAGTAAGTGTAATTGTCTATTAAACGAAGATATATTTATTTTGAATTTGATTAAAAAAATAAGCTTCCAGGATATTACAGAAGAGCGACATTATTTATACCAACTTTACCAAAAAAGATGCTATTTATTAACATTTCATGGAATGTTAATAAATAGCAGAGAGGGATTGTTTTTCATTGTCCGCCGGCCTTACCTCGTTATTGTGTACAAAAGTGTCACTTGAACCAGTTAAAGTTAATAACCATTTATTGCATTCTTTGCGC
The DNA here is from genome assembly GCF_028537555.1 of Battus philenor. Lineage (NCBI taxonomy): Eukaryota > Metazoa > Arthropoda > Insecta > Lepidoptera > Papilionidae > Battus > Battus philenor. The sequence continues at coordinate 8,967,528 of NW_027181683.1, read as the reverse complement.
TAAAAGCATATAGTCTAACACTAGCCATATTCCTCATTACAAGACCTGTGCGGATAGATGCTACAGTTTTATTTCAATGACCGAGCAGCGGCATCCTGACCAACGAAATCGATATGTACATGAACAGACATACAGGTTGATAGCTAAATGCATTACAATTGCAATTCGCGAGTAATTTAAATATTTTTTGGTTCACGGAATCCAAATCGAGCCGTGACTTCAAAAAAGCCGTAAAAGCCGTAAAGCTACATCATCCAATCGTTGAATATGAATGAGTGACAGGGCATTTCGAGAATAAATTACTACAACTATTCCGATAAGCACATAATAGCACAAAATAACGTTACAACGAATAGCAGTTGCTAAATAAAATTACGAAACTCTAAGTAAATAATAAAAAAATTAACGATCTTTCCTACTACGCTACATTTAGCAATCTCGATTTAAAAAATAACCATCTTGCTAGACTGTACATTGCTGTACTTATCTATTTATACATAATTAATAATCTAGGCGGTCAATACAATAGAAGCATTAGAGAGTAAACAATATTGTTTTTCGATAGCCGTCGTGTAGTTGTCTAAATATTACTATTGTCTTACGATGGCGAATTTGTATTTGAAATTGGAATACGAATAACCGAATGTTCGTTACGTTTTTTTTGTCAATATTATATGGTAATAAAAAATTATATTAATACTTAAGTTATATATGACATAATTTGAAAGGAATTAAAACCAAATTAAATGAATCAAACATACATATAGAACATTTCATATGATGATATGCATTTTTTATATCAACCCGTAGAAATGCAAACTTAAGTAACGAAATTTTAATAATTAATTTTACGAATTTTAGAGACTTATATTCCTGTTAAGGTCATTTCGCAACGTGTATACAATGTAGCCAAATTTAGGTGAAAAAGCTTTACAGCGGCGAATGTATTTGTGAATGTTCAACCTATCCAAAAATTAAAGGTTTCAAAAGTAACAAATAACGTAATGATAATACAGCTAAACAAAGGATTTTCGAAATTGGAATTACTCCATATTAAAATAAATTATTTTTTACTGCAGACCCTGTCCCTGCAGATTGTATTTAATTAAAAAAAGGTATTTTCATCAGTTCATACATTCTATGAATAAAAAAATAAAGTAAAATGTATATATAAAAAAAAATATTAATTAATTGTATTCTCAATACTTTTATTATATTGTAACATTATAAGTAATTGTTTTACTAAGGTTAGGTCCCCAATAAAACGAATCAAATATAATCTATTAAAGCAAAACTAAACATACAATAAACAAACATGGATTCCATTAAAACACCATTTACAAGGATACTCTGTCAACTGAATGTACAAACAAAATTAATGTACACGCCATTTGTCATTTGAGAAGCCATGAAAAATATTACCGTGCTTCAGTTCCCATTATAACAAGACCTAACCGTTGTAACAAATCAACACTACTTCGGAGCTCTTTATTATCTGGTTAAATATCTCATAATATTATTGACAAGTAAGCTCGTGCATTTATCGCTGTCTCTGTCACGCTCACACTCTGTCAGAGAGGTAACTAGAGATGAAAGATGTAAGAGGGTCGTGTGGCATATCATTATAACTTAAAATTACGGAATGATAAAATAGTTTTATCTCTTTCTATTATGAACTTAAAAGTTATTGTAAGACTGAGATGAATAGAACATTGCGTCTGTAGGACGAAGTTTTATGTGCGTTTTTTTTTTTTAAATGAAAATATTATTACGAGCATTGAAGGGTTACATACGTGATTGTTTTTTCGAATGAAAAAATTTACACATACCTGACTCCGGTTAGTTATTTCGAATGTAAATGAGTTGAAAGCAAAGAAGACTGCAATACGTTTTAATACTGCGTATTATAATCGATGCCTTTTTTTTTTCTTTATCGTGTTACAAGTAATAACCGACGATATTATAAATTAGCTGATAAGTTTTCACGGCGTCGAACGGTTATATAGTAATTTTGACATGGAGTAAGTGTTTTTTTTAATAATTTATTAAAGGAGTTTGAATATTGTTTTAATGAAAGCTTTGTTTTTAGCGTTCGCCGACTTATTTCTAATTTACATATGTTCGTTTTATCACATATAGTCACCTGCACTATCTAACTAACCAAAATCTTTCGTAATATCATAAATTAGGTATGAAGTTTCCTTTCGAGTAAAAGGTTTTGCTTGTATTAAATAGTAAATTTTCTTTTATGAAAAATAATTATAATTAATTTTTGCGTATTTGTGTGTGTTTGTGTGTGTTATATTGTAGTTTTTTCAATCGATTCTACATCTTAATATCTTATAGTCTTTAACCAATTAAACAGTCTCTTGCAACAGTGGTCAGAATATAAATAAGCAATTCTTTGGTTATGAATTTTTATATACAAGAGGGTTTTTTTTAATATTGCCTCCAAATATATTCCGTTCTATTTTTTAATATCTATATGCATTTAATATTTAATATCTGTAGTCAGTACAATGTTGCAAATACTTTGAAGTATATTTTAAGCTGCTAGGACCTTAAGGCTCTGGAGTGGAAACTACGGTCCGGAAAGTGTAACATAAATCGTCCACACACAAGATGGCAGACGGCCTTGTTAAAGTTGTTGAAAAAGGATATAAGCCGCTTTTTGTTGGTCCTATTGGAAACTGCTGGGAGAGACCGATGTCCAACAGATGATGAACAATGATGATGACATTGATATTCTCAGGCATAGGTAATTTTAACTATTTACGCAAATCATATGCGAAGCTATATTCATTTTACAGATATACTTACTACATATAAACCAATGTAAATTCATTCATAAAAGCTTGTTTTTAAAGTGTTATTAATGGCATAGTGTTTTGTGATCTATGGACGTATATATTCATGTGTTTAAGTAAAATATATTTTTCCCTTTAATTTCGGGGGTTTTCGCTCTAAGGCCTTACAACTCTAACCTTACATTGATTTTTAACTACCTTTTTAAATAAACACAATATAGTGTAAATTTAAAATGCTATTTATAACATAATGACGATTTTAATAATACTCAGTAACTACTACTAATAAAGCAAAAAAACTTCTATCTTCTCGCCTTACTCTTTCTCTCTCTTACACACACACACACACACTGCGTGGAATTCTTAATTACTATGGATCATGACTCTTTCTGTAAAGTTTGTAGCACACCATGTTAATTCTTCTGTGCCGGTCTTCTGTAATGTTTCTTCTTTCGGCTACTTAGGTATCCATCCACTTTTACGATGATCAAAAGCTATCACCATCTCCCTTAATACAATTAAAAAGAAAGAAATATATAGAAGAGTATGTTATACAATTAATAAATGACAGCAATATCACGGCAATGGCGCTTTATTTAAACTTGTCTAACGACGAAGTTTTTAGCCTAGGCCACTTTAAAGTGATAATCTTAGGTTCCGTCAAGAGCCTTTCTTCGGGCCATTGCTTATTTTTTCTTTATTTCACCGGATTCGGAGTCCTCTAAGCTCTTGCTTTCTTAATCAGACACTCCGTGGAATAACTGAGTGCGGATGCCGTCGACAGTCGTTAGGGACATTGCACATTCTAATTCAAAAGTAATTGAGATTAAGTCTAATAAAGAGGTTACACCGTTTTATCAACTCAAACACCTCTAAGATTAAACAACCAGTGTGTGACCATTTAATGAATGATTATAGACTGTTCATACGTTCAGCAACTATGTCCAGCTGTGAACGTCTTATGGCTGATATAATATGATGATGAATTGAACTGATTAATCAGCTCACCCGAAAGAGCGCGAATAACAGATGACCGCTCAGGCCTCATGGCTCTAGAGTAGAATGTAAGCAACGCAGAACGTCGATCCACAAATGAACAGACAACCTTGTTAATGTCTGAAGACGCCGGATATTGCCCGTTTCTAACAGATCTTATTAGAAATCTATGGAGGAAGTAGATGTTCTACGGCTGGATTGATGACAAAAATGATGATGATTATTTCCTTTATATTATCCACTTAGGTTATACCAAATTACTGTACAGTTCAACCAGATATAGTTTCTTATATAATCTGTATTTTTATTAGATTTATATTAAATAACGTGTGTTAGTTGATAATTTAAAAATGGAATATGCATTTATTTTAATAAATATCCTTACTGGTACACGCAGGACAATATTTACAATGTACAAAGATTCAAAGGGCGATTGAAATTAGACATTTAGTTGAATAGTTACAGTCTGTTCTATATGCTTGTGAATTCTACCAGTAAATAATTACAAATTGTTTTTTGGGTGTGTACCGTACAACGTTATTAATTATATATGTAGCTCTCACTATAAGAGCAAACTTAGCTGTTTTAAATTCAACAAGTCAGTAAAAATTTATTAACAACAATATTAGTCGACGAAATAAATAGATATTTATTTTGTTTCGAAACTGAAGTATGTATATATTAGGGAAACCGGAAAGTAATGTCGCTATATTAAGTTAAATTCACACGACTACACTTTTAACAAGTTTTTATTTATAAACAATAATATATTCTTCTTCGTTTTCAACAACCTTTTGCGACAACATCTAGTATATAAATTTTCAATGCCGGAGCGGTAAAAATCAATCGAATTTTACTGTAAAATATGTTGACAAAAACGACATTACTTGGCAGTCCTTAATACTTGGTTCAAGCTACGTTTACCGTAAGCTAGAGTTTGAAGTTGTAATTAAGTTTCTTTAAACTATCATCACTATTCCAGCTGTAAGTCATTCATTGCTAGACATAGGCCTCTACTTTAGAGTTCCAAAAGAACTAGTTGGAAGCGACATGTATCCAGCATCTTTCGATAACCTGGACAAGGTCACGTGGACCTTGGATCTGCAAAATATAAAGCAAATGTTTTATTACGTTAACGAAACAATTGAAGAGTGCGTATCTAGTATCGATAGATATACTTCCATAATAAAAAGTATGTTTCAATTAAACAGAGTGAAGTGATCTTGGGAGTTTTTACTCCAGTCGGTTAGCCTGACCAGGGTGTCTGAGTGCTTAATAACTAATAACGAGGCGTCGCAGATGCGGTGCGTGTGGGGCTACGCGCCGAACGCACCACTCGCGCTCGGATGGAAATCCACTTTTTTATTTTATTTACGTACACAAGCATTTATAATACCGCGAAACGCGACTCTTAAGGTTTATACGTGTGTCTTGGAAAAGGACGCATCTGAAATATTTCATGGTTAACAGATTTTTTTATTATTAATTATTTTTAAAAGGTATAAATATTAATGTGTATATTACAACTACTCAGGAATTGATTTACTTTGTGCATTCACGAACAGAGTTCATGAAAGGATTTTTTTTATACAGAATGATTGGTTTCAGGTTTAAAATGTTTAATATACACATAAGCGTTTTCGAAATTCGATTACTACATATCCAAATTAATTATTGTTTACTATCTATCCCTTTACATTTTTTACTACCAGAAGTTATTAGCCACAATTAAATAAATTTTAATAAATATATTTCAGTGTGATCACATTATGCAGGGATATTTAAAATAAATGTTTTATGAATTTTAGTGACAAATGAGCTGTACATTTAAAGTAGAGATAAGTTTTACTATAGAGTTTTTTTAAGCATACGAATTATTGTGTGGATGTAAAACAGAACAATTTTAAGTCAATACTATAACAACTGTAAGTAATGACAATCATACGTGTGTATGATTGTCGATATGAACATATAATTAACAAATATTCTTAATTCAAATATAGCTTACACTAAGTTGACGCCAAGTCGCTGTATACGGGCAACGCGGGTCCGTCAACAAGGCGATTTTGATGAAGGCTTTGCAGTTCCATTATGACCCATACATGACGACTTGAAGGCGACTAATTCTGATGGTGGAGGCTTAGACTGTCCCCCTGCCATTAGCGGCTTACTGTGTACCATAGGACTCTCCTACATAGGCCTTGTAGTAGGCTTCTATCGGCTGACATTATTATAACATTCCAAATTATTCTATTTAAATTATGTCGTACGTATACAGTAAAACTGTATGCGACATAATTTAAAAAGTACAGTTTACAGTTAAACTGGCCGAAATTTATATATAATACAAACAAAATAACATTGGTAGGTATTCCAATGAGTCGAATTTCCATTTGCAGCCGTATCCCCACTTCGTTAGGCCCGCCGCCCTCGACGGTTGCTATGGCAACCCACCCCTACCGTGGCGCACCCCTAAGGGAGGGCGAGCAATGTTTTCAGTCATGTCTATTTTTATTTATGTGAATACTTCTTTATATAAACTGTCTTAGGGAATTATGTATGACTTTAGAAAAGCTTTATAAGGCTCATATTCGAATTTTAAAATTATTCAATTTTTAGATACCTTATTTATGATTGCCTTGAAGTGAATAATTTTCTTTGTTGACGCTTTCTGCCTGTTGGAATTTTCTACTTCTCTGGTTTTTAGGTTTTTATTCTAGAACAGATTTATTCCATCAGTATGTGAGACTGAAACACTCTTATTTCGTCAAATAAACTATCATAGGCAAATTTGCATAATCTGGAAAGATAAGGCTTAGTAGTTTTGGATTATAAAATTATACGATGTATTTACATTTAATAAGTCAAATCGGCATTTCTTTATTGTGGGCTTATTACACCCAAATAATATTTAGCAAATACCTTTTTCAACATATTTCGACTTAAAAATATTCCTGCAATTTAAAATTAACAGAAGACAATGATATTTATTTTATTCCTTGTGATATTACTCTTTGTACATGTGTAAAAGCCTTAACGGAGTGAAGGTATAAGTAGCTCATTTGTCAGCGAAAATCTTTAAACCTTTTTCACCTATTTTCAATCACTCTATATAAAGTGATCACGCTGAAACATGTTACGTTAAGTTTTCTTCACATTTGGAACTCTGCAGGTCAATTGTGTGTAGTGGTGCATTATGTTATTATAATAATATTATAATAACATAATAATAATATTATTAAGTTAATATTATTAAGTTTTATTTCTGAAACCATTGAATTTTTGTTAGGGTGGACCATACATTATTTGCCAGCAAATGAGCTGTATATTCACCTGCGTTGTAAGCTTTTGCACCTATAACTAAAATAAAAACGGAAATATATAAAAAAAGAAACAGGTAAAAACTAATTACAAACCGTGAAGAAACTTCTTTAAATTCTTCTCAATCGTTTTGTGTTTACTGAAATGTCGTGTACGTCTTGAAACAAATTGACGAAATTGATGACTATATCTTACTACGCCATCCTACCCTCTGGTTTCGAGGCAGTAGTAATATAGGCCAGTTATTGACTTGAATAGTTCAACAAATAGGCAATCTTCCATGTGGTGTTATACCATCTAATTTCCCTTCATTGGTTTGAAGAAGTTACCTTATTGCCTGCGAGATATGTAGCTAAAATATTTTTCTATATTACTCGCAAATAGTATAATCTATGGCTTCTATAAGTCGAAAATATTACAATTAATTACTGCTATCAGTCCCTGCGCACTTTTTACTGCCAGAAGTTGTGGGCATGCCACGTTCTAGTTTAGAAATACATATTTCATAGTGATCACTTTATACATAGTGATTGGAAATTTGTGTAAAAATTGTTAAAGTTTTTCCAGGCTAATGACTTATACATTCACTCCTATAAAGCTCTTATCTATACAAATGTCAATATTTATATTTGTGACCGGCGGCCTTGTGTCAACAATCTTTTACTACTTAGGTTATATATAACTTATACAAAAAGACGCAAAGTGCAATTTACATTAGTATCCTTGAACAAGTCTATTACACAGATTTACCTACACTTATAAACAATAAAATATTTAAAATGAGAATCTTAAAGCAGATTGTTGAAAAATAAAACAAATTAAAAGATCGTTGATGTTACTGGCAGTTTATAAACATTTATGTAAACTGTTATTAAAAAAAAGAATAGAACTCTATTTAAATCTTCATGGTTTCTCAGTAATAAGACGCTATTTAAAATGAATACGTGATATGCCTTCTAATATCTCGTAGATGTATTATAATCCTGGAACATTAGCACAGGTCACTATTGTATAAACATTATGTTTATTCCGTTACTAACAATTATGCCGGATGGATATAATAAAAATATTTATTTAATAAAGGTAATTAATTATCAAGGCGCATTTAGATTTTAAGACTCGTAACTTTAAATGAGGCAGTTTTATTAACATAATCTTATGGGTGGCAATTAAAAGCAATTTGCAATCCCATCTGCCGTATGCAAACTACGATAAAGAATTTAAGGGACATTTAGTTAGCTTTTAAACAGTATCACCGTTTATGTTTAAACGTACGCAATAACTCGTAACGGAAGGCTTTAATCATATTACTGCCCATCACAGTTTCATCATCATCATTCCAATCGTAAGTCTTCCATTGCTATTCAAAAGCCTCTTACAAAGATTCCCAACAAGACCGATTGGAAGTGACCTCAATATCCCGTATCGGATGACTTCCTGCAACCTTTACTATTCTGCCGTTTCACCTAGTGGTGAGGGCTACCAACTCCGCGTCTACTGGCTCGGATCTTGGCCGCTTCTCAAGAACCTTTTGGCCCAACGGTCGTCAGTTCCTCGAGCGCCATGTATCCAGCGTTTTACGACGCAATTAACAAAGTCATATGTTCAAATCTCCGGCGAAATCCATCCAGCACCTGCCAGTCCGTGGTTTCTACTCCAGAACTTTTAGCCTCCAGCGGGCATCTGTTCCATAAAAATTTACAATCTGCCAAGTCACTTCTTTAAACCTGTAAGATTCAAAATCACAACGATATCGAAGCGGCGTATTGCACACCGTAACCTATCATTGCTGTCTAAAATGCGAAATAATCATATGCACTTCGCCCGTCAGCTTCCTTTTATCCCTATGCGGACGGCCCAGTCACTTAAATTCTTCATCGAACAAGGAATCGAACGAAAGGAAAAAATAGGTATCTGTATTTAGAAGTGTATAGTGTATAAAAGATAAGTGTTATTTACTCCACAGAAGATATATACATAATTGGTTTTGATTATTTATCTGTGAGAAATGTACGAAGCATCTTTTTTGTTATTAGTAACATGAAAAGAGGTTTTATACGAATATTTTTCATGTTAAAAAAAATTATAAGACCTACACATCTAAGTTACTTTTCTGAGAGTTACACGTAATCATTAACGATTTCACTATTTTAACTGTATTAATGATATTTATGATAAAGATCACAGAAGACATCCTGATTTGATTCGTTGAGAGTTGTTCATCAGGACGCGTTTAAGCTAAAGAATGCCATTACCATTCATGCTAAAGTAACAAACAAAATAAAAAACTTGACTCGCTTTATTTTCTTTTTTTTTCGTTTATTTTAAATTCTTATTTTGACTATTTCATGAAATAATGTATAATCTGTGCACCGCGGAAAAGTTTAATTTGTAGTGAATACCTTTATTAGGTTCGCCGTTATATTTATTCATAAGAAGCGTTTAAATAAATTATTAAATTCGCGAATATATCTACAAGATATAAGAACGTGTCAGCCGCGACACTTCATACGCTCCGTATAAGGTCAAGGACAGGCTTTGAGCTTCAACGGCACCATTGTACTTCAATTATACACGATCGACTTGTACGCGTGATGCATTCACAAGTAGAGCTCCGTCCGCGACCGCTCTGCGGTTGTAAGAACGCAAAAACGACGTTCCGGTCCTCTTTGTATAACAGCCGCTTTATTTAACGCTAAAACTATAACTTTGTATATTGTAATTAATAAAATTAATATGAAATCAACATTTCTATACCAATTTACGTCGGAAAATTTTTCAATTGTTTCATTTTTACCGTGATGGTTTATTTAAAAACTGAATCTCTAACTGATTGATCACTTTTTCTAAGTCTCGGAATTTTTTAGGTTATGTTGATTTAACATAGAGACGAACTCAAAAGTAATCATATGTGTTTAGTGAGTAAAAAGTTGTGTATTACTACAAAAAAAAAAATGAACACAAAATGGCAACATGTATAATATAATAGTCAGTCAAATACAATAAACTACGATTAAAACCTATCTCACCTATATTACATAGATCTCCCCCCAATATTTTCAATAGGAACGAATAGAAGAGGTCTGTATCCAGCGTATTCTAACATTCTTAACAGGACCTTACTTGTACATAAGATCTTTAATATTAAAGAAAGAAATAAAGACTTAACCTAAAAATTTCCTAATATTGAAACATATGTTGTTACCATGTGGCCGGTTTCTACTGCTTAAGATAACGCTTAGATGGCTTCTATTTTTGTTGCCGAATAATATTGCGTTAGAATTCTTTTTACCATCTTTTAGGGCTCAGTCGCCAATAAAATAAGGTAAGACTTACTGACTGAAAAGTATGAATATATGTTTTAACACAAAGAAAAAATCATAACAAAGAAAAAGTATTAATATCAAAAAGAAAACTAGAATCAAAGTGAACTCCCCCTATATTGGCATTCCTGATCGCAGTACGAGGGCTCCAAAATCAACCTGTGTAATATAAAGGCTTTGGACTGGATTCTGACTGATTGAGACTGGAGTTGGGGTAGAAAGTTTCTCTTGTGGCAGCCACGAGCCGGTAGACGCGGCGTCGGACTCCCATTAGATAAACCAACGAAATATTCAAGATAGTGGGAACTCGCTGGACGCATGCAGAACAAGACCGGTCATCCTGACGAAGTCTGGGGGAGATCTATGGCTTACATTAGAAGTATATCAGCAGAGATGATTATAAGATAATTTATTTAGTATTAAATTATGTTATTATATCATAAATATTGTAACTTTTAGACATTTGAAAATATATAGCATCAGCAAATAAGCGAGGATAATAAAAATTTCCCTTTATCTTTATGAGATACAATTGTGAACAATGAAATAAAACTAAGCTCTAACTAAATTTCATTCCAGTAACAAACCGATAAGAATACTCCAACGTACAAATTGCTGAAGCATATACGAGGACGCTCGAAACGGCGACCTCTATTCAGCGAGCGCTGAGCACTCTACAAGTCCCGCCATTGTGCTCAGCCTGCCTCTCCATTGTTACGCTCGTATTCGTTACTCACATTGTTTTTAAATATCACTCTTTATTCCCGCTTCCTGCCTACTACTGCGAAAGTTAATTATGCCATCTGTCGCTCGCGTTTCGGTTTCTAAAGCTCCGATAGGGTTGCGAGTGTCTTCGGTAATTAGCGATGGCATTGGGACCGGCCTAAAAGAATTTCATACTTCGACACGACTGTCATTGTCGTTACATTTCTTTGATATTCTTATTAATGCAATTCAAATTTGGAACGTTAATTTCATCCATACTTTAGGCACTTAGCGACTTTGACACCGAATAAAATTAGATACAAACAAACAAGTATTATTCTCCGACATACTTGTTCCTAGTGCCACTCATTGCTATTATTTTGCATAACTGTAATCTATTGCATTTTTATATAGCGTCAACTTTGTTAGTCGTATGATTTATTTAGTGTTACCAAAATCATGGGGTGAAGTGGACTTGTCGGGACCGCAAATATAACTTTGACAGTATGTACCTGTGTGTCCTTAATAAAGTTTGTTTTTAATAGAAGTATGTTTTATCTTTTGACTTCAAGAAGACACGATACTAAATACCAATTGTATCACCAATTAACATTCGTATGTCTGTTAACTTTACAGACGTGTTATTATTCAATACTTTATATATATTTGTTTATGTTTAAATAAAGCTATTTTTTATTTTACTTTATCAGTCCTTATTTTGTTCTCTCTGCCCGTGTCTGTAACCTATTGCCGTGAGGCCTGAGTTTAAACTAAAATTTGATAGGTGTTTGCTGACTTTGATTTCATGTCATAAATAGTACGTAGTGATTAAATACATTTTTGTTTTATGATAATAGTCTTCAGGTTACTTCAGCCTTTTTCTTAAAGCCAAGGACCAAGAAAAAGGTTCAGTCTTTTTCTAAAAGGCTAAACCTTTTTCTTGGTCCATAAATATCTACGACACTCGATATAACACTTTTGAAATTGTAATAGACTGTTATCTTAATGATAATTTTAATAGTAATATTTAGTGTGGATGACATATGACAAAGTCGTTAATATAAATTTGTTTCTAATTTAATTTTTTTTTCATTACATTGTAATTTATAATTGTGCTTGGTATCGCAGTGGTAGAAGACTGACTTGCGATCGTAGATTGTGGGATACTATCTTGTACAATTTACACTATGCATTAATTACATGAGATTGCCACTGCTCAAGTTTGCAGAGAATGGGATTATGGTTTATCGCCCTAATAGATATTTTTGAGGTCTTATGCCTTGCAGTAGGCGTTTATTGATTGAAACGACAAAACCAACAAAGAATTTTATTCTCGAAAAAATTCTAATCATTGTCATCAATTATTATTATAATAGACTCAGTTGTATGTTGTGCATATATATAAAAGACATAAATGCTAGTTAACAAGGATATATAATTATTGTTAGTAGAATAAACACATTCTATTCACAATAATTATATGTGTAATCATAATCTGCGTTTGTTAACATATCACGTAAATAAATAAATGTATAAATACCAACTATATAATTATAAATATAGTTATATAGTTTCTATTTAAAGAAATAGTTTTATAGGCAACATTTACAATTAAATTCGAACCAACACATTAAACTAAAGCAGTGGTCGTGGAGCATGATCTTGTTTCAAAATGATTTTCAATTGTTTACACAGTTTATACAATGCGTGTTACTAAACTAATGTTTGCATAAAATATATCTTTTATTTTATTTTGTTTATTAAATGTTGTACCGAAAGTTACAGATAATAATAATGCTTAGATTCTAATGGAAGTGGGCCTACAAAGTTGTAAGAAAATTTCTACTGTACGCCGCTTTCACTAGAGAGACCGTAGGGCAAAAATGCCATAAAAAAGGTTACAGTTGCGATGAAGGGATGACATAATGAATGTAGCAGACAGCAATTGGTCCCTTATTGCTCGAAACAGCAAAAACTGTATAGATATGAGGCCTGTACTAAATTTATAGACAAGGACAGCTTACAAAAAAGAAAGAGATAAAAGTAATAAAAATATTGATTACTCGAAAAGTCACTAAGGGATTTCTGTGATCGAAATAGGAATAAAGAGACGAGACCGTCCGCAGGCGAACGACAGTATCCCACATATAGCATACATTCCATATATAACAGATGACCACGGGCCTTAAGTTTTTACGTTGATACTACGGTCCAGCGATTCTAACGGAGTACGTCCTCTCAAAAGTTGAACAGAGAACCTTAAATAATGTCATCGAAAGATGCTAAATGCAGCCGCTTCCACCCAGTCTCAGCAGTAAACAAGAAGAAGACCAATAACGGAAGTAGCTAAATATTGGTCCTTTTCTTACTTAGGATGTACTTCGGAAAAATAACGTCTGATTCCATTAAATATCAGTAAACGTCACATAGCGTCTTAAAACTAACGAACAACATTAGTCAGTAATGTTTGTTTGTGCCTTTTCTATGTTAACATTGAAAACTTCCTTGCTTTTTCCATGCTAGATACTGCATTACACACATTTTATTTTTAATGCACATTTTATAAAAATTAATAAATAGTAATTAAACTGTGAATTATTACCACAATTATTTTCCTACAGAAATGTTTATCTTGGTACTTTACATTATAAAAAATCAATATAATTTAATAATAAACTCTTCATTCACCCGTTTCAGCTGTAAGATGTTCACTTTTGGAAATAGGTCATCTATAGAGATTTTCAAAAGGATTTGTAGGAAGCGGCGTCCAAAAATGCATTGAAACATACTGCATAACAAAATATTCTAAACTAGGTACAGCCTGTCTAGTATAGTGTATAAAGTTGAAATAATATTTTTGATTTTTATGCGGCATTAAACAATGATAGAACATTAAGAAAATACAGAGAATTGTAACTTAAATTAATTTTCTTTTTAAACGCTTAAAAAAATATGCATATTTTTGTATAAATATATTATTAACTGCTGCAATGGTCATCATGTCAGGGAATTAAAGTATTTACTGCACATTTTCAATCCTAAGTTAAAATGCGTACAAAATTTAATTATATTTTGTATGCCTTTCAACGTACGACAGTAGAAACAAACATTTTAATTAATCTAAAAAATAATAACGAAAGGCGTCTAATGTCAGGGTATAATTAAGTTATTAATTACATACACAGACACTAGATACACACATTACAAGATACAGTTATGATCATAATTAATATCTAATCATCAGGGAACACGTAAAAAAAGTTTCCTTTGAAGTTAGAGGAATGCTACTGAAAGGTCAATAGCATTGCAGTTCACAAAACCGCAACGACAATCGACAAAAATTAAAATACAACCATCCCTACTATTATAGACAAAAAAATCTAAATCTCTCTCTTTCTGGCACACTATACTCAATATCTTACCTGTCTCTGTCGCCCGTGGAACTTTAATTCGAAATAGAAATACGCAATAAAACAATATGATCCGTCCATCTGTCGGGCTAGTTCAATGAACATTGCGGTTCTTAAGTAATTTGTGTTCGATGACATCTTGTGGACGGTCGGAGCAAATTTTACTTTATATTTAATAACTACATCTGCGAAAGTACTTTATTGCATCAGTGTAATTATACAGGATGATTGCTTACAGTTGCAAAAGCTTTAAAAGGGTGAATTTATAGCTCATTTGCTTAATAATTGATTTATGGTAAACCATATAAAAAAACTATAGTTTCAGAAAAAAAATAATAATATACCAATAAAAACTTTTTACAAAATTTAGTTTATTACAAACTTAAATTGATCACCGTTTACTATATGTCGTTGCAGTATTTGTACTATCGTCGTTGTAGTCGCATTCAAAATGTTTCAGAGTGGTCACCTTGTACGGGGTAATTGGAAATTTAATGCAAAAGTTTTAAAGCTTATACACCTACAGCCAATCAACCTGTATATAATAACAACGCCTGCGAAAGAAGTTTATTATATTATTAGAGCATAAGAGAATGAATAAAAAACTATCGTTTGATTTTAGAATAATTATTTTAAGAATCCGAAACGGGAGTTACTGACACGGCCCAGCCGATTGTCAAATTAAATTGGCAGTGTGTAGAACAAATAGCTGCCGGGATCTGGGGTTAGGTTCTGGAGAGGAGACCACCGTAGAACATCAACCCTCGAGGTAGACAGATTATATTTATGAAATCGGTAGAAAACGCAAGTGCAGGCCGCTTCGAACCGGTCCTTTTGCAAATATAGGGGAGAGGCATATATCTAGTAGAAGAAACCCTACAGATAAAATAATGATTATGATTCAAAATTACTTTAATTTTGTAAATATTTTGACTTTGACTTTACATTACTAGGTGACTTGGAATAATTGTTAATTAAAAAAAAATCATGTCATGCGTGAAATGAAGGCAATCTGATGTTTTAGTTTTACCAAAAAACTATGAAAACATTGCCGGAAAGATTCACAACACGACAAAGGCCCACCAAACTAAACGTAATTATGTATCTACAAACAAACAAAAAGTGAGTTCAGACGAATTATAGCGCCAAATTATAGTTGCCCTGTGGACAGAGAACGTATAATTTCGGGATTTTCGAGCGAACCGTCTCAGCGACGTACGTGTCATTTTTGTTACAAAAAAAAAATAAAAATAAAAAAAGCATTGAAAGAGAAAAAACCCGCCAACGATTATACGGCGTCTCTCAATCGGTTTCCGTTGAAACGGTTAGCAACGTTAGTTGGTTGTCGTAAGCGAAAACCCGAGTAGAACACATTTAAAAATATAGGGTGCGCAGAGAAGACAAAAACTATTTGCCTTTAAAGCTAGCCAGTGTAATTAATTGTCTATGAATATGGAACAAAAGTATTATCATTGCCGTTTCATATGGCGCCATAAAAAAAGCTAGTACAATCGCCTCATTCTTAGAACTAATTTGTTTTTTCGTGTATGTTTAAATTATACGTGAATCGATAAAATTAAAAGTTAGAATGGAGTACAAACAATGTGTTATGTTACATTTGTAAATAGAACATGATTTCGTCATTATCATCTTCATTTAAGCTCAAGGAGGTCCAATACTGGCTCCATAGATTTCCAAAAGGACTGATAGGAAGCGGCCTATATCCTATTTTTTGCGACGACCTCAACAAAGTCGTCTGTCAAACTCATGGGTGACATGTTATACTACCCCGGTCTATATTTTGAACGCTATGTGGCTTGCACAACACACCGTTTACCTCAACACATTTTTTCAGTTGATATATAAAAACTGTGCAGTGATAAAGTATAATACGGTAAAGCAATAAAGACACGTGGATTGTAGGTTTATTCACGACAGGTGCATTTCTGATATCCCAGGCGAATATTTCAAAAGAAACACCAAAATAGACAATGGCTAGTGAAGAACGTTTGAATGCATATAGGAAAGTTAGAAACAGATAAATTGACAACTAAAAAAAAGTTTTTATATTATAAGAATAATACATGTCTCCGAGTTCCATAACCATTGTGATAGTTAATGAAGAATCAAATATAACATTAAAAAAATATTCTTTGTAGCAGGAATTATTTTCTCTTTTGGGAGGTATAATGATGACCTTTTTAAGATTGTCGTTAGACGTTGGATACCACTTCCTACTGGTTCAGTTGTAAGTCGATGATAACAACTGTGATATTCTTAACATGAAATCTATCAATGTCAACTTTGTGGGTAAACCCCCCACTAGGTGGATCTTTTGCATGCTTAAGGTCACGTGAAGTCGGAGCGATCTTTGAAGTAAGCCTATGCCTAGCAGTGCGTTTGTTTGCTCCATCGGCTGACATCAAGAAGTACTAAAATGTCAACAACAAATTAGCTACATATCCCGTCGACATAACCTTAACAAGTTGGATGCAGTCGAGGAGGTCGTAAAAAGATACATGATCGAACACCAAGATTATAGTGTTATATGGCTCTCACAGGATGTCCGATGACTACGTTGAGATCCCTGAATAGTAAGAGTAAGTATTTGTTACATCCCTAATTAGTAGTTGTCTGGTACATCACTAAGCTGATTATCTGATTTATACCTAGACTGTGGTTATTCAGTACATCCCTTAACAGTATTTATCAAGTTCATCCCTAAATAGTGGTTACCGGAAACATTTTTAACAGTTACTTAGTACATACTTAAACAGTAACTACTCGGTGATACTATAAATTAAAATTTAGTGCAATATAAATAGTAAGAAAGTAAACAGGAATTAGAAATAAATAAATTGTTAACCAATGATAAAAATGTTCAATTAAAAAATTGTGGAATTCTGGACGGAAAGAGAAGGAAGTGAGGCGTTACATAGAAGGAAACTACGTAAAGATTAAAAGATATAGTGAAGGAAATTAAAAGAAAGACTGAAAGACTTTGGGACAGACGAAAGATGAGTATGGAAATTATTTAAAATTATTAGAAAATTTGAATGTAAATAAAGACAGAGTCCACCCATTATAGGGATTGAATGAGAAGTCCCTAAACGGGGCCCTAAAATGCAGTAACTATTTGGTACACCTCCATTCCAGTTAACTTCAGCTTTACCTCATTATTTAGTATAATCGTACTAAGGTTTTTATACGTAGTGAGTGACTTGAAGATCACAATCTCCACCCAATAATTAGTGCTAACATTCATCCATAACAACAATGTTAAACAGAATTTTGAAATACAAAATTTGAAGCAAAGAAAGTGTCTTTGTTTCTTAATCACCTTGAAACATATTAATAGTAAAAATAACCTATAAAATTATTGTCTTAATAACATTACAGTTTTTTCTCAAACTTGCTGCGATGTCCGGTTTGTCAGTGTGTCAGCAGATGTACATATATAAGGCCATGGTAGCACCTATACGCAAAGGAAGCCAACGACCAGAAAGTTTAAGTTTTCTATGTATTAACTCTCCAGGTGTTACAAAAAACACAGATACAAAATTAAAGGCTGTCTGTGACACCATTTTTAGTTCTTAAAAAATACATACGGGTACATGTTACATATGCCGATATTAGACCTCGTTCATCACAAATGTAAAACATTATATTATACAATGAATCAATCACAGTTATAATACAGTCATAATTAAGTCCCACGAAATTCACTGATATGATAACCTAAGCCAATTACTCGATGACGTATCCATGATCTTACTAATATTGGATGTGGTATTTTTGAGGAACAAACTTATTTCGTCTAAATTTAACTTATTATTCGTTTTGTGTATTTTAGAATAAGTTTTCCCGCAGGGAAAAGACAGCAATTTACCGCGCAAAAATTTATTTATTTAACTTCCTAAACATTATGCAATGATAGACTTAATAAGCTTATAGGCATTCTCTACTAGTTAACTTAAGTGATGCATAGGTAATAGGCAGGTGTGTAAATGTCGGGACACAAAAAGCGAAAATAGAAAATTAATTTATACTATATTTTCACAGACAATACCTATACTTATATTATTATATTATAATTAAATAATTACTGATAAAAACTTACTTAAAAAGGTGGATATACATATAAATAAAATATACATTACAATTATGAAAATAATAGGTACATAATTACCTAAATAATACCATGGACCTCATAAGATGTCTCGTGGTCACCCAGAGAGAAATAGCAGGGCAATTTTTTATTAATTCTAATTTGTATCACTAGTGTTTTTACAATGTATTTTTTTTCGCTATTACTAAACGCTGGCAGTTGGGAAAGGGTTGCAGCTATTTGATACGGATCTTTCTTCTCCCAGCTGCGAGTAACGTCAGCGTTTTCTCATTATTTACAATTTTTCTACATACACATATCAATATAATAAACAATAAATTTGGATGTTTTACTAAATGATACAATAATTGGTACATTATTTTATTTTAAGTCGCTGCCCAAGCACTGCAGATCATTAAGTGCCTTGACGTTAAGGACAATGTGCCGGGCCAAATCATCAAAAGATTCTGCCGTAGATTTTTTCTTAACGAGGTCCGGTAAGTTGAACGGAAGAATGGAAAGAGATATGCTGGCAGTTACGCTGCGATATCGAATCAGTAACGATGAGGTCGAAGAATTGCTCGTATGAACTAGTAGTGACGAGGCACATCGAGCAACCGAGGGTCATTAGAACCGAAAGATTCTCGAGTGGCGACCACGACCACGGCGTGGCTACGCCTCCCACTAGGTGGACCGAAGACATTAAGTTAAGGTAGCAGGAAATCTCTGAAGACCCGTCATCGTGGTGAGCTTTGGGGAGACCTATACTTTGCAGTTGGCGTCCATCGGAAAAGAAGAAGACGTAGAAGAATTACCTAAAATCTTCCGCTGATAAGTCGATAACCTTCATTTAAATTTTACCGCTTGATTGAGTTGGTGTGTTCGTTGAAGTTAAGCATTTGTGTTTCTTTGTTATAATGGTTTTCTTACAATGTTGTTTTTTTTTTAAGTTTATTACGAGTCGCTATTTTGCCTCTGCTAATATTGCTTCTACTGTATCACATATCATTAAAACTGTTTATAATAATTTCACATTTTTTTTTAAAATCAATACACATAAAAAGGAAATCAATTAATTAAATAGGGACAAGAAATGATATAAAAGGTGGCCGTATCAAAAACGTCTTCCATACAACCATTGTATGGAATTTTTACCGTTGGCAAAATTTTTAAATTTTATTCTATTTTCAGTATATGATAGTAAATGATTACGTAAGCTGGCAAATCTAGCGCAATATGTTTCCCATCCATTCGTTCGGAATAATCCCCGGGAGCGCCACGTGACCTTACGCAAGCTACAAATGGAATTACAATGATCTCGTTAGACAAGAGATGTGGGACATTGGGGCAATGGCTACACTGACACTATGCTCTTTCAACTTCACAGTAATCCAGCATTAAACCATTGTTACCGATGTTTCCATTCAAATAACCTTAGTTTTTAACACCATTAATTAAGTAAATGATGAATTAATTTCGTAAATGTTAATTGTCGACAAAATACACTTCAACTCACGGTCAAACAGTTTTATAAGTATAATTAAACTATAAGACTAGAGTAAATAATGTCAATAACTATATGATCTTTGTTAAACCAATATCTGCTATATGCTAAAATTATAACGAGAGATATAATAAGATTTTAGCTGTTCTGCGCCAACTCCTCATGGCCAACATAATAATTTGTGAGTGTAATTACATGAAATCTACTCTAGATAACTTTTCAACGACCTGATCAACCCTCCTTAAAAGAGGAACTTCTTAAAATCATATACAATGCGATAGTTTTTCACTATACCATGCTTAAAATCGTATGAGTCTTTTTATTGATATAATAAATTAAATATATATAACATTAAAATTATATATACATATTACCCGGAGAACCGTTCCTACCGTCAAGCAGTCAATAAATGACTAGATTCATAAATTTACACATTTTATTTACATAGCTGAAATAATAATTATTGTTTTGTTTAATGTATTATATTATTTAATATTTATTATTCTAATCTGGAAGAAGACAAATTCAAGACAAAAAATAATAAAAAAAGGTGCAGCTGTTCTAGATATTGTAATAAAAACAGTATGTCGAATGTCAACAATCTTGTTTGACAACGAAATATTGATGCATTTGCAACAAAGAAGCTAAAACTATTAAAAATAAATACACATTTCTCATCTGCTATTATAATTGATTATTTTAAATCTTTTTGCTGTAAAATTAGCTTTAGTCTAATAAAGCTATTTCATTTAATACCAATCAACCTATAATGATATAAACAGAACACGATTTAAAATAATTTTTTGATACGCCAGTAATTCAATAATGAGCCTATTTAAAAGGCTTTCAACAAAGCAGTTCCCCGTGTAAAATAAGATGAGGGATAATCAGAGATGGACACGGGGAAGTCCCCCGAGTCTGTCAAATCTGTCTAAACATTGTGTCACATGGGGTGCGACAGTTCTACACTCGTTAGGAACCATTGTACCGAGCACAGATGTGAGAAACGTTACTATAATATAGATGTGGTAATCGACACAAAAATTCGGCCTTAAATTCAAATATTTGTATTACAAATTTTTTATAACTTTTAATTACTCCTAAATAAAGTTTCAAAATACTTAAGGATACAGTAATGAAAATTTTATATTTAATTAAAAGGTATAGGAATTTATTTTTAATCTAAGTCATTTTTTGAAGATATCTTTTATTTTCGAGCTTACCAAAAACTTGAATTTTTTTTTTTCCTGAAATGTGATCTCTAATTTCGGGGTTTAATGTTAACTCACAGTGACTAAAATAAGCAGAATAAGATTAGTTGGTCAGATGGCAAGAAAGAAAATAAGGATAGGCAATTTCAAGTGACAATGGGCAGGCTATATAGTGTGTACAACAGATAGCCGCAGAGACCTTATGTTTCTGGAGTTAGAGACTAACTAATTAAGATTGTTGAAAGATAAGCATCTTTCAGTCAGATGCAGTCTCCTTCCAACCGGCCGTTGGAATTATTGATGATGATCAACCTAATTATAACTACAGCTTTGGAATCCTGGACGCTGTACAAAGCGTAAAGGTTGACTGACACTAGACATCACCGAACATAAATGACTGTATGATGAAATGAATAAATATATTATTTAGTTTGATCTCATGTTCATTTAATGGACATTTGTGTTTAAGTTATTTGTAGGGCATTATACATTTCCGCAACCGTTAGGTAAGCATCAAAGGAGTCGGAATAACGCAATCAGTACGCTCCACCGCTCCCTCGTCCTTTGCTCCTTCGTAATTCGCCACAATGCTCTAATCAAATCAAACAGTCAAAGGAAGTATCCGGGCGTGAGGGGCACGTGCCGTGACGTCACGGAAAAGGGTGGGGGCTGCGATCGTGTGATTAAAAAAAAGATAAAGAAATTTTGCTTTTTAATTTTATTTCGTACTTGCGCTGTTTGTCCTTTATTATTTACTTTTACCAATTTATAGGTAGAGCGCTGAAGATATTATAGATCTCATTCATAATAATTATTATAATAGCCGTCATCATTTCAGGCATATAATGTCCATTACTTGTCTTAATCCGCCTCCAAAGTTTTCCAAATAAAAGCGGCTTGCATCAAATATCTTAATAAGGTTATCCGTCTACCCGGTGAGCAGATATCCTGCACTGCACTTGCCGATCTGTGGTCGCTAGCCCAAAACGTGGAGACTATCTTACCTTAACTCCCCAGCGACTATCAGACCTCATTAAAGAAACTTAGTTCGAAGGTATTCTTTAGGCTCTACATTATATATTGCAAGCCTCTGCATTATATATTGCAACCCCCCCCCCCCCTTCCCCAGAGAGGGCGCATATCGCCATATGTTTATTTTTAAATAAGTAATAGATATAAATATAAACAGAGAAAGGTATATCGACAATAAAAAGTTCCATCTACGAAAGAAAATAATCGATATAACTCCGAGAATTTCCCAAATGACCTCAACGTCAAATTGAATATAATGGCCCCCGGGGCCATAAAGTTCTGGAGTCAACCTACAAGAGGAACTGATGATTTTGTTAAGGTCATGGAAAACATTGGCTGCGGACTGCTTCCAAAAGGTCCTGTTGGAAATATTTGGGCGAAAACTATATCCAGCTTTTTTTTTATTAATTCTAATTCGTATCGCTAGTGTTTTTTTTTTACAATATTTATCTTTCGCTTTAACTAAACGCAGACAGTTGAGAGAGGGTTGCCGCTATTTGATACGGATCTTTCTTCTCCCAGCTGCGAGGCACGACAGCGTTTTATAATTTTTTTTACATTTTTTTTTACACAATTTTCACTTATGGGTAAATAGAGCTAAAATTTATATATATTAACAATACAATTTGGAATACTAACTATATCCAGCTGTGGACGTCTTACTGCAAGAAAACGTTTTTATTTTCATAATATGATAGGCAAAGATGTCACGTATGACTATAACAGAAACGCGTTCCTTACAATTTAAGTAAAAAGTAACAATTGTTAGTATTTATAGACGCCAAGACATCGAACTGTCCCGGTCAGTGATTCCTTGTCCGGGAAACCGCACAGTCGCGGCCCGGGCAAAAACCCTGGAAGCGGCGCGTCTGTTCTGAACGAGACGGCTTAGCTCTAGAAAGAGACGGAAAGTAAAAACCTGCGCGGACATATCGCAACGCGCATATCTGGGAAGCGATGGACAAAGATTAAGTTGCCTTTGACTCGTCAAACTGTTCTGCAACCGATTGTATAAAAGAAATATAATTCTTTATTTTTTTTATAGATTAATATCTATAAAATAAATAATGATTTAAGTTTATTTTTTTTTCTTGTATATATTCCAGACACATAATAAATACAAGAAATACGAAAAAAACTCGTAAAGCCTAGTTTCATTTATTAAATTTTAACAAATCTTTCATGTCATCACATACATAATAATGTTCGAAAACATTTTAGACCTTCTTTTCCCGACTTTGAATTCTAAAAGTATGTTATTAAATATATTTTATTATTGTATTCAAGAGTTTTTTGGTTGTTCGCATATACATGATTGACATTATAATATATATATATATATATATATATATATATATATATATATATATATATATATATATATATATGTTCAATCAATATACATAAGTTCAAATAATTCAATCATTCACGAAATTTTTACTTTAAATACTTATGTACATCAAGAGTAAAATTCCACAATAGCTTAATTTGATAGAAAATGTATCAAATTCAGCTTTTATAAATACATTCTAGTGATGCTAATGACAATGGTCTGAATTTACATTGAAGCTTTATTCGCATTTAAAGATTTCTCGGAATTAAAGTGATTGAGTCGCCCATAGATTTTCAATGGAACTATGTCAAACGAATCCTATTGTAATCTATGGGGTAGGCCCATGTCCAACCGTGAACGTCCTGACTGAAATATTGATGATGGTGAAAAAGCAGGGTGCGAAAGATCCTTAGTGTAAATCTCGTTTACGTAACTTGTCATATGCAATATTACCGGACAAGGAGTCTATCGAACTCTTAGAGGCACTCCATAGAGGGACCTTGACTTGGGCTGTCACTGGACACAGAGTCAGTTGCTATTGTCTGGTTAACATTACTACCACTTCGGATAGCGTTAGCGCTGGAGAAATGACGATAGAAACTACAGCAACGCTTATATTATTTTATTATGATCGGTGGCATCTAGTATGTGAAACGTTACTTTAATTTATTGCAACCGTACAATTTGTTACTCACCTTTATCCTTATACTGTAAATTTAAATGAAATTCTATGACGTTAAACATATTAATGTTTATACTTCGTAAAAACAAATGTATATTTATTTCTTTACTGGATTTAGTGCCACAAAATATCAATCGTCCCATTTTTCTATTGATAGGTTATATATTTTCATACCCAGTAACATAGTTCTAAATTGTTTTATGTTTTCAATATGAAACTATAGCATTTTTCTTGTTCCTTTTCATTTGTTTTTCATTATGTTTTCATTATCGCCTACCGTAATATTTTTGCTGGAATTGGAATTATGAATGTATTTAAAATTTTAGCACTTATTATTACAAATCTACAGTAACAAGTTTTGTTTAATAACGCCAACATTATAAACGAATGACAGATCTATGTTTTTTTTTAAGTTTCTTTTCTTTTTTCAATTATCAAATAATTTGAACAAATTTTTAATTAACAACAACAAAAAACAATAGATTGTACAAAAAATCACCCGTGCTTATATTTGTGCTACCGGAATTAACATTGAATAAAAATGAAAACATGAAAAAAGTATATAAAATTAAGTTAAACATTAGGAATGAGTGAAGAATTCATGTGAATAGTTTAAGATATTGGTTGAATACTTGCTATAGGTACTACGATTTCGCGTGATTGTACTATCAAATTAAAAGTTAGTATACTGGCTTCTTTTGTTTTACTTTGTCATTACATGAATTAAGTAGATATTTAAGTAACTGATTTTCATTCTTCTTGCGAAGTATCTTTTAATAGGGTCGTGTCCTTTTTTGCAAACTTTGTCGCGTTATGTGTTATGCCATTTGCGCCAGTATTCAGCCGTATATATTGCTTTAACTACTATGGTGTCGAGTGTAGTAGACTTGGTATTACCAGGCCTTAGGTCGTCGTGAACAACCGTGAACTTTTCCGGAGATCATGTCCTAATGTACCTAAAACATAAAGAAAACTGAACTTGAAATAATCGAGAATAACTCAAGATTTACATATGGAAAAATACTTTTACATGACCACGTTGTAATGGATCTTGCCTGTTCGTATTTAATAGAGCCGAAAGTTAAAAACATCAACTCTAGGAACCAGAGGGAAAAACTACTTCAACGCTTTTGTCTAGGATGATCGAAGCTTCGTCAAGTGTTCTAAACGCCTCTTTGATTTTAATTAAACCAAATATGTATTAAAAATTTACTTGTATATAATTATAATTTTTATTACTTCTATTATTTATATTATATTCTTTTAGTAACACTGGTCAGTCTTATTTACATAACAAATTTTAAAAATTTCTTCGATCATTAAACATAACATTAAGTGTCTAAGTCGTGGTCATCATCGTTGTTAAGGCATAGACGGCCACAACAGTACATAAGCCTCCCCCAAAGATATCTAAAGGAGGTTATACCATAATCGTCACCGCTGAGCAAGCAGGTTGTTAATCGCAGTGACGTATTATGGTATGCAGACGACGCTGCTTCCCATACTCGTGAGCAGTGGAAATCTAATATAATTAAAAATAATTACACAAATTGTAAACAATATTAGACTGTATCTCGGGAATTGAACCCGCGGCCGACGATTGCAAATCTCAATCCTCTACCGCTGGGCTACCACTGCTCGATGAACACACAAACCTTTATATGACTTTATCTTGTTGGTTTTACAATCTTTCTCTTATTGTAACGAACCTTGTTTGTTCGTATCTAATCTTAAACATTCGCCATTTTTCGTATATTTCCTCCCGGTGTACTAATTTCTACGCAAAATAGTACAACTTCTAGGTTAAGAATAACAATAAGGTTCATTTTCGTTCGTTTTTAAACAAACTAGAATATTCTGTACAAGATTACTCAACAATGGCATGTACAGTTTGATTAGTTATGGATGTAAATTGATTAGTTTGCTATCAATTAATGAATGGTACAGCTTGTTCAAAAGTCAATTGTTTCAGAACAATAAAGGCTTTAAGGCTTCTTCCTAACAAATGCTATTTGTTTTTCCCTTTAAACCTTTTAATAGTAATCACACATCTTCCACCAACAACCACTCTATATGCCTTAAAGTGTTTATGGCGTTATCAAGAACACTTCTCACTTTATCTAGACTCGCGATCGACAAAGTTAAATAATGACAATAATTTTAATATCAATTAAACTATACACAGTAATAATAAGTACAATTACGTAATAGTAATAAGAAGTCACCGTTGAGGCCTTAAGATTCTGAAGGAGAGACCAAGGATTGGCATGCGAAATGTAGGACGCCTAGCCACGAGGTGAACAAATACCGCTTCCAAACTATTGGAACTCTTTGGAGGAGGATTACATTCAGCAGTGGACGTATTGGGACTGAAGTAAAGATGATGATAAAGTTATAGTAAAATGAACAAGCGAACAATCTGCCTTATTAAGGTTTTCGCTAAACGAAACTTCCGGGGGATACGTAAGTACGTCCAGTGGTGGACATATTACGGCTGAAATAAAGATGATGAAGAAATGATAAGTACAGTTAAAATGTAAAGGCGATATTTATTATTTATTTACATATTTCATTAATTTATCTTTTACAGTTTAGTTATTTACAATTACAACATATAATTTAGTTTTTAGTTACAAACTGCGTTAAACACGTCAGCGTGTTTTGCTTTAAATATAGAAGTATAGTCAAACAATATGATTAAATGCAGAACTAAAAGTAAGTATGTAATGAGTAAATAAAGAATTTTAATTTGACATAAAATTATGTATTACAACATTTAAGTCACATATTCAATAAAAATGACGAAATTATTACATTAAGCTGCTAGAGATGTAAGTAAAGTTTATTTATTACCGAATTACGCATCTGTTTACAAATCGTTGTCATCAAAGCGATACGCCGCTGCGATTTCATTTGATGTACCGTGCTATAACAAAAAACCTTCACAGTGGATACTAACAGGGTCTAGGAATAGAAGGCCTAGTTTTAATTAATTGGACCCTTACCTCAGATAAGTGCATATACACTAACACACATACATCCACTCACATACGCACTCATATATACAGATGTTGATCAAACAGATTCCATGTTAACTTTGTATAAATGTCTGCATTGCATTTGAGACAAAAAATTTAAATTATTCATTTCAATTGAAAAAAAAGTTTCATTAAAATTTTAAAGCTTTATTTATTTTATTGAAATTATAAAAAATCCGTGTTGATATATGATGTCTTCTAGATCGGAATTATTCTTATTTTCAAAAATTATTACAGTTTCTATTAGATTTTCAGGCCGCTTTCACCTGGTCTTATTGAAAATCTATCAGAGAGGCCTCTGTCTGAAATCATGATGATAATATGTTGTACAAGTCTAATGTAATTTTTGCCAGTCTAACGTATATGTCTTTCATATATTAACTTTGTAAACGAAGTGGATATCTTCACCATATGTAAAATTTCTTTTGAAACCGTAAATATGGTAAATATTTATATTTAACATACATATATTTATAATTTGATGTAAGAGAGTGATAAAACTACATACATATATTAATTTACTTTAGTCGTGTTCACATCGAGCGGGTAGCTCGCTTTGTACATACGTGAAGCCTAATAAACTTTTTTTTTTAAAAATTGTGACAGGTAAATATTGTAAAATAAGAATTTCAACTAAGGAACGTTCACTACCTCCCTCACAGATTTGTAATACGACCGGTTGGATGCAGCTTATATCCAACGAATAACCTAAACAAGTTCATCTGTCCTCGTCTGCCTACGGGCAAACATCCTACGCTATCCTTGTAGGTCTGTCTCCGTGTATTTTTCCAGAAAAACTATTCAAACAATAAGTTTCACCGAAATGATTAAACATATCCTGATCTTTATATAAACAGTTCATGAACACTATTAAAACAACCGCAATCATTTCCTTAACATTTAATTTTTCCTTTTTGTGATCAGCCGCAACATGTAACTTTAATTCACCATTACTTCCTTGATTTCGAAGAAGTAATCTTACAAACTACGTGTCCAAAGCTCCGCCGTATATCAGTAATAATGTATCATATAATAATATCTTTATATGGTGATATGATATTTTTTATTTATATTTCAAGAGCTTTTCACGCAGGAAATACAGGGTGATTGGTTATAGATATAAATGCTTTAAACTGGATAATTTATGGCTAATTAATCAGCAAAAACTTAAAAGCTTTTATAAATAATTCGACTCAATCCTTTATAAAGTGATCACTTTGAAATATTAATTCATTGGAATATAAAAGGTCAATAACTTTTAACAGTACAGTCTGCAGCGACGGATAGTGAACAATAATTGATTTTAATACCAATAATATAATACTAATAATATTTCTAAAGAGCAACTCTTGATTTCCTCGCCGGTTCTTCTCAGTAGAACTCGCTCCGAGTCAGTGGTGGTAGCTTTCTGTATTGATAACAATGCCGACATTTTATGTCTATTGACAATTCGAGTGCCTTTAATAGCCTATTCGAATAAACAATATTTTGATTTTGATTTTGATTTTATGTAGTAATACGAATTTCTAGTGCGCTTTTTCTTATCTATTATCACTACGTTGTTTATTATTTTTGAGACCATTGATTTATGAATGGGATTTACAATGCACTAATTGACTGCAAATGACCTATAAATTCACACGTTTCAGGTTTTTACATTTATTACCAATAACACTGTATATCAGGGATTATCTTCTAAATAAAAAAATCATTCCAGAAAAGTATAAGGAACCGAAATTTTATTTTGAATAGTTAGATATCATGCGATTTTTGATATTTTAATCATGGTTTGTCACTTTAAATTAAGTAATAATAATAGAATACAAACATAGCAAGAGTTTTCACTATGAGATACAATACAAAGTTAAGAAGTCGGTACCATAAATATATAGTTAAGCAATCTAGTTTGTAATGTTGTTAACATAGTCGATAGAAGCCCACTGGAAGGCATTACGTAATTCTTTTTTTTTTCTTTGAAAGTAACTTCTTCGTGGCTTGACCAGAATTAAAAGAAAATTATGATTATTACAAGGTATTTTTGATTCTCGAATTAATTTTTGTTCGTTTTGTTTCAAATTATATAAATTTAGACGTGCAAACTTTTTAGTTGAATATATGTAGCGAGGATGGATGATAAATGACAAAATGTGCTTAGTAATTTAATTGCAATATACATTGCAATGCTATGAAATAATTTTTAAATTATTGTGAAGGAACCAACATTTTTAATAATAAAGTTCAAATATCGTTTGTATAAATGTGAACGTTGAAAGTTTAATTTATTTTGATGTAATTTCAACGCTATAGTTCATAAACAACCACTGCAAGGCATATGCCTTCCCCAAAGATATCTATGAGAGGATATACTATAATCGCGACGCTTGGCAGGCGAGTTGGCGATCTTAGTGAGGTATTATTATGAGGTATTATTATTATTATTAGTATACGCAAAGGACACTGCTGATCACCCTATGAAAACTGTGAACTGTGGCAATCCTATATAATTAATGCACAAAGTGTGAATTATATAATATTGTATCTCGGAAGTCGAATCGGCCTACGATCGCAAGTCTGTTGCTTTTTACATAATGCTAAATAGTTCCAGAATTACAAAAACCCATAATATTAGCGATTTTTAAAAATAGTATAGGTTTAACAAAACGAACAATTTTCTGCATATATAACGTGAAATAAGACTTTTTAGGACTGATAAAGTCAAGAAACTTCAGTTTTAGGTGGACGTCATTCGCTGCGCTTGCCGGTCTATGTTCTCCACTCCAGAAATTAAGACCCCAGCGGTTATATACTCTTTTTAGGACTGATAAAATCAAGAAACTTCAATTTTAGGTGGTGATACGTCTTTCGCTGCGCTTGCCGGTCTATGATCTCCACTCCAGAAATTAAGACCCCAGCGGTTATATGCTCTGCGTGCTTTATGGCCTGTACACTGCCATAATATAATGCTTATATAAATGTTACCTAAAGTTGTTACTTAGTCTTGTGCTGGTCGGCTAATTGTCTGATATCAAAGAGTCCATGATTAGAAGTTTTCCTATTGTTTAAAAGAATTATTTGTGCACAGTTATATGAATAACCCACCACAATAGTCGTAAGGTCCGGACCCCGTTGAAGTTATACACAAACAATGTTATTAATTGCATACCAAAGAGTAATCATAACATAACAAAGAAAATTGCTTGAATATGTGCATTCGTTAGTTTAAACGCTACGAAGAATTTCTTAACGTCACTATGCGGATCAAACTGGTGTTAAAAGATCAGCGCCATCTCGTGGCAAGTAGCAAGTAATACAATAAAAATTTAGTTTTCTTATATTGAAAACTTTTTAATAAATGAAGAAATAATGAAAATTAAAATAGTCAATAGTGTTTTTATTATTATATATATACGATATGTAAACATATCATAACATATATAGTTATTACTGTATTTTAATTATAATATTAAGAGAAATCTTTTTGTTAAAAAAATCAGCGCCTCGTTCACCTTTTGAAGGATTTTAACCTTTAACCAACCACCCTGTAAAAGAAAGTCATCACTATAAAACTCTTAAAATACAACGGATCGACGACTTCTGACAGCACATAGTCCGCAGGGACATATAGTAAATAATAGTTAATTTTAAAATGTTTATATAGAATTTTGACAAGAAATGAGCTAAATATTCCCCCTTATAAAGTTTATACACCTATAACCAGTCAGCCTATATAATTAAATCGAAGAAACTATGTTAAAATAACACAAAATATATATATAACAGTACACGAATAATAAAAAAGTGTATAAATAAGTGTATAACAGTTGTAAATTGTAAGATTGACATCTTCCGTAGTTACGTAGAGTTAACTCACCGTTATGACAACGACCAGACAACTTTAAAGATATAGATAACTGTTCTATTGCATGTTACTTGCTACTCTTAAACGTATTTTTCTTTTAAATCATTATAAATTTTTGTAAAAAATATTTCTTTCGTATTATAAATGTGTTTTAGAATCTGTATTGTTTAATGTAGCTTATATATAGTGAAAAAATTTAGTTCTTCGCCATAGGCTTTTTCCAAAGATCACTTAGTCTACCAAATGGTCGTTACCAATCGAGGAACATTTTGCCCCAACGACCTCCTTTCTTCCTTCTCCCCTGCCTATTGTATAAACATTATTTTAGTGAAAGACACTATTATTTCAAAACAGGTTTAAGAAAACATCATCAATTATGATTTTCTACCAGAATGATGTTCGCTTTGGTAACATAGCGGTAGGTGTTAACAAAATAATGATGATTTTGGTAGACAGCTACCTATTTTACCTTGTCCATACATTAATTCTTTCACTAATCAGTAAAGATAAAGCCGAACATTGACATAGCCGGTTGCTATTATCTGGCTAGCTAGCAGAAGAAACTCCGGCAACGCTTTTATCTAAGATATCGGAGCTTCAATAACTTATTTCAACCATACGTTTTGAATTTAGTAAAATAAAATATGCACTAAAATTTACCTATACCCTCATCCTTAGACTATATACTGCTGCGAATTAAATTTATAGAAATTTTATAACGACAAATATAATTGTGTATACATATAAGTTTTGTAAAATTAAATGTATAATGTTTGTTGCTATGTATTAACATAGTTCTAAATTTTAATACCTCCCTGCTCATATACTATGTAATATGTACGTATGTTTTTGATACAAAACATTACATACTTTCTGGTGCGTAAATAAATATATGTTGATAAAACAGGCGCGATTCCACAAATGCTCAATGGCTGCTCAGCGGCTTACATATGCATTTGCTCAATGCATATGTAAGCCGCTCCGATTTGTAATTTCTTTCCATAAAAACTGCCTAAAAAGTATTAAAAAAGCTTATAAAAAAGATGAATGAATTCGGTAAAGCCCCAGTGAAATATACAAAGATGCCAAGGTAAATAGAGATTTATTTAAAAATATATAGATACATTATCATTGATCTATGTGTTTATATTTATGTACATCCTATTTCAAATCTGTTCTATCCGCTGATGACCGTCCGCTCTATTTTTCATAGGTAATCAAGTCCATCCAACCTGTTGAACTTAATCTTTTGTCAATCGCAAATAATTCCTTTTTTTCTGTATTATTATTGTAAATTATAGAGTAAAACTAAAATAAAATAAGTAAATCTCATATTTATGCACACGTTTATTATATCTGGAATGGTTTTAATAAACCCATATCGAGTGTCCCTCCTAGACTCCTTCATAGAGCGTCTGTCCAAGTAATACAGGTTGTTAGTTGAGCTCTCGTTGATTTCTCCCGATGGAGCTACCATGGTTGTTCACTATAAAAAGATACATTAGGGGGACCGGAAAGTAATGTCGTTTCTGTCTACATATTTTACAGAAAAACCGATTTATTTTTACCACTCCGGTATTGAAAATTTGTAGACTAGGTGGCAAAAAGGTTGTCGATAACGAATGTGAATGTATTGTCGATTTGAAATAAAAACTTGTTAAAAATGTTGTCGTGTGAATTTAACTTAAGAAAGCGACATTACTTTAACGCAGTCATGTCAAACTCGATGACGTTGCCATACCAACCGTCAAAAGCACTAATCCCTAATAAAAAAAACAAATGAATGTTCTGTCAAAGTTTGTTTCTATTAGAACTGTACATATTCGCTAAACTATACGCATGCGTCGGCCGTCGGAAATCGCATCAATGATTTCAATGAGCTATTCGTTTGGTTTGGTTATTTGTACTTACATTATTATCTGGAAGTGTCAGGTGGGGATTACTCCAAACCTTTACCGGCTAGTGTAAATTAAGATTATTAAATAAAACTAGCTGACAAATTTTTTATGCAAGAAGTTGGCCAGTCGCATTACTAAAAAATATCACATTTTTAACGTAATCATATCAATGTTTCAGAAGACAATATAATACATTTTAATGTGATTATTTTTGTATAAGAATCTTGAAAAAATTTTTGAAAACTTTAAAATAAGGGATCTGAAATCGTCTAAGTCGTTCTCTAGTTATGGCGTGACCATGGGAGGCAGAGATTAATTTATATATAATGCCATATTTAAAGCCATAAGCAAATTTATGTTTAGCTGACATTCAAATTCAGAACTCTGAACGTATTCAGATAAATAAATATATCTTCGCAAAATAAGATATTCTAAAATCATCTTTTGGTTTAAAACAACGCTCATTTACTTTAAACCCAGTTTTTTGGTAATTTTTTAATTAGTATTAAACGAAAACCTAACTAAAGATCACGGTTCAAAAAAATCAAGTCAACATATGAAAACTGTTATTATTTTTGGGGAAAGTAACAGAGGAGCGTGGTTTTGCAAATTGACATGTTTGGCTTCAGAGATAATTAAAACAGCGTGTTTCGAAAATATATGTTAATGTTAAATATTTGCAGAAAATTTACCAAAAATTATTTTGCCTTCTTTAAAATTTATTAATATTTCAAATTGTTATCCACGAAGGTTTTATATATCTTTACTTGTGTGCGACATGAGAAGAATACAAGAAAAACCCGATTTGTTATAAGCTACAATCAAATTGAATACTCGTATAAAGGCATCCTTCAACTTAGAGATTCGAAAAAAAAAATATATTTAAATAATATCATAAATTTAAAATCTTGTTGTTAAAAAATGTGAAAACAATTATAACATAAGGCAATAAGTAGTATATTAAACATGTAAAGCCCTGTCCAAAACTAGATAGAGGTTACGAGAAGGAAAAACTTAGAGCTACGAAGGTTCCAAACGCGCCCTGATCTGCAGAGAGCATAACAAGCTCAAAAGAGTTTTTGTTTTGTGATCACTTTAATCAATTATTCTTAGTACAGTAATTACAACAATTCATTGCCAAAAAGGTACACTGTTATAGGATTTTTTTACAAGTCATTGCTTAATAAACTTTTTAAATTCCTTACATGATTATTAAAGACATACCGTATTTTGTAAAACCGACATGTATATTTTGACTTACGACAAATTTGTTAAATCCTTTGCCACACATGTGATATTTAATATCGTATTTGCACGGACCACATATTAGTAATAGTGCTAACTCATGTTAGAAATGTTATTTTTCACAATTATATTTGTTTTCAGCAATGCAATTGTTCCAATATATGAATTACATATCAGTAACTGAAAAATATAAAGAAAAGAAAAAGTTAAAGTAAAAGAGTTATATTGTAAAGTAATTATAAAATTTAAAGAAGCTATTGTTTGACAGACTGGAGGAATAATCACGAAAGTTGGATTTTATATTTACACATACTATTTATAAAGATATAGATATATTTATATAAATAGCATATCTAGTAGTAGTCTAGTCTAGTAGTATCTAAATTTAAATATATTTACATATAATTATATTAAATAGTAGCCACTACTATATTTATAAAAGGTGTTTTTAAGTGATTCTTTTCATTCTCACTTGGATTTTTTTTGTGTTTTATGATATTAACTTGTTTCATCTACCTTTATTAATTTATTTCTGCCCTGCCCAAATGGTTAACTGGTAAAGAATGCTTACGGCAATCAGTTTTCCGTTATACATAAAATGTATAAAAATTGTTCATAAAATAAATAAACTATAAATTAAATGACAGCAATAAAGGTTAATTTCCTTTTATTTACCTTATTTCCACTATTTCTAGATCTGTACTATTTATCATTACTAAAGTTCAATTAGTTAATTAAACAATGGGTGTACGTGCATATCTTCATGTTTCCGATGCATTGGATACCGTCGATTTAGGTTGTCGTAAAATGACGTCATCATTACCCCGAGCTTTGAGAGTATAGAACCGCAAAATGCCGACACCTCCACGTATGCTGTTTCATGTGCCCGTGCCCGAGGCAAGAACTGCGGACACAAAGGTGCGTCGCTGTAGCCGCGGCGACGCCAAATTGCATTTCCCCGACGACGAAATCCCGCGCAAAAACATCACGCGACATCATGTCGCTTTTGGGACATCCCGACTTTTCGCTCCCGTACTCGTTTACGAATAATTTTGAATGACTTAAAATCTCGAAGTGAATTCTTTTGAATGTTTTTATGGATTCCAAAATAATGGTAACAAAAGATAAAGAAGAGCTTGTTTAAACATGTGGTAAAAATTCACGACAAATTATTAAAAAAATCGTGAATATTTTATTTGGATTGTAATGAATAAAAGAAACAAAAAAACTGTACCAGTGTGTCATTTATTTGTGTCTTATAGAAGTCGTCACTGTTTGTGTTTGAAAACGATATTGTATTTAAACTTATTATATAAATTTAATTGTATATAAAGAATTTTTAACACGAAGTATCTCATACAAACTATAAATATACTCTGTTTTTGATACAAACTGTTTTGAATGGTTCACTTTGTTTACGATATTTTCTAATTCTACTACGAGAGCTTATTTTCGTATTAATTGTATGATAATTTCACAACAAAGTAGAGCTTAATTAATATATATAATTTTGTTTTTACTTTGTATGAGATGCGCAGTCTAACGTCCACTCTTTATTACATATTAAATATACGGACAAAAATTCAATGTATTAGGAAGGAAACTATTAAAGTTTATAAATTTATAAATTGGAACATAATAAACATAATTAGGAATCTATTGATTTATAATATTGTGTGTATGAGCGTGTGGAGTAAAAATAAGTAGCAGTGATCAGACCAAAAATGTTTTAAAGTCTCAAATATGGTGTTCGTTTTTAAGATTGACTACAGATGCTTCGAACATGGATTTATAAGTTGAGATGGTATAAGGCAGGCTATGTAGCGCTCAGAATAGATGGAAGTTGGCACTTTTGGATTCTGCAGTTGTGACCACAGATCAGTCAATGCAGCGTAACATCTGCCCATAAGGTGACTAAATGACCTTGTTAAGGACGTCGGGAGAAACTGCAAGAAAACCTCTTTCAACCGGTGCTATTGAAAAGCCGGTAATATGAGGAATGACTATGCCCAGAAGTGAAAATTTAAATTCTGTAACAAGGTTTATTTAGAATTATTCTCCATATTGCTTATTTAGTCATTATACAGTATCAAATATATTGCGCCATCAAATCAAATATATTTAAAGATTTGGATTTGAATGTAACGAGTTGTAATATTAAAGAAAATGATAATGTAAAGAAGAATTTATGTACATATAAAAGAACCATAGATAATTGTGTTTATGTTTCGTATTTACTCTTCGCCCGCCGGTCGACAACATGGCGGGTCTTGAAGCCACACCTTGCGAGTTCGGGCGTTATTTTGTTGACAATTACAGGGTGCGTGCGTACATAGAGGGAAACGTTACGACGAGAACACGCAAGAATGATGAATTGAAATAATGTGTATTCAAAATAAAAGCGTAGCCCACTTTTCACTTACGCATATGTCAAATGGACCGAGATGCGATTGAGCGTTATTTTTTGTTGAAACCCGACTTCGCGGTTCGTTATAACGTGCATTAAAAATCACTTTGCATCGCACGCGATTGCTAAGCTATTTGTAAAAAGTAATGAATCCGTAGTGACATTCTTATAGCATAATCGCGACGTTTACAGCGGTGCGGTGGGCAGGCATTCATTTTTTTATGACTAAAATAAGTTCATGTAATGGCGTTTATAATGAGCATTTTCATGTTATTCACTGTTTCGCCATCTTATTGAGATATCAAAAAAACTCGATAAACGTTTCACTACATAATCTAACATTACATTGTGTGGTCGCAAATGGGAAGCTTTTGTGTAACATCGCAAACGTGAAAATTTTCGATTCCTAAGTACTACGGCGTTGACTTTCAATAAGGAATGTAGTTGTATTCAAATAAATTATAAATATATAAGATAGATCAGCGCAAATCCGATCGTTGTTACGATCTTTGAGGGAGCCCTTTGCCTTGCAGTGGGTTTCTATAGGCTGATATGTATGAACTAGTTGATATAAATAGAGCAAGTAACAGTGAAGTAAATAACAATACGTTACAATGTTCGAAGGACTCAGGAATGAATTGATCTCTGCGCGGCCCCTGTGAGCATGTCTGGAAGGTTCGTGCGCCGCGCTGACGTACCAGAAGTGGCCACAAACACCCAGATATTAATTATGTATTACAAATGATCGCCGAGACTAAACAGGAATATTATTATACCGTATTTTTGTTTCCACCAAAAAACTGTGGAGGTTTATGCGCTGTAACTCCAGAAGTGTATGATACAGGGTGTTTTAAAAATGTTTTATTTGTTTGTATATAATTTTAATTAAAAATTATTTCAATACTTATGATGTACGATGTATGTTAAAATTATTAGTAATTTTTTTATAATATACCATCTTAATTTATGATGGATAAAATTAAAAAAGAACATTATCATTTCCACTGTGTTACTTCTACAGGTGAACATATGCCTCATTCACAGAATTTCAAGAGAACCAGTCGGAAGTAGTCTGCATCTAGCGTCAACCTTAAGGCCTCAGTGGTTTGCGCGCTTTATGGGCTGGAAGACATAACACTTATAATTATGTTAAAATGAAACAATGATGTACAGATAAGTTAATTTTCATTTTAATTATTGCTTTATACATGACTGCGTATTTTCGCTACAGTACAGACAGAATTGAAAAAACGACATGGTCCTGGGTCGCTTAGTCGAACGTTCCATAGAATAAGTAGGTGCTTTACCCACTGCTGACATATTCAGTTGCAAGCTTTGAGCCACCGGAACAAAGCTCCGAAGTACATAGCGTCTTTATAGTAAGTAAGGTTCCTTCTCAACGTCGCGCTGTTCTGAAACCGGGACAAACTCTCTATTATCAAGAAGACGCGACTTCAACACAATTCCCAAGCCAATAAAAAACATGGCATTTGCAAGAACAGTTAAGAAAATAAAGGTAGAGACAACGGCGATCATCCTTCAAAGAAGCATAGCTGGAGTTTCTTCCGCCACTTCTTCTACCAGCGCTTTCGCTTTTCAAAATCGTAGTAATCTGAGTCACACAATAGCTACCGATCAGGCCGAGGCACGGCCATCACTCGTGCCTTTGAATCAGAAAGTTAAACACATATCGATTGACATACCTGGTCGCGGGAGATACCTAGGGAGCCCTTGAGCCAGATCACTTCATTAAGTATAATCCCTTAAGGGATTTAAGAACTCAGCGGCTACCTTAAGCTGTCTCAGGAGCCTCGGTTTGAATAATTATTTTATTTATATCTTGTTTTTGTATTATAAAAATCTTTAATCGTAGTCTTAAATGTAAATAGTATGATATTCACATTCCCTATTTATAATGTGTATTAATTCTTCCGATCTTATTACAAATCTAACGACGCGGCCTATTCAAATTTAAAAAATATATTTATTGAAGCAAGCCACGCATTTTTGAATCTTCTATTATTTTAACCATTAAAGATTGTCGGTATAGTCTGTAGATTAGCTATAACCGGCTCTGAATGAAGATTTGTTGAGAAACACTGACCAGAAACTCAACAGTTGCTGTTTTTTAATTGAAAATTAAAAAAAAATGTGTATGTCCGGCAGTGGCCTTCCTGTGGCTGAAATAATAATTAAATAATTCAAAGTGTTTTAATTCAAATAGATATTTACAGGTACTTTTGAATAGTTAAATATTTTAAGATTATTAGAAGTAAGCTACCACCGGTTCGAAATGCTGATCTTCTAAGAAGAGCTGGTAAGAAACTTGACAGTTAATGTTGATGATGATCACTTAGTATAGAGTGTGGATATCACTTTGAATATAAGAATACTTCAAAATACAGACGGCCTGTACACGGAGGCAGCGGTCGCTTGCTTGCCTTAGGCCGTCTTGCAACGTGCCCGATGTTATAATTACGTCGGACCTTTCGGGGAACAGCAGCTTTTATTATCTTCTGCTACCGTGATTAGATGGTACACAGATAAATTTGAGCGCGGGAAGAAAAAAATTAAAAAACCATAAATATTCCAAAAAAAAAATCAATACTCTGTTATGTCTCTCAACTGGGTCGATTATAAATAGGTTGTATTAACAAGTTAAGAATTATAACCTAATGTTTGGGCAGCTACTTGAAATAAAATAATGTAGCAACTAATATATAATTGAGTATTCTAAATTGTATTGTTATTGTATGTATTTACCCGTAAGAAAAAATTGTGTAAGAAAAATTGTAAAAAATGATAAAACGCTGTCGTGCCTCGCAGCTGGGAGAAGAAAGATCCGTATCAAATAGCGGCAACCCTCTCCCAACTGTCTGCGTTTAGCTAAAGCGAAAAATAAATATTGTAAAAAAAAAACACTAGCGATACAAATTAGAATTAATAAAAAAAAACCTAATGTTTGAAATCCAAGACCTTTATCGCATCGGTACGCATATGTTACCTTATATATGTTTCTATAATTAGTACAACAACCTTTCATCCAAGACCATCTAAACCCAAACTGTGAAGACCAGCTGTATGAATGAGTTATTATCCGGTATTTTAGTAAAAACTAACTCGAAATTTAAAAAAAAAGTTTTATTCATTATTTTGACAACGGACTTCTACACATTTTTTTCATCTTTCAGATAAGTCATAAAAGCTTTATATCTTAGCAAATCTTGTCGATAGAGTCAACATTACAGTCCTGGCAGTATATGGTATGTATAGTAATATTAAAATTTACATTATAACAAATGTCCTGGCACGAAAGTGCTTAGCAAAGGTGATTCGTAATAATGAATATTTGTTTCATTGTTCAAAGTAAAACCATTCGACAACCCATTTTCTAACTTCTTCGTAATTGCGTAGGTGCTGCTCTACGAGTGCGTGACCTTTTGATGCCAAGATATGATAGTCAGATGGCGCCAGGTCTGGGGAGTGCAACGGTTTCGGCAGACTGTCCCATTCAAGCAATTTCAAGGTGCCTTTCACTAATTTTTTACATTATGTTTTTAAAATAATATTATTCTACTGTGTAAATCTAAGGAAAATGCAGTTATGGACACATAATAAATACAAGAATTAAAAATAAACTCGTAACCCCTAAATTTCGTATGGAAAAAGTTAACAAATCTCGCGTGGCTCTGAATTTACGTAATAATAGAATTTCACATTACTGGATGTAATAAAAGACATTCCTTTTCTTAGTTTTAAATCCAATATGTAACATTCAAGAGTTTATTGTTAATCGAAATGTGTAACTTGTTGACCCATTTACAAAGTTGATATTATACACATATTGGTATAAATACATCAAACATTGTTAAATTTTATTAAAATAGTGTAAATGGCGACGTTCTGGCCGGCTTTTCTCCGAAGATCAGTATTCTGAGCTTACTATTTATAATAGTTAACGATTCAAAAGCGCCTGTAAATGTCTAATAGAATAGAGATATTTTGAAAAGTGTAGTCATAATAAAAGAACGTACGTGTATGTAAATTTACTTATCCTTTATTAGTAGAAAAGATTACGAATGTTCTAGAATTTTGAGTTGTCTACAACATAAAAAAGCGAAATAAAAATACCCATATATATTTTGTACGCCTGTGGCGGAGTCCAAACCTACGCCTCTTTGAAAGGTAGCAGCAAAGTCAAAAATCAAATAATTATATATTACGATCAATACTTTACTGTATTTCCATAACTTTAGGTCTATTTTTAAACAAACCATTACATACGTCGTTATATTTCCAAATAGCGTGCTCTAACAAATGATAAGAGAATTCAATGTAATACATTGATATTACTACTTAATGCAATGTCAGCTGTAAAACTTACAGCCTAAAGTTGAATTTAATGTAATAGCCGGGAGTAATGTAAATTTAATGTTAAAAAATAATTTATTTCTGTCTTTGACCGCAACCACCATTTTATTAACAATAGAGCTTACGTTGAGTAGTACATGTATAAAGAAAATTAAGCTTTACGGCGTTAGTTTAATGTTTAAATTCGCTTGGTGGTGTAAAGAGTAAGATTTCCATGTTCGTCGCGTCGTCGTGACATCGATGGAGTTATTTTGAATATTTAAAAATATCCACGTTGAATATTAATGATTGAGCGATGCATTTTTTGTATCCTTTTTATAGTCAACGATATCTTGATTGGATGGCATATATCGCATTTTAACAGCTTCACGTTAATATGCTATAATAAAAATAGCAAGGTAGCGCATGAAATGAATTATGAAATAATTAATGATCCCTGTTCTATTATAAAGTGCACGTATTTCAATAAACTGTTCAGCCAATCGAAAATGCTATAAATTTAGAATTTTTGGTTGCATAGTTTTAACATCCTTTTTTTTATTAAAATATAAACCATATTTTAAATCCATTAAATTAAAAAAAAATGTTTTTAAAGTTTTTTTTCTGTTTTTTTTTTATAGTTTGGCATCAAAAGGATTGGTAAAGATTATTATTGAAGACTGAATTTAGTATATTATAAAATAACAAAAGACGATAAAAAATTACCCCTCAAAAATTTTATTGTACAAATTAGGTTGGAATCTGAACGTTCTCGGTATATATAGAAATACTGATGACTTGTGTGTATATTTTTTTCTGATTTACAAATAAATGAACTGCTCGTATAAATCTAACTATAATGTTTCACTATTTAAAGTGTACATAACGATTTTCTTTCCAGGTTCTTCTTGGTAGAATC
The DNA here is from genome assembly GCF_028537555.1 of Battus philenor. NCBI lineage: Eukaryota > Metazoa > Arthropoda > Insecta > Lepidoptera > Papilionidae > Battus > Battus philenor. Next base: position 8,925,380 of record NW_027181683.1, on the reverse strand, counting down.
AAGAATACCAATTCCTGGCAATAACAAAATATGGAGAAAATTGGGACCTGTAACACTATATACAAATAAAAATAACTATACGTTATGTCAATGTTTTGATATTTTAAGGCGCTGACTAAGGCTTTTCGAATAAATAAATATTTGTTTATAATTAAATTTTTATTTTATTTTATACAGTATGTCTCTGTTTTTGAATTTTATTTTGAATTTTATTATCATTTATTAACCTTATTTAAATTTAAGTTCTTAAAAACAGTAAATGAAAGTATATAAATAAAAATATATAGTCTCTTTTATTTGTTTAATTATGTTTTAAATAGAAAAGCTTGTGGCTAAGAACTTAATAAAAGTCAATATTGTTACGTCTTAGTTTGAAAATAAAATTAAATAATCTTCACTGATAATATAAAAACTTTTTTAATAATAACCCAATTATGTATAGTGTAAATTAAGTAAATTAATGTGTAAATATAAATATATAATTTCTTTTACAGGTTTATGCTACAGTTGATTCTAAGCGACGAGTCTATAAACAATATCGGATTTAATCTTTCGATATCGCTTTCGTTGAGATTTATGAATCATAAAGTTATTCATATGTAAAAAAAAGCAAATGCCTTTCGGAAGCCGCTGAAGCCGCCCGGTTCGCTCGACTTAATACCTTCCAGAATATAACCGATAGATTAATTCGATAAATGTACGTTGTAACCCGCAATTATGAATTTATCGGGGAGAGAATATCTCTTTGATATTTTGGTTGTGAGCTACGGATGAATTAGATTGATTTTTAGGTTAACTTTTTTTTTTGTCAAATAATATAGCAAACCGCGGATTACCATGCGGCAAGGTTCAAATGGCGTCTAGCCAAGAGTTTTTAAACGTTGCAAAGGTTGTACTTCTAACTCACCGAATTGAGAGTCTACTAAACTATTACGTATCGTATCGTTTCGGCGGAGGCTCCATGAAATAAAATTGTATCGTGTATTTTTTAAAAAGAAGGTCAGTGTTGCCTTCCAAGCATTTACAGATTCCGAAGAAGTCTTATAAGAAGATTTATGATAACCCTGAGAGGAAAGAACAGGGCTATGCTCGGAGCTTCACCTTGATATCAACAAAAAAACTAGATGGGCAGAAGAATGTCACCAATATAGATCGAAGAATTATTTGTCTAAAATAGCAGCGGCCGGGACACATCAATCGTGCAACCGTCGACAGCCGTTGGGGCCAAAAGATTCCCGAGTGACGACCATAAGCTTGTAGACGCGGCATAGTTAGGCCCCTCACTCGGTACACCGATAACATAGTCAAAGTAACAGGAAGTAACTGAATGCGGGCAACGCAAAACCGGTCTTCCAGGCGATTTTTAGTAAAGTTTGTCTTGCTGTGGGCAGATGCCATAATGATGATAATGATTGAATCAGCGCTTATCTTAGACCTTATTTTAAGCTTCAAGGATTGTATCGTGGAACAGAGCGATGATTTCAATAAATAATATATATACAATATATATACATACAATAGCTCTTCACTTGCTTTAGCCTAAAGGCCCTAGCGGCAGTAGTGACTTATATATTTATAAGTGGTTGATAAAAGAAAGCAAACCCACAATGAACAAACCTAAGCTTAACCCTTGCCGTCAAATTACTCAGTATTTATACCCACATGTCCACAGATGAACTATTAGAAAAGTTAAAAAGTGAGTTTGTATTCGGAGGTTCAAAAATATAAAGCCCCATCTCTACAAGACAAATGCAGGGAGGTCAAGATAAGGCTTCATTTAATGCATAGGCTTTTTCTGCTGCACACGTCAATATCAAACCTAAATATCAAATGCCACGAAGGTTTTATTTATTTATATAAATATTATACAGAGTATAAGTATAACGGTGACCTTAATGACTGAGATTTTCTCTACCAGTTACCATTTGGGAGGTGCAGATATATAAAATAAAAAATGAATGAGTTAAATGTAAAAATCTAACATAGCATATATAATCCTTTATAAATCTATTTTATCACCAGAATTTTCAAAGGTTTTCTAAAAGATTACTGACGTGGAAACAAGTGCATGGATTATGTGCCCGTCATACCTTATATAAAAAAATAATCTAATTGTCCCGACAGACTATACTGCCAGAAGTAATTAGCCTTGCATTACAATAGAAAAAATAAATGAATTAATCATATTTCAGAGTTATCACCTTGTTCATTGATTAATTGTGTAATAAATTAATTTTATATTCTATAAACACTGACCTATGCAGGTGTTAAACGACAACATAAATTTGCAGCGGGTGAACTGTCAAACGCGAGAGATCCAAAGCGAACTGTCAATTAAAAATAAAGCCTTTCTACGAGATTAAAAAGAATGTTGTGTGAAGACAAACGTCTTTGTCCATTGTGTTTTTTTATTGCCAATGATGACTTACGGTTCCAAGACGTCGTCGCTTACGACTGGCCTCATGAGATGGTTCAAAGTCACCTAGAGATAATCAGAAATGAAGACTTCTACAGCAGGACTAAGGCTCGAAGAATTGCTCGCTTGAAGTGACAGTGGGCGGGGCACAACGCTCTTGCAACCGATGGCCATTAGAACCGAAAGGTTCTCAAGTGGCAACCACCAGCCAGTAAACGCGGCGTGTGTAATCCCACTAGGTAGATCGACAACATCGATCGAACAACTACAACGTCTTAAAAAACTGTTAAAAAATAGTGATTTTTTAAGAAAACAATCTTCTTAAAGTATTTGGAAAAATAAAAAAAATTGGTAAAGTTGTTCTTGTTATGGCGTGACCAACAGAAATAGGGAATAATTATAATATCAGTTGATAAAAACTGCTAATTATACTCTGTGTTAACCAGAGGCAGATGCGATGTGCGAACTTCACTTGCACGATTATAAATGTATAGATTCGATAAAGATACGAGTACAAAAAGATTTAAAAAGACAGTGTTCTAAAAATGAATAAACACGATTTTTTTTATTTTCAGCTAAAATTATGTTAATGGCCAGTTATGTATGTATGTTTTTAATGAACGAGTTAAACAGCCTTTTTAAATGTTACTCAATATTGAGAAATAATATTCCTTATGTGATGTACTCACAATAAGATCGATGGTAGCTATTCCGAACAGTTAAAAAGCGAAGATATTATAATATGTATTCAAATTGTTGCTACAAGGCTTTATTCGTCCATTTTTATATATCAATCAATTGAAATACATCCACTTATAACGTCTATAAATGTAAGGTAATGTTTTGGATGGAAAAATAATCTTTTGACTATCTTTAGAATTTGTTCACAACCAATAAATAAATAGATGCTTGTAATTTACGCACTTACATAATAAACAGATAATTCAACAAACTGGAAGATATGCGATTATACGTAATATATATATATTTATTTATACACCGCCATGGAGTATGCACATGGATGTACATATATATAAAATAATACTATATAAACAACTTATACATTTACTTGTATGTATATGTATCTATTTGATGGGTTTTCTTTCTTTTTATTCACATATTACAATGCTCCGTGTAATAGAAAGGAACTCTCCGGTATCTAAAAGACAGACTATAAGTAATTTTGATACTAAATGAAAAACGATATAACAATATACACTATTATTATTTTATAACACATAGTAATAGTGGTATAACGGAGTATTTTATAATGTGAACATTGTCGTATATTTTCCCATCGCCTTTAACAACAAGGGGGCTGTAATAAATTGTGTATAAAAAATTAATGACAGTAGACTCATTAACTAATAATGAACCATTCTATGATGGGCAACGGATATTTTTTTCTAAGTCTTATTACATTTATTTACTTCCACTTGCCCTGAACCTGTTGCGTTCGTTACCCTTTACCTTTTTATACGTGAAAAGTTGACGAGGACGTTCACCTGATTTAAAATGTCATGATTTTCCATATACAAAACAGTGCTACGTAGATTTTCATGTCATTGCTAATACTGATTTATAATCATAATAATTTCTGCTATTGGGCCTTAAATACTGAAAATAAGCCTCACCCATATATTTCTTACAGGACCGTTTGGTAGCGGACAGCATCCAGCGTCTAATAAAGGCTTTAACAAGCGCTTGGTCTGTGGTCTTTACTCTAGGCTCCATAGGCTAACAGTTCTGCGAGCTACGTGGCCTGTCAACTGTCACTTCAACTGACAAATCAGCAGCGGATGTACTACAGCTGAAATGAAGACGATGAAGCATAAATCGCAAAAAAAGTATTCTTCTTTTCAGCCGATGGACGACCTATGCAAGGCTTTGGCCTCAACCAAAGATCACTGCGATGACCGGTCCTGCGCTGCCAGTATTCAAGGACTTCCTGCGACCTGAACTATGTCGTCGTTCCATCAGGAGAAGGGCTTACCCACGCTGCGTCTACCGGCTCTTGGTCGCAACCCGAGATTCTTTTGGCACCAATTGCACGGTTGCACGAGCGAAAAAAAATCTCTTATATAATTATTTTACGATTATATGTTAAGTAAAAAAGGACCCATATTTAGCCACATCCGCACATGCAGTGATAGTCGCGCAACAAAGTGCACCGCCCGCTAGCCCGCTGATAAATGCGCATGCGGCAAACAATGCGAATTACACAACTGTCACCGTTAAACCACTCAACACGTGTTTCACCCCTCCACGGGGCATCTTCAGGAGTTATGTTACACTGATTAGTGACATTATTATATATTTTACACAGACACAAACACAGAGTCTTACTTATAATGGACTTACGCAAGGTAACGCCTGATTCCATTAAATATTACTATGTTACTATGATCATTTATGTAACGTGACAAGACCGTGCGCTCTAAACTCCGCAGGCTTATGAAAGCCTTGCACGCCTCACCAAGTCTGTGGTCTCATCCTGAAAAGTCTAATTGCACACACATAAAACATAACATAACTCGTATACACGAACATGCACACATACAAATACTATTCCGATCATTAAGATATATTTTCATGTGTGTATCTATTTATTGTTATTGAAGCTTATTTCTTTTTTAATGTGATTGTATTTTGTGATATTCATAAGTTAAATTACTGTAATTATTGTTTGTAAAATGTCGTCGTTCGCTTAACAATAATAATTCGTTTAATAAATAAGGTAACAAAGCTTAGGGACTCTCTTGAAGGGCTGACGAGTTTAACTGATCACTTAGGCGGACGTAGTATGGAGGATTTCGACTTAGATTGTTATTCAATATGCTTATAAATTACAACTCGGAGTATCGAAACAAACTTCTACTTTTGGTAGAAATATAATTATACTATTACCAACCTCGATAAAAAATACAAAATCATAAATTCAAAAGTTATTTATTCAACATGGTTTGGTTTATCACTTATTGACATCAAGTTTAGTCTACTACCTGTTGGATGGAAAAATGTTTCAGACCTGAAAGAACAGCCATTTATTATAAATTTAAATAGCCTGGTATCATTGTCACATTGGCGCTACGATGGGCGCCAATGTAAAGTTGACGTCTCAATAGAGTTCCATCGTCACACTGGAAGCCAACACGTCATTCCCGAGGTGTACTATCTTCTATGAAGTATATCAATCCTCAGCAAACAAATATTTTTCTTAAATCAGGCAATCAAAACTTTCTGAAAATTATTAGGAATACTATAAAAACGTATACATGCTGCTAACTCGATGAACACGAGTCGTAAATATATGCAATGACATCTAAAAGTTATTATCATAACTTTGTTAAACTCGCTAAGAGATATTTTACGAGAACAGTAGCGCAAGACACTGTAATTACAAATTTCGAAAATTATTATAATCATGCCAACGAAAATTCCATACCAACACTAAGTACTATGGAGTACAGTCAGCAACACAATACATAAGTTGTCACAAAACTTTTGCTTCATACGTATCATACAGATTATATTAGGTGGACTGGAAAGCAATGTCGCTTTCTTAAGTTAAATTCACACGATTACATTCTTAACAAGTTTTTATTTCTAATCAACAATATTTTCACCTCCGTTATCAACAACTTTTTCTGTAAAATATGTCGACAGAAACGATATTACTTTCCGGTCTTACCGATATATAAAGATTATATCATCATAATCCTGTCTATTTTAATCAAAAATTGTTGCAATTCATTTTGCTAAGCGCAAGACTCTAGAACGACTCGAATTGAGCAGTTTTTTTATTTTTTCAAGCACGAGTGCAATAGAGAAGAATATGCTCGAAGCTTCGATGCAAAATCCGCAGGAGAAAGATCACAAACGTATCTTAAAAATTGCTCGGAAGGGTTCTCGAGTCGTCACCACCACGAAGATACGGCGTAAATAAGCGCCTCACTTGATGGTCAGACAACCTCGTTAGAGTCGTTGGGAAATGCTTGATAGAGAACGCTTCTAGCTGGTCCTGTTGGAAATCTGTGGCAGATACCTTTAGCCAGCAGTAAATATCCTACGTTTGAAATAGTGATAACGACGAAAGTTTTTATCTCAGACAAAAATCCGAATTGAGACGAATACTAAGTAGATGATACCGATATGTTAGTATTTGTAAAAACTTTATATTTTGCCGACCATACTTTGAAATTCTCGCCCGCAGCATTTTCGTGAAGGTTTTTTTTTAGAAAATAAGAATGAACGATTATTTCGTCGGTCTGTTTAGAACTGGATATTTTTTGTTAGATTGTTTCCTGAACCAAAAAGACAGTATGAACGTAATGATACTAACTTTATAACATCCGGTGTAATGTCAAAAGATTTGAAAATGTGAATTCATAAAAGAAATTGAAATCAACCCAATTAATTTAATAATTACAGTGATATTACATAACGCAATTCACACATTCGTAATTCTTTCTATAAATTACTTTTTACTCTTTAACAACATAGACTGGATAAAATATCATCAAATAAATATACGACTACAAAAGGGTCAAGTCAGTACAAATTATCGCTGCAAAATTAAGCAACCAGCTAATCCTTTGGGGGGTAAAAAGAAAAATTAATGAAAATAGATAAAATATGTACATATCATAAAAGAGGAAAATAAATGAATTATATTTAAAATAATACTAGTCATTTTTTAAGACAATTTATAATTAATGTCTCTTTTAACACGTTTTAAATATATTTTAGTACTAATTCAGCGAAAGATATGTGCCATCGTAAGCAATGACACAAAAAGTGTTTGATCAAGTATACAAAAAACTATTATAATATACGAATATTACAGACGTTATTTTTTACCGCAAATTAATTATTTTTATTAGCAATATCGTCATGTAACCTTATGATACCACAATGTTCTAAGAACCACCCACTTATTAAAGATTAAAATCTACAGAGGACGCTCAAATGTCAACTCGAACGACGACGTAAACAAACATAAAAAAAGAATAAAGTTTTCATAATGACCAGTATTACCATAAATAATTTAACATTTTAAAGGCGGCCAGTATCGGCTAGTGATTTCAATTGAGATTTTCTTATATCTTACTGTTGATATTTACAGGGTATGTTTATATTTTTATGACATGGACAACGCTCTTTACTATTTACTAAAGTTAGACCAGATTTTATGTATACTTGTTACTATAATACCTTAAGTTACGATTTTAGCGAATCCCGTGCGATGACACACTTTAAGCGAAGCGAAGAAATAACAGCCGTATTTTTGACAGACAACGTATTTCTAGAAATGCCTAAAATGCAACAGTACACTGCATTGACAAACGCGGTTACAACGTACTAATTCTCAGTCTGTTGTGTCTGCTAGAGCTCAGTAACTGTGACTTTGAAGGAACCAAAGATTTTATTTACCGCACTCGGAGAAGGATCTGTATTTGTGGGAACTCGATTTCTGAGTCCCTTTGGCCTTAACGAGACGTAATGGGTGCGAGCACTCTCCCCGGGTACGTTTAGGTATAGCAACCGTGAAGTTTACTTAGGAGAAGAATTTCAGATTTTTTTCTCTCTCGGAATCGCGAGGATTACCGTCGCCGGCAGGGCTGCTGAAGTGTCAAAATATGGCGTCATATGGCGATGACAAAGGAACATTATGATGGTTTTAATACGCGCAAGTCCGACATAACCTGTCCTTTCATCATGCAACGGGACGCAGCCCATTGAAGGAGTCAGAAGAAACCACGAACCTCTGCAGTGAGGTAAACGACGAGAGAGAAAGAGAAAATGAATTCAGTATTACATTGTCATTTGCATGTATGAGATGAAATAGCGCTGAAGGCGCTAAGATTTTTTACAGTAACTAGGTTTGAAAACGCAATCGAGTGTCCCAGTTAAGAGCGGATTGTGGTACAAATAAAGTAATCAAATATAGGTAGACCTTTATCTATGAATGTACATAAAATTAGGTGTAAATATTACATATCGCCATAGTTGGAGTAAGGTACAAAAAGCGAGGCCTGGCTCGACCCCCACACCCTTGCAGCGGGCGTATTTTTAATAAGAAACTAATACATTTTATCATCGGATCGCGTCAGCCGCTCGCGGCACTAAATCACGATATCTCGGCATTCCGGAATTTTGACCGAACATTAATACGTCGAAAAATAAGAATGGAGGAAACGATGCATCAATTAAAATATTGCGCAAGAATCTATAGAGTGGACAGTAACTAAAATCATTTATTTAAGTATCATTATCCATACAGTGTCTTTCGATGAACTCGATAAAATCTTCTGTAAGACTGTGGTCTCCACATCAGAACCTTCTGGCCATCTGTTTTGCGTGCTATGTATCCTGCCCATTGCCACTTCTAGTTGCCAATCCTCTGAACTATGTCTTTGTTAATCCACGGATTTTCTATTCGTTACTCTTTCCCCATGGAGAGATGGCGTAACTGTATTGATAGCTAGCCTCATATTTAAAGTACTGTATTTAGCCCAATGGAGATCATTTTTAATGAGCTTTGTATTTCCACGTTATTGTATTAATGTATTAACTAAATCAATTTACAGTAATAAATGATTTAAGTAACAGAAAAGAGTTTCTGTTTGTAACAATATTTATGACTACACTTCGTGAATTGTGAAAGTCACGAAAACAATACAAAATTTTATTTGTGTGTAACCTTCTTACTGTCGCACTGTATTTTATTTCTCGAATAGACAGGGTGGTTTGTTTTAGGTGTTAAAACTTTAAAGGGATAGATGTACAGTTGATTTACTGTCAATTAATGTATGGTGTACCATACCTAAAAATCATCGGTTCTGTAAAAAATGAATATTGTAGTAGTGTTACATAGTAAGAGAAAACCCTTTCAAAATTCTAATTACTACATATTAAAATTAATTATTGTTTACTCTCTGTCCAGTATTTTCATATAAAAAAATAATATAACATATTTCAGAGTGATCGGTTTTTACAGGATGGTTGGAAATTGGTGTAAAGCCTTTGATGATTTTTTTTATAACACCTTTAAAGATTTTTACATCTTTTAACTTAAAAAATTAAATCAGTATATTTTTATAACATTTTCACAGGTTAGCGTTACATGAAGAAACAAAAATTTTAATTTTTATTATTTATTTCTATTATTATATTAATGACGTTGATGAAAATCTGTTGTTTATACTCATCTATCTTAAAATATTTTTAAAACTATTGCGGCTCCACGCACGCCGTGCGCGGTCGATTCATCACCGATCAATCAGTGAACGTCTCGTGGGCAATAAATTTGATTTTTTCCACGTAAATGCACCGTATTATTACAACGAATAATATCGGCTCGAACCTGCAATTAACCGGCTATAAGTCTATTGATCTAGTGACCGATAGAATTTCGGTAAATCGTTCTTGTTTGGCGTACGCCCTTTTGTTTTTATCGACGTTCCTCACTCGCCGTTTATTCCGTAACTACAATCTGATTATTCCATACAATCAAAGATATTCTATACGAGATCACGAACCAGCCAATAACCTTGTTAAGGTTGTCGGAAAACGCTAACACATTCTACGGCAGAAACGATAGTGAAAGCTATTTTATAGATTCGAATATCGTACTTCGGTACTAATATTATAAAAACTTAAAGTATATGTAGACCAATGAAGACTGCATCGTCTATTAACTACGGGCTGTTCTTCAAAATTAATATATTTATTATAAATCTTACAGATCGACCAAAGTTTTCTCTTGGGTAACTTCGTATGGAAGTTCTAAATACGATTCTATTTACAGCATAAAGTTTCCTCTCGAAGGGCCTTTCGCACCGTCATTCCATGGAGTACCCATAGGAATAAATCGGTAGATTCCTAACATAGTTAAATAATGCAATGACCTATACCGCAACATACGAAGGAGTTCTTAAGATTAATTTCTATAGACGTCAAGGCTTAATGGCGGCTGTGGAGTCACATGCTAGCTCTCGTATCGTTTAGTACTCTACGCACACCTTCGCGCGATATTTATCTGGAGAAAAAATAACTTGAGGTGGTTAAAGTCACGAGATAAAAAAACGCGAGTGAGTCCAACTATAAGAAGATAAAAAAACTAAGAAAATCTGGTAAAAATTCGAATAATCGTTGAGGAAGTAAAGGTACTACTGTATTTTAAATAGTATAAAATATGTTCACAGTTAAAAAAAAAAATTTTACCGCTCTCTATCACGTAAAACCTTGTCATGTGTAGCGGGCAAATGTGGTAACACTGCATATTTAGTAAATATTTCATGCATTTTCGAAATTCCTGGAGAAAAACTTTTGCTAAGAAACTGAATACATCAACATACTAAACAATATCCATTAATTCATTCTATAATGATATCCAAAAGTAATTAACAGCTAAGAACCGTCATTATATATACCATTCGAGTAAAAGATATTTTTTAACTGTATGATTTTTTTCTTTGCTAATGATTTGATAATTCAAGAACGAAGTATAAATGCGTTTTAAAATTTCTGTTTAATTGTTGACATTTGCTTACAAAGGTATAGATGAAAGAGTTATTGACTCTTTCAGGCCACTATGTAATCGACATCGTCATACCTACCGTAGGTCGTTCTCAAGGACCGGTTGAAACCAGCCTGTGTCTCTACAAGGTCGTCTGTCCACCTCATGGCTCGTCATTGGTACAGTCTTGACGTGTCGTCATATCTTTGTATTGAAAACGTACATACGTATGTAGTACATCATTTACATAGCGCCTTGACATAATCACAGAGACTTTCGCAAAATGTTCCGGGCGAGGAAGGCAAGGCTCGCGTGCGTCGGTCGCGTGACTGGCCACAATTACCGGCGGCCAGTTACCGCAGGCTCTGGGGCCCGTTTCGTTTTGTTTGTTCTTTCGTTTCTTTTATCTTTGTCTTTGTTGCGTGGAAAGCAGTAGGGTTAGAACGCTCCGAGGTTGGTTAATCGCGGGAATTAAATCGAGATAAGATTTCTACGAATGCGCTATGTAGAATTGTAAATGAGATATTTTCTATTTCGGCTCGATATTAATCTATTTATTTCATTTTTCGGTCATCGTGACGAGCTTGGGGCTATTCTGTAGGTGCCTGTGTGTTCATTGACTAACATAAGATAATGATGATTATTTTTTCGAACGTAAATAGCCAACATCTATAAATTCAACATTTCTGTAGAGGATATTTATTCAACACTTAAACTAATTTGTAAATTTATTTTGTAATTTAAATCATTATTTGTATTAAAATAGAAACCATACAGTAGTCAGATATTAACTATTTAATTATTAATACTGTAATCTGGATATAACTAGTTATTTTATCTGTATTTATAAGTAGCTTATTTACACAAATTTTTGTTTTAAATGTTATCACCGGTTTATAAGTACAGTCTCTGTATGAAATTTTTTCTTTTATTTACCTGCTATGAAGTAGCAGTAAAGTGAATTAATAAATTAAAAAAGTACTTTTTTTCCTATTGGAAATAATTGGGTTTTTTATGACGGTTACAGTATATATGAATAAGAGAAATATTTCTAGCTCGCATCAAAGTTTAAACTAAATATGTGCTCAAATTTAAAATGGAAAGTTGACATGTATGCAGCAAGTTTATTGTGAATAAATAAATTTTAGTACATCGTCTTTTGCTTAACGTCTGGTGGCGCCATCTATTGTTCAATAGTATTGAACGCCTTGATAGCTTTGGAGACGATTATTTATTTACAGTTGTTAACATATTTTAGTAGTTTTTATAATGATATTAATGTGATACACTTGCTAAAATTGTTTTTTTTTTGTTCTTAAAATATAAAAATTACAATTTAATCATTTACATTAAGGTGCTATTGAGAACACGATAAAGCTTTAAAGGCTATACCTAAAATTTAATGAAATATTACTTAAAGGAAAATTTACGGCACGACAGTTATATTTTAGAACTTAAACTGACACTGATTTACATAAATTCTTACCGCTAAGGCACGAATTCGTCGAAGAAGTATTTCAATTTTCCTCGGCAAACTCACTTCTTGGTAGTAGGAGTTACGTCACTGCGTCCACTTCTTGGACCCGTGGGGTAATACATAAACAAATTAGTAATTTAAAGTATTATTATTTTTTTAGCTACATTTTATATTTTCAACAGTCGAAAAATACTTCCTTTCATTCGTTTGGTAAAAGTTTTAGATTTCAAAAATGAATGAGATACACAATATATTTTAATACAAATCCAGATTTAAAATATCTTTATTGAAGTAGACCTTTACATGCTCTTTTACGTCGTCGATTATTTTAAAACTGTAAGCTTCAAGAAGGTAGACCAGTTCGGAACGCTGATCTACTGAGAAGAGCCAGCTAAAAACTCAACAGTTGCTCTTTTAAATTAAATTTAACAATTATTCATAAGTCAATCATATAAATGAACATCAAACCAAGTTAAAATTTGGTCAACTTAATATTCGTGAATGCTATAATAAGATTTATTTAATAATAAACTTTTAATTTTAGATTCAAAACTAAGAAAAGAAGTCTTTATAATATGCGTACGTTCAGACCCATAAAAGATTTGTTAACTGTTTGAAGACGAAATATAGGCGTTACGAATTATCTTCTGTTTCTTGTATTTATCATGTATATCACAATTTTTATAAGGTTTTAAATTAGGTCGCATAAATAGTGTTACTAAAAATGCATTGCCAAGCAACTGCTAGGATGTCAATTTCGAACTCGAACTCTAGCTTTTAAGTTATAAGTAAATATCCCATACAGCTCTTTTCTGTAAAACAAATTAAGAATAATATAGGTGGCACTGTCTTATGATAAAATACCAGAAGCTAAAACAAATTACGTGTTCTTGAGTCTCGATTTTATTGAATTAGCAAATTTTTTGGTGAGCAATGTATGCCATTTAAAAAAGGATTCCAGGTAATATTCTGAAAGCTTCTATTGCTGGATTTCCAAAATTTGTGTAAGAACTTTTGTGTGCTAAGGGACCACCTACTGTGATTGACTTCATAGAAGATAGCGTACCTTGGGAATGATATGTTCGCTTCCAGGCAGAGATAAATTATAATCACACTGTGTACATTGTTTTCATTGGCCTGTTCTTTTCAAGTTTGTGGCATTTGATGATAGACTCATTGACATCAACAAGAGATGTTCCATGATATTTTGAATAAAGAATTTCTGAATTTGAATTTGAATAAGCAGAAGTAAGTATATCACACATCATCCCCAAACTGCAGTGTATCTTATAAATCAAAGCCGAGCCGACGGTACGCATGAGTTATGAACCGTGTTTTCGCCGGTTTGATTCCCCGGCGTAATCGCAGCTCGAGGCGGTGGAATTAGTTGCAATTAACTGCACATTTCGAGAACCTCGACGTTTAGCTTTTTTCAAAAACAAATCGCCGTTCCTTTTCTGCGTTTGATAACTGCCTGCTGTAGTTTTTTTTTTCTAATCTAAATCGAATTTGATAGACGCAACGTTTGCCTGTGGGTATATCTTAAAAAACTATGTCTAACATATAAGGGCACCTTCATTTTTCATCGTTAAAATTATTTTTTTGTAACAATAACCTGAATATTTAATATTGTTACACAGTACTTATAACCATGTTGTCTTTACAGAAATCAGTTAAGGTCATTTTGACCTTAAACGCCCAGTGCAAGGCACAAGTCTCTCCCAAAGATCATGGGGGATCATCTATGGGGGGATCGCAGTGTGGTATTATGGTACGCAGAGGACGCTGCTGCCCATCCTTCGGAAACTTGTTTGTGAGCAGTGGCAATTCAATGTAATAATGCACAAAGTGTGAATAAGAAAATATTATATCTTGGGAATGGAACCCGCGACTTACGACCGTTAGTCTCAATCCTCTATTGCTGAGCTACCACTACCCAACAGAAGTTAGAATTAGAAGCGAAAACTCTGAGATTCAAATTGTAGATCACATTAAGCCTATAATCTCAATTTACGATCCAAATTATTACCGTAGAATGTAAAACAAGCTCTAATTTCATTAACATTCACTGTAGTAATGGTTTAGGACATTCTTCATATTTTCAAGTGAAACATATTTTCATGGATGCTTGCGGCTTTTTATATGTTTTCGTTAAGTTGCAAGAAATATTCATACTCAACTTAACTCCTGAAGATGCCCCGTGGAGGGGTGAAACACGTGTTGAGTAATTTGGCGGTGGCGGTTGTGTAATTCGCATTGTTTGCCGCATACGCATTTATCAACGGGCTGGTGGGCGGTGCACTTTGTTGCACGACTACCACTGAATGTGCGGAAGTGGCTAAATATTGGTCCATTTCTTACTTAGGATGGACTTCCGCAAGGTAACGCCTGATTCCATTAAATAGGATACTTCTCCACGTGTCTCTGCAACTCACCAAGTGTCTGAAGTATGTTCAACGAACTCACTCAAAGTGACCTCCTCGAGGACCAGAACGCGGCTATTGAGCCCGCTCACCATAGGACAAGAACCAGTTCGGTGGGGTTTGTAACAGAGTCTAGTCTAACCCAATGTTTAGTTATATAGATTTCGGAAGTTAATTCTTAGATTTCGTTTCTGTACAATTCTTTTTATCATATTCTCTGGTCTTAATGGCTATACCTGTAGTTTCAACTAATCTTTGTCTTCTCCCCAGTAGTGCCCTTGGGACATCGTTTCCACACTTACGTACTTCACATACATATATCAGGAACGGTTTTTTAAGATTCAATGGAGAGCCATTGAAAACTTGAGTGACATCTGAATCTTCAACCATTCATTTTATTCTGATCAACCAGTATTTAAATAGCGTCGCCATTCTTGCGCAAAACGTGGTCCATTTATTTTAAAATTTGGTAAAGGTCCAACTCCTGGATAATGAAGATATTGGTGCGGCGTCCATAACGTCCACTCAAGTCTGAGGCATTTATAATCTGAACAGCTTTTAGATTCAGCTTTCCGTCAATGTAAAATGAAATCCATTCTATGTTGATTAAAGAACTTTCGGTTTTTATGTAATACGTCTAGATATTTGTCTTTTTATACTCTTAAAATATATAAAATGTCTTATTTTCTTATCGATGATTTATTAAATTATTCATAAGAAGTTTGAGCTCATTGCGGTTTTTGTCTGCGGTCAGCGCGTAGGTTTGAATTACATTTTTCTTATCATTGTAATTGCGGTAGCATAACGGTATGATTTTAAACAGAAATAGTCGGATTTACGTCGTCGTGGATACAAATTTATAGGATTATTCTTTAAAAATCTTTATATTAAAATCAACACAAATATATTGTTAAAATAAAACACAACGAAATCAAGTACTGATTAAATAACTAAAGTAAACCAATTAAGTATCATGGCTGTGGGCAGATCACAGCGCGCAGAACAGATCGCCTTTTGGACCATGTTCTGTAGAATCATTCTGGAGATCACAAACCAACTAGCATAGCATAAGACGTCCATCCACAAGCCGGACAGACGACCCAGTTAAGGTCGTTGGAAGACGCTGGTACAGATCGTTTCTTACCGATCCTATTGGACATATTTGTCCAGCGGTGGACCGCAATCCACTGAAATGATGATGATTATGAATATACAATTATAACAATTATCACTAGTTAGTATCTCGCGACATAAGATGGTGGATGGCGCCATGTGTCACGCAGCCATAGAAAATTCATACTTTTTTAAAAGAAATACTTATTGAAAATCAAATTTCACATAAATTTACGTATTAAGTTAAACTCTTAATGATATCTCCGATCATGACCACGTTTAGACTGCACTGAATCACATGTTTGTGGTGTTATACTAAAATAAAGTCTACAAAAAGCCAATCGAATTAATTTCAACAATAAATCTCAAAATTCATGACATGTAATTAACATAAATAAAATATACTATAGTAATAAGACGTTACCGTAAATATATTTATAAAAAAGTACAAAAGTAGCCAGTAATGCCCATAACTGGAAACTTGTGGAACATTTTTTCCTGCATTTTACATTTTTTTTAATGAGGTCTCTGCTATTGGGACCTCTCCTTCCACCCCTATTTTGTTGGGAACAAGATTTTTTATTTCTTAACTATTTTTTCACATGAATTTTTTATTTTCGTCCTCGTCTTCCATAGTTCACAATATCTTTTTTTCTTCCGTCTATCATTCCATAATTCCATCTTCCTTTCTCAATCATTCCATTCCTTTCATCCATCCTTAAACACTTCAGTTGTATTTTCAATTGCAGTATCATTATTTAGTTTATTTATTTTTCTCGTGTACATAAATTTTACATTTTTTATTTTTATTTCAATAAATCTATCTTAATAAGATTAAATTGCATTTTACATTGGAAACATTCCAAAAATACTCAAAGGTGAAACACTATCTGTAGATGCCGAATTTGATAGAAACGGATTAAGCCTGCAATAACATAATACGGGTTTATTCGTTGGGGGCGACGATATCATGTATGAACACGCTGGTATTAGACCTTAGGTCACATTATATTTATTTAGAAGAACAATTATGTTTTAGTGGTACACTGACGTAATGTGTATTATGTAAAAGAATTTTATTACACTTCATCATCATCATTTAAGCCATAGCTCGTCCACTGGTGAACATAGACCTCACTCATAGTTTTCCAATATTAGGGGTTTAGAGCTGCCTCTCTGACAATTTGTTTAAGAACATTCTATGCTGCGCTTCCTGTCAAATATTACATACTTAATCAAATGAAAATTCTTAATTGAAACAAGCGTTGTACAAATTGCATACAGGTAGTATTTTTACTTATACCGGTAAAGTACCAACGCCTAAAAAGGAACAAAATATCCATGAATTAAAGCTGATATGGAACATGGATTTTGAATTAAAAATTCTAATTTTTCACCCTCTTTTTTAAATAATTGATTAAGGCAAGACCAGACTCTTGTATTATGTTATTCGATATTAATTCCGTACATACAATTTGAAATAGGAAAAATTTCTTCGTTGATGTTCAAGAAAAGAAATTATGTACACTAATCATCTATCTAGTCAGGGAAATTATTCTAATTGCTATATACGAATAGCTCGTCTTGTACCTTTGAAAATAATAAGAAGGCTACGTTTGAATGTGGATTGTATGAAATAGAGAAATGCTTTATTTATTTTCAGTAACTAACCTATTCAGGATGATTATTGTTGTTTATTTGTGCCTCATGTTTTTAATTAACATACAATCTATCTAAAAATTAAGGTTTTAGAAATGAAATTACGTAATGATACTAAAAAAAAATTTCTACATAAAATATAAATAATAATTGTTCTTTACTATGTTGTATGCTATTACGCCAAAAGTTGGCTGGCCCGTTCCATATCAATGATCAAAACTGATCACTTTATACAGGTATTATATAAAAAAATCATCGTTTTAAACTTATTGTTAAAGTTATAAAATTTGAACCGAATATTTTTGTGCATATTAAAAAATTACCAATAATATATTTTATGTAATTAAACTCACAAAAAGTAGGGCAACGCAGAGCGACTTATACATAAAAGTAAAGAGAAACAGTTCTTGCAAATGTTCTGTTAACATTTTTGTTGTCGTTATGCATACTGTTTGTGGAGGGGTCAAGAAGAAAAGTGTGCACATACTGGCGTGTCTTCACTTGGAAGCATAAGTCTCCTTATATAGTTTTTCTTTCGAGACTGGCCTGGCCGTGGATGGCTGCCACTAGCTAAACTCATGATATTTAAAAACGTTCCAGAGATCCCTCCTTATGACGAAATCAGAAGAACATTCTGGTAGTTTTAGTCAGTGCAAACCTGGTCCCGTTATTGACCAAAGGTATTCGAAGGCAATTCAAATAGTTCATGGTAATGATATGCAAGAAATAATATTGAATGATTATAACTTGAACCGAATTAAGTTCAAAAATCGTCTGTATAGGATATTAATACAGCTAAAAGGAATGCATTGGCGCACAACTGTCAATCCATCCGACAATCCTTTGTTTAATTATAGAAGGCACTGTTAGCTATGTATAAACGCACGTACGTCCGACGGCCGGCTAATTGCGGAGCCGCGATTGGTTGATTATAGGGGGTTCGATTCCCGGGCCGTTCTCACGCCGTACCTACATGTGCGCATGATATATTGATACAAATGCGTGGATTGTTGTAGGGTGGATATGCGAGATACATAAAACTATTTTACTAATGTCTGTAAGCAAAGTCAATCAAAAGTGATGACATTTTTCTTGTCTATTAAATGGAATCAGGCGTTACCTCGCGGAAGTCCATCCTAAGTAAGAAAAGAACCAATATTTAGCCACTTCCGTACATGCAGTAGTAGCCGTGCAACAAAGTGCACCACCCGCCAACACAGTCTCTGTGTTTAGCACTAATTGGTGTAACATAACTCCTGAAGATACCCCGTGAAGGGGTGAAACACGTGTTGAGTAATTTGGCGGTGGCGGTTGTGTGATTCGCATTGTTTGCCGCATACGCATTTATCAGCGGGCTGGCGGGCGGTGCATTTTATTGCATGACTACCACTACGTGTGCGGAAGTGGCTAAATATTGGACCTTTTCTTACTTAAATTTTCTTGTCTTCATCAGACTCTGGAACTATAGAGGTCCACGGAAGACCCGATGAGAGTCAACATGGATGTGACACTAAAAAGAGGGTTCACGTTTTGTTAACTAGAGTCTACGAAAACGTATCTAATTTCGAGAATGAATAACTAAACATTAGCCTCTCCATATAGACAGGTAATATTTTAAGAAGCTCAGCGCCTATCACTTGTAAAAACTTGCATATTTCATATTCGGTACAACGTGTAAAGACTAGCAAAAGTTCAACTTTAATTTTTCCATTCACTGTACAATCAAATAATTAATTAAATAATCAATTCTCACTTTTTTTGTAAACTATTAATTCGTGGCTGGAACACGCAACGTAAATTATAAATATATATATATAATTTTTACATTTTCAGTAGAGTTTTAGAAAATTGGTAGAAATGGAGGTCCACTGGAACTAGGTAAGTTTTGGAAATTGTCTATGAGAAAAAAGGCTAGAACCTTTGGTTGAGGGTAAAAAAATGCACAATCCTTTAGTCCAGATTCATTAGATTTAGGGTAAAGTATCCCCTGCCTGTCGTAAAAGGCGACTAAAAGATACTACTCAAAGCAAATTCGAGAAAGGCAGCATTGCGAAGTGATCTAATGTTGCTGCGGCATAAAGAGGATGTCGAAGAAGGGTCAGCTTCACCCAAATATGTGCCTTCACACAATGCATAACGCGCGCATGTACAGTGCATTTGCGCAGGTGCAGGAGTTTTCCAGATGCACCTCTAAATTTTTCCTTTCGAATTTTATTTTGGTTGTCTTAAAAATTTCCCCAAATGCATAGTCACTCTATTGGTTAGCGCGAGCGAAAATGCAACGATTTGAAATGTATTTTATTTCGGTGTTGCGAGGAGGATTTAGGCTGTATAATCGGTACAAATTAATAATATTCCTGATGTATAAATTTAATTTTGTAAATTTTATAATTACTATGAATTTCAGAGTTTCGAATTCGATAGGGGAAAGAACGAAATCATGTTTAAAAATAAAGGATATTCCCGGTTATCTACATAGTGTTTAACTGCAACACTAGAAGCTACATACAATCTTTCTTTGAGTGAAAAGAGGACAACTATCTTTTTTAACATGCGACTCGCCTTTAAGTACAGCGTCGCAAAACTTTGTCAAATGTCGTCACATCGTGTTTTTATATGCCTCGCGACTGTCGAAACTCTTTATAATATTCCAACGATTTATTAGCCATGGAAGAGTTATCAATACAAGCCTTAAGATTATCAATCTTCAGAGAAGACGTTCACGCCTTTCACCCACGAACGAATAAATGTCAATTAGTAAATACATTATGTCAGGCGACACATCTAATGTATTTTTTTAATCTATTAGATTGCAGATTTTGGATCCACCAGCTATAACTCCGATGAATATGTAAAATTCAGAAAGGCTAACAATACCGAGCATAAATCGAATATAGCTAGTCAATACAAACATTCTATGTCATGAGATTTAATTCACACAACAATGCTTGATTTTAATTAAAATGGATAACCGTTCTGCTCCTAAAATTCTATGAAATAGTCCAGATTTTATTTGAGTACTGAATCAATCCTTTTTATACCTTTGTTCTTGTATTCAGCAGCAGATTGTAAACTAAAAATAATCCCTATTTATTGTTTATATATTTATATGTATCCATGTCAAACGCATTTATTGCGCATTTGACAGTTTGCTTTGATCTTTGCTCGTTTGACAGTTCACGAAATGCAAATTTATAATGTCGTTTAATAGCGAAATTGATCAATATTTATCGATAACAAATTTTGTCAATTATTACACATTTAATTAGAAATTGAAGTGACCAAATCCGAAATGTACACTTATTGTATTAATTCATTGTGTACTATTTAATTTTTTTTTTATGTTAGGATGCGACAAGCAAATAAATATTTACATTAATCTAAGACATTATTAAGCTAACTGTTTTCAAAAGTTACGTGGATTTTAATAATATATAAATGAATAAAACTCGACTTTTAACTATAAAATTTTTAAGTAAAATACTAAGGCATTTCCCACAATATCACAAACAAAAACGACATAATTAAATGTCCATTGCCGTCAAAATATAAGTTAATGCTCTCTAATTGGTAGCCGAGTACGGTAGTTGTTAGGAGCTTTATGTTTCCGTGGTGTAATTACAGGTTACATTTGATGCGGCCAAGAAGCGCACTGCTCCAGGGCAGACGCTATGAGTCGGCTTCCAGATCATTACTAAATTTAGGGAGTTCATCTACTTACTTGGTACTTGGACTTGGGCTACTTAAATGGTCTCTTTTTAAGACGATGACATAGCTCCAAATATTTTATTTAAGTAAATAATATTTCTTGTTAGATGATTGTCTGATCATGAACTATGTACCTAATTTGTCATTAATTATAATCAACCTCAAATAATAAAATTATATTTACCTACCTCCAGACTTCAGACTTATTATTAGTGCTAAATATTAAGTCTGCGAATATAATAATTTAAATTGATTTTATTACCTGTATTAAATAAATTGAATCATTGGGAATAATTCGTTTTCGTCGGAATCATTAAAAATATTGCTGCCATGTTTCTATAATAAAAGCTTCATGATATATTGTATACCTATTTTTAAAAATCTATAAAATAGTAAGAAGGCTCTTACTTTATTCAATAAAACATTAGTATGCATTTTATCACTACTATACAAAGGAAGAAAATCCGTCTAAATCCCAAGGCGGATAGAAATAAATTCAGTTTTAATTACAGCCTTTTTTAAGGAATAATAAATGGCCATGTTCATTCTTTTAATTTAAGTAATTAATTATTACAGCAGATAATTACAGTCTACTGTTTGTACTTGTAACGAAGCATTCTTTCAATGAAAGTTTGGGAATTAATGACAGTTATTTTTTTCATAGACCACTCAAAAATTTTAAAAAGGAATTGTTATTGTTTTTGTTCGGACAAATTCGTTTATCTGTAAATGTTTTTTTTTTGTACAAACTGTCAAACAAGATTTGGTGCTGTCAAAAGTCATTGACAAAAAAAAATTAAAAATATATGTATTGTACTTTAAATCATATTTTTATTAATATAATTTTTTTATAATAAATAATGATTACTTGCAAAATTTTGTTTTATATCTTGTATTGTTGTTGTACATTTCGATAGCAATGGAATATAATTTTCATTGTAATGTTTCGTGGTAAAAAATATTTTTAATTTGATTATATCTTATCATAAATTTTTGGTTTTGAAAGACGACAAATATTTTACATCTATGGTCAGGTGTTTAATTATACTCAATGTATTTGTATGGGAAAAGTGACGATGAGGTTCATCAGATAGTAACAGGTGCGATAAAGAAGATGCCTTATCAACAGACAAGATTTTATTGTCGCCAATGATGTTTCACTGCATTCTTAAGGCAAACCGAATGAAGTTGAAATAGGCCTCCCTTAATGTACGTCCCCTAACGTATGTAACTAATTCTAGGTGACTGAAAATTATATATACATATATCCCTTTAAAAATATGTATGTGAAATAAAATTCAGAAATCTGTGTAACATCGTACGCGCTGTGATAACACACAATTTGAAGTACAACGTTTGATTTCATGTTCGCTTACTAAGATTTACGTCTCGTTATCTCCATAGCGAGAGGCAGGATTTATTCGGTCATATATATCATACAATAACCACAACCTCGCAACTGTCAGAAGTGTAAAAGGAAAACGATAGCATTAGGATATGTATTACAAAAGGGAGCCCTCGAATCGTGATCGGCTGCGGGCGTGCTGCCCCGCCATTGGTCGACGCCGCGTGATATTTGTTACTTAGATCGAAGCCCCGGCGCAATGGTGCACGAGAACCTTCGTATTTATAGATTTTACGTGTATACTGGACCACACAAACTTGCAACGGATTTGACAGCTATAACAATAATGTACCCGACTATCTAGCGTAATGGGTTAGAAAAAAAGATGTAAAAATATCTAAACTTATAGAATTATGCACTTTTTTACACATTAGCTACGTTTCTTATAAAAGCTTGGAAAAAAATCTTGTCAAAGTACATATGACATAAGCTAAATGTGAGGATATTTTCCACAACTAAAAAACTGTAATAGATGAGAAAACTCTAATTATTTTCCCTATAACCTGTGCAAAAGATTTATTAAAGGAATACATAAAACGATAAAAAATTATAACAAAAAAAAACTTAAATTGACGTGTATAATCAATTTCGCAACTATTTATTACAGTTTATTTAAAAAAAAAAACTTTAAAAAAGATCCGTGCTGCAACAAAAAAATCTAGTGAAAAAGTAAATTTATTCTTAACCGTAAAACGCGTTTTTTTTTAAATTGTAAAAAATGTTTAATTAAAAGAAGAGTTGGGTGTACTTGTATAGTCAAAGGCATATTAAAAATAAAAAATTTAATCGTGTACGATTCACTTTTTTAAAATGCAATGTCAATAATTAAGTTGAAGTATAAAGTAAAAAAGCATCAACCATTCAATATTTAACAGTAGTGAATTTACTTTTAAAAGTAAATCCATACTGACCAGAAAGATAAAAAATAAAAAGGTTAACGAGAAGTTAGGATTTGTAAATCACAAAGAGAAAAATAGACGAGTTTTGATTGATGTCTCACACGCATAGGCATCGAACGCACTACCCTCGGGTAACGTCGCTCTGTAATCACTGGCTTGCTATCCACTTGATTGATTTACTGAAGCCGCAACATCTAACCGGTTTATAAACCACAGACGATTTTCAACCGCAATACAGTGTCGGTA
Organism: Battus philenor; assembly: GCF_028537555.1. Lineage (NCBI taxonomy): Eukaryota > Metazoa > Arthropoda > Insecta > Lepidoptera > Papilionidae > Battus > Battus philenor. Next base: position 8,901,513 of record NW_027181683.1, on the reverse strand, counting down.
AACGCCGCCATATTGCTGACCAATTTTCCCGCCCGCACTGAAAAGTTGGCGCGAATTTTAAGACGGAATTCAAAAATGGCTGCAGGAGACGTTGGTTTTTTGATTGATAGAAGTGATTTTTCGATTCTTTTCTGAAGATGTATCGTTTTTCGGTTAGATTCATGGTAGATGGTTGTATTTTATACGTTCGTAAATCTCTTTTTTTAATCAAAATGTTGGTGTGGTTGAAGATTAATAACCGGATAAAATAAATAAATCTATTATACATCCATTGTACATCAAAAAAATTATAAATATTTCTATTTATTTTATTTCATTCGAATTTTTAATATTTATGTTTTATTAATTACGAACGAAAATTACAACGATTAACATTAAAAAAAATTTCTTAACCTAAACATATTGTGACACGTTATTCAAATGATTTGAAATTTGTCATGTGAATATTACTAAAATTCTTTCTTCCTCTCTTCTTATTTTTTTCTTAGTTGTTTCCTTATGACTGAGAGTCTGACCAATCATGTCAGTCTCCGTTACCCTTTTTCTCCAGGCTGTACTATTTTCTGAAAGTTTTATGAAGAACGTTAAAGAAGATGCCTTAGTCCAGCAAGTACCTTCCTCTAGCTCTTTGTAAATTAGCTATTATAATTTGAAAAGAATGTTACCCAGAACACAAATAATGTCGTATCAATTGTAGTGTACAAATAAATGTCGTGACTTATAAATCCAAACTCTGTGGATTATGAAGTAAAACAACCAGAGGACAAAGGTATATTTTGGGCATATTGGTTAAAAAATATGTTTATATCTGGCAAATTGTACTGAGATCGCGTTGTTGATGAAAGCCCGTGCCTTGTAGGTGAGAGAAAGCTTGGTATAAAACAGTGGAAATATAAACCTAAAAAAAACTGTTTCCTTTTCACCCTATCGTTGTTACAAAGCAAGTCTCTTGGATTTTTTTTTTTGAATAATTAAGATTGACTGGGGATATTACGTCATCATCATTATTTCAGCCGTAGAATGTACAAAGCTAAACAAAGTCACACCTACAGATTTTTAACGGGACTGCCAATTTTACTCGCCTTTTCAGCTGCTGTTGGTACATTACATACAGTTGCATTGGAGGTCTGACAAGTTTAGGTTGAGGAGATTTCATTTAGGGTACAACGGCCCAAAAAAAAATAAGTCGTCTTGGTCTCGAAATTCATTAAGAATTCTGATTCAGATATGCCAGCAGAATTTGGTACATAGTATAACTTATGTATTACAGTATTTAATATAGTCAACAACTGATTCATACCTAGCAAATTTAAGCTACATACACAGGTGGATGTTGTACAAAAACGGTTGGTTGCGAAAGTAAATGGTAGGTGAACACTCAGCATAACGTTGTGATATAGTGCAAATTACATCATAACACTGATTTTCAATGATCACGAAGTTAGTTCTACGAATGCTAAAACTATGCGACAGTAATGTAAAACCAAAAAGTATGAAAATATACAAAATAATTTATACTGTAATTATTTGCAACCAACTGCTCTATGCTATCATGCATAACTCACCAAAAAAATTTATTTTAATATAGAATGACCTGTAAATAATATCTTTATTTTTTTATATAACACTGTTGACAGATGACTTTTTTAAGATCTTCGAAAGACGCTGTATGCAGGCCGCTTTCAACCTGTTCTATTGGAAATCTATACGGGGACGCATATGTCCAGCAGGAGACAACCTACGATTGAGACGATGATCATTTATTTATTCCCATGTCCCCGAGATCGTGCAGAGGGCGTCCACAGTACGTCGCCATCCCGAGCGGTCTTGAGCCTCGCGCATACTTCGCTCCACGTCATTCCAATTGCCTTCATTTCTGCAGTGATCATTCGCCGCCAGATTTGAGGATTCCATTCTAGGGCTTGCCTCAATATCTGATCAGAGTCCCTTCGAAGTGTGTGTCCTATCCAGTTCCACTTGCGGCGCTTGATCTGCTGGTCGATCGGCATCTCACCGCAGCGTTTTCAGAGATCTACTTTGGAGGCTTTCTCTGGCCAGTATATACCGAGAACATGTCGAAGACAGTTGTTAGCGAAGACTCGAAGCCCACACGAGATATACGCACGAGGTATAGGTGAAACGACGATAAAGAATAAATTTTCGAAATTACAATGCACTTAAGGGTATTTAATGTTAGCTGTCTCTGGGCCACGAGTTTAGATTACTGTTTAAATAATTGGGTTCGGATGTTCATATTTAAAAATAAAAAAGGATTTACATGTCTTTATAAAGGTATTACTCTATGTCACAGTACCAGCGTATACACGAGTGGCTAAAATAAGCGACAAATAAATAATTTAACTTACATAACTACACGGAATTGATTACGTAATATGGCATGTCATAATAAAAGCCCTATCGGAATAGTAAATGTAATAAAATTAGATCTTTTAGTTCAGTAATTGCTACAAGAAAGCAACTTGTCGCTAATGGACGGCGCAGTGGTCGTCGTGCGGAATTGGGGTTTCAATAATTAATCGACAACCTGGACGCCATATTGTGATTTTATAATGTCCGACGCACATACCTATATGGAGTGGCAGTAATTAAATTGGAATAATTTAAATAAAGAACATGTAATAATTATACGACTTTTTCGATTGCCAGCAATATACGTACAAATACGTATATGATTCACGAAAAACATTTTTATTAAGTCCTTTTAATATGGTACGAAAAGGACCAATATTTAGCCACTTCCGCACCCGCACATGCAGTGGTAGTCGTGCAACAAAGTGCACCGCCCGCCAGCCCACTGATAAATGCGTTTGCGGCAAACACACAGAGAGTCACTCTGTGTTTGGCACTAATCGGTGTAACATAACTCCTGAAGATGCCCCGTGGAGGGGTGAAACACGTGTTGAGTAATTTGGCGGTGGCGATTGTGTGATTCGCATTTTTTACTTAGGATGGACTTCCGCAAGGTAACACCTGATTCCATTAAATGACCTTTTAATAGTTTTTGTTTTAATAAATCTTATCCCACATAAGATTTTAAACACAGTCCTTCTATTGGCTAAGGAAGGTAACAATTTTTAAAAACTTACAAATTTACGATAACAAATTTGCAGTTGTCGTCACACTCTGTTGCGTAAAAAGTGCCAGCAGTGTTTGATGACCACACACACACACACTCTTCATCAAATAAACTAAAAAAACTCGTTTCTTCATCAAATAAATAGAAAAGGTATTGAAACAAGAATTGATAAATTTTTCATCGTCAACATCATTTAGCTGTAAAACGTTTAGTTGGAAGTTTAATTAAAATATACAGTACGCTTTTTTATATATTTATCTTTGTAATATTTTACGTCTTTTCGACCGCATAAAATTCTTGTTGTTTTTTATTATTACTTTTGTTGCTCCAATACATCATCAAGTTATAAAATAGGATCAATACATTTTGCATAAAATTCAGACTTCGAGCTCCAATAAAAAACACAACTACAATTAAATATTAACTTTTTGAAATAATCAAAAATAGAAATTGTGCGGTTTTTTTTTTTTAAATATGTCATCTCAATGCTGATTAGTATTTCATACCACTCGCTACAGGTGATCGTGGGATAGCGGACTCGCGAACGATATTTTCTGTAAGTTTGGTCACCGAGTTCATTTCGAAGGCCCTCTAAATATCGTACTAAAAAAGTCCATGTGCGTAAGACCCGGTAACATACGTTGCCAGGAGATTTCACCAAAACGACTTCTAAATTTTAGGGAAGGAATCATGTAAAAGCGCTATGGTTTTTCTAGCCGTGTGAACTGTGGCATCATCTTGTTAAAACTACGTGTGGGAACTCTAATGACATGAAATAATTGTTGAACATTTACCGTTAAAAAACACTGATCACAGTTATTGTTAGTCCTCGTTGATTTTCTTTGGGAGGATGCTTCAATTGTGGGTTCTGTGCACAGAGCGAACAATAACGGCAATTTCGTTCGATCGTTTGTCGAAAATGAGTTACGTCACTCCAAAAGATGGCATTACTCTACAAAAACGCTGTGACATTTTCTTACAGATTTTTTTACGCAATTCGTAATCATCGCGTTTAAGTGCTTGCACGATCTAAATTTTAAACATACATGTATTTGTTCCTTCTCTTTGTCGAGGAATATATAGGCCAGTTGTAGAAGTGATGTGTTGTATATGTATACAAAGACTTTTACAAACATATTTACTGTTTATAATTTTGACACCAACACACATGGCAGCGACTTTCACTGATACGTTCGAATTCGAATCGGGATATGAATATGATTAAAATTCGAATGCTAAAAGATAACAAATTGTTAAAAGTATTACGGTTGAAGAGGGCAGTATTATGGAGCGTTCTCACGTAAACACTACACCTGCTAAAACAGATACTTGTTAAGCCAAAAAAAAACCAGTCAAATTGTAAAAAAGTATATTTTTGTAAAAATATGTCATCGTATAAATGTGTGTAAAATTCTTAATGTAACAAAATTTACTTAAATCTCATAAATGTTTAATTACACATCAAGAGTACAAACTTTGTGAAAAATTAAAATAAAATAGTGACTAAAATTTCAGTCATGAATAGTGCCTAGTCACAATCATAGTCATAATAATTGCATAAGATCATAGTCTTGATTGGGTCACAAATGAATTATGAGTCAGTCATAAAATATACCCTCACGGGCTTAATCTACAGGAATAGTAAAATTAGCACCAATATTATAGTTTAAAAAACTGTAAAAAATATTCTAACGTCTTATACATCTCTGGTAAATATTGTGATGTAAATATAATGTAATTCTAATGTAAAATAGAAAAGAAAATTATCATTAAACAGGTATATCAATAACATATTATTTTTTTAAAAATATGGAATATTTTTAAATACATGGTTAAATTATAAACTACTACAAGTATTCTCTCACCTTCACAACCATTTGAATCATAAAAATAATTATATAGCCACAGAAATAATTAAAAAACAAAGTTTGCAGTCATTTCAAGTTTTTTTTTTACTAGCGATAAGAGTTCATGGAGGCTTCTAATGCATGCAAAGACCAGACCCCTCGCCATACTTAAGCAAATTTTAATTCATACTACCAATGCTGCTGTGGAAGCCCATTCCAAAAATAAGCTGATGTTCACTATTGACAGGCCTAAATCCTTCAGCAGGTTATAAAGATATTTTGCTCTCTCTCGCTCATACCTTTATCTAATATTGCAAAAAAAAATTATGTAATCTTTGCAATAAATTATACATTGAAGTGATGAATAAAAATATAAGAAAGTTCCACATTAAACATAGTATGTAAACAAAAACTAATAGTAGTAACTAGTAGTAGTATAATCAACAGATGATATATTATGAAGTGATATATGTGTATATATAGATAATATATAATAGTTAAAAATACAGGACTAATATTAAAATTACATTCGTAATATATTTTACATCGTACGTACAACAAAAGTATACCTTTAAGAATATTTGTGAAATCGAGCTTATTCTACATGGTTTTATATAAATTATTAGTGTAATCTCTATGATAGACCATAGTAACGTCATATTTGCATATTCAACCATTTGACTTACAGAAATTTCAAACTTATAATTTCTATGTCTGAAAATGTAAGTCAGCAATACCACAGTTACAGATTATGTTTAACATTTATTTCACAGATTAAAGTATATACCAACTTACACCAAAAACACAAATCGTTAATTTCAAAGGAACAATTTTCAAAATAATACTGGTGGATAATAAATATGTGTAAAACCATTCTAAGAACACTATGGCACCGAATTTTGTTCATTTTTCTTCTTCTTTCAAGCTGATAGACGCATGTTGCGATGCTTAGGCATCTCCCCAAAGATCCTCACGTTGAACAGCCTTAAGCTGCCCACATCTAGATACGTCCTATCTCCTATCTAGTGGGGGGGGGCTACGATCACCGCACCTACTGGTTCGTGGTCACCACTTGAGAACCGACTCCAGGGGTCATCGGATGTAAGAGTGATGTGCTACACCCACTACCATTTCAGACGAGCAATTCTTTTTAGGTGACCTTGAGCTTTTTTACTAAGCCCACTCTACACGACCGTGTCTCGGATTCGTAATTTATCATAACTAATACTAGACTATTTAAAAATATTTTAGAAAAACTATTACAAATTTCAAACTGTTCATTATTCGAGGACAAATATGTATGTAAAAGATGGAACAATATCCAACAAAACTGGTTGGAAGCCATCGCCCTACATACAGCGTCTTATCACCTAAAGTGTGTTTACTTTTCGGGTGGACTTCAGCTCTTGATTCTTAAGCTCCCAGCGGCAATCTATTCTACTATGTTGATTTCCTAAATCGCAGGGCTGTGTCTAATAATATTAATTTTGTAAAATTAATCGTAAAAGCATTCTCCATAGTATACCAGCACTTCAACCGAACTCTAATAATATTTAACAATGGCGAATAAATAATCCATCAAAAATATCAGTTTTACATAATGTCATAAAATGAGTATTATAGAAAAAGAAATTCTTTGATTTTTTCCGACTATATATGGGTAAACGTACTGTATATGTTATGCCTAACTTTTTAAGTTAATAATATTAACCATTGTAAGAATTGTATTTAAAAATAAATTATAATTAATTATTAACCGTTATAATAACCTTACAAGTTCTATATAAAATAGATGTTAATTTTTAATCTATGGTTACATGATAGACGTGGTTAAGATCAACAATCGAATAATCGGACGCATATTTACTAAAATAAAATTTCAAATTATGAAAACGGCTTAAGTGACTTATACAGGTTGATTAGATATAGGGGAAATAATTTTGAATAGGTGAAAGTATAGCTTAATTTGTCAGCATCAAGCTTTACGAGTAAAGCTTTAACAACCATCCCCAATCACCCTGTATAAAGTGACCATTCTGAAACTATTGAAATGAGTTAGACCAACAACTTCTTGGTAAACTCTTCTTGGGTAGGTAGTAAACAATAATTAATTTCAACATACAGTAATCCGAATTTTTATAACACCTTTTATAATAAAACATAACATTGTTTGTATTTCTGAACAGTTATTGCATAAACAGTTATTATTGGGTGAATTCAATAGAAGTAATTTCCATAGTAAACCAACACATGATCTTTATGTAAATATGCATCCGAATATCCAGATTATAATACACTATTTCTTAAATAATATTCAAGGATTACAAATACCTTAAGCGAGGTTTTGTGATAATTGCGTATTTCTATATTATAGAATTAAAATTATTGTAGATATGTATATATTATAATTTTTTTCATCAGCCGTAGGTTGTCCATAGCTGGACATAGGCCTCCTCCATACAAGAAGCGGCCTGCATCCAGAGTTTTTGACAACCTTAACGAAGTCGTCTGACCATCTTGTGGGATTAGTTTGAGTTCAAATATAAATATATATAGATGTTCACTGTTATCTAACCTTCTTTCAATATTGTCTAACAACATGTTGAAATAACATGTTGGACTGGTATCAACTTAATTTACTAAGATATTATTAAAAAAAATTATCATTGTTATACATTAAACATCAAAAAATATAATAATGTATTTTAAACTTTATGCGAGCTTACTAGCACCTAAGTTAATTAAGGATATCAGTACGAAAATGAAGATTACATTACTACTTGTGCACAATACAAAAGCGTTTTCCATAATAAGCAAACCATTCAACTTTAGGTAAACATACATTAGAACATTTGGCTTTTTATATAACTTGAATATGCATGATTAAGAGAGTATTTTCACATCGTATCAAAATACACGGTTATTGTGCAAAATAGGATTAATTACAAAGTTTACATGTAAGAATTCCCATGTATATATGATTAAAAATTTGTGATGAATAAATTATTTCACGCAAGACATATGAGCTGCTTTCCTTCATCTATTTGAAACTGTACTTTGTCAGAGTTGGAAGCCCTGTCCGCTGACTTCGAAAGAGCGCTTGCAATAAAAATCTGAGCCACCCCTGTTGCAGTCACAAAGAAAGCCCAACCTGAAATTAATACAAATTAATATTTAATTTGTACATCCTTACAAATATGTTACACGATAATCAAATTATTCATCCCATAATTTAAAGTTTACAAAGAAAAATGTAAATATATAATAACAAACGAAAAATAATGGACTACTAATTAAAGAAAAAACAATTTTTCATTTTTAAAAATAAATATTTATCGATAAACAGTATAATTGGTAACATGTGCGATAGTTTAGGCTGAATGTATAGCTCATATGTTAGCAAAAAAACATTAAAGCTATTTCACCAATTTTTAATTACAGAGTATAAAGTGATCATTCCCAAATATGTTTTATAATAATTATTTTTTTCTATTGAAATGCGACAGGCCAATAACTTCTGGTAGTACAAAGTCTGCAGGGACAGATAATAAAGAATACAAAACACGAAACAAAACAGGATATTTGGATAAGCTAAATATCTTCTTGTTCTGTGCTGTAGAACTTTTCCTTTATCGCACAATAGCGGAAATGGCAACAGACAATGTAAAAGGTTATCTTTTTTTTACTTTGCTTAAAATGAATGTTTGTCTATCTATCCATCTTAACAAAACCTTAGCCGAATATTTCACTCTTACTTCTGAAGTCTTAAAGTTAACTGTAACCGTTCCAAAGGTCCTTTCTCTAGAATCCGTTACTTTTTACATAAATACATTAAGGAAAAATGAAAGAATAATTAACATAAATACGATCTCACTTAAAACAACACACACATTTTAAAAATAAAAAATACCATGGTTGTTAAGTTTATGGTGATCCAACATTATGACATTGAATTCTCAAAACACATATATAATATGTACTTGTACATACTTGAAAATTTTATTGTTTAAAAAAACTTAACATGTATCAAAACGCCGTAACCTGGGCCAGCGCTGATAGATGGCGCTTGTAGACGATTGACCCGCGCTATCGCTTAACGCAGTTGCACGAAGAAGCACCACCGCTTGCTTGAATCGAAAACTAAATTAAATTTGGTAAAGACAAGAAACCCAATACCTGTGACATTTGAGAAGTGAGGCGAAGGATGAAAGGTGATGAAAAGAAGGAAACTAAAAATGAATGAGTATGTAAAATCATGTGAAGTATCTTAGAAGAACGAATGAATGATACTAAGAAGGCTGAAAGAGTGTATGTATAAATAAGTGAAATAATTAATTAAAAATTGTAAGTTCCCTGTTCTTAAACGAGATAGGGAAGAACGAGAGTTCCCCAAAAAGAAGGTCATTATAAAAAGAAATAGCTATTATCATAAATAATAAATTGATCAATCACAGAAATCACTACAAATGTTTACCTAAAATATAGACAAGTTTTAAACACTTACCAATGGAACAGTCACCAGGGATATACGGTTCAGAATTTTCACCACACAGACGTTTTACTCTTTGCGCCCCCCATCCCCATGGATACAGCAATAGACCAAGGACACCAAATAATCCTAAAATATGGATACATTAATAAATATATATTGCATTCCCTGTTCTAATATCACAAGCTCAAAAAAGGTGACAATAAGGTTAAAAAGGAAATGAGATTACAAATTATTTTACATTTGTTGGTTAAAAAAATGAAACATCACTTTGTGATAAATGATTTATCCCTACATAATATGGAACAAATACTGAGTCATCTTTGCTTTAACTAGTATGTTGACGTCGTAATCTCGATTGGACGCTGCTGCCCATCCTCTGGAAACGTGTTCGTGAGCAGTGGCAATCTTACATATTTAATATACAAACTGTGAATTATATAAAAGTATATTCTAGTAATCGAACCCGCGACCTACGATTGCAAATCTCAGTTCTCTACCACTGGGCTACCAATGCTCAGTACATACAAATCAATATTTAAAAATTATCCGTATTCGCTGTAGAGAGTTATTAGCAGACCTTATCTCATTGATTAGCAATAAAGAGCAAAGCCGCGTTTATACTAAAGATTAATATATTTAATTTCTCATTTTCATTCTCAGAAGTAAAATAATAATCTGTGTCTATTATTTGCGGTATCGACGCGTTCACTTGCTCATTTCGATTGTTCATTATAACCATATTACTTGGTGTGCTTTTGTAGTGATTTCTATTTAATCAGCGATTGAAACTTGTGGAGGTTTTGAAGTCAAATGTGATTGCCATATACCTGAACATGGTAATAATGACTTAAAAATCATTTAAATCAAATAATGGCAATATCTTAGAATAAAAAAAAACTTCACAGTTACACACCTTGTAACAAAGGTATACGCAAACTAATTTTTAAATTTCTTTAGCCTTTTTGACGCGCGCTAGTATCATTTATACGTTATATTAACTCGTTTCGGCGAATTTACTATAACACTAGTCACGTGTCTTAAAAGGCGCAAAGAAACCTAAACACACATGAATTAATTTTTAAATATAGAATAAAATACTTATTTACTTTACCTCCTAAAGCTTGCATTGCTCCTGCCAGAGATATAACACTTTTCTTGAACACAGACTGCACACAACACGCTAAGACTCCAGCAAGTACAGTGGAGAATTGTATTGCTGCACCTATAAGTGCACAAAACCAGTTATAGCATTTTAAATAAAATTTACTACTTTATATTTGACAATTATATTAATGATTATAAATGATGAATTATTTCCTTAATACTTTGTTCAATAACATAAATTTGCTCAAAAAATGGGAAAAAAGCATTATTTTGGGAAAACGTCACAGAGTAATTTTCAACGCCATCTGTTGTTTTATTTTAACATTATCGGCAGTAAACTAGCGGAATGATAGCAATACATGATAACAATAAATAAAATTAATGTATAGTACATTAATCAGTTTACTACGACATTCTTGTAAAAGAGTGCAAAACAGAGCGACAGAAATAACATGGTCTTGAATATATGCTCAAATAGTCTCATATACCTGATTAATAATCAGTATAAATGATACTATGCTGCTCATTTATTTCAATGCATATATTGTCCCCCACATCAAAATGTACTTTTGACTTACTAAGTAGCAAAAAATATAAACTTCTAAAACACCCTTATAGTCATAGGGAAATCCTGCATGGGATACTCCTCCATTGCGGACTCCTAGGGGTTTTAACCAACTGTACAGTTTTGACCCTACAATCTTTTTTAACCCCTTTTAAAACTAGACTATAAACAGTTTTAACTTTTACAGATGTAGTTTTTTTCTTAAAAATGGTATTACTTACATAATGACAAAAAAAACATTGCAGCTTTCCATGGAGTTGGATAAACGGTGGAATCAGTTGCAAGTCCGTAGAAGGAAAAAGATGCACAATGGTTGTGATCATGAGGCATTCGAATACAGCTGTAATTAAAAAAGTGTTTATCAGCATTGAATTAATAATAATTATGGATCAAGTACCTTATACTTGAGTCCTATCTGAAACTATAAAGATAACACTCCTTTCATAAAGGCATCAATTTAAATATCATGCACTACTCAACAAACATTAAATGATTAGTATATTTGAAGCAACTCTAATAATATAAATGATCTAATAGAAATGATTGGAAAATTATAATAATTAATTAACGCTTTTTCTGCCCATCCTATGTTCACTTGAAAGAGTTATTTTAGTAGTCATAGAACAGTGGTAACCCTATGGTAGAGGACAAAGACTCGTAATCATAGGTTGCAGGTTTGATTCCCATGACATTCTTTTGTAATTCACAATATGTTAATTATATAAGATTGCCACTGTTCACACAAGTTTCCATAACTTAGGCAGTAGCATTCTCTACATACTGTAATACCAAACTGAGATCGCCAACTGTCCTGCTAAACACGGCAATTATGGTAAATATATATTTTAGATATTTTATACCATAGATATTTTTGAGGGAAGTCTATAACCTGCAGTGAGCATCTATAGGCTGAAATGACATAGACCACAGAACTAAAGTGCATTGGTTCAATGACCTAAAAAACAAAATTACTACAAATAAAGTCATATTGAATTTGTATATGGAAAAGGTAAGAGCAAGTACTGTAACAACAAGAATGAACATCAGTACATTTTTGAAACTGGTTCCTAAAGCAGCATTGGTAGGATTATTTAAAATTTGGTTGGGTGGAATGAAGAGTCAAAAGAGAGGAGAGTCTATCAGTAAAAAGGTAAACATAGGAGCAAACTCATTAGAAAGTATCATTCCAAAACTTGCTATATGGGTCATAAGTGTGGAGTACCATACCTAGCCTCTATCCCTGCAAAATGATGAACATGGCACCCACATTGAAAGTCCATGGAATGCTAAGTTTGTCTTTCAACCACTCTTAGTGAAAAAGAATGTAATCCTTTTGCAGTGACCATATTCTTTTTAAAGTAGTTACAGAGAATTATCATTATGTGATCACTTTCAGTTCTGGGTATCTTACATTAATTATAAATTGCTCTATTTTGTTGAAGGTTGGAATATCATTTTTTAAAAGAACTGACAATATTCTTAAAAGTGCATTAATTGTGGGTGAAGTTGAATACTGTTATAGGGTGGCCTTTTCTTTAAAGGTGATAAATCAGAACTGGTCATTGTTCCAAATTTTTTTTCTCAACAAAAGTTTACTGCCATTTTAATATGTAAATGGACAAATATATGTGTATATGACTACACAATTATATAAATTATACATTTTATAATATTAACTCTGATAAATACAATAAAGAAAATAGTGGTCAAGTCATAATCAATACTATACACATTATTAATATTGTATTGATTCCTACGGTATTTTTTCTGATTGCTATTAGTAACATGGTAGTATACCGGTTGGAAAAGGCGAAGCTTGTGGGAGTTCTGGGCATAATAATTACCGAATCATCTATCGAAAACCACGAGAACATTTCCTTAGCAAATTTAATAGCTTATTATTAGTTAATATTAAAACATTCCTAAAATATTAACAAGTAACAAATTTAATTTTCCCCTATTTTTCAAACTCAACATCTCTTCGCTGTATAACTTAAATTTTTAAATAATACTTACCGATTGTAAATACCAACTGTAGGCACAAAAAATCCAGTAACATTATTGTCATTCGTAATTACAGGCTGTCCCAAAAGCCATTTAGGTGTCATAATGCCGGTTAATATTAACATAAATGCAGCTAAACTTAGTAATAACCAGGCTAAACTTCGTCCCGTTATTATCACAAAACACATTTTGAAGTTTTTTAATATTAATGTTATTTGGCATCAAAAGAATCTTCCTACAGGATAAACAAATTTATATAATTTCGGATAACAGTTTTAGTCACTTTTAGTATGTAAATAAATAAATAAAAAACAGATGTTTTTATTTCGTATACATTTACGCCATTCGCTTCTACTTGTTTAGTATAAGTGTTTCCATCGCCATTTTTTCATTTTCCCTAAATTTGCCCATTAAATTTTTTGTTAAATATTATGGAATGATAAAATTGAAAAAAAATGCTAGACGATTAATTTGACGATTTGATGAATCTTTTTCTTAATTATTAATAATAACATGTTTTGATTAACTTAACATATTTATTATTAACATATTTACCATTGTTTGATTCACTACCTGTTTTGGTTAGTTTATATTAGTTATAAAGTTTATTTACCACTAGTTATAAAATTACCCTATTGGCATTAATCTTTGGTTCAAGGACCTTGTTAAAATGATTGATATAATTTTTAAACAAGTAGTATACATAAAACAATTAACGTATGAGCAAGGGCATGTTTATGCCCGAAAAAGGTGACGTAGATATTAGTTTTGTCGCAAAAAATAAATTTGGCGTACAAACGAAGCCTTGTAATCGCTAACAAAGTAAATCAGTTTTGGATTTTTTGTTACTAATAATTTTTTTGTTATTTTCAACCACCACACTAACGCTTACCATAAAGATTATTAGAACCATAGACTTTCTGGATCTCATATGTGTATGTGTATATATTTTCTTTTTTCATCAGACGAACAAGTGCGTGAAATGGTTAATCGAAACAAGGCCTACTGATAATTCATTTAGCAGTAATGTATGTTTATTTTACAAAAATATCCACTGCTGTTGTATAAAAGTGTTAGAAATCTAATTGTTCAATGTGTCGCGCTAGATCCCGAAGTGAAATGTGGTCGATGACAGTGTAAAACGGTGCTCGCTACGTAAGTATAATTTTGCTGATTTAGATAGTAATGTCTTCTTCGATTGTTAAACCAACTCCTTTGGTATTTTCTATTTCGCCGTGTTTGACGGTAATTTGACAGGTAAATTCAGGTGATTTACATTTTGATAGTACCTCAGAAAGCAGGATGAAGCAATTTATTTAAAAGAAATCTTTTATTAGTACACATTAATAACTGTAAAACTTGATCTTCAATTGTTTTGTAAAGATCCGAAAGAAAGGTACGTTTGTGATGCTTACGGAAGTTGATAAAACATGTTTTCGTTTGCCCTTGTTCGTTGCTAAATCTCGATTCCTTTGTCATACTTATTTTACTTTTACTTTTAATAATAAGCTGCAGTCATGAACGATAAATATTTATGTTTATTTTCGCTAATTTAAATATTTTTGTGTAACAGAATTACTATTTTGTAATAATTTCTATATTACCCTCACTAGTTAAAAAGCGTAAATATTACCAGGGTACAATTTACGCTAGACAAGTCTCATGTTGCAGAACTAGTTTTAATGCAATACTTTTTTATTTATTTTACTCATACTCATGAACATTGTGTAATTGACCAACTTTTTAATGTTGTACTATTTTACATATACAGGTTTTCATTTTCATTGTGATACAATACAAAATATAACCCCATTAATTATTAAAAATATTAATGTTCATTGTATTGGGATTATCTATCTTATATTTATTACTTGTTAAAAGGCTTAGATAGAGGTTTCTATAGTGAGTAATTAACAAATGAAATTCTTTATCTTTGAAACCTTACACACACTATTTTCAAGGGAATTCAGCGGTTGTTATTTATTATCTACATAATAGATATTGAAAATATGGTATATGAAAACAAGACTATTTTTACCAATTGGAATGTCAATACAAATTTGTTATTTGTGTAATAGCCTTTCAATTTTGATTTTCTCTTATTAGTGTCAAATTTAGTAGTATCAACATGACATGTATTTAAGAAGATTATTCCATTGTTTTAAGTTAATATTTTTCATTCTGCACTATAACTGATATAGGAGGTCCAGTTAATAGTAAAGTATGCCTTACCTTTATAATCAGAAATAATATCTATTATATAGGCAGAGTATAAACTTTCGAATTCTAGAATTTTAAAATAGATTTTAGTTATTTTAGTAACTAATAAGTATTAAACTTTTAGGCTACTAATCTTATTAAATTACCAATAATTAGTGTTTATGTATAGTTTGCTTTGAAAATTTAAATTAAATTTTCCCAAAGTTGCTGGTTATAAAAATTGCTTTTTCAGTTCCAATTATTCCATATGATTTTAAAATTAAAAATCCAGTAAAAATGCTATTGGTGTCAGTTGTTTTGTTGCATGCATATTAAGTTAAATATATTGGCATTGTCATAGTTTCTCAGTTAGCATTTTAGTAAGATGTTGAATGATATGAGTGGAAAGTTGAGTATTTCCACATAGCCCATACGGGTTACCAATGAACCATCTTTTACTGATTTTTTGTAGAAATGTTTCCCTCAACCTATTTAACACAACAAACAGAAGAAACTGCGGCTCTGTTGTCTAACTAGACAGTGTGGTTTTCACACTCACATTAAAAAAAACCCCTATGGGTTTTGCGTCTTTTGCTATTCAACTAAAACTAGGTAAAAGTCATAAAATTTTATTTTATGCATAAATAATCGCTTTCCATATATTTTAGAATGTAAATCACAATTAAGTCATAAAGCAAGCAAAATCCTAAATTATTTAATCCTAATTGCAATTGCAATTTACATTCCCTTATTAATAGCTGATTTTTTTGTTTCAGAGCCAACAGACCAGAATTCAAACAGACAGTGCCGTTCCAGTAAAAAATATTAACAAATTATGTTATTTTAAATAACATTCAACTGTGATCTCCATTTTGTGACTAGTTATATTTTTATACTCATATGAATTGTGGTGGGCTATAGTGCAATTTGTTTGTTTACTATTTATGAACAAGTGCTGATTGAGGATGAGTTCAATCAATTCAAACAATGTGAGGCCACAGTTGCCTTTACGGCAGATCGATTTGGACCAGGTGAGTTTTGTCTCAAATTTCTTATGTAACCTTTGTATTATGAGCAATCATTGAATATTTGGTTTATGTAGTTACTTACTATAGACAGTATAGTTAAGGGGCTTATCATATTTGTCTAAGTGAAGCACACAACTATTTCTGATTGTAAGAGTGAGATAACAAACTATTGTTGCTTATTCGCAACACCCCCCCTTCCTCTGTTGTTTTGTCTTTCTGAAAGGTGTTGCCATTTTTAAATGTCTTTATGTAAAGCTCTTTCCATACTATTCTCGTTTCTGCTTTCCTTAAGAAAGTAGTAATGAAGACTCAGTGTAGTTATTGATTTGACTTGGTCAGACTCTAGGCAGTAGATGATCATGTAGGCATATGGTCTTTTACTATCAAAGTTATCAGGTTGTCTGAGCCGGATGTGGTCAAAACAGGACTCATTATGGAGAACCTGGTCTTATTCTTGTGCCCTGGTTTTGAATGGTCTTACTGATGTCCATGGTATGCTTAACATTTTTGTTTATCATTTTTTTAAAATTTTTAATAACATTTTTTTTTAAACAGGAGATTTATTATTATTAAAACTTATTAGATTATATGTTATGTTTAACAGGACTATAAATAACTTCATTAAGTCTCTTTCATAATTTGGTTGTCAGAAATGTTTCTGGAAGATATGCATTTTGTATTTGAAGACTAATTATCAGTATTTCTGCATTAACTGCACTACACATAAAAATTAGGTGACCTTACAACATATTCCATATCTGAATAGAAATAATTAAAATTAACAATTTACCATGTTTTGTAACACACTCATCACTTTAATTTTTTTTTTATTTTTCTTATTACATATGCTTAGTTGTAACAATAAACATACTATGTGAATAGTATTTTTATCACCTTAAGTTTATTATTATAACTATACCCTTTTTACAATTTTATTCATGTATTAATAAAAAGATATAATATTGCTTGCAAATAAATATTGCTTTTATGTTTTTATTATCGCTACTGTTCATTATAATACTATCATAAAATCTGTAGTTTCTTTTTAATTCACAAGAGATTTTCTTTAGATTACAGTAGAATATAGAAAATAATTAATGTAAATGACTTGTGGGTCAATATGGTTTACATAAAAACTAATGTTATGAATGTTTTAATTCTTTTTGGTTATGTAATCAAGTGTTTATATATGTACATACACAAGTGCATGCTTGAGTAACTTATCTATCATTTAATATGGATTCCATTATGTAAACTTTAAATCTAAGCAACATTAGTTGCTTATATGTTTTCTAGTAAAATGTTAGAAATCACAGCAGATATATTTACGAGTTTAATTTGTTGAATTTGGTAAGAAGTTGAGGGACATTTATTTATAAGCTTGTAGATGAATTTGTCTGTTAAAATAGGCATTTAAATAAATCATAAAAAAATCAGATTTAACTATACTTTACCATAGTATACATAGACCATTCTGGGAAACAGTGGTTTACCACTGGTATACATATATGTGGACTCTCTTTGACCATGGGAGACTTGACAGGGTCTATGTTGGCGTGAAGAAAATGGGGGTTCACGATATATAGGCAAAGGTCCTTGAAAATTTCTCTGCCTTATATAGTGAAGAGAGAAATGTTGGTTTGACTTCATTTATTCTGCCTATATTGGCAGATAATATTTTAAGAAGCTCAGCAACTGTTAATAAAAACTTGCATATTCCATATTCAGTACATGTAAAGCCCTGCTGTCATCTGTGACACTTATTCACACCTGTGAAGGGACAAATTACGACTTGTATGTGTGTGCTTGCAATCTTGCATAAACTTGTTTGATTCTTCTTTAATATAAATATGGATGCTAAAAATAAATATTAGAGTTTTGGAAATATTGTAGAAATTTATTTTAATATTTATTTATTGTGTAATTACACTGGCAATAAAATAAGAATCTATCTTATCTGTAAGTTGATATAATGCCATTGCACTGTATACAGGAAAAACAATGGATAAATGTGTATCTCTTCTGTTGTATAGAGGTCTTAAAGGCCATCATGCAGAGATATGTTGGCCAGTTTCTGTAAAAAAAATTGTCAGTATAATATATGGATCATTAAGTTTAATATATGAAATCTTTACTACACTAATCTCTTAAAAATATTCGTCGTCGAAGAACAAAGGATATTTAATAATCGTCGATTATTAAATATCCTTTGTTCTTCTACTACAGCAGAAATGTCCATTTTTTATTTAATTAAAATTATAAAGTGTTCTAGTAAGTTGTTGGCAGTTGTACTAATTATTAACTACATAACAGCTGTCACCATACTCCTCCTTAAATATCTAAATAATTAAATGATACATTCAAATGTTCACAAAAATTCAAGTTAAGAATTGTATATGTACAAACAAGTACAATTTATTTATTCCTTAACCTGTGACACTTTTTTGTCTGTGTTTAAGTGTATAAAGAGCTTGATAGAATTTGTTTTCATTTATAATATTTTTTCTTAAAGAACCTGTGTATATTTAATGTTACACTGTCTCAATACAATTTTTCCTTATTTAATTGCAAACTATATTCTTTTAGTAATTAAAACTTATTTTGATAGAACAAAGCCAGAACCTTGTTATGAAAGGAAATCAATAATTGATTGCTGTTTGAACAGCATAATAAATACGTTGTCATCTCCATCATTTCAGTCGTAGATCATCTACTATCAGACGTGAGCCTCGCCTATAGATTTTCAAGGTTGGAATTGACTTGCACCCAAAGTCGAGAACTTTTACAAGGTGATTTGTCCTGAGCTTCTTATGTCTCCACTCCAGAACCTATTCTGCGCTTAATGCCCACTGCCTGATGATTTTCAAAGTACAACTTGACAAAGCAATAGTTACATGTACAAATAAAAATACCTTTGCATATTTAATTAAAGGAGATTAGCAAACCGTGCTAAAAATGTAGATATTTTTCTTGCTTATCGATATGTATTATTGTTACGTCGACCTAGTTGTGTTACAATAGCGCCTTTATGTTCGTGCGACTAGTGACGTTCGTGCACGTGTCCTTACGTATTGTTTAACTCTCCAACTTTTGCTGACAATTGTTTTTGAAGATGAAAAATAAAATTGTTTAAAAAATTTGTTAAATTCTTAGTAGTATACATAAGCATAGGCGCATATTTAATCACGAGTTGTTCCTGATCTCTTTTAGAACCTTGTAAGGAACGGCAGCTTGAACCAAGTTAGACTCGATTCCAATTGCTTTGATGCTGGTAGTAAGGTAGTATGATCCTCAATATTTTAATTTAAATGCTCAGGATCAAATAAACCATATCAAATTAAGCTTAATAATAAGTGTTATTAATTATAATCGAAAAAAATAGCTATGTATGTATATACGTACATAAGCGCTAGCGCCCTAGTTACATAACACGCAAACATTCGCAGGCCCTCTCTCATACGCGCACACATCCCTATGCGCACACGCGTGCGTCCATACGCATTCACATATATACTCGATCTCCAAAAAAGTTACACTGAAATTTTGAAGTATGATGTTTAAAAACTTTAATTTTAATATAATTTCTTTGTCAAAGTCAAAAGGGTGTAGAAAGATATGTATAAATGTTATCAGCTGTTTGAAAAATAGAAACGAGATTCATTCATTAAATATTAGGCTGTTTTTGATTATAGTAGTAAAACTGTTTTGTCGATTTTCGGAATGTCAAAGCACATCACTATACGATACACTGTTTTGAAAGCTACACCGGTGTGTTGCTAATTGAAATAACTGTACTTTTATTTACTGGTTTCGTGGCGGATGTGACCCCAAATAGATTGGATTTGGTATAATTAATGTAAAATAACTAAAATCATTTTTTTTAATCCAGCTGTGCATGTAAGCTTTTTTATATGATACACGGGATAGATGGTTATATGTGTAAAGTTTTAAAAAGGTAAATCACCGTGTATAAAGTGAATATTTTGGCATATTTTACATTAATTTTATTTTTCTGTTTGACTGCGACAAGCCATTACCTTCTGGCAGTACAAAGTCAGATGAAATAGATAGTAAACATTAATTATTTTAATACGTAGTAACACGAATTTTTAAAATGCTTTTTTTTCCTTACTATTTTAGCATTATGTTATTTTTTATATCAGAAACCATTGATTTTACGATGGGGCGTTATCCGCAATAATTGAAAGCAAAAGTCCGATACACTCCTTTAAAGATTAACACCTGTAACTAATCACTCTGTATAAATATTATAAAAATATGCCTTAAAGTTGACTCAAAGACGATGCGTCGACGCAGGTGGGCGTTACCGTATATGTACTGGGCCCTTTGACCGGTTTTGATCTTGTTTTTAAATTTGCTCATTGACCGTATTACGACGTTGAATACTAAGAAAGAGAAAAAAACAGTTATGGCTTTCTGGAATATTAAAAAGCAACAAATAATGTCGAATATATGATGTCAATGTTTCTAATTTAACACATTTCATGCCATGTGTACCGTATACGACCCCCGTTGCAATTTCCGTTCAGGCCATTTGCAATTCTCATTGAAAAATAAAGGATTCTTAAAAAATCAATTGTAGTTTCGAATATAGATAACTTCATATCACGTATGTGCGTACGTAATGCATATTAAAATTTATAAAATTTTCTCGCTAATTATGGCTTTGCAATATTGAAAAAGCATACGTCTTAAACGACTTATATTTTAATTTTTAAAGTGGGTCGTATACGCCCCACGCGGCCTCAATGGAAAATCTTTAAAAATTGCCGTGGCACGGAACATTTTAATAATCCTGTTAATAGTACTAAAACTACATTATTTTACGTTTACCATGCTCCTGCTAAACCTTGTATTTGTCATCAACCAACAATTGTTATAAAAATGTCCTAATTACGAATACAGAGTGATTGTTAGTAGATGTAAAAGCTGTAAAAAATGTTTAATGGATTCAGGCGTTACATTGCGGAAGTCCATCCTAAATAAGAAAGGACCAATATCTAGCCACCTCCGCACATGCAGTGGTTGTCGTGCATGAAAGTGCACCGCCCGCCAGCCCGCTCGTAAATGCGCATGCGACAGACAATGCCAACTACACAACCGCCACCGTAAATTCACTCAACACGTGTTTCACCCCTCCACGGGGCATCTTCAGGAGTTGTTACACAGATTAGTGCTAAACACCGAGTCATGACTCGGCGGTTTCTGGCATTTACGAGCGGGCTGGCGGGCGGTGCACTTTCATGCACGACAACCACTGCATGTGCGGAGGTGGCTAGATATTGGTCCTTTCTTATTTGTAAAAAATGTATTACTCATTTTCTGCCAATTTATGCATTGTACACCCTATATGCATATAACATACAAATGGTTCTAGAAATAAGAAGAAATAACGTAACAATAAATAAATAATAAGCGTTTTCAAAATTCTTATTACTACGCAGTAAAATTAATTATTGTTTACTGTTTGTCCCTGCAGACTTTGTACTGTCAGAAGTTATTGACCTGTCATATTTTAATAGAAAAAATTGATATTTCCTAGTGGTTACTTTATACAGGATGGTTGAAAGTTGGTGTGAAAACTTTAAACCTGTATACTCACAAATAAGCAAGTAACAAGTTTGTTGTTGTTCGTTTGTCTAAAACTTTTAAGGTAGCGATGCTCAAGGGCTCCTATCGGAGTCTCGGCCTGCTATACACTACACATCTAGTTCACGGACCCTTCCGCTCCGTGAACTCGGTATCGATGAAGCTGTAAAAGCCTTAGGGCTACCAGCATTAACATCAACAGAGAAAAGGCAAAGCAAGTATATACTACAGCTTTACTTCATTGTCTCTCCCAAGAGAGCAAAGTATCTCGTGTATAGTAGATTTTGTTTCGGTTCTATATTAATAGTATGTATATTAAGATCTTGTCTATATTCCATAAATACCGTGACTTTTTCAAAGTGAGAACGACAACCAAGTAGATTTAAGTGTAGTAGAAAGTTCCACATAACACCGTCTTCAACCAAAAAACAAAAGATTTATATCCCCGAAACAAAAAACACAGTTCTTGAGGCCGTCAAGCACAGACTATGGACTTCCTGCGTACGTGAACGACCACCAAGTAGGTTTTTTTATGTATAAATCCTATGTAATCATTGCCTTTGCCCTAAAGAGTCTAGTTTTATTTTGTATAGATTTCATCCCCGAAATATAAAATTAAGGATTTAGGGCCATTAATTACAGCATTAGGAACTCTTCAGAATTCTATTGCAGATTCTAAGACCCTTTGACTAAAACTTTGTCTTTTCTCCCAGGTAGCAGAGTATCTTGTGTATAAAAGATTTTGTCTTAGAAATAAAAAAAATGGTCATAAGGCAATCTAGATGGTGACGCTTATACCGTCAAAGCGTCTTCCGGTTTTAATATACCGTAGCTAATGCAATTGCTGGCGCAATGAGGCGTACGTTTCCTAAGGTGTCCCAAGCAGATTAGGTGTTTTGAAGGATATTGTATTACAAAATTCTACGTTGTGCTTCCGTGATGGTCGATATTGATCTAACTATAATCTCAATTTATTCAGTATTAAAAAAAATTACGTATGTTTTACAAGTGTTGGATAATTGATTTTTAAATCTATTGAATAGAAGTACATTTATTATGAGGAAAATTCTGAATATATGTAGTGACAAAATAGAACACAAAGATTCGTTCATTAAGTGACGAAAATAATTAGACACAATTAACTAATCATATATGAAATTTAAAGAAACTGTTGATATTGGAAATCTCTGGGGAAGGCCTAGGACCAACAGTGGACATATTACGGCTAACATAACTATAATGCCTGTCAAATTTTTTTAAGTAAAAGATTGTTTAAAATCGTCATCATTTTAGACCGTAAACGCTCAGGGCAAGGCATATCGCCACGCTTGACCGGTGGATTGGCGATCGCAGTATAATATTATAGTAGGCAGAAGACGCTGCTGACCATCATTTGGCAACTTGTTTGTGAGCAGTGGCAATCTTTTATAATTACCCCACAAAGTGTAAATTATATAAGATTGCATATCGGGAAACGAACCTGCGTCCTGTGATTGCAAGTCTCAGTCCTCTACTGTTGGGCTACTAATTCCTACGAAATTACTTCTGTGTCACACATCTGTTAGTAAAAATTATGTTATGTATAATACGATTATTCTAACGTGTTATCGTATATCTTAAATTGATTCCTTGGCTTTTATTTAATAATGTTAACCATTTCGTTACCAGTGCCGGAGTTAGCCGGCATCCACCTTTTGATGTGGGCTTATGTGTAGATCCCTGTTTTTAGATTTGTCACAGCCATATAAATTACTTAGAACTAGCCTAACTTCTATTTTTAATTAATATACCAGTAGAATCTTTAAATATGTAACCCAAATGAGAAAATTCCAACATCAGCTTACCGCTATGCAATGTATATAATGCGCACTTCGCAGCGCACATGCCCGGTTCAGTAGCGTCACTTCGGCGGAACGGACTACGATAAGGAAAGGGTTAAATGTAAAGTAATATTAAGAACGTTTGAACTATCACGAAGACTTCAATACAGAGCCGTTAGTATAGAAACATTACACGGTGGCGAGAGACACGTTCTTACAACACCATCCTGAGACATAAACATTCACTTTCTATGTAACAAGACATCTGTAAAAATGTATCTTGTTTAGACTTGTACTCGTATATCACGTCATGTAAAAAACCCTAATGATGATAAAAAACAAAATTGTATCGCCGCTTAGGAAAACGCTGCGAGTATTGACCAAGGGAAAATAACTTGAGAGCCGCCGCCACGAGTTTTGACATCAGATTGACGGATAGATACGCCGATACGCCACATTCTATCTATCTAAGGCGCGGTACAGAGGTTTCGGTAGCACTATAATTAGAGTGCTATACAGAATGGATATTCGAATGTTGATGTGTTGGTTTATTATGGAACGCACTTCTGTATCGATAGTCCAGAAATGGTCATGTCAGACGTTTGACCTTGAGAGTAGGCAGGGATATTAAAAATAGTTATTTTGGTAATTTATATATTATTTACTCAATGACTAGAATTTGAATGAAGCTGGTCTCAAAATTTCGTATCGGAATTTTCTCTCTTAGTATAATTCATTTTATTAATTTCTTACTCGTGGTATAATGTAAATATATGTACTATTTCAATTAATGTGACATTAAATGTCAATGAAATTTATTCATAAATAATAAATAATATCATGTTATAATAAGAAAAATCATTTTCAAAATTTGGTTTATTATATATAAAAATTAAATATTGTTTATCTGTCTCTGCAAACTGCCAGAAGTCGTAGATCAGTTGAATTCCAATAGAAAAAAAAACGTGACAAATTTCTGTGAATACTTTAAACAGATTGATAGGTGTAAAAGCGTTTTGCTAAGAAATGAGATATACATTTACACCTTTAAAGCTTCAACAAATATAATCAATCGCCAGGTATAAACTTAGTAACAAAAATTTTCTTATTTATTTCAATGCAGATTCAATAAAGAGTTTTGCAAAGAAATTGGACCCTCTTGTAACATTCACTCCCGTTGTCAATCAAAATCAGACTGTCCGAGCTTAGTACTTTCACCAGGCTACATGCTCCACCAAGTCCGAGGCCGTGTAACACCACGGATGCGAAAAGAACTTCCTCATGACGTCATTAACTTTGAACATTGTACGTGCTGTATCGTGTAACTCAAATCCGCATTTACGCCGTCGCTTTGCTCGTATTTGGCGGTGACCTACATGCTAAGGTTTCCTTGTTTTGTATTAATGCATACGTTGAGAAATTTAAATTAACTCATAATTAAAAATTTACTACGAATAGCGAAAAATAATTCCCGATAATATTATTCTTTTAAATTTTACATTCAGCCACAATGTTACAAACGTTTGGCAAGTGTGACGTACATCCACACGGTTTTTCGACGATGTTTCGATTTAATCCATCTATCAAACGCTTTCTTAAGTTAAATTCACACGACTACATTTTTAAGATTTTTTTTGTAATCAACAATATATTCACCTTCGTTATCGGAGCAGTAAAAATCAATCGGTTTTTCTGTAAAATATGTCGACAGAAACGACATTACTCTCCGGTCCCTCTAATATTTTCATCGCGTAGATATCCCAAAGTAACCTTTAATAAGTAGTTAAATAGTAGTAGCCCAGCGCTAGAGCAATGAGTCTTGCGATAATAGGTCGAGGTTTCGATTTCCGAGATACAATCTTATGTAATTCATTCTTTGTGCATTAATTATTTAGGATTGTAAGTGCTTACAAGCAAGTTTACAGAGGATAGGCAGCAGGGTCCGCTGCGTACCATAATACCCTGCTATCTCCAGACCCACTGCCAAGAATGGTGATTATAGTATATCCCCCATAGATATCTTGCCGTTGGCGTCTATGGGCTGAAACGACAAAACTTAAATAAGGCACACCTTGCAAAAATTAATATCGTGTGTAGATTTTACTCTTCATATAATGTTTTCGCCATTTTGAATTTAATTGAGGTGATTAATGCCAAAAATATGTCGATACATATATATTTTCCGTATTAACATACGTCTAAAAATAAAAATTTATAATTAAAAATCAAAATATATGAGAATTATTCTTATTTATAGCAATTTTATATTGTAACTTTAACCAAGTGAAAATAATTGTCAATGTTTAATCAAGGATTGCTGTGAAAAAATCCAAAACAATTAGGTATCTCTTGTCATATATATTCATTCATTCATATCATTTGTGTACATCATAATAAGAATGCCAGAAAAGCCCAATTTGATAGAAACTAATTAATTTGAGCTTCCCTAATTATGGATTGTTGGATTGTTTTAGGATGTTTCCAAACGCGCCCCGATTTGATGAAAACCCACACAAATTCAGCTGGGATTTTTTTAAAGGCAATTCATTATTTATTTCAAAGAGATTATTTTATGAGTTATTTGTTTAATAAAATTTAAATTTATTGTTACAAATGAATACTGTAAAAATATATATACAGTTGCCCACAAAAATTATGAATATTGATATTATGATTTTTAATATTAATACATTTTTTTATTTTTATGCGTGCGCTATTTTTATTAGAATATTTAATCAGTGTGAAGATTTGTAATATTTTTAAATTCACTGTTTTGTTCTTGATCGTGTTTCACCATTTTATCGTAATGTGTTTACCAATGTATACAATATAAAAACTTCAATTCCTTTTTTCCCGTTAGTTATTATAGCTTCAACTTTACAGCCACAAATCTCGAGTGATCATACGGGAGCAGCGTCTCAAAATGTTATGTTATATACTCCACCGGGTTGGGAGACTGCCAACCTCATAGAGTGAATGGGCACAAAGGGTCTCCGAAAAGTTCCGCGTATATGTACCGCGCTTAGGTATTCATTTCCGGCCCTAATGTTCTTTTTTTCTAGGCTACAACCTAGCCGCACTTTCCTAAGTCGGGTACAGGGGTTTTAGTACAATATATCAATTATTGGATTTGTAGTAAGCATGCTGCAATATGTTATACAACAGAGACTAGAAACATATTTTTTTTATTCGTCTGCCTGCAAGTTATCTTCCCATGTCCTCATTGATTCTGATTGTCCCATGCAATTATTTGTTTTTCTGTGAAAACACTATACATTTCTTCAAAACTAGATGAATTATTTGAAATGTCATGTTTTTCATAATAATTCCTTCCAATGTTTAATAATGTATGATCTGTCTTTACTTCGACAGAGAAAACATTTAAAGTTAAAAAAATGACAATGTTCAGTTATATAGTCTCTGATATTGTCAGATTTGTCCATATTTTGAAAGAACTGTGTTGTTATGCTTTACATTGAGTAGATCATTACTTTTAAAGATCAGTTAGAGGACTGGGACTTGCAAGCGTAAGGGCGCAGGTTCGATTTCCAGGGTACATTCTTATTTTATTTTAACATTTATTAGCGAAGGTGAATCGCTTGATGTTAAGCGTTGACGAAGTCTACGATGGTACTGTATATTGCATTTGCAACACGTTGCCTACAAGAAATCTATTCACTGTTGTCTTGATTTTCACACTTTGTACATTCATTATATAGTATTGTCACTGATTACAAAGAAGTTTCCAAATGATGGGCAGTAGTGTCATACCACACAGCGATTGTCAACCTGCCTGTGTCAAGTGTGGCAAGTGTGGCAATTATGGTATACCCCCCCCCCCCCATACAAATCTACAAGAGGAATGCCTTGCAGTGGGTCTATGGCCTATTCACAAAATTTAAAAATACAAAATATGGAATGAGTATAATACGTTCAAATCATTTGGGTTTAATAATACAATATTTGCTAGACTTCTTTAATTCTATTTGTGCGGTTTTAAAACAGTGAAAATAATTTAAATATTATATTTTTAAGTAAGTTTTTAAATTGTATTACGTTTCGCCATGTTCAAATATGCTATGCGTTCAAAATCGCGAACCTCTTTGAATACAGTTTTATTTCACCGTGAAGTGACACGAGGTTCCGCTTAACAAAATATTATTTTTTATACAGAATATAAATAGTTGATTCAACGGTCTATAAACTGGGTCGCTGAATACCCGTTTTAATAAATATTTACGACATCTTCGACAAAAGGTGACGATCAGATGACGTTGGATCGCGTTGCAATTGTGCAATTAAACGGTAATCAATAAATTTAACCTCGTTCGGTATTTGCGTATTATAATTGCATTTTCGTCATCTTACTTCGAGTTCCTTTCACACAAACAAATAAAACAGATACATTATCTATGAATATTTATAACATTTATTAGCAGTCTTTAGTATTTTTTTTTAAATATGACATGTCTAATTACTAGTTGTATTAAATTGTTTATTGTGTTACTGCCGTCAGCGTTCTCCGGATAGTAAAAAATAAATAAATAATATTCAAATGTATGGAATGTCCGGTGGCAGAATTCGGATTTCAAATTCAATTTTTTTCTTAACTGTTAGGCGGGGGAGAGGCAACTTCGTTATCCGTGGTGGTTTTTTAGTCATCATTACGCATTGGTCGGAATAACAACGCGCGGTCGCTATCAAAGCGTATTTAGCCCTTTAAATGTTTAATTTTGTTTCGAAAACCTTATTCTGCCTGCTTAAATATTTTTCAGCGAAGACGAGTATACTCGACATAAACAGAGTAAAATGTTTCTGCCTGTAAAAGTAGGCAATTATGATTAAAAACCAACGTTGCGTGTTGGTTTTTGAAAATATGTATTTTTATTCATTGTTAACAAACAAAATTATTAATTCATTGATTAAAAAAAATGTCACAGTTAAAGATAAAATTAAGGCATTATAGGAATAAAAACAGAAGCATGAAAATAAATTACAGTTGATTTGTTTAATAATAATACGAATGTGATTTTTTATATCTTTTTGACGAGAGAGTCACATTATGCGAAAAAATTTCGTTTCGCTATCACGAGAATACTCGACATAAACAATTAAAGGGTTAAAGGCCAATATGATTCGTGTGATTGTTCGTGAGTTACGTGATGCTCCAAGTGAAGATCTGATTCATTTGTGGGTGCGGAGGTTCCGAGCAGCAGATTCAACAAACAACTCTATATATACATCTATCTATCTATCTATCTATATATATATTCAATATATAAAAATACAAATAGCTTAGTTACATATTAAGGCATTTTAAACAGTGTCCAATTTTTTCCCACAGGAGTAGATTTATGCATATATAACCGTCCTTCTTGGTACATTTTACAGTCACGTCAATCAAAATTTCAATTTAAAAATGTTGTTGTTAGAATGTGTTTGTTTTCTTTTAGTTCTACCGCCGCGTAAACTTTGTATAAGAAGTGAGAGCATGCTTAAATAATAAAAATATATTCGGTTCTTCAAACTTCATATAAACCAGAGTTAACTGAGATCGCCATACTGCATTCAAATATGTATCGATAAAAGAAAGTTTCCAATAACGTACCGCTTTCGGCGGACATAAGTTGCCTTACAAGGAATGATTAAAAAAAATTCTTATTGCGCTTTACTAGTGCGATCCAACATTTACAATATCTGACATGACCGCCATTTATGACACTTTCTCCGAATTATTTGCATTCGTTTCTCTGCTTTTTGCCTGATAACAAATATAGTTTCGGTTCTTGCAAAATAACTAGCATTGCACTGAGTCTCTTTTGAAAGAGGTCGTCTAGGTTACATCGTGACGACTGTATCTACTGTCAAATAATATTGTACAAAGGTTATTGTATACCTGTTCAAAGAACGTCATTATATATATATATATATATAGTTGAACTGAACTGAAGCTGAACCAATTTCCATCATTTAAAAATACAATTTTTTAAATTCTCTCCGTCCCAAATTGGGCTATTAAGTATTATAACATGCACATATGCGTCGTAAGAAAAGTAATCAGTCTAGTCGTTCATTTAATAAAACAAACTCGTGTTAATTACACCATTTATAACAAAAATACCTTTTAATTTATTTATGTTTATTATCCTAATAAAATAATTGATTTTCGGTAATTATTCATAATCGTAATGATTCATTTACAGTAATTATTGAAGAAACGTGTGCCTTAGGTCTTGAGGCAAAGGCTCGATGGTGGTTTGTAAATTAAAAATTCCGTGTAACCTCCTAGCTCCACGTATCATTTAATATCAGTTTGATTGTTTATATATTATTATATAAAATAAAAAAAAACTTAAGAGATATTTCATTTTGTTCCGAATAACGCAGTATGAATGTGACATTTATTCAATAATTTGTTATTTAATAATAATAAACTTTGCATAAATGGTTATTAATATCATGCCTTTCACGAACATGTTTTGTGGTTACGCGAAAAGAAATTTTCTGGGAACGAAACAACCTACTCTCTAAAGAGTTCTCCTAAAAAGTTATGTAGTATTGCTACTTTAAAACCATCGTGGTGGTCGTCTTAAGTGCTTGTGACACCATGGAACCTCCATCAGCATACTGCTGTACTCCACGGGTTGAATAATAGATGAAGGGCCCCTAGCATCTACTTCTGCGAATCTGACGACCCCTTTTCTTTGAGAATAGAAGAATTTCATTTTGTAACAATGTACTGCTGTTTGAGGATGTTCTATTGTCACTAGATATTCAAAAATTCATAATAGTGATAACGATTTTTGTAACAAGTATCTGAGGCATGCGCATGCCGGATGTCGATTCCTTCACTATTATGTGTTTAATATATATTCATCTCACTCGCACTTGCCAGCCCGCTTTTTGTTGTGTGCAATCAATATTATCTTAATTATTCGAAGTGGTGAAATCTTTTCTTATATCAATACGTACTTAACAGAAATATTATAGCAATTGCGCTTTTTAGGAGTTTTTACATTATTCATGCATTAGTTATCTATGCCAAAAGTGTTGCATTTAATATTAGTACTTACATTAGAGAGTCAATTTCAGACAGCTTATGACGGTAAAAGATATGAATGCATACCATTTGCTGTCAATTTATGCTGCATACTATCCAAAAATTAGTAGACTCAGAAATAATAAATAACGTAAGTATAATATAATAAGACAGACTTTTTAAAATTTGGATTAGTGCATTTAAAATTAATTTATTGTTGCCCTTTATCCGTGCAGACTTTGTACTTTCAGAAGTTATTAATTAGCCTTTTGCATTCCAATAGAAAAAAATATATTGATCAGTAATAAGTGTAAAACATTTAAAGCTTTTTCCTGACAAATAACGACCTCAACATTCATACCTACGTCTCCATGCTTCTTATCCAATTATACAAAACATTAATACTCGTAAGACCTTCAGTGACGTCGTCGTCGATAAACGAGGTTTTACATTATGGTAAAACTTACCACATTAGCATGCACACCTCTGTTGCAGAAACTCGTGTATGATATCAACGTTTTTAAATCAGCAGCCAAGCTATTGTTTTCAAACATTAATGTTAGCATTTAAAGGACACCGAGATATGTAAAATTAAGATTTCTTAAAATACTCAACGCTATTTATTGTTAGGGTATGTTGTTTGATTATAGATAAACGTAAATTGTTACGCATTATAAAATATTGAATAATATTATACAATATTTTATATAATAATGTTTTGGTGCAGTGGTTTGGAACTGAATAAAAGAAAACTCATAAAAAACGTTTTAAAAACGTTTTTTATGAGTTTCCGCAACGTTTTCGCAACAATGGTATCTTTATGCGGTGAATAGGGTTCCGCATTAAAAATTCTCATGTAGGAAATATCTCAGACTCGGAACCTTACGAAATTATTAGGGAATATAATATAATATGTACAAGCATTATCTTTAGTAATCTGACAATATGTGTACTTGTTGTAAATTGGTTCATTACACTTTCGTCACCTGATAGTCAAGAGGTCATCAAGATACTGCCTCTCACTCTTTTAGTGTTGACTATTTATTATTTACCTTGTAGTACCTATGATCAGTTTTAACAACTGCTGTTTCGTTAGATTGTATGGGTGTCTGATGGCAGATTAATGTTTTTGAATACGATTATTAAAAAAAAAGGTTGGGGGGTGGGCAGATCTTAGTCACAAATGCAGTGGTCGAGTGGCATTGCGCGTTCTCAGTCGAGTAATAATGATTCTTACTTAAATGCCCAAGGAAAAGATTGTTCTCACTTCTCATGATGGACCGAGTGTAAATTTAATTCGTTTCTGGGTGTAGAGATTCCACACAACTGCTACGGCTATGGCATCCCAGGGCCAGGACCCAGTTGATCTTCAACGACTCCCGAAAACATCGAACTGGCTTAAAGCAGTTTAAATTTCAAAAAAAGAATTCGAAGATCCATCCTTTTAAAAGTGAATTTGGTTCACGCAAATTATTTTTACAAACTGTATTGGAGTGTTTTTGCATTGTAAATCCCAGTCACCAAGAACACGCAACCTTGAAACAAAAAAATGCTATGACCACGAGTGGTATAATGGGACAATTTTTTTTTTCGAAAATGCTCAAGGCCAGACAACGATTATCAATGTTGAGAATTATAGACGCATGATTATGGATTTCTTTTTGCTGAACCTGGGAGCTCATACATCGTAATCATTACACACGTGGTTCCAACATGATGGTGCAACTGAACACATGCCCACGCGGCTTCGATAAATTTGCTTCGGAAAGCTTTCTTTCAAAAACTGAAGAGTCGCTTTGGTATTATCTCGTGGTCATAGAGGTCACCCGTCTTACCTCCAATGGATATCTTTTATGTGGCTACCTCAGAGATAGAGCTTACAATAACAATCCCGAACTCTTATGAATTTAAAAGAGAATATTCGTCGAGGAATTATCACAATTGAAGCACGTTTACTGTGGTAAAGAATACAATGCTCCGTTCGGAACATTGTGTGTAAATCGATAGAAGACATTTGGATGACATACTCTTTAAAAAATTAATTCCGCATTACTGTTCTATAGTTCAATGCTTTCATTAAAAATACGTGTCATATATTTCATATTTTAAGATTGAAAACATAAGACATACTGCATATGCCTCGTTTCGTTAGCTAGTTATAAAAGTCCTACCTACTTATTTTTATTTTTCAATTATGTTTAAATTTGTTCGAAATTTTCATATACCACGCAAAAAAAGACCGCAGAGAAACAGACCTGCGTGTAAAATATTAAAAAAAACACTGTCAAAAAATTATCCACAATGGTGGGCTTTTGATAGTCTTGTGACATTTACGACTGAATAGTTGAGATATTGCGAAAATGTCTCAGCTGGCCCTTGCTTGCGACGATGAGGCGAGATGAAATGAAAACACCGTTTAGCGTTTCCACTTTATAACCGTTTGCTTTAACGCAACGCAAATCAAAACTGGTTTAGTGGGTCAGTGTCGATTAGTTTAGTTGCTATAATATATTTCATAATATTATTTTACGTATTTATAGAGTATTCCTGTTGATTTGCAACAATTTTTGTCGTTATAAGTTGTTATCTATAATAATGGTGATATTAAAAGTCATAAATTTGGAATAACTTCTTTATTAAAACTTTATTATAACAGAAATATCTCGTTTATAAGAACTCAAGGTCTCAAGACAGAGGTCTGTGACCAGTTTCCTTATGAATCTAAGACGGAGTCTGACGCGAACTTGACTATGTCGTGCTCACCCTCCTGTAGGTGGATCGACGACATAGTCAAGGTCTCTGGAAGTTGCTGGATGTGAGCAGCGCAAGTCTGGTCATCGTGGCGATCTTCGAGAGAGGCTTACGCCTTCCAGTTGGAGTCTATCGGCTGACATGCTGATGTTTATAATCGTGTTGCTAATTGATAATTGTTAGCTCACATCAATATTCTGTGGCATAAGTTCCAATAGACTTTTTATTGCTAGAAGTTATTAAGCAGTTCAATTTCAAACGAAAACATAAATTAGGATACTATATTCCAGAGTACTCACTTTTCTTTATTAAATGAGAAATAAATATTTTAATCTCGTGATCGATTAACACTGGCCGAAGCAGCTGTTGTTGAACAACAAATGTTATAAAGTTTCAATAGTCATTAAATTTTCTAAACATTTACTAGTTACTGTGCAATTTTAATTTTACAATTTTTACGGAAAAGAATCGCCTATTAAGTGTGGAGAAATATACAAATGATACAGTTATCAATTTTTAATTGAACAGATTTATAATTCTAATGTTATCTTACGTTTAGTGTAAATTTAGGATACAATTTTAAATTGCTACATCGAGCCGCAGAATACGAACATTATATCAATCTTTATGCATAAAAAGTATTTTTTTTTAAAATACATGGCATCGTAAGATTTAAACTTGAATATTGAATATATAATACGGAGATACTCTTTCCGATTTTGTTATATAAGGCGTGGTATTGAATTATGGAGACATGAGAACACAGGTATGCAAATAGATATACTACCTACTTTCTGTTTCTGAATAAAGTTTAGCTTAATAATTTCTTGACCGATTGATAATATTACGTTAGTTAAAAATTTTTTGCTGTACTGATAAAGCTATAGAATGAATTATTGTAAATTGAAATCTCTTAAAGATGCAACTAATTAACTACAATAGTTAAGCAATGGATATCATGTATACGACTAAGAATAACCTTAACATTCGTATATAATTGCAAACGTAAAGCGAAGCGGTCAGATTGTTTAACCACAGTGCGCAGTTCCCGGATTTGCAATAACGAGTATGTCCGTGACGTTCAAGTGTGCTCGATTTGTTACACAACAAAAGACAAACGATTTATCAAATGCTAAATATGTTTGAAAAATATCTTTCCATTTAAGCTATAACATAAAGGTTGGTGATATGTCAATATCAAACAGACATCTTACTGGCACACACTTTGTTTACAGTTATTTAAAAAAGAATATTTTATTTTTTCGTCATTGATGCAACTTGTGAATGTCGATATAAAATTAAAAAGATTTAATTATTATATTAAAGGCTGACTTTCATATTTTGATTATGGAAAGAAATATTTATAATCTGGATGTATATAAGATACACTGCCTTCTAAATGAAGAACAGATATTAGTCTTCTCCAATAACTCTTTTTTTACAGAAATACTGCGTAAATAGCGTTTGTAAATTCCGCGAGATCAAGGCAACAGGGCGCAGAGGGCGCCTAGCCTAAGACCTCTTTTAAGGTTAAGGTCTCGAGGGCTCCCGTTGGTGCCTCGGCTCAGGCGGCTATTTACTACTACTATTACTACTTTATCGGACTATCCTCTGTTCGGACGTTTAGCCTCTAGCCCTGTGCTATAAAAATAAATGGTTAATTACCAATTTGCGCTATTACACAGATTCGAGACCACGTTGACCTATCGTCCTACGCCGTGACGCCGTCCTCGGTCGATCCCCTTTGTTAAAAACATACTAACCTGACTTAATGAAACTTATTGCAAATATTTTCGTTAAACTGCCGACAATTTTCTATGTTTTACATCACCAAAATGACACATTAGGAGATGTAACTTTAATAAGAAATATATGTGAAATATCTTTGGTATTTGTTAAGTACGGACGATAAAGTTCCAATTGCAACTAAAAAAATTTAATTAAATAATTTTGTGCACGTTTAAGAAACAATTTGCAAAGCACTATTAAACGCCTAATCCGGTTAAACGTTGACTGGGCCACAGCCGAGGCTCAAGTTCCCGAATTAACTTAGTGTACAGTTCAACGTTATATAAAAGCAAACGTGATATAGCCAAGTGTTTTCATGGGAATTATATCATGCTTGTTTTGAACGGGTTTGTTTTTTTTTTGGGCGAAAAACAACGAATAATAAAAATTGGGACTCGGTGACGTATAGACGTATTAGTACGTATATTTTCTTTTCGCCATTATAAAATGCTGTAATATCTCCGTCTATTTTGAGTATAACTCAATTTACTCCTGACGATGCGTAGCGTATATTTTGTGCGTGCAATTTTGATTATTTTTATTGCAACGCCTGGCCGGACGCCAGGCAAATTTTTCAATACCCTGTTATAAGCAATTTTTTTAGGATTTGGCCCCGTTTCTCCGTCGCTAATTTTAAATTTATTTATGATTCATGCTATAGTTACTGCAATCTTAAAGCTTTCCATAAGTTGTAGTTAACATTACAACTTTGCAAAATATACCCCGCCTACTGCCACTTTAAACATGCAATTCTTCAGGCAATGTCGTTGACCTTGATTATATTGCTGATCTCCTCATTTCTGACGCGATGTCGCAGCAAATTATAATCATAATTTTATACTAACTAGAAAAGTTAATCTATCTATATAAACAAAAATTTATCGCCAAATATATTGCTAATCGTTAAACACAAGGACGTTTCGTCCGATTCGGATTTTTTTTTATATTTACGTTAAGGTACTACATAATTTCGTTCTTTAGTTTGAGAAATAAAATTGTGTTTAAATAAAAATGTTTTTTAACACATTTCTTCTCACGTACAAATCACAATAAATTAAAACCCCGTTCCCAGCTGCCAAACATTTGACGTCAATCAAAACCAAAAATGTATATTAGGATCAAAAACTATTCCGTCCAACAATACAATGACACAAATGACGCATTATCAAAGAAATAAACTAATGTACGGAATAGAAAATATAGTTTAGTAAGTAATCTTTTTTAATTAATTAAAGACACGATTTATTTATTTTTCCTGTGGGACTCCGATACAATTTGACGGAACGAAATCTGCCGGAGTGGAGAAATAAAACTTGTTACGGATACAATTATAAGGGCATTTAATCTGATTCTAGTTTCTCTTGAATATGATTCTTCTGGTAATCTTCCTATGACTTGCACAAGTGTTCACATTAAATCATCATATGTGAATAATAAAATTTTATATGAATAAATGAATAAAATATTCTGATTGTCTGAAGTGGCAGTGGGCGGGACATATCGCTCGTGCAGCCGATGGCCTTCAGGACCTAAAGGTTCACTCACTGGTGGTGACCACAAATCTGTTGATGCAGCATGGGTAGGCCCCTAGATGCGGACAGCGCTAGACCATTGCTTAAGTCATTGTGGTGGTATTCGGGTGAGACCTATGCCTTGCTGCGAGAATCTATCGGCAGATATGAATAAATTAATTAAAATGTTGTTTTGAAGCAACATTTAAAATAATTTCTGTCTGTTT
Organism: Battus philenor; assembly: GCF_028537555.1. NCBI lineage: Eukaryota > Metazoa > Arthropoda > Insecta > Lepidoptera > Papilionidae > Battus > Battus philenor. Next base: position 8,864,431 of record NW_027181683.1, on the reverse strand, counting down.
CAGATATGGGGCGATTTACGAGAGGGCATTGAACAAGTATACAAGAGACAGCATATGGTGAAAAATAGATACATTTACTTGTATACGTATCCTTTTAAAAACTTTTTGAGAAGGAAAAGAAAAGTTTTACTTTTATGAAAACTCACAGAAGAAAACACACTCAAGGAAGCTGTGTATTATTTATAACCGAATAGAATAAATTACTATACATCGTGTCTCTGTTATTGCTGCCCGCCATGCCACTTACACAGGGCATACGAAAAAAAAATCCAACAAATATCGTCACGGATAATTATGGAGATGAGCAACGCAATCAAAGCTCATTGACTTGCCTTTATGTAGGTGTAGTTGTTTAAAAACAGTAATAAAATATTGATTGATAATAGATATATCAAATTCGGATTTTTCTTTATTAGTAGTTCTTGATGTGTCGTTTGTTTTTATTAGTATTTTTCGGACTAGACTAATTCATTAGAAAATTGTTTAACAGGTTGTTGTTTAACTTGGAAATGCAACATAAATTTTAACCTTACTGATGGTAGCTTACTTGTGATCGTAGGTCTCGTGTTCCATTTTCCGGATGCAATGTCATAGTTCACACTTTGTGTTTATTATAAGGGATTGCCACTGCTCACAAACAAGTTTCCAGAGGATGGGCAGCAGCGTCCTCTGAGGACACTTTTACCACACTGCGATCGCCAATCCGCTTGCCAAAGCATGGCGATTATGATATATCCCCCCATAAATATCTTTGGGGATACCTATGCCTTGTGGTGGGCGTCTATCAGCCAAGGAGGTGCACCTGTGTGTAACCAAAGCAATCTCCTATGCAATCTCTATGGTATGTTTATTAAAACTTTGCCTAGTTGTATATGTTTATGTATGCATTTCTAACCATTTGCATCATACATAATTTTTATCTGTTGCAACTTTGTGTTATGATTTCTTAACCGGCAATATAGCCATGTTTACAACTACTGCACATCTGTGCACCAGCAAAGCGCCTGCGCCACTTCGGGCAGAGGTAGCAGTAACAACTCCGGGCGAAACAACTACGGTGGCAAAAAACAGGTAAACCCCCGTTTTCTTTTATTTTAAACGCAAGTCTATAAATACTATTTGTAACGCAACTACTTAGCGTGTGTTTTTTTATAATACATGTACTGCTGAAGCTAGTACAAGCTTAGCGTGCGGCAGCGTTTAGTGCTACCAGATAATTCCTAATCCTAAAGTTAAAAATAATACGTAGATCTTTTATGTACAGACTGATTGGTTGTAAGTTTGTGAATGTATATCTCATTTAATACACCCCCAAAATTAATGGATTCAGGAATTACAACTACTAACTAACGTAATTTAATATGGTAATAAAAATCGATTAGATGATAAGACTTACTACGTACTTAAATTATTTTTGTTCAATATCTGTCTCTGCAGACTTAAACACTGTCATAAGTAATTGGCCTGTCGTAATCCTAAAAAAACAATACTTAATGTTACCATATTTTAGAGCGTGTGATCACATTATATGTGATCTAGCGCTGGGCTACCACTGCTTATACCATAAAGTATTACAATGAAAATGTTATTACTAAAGTCTTGTAGTGAGCGAAATATAAACATCAATTTTTATTCACACACTATAATTAATCACAGTTTATTTTTAAAATTTTACAATAAATAAAGTGATCGTTCAGAAATACGTATATTTTTTAGTTATTAGACTGTATTATATGTAGTATACTCGTAATATCACAAGCTAATAGCTTGTGACAGTTCTAGTCAATCCGGAGGCAAGTAACACAGAAAACTATTTTTCTTAAAAGTGTTTGTAAAACAGTGAAATGTTTGAATATCACCAAGCACATCGTCTAAATTGTCACTGGGCCAGTGTTGTCTGTATCTGTCCTATTTAAAAAAAAAGATACAATGTAAATTACTACTGTGACGTGGTTTAAGTTTTGTAATGAAACAATATCAAGTTATAATTCGGACTACCTACTACAAGTAACGATTTGTTTTCCAGGGCGGACAAGTTCAAGGCGGCGCGCAATTTGTCGGCCTGGAGCTATACAAGAGGTTGCGAGAGTTCCTGAGAGTTTATCTTATTAATTTATTGAAGGTAAATTTTATATTAACCGAAATCATACGTTAAATTATTTATTTATTAACATTATAAATATTAGTTATGTATATTTCTGTTGCTAGTCTTATAGCACCAGGTATAAAGAAATGATTGTTATAAATTTCTCTAAGCTTTATTAAACTACTCTACCCTTCCTTATAATATTTCTAAATTATTTTAAAATAAAGTAAACAAATTTATCAAACAAAATCTTAAATAATAGGTCATTCTGTGCATTACTTCGAAAGTTTTTTTAGAAATTAAAATAAAAGCTTAAAATAAACTTGTCTTCTAACTTAATATTATTTTAATGAAAAGTAAAATAATTTTCATTTTTGTAATCATTGCGCTATGTAATGGTAGATTTGTTCCGTTTGCGAAGTGTTTTAAAACTACAAACACTTTCAATATCAGCAAAATTTAAAGTCGCTACTTGGTATGAAAATGAAGAAAACGCCGTTAAAATAAAATTGAATTTCAAAACAATTACAGTTTATACCAGGGGTGTTTATACAGTGGGTCACGATAAATTTACCCGAGTTCGCTTTTCATTCTTGTGTTATAATGAATTTAAAAAAATATTCAAACCTAAATTTTAAACACCGATCAGCATTAACTAATCAGCATCTGGGTAACACTCCTGCCCCACACGTGGAAGGGGGGACTAGAGGTCTTTAAAAACGGAGGCCATGAAAAAACCAGCATCTGAAAGAATTACTGCGAAGTGTTATTACAAATTTTTAATTAAAATAATATACTTTGTAACTACTATTTGTTAAGTCAATATAATTTCTATATTGTTTCCTGTATTAGTCGTCGTGTACAAGGAGAATCCCTGAATTTGAAAAAGTTTATTCTAAAAACAAGGCAATGACATGTGAAGAGTTAAGATAGATCTAGCTGTCCTTGTAGTGAGCTTCGAGAGTTCATCGATTTTTAAGGACTTTCTAGCACATAAGTATTCATGTCTCATAAAAGTAATTTTCATGAAAAGAGAGCTAACAGCATTAGTAAAAATTAATGTATTTAAAGAAATATTGAGACACAATCAACAATCGCAGAATGGAGCCGATCTCATGGGCGAAGACGTGCTGGCGTTCTACACAAAGCAGTGGGAGGAGTACCAGTTTTCCTCTCGGGTCTTAAACGGGGTCTGTGCCTACTTGAATAGGCATTGGGTTAAACGCGAATGCGAGGAGGGACGAAAGGTTAGTAAGATTTCTTACGGAACTGAAACGATTATTGGTCACAGTTTAGTTCTGTCTATTATCCTTCAGTTTCGTCAGATTTAAGGTATCAAAGCACTGATGCTACGAAAGAAAGGATTTTATTGTTCGTTTAGCTTCAAATTTAGTATATAATAGTAGAGGGTGCCAGTGTAACTTAGTTATTTGTATTTTTACGGCCGGCCGTTACTGCTCGTTACTCTAATTAAGGGTAATGAAGGTTAATTAAATGAGAATTCGCACTAGCAATAAACATAAACTTGTTACTACTCTAAGCGTCATATAATCTTACTTAATTTCTGAATTATCAAGTAATCAATTTAAACAGCAGAAATTGAGTAGTTTTAGTCCAAATGTAGAGAACAGGGACTATCGATCGTAGGTCACGGGTTCGATTCCCGGTATAGTCTTATTTATTTCACTCTTTGTGCACTTTGTACACTTGCACAAACAGGTTTTTACAGAGTCTTCTGTATACCATAATACACTGCGTTCGAAAACCCGTTGTTCATGTGTGGCGATTGTAATGTATTTCCCCGTAGATATCTTATGGGGAGACCTGTGCCTTGCAGTGGATGTCTTTAGTCTGAAACGTCTATGGCAACGACGACCTGAAAGTCGACTATCAGACATCTTCTAGTTAGTAAATTTTTATATAGGAAATATATACTTTGTTGCAATAAGATCCTAGATTATTTTCAAAAGATTCATTTAAAAAAATGTCAAAGAAGGTTCTAGTTCTAAGAGTTAGAACACTGTAGAGGGAAGGCTTATGCCTTGCAGTGGGCATTTATGGGCTGATACGACGAAATATATAAATTTTTATCGTAAAATTTGTTAATGATATTGTAAAAGTGATAACAAAAAAATTGTTCAAGATTTTATAGGCTCTTCTGAGATTAAGGCGCGTTTGGAACCCTTGTAACTTTATGTCTATAATGGAATTCTTTATTCCATTATAGGGGAGATCAATCTGTTTCTAGTTTCTACAAAATTAGGTTCTTCTCGTTATCTTATGGCGTACACATGTAGTCCTTGCAAATGATCCTATCTGCTAGTTATATGAAGAGAAACAAAAGCTACTATGGGTTATTGTCTTATAAAAATATATTTCGGTGTGATTGCTACAGCAATTCAAAAATTACAAAATCATAATTGAAAAAACATTTATTCAGGTAGCCATTTTACATGCACTTTTGAATCATCTATTATTATAACATATATATACATACGTAGTAAGGTACAGCACCGGCTAGGAATGCTCATCTGCTGAGAAGAACCGATAAGAAACTCAACAGTTGCTCTTTTAAAATTAATCAATGCTTTGTGTGAACATTATGATATCAACTATGTAAATGAAAACAAACCACACATTTCGATCAGCCAAAAACACTTTAATGCTATAATAAGATTTATTAAATAACATGCTTTCATTTTAGATTTAGTACTAAGAAAATGGAGGCTCAGCATATGTTCTGGAACGATTGAAGTGACGAAAGCGAATAGTTTTATATGTTGTTATATGTAGCTTATATTCAGTGATGAGTGTAAAGAATACTTAGTACTTGATTCAGGGCATCTACGAGATCTACCAGTTGGCGCTGGTAACATGGCGCGACAACCTGTTCAAGTGCCTCAACAAGCAGGTCACCAACGCTGTGCTGAAACTAATAGAGAGGGAGCGCAACGGCGAAACCATCAACACTAGACTTGTTTCCGGGGTCTGTATCTTCATTTTATTTATTCAAACGTTTAATTTCTTTAAATAGTAAAAAGCGAAGCTGGAAAGTACTTTGTCCGGCAGCGGTTGTCTTATGGTTTTGATAATATATACCTATAACACGGCAATGTCGGTTTTATTTTAATGTCAAATCTTATTAAATTAATTAATATTATATTTTATTCTTATGTATAATTATTGCTATAATGAATGTTGTATGAATTTATCTAATGGATATTGCAAAAATTATTTCAGTGTAATTAAAATTGTTCAAAATAAAAATAAAATTTTATGCTGTACATGTCTAATTACCGATATCGTAATATCGGTTTTAATTCTGTCAAAAATAAATTATTAAAATAATCGATTTTTTGTAGGTAATCAATTGCTACGTAGCACTAGGCTTGAACGAAGAGGACCCAAGCGCCCGCGGACAGAACCTGGCCGTGTACAAGGACACGTTCGAAGCCGTGTTCCTCGAGGATACGGAGCGATTCTACACTCGCGAGAGCACAGACTTCCTTAGGAATAGCCCTGTCACTGAATATATGATTAAGGTAAATAAACAGAAAAATTAAAAAAAAAACTAGGGCTGTAATGAGGGAAGGAAGTAGTTGTAAAAGATTGTTTAAAATAATCAAATATTTCTAGAAATACACGTCACATATTTTTTAAAATGTACTGAAATAATTTGTGGAGTGGCAAGGGAAAACGCATAAAAAACACGCGAAAATACTACTCGCGAGGTTAAGTTATGAGAAGCTATGAACAAATAGCTTTCGTAGCACAAAATTTATGCGGTGCATAAATGAAGTGTCATGTAGAGAGTCATTAATTATATATATATATATATATATATATATATCTTATTTTTTGACAAGGACTATCTCTGCTGCCCAAATGACGTTAGTAAGTTCTGTCATATATAGGGGCCTTTCTTAACACCCCACATAAACCCCTAAATAGAGTTTCTCTATTATCCCAAATCTGTTACATTAAAAAATATCCAGCTTACTAAAAACTAAAATAATCTTCACCCACAGGCCGAGCAGCGACTGCAAGAGGAACAAAGACGTGTGCAGGTGTACCTGCATGAAACAACAGCTGAGAGGCTCGCCAAGACTTGCGACAGGGTCCTCATAGAGAAGCACCTCGAAATTTTCCATGCAGAGTTCCAGGTTTGTTACAACACCTCATTGTGATGTCATTTACTTCGATTTTATAAACTCGGTTTCTTACTTTGGGCTTCATTGGCAAATTCACAGAATCGAGAGTGATTCAAAAATGAAGAGATTCGTGGAAGAAATTGCAAATGAGAGTGAGAAACCGACATAGCCCAGTAGAATGACAAGACGTGGCAGTAGGCAGGCCACATAGGTCATAAAAAGGTTGGCCGCCGGGGACTTAAGGTTCTATAGTGGAGACCAGCATCGCAAGTTAGCAGTTAATGTCCTGCGGCTGAAATGTGGATAATGCACAGCTAAGCTGCATAGCCATGTATTTTCTCATTTCAAATTGGTCGTACAAAAGAAGAAATTAAACTTTACATAACTAACAGTGAGAAAATACCGGCCGTACTTGCTTTTTTATATCCTAAAAGTTCAATGTCGTCATCTTGATTTTAGTATATCTTCTACTCTTACGTAACGCTCTTTCTATTACGTAATTTTTACGATTGAGATATTTTTCGATACGAGTCCATGTGTTTGAAAAACTCATTAAGATATCAACTTTAAATCATTATAAGTCAAAGAATGTCATGTGTAAATAGGAAGCAACTTTAAAAATGTAAACTGATAGCATAAAATAAATTTCTTGAGAGATTGCCACCTATGTATTGACTTAGAATAATAAGGCTTAATGGTTTAAAGGTAGGAATATTCCTTTCACCGACTAGAGGTCAACTAAGAAGGGATTTTACGGAACTCATTCCGCAACAGCCCATTCCCCTGAGGTTCGTGAAATAAAGAAAATTTTCAAAGTATAGTTCGTATATGTATAGAACTTAGAATATTTTTACATGTTAAAAAGTACCATATATAAATTTTCAAAAATTACATCCAGAAAAGACTGCGAGCAACAAGAAGCGGCCATAAGACAGGTGGTGGTAATATAATGGGATTATAAAACTGATAATCTTTTCTCTAATCAATTATTCCTCACATCGGTCATTGAAATAAATCAACTTGTATATTTGTTTACAGAAACTTCTAGATGCCGATAAGAATGCGGACCTCGGTCGCATGTTTAGCCTGGTGGCGCGCATCCCGGACGGGCTTTGCGAGCTGCGGCGTCTGCTAGAGCAACACATACACGTTCAGGGCTTACAGGCCATTGACAAGTGCGGCGAGAGCGCTCACACGGTATGTAGCTGATGAAGTGGTCTTCATCACCATTATGTCGCATAAAGTCACAAGACTTCCCCAAAGATCGCCACGATCTTTCGATCACGAGCTGTCTGCATCCAGCAATGTCCTGCTACTTTGACTATGTCGTCACTCCACCTAGTGGAGGGTCTACCCACGCCTTGTCTACCACGTGGTCGCCACTCGGCTACTTTCGGTCTCACCAAATTAGAAGTTGTATTATTATCCATATAGGATAACTTACAACAGAAATTCACAGACTTTTTGTTCATAAACCACTTAAAAAATTTAACTGGTTCCAGTGGATCCCCTGCGACTTATTTACCATATTCCCAAAATTCAACAAAAATGTGAACGTTAGATCTAAGTATGGGATTACGCTTCGCTGCCCAGTCCAATCATAAATTAATAATTTTGGATAAAAATAAACCGTAAGTTGATATAAACCATAAGCACTTCAAGGTGTCATGAAAAGATAGCAACGTATCTGCCATCACCAATATAAGATTTTAGAGCTGAATAGTGTATTGACGCTGTTATTGGGATCAAATAAAATGTAAGATCTACCCACGTTATACAGACATCAGGCTTCATGTTTATACATTTTAAAATTAATACAGTATATTATATGTTTTCGAAAAATCCAAACTTTTACATAGCAATACCATGAAACGGCAACAACTGTTATGTGTGGTACTTGATAAAAGCCATATATCTTAAATTACTATTGACATATGTATTTTTTACATTTCTGCTATTTTGTTAACGGCACTTGTTCTATATATGAAATTTGGCGTTTTAATTTCGTTAGTGACGTGAGCAGTAGTGGCCTAGTAGTGATTAAGAACTATTTCAATGGTAAGTAGCTGTATCGTTTTGCTAACATATGGTGAAGGAAAATATTGTGAAAACCGGCATATCGTCCCTAGAAGTTAGAGATATTTTAAGGAATATCTCTCATATGCCGGACTATACCAAAATTGGAAATCTGTAAGATATATGACGTCTGTTGATCCTTGCTGACCCCGTTTTGTATTTCACCTTCTTTTTGAGGGAGAGGTTTTTAATCTCAGCAATGGGAAAATTACAGGGTTAAAATTAACCTAAATGTCAAATATTCCTTTCACAGGATCCGAAAGTGTATGTATCAACTATACTTGAGGTGCACAAGAAGTATAACGCACTCGTTCTTGTCGCCTTCAACAATGACTCCGGATTCGTGGCCGCCCTCGACAAAGCCTGTGGCAGGTTTATAAATAGTGAGTATTTCGTATTTGTGTCACGATAGCATATTACATACAAACAAATAAACGAACCTTGGTAAAAAAAAAAACATGAAAAAGCTACAAGTTCATTATATTAACATTTGACTATAAATTACAATGTATTGTCTATAAACGATACAATGCTGTCCAGGTTTTTGAAAAAAAAATGTGTTTCACTAACTATACTTAAAAATAATTAATTTCGTTAGCCTACAGTACTTTGATTATTTTTATTGTCTGTAGCATAAAAGTATAGCGTGTCAACCATTCCACATATTGTAATAATTTAAAAATAAACTATTTGTATCAATATTTGTTGGAAGGAATATTTTACTTTAAAATCTTTGAGAAATTGATTAATTGCGCTATTTATTTTCGTGTCTATATTTGTTTCATACTTGTTCCAGGTAATGCTGTGACAAAGGCTGCAAACTCCTCTTCCAAGAGTCCTGAACTACTTGCTAAATACTGCGATCTGTTACTCAAGAAATCAAGCAAGAACCCAGAAGACGCTGAATTAGAAGACACTCTTAACCAAGTGGTATGTAAAGACAGTTTATTTTTAAATATTTATTTAACGCAAATTCTTATTATAAGTATCATCTTATGTCTATTTATTCTATAGAAATTTATTTAATAATTATTATTAAATGTTTTCAGATGGTGGTATTTAAATACATAGAAGATAAAGATGTGTTCCAGAAATTCTACAGTAAAATGTTAGCTAAGAGACTTGTACAACACATGTCTGCTAGCGACGATGCAGAGGTGATGTTTATTCATTGATTTTCACCCTAAATATAATTTGTGATGAGAGTAAACATGATTGCGGAAAATGCCTAGATTCACCCCTGACATGAGCTCAAATTAAAAGTTTATTTAACATTACTGCTCTTTATTGGCGCTGGTAAAATATCCTAACTACCACTTCAAGATTCAGAATTATTTTATCGGACTTAGCATAGTTAACACTAGTAATAATGTTAACTAGTTAACACTAATATCTGTTAATTTTTTTGTATGTCTGTTTGCGAGTTGGCAAAGACCTTAAACCTTTTTGATATCTTTATATCCTCTGCCATTTAGTATATATTTTATATGGCATTATCTCATTTACATAGTTAACGAAATCTTAATAAAATTCTAACGTGAAAATTGTCATATTGTAAACAAGTGTTTAAGAAAATCAACAGAAAATGTTATTTATTTTCTGTTGATTTATGAAAAAATTAAGTTGGTAGATGTGCTAGGTCTAGGCTAGATCTAGCTAGGTAACATAAATTGGCTTAAGAAAAAATGGCTTATTTTTACCTTTCATCCTTCAGGCATCGATGATCTCAAAACTGAAACAGGCATGCGGTTTCGAATATACAAGCAAGTTGCAGAGGATGTTCCAAGTGAGTTATCACCTATTCTTGTGTTTCCTTTCTTTTATCTTTTTAAACAATTTCTAAATTCTTTAATTTAGACTATGCTTACATTTGCAAGTAACTTGATTCAAAAGTTTGATTACATCAATGATAGTGAAGGAATGTAAAAAAAATTAATCACTTTAAAATCCAACTGTAATATTTTAATAAAAGAAAATGTCTAACCTCATGAAAGTAAATATTTTAAAAAGGGGATTAATTTTTGAACTTCTGTTTACTTAATAAATAATTTACTTTACACATCTCTTGATTTAAATTTTCATCATTGTACTTTGAAACTACACTAGAACTTTTGGATGATATATAATTTGTTGTAATCTTTTTAGTAATGATTGTGGTGCCAAATTGTTTATTTAAAATTGGTTATCGTAATCCAAGTTAAAATATTGACATTAATAAAATATATATTAAAACTTTACCTTGACTATATGCTTTTAGCTATGAGTTTTAATAATGTAATGATATTTCAGGATATTGGTGTATCAAAAGATCTTAACGAAAACTTCCGCAAACACATGGCCAGTACATCGGAACAGCCGCTGCATATCGATTTTAGCATTCAAGTGCTCTCTTCTGGCTCCTGGCCATTCCAGCAGTCTTCATCCTTCCAGTTGCCTACCGAGGTATTAGAAAGCTTCAAGAGACTGCCTAAGTTAACGCTATGTTAACTCAGTTACCAATTGCATATAATTAATAAGTTTAAGTACCAGCATGTAAGGCTGCGGAAATACTGCCGTAGCACAGCGGATTGTGTAGTTTAAATGGCAGAGAACAAGCCACATAGTACGAAAGTAATGGCCGTTGTTGCCTTAAGATTCTGGGGAGATGATTCCTACCGGTCTTATTAGAAATCTCTATATGGGAATGGATACATTCCCATATAGAGCAGCAGTAGACATCCTAAGACTAAAATGCTGAGAATGAACAAAATTATAATTTATTTCATAATCGTCGTCTTAAATAGCCCATAGACGCCCACTGCAATATCGTTACGATGACCAATTTTGCACTGCTCACATTCAGCGACCTGTCGTCGCTTAACCTAGCGGCGAGCTTACCCACGTCACGTCCATCGGCTCGTGGTCACCATCCCAGAACAAACAGTTCGGCCCCAACGATCATCGGTTGCATGAACAATGTACCCTTCCAATGTCACTTTAGATGAGCGATGCGAGATACTTCGAGATACGTCGGTGACTGGTTCTTCTGGATCTCCTCATTTCTGATTCGATCTCTCAGTGGCAATCCCAGCATAGCCTTCCATTGCTCTCTGGATATCATTGAGCTTTATGACGCACATTGTTAGCAACTATTTCTCAGATCTATATGTCACCACACACACATTGGTCAAACAAAAAATTGGTCAAAGACAAAGATCTTTGTTTTCAGACATTGCGGTATTTTGCGATGCGTAAATAATTAAGAATTTAGCTTAATTTCTTCGTTAAATAAAGTGTTTGTTAACAGTTGGAGCGCTCGGTGCATCGGTTCACGACGTTTTACTCTTCGCAGCACTCTGGTCGCAAGCTCAACTGGCTCTACAACATGAGCAAGGGCGAGCTTGTGACCAACTGCTTCAAAAACAGGTACACGTTGAACTCTGTTTCTATTGAGTAATTCAGGCACAGGACACAAGAAAAGGCCTATTAACTGCTTTGGTACGGGCATCCACTTTAGTTGACTTCAGTAACAATCACGAATTCTTATATGTTGTTTGTGTACGACTATGATGTTATTTTTGTATTAATTCAGTAGCCGCACTGAATAAAAATAATGATTTTAAAATAGGAGAAGCCCATACTATACAACGCACCATGAAAAACTGGCAATATCAATGTTTAGACTGCTAAATATCTCGATTCAATTTTAATGAATGGAATCAATTTTTTTTTAATAAAATTCCACGAAATATTATTAGGCTACAATTTATAAAATTAAAGTAAATTGAAAAAAAGTTATATTATTCAATAAGAGAATTTTTAAATGACAAGAATCCTTGATGAATGATCTAAATGAAAACAAATGATCCAATGATGTCATTGGATTATTTGTTTTCATTTAGACTATAGCTGTCAAAGTGTACATGTACAAAATGTATTGTTAAAAGATGTGTTGTGGAGTTTCATCCTGTTTTTTATCCACAACTATAACACCTTACGCAGAGTGGAGTCAAAAAAAATACATTTCAAAAAAATTGTGATCAATAAGAGTCTTGTTAAAAGGTCCAATGTTGAAATAAATTTTAATCTTATCTTTAACTTTTAAAAGTATTCATATTAGTATTTTCTTCCAATATAACAATATTAATATTATTGAGTATAAGGGAAAAGATAATGTCTTACATTAGATGGACATGTCCACCCTCAAGGTCAACAGATAAACTTGTTAATGTCTTCGGAAGCTACTGAATATATAGACAATTTCCAACCAGTCCAAGCTCTGAACTTCCTACGGCTGAAATGATGATTGTAATTAAATAAAACATATCTCATATTTTAATTTATTTGTACCAAAACTTGTGTTCATTTCATTAACCGGAAGTTGGTGAAAAAATGAAAATTAATAACTAAAACTTGGTTATATATTATAGTTCTCACGGAGAAAAAGTAGATGATTGTTTTTAAACTTAATTAATATTTTTAGATATACCTTGCAAGCGAGCACATTCCAAATGGCGGTGCTGTTGCAATACAACGAGAACATCTCATGGACCGTGCGCCAGCTGGAACAGCACACCGGAATCAAAGGGGACTTCCTTATTCAGGTAAAAATTCTAGACCCTTGTTTCGTTCTTTTTATTTTACACTGCAAAATTCCGGGAGACAGGTGAAGAAACCCTGATAGTAGACTATATGGTTAATTTCACCCCTTCACATGCCATTCCACGCTATTGAAAAGCAAATTGGAAGAGAAAGAAAACATAATAGAGAAGGGAGCGGACTATTATCCCGCCTGTCCCGCCGCTTTTATTTAAGGCTCGGTACCGGTAGTACTATAATTATGATATTTGTGTAAGAACTATATCTAATTTTAAATGATCTTATTGAGTGTAAATATTTCTATTTGACTGCTCAGAGACTACATAATTTCTTTTATCATTTAACCAATGTTTATCGACATCATTTTTGGTGATTAACTCTCATTTCAGTTTTTAAAGTAAGCTCCTGAGGAAGTTGATATTAGACAATTTGTATCTCGCAAGTAAAATGAATTATAATAATGATGGCCACCCTACCTACTTGAAAATTAAAAGTTATCCTATTCATTTTGAAAGACTGTAGTTAAGACAAGTGATTATTAAAATGTATTAGACGAACGAATTATTCATCTTAAGTAGAATGATAAGTCTTGATAAGTATATATAATTGTTTATACTAAAAATATATGCCTCAAAATAAAAATATGGCATATACTACATAAAAGAATATATCTTGTAGTAAGTCCCAGGTAATCCACAAACTATTTGGGCCTGTTAAGTAGTAACTATTAATTCTGGTTCTGAGAGTTGAGAAGGCTCAATGTCACCCAGAAAGCAATGAAGGGAGTCATACTCGGAGTTTCGCTGGGATATCGAAACAGTAATGAGGAGGTCCGCAGAAGAACCAATGTAACCGACGCAGCTCGAAGAATTGCTCATCTGAAGTGGCTGTGGGCGGGGCACATCACTAGTGCATCCGTTGGCCGTTGAAACCGAAAGATGGGAGAGCCTACCACTAGGTAGACCGATCATATAGTGAAGAACGAGGGAAGTTGCTGAATGGGTGCAGTGCAAATGTCTCACCAGGATAACAGTTTTTGTTATATATGGTTTATGCAAATTCAATTCACTTGAACCGCAATATAAGAATTCAGTAATAAAACTATTTTAATATAATTTCCAGGTTCTACAAATCCTGTTGAAGGCGAAATTGTTGGTATGTCAAGATGACGAAAGTGAATTGACGGAGTCTTCTGTCGTCGATCTGTATTTAGGCTATAAGAAGTGAGTTATTTTTTTACATTTATACCATCACAGTCTAATATATTTTTCCTCTTTCCATTGCAATGTATAACTAGTAAGAATGCTTTAATAATAGCTAATGTTATTCCACGTGACGTCCATCAATTTATCATCATCATATTACCCATCGATGTCCACTTTAAGGCATAGGCCTCGCCAAAAATTCGCCAGTCTCGCGTTTCTCGCATCCAGTTTCTTCCTAGACTATGTTTTCAGTACACCTAGAGGGGCACCTTCAGTTACACGAGTGATATTACTCGATTATTGCTATATCAGATAAGCAATTCTTCAAGCTATGTCCATCAATTAGAGCTACTGTTTTTAACTTCTATAATTCATAAGCAATTAACATTTACATTACTCTTATAGCAAAAAGCTCCGTGTTAACATCAACATACCGCTTAAGACGGAGCTGAAGGTAGAGCAAGAAGCGACGCACAAACACATTGAGGAGGACAGGAAGATGCTCATTCAGGTAACTACATCTTAGATACGTAATGTATTTACTTAAACGTGTCAATAATATAAACATTTGCATTCTAATAACAATTATTATATGTCTATATAATAATTTTTAAATCATATGTATATAAAAATGTATATTTTCTTGTTTTGTCTTTGCGGACTGGTTACCGCAATTTTGCGTTAGCCTTAATTAAGCCAACCCAACTACTGGAGGAATTCCTGTGTTTATGTGTACCTGTGTCTGTATTTCCTTGGCTATATTACACACAGCTTGGTTTGATTCGGCCACAAAATTTCAAAGTTAAAATCAAAGTCTTACATTAGTTCGTAACCTATTGAGAGCTAACAGGAATCTCGATTGAGTTTGTAATTTTTCCTTATGTTTTTTTAAGTGTTTTTAAAAAATAAGAGAAGTATATTTAATTATATAAATATGAAATTATTTATTTATTTCATATTTAATCAATAAGTAGAGCAATTACTCTAAAATATTTGGCATTAATTTATTTTTTCTTTTCAACTGTGACAAGTCAAAAACATCTTAAAATATAAAGCCTGATCAGTTCTAGCTTAAAATATGGAACCTTTATGTTACTTATTAAAATAATTAATAAATTATTTAATTCTGCAAGAGTAAACAGTTTCTAAATTAAAATTCGTTGGTCCTTGTCTACAGCTCGATTTTTAGTAATATGTAGACATAATACTATTATATAAGTGTTATGCTCATATAATAATACATTATCTACAAGTATTTTTGTATAATGAGTGTCTGCAAACTATTTATATAAGTAAACATTCTGGATGTTTAAACTATTATAGTCATTTTCATAATTTTATTTCTGTCACTTCCAGGCCGCCATTGTCAGGATAATGAAGACTCGTAAGACATTAAAACACCAGCACCTTGTTGTGGAAGTCCTCAACCAGTTGTCCTCCCGCTTCAAGCCACGTGTTCCCGTTATCAAGGTATAAAAATCTAGATTATAATTTAGATCTTGTTACTAATCTCAAACAGATAATTGCAAGATATGGTAATGAATTCAAAATATGTATGATTTTTTTTGGATTGGCTATATGAAGTGACATAAGGTGCGACAGATGGCCATTGAACTCTAAGGGTTTTAGAGAGGACCACAGATTGGCAAGTACAGCATAGGACACTCACGACGTGAACAAATGACCTTGGTAGTCGTTGGAATACGATGGATATAAATCACTTCCAATCGGTCCCATTGAAAATCTATTAGGGCGGCTTAAGTTCAATAGTAGATTTCATGCAGCTAATAAAAAAAAGATTGTGCCATTACATGTTTTCTGGTTTTGAGAATGTTAGTGTCTCCTTATTATCGGGCAGTTTTATTTAATGTTTTTATTTATCTGAAATTATATGAATAACCAATTGTGTTGTAATTAAAAGTAACTTGTAAGAAAGTTTTCCTATCTTAAATATATTTATTAAAAAATTGCAGGGCCTCTATCGGACGTAAATGTAACTAGAATTGAACAGTACAAACTAAATATCTAATATTCGTAACGCAATCGTGTCTCTTTTTGTATATTAGCTGTTAATTTTCCAACAAATTAGATAAATTAATGAATGCAGTTACTTATTACTTGTGTGTCCCACAGAAATGCATTGACATCCTCATTGAGAAGGAATACCTCGAACGCACCGAAGGAGAGAAGGACACTTACAGCTATTTGGCGTGATGCGGTCACCGCGGCGGACCATTATATGTTAATAAATAAATATAACAGTATTATGTTTACTTGTTTTTTAATAACCTTATACATATATAAAACATGTCAAAAGAACTTAAGCGCAAAGAAATATAGGCTGAGCTTTCATTTGATAATTATATGAATAATTAACAGTACTCAGTTGTACATGTTTAAGAAAAAATTTCGTAATATACAATGCGATTAAAATAAGAATAGGACCGGCCTAGCGCTATGTTGTGACGTCACAACGGGAACGGTGTAGTGTGCAAAAAAAGCAATGTTAAAAAATAATACCAGTGGCTAAAGTCACTCGCTCGGTTACCTTCGAAGCAGTTTCCAAATGCTTAAGGAAACTTCCAAATACATCACGCGATATATGAATATTGCCATCTGGCCCTGGTACAATTCTTGCTTGTTTTAACTGGTCCAACAACATAATGGCACGTTTTTTCTCTTCCTCGAAGTACTTATCAACATTGCTGATGATTATCAGAGATTTCTCGAGCTCGCCGATGTAAAACACTACCTCTTTTGCTCATTGTAGAATAAATTAAACAATCAACAAAAACAATTATTATTATTTTTTTATTTTATATACTTAATGCTGACCGTACTTATATGAGTGAAGTTAGCCGAGAGCCCGTCCTATTCCTATTTTAATCGCATTGTACTGGGTAATTGAAAATCGGAAGTACATACTACCTAGCAATCACTGGTTGCAGAAATAATAAATAACATATTGATAATGAAGTAAAAAAAGTGTTCCAAATTCGAATTTATCACGTATTAAAATGAATTAAACCAAGGTCACCGATGTAGTTCGCCGAATAGCTTGTCTGAAGTCGCAGTGGCACCGCTCGCGCAACCAGAATATCGCTGGATGCGGGCAGTGCAAGACCGGTCAATCGTTTAATAGTGTCCTCGTAATAGGTTACTTACGTTTCCATAGTTATATGGTATATAAATTATAGAAGAAAACTATATATATTTCTTAAAAGGACAGAAGGCATTTTAATCGTAAAGGTGGTGTACATTTGTAGTGGCAGTGGACAACCCACACAACGTGCAGAACAGTGTCGCTGGAGCCTTGATAATAAATATTATTTTACTGAATAAAATATTACCCATATTGTTAATTGATAAAAAATTATCTTTCATTTTCTATATAAAATATTTCTGAATATGTTACTGACCTGCTAGGGGCAAAATAGTATTCGCATGCCAGTAGCTCGATTCGCCTTGCCTGGTTTCACATATGCTAGCTACTGACATAAAAGGCTGGCAGCTGCAGTGCTATTGTACCCGCAAGCTAGAGCCAGATTGTATTAGAGAAATGTTATAGTGGACGTTAAAACGGTCACCAAAACTTATGTTGATTTTGATTGTTTTTATGACTTCGTTCAAATCCTTCAGGCTAGATTCCACGCGGAGACTTTCAAGAAAAGATTTGCGCATATTGCGATTTTCATTAATAATCTAAATTCCAAAGATTTGTTCGATTTTTGTACATTTTTTTAAAATTAAATAAATCAATAACAAAATATAATAAAATAAAACTTTTGTGGTTAATCGGCACTGGCATACTAACTTTACATAATTTCATTACAATTGAGGTCCGAGCAAGAGGTGAGTAAAAACAAAAAGTTTAAAATAGCTCATAGAGGCGAGTCACTTGCCTCTTGTTACTCGTACTTAATTTTCATTAAAATGTATAAATTTCTAATTTTTTATTATTCATAAAAGGTACTTAGTAATACCTTTGTCGAGTTATACCCGGGGAACGTGGTTCATAAATCAAGGTATAAAATATGAGTTAATTTTAATCAAATAGTTTTATTAAGTTATAAGGCAAAACATCTCATAGTTATATTTGCAGACTAAACTCCTCGTTGGCGTTAATCTATTTTTTTTTTTTTTTTTTTTTTTTTTTTTTTTTTAATTCTCGTACCCCTATCTGATTTTTGGGACAGGGACCTTTTCAGCAATATTTTTCACATACGTTTTTATTTTCTTACTCGTCTTTCTTTCTTTACATTATCATTTCTTTCAGTCTGTTTTCTATCTTTCATTCAACAATTCATCTTTCTTTCTCATTTGCTCTATTCAACTTTCATTCTTTCCTCTTTTCTTATTACTAATTCCATTTTATGTTTTTATGTTACCTTTTTTATTTTACAATAATAACAATTTATTAATATTTTACAATAAATTTCTTACTCTATAATTATTTTTCATTTATCACAGGTTTATGTTTCATTTTGTCACTTTATTTTCTATTTTCTATTTGTTTATTATGTTTGCGTTTTGTTAATGCTTGTGGCTTTTTTGACTATTTCTTTACAGAGGGTTAAGAATGAACTTTTGAATTCCCCGCCTATCAGGGAGGCAATCGAGTCCTCCCTGATTTGCACGCCAGACCGGCACTCGAAGTCGTACCGGAGTCCCCCGAATGCGGGACACCGGGCCACAAGGTGGATCACGGTCTGGCCCACGCCCGGTTCACAGAAGCACGAGGGGTCCTCCTTGAGCTTAAACCTATAAAGGTACTCAGAGAACCCCCCGTGCCCCGTGAAGAGCTGGGCCGAGACCGCGTCCACCTCGATGCTGCGGAGCACGCGGTAAGCTGAGGCGGCGTCCGGGAAAAACATCCTCGTTACCGAAGCCGTCGTTCCTTCTACATACCTCCTGTTCCATTCGTCGAGCGACTCCTGTCTCAGTTGCCGCTTGACGAATGAAACAGGGCATCTCTCATATTCTGGTCGTCTTTTACTCTTCAGGGCCGCTTCCTTGGCAAGCTGGTCCGCCCTCTCGTTCCCCTCCATCCCCGCGTGCGCTTTCACCCAATACAACCTTACATCCTTCCCTTTTTCTCTCACTTTCATCACATTCTCCTTCACTCTTAACGCTAAGGGATGGAGGGTGTCCGATCTTGCGACAGTTTCGAGAGCGGACCGCGAGTCGCTCAGTACGGCGCAGACTTGCGCCGACTCGCCGGCCGCGTACCCTGTTGCCTCAGCTAGAGCCAGCAGCTCTGCCTGGTATACGGTGCAGAAGTTGCCCAACTTGAGTTTCTTTGTGTATGACTCTACGGCGCCCCGCTTGACGCAGAACGCCGCACCCACCTTATCCTCTATGCGGCTGCCGTCGGTATAAATTACCAGATCGGCAGCCGCGGTGGCAAGTCGGACTTCCTCCGCACTTTCCCCCAGACAGGAGAACTCCACACCAACTTGACCAGACGGGTGTGGTAGTCTCAGGTAGCTGACCGGTACCTCCAGGTCTCGGTCCTTTACCACCTGCCGGGAATGACCCTTTCTTATTTCAAATAAGCGGGCTGCTTCTTGGACCCGAAGGTCCAGGGGAAGCAACCCGGCAAGTATAAGGGCCGAGTGCAGGGACGCGGTCCTGTGGGTCCTCGCGATCTTCTGCGCGAAGCCCCGCTGGACCGCGCCCAACTGCCTGCGGACCAGCAGCTTCCTAGCCGCCGGCGCCCATGCACTCGCTGCATACAAAATCGTCGGCTCCAGCACCGCCAGATACATCGTTCTGATCACCTCCGAGTTCAGACCCCAAGATACCTTCGCAGCCCTGCACAGCTGACGATAGAGGCCCTGTGCCTTCTTGCTCACGTTCTTCACGTGACTGTTGAACGTGAGCCTATCGTCAACTGTGAGGCCTAGTATCCGGACCTCCCCAGTCCGGCCAAGCGGCTCACCTCCCATGCTCAGTAATGGGTAGTCGAACTTTAGCTTGTTGGTTAGCACCATCACCTTGGTTTTGTGTGGTGCGAACCTCAGCTTGTTCCTGACCCCCCACTCATGAACATGGGCGAGAACGGCGTTGGCCCGACTCGAGATGTCCTGGGCCTTCTGCCCCGAGAAGACCAGCACGACGTCATCTGCGAACGCCTGGCAGTGTGTCCCGGTCTTTGCCACCTCCTCCAGGAGAGGGTTGATGAGGAGGGTCCAGAAGGTTGGGCCGCCTACGGATCCCTGCACGCACCCCTTGGTGGTCTCTCTGGCCCACTCTGCCCCCGCGTACCGTACGGACACCTTGCGATCGCTAAAATAGCTGTCAACAAGACGCCGCAGATTCGCGGGGCAGCGAGTCTCTGCCAGTCTGCACCGTATAGCAGGCCACCAGGCGTTATCGAAGGGTCCCTCTATGTCCAATGATACCAGCACTGCGATCTCCTTCTCCTTCAGCCGGGTTCGCAGATGCTGGATCAGGTCATACAGGGAGTCTTCGGTACACCTCTGCGGCATGAAGCCGTATTGGTGGCTACTGATATACGGTGCAGTGTACCACCGGATCCTACGGACCATCATTTTCTCAAGGACCTTGCCGAGAATCGGCAAGAGTCCGATGGGCCTGTAGGATTTCGGGTGCGTGTAGTCCTCCTTGTCCGGCTTCCGCAACGCTACGACCACTGCCTCCTTCCATCTCGTGGGGAAGTGGGAAAGCGCGAGACACCGGTTGGAGAGCGCGAGGTACAGAACGGGGTCCACGGCGACGGCCGCACGGCAGATGTCCGCGGTGAGTCCGTCAGAGCCAGGTGCCTTCTTGGCGTTGAAGGTCGATACGGACCATCGGAGCTCCTCCATCGTAAACGGGGGGTCGCATGTTCCATCATGGTCCCCCGAATTGACTTCATCGGCTTTAGCTCTTACAGTTCTGTGGTCCGCATTGTCCTTCCCGGGGTCGTCCTCCGGGAAGAAAACCTCCGCCAGCAACCTGGCTGATCCCGCTGCGTCCAGCACTTTACCTGACTGGACGAGGGGGACGTCCTCTCGCCTCACCTCCGTGCGACGCATCACACGGTGGATCCCGTCCCACATGGTCTCGCGATCCTGTCTCTCACAGAAACGCTTCCAGCTATGGGTCTGAGCGCGCCTCGCCTCAAGGCGGTATGCCTCCTTCGCGTCGCAGTACTCGCGCCAGACCAGCTCCTTACGAGCCGGCCTCGCGGCCCTGATCCTTCTCTTCTTCCTCAAGACATCCGCCTTGAGGAGAGAGAGCTGTTCGGACCACCAGGGCAATTCCGTCCTCTTCCGCTTGGAGACCTTCGGCAGGACCAACTCGCAAGCGTCCCTCACGGTTTCCACATACCGACCGACCGTGCTGTCCAACGCCCCCTTTTCGGTGATCTGATTCACCTCGGTAGGCGTCAGACAGCGATCCGATAGCAGCCGAGCGACAGTTCGATGGAACTCGCCCCAGTCTGCCCTACGGGTAGTGTACTGCCGTGTGGTCCGCTTGACGTCCGTGCCTTGGGACCTCTCAAACTTCAGATTGAACACAATTGCCCTGTGGTCCGACGAGGATATGTCGTCCACGAGGCTCCAGCCCACCGCTCGGTCGAGCAGGGTGGTCGAGCAAGCAGTAATGTCGACGCGACTGGAGTAATGCTTACCGCCCCGATACGTATCAAGGCGTTAATCTATTACCAACGGGCTTTCTTACCACAATTCTATAAACGAGTGAAAGAGACAAATGATTGTTGTGGGTGTCAAAATTAAATAGATGGAAAATTGCGTTTACCTATAGTTACTAAAAAAAAACTACATTTTCTAAATGATCTATCTCCATCGATCTCCATAGCATGTTTCAATGACAAAATAACTACACATCAGTTCTAAAACACGAAAAGTATAAAAGTAAACAAGAACAATCAAAATAGCACAAGAATACGTCATAACCACGTGAACGACTGACATAAACTGACTTTTTGCCACCATGTGAACGCATCCTTTGCTTGTCATTACTAACTTATGAGATATGTTTTTGTTGTAGTTTTCTCCTTTCTCAATTTCTAGGCCAACAAAGTTTTTAGGTTCACATACTTTTATTTCAAAATTTACTTTTAAATCATCAATAACTTTGTTTAACACACTTTTATCTTTGGAAATTATTAGTCCATCATCCACATACAGTATTAGGTACACCTTACTACCATTTAACTGACCAATATAGATACACTTGTCTGAGTGACTATTGGTGAAACCAAATTTCTTTAAAACAGAATCAAATGTTTGATTCCAGCACCTGGGTGCTTGTTTTAACCCATATAATGACCTTTTAAGTTTACAAACATGCCCTTCAGGTACATCTAAACCATCTGGTGGATTCATATAGATATCTTCAGTTATGGATCCATAGAGAAAAGCAGTTTTAATATCAAACTGTATCATTTGCAAGTTATCCTGACACACTTTAGAAAGCAAAACTCTTACAGAGTCATACCTGACAGTTGGTGAGAATGTTTCTGTGTAATCAACCTGGTGTTTCTGTGAGCAGCCCATGGCCCATAACCTGATGTAATTAATAGGCTTTATACTTAATTACTTATTTATTTAACAGAATAATACACATTAGCAAAACCTTTTATAGCAGAGAGGGCGGCAAGGACGTTTAACAAAACAGTCAAACGTCATGACGTAGTGAGAAGTTGAGAACGCGGCAATTTCAAATTACTACAACAGTTTTGCATATTATGGCATTAAGTCTTAATTTTCGATAAATATAGTTAGTGTTTTAAACTGGTAATTTGACAGCGATAAAGATTAACTGACTAAATAGCTAAATTATTTTTTTTTATTCACGGATAATTACTTTTTATGGGATTGAAAGATGCGAGGCGTAGCCAATACAAGCCGTTAAATGCGGCGTAGAAAAGTCCTCCATTAGGTGGATCGTCGACATAATTAAAGCCACGGGAAGTCGACGGATTCGTACAGGGAAAGACCGGTCATCGAGTCATTCCTTGCCTCCCCGGCTTAAACCTTGCAGTGGACATCTATCGAATAATATGGTGACGATAGTAATTTATTTTGAAATGTTAGATGGCAGTTTATAAAAAAATATTTTAACACACACTATGAGAAAAAATGAATTCTAATTAATAATAATTTTATAACATTACAAAAATGAATTAAAAAAGTATTTGTCAGAAGTGGGATTCGAACCCACGCCCTCAGAGAGGACCAGAACGCCCGTCACCCATTCTAATGAGCAAGGAAACCTTGAGTCTGGCGCCTTAGACCGCTCGGCCATCCTGACAGTTATTGTTACTGTCATAATAATGCATATGTATCTATTGTTCGTACAAAATCATTGAAATAATAGTAACAAATATATACATCTATATAATACATTTAGATGTCGTTTTTGCAAAAAAAGCTAATAATTATTTACATTGTACGAAAAGGTTGCTTATAGGTGTAAAAGCTTTCAAGGGTTGAATGTACAGCTCATTTTCTGACAATTAACGTACGACACACTATACAAAAATCAATGGTTTCATATATAATAAATAACGTAATGATAATATGGTAAAAAAGCGTTTACAAAATTCGGATTATTACAAATTGAAAATAATTATTATATACCACCTATCCCTGTAAACTTTTAAATACCAGGAGTTATTGGCTTGTCGCATTCAAGTAACATATTCCAAAGTTGGAAAAGATTGGAAACAGGTATAAAACCTATAAAGCTTTTCGCTGACAAATGTGCTATAAATGCACTCCTTTTAAACTTTAACGCCTATAAATAATCACCTGTGTTATTAAAGAGTGAACTATTTTTTTTCTATTGTATTTTTTTTAAGAATTTGCGATGTCAGGGGCAGCTTAACCTATAGTGCAGGGTGTGCAATGCACACGGGCGCCGCCGTCTTGGACCATCATGCTCGCTTAGTTTCGCTACAGAGATGTGCTACAGGCATAAATACAATGAGTGCTATTCTACCGTCATAATAAGAAAGGCCGTAACTAATACCATACTGTAAGCTATACCTACTTATAAAATAGCTTGTTGGAATATGAAAAAACTTTCTTATTACGAATGGTTTTCAAAGGTTTCATTGCACATTGGCGCTTCACGAGTTAGAGCCGCCCCTGATGTCAGCAACATCAGTCATTAATATGATTCTGTCAATTATAACACATTTAAAATATAATACAAATTGTCAAATCTCAGTAGGCACGTAGGAACTTATTTCATCGTTGCAATTTATGTTAAATTTGTGTCAATTGAATTTTTTTATGCTTCCGTAATAACATCATCGCAGCAGTAGGTTAGGTTAGATTTTTTTTAAGTTTCTTTATAAATAAAGTGGTTTTGACAGTGTTTGGATTTAAAATAAAGTGTTTTATCTTTATGATAAATTGCAAAAAATTTAACCGTAGAAAGTTTAAGACGGTATGGTAAACCGCTAAATCAATAACTGCGGTGGCGTTAAAAAATATACAAAATATACACAGTAATAAACATGTTTTGAAACATAATTTAAAATTTATATACATGTTTTTAGACAGTATCCAGTCCTAAATGTTCAATATAATATTAAACATTTTATGAATAATTCTGTCGACAATGTTTGTTTTTTAAATGAACACAATGTAATTTAGTATTCAGGTCAAGAGAACTTTAGGCGTTGAAGGGTACTATCGTAAATGAAATGTATCATTGTTGTGTGGAGTAAACCTCATAACGTTCTATGCTTTTTGACGGAACCTGAAACTAAGTAACTGAAAGATGCCCACTGCAAGGCACAGGCCTCCCCCAAGGTACGTCACGTTGTTCGGTCTTGCACTGCCCGTATCCAAGCGACTTCCCGAGACCTTGACTATATCGTCGGTAGTCCTTTCGGCGAACTTAGTAAACACGGAATGCTTTGACGAAATGCTCATATTTATAGAATTACATAGATATTTATATATCAGCAGGAAAAATGTCATTAATGACTTCAAAATACGCACAACGTATGTGTGGCTCGTTGTTTTGTTTTCGGTTGCAGTTGATTCTGTTAGCCCGGGGGCTTTTACAGCTTCATCGGAACTGAGTTCGCGGAGTGGAAGGGTCCGTGAATTTAAAAATGTAACAGAAGCTGAACAGGCGCATTGCAATTGCACGATGTCGTTCGCACGTGGTAGACTGCTCTGCCCGAACAGAGCTGTGTAGTGTTTATGGCGTATATATGCGGCTTGGGACTCCCACATTGTTCGCGGTTGGGAAACTTGCGGCCGCATCCTATGCCCGTTGTGGCGAAGTATACTTTAGGTTTGAAAAAATATGATGTCTGACGGGACTTGCGAGTTAACTATAGCTAATGGCTTCAACAGCGTTAGTGTGACAGCTATTTTTTTTCCTTTCTACCGGATGTTATATTCACCGATAGAAAGTACAGCTAATTGTAATCAGAAAAATACAAAAACAAACAAGAATGTAACAGGTTTTATGATCTTAGTATGTAAGGTTTTTATTACGTTTGACCTTCAATAGAGTTATTTAAATGCATTATTATTATTTTTTTAATTACTCGCTTTGTAGCACTAAACGATGTACATAATTATTTGAAAACCTGATGATATTTTAAGAAAAATCTACTTGTAATAATATGAAATAACATGAATATGTTTGATGACATTTGTAATTATCGGTAAAGTGTGTCAGCAAGCATTACCTGGTACCCTAGTCACCGACTTAGCTCGAAGAAAGGCTCGTCTGTAGCGAGAGAGAAGCACGGCATATTGTTTGTGTAACCAATGGCAGTTGGAGCCGAAGGGTTCTCGAGTAACCACAGACGGGTAAACGTGGCGTGGGTAGATCCACTAGGTGCAGCGATGATATGTTTCAGATCGCTGGACGTCACTGGGCATGAGCAGCGTAAAACCGTGGTGATTTTTGGTGATGGACTATGCCTTGAAGTAGACGTCTATGAGCTGACACGGTGACAATGATGGTGATGATTATCTAGTAATATTATTAACACAGTAGAATTATTACTTCTTAAAATTTCTTTTTGTTGAATGACAAAAGACCGTGTACGTACAATAATAACATATGTATTATTTTGATAACAATGTGTATCTGTTAGGATGGCCGAGCGGTCTAAGGCGCCAGACTCAAGGTTTCCTTGCCCATTGCAGTGGGTGACGGGCGTTCTGGTCCTCTCTGAGGGCGTGGGTTCGAATCCCACTTCTGACATAATGTTTTTTACTGAAGTTTTTACTAGAATGTTCAATCCTTTTTTGTATGAAATGTAAATACAAGTGTGAATAAAATTGTACATTTAAAAACACATAATTTAAAGATATTTTATTCAGTGTATTCATATAATGTTTTGAAATTCTTATGACTTTTGAAAACAGTAATTACAAAGTTCTGTTACTGCTCGAGTTGAGTTACGTGAGTTTATGAATGCGTTCTAGTTCATACTTGTACCAAATGGACTTTGATAGATAGGGTTGTCACTTATTTAAACCAAACTTACCCAAATAGCGTTAATATATTTTAAATAAAAAATACCTTTTTTGCGTTCACGCAAGAATGTTTTGTATTACTGGCAAATATGGCCACAACACTTTTGTTTCAAATCATTATCGCGCATTGTAAATCAAATTAGGATGCCGATTTACATTATGCCGCAGTCAGAGATGTGACAGCCGTTATGATATTTTGGGTTGATATCAAGGAACAAATACATCCACGGGTAGTAGTTTCCATCTTCGCTGCTTAACGTGTACAGATCCTTAGTGTCAAGTCTTTAAAATCATTCCTAGTTGTTAACTTTAGTTAGCGAGTGATCTCGACGTTCATTTTTTAGATCAAAACTTCTATGTCGGAAGCGTTCAAATTAATAAAATGAGAGTTCATTTGTAGTGTTCTCTCCAAACACATTGGGCATGTGGATAAAACTCAAGAAACGCTATATCTCTTATATTTTTATACATAATTTTGAGTCATAAGTATGCAGTTCTTCCAACTCAAAATTAATATCGAATATTTAAAGTAACTAAAAAGAGCTGAGAAGTTGTTTACCAAAAAAACATTAATTTTATTCATTGAATATTTATTATTATTCAATGAATATTTATTATTATTAACCGATTGCGCAAATATATTATTATGTTATAATTTTCGAATAATTATTTTCCAGGAAGCATTAATTTTTTTTTTAAAACACAGGGTGATAAATTTTCCGTGATGGCTTTTTATATGTTTACTGACTGGATATCTGGGAAAATTTGTAGACTTTGTCAATTCATCATCTTCAATTTCATTTCATTCATCATCAGTCAATTTGTTGTTTGGTCTGAGATCATATAGAATACCTTCATGTCAGCAAATGGACGCTCAGTGCAAATTTTAGGCCTCCTTCAATGATTCCCACAATGACCGGTCATGCAGCGCCCCCAACCAGCGATTTGCTTGACTTTGTGGTCAGTTCACCTGGGGGCAGCTATCCACTCCGTGTTCAGCAGCTCGTAGTAGCCACCGAAGAACCTTTAGGCTCGGGTCTCTTCATTTCTGATTCGGAGGCGTTTGCTTTTGGTCAAAGTTACTTTGAGCAAAATGTCTAAAATAAAGACAACAATATCTCCATCGCATCCAAGGTGAGACTCGTAAGATTGCTTGTATTATCGATCTTCATATACAGCTCAGAATCATAGTTAAGTCTGGAAAAGGATTGGAGGCTTTTGAAATGTAGTGTTGGAGTAAAAGGTTACGTATATCATTGAATATAAGAACCACCAAAAAGTTCATCATTCAAGTCAAGATTAAGACTAGGGTTTCCATGATATGTCACCAACGAGTCAAGTTATTTTGGCCATATCACTCGCAGACAACCATATAATTTCAATTAATCGCAATGGTATGGTAAAATACCATGTGAATTATCATGGTAAAATCAAACAAAGTAAGTATTGAAGTTGCAGAACAAGCACGAACTAGCGAATGAAACATCGTAATCGGTATAAGTAACATTTGTATATATATATATATATATATATATACAAATGTTACTTATATATATATATATATATATATATATATATATATATATATATATATATATATATATATATATATATATATATATATATATATATATATATATAGGCTCACTTTTAACTGTTGTACTGGATTTCCAGTAATTTGTTGTTAATATTTGTTAGTATGTATACTAACATATTAAATTAATACATTCTGATTTGAATGCAGGTACTCGGACTACACCGCTTGTATTCTAACAATGGGAGGTTGTCAGTCGTTTCTTGTATTGTTGTCAAAGATTGAACCGTCACTAAAATAAATATTTGACATTAATTTTTTTTTCTAAATTTGGCGTAAGTTTAAAATCAGAGGTGCGTAACCTTAGCGGTGGATAGAAATAAGACCTACTTTTTTGTTTTTTCCGAACACAATTTTTTTTCGTGTCGCAAAATTAAGTTCTAATTTTAATTTTGTGATCTAAAATTCAGCAAAACTTTTAAATATGATTTTTCGTGGTGACAGCATTCTGCAATTTAGATCCGTCCCCAAATTGTTTTGTTCGCAGATATAATATTTGAAAAACCTTTTTGCCAGAGACTAACAGCTCTTATTATGCATCAATATATATAAGCGAAAATAAAATAAATAGTAGTGCCGGGTAATGACCTTTGAAGGTTGCTATTCTCTATTGTCTCAGCCATAATACGATAGATAAGAATACAGCACCTCAAAATGATTTAGACATGGATTTCAAAAGAACTTAATAATGTGGGAGATTCATAGTAGATGATGGTGGAAGAAAAAAAACACTCGACTATTCAAACAATCTTCTGTTTCAGTGTCCTCATAATACTGACTTTAATTACGCCTCCTTCGCGATATAATTCTTCTGTGGAATGCCTTTTCCGTCGATATTAAGATGGTCAGTATTTATCAGACATCATAATATTATGTGTTTTTTTGGTTTATATTCTTTTATCATATGAAATAAACATTATTGTAATTAAAAATAAATAGAATATTATAATACATTTAAATTTGGAATCTGTCATATTTATAGGATTGTCCATTAAGTTTTATTTTCGAGCCAATATAGTGTTAAATATTTTGTGCTGTTAAAATGCAGTGAGATGATAAACTGAACCAAATCATTCCAACTGTATTACATGAAGTAAGTATGGTGGCAAATACAATTTTTAATCTTTTATACATTTGGCATAATTCAAATGTTTGAGTACCAGGATAGTGATAGGTACAATGAAACCTCTTTTGTTTGTGTCAGAAAAAGATTTGGCCACCCACTTAGTGTTCGTATGACAAAGGCGATCGAGGAAGAGTAAATCAAAGAGATCTCCATTTAAGAAATCAGTTTTCACATCAAAACGTGTACACTTTTAAGTGTTGCACTACTAGAGATGTTGTTTCACCATTTGTCTGAAAGATCTGCCATTGAAGATTTATGTGGACTATTCTGTGATTGCTTGTCATTTATCATTTCAATTTCGATCATATTTTCATGATGAGGTAACTTTTCATTTATGATGATTTCTCAACTGGCTATAATAGCTTTTCTTAAAGGGTTGTATAACCTTTTGACATATCATTTCCATATACAATCTCCATTGGGCCACATATTTCACTGTGTACTATTTTCATAATATCTATCTATCTATAAGAAAATGCCTAAAGGCATAACGTTCGCCATTACAAAAAATGTAAAAAGAATGAATAATTAAATAATTTTATTAATTAGCTTATTACCTACTTATCTAACATCTTAGAAATTTAAAGTTGAATGATTATTTTTGTTAAGTAACATTAGCCTAATGGCATTTATTTAATTCCGACGGAACGAAGATGGTAAGGCGTTGTGGGCATCAAGCCTTCTGGTAACTAAGCATGAAGACTCCATTAAGAGCCGCGGCTCAGACCAGATCTACTTTTATTGGGAAGTCGCTTCATGGACCCTGACTTGGCATTAAATCTCATTACACGTGGCCATGAGGCAGTAAAACTGCATTAAAGTGTTGTCGATGTGTGATCGTTTGTTGTCTTTGCATTCTATCAAGATGACTCTGTTTATCTCGTAATTTATCGTAAAAAATATTTTTAGCGAGCAATTGAAAAGTTTAAAATGTGTAGGCTTATTACTTTATTATAATTTTAATTTATGCGATTTATTGTTTGGGTATATTTTATATTGACCTATTAGAATAATATTTCTTACAATTTACATAAAAGAATCAGAAAGACACTTTATAGTCGAATATTTCTGGCGGGGCTATTAAAAATCAGATTTATATTATATATGTTCGTTATCTTTAGATTAACAGGTCAAGTTTCTTGACTCGTTTATCCACGACAACATCAAAAAAAATCATTGACGTGTCTTATTTAAAATTTAATTTAATTTAAAATTTTTATTGTATTGTAATTTTTTAGGTTATTAAAAGCAATTAAATATTTAATAATTCATGTTTCACGACGTGTGCACAAAAAATATAATTATGTACGTAATCATTAGACCACATGATATTTTGTCCGCACTCGGCTGAAGATTACATTCCTTTATATGTTAACGAGATGCAATATAAGAATCTCCGACATTTTTTATACAGGGCTGATAAATTATAGGTGTGAACGCTTTTAAGGAGTGAATGTATAGCTCATTTCTTAACAAAAAGCTTTAAAGCTTCTACACTTATTTTCAATCACCATGTAAAAATTGATCTGTCTAAACATGCTACATTTATTTATTGATTCTTTAGTAAAATATCGTTTTAGCCAACAACTTCTTGCAGACACAAATAGTAAACAATAGTTTTTGAAAACTCTTTTTCTTACGATACGTCATTAATTTGCTTATTATTTCTGGAGTCATTGATTTCTTTGTCATTGCCCAAAACAATGTGCATCATAATAATAATCGACTAAAAATTAGCCATACGATGACCTCTTTAAATAAGTTCTGTTACAAAGAAAATATCCGATAATTGTTTAAATATATTTTTATTTAAAGTATTATATGTGATTATGTAGAGTGAAAAAGATATGTGTACGTACTAAATTAGGAATTCAAATTGTCTACCCTTGGCTTTAACGCACGCTTTCAAACGGTCGGGCCATGCGTCGATGGATTTATGAACGGTTCCCATTTTAAACTTGGTCACTGCTGCCTCCAAAGATTTCTTGAGCAACTCAATATTTGGGTGACACTTAGAGCAGACCATGTGCTCTAGCACAAACCACAATTTATAGCAAAGGGTTTAAGTCCGGACTCATCAGCTCTTATGAAGTCTGGAACATTTTGCTCAGGCCAAATTTGGGTAGTGCGCGCCTTATGACCCGGGGCTGAATCCTGTTGGAATACCCACGCTTCGTTATTGAACAAGGTGTTGTTTAGAGGTTTAACTACCGCTTCAAACACGGTATCTTGATACACTTTGGCTGAAGTTTTCACTTCTTTTTCGTAAAAATGGAGATTTGTCACCCCTTGGTAGGAGACACCCCACCAAACCATGTCGTATGCTGGATGATGGCTTCACTGAACTTTGGCCACTACCCCGAAAGCTTCTTAAAAGCTGTGTGCATACACTCGATCATTTTGTTTGTTGTAATGCTCTTCGATTGTAATTTTTTTTTTCATCTGTAAAAAGGATTTTTCGGTGTTTTTTTTTCGGTGTTTAACAGCTGTTTTGATCTTTCGACTCTCTTTTGTTTTAGTACCAGGTTTAATGTATGTGCTGTGTATATCCGATAAGCCTCATAACCTAAGTTTTGTTTGATAATCCGAGAAAGTGAACTCGGTGGGATTCTCGTTTCTCTGGAAAGGATTTTCTGCGTCCTTCTAGGATTTAGACAAATTATGGCCTTGACTGCATTAACGGCCTCGTTTGTTTGAATAAACCAGACCGGTCGGCCGGATCTCTCATGGTCATCAACAGACATGGTTTCAGTGAACCTTTGGATGGTACGATACATAAACATTCAGCTAATCCTTAGCTGTTTCAATATATCAAAACTGACGGCTGGCTCTTTACCTAGTTTGTACAGTGCAATTACTGCAATCCTATTATTTTTAGTGCCCCACTCCATTTTCAAAACAAAAAACATACAATAATGACGGAAAAAGTCTATTTTTAATCATAGAAGCTAATATTCGAAATTGAAATGATCGTTTTTTTTAATGTATGTAAACAGCCAGTAACAGAATTTATGGCTAGGTATCAATTTAAAATTAAGTATATATTATAGGACAGCACATATAATCGGTAGCATAATTTCGCAAACTCATTATAGTGTTGGCTTGCATATAGCTTAGACGTAAAATGTTGAAAAATTCTAAATACTTATATAGCTCGGATTCTAATTGTGTACCTGTTAAACTGAATTTGGGAGAGTTTGTAATAAACAACTTAAAGAAATATGGAAATAAGCTTGCTATTGTAAGTAATTACCTGAATTTTGTTTGTTGTCATGATAAACTTTTATTTAGAAATTGTTGGGTGTTTACCTTATGCAAAGGAGTAATATATATAGAGGGTGATTAGTAACGAGTGTAAAAGCTATTCAGGAGTGTATGCGTAGCTCATTTTTTGCCAATTAATATATGATACACCTTGTCCAAAAATCGATGTTTCCATAACTTATAAATAACGTTACAATCATTTAATAAAGAAGCGTATTCATAATCCGGATGACTACATATTGAAATTAATTAGTGATTGCTTTTAGCCCCTGCAAACTTTGAATTTACAGAACAAACTGCTGACAACTGACAACTGCAACAACAAGCAAACAATTAAAAAAGTTATTGGCCAGCCACATTATAGTAGAAAAAACTAATTAATGATATAACATTTCTGAGTTATCACTTTATACATGGTGATTGGAAATATAATAAAAATTATTTTTGCCTGCTAATGTTTAAATTTTTAGAGATTCTACTCTTGTAATCAACTACTTTGTGTATTAATATTACCATGTCCAGTTTAAATTATTTAATTTTTTTATTCGAATTCGGATGTAATATTGTGTAAAGATGTCACATACAGAATAAGATGGGCATATGTAGAATTTCTACCTGCTATAACTACATCAATGAACCTCAGAAAGAGGCATCAAGACCTCCATATCACACCAGAGGCATTTGGAATTGTGCATGTCGCCAGACCGGCTCCATCATTTCTATACCTACGCTGTGATACTTACTCTCGCCTTAAAGAATGGTAGATGAACCTACCTAACGTAGCAGCTATATTTGATTTTTCAATTTATTATGTAATAAAACACACTAAACATTACGTACGTTTATTAACTTGTTCTATTTCGACTACCGGAAAGTGTTAATTTGATTTTATGAAACAACATTTAAATTATATCTCTTCATCGTCAGCGTAATTACTATAAAGGCCATCGAATATTGTATATTTAATTATCAGTTAACATTTTGACCTTGTTTCATTACTAAACAAAGTCAAGGTAATGCAACGAAAGATAATTATATATCAATAATGCAGCAAAAAAATATCTGGAAAAGTCGATTTAGTCGGAACAATTCCCTTTATGAACGTCTAACAAAGACCAGCAAGCGCAGCGCAAGACGTCTGTCTGCCCACGAGTTAGACTTTGAACGTAGGCCGCTTCTAATCGGGGAGACCCAGAAGCTGTATGGTCTATGGCTAAAATGACGATAATGATGAGAATAGATTTCGGCGAAAGTCTGGAACTTATCTATGATATATCGCTGAAAATATTGGAATCCGATTAAATAGATAAAAAGGTTAAACTTACTTAACTTTTTTAAAATAAATTTAAATAATTTTATTAAGTTAATTTTTCATAATCAACATTTATGATGCCTAAACTTTGCCACAAATTATTTATTTTAAGGTCAATGCCGTCACTGATGAGGGACTAACATATGATGATATACTTCAATCGTCATTGAACATTGCCGTATCTTTGATTAAAATGGGAGTCAAGAAAGGTGACGTTGTGGGAATTTGTTCAGAAACGCAGCTCGAAAATTGGCCTACTATTATAGGTATCGCCTGTACAGGAGCTGCTGTGACGCCATTCAGCAATGGATTTTCTAAAGGTATGGTGATTTTTGAAAAATGAGATATTCCAAACAGTAAAACTACGCATATTTATAATGAATGTTCTATAAATCAACGTCAAGCCAAACAGAGTAATACAATTGGTAGTCTCACATATTTTTTAAACAAATGCCATTCAAAAAAGTAAATGAATTTTATGCACTGGGATATTATTTCTATTACTATTACAATATTCCTCATTTTTATATATTTTTTAACTCACGTATTATGTAGCGTAATTCTTCTGCAAACGACAGACAAAAAATATGCTGCAATGGAGTGATTTAAAAAAAAAAACGCTTTTTGTGAAACTCAAAAATATCATCACATTCAAGTTCAATAAATTTTAACAATACGTGACTAAGATTATTTAATCGTTTTTTTCTTTTTCTGGGGTTAGGCAATACCCGCCGGCATAACAATGATTTATAGATAAAACGTAAACAAAAGCATAGGCCTAAGCAAAAAAAGTCATTTGCTGTCAATTAATGTACAGTAAACCCTAGCGAAATATCAAAGATTTCAAAGACATTGACGATTTAGTTTTTTTTTATTTTAGTAGTAAATGCCTTAATAAAATTATTATGCCTAAAAAAGTATGTAATGTGAGGTTATACGTGGTTTATAAGGAATAGAACAACCGAACAAAAAAATGTTTTATTCCATTGTTAACATAATTATACTATTGTTATATGTTCTGAAAAAGTATCTGTTTTGTGGTATTTATATTAGAATTTTTTACATAAAATACCTCCAGTATTTAGTGAATTTGCCTTCTTGTCCACCGTTTTCAATAGCAGGCGTTTCTTTTTCCTTATATGGCATGTTTTCAAATGCTATAAAAAGAAAAACAAAACAAAAATTAAATAAAAACATCGCAAAAAAACATGCTTACAGAGTGAGGTCACGCAATTCGAATAAAGGTTACGTGTTAGAAACCGTAACGGTCAGTTTGTTTATGAACTAAATTAATTATTATTTGAACAAACATGAAAACAAAATAATGAATCCCGAATGATCTTATTCAGATAATGACGTGTTTAATTAATATTAAACTTAAAAAATTGTTACTTGTGTTAAGATTTATAATTGTTGACGCCTATTATAATAGATACTTCTTTTATATTATTTATACTCCTACTTTTTCCGTACTATAGTTGTCTGTAAGACATTGCCTTGCGTGATCAGACCGCCTATTATACTTTCTTGTATTATTATGAAACTATTTTAATTTATCTTAGTGTGTATAATAAAGAATATTAAAAATCTGTGGCTTTTACTTGTATAGAAAAGTGCAGTTGAAAGAGCTCTATTTTTTTTTAATGGCACCCGCTATTGAGGGTCTCTCGTCCTCGTATCGTTGGGAAGGACAGCATCGTTTTTTGTCTTATTAATTTTTTTTCACTGTCTTTTTTTATATTCATTCTTTACTATTATTCTTCAGATAATCTTTCTTTTCACAATTAATTCTATCTTTCTCTTTCGTTCTAATTCTCGTTCAGACTACGCCTTCTTATTTCTCTATTTTATAATTTTGTTAACATTTCAAATTTTTATTTACATTTTTATGCTTGCTCAATTAGACTGATTATATTATATGCAACCGCACGTATTATAGGTTTTGGATTACATTATCATATACTTTTTGCAGATGAATTGAAGCATCTTATGAATATTTCCAAACCGAAATATTTGTTTTGCTCAATGCCTGTTTACAAAACACAAAAAGATCTCTTTAAATCTCTGGATTACATCGAAACGATAATACTATTTGGAGACGAGAGGCTTGATGATTTGTTACTTTATCAAGATTTAGCGAAAGTATCTTCAAAGTCTGTGATATCGAGAAATGTTTGTTACGAAGAATTTGTACCAGTTGAAGTAGAAGGACAAACTGATGTAGTTTTGTTAATGTATTCCTCTGGTTCAACGGGTCTTCCGAAAGGTGTAATGTTATCCCATCTCAACGTAATCACTGCATGCCAATTGTAAGTTCCGTCTTCAATATTAGGATATTTTGCAAAAGCTTATAATTTTAATTATATATTTATAAAAACAAATTTTATTTATTCTGTAATAGTTACCATAATTTCAAGAGTTAAATGTTATATTCTACAGGTCCTATACAATTGATCCAACACTGAGATTGCTGAATATAATACCTTGGCATCACGCATACGGTATGATGTCTGGGCTCATCTTTCTATGTCGTGGAATGGACGTTAAATACGTACCGAAATTCGAAATAGACTTATATCTCAGGTCCATAGAAAAATATAAGGTATTTATTGTTTGCGTTATGATTATTTACAATTGACTAATTGTATACAAATCAATATTAAAATGTATGTGTTAAAATCTATAAGTAAGAAAAAATTGCCAAGAGATAAGACCGCAAATTTTGCATTAATAATGATAGCTTTTATGCAATTTTTTCAGTTTAATACAAAACGAGTATAAAAGGTTTAATACTAAAAAATTTAAAGTTGCAACTGGAGTCTTATAATTGTTTTTAGGTGTACCTATATGTTCGTTAATAATCTACCAAATGCAACGTACGAAACCATCAACAAAAAAAATTTGTGTTGAAATGTATAAGATTATTTTCACTACATCGAATTAGAACTGAGAACATCCAGAACCTAGGTCACCGACATAGCTCGAAGAATTGCTTGTCTAAAGTGGCACTCTCAGAGACACTTCGTTCATGCAACCGATAGTCATTGGTGACAAACACGGTTTCACGAGTAGCGACCAAGAGCTACTAGCTCTACTAGTACCCCTCTAGGACTTACGACGGTAGAAGGTCGCGGAAAGTCGCTACATAAATCATCGTGGCGATCTATGGGGGAAGCCATGTCTTGCAGTGGGTGTCATCGTCTTACATGATGATAATGATGATAAGGTTTACTACACCGTTGTATCGTCGCTGCAAGCAACAATATAACAATACAACAGTACAACAAAATGTTGGCGAGGATATTTTTGCATGGCCGATACGTGTAGTGAACATGCTCTCTTACATTTTAACTAAGAATAATCCGCTTTTGATTATTTTCATTATACATATACATAGTAAATCGTGCTTCTTTACGTACCTGATATGTATTACGTACGCCGACGTGAATTCATCATTAGTGATGAAGGCTTCAAATGTTGCGCAAAGATTTAGCGGTCAGTATAAGGCATTTAATAAGGCATCGATAATTTCAACATGAAAGAAGAGATATTATATAATGTGTTAGCCAGTGTTCGGGAAAGTATGAAACATCTTCTCTTTCTATATCGCTCTGTGCTTTAAACGATATGGAGACTTCAACGCCATTGCGACAAAATCGAAACATGAAAGACGAGATCCGTAGATGAAGGAATGTAAACGAAATAGTGCAACGGATTGGAAAGTTGAAATGGTACTGGGTAGGCGACGTAACGTTGCGTAAGACGTCCATCCACAATGGACAGACGATCTAGTCAATGTCATCTGAAATACTGGATATAGGCCGCATTCCAAAGCGGAAATGGTGCTAATGATATAGAACAGCATTAGTTTCGTTAACCATGCCATATGCCATGCCATCTTTGACTTAGGTTTTTTGAGTGCCCAATTATAATTATAATTTAGATTTAAATCGTAAAAAAGGTTAAGTTAGGTAAAAGTGAGAGAGGCTAAAGCCCGATACGGTGTTCAGAACAGATATGCAGTTGTTACCTCATAGTGGTGTAATACTTCTAGCAAGGGCAGATGAAAATCAGCAGAGAAAAACGACTGTAAAGAGATCTTAATTAATTCATTTACAACCTCGTATTTCATGAAATTGAAAGCAAAGAAGTTAAAGGTAATCGATTGATTTGACGTGTATATTTCAGGCTCAACAGCTTATATTGGTTCCGTCTGTTGTTGTAGCTATAACAAAAACAACGTCGCCATATGACCTCAGCTCTGTTGTGAATATACTCTGCGCAGCCGCTATCCTTGAGAAGAGTGTAATAGAAGCTGTAAAAGAAAAGTCAGTAAAGTTTTTATATTATACTCATTATTATTGCATCTAATATTTTATATTTACAATAAAAGGGTATTATAATTCATGAATACGTATATTTGCCATTGAAATAAAAAATTAAACAATTATAGAGGCAAAAAAAGTTACAAGACACAGTTTGAGGTTAACAGTTTTTTTTAAACTAATTAACAAAACTGTTTACCATAAACTAATTTACATAATATATTTCCAACTCTTAATATAATTATAAAATTATGCAGAAATCTGAAACTGTTATTATTAATTTTTCAGTTCGCTATAAACTTCGCGTTTGACAGTTCAAGAACTGTTAATTGCAATTGAAATTGAATGCGACTGTCCAATATTTTACTCGTATTAGTACGAATTATCGGAACAGCTAGTTATGTATAAAGGTTCACCTGTAATTTATGAACGAAATGAATGAAATTATAACAAAGAATGTATGGTTTATAAGCGATCATATTTTATATCATTATGCCTAAAATCAATAAGTCTTTGTATATAAAAATTTTGCTAATAAATATTGGTATAAGTCTTTAAAGATGCATATGGCAAAAAGAGGTTTCACAGTAACGATGTAATAAAATATTAAATTACAGATTAAAAAATTTGAAAGCCGTCGTCCAAGCTTACGGCTTGACTGAAACAACATACGTCATAACTGTCGATACCTATTTTAGGGACGGAAAATGTTGCATGGGTAGTGTTGGTAAAGTTATTTCTGACACGGTGATAAAGGTATGTTTGGTAAATAATTTGTTTTTTTAAATTATATCTTAAAAATTATTCTTATTACATAAACTAGTGTCGGCCGTTAATGTTTTACTCCTATATACTACTTTAACTATTTTCATTTATTCTTGGCATTACTACATTTCATCTATGGTTCTATAAAATACATGTTATACTATTCTCCATCATTATCATCATCTCAGTCAATAGACGTCCACTGCAAGATTTAGGCCTTCTCCTCTTTCCTTCTGTGTTCTTGAGATCACCAAAATGAACAGTCTTGGGCTCACGGCATTCAGCGATTTCTAGTGACTTAGATTATGTTAATGATCCAACTAGAGATAGATGGTTTACCCACGCTGCGTCTATCTTTCTTTGGGGTATTACCATTCGATAGGGGGCTCAGTGTTTAGTGTTCCGACGCATCTTACAACTATCCCGCTTCCATTATTACTGATTTGCAATTAGGGCCCTCGATTTAATTACATCGGTATAAAGTCATCTTGCGATATCGGCGCTTCATGTTCAGAAGTGTCTCCTGACTTTCCCGCCTCCCTTATGGAGAAAATTCAGTTTCTGGCTAAGAGAAGATCATAGTCGCCGTACACGGTTATAGTCCATCTTCGTGCAAACTTTATCGTGAAACTGTAATATGGTCAGTTCCCCGAATTCAATTTCGATGAAGCTGCAGAAGCCCTACGTGCTGGCAGCTACGACTTAAACAGAATCAATATCTATCTTTATTTTGGCTTCATAAATTTCATTATTAACTTCATTAAATTAGTAACTGTTTTACACTACACTCCTATATATTGTCTCTGAATTATCATGTATTAAAAATTATGATTTCTAACAATCTTTGAATGTATATATATATATTTTAATTCATGTAACATTCTGTAAAGAATTTTTTTGACGCGAGATTACATGCCTCAATGGGGAACTTGTTTTCGAAAATGTTAAGTATGTACTAGTTTGGTAATAAAATTTCTTAGGCTGCACTATTTGTATCTAGCTGGTTCTAACATTTAAAAGGTAGCATTTAAAAAATTAATAAATCAGTAAAACTTTTTTTCTAACTCTGTTTCATTTATTTTTATTTCTGTCAAAATGAGTAAATCTAACGAAGATATTCCTTTTTTCTTTAATGTTACTTCAAAAATGGTTAAAATGCAACGCAAGCAGCGAAGAAATTGTGACATTTATGGACTTAATGTATTGTTAATATGACGAGAACAAAGTTGGTTTGAGCGGTTTCAATCCAGGAATTTTGATGTCAAAGATGTACCTCGCTCTTATCGCCCAGTTACGAATAAAATAACACTTTAATATACAACATTTGAAAAGTAGAATCGATGTATTATAGTTGTAGTTTCGATGTAGCTGAAAATTAAAAAATTACTAGAGAACACTTTTTCACTAATTATACCAAAAAGT
The DNA here is from genome assembly GCF_028537555.1 of Battus philenor. NCBI lineage: Eukaryota > Metazoa > Arthropoda > Insecta > Lepidoptera > Papilionidae > Battus > Battus philenor. The sequence continues at coordinate 8,824,036 of NW_027181683.1, read as the reverse complement.
CAGATTCTTTGGTACCGCACTAATTCTCTGAAAAAGTATAGATAACATTGCACACAACTGTGTTCTTATTGGCAACGTAATGGAACCGAACGATTTGTGAAGAGGTTGATAACTGATGATGAAAACTGGACATCTACGACAAGAACATACATAAAAGGTCGTGGTCGAAGATTGGTCAGGCTTCCCAGATTGTGGCAAAATCTGGATTAGCTCACAATAAAGATGTATTCAATGCTCAGTGTGTTTTAAAACTGGATATAAGGATAAGAATTGTTTTTAAATAAAATTGTTTTCTACGCCAATTTTAATATTATTTATTCACGTTTTAAATTATGTTAATATATGAATAAATTAAAAACTGCGATTGTTTTTAGTTTAAATATTCTCCGAATTTTTCTTTTTTATATATTTCAAGATTGTAATTTTCTTTTGCTTCAGATTGTGGACATAGAAACACGAGAGCCACTTGGTCCAAACCAACACGGTGAAGTATGTGTTAAAAATCCTTCCATCATGAAAGGCTATGTTGGATACGACCGGAAACGTGATTTCGACAGTGAAGGGTTTTTGAAAACAGGAGATATTGGTTACTACGACGAAAACGAATACTTATACCTCGTTGATCGTTTAAAAGAGATAATCAAATATAAGGGTTACCAGGTAACTCTACGCAAGTAATTTTAAATTTTCTACTTACTTCTTACTGATACACTGTTAGGTTGAGTTTAGAGAGAATGTTACCATACCTAGACATAAACGTCCCGATGACGTTTTGCAACAAAAGTTTGTATAGAACACATGAATAAAGCCACAAATAGTATGAAGTGTATTTTATGTCTTTCTTTTACGGTATATTCAAACTTGTTGTTTGGTTTTATGCTAAAAATATTATAATAACAGGTTCCACCAGCAGAGGTGGAAGCAGTTCTTCTACAACACCCAGGAGTACGAGAAGCTGCAGTGGTAGGACTACCTGATCCAAAAGCAGGAGAACTACCATTGGCCTTTGTAGTTCCTCAGTCAGAAAACAGCGTCACAGAGACAGAATTGCAGCAATTCGTGGCTGAAAGAGTAAGTTATTCAAATTTACTTGAGAATTCAATTGGCAAAAAATTAGAAAGGAATCTTCTAGATGCTTAAGATACCCTTTCGGGAGGAGGACGGGATTATGTGGATTTTTTGCTCCCTAAAACCCCTTCCGTGATTGCTCTCTGTGATGTCTGAGGGAGACTCAGTTATCTCAAAGTTAAATAACCTCTTCCGAAATATGTGTCGATCACGCTATCTTTGAAATTCTCGTAGTGATATCATGATTGTTCCTAAGGCAAGCAGTCAAAGTAAGCAGGTACAACTTTGACAAAGAGTTCAATTGTCAAATCTTTCTTGACCGGGTAGCGTACGAAAAACTAAGAAATATCTTTTCGTTGACCAATGACCAACCATGGTCTTCATTACTTCTGGGATCCATGGAGAAGGCTGGATTTCTGTACGAGATCGTACCAAAATTAGTGTTCCCCTGACCGAACAAAAGTAACCCATATAGTCCAGCTAAATGAAAATATAAGGGTTGACCATGAAGTTAGGATAAGCATCATCATGGTCAGCCATCTTAAGCACGCGGAATCTTTAAATACAAATAATAATAATATTGACCCAGACCGTAAAAATTCCTACAATAACATATTTGAGGATTTCATAATATATATTTGTTATCAAAGATAATTAAAAATTATTTAAAATTTTATATAATAACAGGTTCATGAATTGATATTTTATTAAAAATTTTCAAGAAAGTGCCAAACGAAGTGCCTTTAGATGAGGGCTATGTGTTGCAGTTGACGTGTTCGTTATTAAAATTATGAATTTAGTCTGTTAGTGCCTATACTAAAGTTTTTTTTATACAGCGTTAGTTTTACTACATATATCAAAACGATCAAACTTTTTAACCTACTGCGAATGCATCATGTATGTGTATGCTTTTTGTTACAGTTGTCAAACCCAAAACATTTACGAGGTGGAGTACGTTTCATTAAGGAGATACCTAAAACATTAATAGGGAAAACGTTACGAAAATATCTTCGGGAAAAGCTTAATCAAAATTAAAATGGCAACGAGTTTTGAGATGATTTTATCATGTAGTGTTTGGCTATTGTAAAATAAAGATTCGACGAAAATTTTTGTTTCATTTATTGCATGGGAACTCAGGTCTTTTCATGTAGATGTAGTAAATTATTTTACATTTGCATTGATTTACTTGTTAATTAGTATATCTTCACTTTGCTCATAATTAGAGAGTTTAAAAAACAAGAATAAAGACATAAGTAATAACAAACAATACCTATTTTCTGTTGATGTGGGTGCTGTTAGTCCGGAGGCTTTTACAGCTTCACATGAGCTGAGTTCACGAAGCGGAAGGGTCCATTAACTTAAAAACAAACAATAAGAAATAAACGAATGCTTCGCATTCGGCTAGATGATATACTTCATAATTGTTATAATACTATAATTAAAACATGAATAATTAAAAGGAAGATCGCAAAAAAGCAAAAACAAATTTTAATTAAACTGAATTTTTATATTTATATACTTAATTACGTGTTAAGTTTTTAATATCATCAAAACCAGGCAGATACACATAGTAAGGCCAAAGATATTTTATTAGAAGTATATATATCCTGTTTGCGAATATACTTTTCCCCGATTTAATATTATTTTTTCTGGTAATAGCTACTTTAGAGCAATTCTTTATAGTTATTATATCAATTCTTGCTTGCTTCTTCACCAAATAAAAAAAAATTGTATAGAATAACACTAAAAAGATAAAAATAGTGGTAATATTCAGAAATGTAAATAAAAATAATCTCTAAAAAATGTGAAGAAGTATGAACAGCGATGTGTAAATGAAATGTAAATGTACGTTTTGAGAATGAGGGAAAACGTGAAAGAAGAAAGAGAGAACGTGAAACGGTCATAAAAAAGACTGCAGAGCAGAATAGAGTCGGAAAAAAGTTGACGATAAATGAGAGTCCTATTGACAGTTCCATTAATGAATAAATTAAGTTTATTTTTTATCTTTGTTTTTTATAACTATACACCCATCGTTAAATCTAGGGTTCTAATATGACTCGCACCGTCTATAAAGACTGTGCAACACTCTAATAGATGAGAAGGCCTTTGTACCAGAAAAGGGAATATAACTTGTTGGATTAAGCTACAAGTGTACCTTGTGAACTAATTTTTCTGTACTGACATACTAGGTATTACCTAGACTTAAGCAATCAGCACTCATAGACATGCGGTCGGGCACGACGCTCAGGGTCATCGACCTACGTGGCACGTTTAAAGAGACCACAATACAATGGCGTTCATCTGAATCCCTACTTAAACAAATTTAAAATAATTATACGAATGCTACTTTGGAACTCCTTTCAAGAAATTAATTGATTTTTGCGCTTGACAGGCCTATATCCTTGAGCAGGTTATAGAAAGATTTCACTGATTTCGTCTTTTACTTTTACCTCCCATCATTTCAGATCATAGACGCTTTATGAAAAGTATAGGCATCTCTCAAAGATATCTGTGGGGGATGTACCATAATCGCCATGCTTGGCAGGCGGGTTGGCGATCGCAGTGTGGTATTATTATGATGTAATAGTAAAATCATTTGGGAAAATAAACATTGCGTCAATAGCCAATAATTTCGCAATCGAACTATGTAAAAAAAAACTTACGCAAGTAAAATAAGTTCATTTTACAAAGCTACGAATGATAAAGTATGCACTTTATTCAAACGATTTAATAAATCGCTAGAGATGAACTTAATAATATGTGTAGCTGTAAAACTCATATGCGATGATTTGACAGGTATTATTAGAAAGCCGATCAAGGCAAGTGTCAATCATGGGGTCTAAAAAATGCTTTGTTTGACCCATATTTAAAAAAGGCAGACGAAACTGTTATGAAAACTACAAACCTTTTATTTTATCTCCAGTCAGAAAAAAATTTTGAGAAATATTTATCTAATAATTTTTAACTTCTATACAAATACTCAGATTACATGTAACTTCAAAATATGCTACAAAAATCAACCTTGCCACTACTTTTAAAATTTACCAACGAAATTAACACCGACCTTGAGAAAAAATAACAAGTAATGTTGCTACTGGTTTTATTTCAGTAAAAATATTTAATTGTAGTCATCACAATATGTCTGCGCAAGATTAAGAGCGTAGTTTTCAAAATTAAATACTTAAAATTTCTTATTAAATTGAAAGTGTCCCCATAGATGTTCTATACAATATTTATGGAACAAAATTGCTGTATTCAAGAAAACTTGTGTAATTATATTATACCGAAAAAGCATATTTAATATAATTATATTGTATTATATATGCTTTTTTGCGTAGGTATGATTTAAAAGTGGGCCCGTAATTAAAAGAGAAACATAGATGAAAAGGAGCATTATTTTTTAAGCGAATTTATTTAAATATATCATACAGAAAAAGCATATTTAATATTACATAATTATCATACAAAATAATTTTTTATATGATTTTTTTTACAATATAATTAAACAATTATTAATATAAATATTCTACAAGATTTTACATAATCATAAAAAAATTCACGTCTCATTGCTAATAGAATAAAATAGTAATAATGATGTACAAAGGCTAATTACTCATAAAATATGCATAAGGAACGTAATGTTTCTTACAAATGATCACAAATCAAAAAAGTAAAAAACGATTACGGAAGGTGATAATTAGCCTGTATTATATCCACCATGTTAAATGATATACCTGAGTTTAAATAACAAATAAATAATAGAAATATTAGGGGGGCCGGAAACTAATGTTGCTTTCTTAAGTTAAACTCACACGAAATTTTAACAATTTTTATTTCTATACAACAATATATTCGCCTTCGTTAACAAAAACCTTTTTCCATCTGGTATACAAATTTTCAATGTCGGAGCGGTAAAATTCAATCGGTTTTTCTGTAAAATATGTCGACAGTTGCAGTTGCTTAAAGGGATATGTACTACCTAAAAACCGTCACGCTGTATAGGTACCACACAATTGTGGGTAATCGTGTGGTACCTATCCTATACATATCACACCATCGTTATACAATAATAATAGTAAATAATATTATACAGTAGTATTGTAATAAGACTTTATTAGTTGATGTAAATAAACTAAACATAATTTACTTTTTAATCTAAGCAAATGTGAGATTCAGTACAACCAATTAGTTTATACAGTGCATTAGAAAAAAAACGACATAGCCCCGGTGACTGCCAAGTTGAAGTTACAGTTCGCAGGCCATATTGGGCACAGAACTGATGGCCGCTGGGTCCTAGTCTCTGTAAATATGGTGGTGATTTTTTCGCCTAGTTCATATTGAATTTTCCAAAACGCAAAAGCCGATAGCATCCCTATAGTCTCTGGCGTCTCTTTTTCACGCGTGCTACTTCAAGATACGCGGCTCGGATCGTAAATACCGATTTTTCGGAGACTACTTATGCTACAAATAACTTTACACAAGTCAATTCAACATGAACTGTCCTGATTTCATAATATCAAAGGAAAAAACAATATCCTATTGTCGTTAAATATCTTTCAAATCTCAGCCCAAATAGTTTGTTTTCAAACCAAAAAAACACAATGAGGCAATGACCAATTTTCATTTAACCGTACCATACAAAAAAAATCGTGAGAATCAAGTGGAACATTGAGAAATTATTTCTGAAATATATACAAGACGATTTAATATAGACATTGATTTAACGTGTAATTATTAAAAATAAAAACAACAATAGTTTCTCTTGAAATTTATAAAATGTTACTAGCGCAACACACAAAAGGATATATGAGTATCGTGGTCAAATGCAATAACTATGGTGAGAATGTGTTGTAAAATTAAATTAAACTTTTCCATAAAATTCAACACTTATCTTTTACATTCATAGTTTCAACTAGGTATTACTATTATTTCTCATTACTAGCTCTCTTTTAATAAAAACTACTTCGCACTTCTTATTGTGTTTTTAATATGAAAAAGTTATTTATAAACTAAATATATTTAAGGATTATTTAATCTGTATTATTTTTAAATTATTTTACAGAAATGTTAAAATAAATCATACTATCATGGCAACTGTGGCCATTTATTGGGACTAAAAAAGGTTATACACCTGTGAAAAATTAATTACAAATTCTCATATTTCACGTTTTGATATATTATGTTATCAGGTACATTAGACGGTGATTTTTAATTCTTAGAAATGTAATGAACATGAAAGGTAGTAACCAATATAGGCCAGCTAGTGACAGTGAGGAGGCCACATAGGTATTGAATTGGAAGGCTGGGGCATTAGGGTTCTGCAGTGAAGACCACGCACCAGAAGTCCATAATTAAGGTCATCGGATGACGTTGGATACAGTCCGCTTCCAACGGGTTCTGTAGTAAATCTATAGAGGACACGTTCAGCAGTGGGCACGGCCTCCTCGGGGACATTATGATGACGATTATTAACAGCATAAGTTCTTAAGCAAATTTGAACACATCACACTAAAATTAGTAAAACATTACATTTTGTATTATTATTTTAATTTTTTAATAGGTTTCGTCATTACGTAGATTTTTCTTTATTATTCGAAATACTCTACCTAGCGATATTTTTATGTATCATTACCTAATTAAGGCAATCATCTACTAATGTTATCTATCAGCGCATCCAAAATTACAGCGTTCTGACGTATTAAAATATTTACGAAATTTACTTAGTCTTGTCTTCTCTTATTGCTCAGTAATTACTAGTCCTTTGTTGATGATATGGTAGAAATTAAATGCAAAAATTCTGCGTAAACTTAACATAAATCAGATTTAAGTCTCTCGAGTATTACTTGGAGTATATTAGGTAGACGGATATACCCCATAGAATACCAAGTTTGCAAAATAGAAAATGTATAAATAAAAAAAACCGAATACACCCATAAACAAAGCCAGGAGTACAAATAGTATGTACGTAATAATAATTTAATTTACATACCGAATCCCAAAGCGTGGGAAAAGATAAATTTTATTGTTTTATAGAAAACGAAATTGCTGCTGCGTATACATAAGAGGCGTAAATTTTAATGAAGTCATTTCAAGATTTGCTTTGTTATTATAACAGTCAACATGTTACGGAATCCAAAGTACTTGTATGGGTCGCAACCATGCAATGTTCCGGCAAAATTAAATTTGGGAGAGTTCTTGATTCATAAGTTAAAGAAACACGGAAATAAGATCGCAATGGTGAGTAGTTCTTTGGATATCATTACATCAGTTTTTAGCTAAAATCTAATTTTTTAATAAAAAAATTGTATATTGTTACCCCGGTGATTCAGGAATATTGCTGTATGCACAAACTGTTATTGAAACAAAATTTGCTTGTAGAATTAAGTAAACAGAACCCAGCTCAAAGCATATAAGTTTATAACATACATATGTTCCAGACAGTTAAATTGATTATTTTTTTATAATAACTATTATGTTTGTTACGAATTTACAGTATTTTATTAATTTATTTATACGTTATTTATTGGTTACCTCTTTATGTATTTGTTGTTATTGTATCTCTTTATATCATTTTACAGGACACTGGTTTCTCATGTGTTTTTTGTTGTTTTAGTGTATGACAATGTGGCTTATATAACAAGCATTTATATTTAAATTGTGTACTAGGGATATTTAAATATACATTGTCTCTCTAAATCCATATCATAAGCTAAATCCAATGAAACTGATATCTATGTACTAATATATTATAGAGCGATAATATATATGCGTTGATAGTCATTTATTAAAAAAAGTGGCATGTATTTCCAAAATTATTGCCATGGTTAATAATAAATGACGCAATCTGTGATGATTTTTCTATTTCTATGACTATAAATCATTTTTTTTAATTTTAATTTAATTTCATATATCGTAAGTGACGTGTGTTAAACAAAAATTATAACTTTAAATTAAAATAAAATTAAAAAAGTTGATTTTAAAAAAAATAAGTAGTAATAAATTGATTTTAAAAAATAAATAATATCTTTTGTCAAATCTCATGTACTCATAACATCCACTAATCGAAATACAATATACGTATTTTTTTTAAACTTTTTTGGTATTGGCTTTTTACTGTATCACCTGTTTTTGTATTAACTGTGATTTAAATTAATCAATAATCAAAAAAATACACAAAATCAGAAAAAAATCTTGAAGATCTACAAATTAAAAAAGGAAATAAAAGTGTTGTTACGAGAACAGTGATATGACATCAATAATAATTTAAAATACCAATTTTTTTCGTTGTATATGTATAACATTGCATTATTTCCTCACTAATCCGGTAATCCAAGGGAGACCCCGAGTTTTGCTATTAATAAATGAGGTTTAGTCTAAATAACATCTGCAAGGTTCTAATTTCGAATTACGTTTTGTTATTCGTCTATAAATCTATAAAATATTCTAAAATTCAATATTTTTTTATGAATATTATAAAATATTTTTTAATTATTTATTTAAAGAGGTTTCTTAGTTTAGGACAATTTCGTATTTTAGTCCTATACATGTATATACTAATAGACGTGTGATATATAACTAAACAACTGTTTTAAAATTTTGATTCTTTGATGTTATTAAATAAATATTTCATTATTAAAAAATACATTTACACTACTTCGTGGGAACATGGAAACTTAAATTGGCTTTACTACATAATTGTTAGACAGTATTAACATTGAAAAGCCAGTTATTTTCTGTAATCATGTGTATATACTATCGTTGAATATACTTAATTACTTATTGTATCTTAGAAGTAAAAAATATAAGAGCGGAGGTCCCAAATTAGCGGGTGAATTTACGTATTTAATAAGTTATATAAGTAATCAGAGCAGTGGTAACCCAGCAGTAGAGGATTGAGACTTGCATTCGTAGATTTCAGGTTCGATTCCCGTAATACAATTCTATATAAGTCACATTTTGTGCATTAATTATATTTTATATGATTGCCAATGCTCACCAACTAATTTCCAGAGGATACGCATTGTCCTCTGCGTACCATAATACTACACTGCGGTCGCCAACCTTCCTGCCAAGCGTAGCGAATATGATATACCCTCTATAGTAACCTTTGGTAGAAGATCTGTGCCTTGCAGTGGTCGTGTACAGGCGGAAATAAAAGAAATCAACAATCATGTAATAATAAATTAGATAGTATTGATACATGGTATGCAAATCCGTTAAATTTTCTAAGTGAGGAAAAAAGGTTTTACGGCGAAAATAAAGTGTCATAAGGACATTGTTAAAGAGATCATAAGAAAACCCGAGTTTATTTTAAGATGTTAGTCGTTCAGGGCGTATTTAGAACCCTCGTACCTTTAAATTGAAAAATCTTTAAATAAAAGATAATAAGGTACCTCGATACGATTCTTGTGCGTATCAAATTAGGTTCTTTTGTCATTCTTCCCTGTCTTACACGAGTAAAGATTGTAAATGATTCTAAGTGGATAATAATTTAAATAGTTGAAAGCTAAAGTTGTTTCGTAGCGAATTAAATCTATAACTCCAATATTTTATTATTTAGATTTTACGTAATTGTTAATATACGTTACCTCTGTGTAGTGCAACGTAACGTACAAGTAAATTGTGAAATAAATTAATTATTAACTTACCTGCAAGAAAAATGAATTTAAATGTAATTACTTCACAATGTTTAGTACAGAACTATATTTTTGAAAACCTTAGTCAATTGTCAGGATGGCCGAGCGGTCTAAGACGCCAGACTCAAGGTTTCCTTGCCCATTGCAGTGGGTGACGGGCGTTCTGGTCCTCTCTGAGGGCGTGGGTTCGAATCCCACTTCTGACATATTATTTTAATAATTATTATTTTCTATTTTGATTTTTGATTTGGCTAAGTCAAATTTATTATAAATGTACAATCTTTGCTTTAACCACTACATAAGTTAGACTTAACCATATGTTGAGCATCCTCCCAATCTGAATTGTAACTGTTAAAAGGAAATTTAAATATTTTTAGGTTTAAACTTAAATTGTAATTTTCACATAGAAATATTCTTTACAGAAGAGAATTTATTTAAAAAAATATTTAACAGGAGTGTCACACTGGAAAGAATTTATTTAAATGGTAATAGATTAAAAACGTTCACAACGGTACAAAACAGACTGGAGGAAAATAATTAGTAATAATTGAACAATAGCAAACCCAAGATAGTAAAAAAGTACTATTTTGTAGTTGATTAATAATAGTGGATCTATGTAAATAAACAAATCATTTCTAATTATATATGATAATATCGACAATGTTTTATCATAAATTTTGTTTCACGACACTTGGCTCTAACTGAGTCTTTTTCTCTTATATTATAGATATATACAATGAAAACTATTGTATTTAAAGTCCAACTTTTTAAATCAAACCTTTTTACAGATTAATGCTGCTACTCAAGAGAAACTTACTTACGATGGAATTCTACAAGCGTCTATGAATGTTGCAGTTTCTCTTGTAAAAATTGGTGTCAAAAAGGGAGACGTTGTCGGGATATGTGCGGAGAAAATATCAGAGTTTTGGCCAACCGTCATCGGGATCGCTTGTGCGGGAGCTATAATGACTCCGTATAGCTACGAATTCATAAAAGGTACCGCATCCGTGCCACGAGAGCCTAGTAGTTATGATCTTTGATTCAAAACTATAAGCCTCTGGTATAACTGATATGATTTTCAACAAGCTTATTTATTTTATCTAATATTATCTATTGTATTACATCCAATATGATTAAATTTTCAATTTTGTACAAGAAACTCAAATTAGATAAATATGTAATGGTACTTCTTAATTGGTTTGTGAACTTCTGCAGTCACTTTTCATCACTTACGGCGATCACTTATGTATATTGAGAGTTATGAGAAAAAAGTCAGCCATTTTGATAGGCTAGAATCAGATTAAGCCCTACTACAACAGGATCCTTCAACTTAAAGCTACAAGGGTTCCAAATACGACCTAATCTAAGTAAACAAACCATATCTCTGTTACCGTTATGAATTCCAGTCTACAATTAGTTAGTACAATATTATTTAAATATTTGAATCTCGCTACCGGAGAAAATCTAGCTGTGTCAATACGAGTCAACGGGACCCTGAATACCTTTTCTTATTCGATACCTTACGTTTGGAACAAATAAGCAGAACTAAGCTAAGGTTAACGAATTGTTTACTGTGCGTTATTTATTTGTGCAGAAACAAGAAAAACAATAATATTTTTAGAAAGAAATTTTTAATGAACGCCAAAATCTCTAAACTTTTTTTAAATTCCTTATAGTTTTTCAAAGGAAAATCATGAAACGAATATAATATAAAGATTAATTACTGAAAAGTGAAATTTTCCTTTCCGTAAACTTTAATTAATTTTTACTAAAAGTAAGATGGTTAGAAAAAAACGAAGTGTAACACTGAAAATAATCACATGTATTTGGAGTACTACGAGCGTTTCAAATACAAAACTTGTTTTTGTAAGTAATCACTTCATCAATTAAGTGACTACTCCGCTAGATTTATTTTGTTTAATTATATTGACTTTTGACTTTACGAAGTCAGTTAGGGAAGCTAGCTACAAATTATTTACATGTTATTGGAATTCCTTCAGTTAACAAACAGACTTTACTATTTCATATTTTCAGAAAATCCGTTGATTGTACTTGTTTGACAGATATTTCATAATTTACATTAAATGCGCATAAATTGGTAATAAATACTCACACTGTTCACAGATGAGCTGAAACACGTTATGGACCTATCGAAGCCAAAATATCTTTTCTGCTCAAAGCGAGCTTACGAAACTCATGGTGCAATTTTCAAATCATTAGATTACCTTGATACTATAATTCTTTATGGAGAAGATAGAATTGAAAATTCATTACTCTACAATGATTTGGCCATTGTATCCGACCGTTCTATTATTACTAAAAATGTGGAGTATGATGAATTCGTGGCGATTGACGTAGATGGTCAAAATGATACAGTTTTTCTGATGTACTCTTCTGGAACAACGGGTTTGCCGAAAGCTGTAATGCAAACTCATTTGAACACAATAGTAATATACAGTGTGTAAGTATCATATTTAATGTTTTATTTCTTTTGTTTGTTTTAACAATTTTCAATTTGATGCAATTTATAATGACATATTATTATGTGACACTCGTACTTTCGATTGCCCGGATATAAACTTATATAATACACAGTTTGTTCATTAATTATGTAGGATTACCACTGCTAACAAACAAGTTTTCAGAGAATAAGACACTACGATTGTAGACACGTCTGCCAAGCATGGCGATTAAGATATATCACCCCCATAGGTATCTTTGGCCTATGCCTTGCAGCGTCTATATGCTGAAATGACAACGATTATGATGTAATGCAGACATATAAACTAATGTATATCCTTATAATCTCATTTCTACTATAATGAATTGCAGATAGGAAAGCGTTTGCCAAAAATAACTAACAGTGAATTATGTTTATTTGATACAAAATTGTATTTTACCTGATTATAGATCCGGTACTGTTGATCCCGCATTAAAAATACTAAATATTACACCTTGGTATCACGTGTTTGGACTGATGTCTGGCTTAATGTACCTTTCCCATGGAGCTCATATGGTTTATTTACCGAAATTCGAGATGGATCTATACTTGAGCACGATTGAAAAATATAAGGTAAAAGTGAAAAACCTATTACACAAAATAAATTATAGGTTATGTTACGTATAGATGTAAGATACTGCTTTTAAAGGTTAATTATTTAGTTTAAGTAGTTTTGTTCTTAAAATCAAGCAATAACTAACAATTTTAACGAAAATTAATAATAAATAAATATAAATTAATATAAATATATCAAAATTACATTTTGTAAAAATTTATGTTTATCTGTATGTTTGTTCAGCCTAATCTCTAAAATGGCTAAACCGATTTTGACGGGACTTATACTGGCAGGTGTAATAATGATTTATGGTACTTTTATTCAAAAAAAGTTATTTGACAAAAAAAAAAAAACTAAATATAGCAAATATTTTTTTTGTTAAATTTCATGCGGACGAAATCGCAGGTACAGCTAATCATAAATAAAAATGATATCAGACTTGTGGTCATCAAGAAAACGCTTGTCGTTTTTATTATAAAAAATTTCCAATATATTTTGGTAAATTCTCAGGTATATTCCCTAAAGAATGTCACTGATTTTGAATTTCATGCCTGTATTCTATGTTTTCCCTATAGAATCTCTTTAATTTGATGAGAAATAATCTAATGTTATTAAATAACATGACCGTGCAACTAATGGACGGCCAAATTGCTATTATGCGATAAAGAAACTTCGTTTGAAATAAATTTATCATTTTTTTGGCTGTATGACATATTAGATCATACATGGCGAACAAAATTGTTATTGAAAAACTCTGCTATTAAAAAACTCTGCTAAAAAACTGTGCTCTGTTATAAATTGTTATTGAAAAATTGTTTTATAATAACATGCATTACTAATGTTTCAGATTAATCAGCTCGTATTAATACCATCGGTGGTCATGGCCCTCTCGAAAATCTCTATCAAATATGACGTCAGTTCAGTTGAAGTTATATTATGTGCAGCTTCCGTTCTTGAGACTAAAGTCATCGATGCTGTTGAAGCAAAGTAATCAATGTTTTCCATATATTCATACACTTATCTCGTTCATCATGTAAAAAATTGTTTGTCTTAAGTGGCTGTAGGCGTGGCATATCAGTCGTACAATCGACGGTCATTGGGGATGTATGATTCACGAGTGTCAACTACGTGTCGATAGATGCGGAGTGGGTACACCCTCCATTAGGCGTATCGATGACATAGTCAAGTTCGCGGGATGTCACTAGATGTGAGCAGTGCAATACCAATCATCATGGCAATCTTTCGGTGTGGCCTATGCCTTCAATCTATCATCGTGCATGCTTGGGGTCTACATAACCTGATTCGATGATGATAGTGATCGATATATACGAATGATTTTTAATGATTTTTGGTGCACATATAACACAAAAGTTATTAAAAACCACGAAATCTTATACCCTTATTGTTAATCAAGTCTATAAGACTTCGTAAAGGCCAGCAAAAATCTGGCCATCACTGCGGTAGACATGGCAAGCATTCGACATCCATCGGTGATGGTAATGTTTTAAAATAGTAACTAATATTATGTTTTCTACTTTGAAATAAATAACTGTTTTAGAATTGTTGATGACTAGTCGATGCGGAAATAGTAAATTAATTAAAAAAATAAATTATTTAAATCGATTCGTGCTATCAATTTTTTTATAAATTTCTTTTCTGGACATTGAATAATAAACCATCATTTCAGGTTTAGAAATCTCGAGGCCGTCGTGCAAGGCTATGGTATGACCGAAACCACGTTTATGGTAACAATCGACGACTACTTTAAGAACAAAATTTTCCGGACCGGTAGCGTGGGAAAAGTCATTTCTGATACTGTTATAAAGGTATGTTAGACCACGACTGGCAAGCGCAACGTAGGATGTCTACCCAAGAGTAAGACGACCTTGTTAGGGTTGTTGGAAGATGCTTGATACAGGCCGCTTCCAAATGGCTATTTGAAATCTACGCAGGAGGCCTATATACAGAAGTGGACATTCTACATTTGAAATGATATTGATAAAGTATCTTTTTGTGTTTCAGATATCAGATATTGTAACACGGGAGCCATTGGGACCATATCAACGCGGTGAAATATGTGTCAAAGGACCAACTATTTTGAAAGGCTACATTGGAATCGATAATAAAAATGATTTTGACGACGAAGGTTTCCTTAAGACTGGCGACATTGGATATTATGACGATGATAAATATTTATATATCGTTGAAAGGTTGAAAGAGTTGATCAAGTACAATGGTTATCAGGTGAGAAACTTTGAATATTTATTTTTTATCTCTTCCGTGATCACGTCGTGAGAAATCGGAATTTAATAATACAATAATTTAAATTCAAGTACTCGTATTTCGGTTTCGTTAAAAATAAGCATATCGGCGTGGCAACGAGTACAAAGGTCAACCATTGTCTGCATTTTTTGGTCTTACAGTTGACGTGTGAAAATTCAATTTATTTACTATTGTTAGGTTCCCCCCGCTGAAGTAGAAGCTGTTCTTCTCCAACACTCGGGAGTGCGTGACGCTGGAGTTATAGGACTACCTCACGCTTCATCCGGCGAGGTTCCACTTGCCTTCGTAGTTCTACAAAAAGGGGTCAATGTTACGGAAATAGAACTGCAGCGATTTGTCGCTGAAAGGGTGCGTATAGATCAAATGATGCTGGTATGACTTAAAATACGGATTAACTTTCGCAATAACATACAATCGATTAACAAAGCCCATGGATAAAGAATAGTGCAATTTGTCAAATAATCACACTCGGGCATATCTTAAATATCACGCAGCTTAAAGAGGAAAGCAGGAAATTTATTATTCCTATGACTGTGTTTCATAAATAACTCCAATATACTTGATTGCATTAACTGGAATCGTAATTCCAAGGAATGGCTACTGGGCCATTCCAACGTTCTTAGGTAACACGATTACAGAGCCTTTGAAGTTGGAACGCGGAGTTAGGCAAGGCGTCATTCTCTGACAACAATTGTTCAACCGAAAAGTTTAACATATCAAAATTATTTATATAGGCAGTTCTGTAAGCGTGAGAGACAAGTTTTGAGGTTAAATACATTATTTGTTTTGTTATGTTTTGTTACTACGGTTGTTTATTCAAAAGTATATATTCAACATTTTTATTAGTTACTTTCGGGTGCATGATTTAAAACCACCAGTAAGTACCACCATATTACAATCGTGTCCAGAGCACCACACGATATACTATATGTAATACTTTATAACATATAAATACTTATAACTTCATTACTTTTACTTATTTTTTTACTTATATTTTTATCTAACTTGTACTGTTACTCAAGTAGCATTTGTAGAGGGCCCTTAGCCGAAACCTCTGATAAGATAGCAAAATACGAGGGTTCACTAGAAAGACTCGACACGGGACGCTGTGTACTATCGATTAAGCGGAGGCTTCATGGAATAACTAGGTCCAAGAAGTCACCTCGAGGGGATTTCGGTTTAGCTGTCAATCGTTGAATGAATGATGAATACCAGTTTAGCATTCCAACTCAAAGATGCTCTAGAGGGTTGAGCCTCGATTTGATCGGTTGCTTTGCCTGGCGAATATTACAACCACTTCAGAAAACGACAGCGCTGAGAGAAAAAGTGACGTAAGAAACTACAACTCCGCTTCTATCTAGAGCAATCGGGAGTTGGCTCGTTTAAATGTACATTAAAATGTTTTTAATAGAAGCGTCGCACACTTACTCCTGTTATGTTTCACGCGTTTTGTTTTACTGGCAAATGTTAAAATAAAAAAGTAGTTGCTTAAAGTTTTATATAATTTGTTGCAGTTATCAAACCCAAAACATTTACGGGGTGGAGTGCGTTTCGTCGATGAAATCCCAAGGACAGGCAGCGGTAAAATTTTGCGAAAAAATCTACGTCAAATGATTGAGTAAAATAAAGATGATTTATGTTAAATAAGCTTTTTGTTTACTTTATTTACGATTTTCTATTAAATAGTTTTCATGTACGCTTATTTTATTTATTACCTATAAAGACACGTTTCATCCGTCTTGTACTAAGTGATACTTTCAATGTCTTTGTTGCCTAAAAGTGAAACAAAAATCAAATTTTATACGACTAATAAAATGGCAGTATGTTTTTTTAAAAAAAAAACTGTCAACGTCTTACGCCGTATACAGATAGAAAGCAGGCAGCTGGCGCCGATTTATTAGCACTTATCGAAGCCAGCGCAGGTTATCTGCGCCGGTAATAGGCGCCGAGTGTCAAAAGCAGCGATGACATGCTTGTCTGTTTCTTGTCTGTTTGTTTGCGAAACCTGTCAAAGACGTTTGGCGCCAGCCAGCTTTCTTTCTACAGCTTATGGTAGAACTGCAGATACCTACTCATTGTCATAAAGACAATAGCAGAATTAGCGCGCGCCATCACAGGGTGCGACGAATCACCCTGAAAACACTACCAAGTTCTTGTTACGGGGGCTTGTAGAGTGCGTGGTATAATCTCATTCGACGTCCAAATCTCTAGCAGCGAATGAGGAACTCTGATGTTATTTCTCCTTCTTCTACGCAACCTTCTTATTTTATCACGGAAAGACCCAGAAACCCCCCTAACATAATTCTACACATCACCCGTCATATCAAAAAATCATAGTGCAACTTTTTTGACACTAGGTAAATCTGAACCTCGCGTTGATATTACACATTTGTGTTGAACAAAATAAATTTATCTGAGGCTATATTGTTACGGTAGTCGAAATACGAAGAATGCATTTTAATAGGACCGGTGGCCTATGTTAAACCGTGGACTTTTTAGAGCTGCAATTATGATAATGATGAAGGTTATATTTGGGTAACAAGGAAATAATACCGGGGAATTATAAATATGTCTACAAAATGACCTAGAGATACTAAACAAGCAGAGGGAAAACAGTTAATTCTTCTTGTGAAAAAGATGAAATAAACCTATGAATCTGGGGAATTGTAAATTTTCAATTATTCATGTAATTACATGTAATAGAATAACAGTGGAAAAAAAGGTTTTACTTCGCTACTACTAACAGGGAAATTAGATTTAAGCCGACTTGAAATG
The DNA here is from genome assembly GCF_028537555.1 of Battus philenor. NCBI lineage: Eukaryota > Metazoa > Arthropoda > Insecta > Lepidoptera > Papilionidae > Battus > Battus philenor. The sequence goes on along the minus strand of NW_027181683.1, from coordinate 8,806,218 downwards.
AGATGAAATATAATTTACTGAGAAACTTACGAATAATTTTTTTCTGTACACATTCATCGTTGATAATATTAAAATAAAAATTCAAGTTTTATAATTTATTTTCATGGCGACATTTATTCTTAGTATTAATTCACTGCACTCTTGTCTTTGTAAGTGTATTAACGTGCGTCATGTTGAAAAATTCAAAATATTTATATGGCTCGGAAGAGATGCTCGTTCCAGTACAGTTCAATCTGGGAGACTTTCTAGTGAAAAAACTTATGAATCATGGAGATAAGGCCTTAGTAAGTAATAGACACTAGATTTTATTGGTTGTGTGATATTTGCATCATTAAATAGATATGTTAAGTCGTTAAGCAAGTACATACATAATAATAATACATCATTATACATTATTACATTACATTATACATTATTATATAACAATAATACATTATTCAAGGAAGGGAAATATGTGATATAAGGTAATAATAATAAAAGTCCTGTTAAAATAAAGACTTGAATACGTTTAAGCATAAAAGAATTCATTTTAATATTATACGTTTAATGGACATTATTTCAAAATCTGAAGGTATTTGAAAATGAATCTACTTGTCTATCAGTTATTTGTGCTTTTAATTTCAAGTGTTACGATTTCAAACTGTGGTATTCAGTTTTATTCTATTAATGATTTTCTCCGCTGGTTTTTGTGCAATGTCTGAAGACGAAGGTCCTTGATCAGTGTGTGTTGCCGGGGATGACATACAGAGCCGAGATGTGGTTACTAACTCAAGGCTTAAGAGAGCAATGGAGAGGGCTATGCTCGGAGTTTCGCAGCGAGATCGAATCAAAAATGAGGAGATCCGCAGAAGAATTGCCCTTCTTAAGTGGCATCTAGCGGGGCATATCAGTCGGGCAACGGCCATCCCGTAGAGGCTGAAAGGTATACGAGTGGTGACCCCGAAACATTAGACGTGGCGTGAGTAGGTCCCTTTCTAGGTGGACCCACGACATAGTTAAGGTCGCGGGAAGTCGCGGAAAGGCGCTGGATGCGGGCAGCGCAGGACCGGACATCGTGACGATCTTTGAAGGAAGCCTATGCCTTGCAATAGGCGTTCATCACCTGAAAATAAGACGGTTTTTCGTCGTATTCTAAAATTCTCGCAAGGAATGGATCGGTTCGTGGTCTCAACCGTAAGGCCCCAGCTGACATCTGAACTGTGTGCTATGTGACTTCCCTATAAATAATTATCACTACTGTAGATTTGAAAGATCTAATTTTTAACATTTAGATAAAAATTAAATGATCACGTGATTTGACAGACCAATGCGATTAATGATGATGTTATGACATACAAGGACATAGCTCAAGCTGCTATGAATATCGCTGTGTCTCTGACTAAAATTGGCGTAAAGAAAGGAGATGTTGTCGGAGTGTGCTCCGAGAATAGACTTGAAAATTGGCCGACGTTAAACGGCATTGTTTGTACCGGTGCTGTATTGACTCCCATAAGCATTTCTTATGTAAAAGGTACGTTTTATCACTATCGCAAAGAACCTAATTTATCATATTGATGTCAAAAAAATTGCCAAAATCTTCTGTGCTACGTATTTCTTATATCATTATAGCTTCAGCCGTATAGCTCATAGGTCTCTGCCTGTCTATGTTTCCAATAGCTTGGGTTGAAAGTGGTCAGCCTCAATAAGATCATCTGTCCATTTCGTAGTCGTGGTCTCCATTTCATAATCGTAAGGACTCAGTAATCACCAGTTAAACGCACTATGTGGTCTGCCCAATGCCACTTCAATTTACCAATGCTCTAGGCTTGCTCTTGGCTTGAGCGAAATCCGAAGTGACTGACAACGTTTCACTTTATTTTTGTTAATAAATATGTGGCATTGCAATAAAACTCAACACTACATACAAAGTGTCGGGTATGGCTCGCAGAAAATTAACAAAACTATGATAAAAGTCACAAAAGTAATACAGGAAAAATAGCAAAATTTTTAAAAAGAACAATTTTCAATGATAATTATAAAACTAGAAATAAAATATGTTTAAATGAAGAAAGAATTATAAAAATCTGTGCTGGGTAATGTAAAAATTATGAACAGGGAATGTATATAAGGGTTGAACAAGAGGTCCCCAAAACCAGGGGTCATTTAAAAGAATATCTTGGTGGTAAATAAAGGCATTAATAACACTTAATCAATTTCCTTGGCATATGTTAAGCCGTGTACATTCTACTGCTGAGATGATAATGATTACGACTTTAGAATTATATTTATGTTAATCAATCATCATGTAATTTATTTCAGATGAATTGAGACATGTAATGAACATTTCGAAACCGAAATATCTCTTCTGCTCGAAAAAAGCCGCTGAAATCCATTTGTCTGTTTTCAAATGTTTAGATTATGTGAAGAATATAATATTATACGATTATGAAGAACAAAGCGATATGTTATTCTATAAAGATCTAGCGATAGCTTCATCAGAGTCGATTGTCAAAGCAAATGTTAAGTTTGAAGAGTTTGAAGCAGTCGATGTAGATTGGTCTCACACAGCTTTTATCATGTACTCTTCTGGTACAACAGGATTACCCAAGGGTGCGATGATAAGCCATTTAAATGTCATTGCGACTTGTTGTTTGTGAGTATTACAATAAATACTAATTACGACAATTTAACATTTCCAGTATTTTAAAAGTTAATAATATATGCTCTTTTTAATATTTCTCATAAAGTATTTTCATGACAGACGGTCAAGGTTTTGTCAAATGACACAAGTGTGTGTGTATATGTGTAGTCAAAGAATGAATAAACTCACTTTGATCATATTGACATTGTGACTTATGCCTCTCCTGACTATTAACCCTCTAAAAAGTCATAAGTTATACAAATTTAAAGATACTATGTTTTTGCTGATTGCAACGATTATTATGAGACAAACAAAATTTTAGTAAACAAAGAGTCGTATTTTATCTTTTGCGACAGATATATAAGCCAATCGAATTCTCAAATAATTAACTAATTTTTAAATGAAAATTAATCTACTTTAGAGAACTTTTAGGCTTTGTTATCTTTTAATCAATGTAAGTCAATACATACTGTTGCAAGTCAATTTATACTGTTCTAAAATAAATTGATTTAATTTTTGTTTTCAGACGTAATGTAAGTGAGTCCAAAATGAGAGTTCTCAATATTGCGCCGTGGTATCACGCCATGGGTTTGATGTTAAACTTAGGTTATATTACTTCAGGGGCCACTATAATATTTTTCCCAAAATTTGTACCAGAGCTGTATTTGAGAGCGATAGAAAAATATAAGGTGGGTAAAATATAACAGCTGCGTCGAAGTTTAATGATAATTCATGACATCCATTTTAATTTTGAAATCCGCTGACTTGCCATTTTCGCTAAATATAGCCATAGTTATTTATATTTTTAAACTATTTGTAGTGAAAAAGACGAGTCTCTATTACGGTTTTGATTTATTTTTCAAAATTCTAAGTTTTCGTTTCTATTCGTTATTTAATATAAAAAAATATTTTAAATAGCTTGAAAAGTACAATTAATAAATAAAATCTGTTTTTAAATGTGATTTTTTACATTTTAGATTAATTATCTATTATTGGTGCCATCAGCGCTACTGACGCTCAATAAAACACCTTTCAACCACGACGTAAGCACTGTAGAAATAATATTCTGTGGATCTGCAGTACTACAAAAGGAGATCACTGAAGACGTGAAAGCCAAGTAAAATTGAAATTTGTAATGCTTTCTTTCGCTTGTATTGTTCAAATTAAACACCGCAAGACTATAATTTATGGTATTCTGTGCATATTTTAACAATATACACAAACTATATTAATGAACTGTTACAGTCTTTTCTGTATGCGATGTTTATGAGCAGACCTTGGTTGCCCGAGTGCAGTGTCTCTCTAGTTCACGGACCCTTCCGCTCCGTGAACTCAGTACCGACGAAGCTGTAAAAGCCTTAGGGCTAACAGCACTAACATCACCAGAGAAAAAGCAAAAGAGAGTGCAGTGTGAATTTCTCATTAAAGAACCTCAATCTTTATAACCAGCTGCGCGCTACTAGGGTTTCTTCCGCCACTAGTTCACCCAGCACTAACGCTTTCCGAATTGTTAGTTACGTAATAGCAAAAGACAAAGTTAGGATTCGGTCCTATCTGGTGGCGAGGAGTTGGAATGCTAAATGTTTATTATGGGCTAGTTGTGTAACTAGTTAGTAGGTTTGTAACATTCAGTTGTCTCAAGCCTCATTCCCCTCGTGCGGGGAGCGTTCACCTAAACGATGTAAGTCGGTGACCTTCCAATACGGTGTAATTGTAGTATTTAACGGTCCGAGATTATGCTCCCCAGGGAGCCTACGAACTTCGAAAGTTCGCAATGTAAGGTACTTCATCACGTAAAAATCTAGTACAAAAACATTAGAATTCATCATTTTCATCATCATTCATTCATGGACCAAAATCTGATGAAAAAAAATTATAAGCAAATCATATGCGGCCTAAATTCTAATATCTATTTATTCATGTAAAGTCAGGTGTCAGGTCTAAGCATTCACGTACAATACGTAAATGCTTAGATCTGAGACGATTAGACACTGATTTAATGAAGACAAATACTCATAAAATTAGTCGTTATTTCTGTGCAAGGTTGTGCAATCAATGTTTTAAGCTTATTATCAACAATTTTTAAACATATTGTAATTGGGTAATATAAATATTAACAAATCTTCTTTAATTCGTTTCGGCTTGTGTTGCGTCTTGTCGTCTTGTCTTGAGTACTACCTTTTGCTGTGCGCATTCATGTTGGTACCGCTGTTTTCATAATGGCATTCTCCCATCCCTAGTTCTATCTACCTCTACACTAAATGGTTTGCTAAATTTGAATACAAACAAGCATTTAAATTGACAGATTTAAGAACATGAGGGACATTTTCCAAGGTTATGGAATGACAGAAGCTACGCTGGTTATAGCATTCAATTCACACATGAATGGAATGAAATGTAAACACGGAAGCGTAGGAAAAGTTGTTGAAAACACAATTCTTAAGGTAATATTTATGTAAGCAATATATATGTACTTAAGCTGTATAATATATATACCACACCATCTTTTATGAATATTTCAAAATTCTACATTTTCATTATCAGGTTTAATCCGAAAGTTTTTGTCACAATGATTTTTTTTAAGATCTTGGACGTAGAAACTCGTGAGCCGTTAGGACCACATCAAAGAGGTGAAATATGTTTCAAAGGTCCAACTCTGATGAAAGGTTATTTAGGACAAGACAATAGAGACGATTTTGATGAAGAAGGTTTCTTTAAATCTGGCGATATTGGATACTATGATGACGAAGAATATTTGTACGTAGTGGATCGGTTGAAAGAATTAATTAAATTCAAAGGTTATCAGGTAATAAATTGTTTTAATTCTTTATTAATTTAATTAGAAAAAAAAATATGAGTGTATTAGGCGTCCATAATTGTTATGAATTACGCAGATGCGTTTGCGTGGTAATTTTTTAACAGGCACACTATAAAATTTTATTATTATTGTTATTGGAAGCATTTCACTGACACTTTTCAAGTTTTGCACGTTAGCAAGAAATTTTTCAGTGACTTTATTATGATTCAAAACATTTAATTTTACGACATCCGCAATAAGCTTCAATTATTTTATAAAAAAAAACATACTTAAAATTGCTTTAAATCGTTTATTTAAAAAACAAACTACATAACAGCAAAAACGCGCAATTCTGCACTAACATAATTGCATCTTTACAACAATCTGATGAAGTAAATTGTGCGTAACGAAGAATATCCACTCACCAAGTAGATTGACAACCTCGTAAAGGTGTTACTAGAAATATATTTAACATGGTTAATTATCTCTTATAGGTTCCTCCAGCGGAAATAGAAACAGTTCTCATACAACATAGTGGTGTTCGTGACGTGGGCGTGGTGGGGCTACCGCATCCAACGGCTGGAGAGGTGCCGCTTGCCTTCGTTGTGCTTCAGCCTGGAGCCATCGTTACTGATACCGAGCTGCAGCAATATGTGGCTGAACGGGTGTGTTTCTTTCACTTTATAATTTATTTAACGTAATTGTTATTTTTTTATAATTTATCATAAATGCTTATCATAAGAGCTATAACGTATTACATAACCATGAACTTATGCATATGTTTATTGACTTTATCATTTGTCTAAAGACATAAACGGATATCTTAAGGTTATTTTAAATAATGATTGAAAGTTTTTAAACATAATAACTACAAGACTGTTTATAACGATTATATAAGAAATAAACTATTTCTCTATTTATATTTGATGTATGTTTTCAGTTGTCAAATCCGAAACATTTACGAGGTGGTGTACGATTTGTGACGGCAATACCAAGAAATCAAAACGGAAAAATTTTGAGAAAAAATCTTCGAGAGATGATTAAAACGAACAAATAAATGTGATGTATATTGATATAATTTTATTTTAAAACAATTGTCAAAAAAATTTATCCGTTAACGTTTGTTCCAAAAATAAATCTCACTATTCTGTTTTCGTTCTAGCCGTACTACTCGAAGAGACAGACAGCACTTTTATTATTTCAGTCATTTAATAATAATTATGGCATTTATTGTCGAGTTACCTGATGTTTTTAACACAGTCTTTATTACTTTAATTATTTAATAATAAATAGAGTAATTATTTTAAGCGGGTAAAGGTCAAGGATCTTTGCGGGAAGCTTGTCATGCTGTGGGCGCCTATCGGCTGATCGATGTAGATTATAATAGCAATTATTTTTAGGTATTAAAATTATGTTATAATAAAGATAAACTGCCATTGTATTGTTTCAGTTATTAATATTTGCTACCGTTAAAATTTTCACAGTATTAAAATAAAGAATTTCATTTTGGATAACGTTTTCAGAAGTAACGAAAGGATATTATAGTAAATTAAAACGGCTGTAGTTTTTCATCCATGGGGTATAAGATCACTATTCGTAATTGGGTTTCCAATTTTATCAGCTGCTTTTTATGAATATATTGTTTGTATTTTTAATTTTCGTCTACTAATATAGGTAGATAAATATTATAGCACAAATGTGTTATTTAAAGCAAATTTTATAATGTTTTATGTTTAACTTCGAGATTAGCTTTATATTGTATTGTATTGTTTCTATGATGTTTTTGCTGTTAGCCCTAAGGCTTTAAGCTAAAAGCTTAAAGCTGTACTTCATCGGAAATGAGTTCACGGAACGGAAGGATCCATGAACTATACTAAAAACTAATGGTATCGGGTTTCCGAGCCTATATGGACGTGGAGGATGAGCCAGTGAAGACTAGGCTTTCCTCGTCTAGTCTGTACTATTGTTTGTATGAGTGTTTAGTGGAAAATTGAGGGGCACCTTTCAGCAATCTAAGGAAGGATACTGATCCTACCTCGGATCGCCCTCGCTGTTCGCGACGACAGCGTCGGGAGCGACAAACGTCGTTTACGTGACTGACGGTGGAGGGTTTTATGCTTGGTTTTTGAGCATCGCACGCGTTTTTTCATGCGATGAGCAGTCATCAGTGGAGTCGTTATTCTTGAGGATGTGAGCTTTATATTACTTCTTTGGTTACGGACAGCCATTTTGTAAAATACTCTATTAATATCTCATGCAATCAATTTACAATATTATTATAAAAATACTTCTTTCTTTCAAGCCTAAATATAAATTATATAATGAAACAGTCTTTGTTTATTTAATTGTCTGTTAATAGTACAAAAACATCGGCATTATAAAGAAAATAGGTAAAAAAAAGATGAAGGTCGAAAGGCAGTCTTATCAGAAACGTCGATTTCTCTCGTAGAAGAATTAAATTAATAGGGAAAAATAGAGCGGGCGGTCATGACATCATAGAAGTGGTTGAAAATGGATGTGCATACATATTATAGATTAAGCATAATACAAAGTACTTATAATACTAAGCAGAGAAACAATACACATAGCTGAACCGGCAGTTGTTGGATCATATGGTTCTCGAATAATACTAGGAGCTCGTAGACGCGGCGTGGCTAGGACCTCACTAGGTGGAACGACGGTATAGTCAAGGCCACAGGAAGTCGTTGAATGTGGGTCTAAATTGATCATAAAATTTCTTTCATAGTAGACTACTCAAAAAATACATAATACAATATATTTTAAATACTTTAATCATATCTCAATTTTACTTTTACCCATTAAAAGACGTAAGTAACACTAGATGTTTCACTCAGTCTGAGATAGGAGATAGGAGCTTTTTCTCTTTCTACGAAATACCAAATGAATATAAAAAATTTAAACAAAAGGCTGTCCGTCTCTATTGGTAGTATTGCAAGAATCAAACAACAATCTTTCGGTTTATAATTGGATTTATTCAAGTTTCCCATGCCAGTTGTATTAAAGTAAAAATTTTATCAACACACAACATCATAGTTATTTGTTTATTTTGATCATCTCTCGGAGATTTTTTCTCAAAATTTTTCCGTTCTGATTTCTTGGTATTGCCGCTACAAATCGTATACCACCTCTTAAATGTTTCGGATTTGACAGCTGAAATTTAATATAACCATTCTCTATTGTTACTGAATTATTATTAAACAAATTTTCATTCTTTTAATATTTATTTAACATATTTAGTATTAAAAATAACATTTACGTGTAACATATGATACTCTTTGCTTATAAACTGCAGCCCAAGTGGTAGTTGCAAATTCCGCGGTTGCAAGACGCAGAGTTACTAGGTTCAAAGGCCTTCTCGAGAAAAACTCTGCTAGGGCTACACCTGTCTTACAGTTTGTGTAAAAAGAGTTGATAAATATTTTTACCTTACCAAAAATATTTTCATCGTACAGTAAATCGCCGAGAACTAAAAGCTTTTGATATACGTATAAAATAGAAGCAATTATAAATATTTCTACAAACTTTGTATCTAAGTTAAAGTAATAAAAGATGTAATTAAAAAACTCATAATATTTTTTTAAGATATATTACTTCCATTAATGGGCACTATAAAATCAACACATGGTATGTTCAATTTTTTTCACACCGAGTTTAAAACCACAATTCAAGACATGCTCATTATTGTTGCATTAATATATAAATTTCATACAATGTAGAAGGGATGTAATTTTTTAAGGCTAACAGATCTCAAGTAACTTATTTATTGTTTAACTGTCATTCAGAAAGACAGCATCCAGTGCCTCACTGCATTCGATTGCTAGTCTGAAAACTTTATCAACTGTAAAAACCCTTAATCAATATACACTTTTCTTTTACATTGTCACCCTAGTGTTCGTTCGGCCATTGCAAATTATAAAATCTTTCAAAGATCGCCAATGACCGGACTTGTGGTTTCACCTCGATGCCGTCGGTCCACTTAGTTAGTCCAGTCCACTAGGCCTACCCACGAAGCGGCTCATGGTCGCCACTCGAGAACCCAATGTCCATTGACTATACGAGTGATACCTCCACGTGCGATGAACAAGGAACTTCGCTACGAGTGACCCCACACGTAGCGAAGTTCCTATCGTAAACGACCACGTCTCAGACCCTTATTTCCTCATTGGTCAAATGATCTTTTTAAACGATCTTCAGATATTTCGTATTTCGGATGAAGAGACATTTCTCTAAACATCTTCTCGTCCAAGTTGGATTCGGCGAATGGACCCTATCTCGAAATCGGACTTACTTTTCTGGACGCTTAGTCCCAGGAATATGAAATCGTCCACAACTTTGAGCGTAGCCCTGATAACAATATAAGTGGATATGATATAGATATTAAACATCAACTTCCTCTGGTCCATGTTCATTTTGAGGCCTACTTGTCCGAAGGCTCTACCGTGATTATTGAAAATAGTAACCAAATCTTTCATAGGCTCAGTCATTATGGCAATGTCATTAAAAAACCAAAGGTAAGTTATGTGTTCGCCGTTTATGTTACTGAGCTCGATCCAGTCCATGAGTTTGAAGACGTCATCCGTGCAGCGGTGAACAGTTTCAGAGAGATAATGTCGACATGTTTAACACCTCTCAGCAACTAGATTGGTTTGGGCCTCCGTTTATGTGCCGGACGTACTTATTGTCTATGGAGCATTGGAGAGTCTGCAGAACAGTCCGAGTCTTAACTGAACCGAAGGCTTTCCTCATAGTCCAAAAAACCGAATATAGTGGCCGATTATAATCTCTTCAGTCTTCTATATAATCTGCAGCTGTATCTATATGGTGTATTGTATTAAAGACTTTATGAAAATAGGTTTTTCGGTTTTTCAGGAGGCTGGAAGTCTTCAAGCCTGCGTCTGCGCCATAACGAGCCACAGGAACAACGTTTAGACATGGATCAGAAGTGAGATGGGTCTGAAATTTTTCTGCAAGGTATTATCAGCCTCTTTGTAGCACCACCAACCTTCTGTTCCATGCCTGTCGCTTCTTGTCGTCGTTAAGAACGATATTAAATAGCTTCTGAAGACGTTTTTAAACTGGTTGTCCACCTTCAGAAGCTCTTTCGTTATTCCAATCCTGACTCGGCGCTTTATTGTTCTTTATTTGTTTAAGGGCCATACTAATTTCGTTCAAGCTGATTTACGGCAGATTTTCGATGCTATTTCTAAAGATACTATATAATTAAATATACAATTACATATTTTTTAAACGAGCTTCTGTTCTACTGGAAACAAATCTCAGAAGCATAGATAGATAAAGTCTCAAATAATATGATAACATTCGCTCACGGTTGAACAAAAAAAAACACACCCGTTCAGCCACATATTGCTGCAGTTCGGTATCAGTAACGATGGCTCCAGGCTGAAGCACAACGAAGGCAAGCGGCACCTCTCCAGCCGTGGGATGCGGTAGCCCCACCACGCCCACGTCACGAACACCACTATGTTGTATGAGAACTGTTTCTATTTCCGCTGGAGGAACCTTTAAAACATATTTAATTATATTGTACTCGTATATTTAGTTCCGTTGTTATCATTATATTGTTAAATTAATAACAATACAGGCACCACAAAACCCTACTTAAGAGATACTAAACCTTTTAAAACATGTTGCTTTCGGACTGTAATTCATACTCTTGATCAGATACGTTAATTCCAAAAAATCTTATTATAGGAATCGAGGAACAAGTCTTTTGCAACAAATTCTAATTTATAGTATATTATCGCACCTTTTTACCATAGAGATCTATACCAGTAATAGAAAAAACAGGACAGCTGGACATATACCTACGCCTTCATATAAATAAAACACTTCGTTTAAAAGGCCCATTTTAATGAACTATTATAATACAAAATGACAGCAATGTTTTAGTTTCTTAAGAAATATTATTCAAAACCAAAATATAATTAAATTGAAGATCGAATCTGGATCGTCATCATAGTATCCGATATCGCCAGATTTAAAGAAACCTTCTTCATCGAAATCGTCTCTATTTTCTTTTCCTAAATAACCGTTCATTATTGATGGACCTTTGAAACATATTTCACCTCTTTGATATGGTCCTAATGGCTCACGAGTTTCTACGTCCACGATCTTAAAAAAATATATTTATTAAAATCGTTGTGACAAAAACATTTCATTTAATAATGAAACTGTAGTATTTTGAAATATAAATCAAATATTGACTTGGTATTATAATTTTTTTTTAATAATTTATGTTGGTATTATACAGATAAGGAGTGGAATCAGGGAAATTTGATAGATTACTGAATTTATAAGTGTTTGACAAGTCATATCACATGCAGTTTCCTATAATTTAAGTTGCATATTACCTTAATTATTGCATTTTCAACCACCTTTCCCACACTCCCGTGTTTACACTTCATTCCATTGATGTGTGAATTTAATAAGATAATTGCCGTAGTTTCTGTCATTCCAAAAGCTTGAAAAATGTCTTTTATATTCTTATATCTGTTAATATAGAAAGCTTATATATTTTCTTTTTTAGTAAACTATTAAAGATATTTTATCGCAGAATGTAATGATCTGTGAAACCAAGGACACGGAAATAGTGCATATTAAATCAATGTGTAATCCCGTCACGGACTTAAACAGTCAGGAACCACCGCATAAATAAACAGACATTAGAAAAACATGAAATTACTAAAACAAAATAATTTATTTTCTTGTACATAGTCTACTCACAAAACCTTCTTTCTCTCTTTATTCTTTAATACTCTGTGACTTTGTGTTTGGCACTAATCGGTGTAACATAACTCCTGAAGATGTCCCGTGGAGGGGTGAAACACGTGTTGAGTGATTTAACGGTGGCAGTTGTGTAATTCGCATTGTTTGCCGCATGCGCATTTATCAGCGGGCTGGCGAGCGATGCACTTTGTTGCACAACTACCACTGCATGTGCGGAAGTGGTTAAATATTGGTTCTTTTCTTACTTTCTTTAATAAATATGAGTAAATAAAAATTTGTTACATGAATGCTATTGGTTTACCAGATGTTCGTAAAGTGAAACAGATATCCCAGTAACGATTTATCTAATAGAAGTGTAACTCACACTGCATTCGGTCGTTCGTTCAGGCTGGGTCCGATTACCGTGAACGTCACTTATAGAAAGTACTGTCACAATCCTTTAACATCGTTTGTGTATTCATACTGTGAAGTGCATTTACTTTGATACAGGGAATAAAATGTAAAGAGAGCATTACAAATTTTTATTTACTTGGTTTTCACGTCTTCAGTGACCTCCTTTCGTCGTATGCAGATGTACTTAATATTACTTATACGGTGCTTACATCGTGGTTGAAAGGTGTTTTATTAAGTGTTAGAAGCGCTGATGGCGCCAATAATAAATAGTTAATCTAAAATTATGAGAAACACTTGATTAAATGTTTTTGTTTACAAATTGTTTTTTTAAAACAAATTTATAATATATTGTTTATTTTAAGTAACGAAGAGTTATGAAAAAATAGTTTTTTGAGATAAATTCTTTGAGAAATAGAGACTCCTCTGATGAATAACCTAAATTTTGTCAAGTTTTAGTTTAAGCGAACATTGCAGATATACTCGTAATTAATAAAAATATAATATAATAATTAATAATTATATATTATATTATACTAACCTTGTGTTTTTCTATCGCTCTCAAATATAAATCTGGGTCGAATTTCGAGAAAAATATTACAGTGGCTCCTGAAGTAACGTAACATAAGTTCAATACCAAACCCATGGCATGATACCACGGCGCAACGTTGAGAACTTTCATTTTGGAGTCACTGATATTAGATCTAAAAATAAAAGTTAAAGAAGTATTATTTAAAAAAAAATAGAATTAGTATGTATATACTTATATTGGGATTTCTGGAATTTTCCATGCCTTAAATCAGGACAAAAAGGCTAATGTGTTCCACGTAATCGAACAGAAGGAAAAAAAAAATAAAGAATATATATTATTATACACACACTACTCACAAACTACATGTTACCATGGCATTTAAATGGCTTATCATTACTCCTTTTGGTAATCCTGTTGTACCAGAATAGTACATGATAAAAGCTGTATGAGACCAATCTACATCGATTGCTTGAAACTCCTCATACTTAACATTTGCTTTGACTACCGAATCTAATGAAGCTACCGCCAGATCTTTGTAGAATAACATATCGTTTTGTTTTTCACAATCAAATAATATTACCTTCTTCACATAATCTAAACTTTTGAAAACAGACCAATGGTTTTTTTACGGCTTTTATTGAGCAGAAAAGATATTTCGGTTTTGAAATGTTCATTATGTGTCTCAGTTCATCTGAAATAAATACATAAGTTTAAGTTTTTGTTTGTTTATTTGTTATTGACTTCTAATTCTGAGATTCTGATGTCGCAAGATCGTAATAGTTTTTCGCACAAACAATTTTTAAATATAATTTTGCAAGTAGAATCACTATGGTCCTTGTTTTAGCCACAGAAAGTTTATAACAGAACACATGCCAAGTAGAACGACATAGTTTTATTAAGGCGTTTATATGTATCTAATATATAAACTATAACGACATGAAACTTAGCGTCTCACTTACTCAGCAAGTTCACAGTCGCTTAACGAGCCATGAAAAGAATGAATAGAGAAGCAGGAGATACATAAACGAACGATAGTAATCCGCATAGCCCAGCGGATTGTCACGTTAAAGCCGAAAGCAGGGTACATAGCACGCAGAGCTGATGGCAGCTGGAGTCTAAAGGTTCTGCAGCATAAACAACAGCCTCGGAAAGCACAGCGTAAGCCTTCCTTTTTGTAAGTACAAGATGGAAAAATAACCTTGATAATATTGTCGGTAGACTTTGGATGCAGACCGCTTTCAACCGCACCCATTGGGAATATAGATACTGATATAATGACGATAATAGCAAAATATTTCAACACTGTGATGATAATTTAGATTTTTTATAAATCTTATAAAAGACGTACCTTTTACATATGAAATGCTTATAATACTGCACCGGTACAAACAACGCCGATTAACGTCGGCCAATTTTCAAGTCTATTCTCGGAGCATACCCCGACAAAATCTCCTTTCTTTACACCAATCTTCGTTAGAGACACAGCGATATTCATAGCAGCTAGAGCTATGTCCTTATATGTTAGAAGTTTGCCAGTAACTGCATTGGTCTGTCAAATAATACTCGTTTTATTCGTACCTTAATGATTAAAATTAGATCTTTTATATCCCTCCTTGCTAACAGTTTTTTTTTTAATCTTGATTCATAAATATCGTATACCCTAGCGCAGATAGTTCATCAACATTTACTGGGCAAGCCACATGGTATACAGAACAGGTGGCCACTGGGACATTACGGTTCCAGATTTGAAACTACGGACCGGCAGCGGAGTGTGAAATGTCCACCCACAAGGTTACCGATAGGCGATATCAAGGTCGTCGGGCCGGGTGAAAACCGCGATCAAACGACGCTATTAGAAATGTACGGAGAAGGCCAATGTCTTACAGTGGACTTCCTTCAGATGAAATAATGATGATCATGATAAAACGTCATCTTACAAAAGAATCCTATCGTCTGACATTGTCATAAAAATTATGGAGAGTGATATCAAAACATTAATTTTTTATCCATTATTTTTTATAACATAAATAATTAAATAACTGTAGGTATTTTTTATCCACAGATGAGCTTTTGTGAGTAAATGTATTAAGTAAGCAATTCGTATCAGAAGACATTATTTATAAATAATTGCTTTATTTAAATTTAAATTTAAATTTATTTAAATTTAAATTTAATAACTAACAAAATTAAATTTAAATTAAATTCTCCTCCGAAGCTTGAAAGAACAAATAGACAAGTAGATTATTTTACAGAACTGTCATAAAATTTTCAAATAATCTTTTTTTGATACTTTCTTCTTTTATTGCACCGAATAATCATAGCTTTTATCAATATTAAATATTAAATTCTAAAACATCAATATGTTTGCCTTTATCCTTATAACCTTTTTGGTATATCCCTTATTTAAATAACGAACTTCCTTGACCAACAAACATAAAAATCTTATGATGCTTATATTAAATAAACAATGAAATTTAGTGGCTATGATGACTTACCAATGCTGGCTTGTCTCCATGTTCCATAAGTTTACGAAAATCTCCTCAAGACCATACAAATATTTTGAATTTTTCAACATGTCGCACGTCGGTTTTCCTTTCAGAGTCACCAACGTAATGAATTATTAAAGACAAGATAACAGTTGTCATGAAAATAAATTTTATACCATAATTTTCTATTGCATGTCTTTGACAAATAATAAGTTTAATATAATTAATAACAAAAATGTTTTGTCGCGTGAACGTTTATATTTTTATCCATTTAGAATCTTTAACAGCGACTACTTGTTTACGTAACGATAAGAATGAATGAAGAGGCTAATTCGATAGAAACTAGAATCAGGTTGCGCCCTAAAATAGAATCCTTCCACGTAAAGGCACAAGGTATTTAAATACCCTCTGAAAAGAGCCTACAACAACGACAAAAGCGGAGTGCACATTGCACCGCACTGGTCGTATCCTTTGTCCTATCTCTTAAACATGTTTTTTTTTTAAATCGTGCACCCTTATCTGGTTTTGGACAGTGTTTCACGAGATTTTTAATTTATAACATTATTTCAATTTTTTTAAATTTTGTATCTATCTTCATATTATGTTCAAAATTCTTGACTTCAAACTATTATTTTCATTTCTTCCTGTTTATTTTGATCACATCACACAACTATGGCCCTGCAGTATTTGAGAAACGCAGGCCTATCTTTATCGTCATTTATTAGTGAGACGATACTGTCCTTACTAAATGTTTTTCCTTGCAAGAGCACGGACTCTCATCGAAGTCTTCCGAATGCGGGACAGTTGGCCACAACGTGCACCAGGGTCTGGTCCACCCGTGGCTCAGAGATGGTTAAAAGTTGCAAGCTTAAATCTAAACGCCCGCCACGCAGACATTGCTGTCCTTAGTTGGTTCTCAGTTCCGAAAAAGCTGATGGTACGCCCTGAACCGGGTCTCTTTTAGTCCAAGTCGGACCACGCTTGATACCACCCACACTATCATCACTTTGCGGGCACCTATCCCCCAACTGTGGAACACGCCTATTGGAAGTTCTAGCAACTCCACACGAAGTCTGCTGATCACCTAGATTAACGATCGATTAAATTATCGGACAGAAATAAAACATTTTTATCATAGCTCAGTTTGAATAGAGTTATATAGTCGCATTATTATTAAAATCGTAGTATTATTAAAGTGCAACTTAATTTTTTAAAATAATAAATTTGTCGTTTTTGGTCTCTCTTACATACATACTCTACAATTGTGGCAGAATCCTCTAATGTATGAGTAAATAAGCTAAATTACTTTTTACAATACTATTCTTGCTATTAACTATATTTTCTTATGGTCTATTGTTTTATATCTGTGTATCTTGTTGGAAATTAGAAAAATTTTTAAAGATCTGGAAAGACCGCAGAACAACCAGAAACACAAATGTTCGTTCATTCATGTGGTCTTTTCTTTCTTTCTATACGGATCTGAGACCTGGACGCTGAGGTTTCTGGACCATCGGAAAATTGACGCCTATAATGCTTGAGATGGATACTCAGAATCCCGTGTACGGCTCATCGAACCAACGTTTCGATCCTCAAAGAATTAAACATAAGAGTCAGATTATCGTCGACTGTGCAAATACGAATCCTCAAGTTCTTTGGACATGTCACTCGTTATAAGGACTCAATGGAACGTTCGGCGGTGCAAAGCAAAGTGGAAGGTAATCAATCTCGTGGACGCTATCCTAAAAGATGTATAGATCTTATTAAAACTGCCACTAAAAACTCAGAAAATTAGAATTCCGTCCAGCGAATTAAGCAACAAGCGACGTATAGCGATAGCAGCGGGGGCATCTGAACCAATTGCGGCATGACCACAACCCTTCTGACAAGAGTACACCACTGAGAATAATATCTAATTAACATTTAGTGCCTATTTTACTATATTATATCAATTCTTTTATTTCGTTTATTATCTACTAACATCTTTAATAGAAAATTTAAAATTTCTTAGATAACTGAAGACTATCTTGATGTTTATATATAATATATATAATTCTATCTTTATACATGTTCTATTTTTTTCAAGTGCAACTTTATTCATACATATGATAATATTGACATGAGCAAAATAAATAAATAAATTTATCCAAGATTATATTTGGGCAAAATTAGAGCCAAGAGATTTTCTATTCGTAACATATTCATCTGATTACAAGACATGATATGCCGGATTGACAGAGAGGAAATAGTTATTTCTAGTAGTAAAAAAGAGGAGGACGAGGGGACTTTACCTCAAAATCGCGTAACTACGAATAAGGACAGGAATTAGATTGATGTAACAGCTCGAATGAATAAAGAAAATCCCAAAAAAAATCGAAATGGAATTACTGCGGCCGGCCCCTTTTTTGCTGCATAAATTATCGAAGATTATTTTAATTAAAAAGATTTATTTCCCATTGTTGTATCTGTAATTAAACGTAATTATTCGCTGTATGCGTTTACTTGGGTTGACATTGGAAAATACGTAATTAGTTAATATTCTTATCGTACTTAAAATTAATAAAACATATTTGTAGCTGACTAACAAAGTTTCGGTAGTGTAGATATGAAGCTACATATTTTGAGCTTACAGATTATTTTACAATATTTTTATGTCTAATCACTAAAATCAATTCAACTTATTTGGTTGTTAAAATAAAAACACTGATTTAATATAAAAACATCACAAATATTACTTGTAATATCTTTGCAGCCCTCCTAATCTTTCTTTATTTTTCTTTCTCCTAAATAATAATCTTGAATAGGTCAATTCTCAATAACGTCAACTTAGAAACTCGTTTTATTTTAAATTAAAGCAAACAGAATTTTCTTTTTAAATTATTTTTTTATTTGTTTGTACCTTATTTGTTGTTCTGATCAGCACGGTTTGCAATTATGAAAAAAAAAACACTTCCATTCTATAAATTTTCATCTTATATAGGAACCCCATGTACAACCAGAGACGCAAATTTATCGCAAAAAGATCTATCGCAAACCAGATCTTAACCAGTTTTATTACTATAATAAATTATTAATTCTCTACTTATAGTTATTTTATTATATGTTATTATGTTTAAAAAAGCCATCTGAGTATATTTCAGGCTCTTCTCTGGTGAGAGCGCATTTGAAACCCTGGAGGCTTTACGTAGAAGGATGCGATTATATGTTTCCTCCGAAATGAACTTCTCATGCACTTTTCTCGTGACGTTAACAAGTATTCACTATTTTATAATATATTGTACGAGCAACAATATATATAAAACAAGGCAATATGTATAATATAAAGAGAAAAATTAAAATATAAAGAGAAGAAAGAATGGTATCGTATAAAAGGAAAAATGGATATGAAAGGAAAAGAAAGAAGAATTGCAGGAAGAAAGAAAATAAAGAAATGAAAAATCAAAGGAGGAACAATAGAAGAGGGCGAAAAAGTATTAAATAAAAACAAAGTCCCTGTCTCATAATAGATAGGGGGGTACGAAAACGACTTATAAAGTGAAAAAAAAGTATTCACTATAAATCATCCTATGTAGATTAAAATTTGAATAAATGATTACGTTATAAAACATTTTAATTAATTATATCAAACGTATTATTTACCAAAGTAATAGAAAATTGTTTTACATGACTTATTTTAATGAGGACTGTTATCCTTACCCTTAAACCATTACATGGTTGACTTTTAAAAGAGAACGGACGTGTGACATGTTGAAAAATTCTAAATATCTAAGTGCTCCGGATGAGATATTAATATTATATTTCAATCTGAGAGACCTTCAGGTAAAAAAATTTATAAAACATGGTGATAAGCCAGCATTGGTAAGTTTTCATAACTACTAGATTTTATTAGATTTATAAGTTTTTTCGAGAAGCATGTAAAAATCGTTATTTAAGGAAAGTACATACAAAAAGTGTTATAAATATACGAACGAATATGTTTAAGCATAAAATATTAGGATAGTAGGAATGGAGAATTCAAATAACTAGATCAAATCAGACAAGGTATTAGTTTTGGTTCTGTCAAATTAAATAACGAGTTTAATAATAAATAACGCGCTTTATTACTAATTACGGCTTAATAAATTTATTCACAGAAGCTCAATTGTACATAAAAATAATTATAGTTATTTTTTTATTCATATTATAATAAACTGCGGTTTGAAAATTTTATGTCAGTAATATTTATGTAACTCTCTATAATTTTTTGATACTATCAGTAGATAGGTATCTTTTATAATAATAGGTTGTCAAATATCTCCCTTCCGCCTTTTTGTCTTTTGAATTTCGCGGCTATGTACAAAGCGCTACAGAGCTCGTATCTGGCAATACTATACATAATTTGTAAGGTCTTGACATAACCTACAAAACGACGCTATGCATGATTAGTTTGGATATTGCGTTCAACAGTTATAGACGTGTAAACATGGAGTTCACTAATACCGAAATTCGCGCTATTTTAAAGTTTTCCTTCGTTAAAGGCAAATCCGCTAGAGAAACGTTCCGTGAGATTAATGGTGTTTTGGGGGATGGTACTCTATCACTTCGAACCGCGGAGGAATGGTTTCGACGATTCAGAGCCGGCGAAAACGACACCATGGATAAGCCAGCAGGCGGAAGACCTGTGACGACAAATACCGATCAAATCATGGACTACATCGAGTTAGACCGGCATGTGGCATCTCGTGACATCGCCCAGGAGATGGGAGTTAGTCACCAAACCATTTTAAACCATCTGCAGAAGGCTGGATACAAAAAAAAGCTTGATGTTTGGGTGCCGCATAATTTGACGCAAAAAAACCTTCTGGACCGAATTAACGCCTGCGATATGCTGCTGAAACGGAACGAGCTCGACCCATTCTTGAAGCGGATGGTGACTGGCGACGAAAAATGGATCACATACGACAATATCAAGCGAAAACAGTGGCCAAGCCGGGATTGACGGCCAGGAAGGTTTTGCTGTGTGTTTGGTGGGATTGGAAGGGAATCATCCACTATGAGCTGCTCCCATATGGCCAGACGCTTAATTCTACCATCTACTGCGAACAACTGGACCGCTTGAAGCAGGCGATCGACCAGAAGCGTCCAGAATTGGCCAACAGGAAGGGTGTAGTGTTCCATCAGGACAACGCCAGACCACACACTTCGTTAATGACTCGTCAGAAGCTACGGGAGCTCGGATGGGAGGTTTTATCACATCCACCATATAGCCCGGACATAGCGCCAAGTGATTACCACCTGTTCCTGTCCATGGCGAACGAACTTGGTGGTGTAAAGTTGAACTCAAAAGAGGTTTGTGAAAAGTGGCTTTCCGAGTTCTTCGCAAATAAGGAGGGGGGCTTCTACGAGGGAGGTATTATGAAGTTTCCGTCTAGATGGAAACAGATTATCGAACAAAACGGCGCATATTTGAACTAAATCCGATCACTGTAACACTTTTTATAAAGCATTGAATAAAGAGCAAAAAAGCGGAAGGGAGATATTTGACAACCTTATATGTTTCATCATCATTATCATCATTATTTCAGCCGAAATACTTCCACTGTTGGACATAGCCCTCCTAGCCGGACGATCTCAATAAAGTCGTCTGTAACCATCTGGTTATTGCAAGGAACGACAGCGTCCACAACCATGAATTTTTTTCTTCCCGGACGCAGTATCACTCTAACGCATTCGCCGGGAAACTTCCGCTGAACACATGCTCACGAGGCATGGGAGATTCTCTGTGCATCTGTATAGGTGCAAGTTCATGGAGAATCCATCGTGCACCTGTGACGGTTGATGCATTTCACATAATATAAACGAGATTAAAGGACCGTTATAGTATTTTTAATTTTTGACTTTCGCGGTAAACGAACCGACTCTGAACAAACGACCGGGTGCAGTGTGACTCTTCCAATATATAAATCGCTACTTGGATATTTATCCCTTGTATAACAGCGTGTGGCGTAAGCTACTTCATCCTACGAACATGTGGTAAAACAATAGCATTAACCCTAAAAATTTATATTTGTTAAATAAAGCACAGGGTCTCACACCAAGATCTCGTAAGTAAACTATGTATGTAGAAGAAAATACATAATTTTGTTTTGACAATTTCACTCTGGTCTAATGTCTATTTATTGATGCAATGGTTCCTGACTGTTTAGGTCTGTGACGGGATTGCACATTGATTTAATATCCACTATTTCCATGTCCACGGTTTGTTAGATTGTTACATTTTGCGATAAGATAATTTTAATAGTTTACTAAAAAAGTTTTCTTAATTAACAGATTTAAGAATATAAGAGACATTTTCCAAGCGTATGGGATGAATGAAACTACCGCGATTATAGCATTAAATTCACTCATCAATGGAATGAAGTGTAAACATGGGAGCGTTGGAAATGTGGTTAAAAAGTGCAACACTTAAGGTAATATGCTACTTAAATTATATGAAACTGTATGTGAAGTGACTTCTCAAACACCTAAAAGTTCAATAATCCAGCAAATTTCCCTGTTACCTTATATGTGTATAATATGCTCATGAATTATTAAATAACTTAAATACCACATTATCATTTTACTTATAATTCTACAGTTTCATTATCAGATTTCAGCTTTTATTTAAAAGTTTTTGCCACAACGATTATATTAAATATAGTTTACTTTCAGATCGTGGACATGGAAACTCGTGAGCCGTTAGGACCAAAGAGGTGAAATATGTTGCAAAAGTCGAACTCTAATGAGCGATTATTTAGAAAAAAGACTACAGATATAATTTTGATGAAGAAGGCGTTTCTAAATCCGATGATGTTGGATACTGTGATGATGCAGAATAATTGTACGTAGTAGATCGGTTGAAAGTATTAAAAAATAGCTTTCTACTTTTTAAAATTAATAGTTTTTAAAACGTAAATTTTTCCATACCAAATGTATGTATACCGCGTACCTTGCGTATGCAAAAATATCGTCACGTGGCGCGGGGCAGCTGGGTAGTGGTGGCGATGCCCTTTGAACTTGACCTCAGTCTTACGTCACGGTCGATTAGAAATGCATGCGCCGCGTGCGTCTTCCGCCCCCGTTTCCGCGTAACCGTATTTCGATTCGTGAGTGCCCACAGAAAACAGCACCGCGATACCATACCGTTACACAAATATTGTGGACACAGAGATGGTGCGAGCGCTGTTATGGTGACAAGGTTCACGAAGCCTGCCGCAAGTGTGCACGGCTACCTCCTAACGTACAGCCCTCTATATTCGAATGTTGATGCGCGCTGTTAGCCGTTTTGGCTTTTACAGGTTCATCGGACCGTACAGCCCTCATATAACACGGTTTCGCTATAACACGATTCTTGAATTGCGGGAACCTTCTTACAGCAATGAATCTTCTAACACAGTTTCGCTATAACGTGATGAGAAAACAATGCAAGCACGAGGCGATAAGCCTCATGCGTATTGGGTATTCCAAGGCATGCACCGGCACTTGAGACGATAGCCAACGCAGACTGTTTAGTTTTTGGTGGAGTTTAACAGGTTAAGTAGGCAATTTTAGAGACAACATCTCTGATATCTCATATCATCTGATCATCATCAACGATACGAGCTGGAGCACAAAAATTAAAACGCTTGAATGAAAGATAGGCACAGTTTATTTTAAAAGTCATCCGCCGACAACTTCAGATACAACAACGCCGCAACATAAATTATTTGTCATGCGAATGAAATAATTTTTACATGAAACTTTCACCACTCATTTGTACATATTATATTAAACATTGATTCAAAATTAATATTAAATGGTCTTGAATTTAATATTCCGACACGCACTAAAGATTTAATGCAAATTCACAAAGAACAACACATACGTCACTTGACGCCGTTTGCTATTATTATATTTCATAATATTTTTAAGCGTGAGATGAGGTTTTTGACAACCGCCTACTAATCATACGGGGCGCGTCCTTAACGCCGAATTAAAAAAAATGTTTTTAATTAATTTTGGGGACGTATCTTTTTGTACTATCTCTGGGTCTCATACAACACGAAATTTTCTTAAAACCTAACGACCGCGTAGTAGGTGGGTTACTTGTTCAACTTCATTCTCAGAGCATCTTTAAAATCATGCCACAATCTTTATACCACCTCGCACCCCAAAGGTTGTTAGTGTTGAACAAATATTATAAAAACATTAATATTAAGTAGCGTTTAGTTATAAGTTAGAGCTCAACATTTTGTCTGTGCTCGTAGTTCCATCATTAGGTATTTCTTATTATTTTTCACTTTGTTTTTTTTTATCTCCTTTTTTTGTTTAACAATGCTTTAAATTTTCTTACTCCGTTCTGACAGTAAACAATCACATCAAATGCTTTCGGTTTCTTCCCTTCCTTCATCGCAAGCCATCTTTGGGTTTACTGTCAGCGGAGCAAATTGTAAATATATTTATATATGTATATTATAATTGTGACCTTTATTCATAGGTGCGAGTTTTATACTAAAAATAAACTTCGGTCATTGAGGATAAATCTATTCGTACCTCGCACCGGAAGGAACACATCCTGTCAACTACCGGCGCTTCCTGCTTTCGACCTGCTGCCGCCTGACCAGTCCTGGGAGATCGTGCGGCTGCTTATCACCACCATCAAGAGAGTACCGAACTGCGGTGTAAAATCAGATCAGGCATTCTGCCCACTGCCCTTTTGATTTAAATATATTTTTTCCTGTTGCCGAATCTTTTCACGTTACCAACTACAGCTAATACGGTAAACTTGTGCCTACGTCTTCGATTAAGACAATGTTAGGCAACACAGTGATTGCTCGATCACGGGCAATTTCAACCTAGATCTAGCGATAGTGGTCGTCTGCCGTGGCACACAGTGCGCGAAGAAGATGAGATATAGGAGTTTTTTGAAGCCAATCCAGCTGCGAGTACCAATGACGCCGCTGTTATTGTATCGCAATATTTCGCATGTAGAGTCATTTATAACGAAGGGAATTAATTACCCATATCGCCTTCATCGTTTCCAAGAGCGTACCAATCCAGGTAATAATTGCGTAGTTTAAATTTGACTTCAATTGACCGAGTAAGAAAAAAGCGCGTGGAACTGTAGTAAGTAGTACAGAAATGTTAAATGCATGCATGGACGTTGTCGTTTTAGGAACTCCTTACAAAACAAATAAATAATAACAGACAAATAAATAACCGAGAGAGCAAAAATTATACTATTTTTTTATCGCTTACTGTTTTTATACTAAGATTGTGTGGGAGAAATTGTCTCGCGTGATAAAAACCGTCCATTGTACTTTTTTCTTTATTGTTATGCTAATATGTATATATTTTTTATCGTTTTCAACAAAAAGTATTAAATAAAGTAATAAAGAATCTACGTGTTATAAAAAAATTCACTTTACTTTTTGACACAATATTATGCCTGAGACAATTGATTTTCATCGTCAGCTCTGTTTCAACGAGCGTTAAACAAAGAGAGATGTAAACGATGTCTAGATGTAAGGATGGACGTTATTCACCACTGTGAGCTATGTATAGTGTACTTTTTTTAGTTTAGTTACTATATTTTTACTCATCTGACGATCATAACAAAATTATAACAAGTTAGGTATTCTACACTCCCGAACCTTGCATGCGCGCTGCTCTATCTCGCCTGCCTGCCAATTTAATTGCCTACACGATGAGCTGTGACAATACTCTCGTTTATCTACAAATCTGTTCATTCCAGATTTGATCTTCAATTGAAATATTTTTTGGTTTTGAATGATATTTCTCAAGAAAAAAAGACATTGTAGTCATGTATTACAATAAAACTGGTCATTTTAAGAGAAGGAGTTTTAAGGATATGCAATTTAAACTCATAGATATTTCGAAATTGAAAAAATACTGTATGGTGTACAGTTTTTGTTATTTAAACCTGTATATAAAGTTTATAGGAATACATTCGGAATAGCTACAATTACAGACATATATTTAAAAGTTTCAATTGTTCTCAGCGATGCACAGTATTATGTAAAATATTTTTTAGAAAGAATAAAATTTTTATAAACTTTTTTTACGCAACCGTAATAATTCAATCTGTAATAAAAGGCAATAACACCATATAAACATCTAAAGTGTATTATCGACCAGTAACAGCCCAAGTAAAGGACACCACGAGGAGGCCCTTGAGCCTCGAAACCGCGGGATGCAATTTCCACTTGGACAGCAGTGAAAATCAGGTAAAAAAAGTTTGTAAGCAACTTCAGATACTAAATATGTTAAATAACTTTAAATAGAATTAAAATTTGTATACAATGACATAATTTTCATATTAAAACAATGTCAATGAAAACTTCAATAAATCCGAAAATAAACCTAAAGATTCTTGTTTGACTCTGGAAATATCATCAATAGAGACAGACAGGCCTTTTCGTTGTTTCAGTTAATTAATAGCATTCATTCACGGGTAATGTATTGGGTTACTATATATACTTTTTTTTATTTTAAAATCGATCTTTGATAAAGTTATCAATATAATACTCAGTTCTTAAGGTTGGTCTAGATATTCGTAATTTTAACGCTCGACGGCTAATTTTAAGAAAGCGTACGAATTAAGTGGTAGTTCTTTTCAACGTGTTTATAATTTAAACTTTACAACAAAGATAGGTAGTACTTATTAGCATAGTATGTAAATAAGTACGCGGATACTAATGAGGACCCATTTGTTGAAAAGCAAACATTAAAACATTGGAAGCCCACGCCGTGCAGTGGGCGTCCATCGACTGACACGAGTAAACAAATGAAACATTGCAAAGTGTTGCAGACAGTAGTCTACGTGCACTGGAGTCCGTACAAATCTTTATTAAATAAATTAATACCAGACGATACAAGAATAACAAGTTTATTACTTCTGTATTAGCTTTTGTAACCTATTGTTCCCTTGTTTCCATTTTTTACCACTAACTTCAATGTTCGCAACCATTTTTTTACAAATAGCGACCAAATAAAAGTTTTTGCTAATTTTTAAACGTTGTTTTATTACAATTTAATTCTAGTACAAATTCACGTCTTCTATGCTAGCCGTGTAAGCGTGTCAAATCGCAGCATTTACATGTGCGCTTCTTTGTAATTTATGGTTATTCATAACAAATGATACATTTGTTTATAAATAAATCATATACAATATTCAAAAGTAAACGAGTATAAGTTTTGCGAGCCTAGTAATTTGTCAATATTAAATAAATTTAACAAAACAGATCTAAAGGTCAGAAGGATTTTAACAACCTTGAATCAAAGAAATTAAATAATTATGCTGAAAGTTTTGTAAACAAAAGAAAGAAGAAGATATAATAAATATATAAATAAACCGAAAATAATGTACGTCAATATTTTTAACACAAATTGTTTTCTTTTAATATTTGTGCTATCTAAAGTTTCATCCTTGATTATGTATTTACGAACGCCTGTGGTCCAAGCTTTGAGCAATTGTTCGTTGTTCACCGTCGCCATGTCACAATTAAAGATGTCGCGGTCAGTTTTGCCCATGCTATTGTGCAAACGGAGAGTGTTATCGTCTTGAAATTGAAAATCGCTGTTTATGAAAAAATCTAACACAGAGTGCAATTTACTTATCTTTTTATATATTTTTAGGAACCTGAAAAATTGATAAATTTTTATTAGCTGTCATTTTAGTCTTACCAAATAATTTATTTATTAAAAAAAAAACTTACATGGGAGGCTTCCCCATTACTCTTAATGCTATGTCTACAAAGAATCCAGGCACGTAATGTAAAAGCCAGAAGTATATAACATACAGAAACTTGCTCGATGTTACGATAGCGAAGCAGTACCACACCGCCTGTGATGATATTGCCTCTCTTCCGAAAGTGTTCATAAATTTAATGTAATATTCTAAAATCAAATAAGAGATCTTAATAAGGTAAAATGTTAGGTATATAATCTGTCAAGTTAATGGATGTATATATATTGTATTTTTAGAGCGCTCAAACCGCTTCGCCTTAAATTTTACTGTAATTAAACCTCCTCAAGAAAGTCAGCCCGAGCCTTACAACACAATGGTAACTTCTTTCCAATATATGTGCCAGAAAAGCGTCCAGATGTTATACTAAATTTTAATTCTGTATATTTATATAAGTGATTTAGTATAATTTTTATTAGTAATTTTATTTACCCCAATCGAAAGCATTTCGATTATTAACGACGTTGTATATCCTTATTTTATCATAGTTCGACTGCTGTATGGTTGTCTCCCGACCAGCCACTACTGTCACGTTGGTAACGACATCGGCTGGCACTGCGCATAATTTTACGTCTGTGGTCGCCCTTAGCACATGAATAACGCCAACAATAGTGCCCAAAACCACCTAGCAAACAACAAAATATGAGTTATGATATAACTTATCAATACTCTAATCAATACACTATATATAAATCAATACAGGTTTTTCGCTATATTTTTTATATTACGATCATTTTTTTCTATAATAATATCTTTATTCGTCAAAACACAGATAACTTCGAACAAAGCGACCACCATACTTTTAATACAAGAACAAGAGCATGTAACACTACATTTTAGATTACTTAAAGTTGATTTATCATGGGATTATAGAAATTTTTATTTTATTCCCGTTAAAAATCAAAGTTTATGTTAAGGCAAGGTTATTCAGTAAAGCATATCGCTGTATTAATAACTAGATAGGTGATAAACATGCCTGGGATTACATCATGTAGAATTTGATGTGACAAATAGATGGAAATAATAAGAAAAAAATTGTAAAATTGCGGCTACAATAATTACTATCAAGTTTCTTACTTTTCTTCGATAGATTCAACAATTAAAACAGGATAGTAATCTATGCATGAACACATATTTATATGTGCTTTGAACTAATCTCTTATGTTTTATAAAGCCAATTGTAAAAACAGGCTTTTCAAAAAAACCTCTTTTGTGTCCGTATAGTACGCCCTTCACTAGGCTTCCATGTATGAACTAAACATCGCCAAAGAAGCAATTTACATCATTGCAAATACTATAAAACTACTTACTCCACTAGCACCAAATACATTGTTTGGATCAATCCAGCCAGGCATTGGCTCCCGGTACGAAGACACCACTGTGAAATTAATATAAAGTAATCAACTATGACATTTAATTATTACAATTCATTCACGAGTTCATATAAACTAACACAGGCAGGTTGAGGTCTGAGTGCTTAGTATGGCATGAGGAGCAAGCTGGCGGAGATGTTCACGATCTGTCTACCGAGCTACGTTCCCGAAGCCTTGAAACATGAGGCGCGTTTCATCCTCTTCGGGAAAGAAGTCCTGTTCGCCTACTGACCCGTATGCCTCTACTGCGACTACTTATTCGTAATCTCGCTTACTATGCGGTTCTGCTTGTCAATCTCCCTTCTAAACTAAGCGTCGACTATTACAGCGACACTATGCTGGTGGTCGCTGGCAAAGACAACTTAGAGAGGGCCAAAGGCCTCGCCGAGCTTGAGATGAAGGTCAGAGTCGCGGGTGTTAAATGTGGGAGCCTTACACTCTGACTGACTTCAGCGTTTCTATGGCGGACAAAGGATCGATGTGGTCTAGAACCATCGTGTTAGTACTTCCAGAGTTTTAGGAGCGTGAACAACGCTGTATAGTGTACCTAGGGATTATATCTCGAGAATAGAACAGTGTTCAGGTCTGTGATGAATATAAAAAAGTTCCTATGGAGATACCATAGTCCCGAACACCTGCAAAGGGCAACCACCGAAAGGAGTTATCGTGAGTATGGTTCACATAACCCTGTCTTTCCCCCAAAGACAGAGTTTTTCAACTATACATAAAATTTCTACCCGAAACTAAATATATATAAATACAGGCTATCCCTGAACTGGAGTCTATCCAGTCGCTGCCATGAACGCTTTTTTTTAATAGTACTATTTGCATTTCTTACGTTTCTGCCTTGCTTTGATTTGATAATTACCGTATTCTTTTGATTTGAAACATATGTAGAAAAACCATGTTTACCTACAGCGGGTCTAACGATACAAATAGGTAAATCTTGTCCCTCGGAACGTACTACTTGTTCAGCCAATGCTTTTGAGAATGAGTAGTTATTAGGCCAGTCTTGTTTTAATCTGAAATTATAAATTAAAGACAGTTATTTGGACTTGAAAATATAAAGAGGCACGTAAAGGACAAAAAAAATTTCTTGAATAGTAACAATACTATGGGTACAAATATTATAACAATTAAAAACACATAAATTAGACATACATTTTTGCCATTTCATTCAGCTTAGTTTCCTCAACGGTTTCAGCGAGTTCTATCATAGTGCTATAAGAAATCGGACAGTCATAAAACAGCTCTTTGACTGGTAAGTTTACACGACTTCTGGTAGCATGCGAAAAGGCCGTCGACACGTGAACCACAGACCTGAGCAAACAATGGTTCGAGTGAAATAAAAATATTACCAATACTAGAGTTAAATTTATTATATTTCCAACACTAATACTTGCCTTAAATTTTTACAACATTTTGCAAGGCGCAAAAGCTCCCTGGTCCCGCGGACGTTGATTAATGTCACTGATTTTATTGTTCCATCAAAACTGACATTCGCAGCGGAATGGAAAATAACGTTGACCTTCAAATAGATATTAAGACATACGTAAAATTAAATCATGTCATAGATTTTTTCAGTGTTCGATAAACAATTTATAACAAGTTCGTAGAAGTCTGGCGTAACATATTTATCGTCTTTTATGTGAAAAGCAATCGACTAACTCTACCTGCTCAGTGATCATGATCCGATCATCTTCACTCAGTCCAAGTTCAAGTTGGCTGACGTCTCCCGCGATTGCCAGCACATTCTTCACGAACTCCGGTTTGTGTTTGTGCAAATAATCGAAAACCTGTGTGGGACATAAAAATCACGATTGTAATGATTGTAAAATACGATTGTAAAATACGACATGCCAATAAATTGTCGAATGATACCAAAACTTCAGTATTTTTCTAGTACTGCATTATAAAGTTTTTTTGCCATATTTTACTTTCTTTAGGTACGTTAACGATTTTAATTAAATTAAATTTAAGTTAGACTATCCACGAACCAGATAATTTTAACGAACATAATTTGAAAATAGGTACCATTTTTGAATATTATTTAATGCCTATTTTTAACACAGTTTGCGTAATACAACAATAAAAAAAACACACAAATTTACAATTTTATAATTCAATAATATTCTATGAACACGTCTTTGGAGATCGAAAAGTAATATAGCTTTCTTAAGTTAAAATCACACGACTATAGTTTTAGCAAATTTTTATTTTTAATCAACAATATATTCACCTACATTATCAACAACCTTTTGCCATATAGTATACAAATTTTAAATGCCGGAGCGGTAAAAATCATCGGTTTTTCTATAAAATATGTAAACAGAAACGACATTACTTTCCGGTTGAATAAATTTAATTAATAATTGAGTTACTTGTTAATTACACTGACTAATCAACAATAAACATAAGGAATGTAAAACTCACAGGATTACTTATTATTTCGTCAAGTCTCTCTTGCAAACTTTTATTTTTCTTTGGTCTTAATAGTAGAAAAACTTTATTTACATTACAGCACCTTCAAAGAAAAAAACAGACTACAGTAAAATTTCCGATTAATTTGATTAAATTAAAGGCAATTTAATGCTGATTTATCAACATGAATTAAATTAGTTCAAATTTCTGCTTATTAGCAAATATTAGAATGTGATTAATAAATGTTTTTTTTTGGTCGAAAACAATTTTTATTTATTTAATAAAATTTCCATTAAATTAATTACATTCATTGAATTTTAGTGACAAACATTACTTACCTTATCAATTTTTCGATAAGATTTTTTCCGACGAAACCGGAACCACCGGTGATGAAAACATTGGCACCGGAATAAAACCTTTGCACATCTGATTCGCCGCTTTCTACGGCTTTTGTTATATAATTATTCCTTAGTACTGCTTCCCTTTCCAGATTTAACAATTCTTCCATCTCTACAATAATACTCAACGCATAAAGATTAAATTTTTATAACTTTAGAAAATTAATTGATAGAATTAAAAATAATGTCACTTTTATCCGTATACTTCAACAGTAGCTACAATTATCTAAGTGATATATCTTCCACACTCGTATTTATTAAATTTATTCTTAATAATACAAAGCTTATTTAAAAAATAATTACTCACCTATGTTATTAAGTACTCACTTGTGTAAGACACGAGTACGTTGGATAATAATGCCAATAAGAATCACATAAGCGCACGTTTTATATTAGTACAGGATTGATTAAAAAACAGCGTAAGTATTGTTGCTTTTTACATATTCATTTGTTGTTTAACTATTCAGAATGAATGTATTAGTTTTAACACGGTTTTTGGAAACTTATTTATGATTGATTTGATTAACGTACTTTATTAACTTTTTATAGTACTTAAAGACTTATTCACGTAATATTTCTGCCAATTTTTGGCATAAAAATGTTTTGATACCATGTATTATCTTATTTCCGCCTTTAACCGAGAGATGATTTAATACACGAAAATTTATCTATCTATATATAAAAACAAGTAATGCATACAAACAAACAATTAGCATTAAGACTTTTATTTATTTTTAAATGTTATTAAAATTACTACTTAGAATAATTAGTAGATCGTAAATATTATATACTCAAGTATTTTAATGAATTACGTAGTTTATAGCTTTATTTAATGTTACTCATACGTTTATACTCATTATTATCCACTTGTGATCATAAACTATTACCACTTGTGTTCTTCGATAGAAAAATGCCAGAAGAATTATTTGAGTGAAAATCAATAAGGAGTCCCTTTCCTTTATACTTGACATTAAGGACACTGAACAAAGGCTTCCATACACACACCTCCCATCGGTTCTTTTGGAAATCCATAGGCGAGGCCTGAGTCCAATAGGTGAGGTATTACCGGTTAAGTGATAATGATGGAGATATATATTCAACAAAACATTTATTGATTATGAAATATAGAAAAAAAAATTATGCCAAGCTTGTGTTTTAATTTAAAAATCTGTTATTAAATCTGATAAACACAAAGTAACTGTGGTTTATAACTTTGCACTACTTTTAGATAAATCTAACTTTGTACAAAACTTAAGTTCAAGCATAACGCACCATTTACTTTAAGGTTGTAGGTGCGGCCGCCTACGCCCGCCTCCTCGTACAGCGCGGGCGATCCGGGGCAGGATCCGTATACCAATTTCGATCACAGAGTACTCCTCGCTCGGATTCTGCGAATTCTCACACACTAGACTCTACACTCAGACGAGTATAAACGGGACGGGTATTTTAGTTCCGCGAACTCAAGTGAAAGCTGCATATAAGATTACGGGCTAAAACAAAACTCGTCCGCTCACAAAGCTGGAGTAGTCATGGCTGTAGTCAAAAAACGGACATTGAACGAGTGGAACTCCTATACTCCTATGAAAAAATAATTTGATTTTTTATGGGCAAAGTAAAGAGTTTTGTAATAGGATACCAGAAAATGTTAAACCTTTCTATGGTATATTTTTAAAAAAATTGTCAAAATATTGTTTATTAAATATGTAGTTTTTTAAATCGTTTCAAAAAATTCTAGGTTGAATTTTTTTCGCCTGTTATACGAACAAAAGGTGGTCTCATGTTAACGTTAATAAGAGATGTAATTGAACGTAGATTGAATAATTTTTTTTTAAAGTTTCAGCTATTATATGTACTTACATTATATTTAAATATTCTCACGCCATTACATCATTGTCTACATTAAGTTAGCCGCATAAAGCAAATGTGTCGATGAAGGCTTCGCCTAGTTCAGATACACTAATAAATTGCCAGGTATGTAATAATTTAATGTTTCTTTCTTGACTCGGCAGGGCTTCAGGAGCCCCGGGGCTCACTCTACATACTAGTTGTACAGGATGAACAGTCACTCGCCTACAATAACATAAGAAGTGGCGAAAGGAACTCCAGAAATACCTCTATCTAGAATGATCGGGGATGTGCGACTCCTTTGATACAAGAGCCGAGACAGTTTTCGGTTTTCAAACGGCTGTTTATTTCCTGTCATTTTAATGAAATCTTTATAACACAGATTTTGCTCGCAAGCGATTGTTAACATAAAATAATAGTGAGATTGTTGAATATTTTCCATATTAAAAATCTTTTTCGATAACTATCACATATACCAACATAATCATTTATAACAATTATTTACTCTAACAATAGTTCTTCTGTCTTTAAAGAAGTAAAAGATAAAATTACTTTTACCAAAACTTTAACAGGAAATTACTCATGTATGAAATTAACATTTACGTAATAGACGAATAAATGTAAAATGAATTAAGTGCATTAACCTAAAAAAAAAACTGGCTTTATTAGCTGTAGTTCGCTCACACAAAAAGCATCGTGGTTTTGACTTTATTATACTGGTCAAAATTTCAGATAATTATAAACTTTCTTTGAAAAAAAAACCATGTAAAAAATGTTGTATTTTTTGTTTTATCTCATAATAAAAATACTTAATGGATTATAACGTGTTATTGGAATTTATAATGTCGTGAGGTTGATAAAGCGTAACTTTTAACATAAGGGCTCCAGCAATAATATGAGTTATTACAGTACTGGCTCGCCGAGCTCTTAGAACGCTTAGACGGGCTCTCCACGGACTTCTGCATAAGCTGTCACACAATAATGGACCGTCATAAGCGTTCCACCATTACGTCAAATTCTATCACGTTACTTAACAATAAATCACTAATGTACTACAGTTTGAAATCTGTTGGTCATAGCGATTGGGCTGCAAGACTGACAGACCATTTTCAAAATAACATAAAGAAATCGTTATTACAAAGAAAACCTGCAAAGATCTTCCATTACCTTCTATTAAGTATTAATTAGAACGTTCGAATAGTAATTAGAGCTAAAACATCACCGGTCTGTCGTAAAAAACGACTAAAAAGGGCGTCGATTTCGCGGGCGTCGACAATAGGGGCCTGCATCGTCCACTCAAAGCGAACCCGAGAAAGGCAAGAACTTTCTTCTTTCTAAGACTTCTTACTTCTTCCAAAACTTCTTTCTTTCTAAGTGTCAGCCTGTCCGCGGATGTGCCTTGGGACCGTATTCAGTGTGATTCACCAACGCCTCCAAAGGTATAGAAAGTGATCACCGAGGGAATTGTATTCGGTAGATATCTCAGGTAACCGTGTCCTCCCAGAGGGCAGGGTATCTTGTATATATCCAAATGATTTCTCTCCCGAAACGCAAAAAAAAGTATACTAAGCTTTAAATTTAATGTAAATTCGAACAGTTTATAAAAATGAATCAATATTTTAGGATAACTGGGTAAAATTAAAAAGATAAGACAATTGATATATCACTTGTCAAGTGACAATCATATCTCGTCACATAATTTTTAAACCGTTAACTAACAAGGAAACTGAAGTCTTATAGAGAAAAAGCTTATATATCAATAAGTAACAATAACTTTCAATAATATTTAATAAAAAGAACTGTCTTCCAAGAGCAGGGAGCCCGCCAACAGGACATAAGAAACTCAAGAGAGAACCAGTACAAAACGACAGCAACAACTACGGAACGAGGACTGTTCCGTCCAATAATAATTCTTAAGTCATATTAAGTCCAATACAAGGGACTCAGAAACATTGTAGTCGACTCTCACAGACGCCCCACATAATATCCTAATGGCACAAGAGAGTGGGCAAAACTAGTAGAAGAAGAAATTTAAATATTAGCACGCGAACTTCCTATCTAGCCCTGTGACTAATGAAGCTGTAAGAAATTCAATTTCAAAATATCTTTATTCAAGTTGGCAATAACATGCACTTTTGAATCGTCAATTGTTTTAATATTATAAGCAGCAAGCTACCACCGGCTCCGAAAGCTGATCTGCTGATAAGAGCTGGCTAGATGTTCAACAGAAGCTCTATTAAAATTATTAAAGTACATTATAATATCAACCACGTGAATTAGTCGACAAACCATGTTCCTCACATTTCGATCAACTAAAAACTCTTGAATGCCATAATAAGATTTATTCAATAAAATACTTCTAATTTTAGATTTGAAACCAGGAAAAGGAAGGTCTGAGATATTTTGAGGATCTTTTACATATATACGTTGAATCAGACCAATGAAAGATTTGTTAACTTTTTATGACGAAATTTAGGCGTTACGTACGAGTTTTTACTTTTTACCTCTTTGTATTTTTATTATTTTATTCATCTTTATATAATTATTAAAATGGACCCCGCTATTGGAAGCCTCTCGCTCTCCCTTATCATATTTATGGGACAAGGCATTAAAACCTAATTATAATGTTTATAATTCTTAATTTAAAATACTTCATAGGTTTCTGGTTTGTTTATTTTAGCTCTATTTATTTCACATTAGTATCCTTTTCCTATTCCTTTAATTTCTTATCCAACCTATTTTCACCTTTATTCCTATTATTACTTCTTCAATTATGGCTCTACAACATTTTAGGAACGCAGGCCTGTCGTCGTCACTGGTCATCAGTGAGGCGATACTGTACTCTAATCTTTTTTCCCACCAGGAGATCGGAATCGCACCGAAGTCTTCCAAATGCGGGGCAGTTGCCCACTGGGTGCATGCACTTATCGTGTGTCAGCGACTAATTTTTAAATTATGGGGCAGAAACAAGGCTATCAACGTCGACATCTAACAAGCTAGAAAGAAAGCAGGAAATGTAAATACCAAATAAGTTTAGTCTTTAAAGGTAATATGTAGCGATTTTTTTATAAATAAACAGAACGTCATTATGTTTTCAATGTATTCTAATTAGTATAGTCCTTGACCACCTCGACAAAGGTAAATTATTCCATTTTATTTAATGATGAATAATATATTAAGCGAAGATTGACTTGTCTTTATTTTTAAATATATGCAAAACTTCGTACTTGCTGAAATATTTTACGCTCCTTACTATTACTAAACATTATTAAAAAATAACTTCAAAATAAATTATATATACTACTACTTTACTCACCCAAAGAGACACCCGCAGATAGATTCATTGCATTTTTTTGTGACAATTTTTTTAATAGATTTGTTTTTAAGACGTTTGTATGTAAGCCGTTAAATAATACAGACCCATTAACATAATAAAATAAACTTTATTTGTACAGAAAGTCTTAATACTAAATAAATATCTATTCTTATATACATCGTTATAATGACTATGCACAAAAAATGTTTGCCGCAATGGAACAATCCATTGTATTACACATACGTTAATAACCTATTAAGTATTCCTCAATCACGTCACATTTTAAACGGACATATTCGACCAAGGAATATTAGATAAAACAATATGCCTGTTAAACACCTGTTTCCAAGTTATATATACATCAAGAGATTTATATTATGATATGGCATTTCA
The DNA here is from genome assembly GCF_028537555.1 of Battus philenor. Lineage (NCBI taxonomy): Eukaryota > Metazoa > Arthropoda > Insecta > Lepidoptera > Papilionidae > Battus > Battus philenor. Next base: position 8,769,118 of record NW_027181683.1, on the reverse strand, counting down.
AAAACAATGTAGTGATCTAAAGAAATATGTCTAAATCATATCGATTAATTACTTTATAAGACTAGATTTACATTATCTAATGCATCCTTTTCGGTGTTAGTTATTAAATCTGTTATTAAAAATAATAATTTTCTGAGGATTATAAATGATTGTAATGATCTCATATAAAAAAGCTATTTTGACTTTAACTTTGAAATTAACAATCACCATCATCATGTTAACCGGTAGATGCACGTTGCAGGGCATAAAGCCCCCGTCAGAGGTCGCCCACAATTACCGGTCTTGCATTCAGCGATTTTCCGCGACCTTGACTATGTCGTAGGTCCACCTAGTAACAGGCCATATTGCAGCGCAAGGCGATGATCAGGGAGCCAGTATGCTGATGGAACGGAACGGTTGATGCTCTACCAGTCTCACCACGCGCAAAATAAGAAGCAATATAGCGGTGTGTCACTATCATACATAATTTAACAAATAAAATATTTTTGTTATTTCCAACTGCTCTAAAATATGTAATTTTTCATCCCTCTCGCACAGATAGATATGATTATCCGTCTCGCTCGCCCATTCGCATTAAAGATTTCTTATGTTAGACGTGATTATCATATTAAGCTCACACTTCATCTTTAGGTAAATATTTATCCAAATATTCGTTCTCCGATTTTCACCGATTGTTTTTGATTATTCTTGTCTTCGTATATATTTATGTTTAAATATGTAATCGCGTAATGTGTATTAATATCTTTCAACATAACAATTCAGTTTGATTTTAGTACTTTTTGAAATAATTCCAAATACTTTTTCCAAATGTAAATGATCAGATTTACTTTAGTTTCTTCTCACTAACATAATTGATATAATACCTTAACATGTCAGTACATCGATGCATTTTATAATGTATGCTTTACGACCCACCGCTAGGCCTACCGTACTATTCCAATTCGGGTTAAACCAAAACCAGAAAATAAGTTAAATTTATTAATTAAAATTTAGATTGTAGGTAGTAAATATACAAAATACTTTATATTCTTATGAATTATGAATAAAAATTACTAATTTTTACAAACTTGTTTCAGCGATGTAGCAAAAGAACTAAAACTTAATAGTATTAATTCAATTTAAAAACTACGCTGTCCTTGGCAATACGGCCACACGGCTTATTTTGAAACATTGAATCTTATATGGAACACTTGAGTGGCTTCCATTGCTTAAAAGGTTCAGCGAGTGATGGTTCACCGGTGAGCCGGGTAGCCTTTTATGGAAATACTCGATTCTCCACAAGGCGTTCAACAACATCAAATATTTGGTCATTTAGATTTCTAACTCTGTACATCTTCATCCTTCGACTCATGTACTTCTTTCACGAGCTCCGCTAATTCGTCTGCTCCGTAGCCCAGCAATTGGCGTAGGTCACATACAAACTTGTATACAAACCTATTGGAAATAAAAAAAAAAACAATTTATTACACAACTTATAGTTTTAAAAATATTGTCTGACAATTAATTTATTAATTACTTTTTACAGATAGAATCACTAATAGTGACCACTTGTATATCTCATGGGGGAAAATGCCAGAAATGACATGACAGAATACTCTAATTATATACAACTTCCATACAATGGTATAGTTCAACTTAAAGCGACGAGGGTTCCAAACTCATCTTTTTATATGATTTGGGACGCAGTCCACAACTCTAGCCCACTGCTCACACACGGTTGCTAAATTGCCCAATATTTTCTCTTGATTTTGTCCCTACTGATTATATACCACCTTTTACGGAATTTGTATCAGTTGTTCATCTTCATATTACGCTCACTGAAGCCAGAGGCCTCTTCCAAAGATCGACTCGATGACCGGTTTTGCGCTGCCCACATTCAGCTACTTCCAACCTTGACTGTCGTTTGAACGAAAACTTGTATGCCTCTACTAACTGCCACTTGGTACGAACAATTCTTAAAACTACATTTGTGGTTTTTATATATATTTTCTCAGTGAAAAACTAATCTATATATTTACACTTTTTTGTACACCATAGACAATAGAGGAAAAAAAGAAACAATTCATATGGTACAACATGCATTCTCATGATTCTCACCTTTGGATGGAGATGAGAGACATGAAAAGGGCAGTTTAGGGTGTATGTACTACTACATCACTATACAAACAAACATGTATACAAGAATATTTAATATATACATATATATATATATGTATATATATATATATATATATATATATAGATGTGGAAAAGGTACTACATAAATAAGTATAAATAACAGATGCTACACCATAATTATAATATATAAATTATAATTTTAGAAGCTAAGAAAGTAATTTTTTACCATTTTTTTCTCTTTTTCTTTATATATATAGATAAAATTTTATGTACCTTTTTCCAGCGACCTTAGCTATCATATCACCGTCATAGTAGTATCGAAGAGCCCTGGAGAGCTTCTCGTAGTTCATGGCTGGTTTGTGTTTACGCGCGCCCCAAAGTCGCGCCACCCGTTCCGGCTCCAATAGTTTGAATTCGCCTTCTGTACCTGCAAAGGAACAATCAAAAATGTTAATTACAAAAAAATCTGGTCAATTCATTTATATTTGAAGTGACAATAACACCCTTCTCTCATATTTCTTTTTTAAAATGATAAATTTTTTAATTTGTTTTCATTATAATAAACAACAGTTAAATAATCCTCGTATATGTTTTTTTCAACATGTTTTCTTCCTAGAGAGACCTTCCCTTTACTAAGAAGTACTACAAACCCCATTCCTAATGTTTTAGAAATGCCAATGGTGTGTGTTATCTAATGAATGTTATAAACAAAAAAAAATGTAGCCGTTCAAATTAAAACCGAATCCCGTTGACACTTTTGTAATGTTCATGCACAAAGATACTCTTAAATAAATTCAATTCAGATTGGACAATAAGAGGAAATCTATTAAACCTTCGGTCCTAGGAAAGGTGATTTTACTCAGAACCTTTTCTATCACCGCTTGTGAGCAGTTAAGAATTAATTTTAAACCCCTTGAAAAATTTTCTTATCAATATATAATCGTACTTGAGATGCCCTTCCGCCGCGAGGGCAAAAATATTGTTGTGTTGGACTCCCACTTGCTAAAACCCCACGGTCTTCTAAGGAATACAGCAATTTTTACTATCCAGTAACGTTGAGCATGTAGTTACACCAACCATGCCACCGTATAACGTCGAAATACTCTGCGCTGGTTAGGAGTTCCAGGAGGAACTGCCACAGCTGTATCTGGCCATTGTAGCCAGTGCGGGTCGTCGCGTACTGGCACATGTCCTCTTCGTTGCAATCCCGCAGTATCATCTGAAATTAACCAACCTTATCAACCAGGAACCGAAATATGTATCTTCTTTTTCTTCTTTTCAGCCGTTATACGCTTACTGCAAGGCATGAGTCTTCCCCAAAAGATCATCATCTTCATCATCTTCATTTTATTGGAGCCAGATAATTAAACATAAGAATTCGATAAGATATCATCAAACAATTAATATAGGACACTACCTAAAGAAAAACATTACACACCTGCTTCGGTTTTTTCTTAATAGCAGATTGCGGCATTTCCAATACATGCTTCACAGTTTGTTCGTCATTTTGTACCACGGCTGAAATACATAAGCTCTATTTATAATAAGAATATTTAATTGTTAAATATGTATATATATATACATAAATATATATATATATATATATACATATGTATATGTGTAGGTTTGTGTGTGTGTATATGCATATAAAACCAAATGTTATTCAATTACATCTATAACCAATTAGCCTGTATATTAATTTACATAACAAACACATAACAATATCCATTGATTTTTTAAAAAGTTTGTAGTACCTGACAATTTAGGTGTTGTTTATCATGAAATAATTTTGATCCAATAAATCTTGTGTTTAGTTATTAAGTATCTAAAACTATAAAGTTTAAACGAATTAAATATTAATTACTCACCAATAAATTTACACTTCCTTAAAAGTTCAAAATGAGTCCAGAATAAATCCCCCGGGTCAGATGGAACTTTTTCTCTGTAATAGATAGATAACTCATGTATATGTACAAAGATTTGGGTCAGGAAAAGAAAGACATCCGTAAAAGAACCAAGGTCACCGATATTGCTTGAAGAATTGCTAATCTGTAATGGGTGGCGGTGCGGTCACAACGTTCATCAGTTACACATTGCTCGTATAACTGATGACAGTTGGGGCCGAAAGGTTCTTGCGTAGCAACTGCGACGCGTGAGACACGTATTAAAAAATCGCTGTCCGTCTCTTACCGAAATAATCAATGTTTTTTACATGCTGTCTTTAAATGACACCCATATTGATAGGGTAATGCATCCAAATGGATGACAAAAATTCTTTGCCTATTTATTGTAAATATTTACATCAATAACCATATAATAACATACCAACAATAAATCCTATTTGACAATCTCTAAAAATAAAGTATTAGATATCATTTTAATTTTAAAAAGTTATTAAAGAAAATAGTTTTTATAATACTTAAAATGCATGTAATTATTCGAGATTATAATAATTTTAAAACATACAAGTTTGCCCGAATTGTATGGTCACTTCTATTGTATATCCTAAATTTCTGTGTGGTAATTAATGTGCTAAGAAAATAGAATGTCAATCTTTTTACAAATACTATATAAGAAAATATATATTTAATATTGAATATATGACAAGTAATTATGCCAAGTCATACTAAAAGTTATAGTTTAAATGTAAGATTTTAATTTTCATTCAGTTTATTTATGCCTACTTTTAGTTTTTTTTTCTTTTCTGGGACTATAACCCATACTAACATATCAAAAGGCAGCACAAATTCAATGGTAAGTAGTATTTTGTATTTTAATCAGTAGTACAACATTGTACAGGGTACATTGATCATCTGATAATTGATATCATAAAGTGGGTACTTTCTCATCTCACCAAAGAATTACAAACATAATACAAATACAATACCAAATAATTACAATAAAACCTACTTAAAGTCAACATTCAAAAGGGCACACAGCTCTGTCCCGCTAATATTCCAGTCCGATAGCTTTATGCCAGTCAAATTGAACTGACGAACTGCCCACTGTATCCATAACTTGACGTGTTGAATTGACCTGGAAGTACAATAAAATAGCTTTAAATACATTTTATTCTTATAATTACACAGGTAAATAGAGTTAATAATAATATTGTAAAAACTGAGTTATCGATGAGCAGAGGTAGCTCAGCGGTAAAGGACAGAGACTTGCTATCGTATATCTTCGACTTGCGCTTTGATTCAGATTTTATGCATTAATTTTATAGGATTGCCACTGCTCACATGTTTCTAGATGATTTCCATTAGCGTCTTCTGCGTTCTGTAATACCAGACTGCGATCGCCAACCTACTTACCAAGCGTGGTAAAGTATATTATAGTCTAATATATCCCCCATAGATATTTTTGGGGGAGGGCTATGCCTTGTGGGCTGAAATGATGATAAGGCACCCACCCTTAAGATAATGTTACATAGATATACTCGCCAAATGTAAAATTATATTTCATAATAAATAAACCAGTATTATGTAAAGATATAAATAAGAACAATACTATATAATATATATGTAAACCCATCTTTAAATCTCTATAATTATAATTTTCACAATTATTACAACCGTTAATATTTTCTATAGCTTACACGTAATAATAAAATCCTCTTTGAAAAAGCGTTATGTTAACTCTGTCCGGCGAATAAAGTATAGACGCAATATGGAAATAAGAAATGTTTATTGTGACATCACACGATTTTTCATCATCATCATCGTATTAGTCGATAGACGCCAACTGCAAAGCATTGGTCTCGCCTTTCCTAAAGATCGCCACGATGGCGTCATGCGCTGCCCACATCCATCGACTTTCCGCGACTTTAACTATGTCGTCGGTACAGTTAGTAAACCGTAATTAAGTTTAACATAGTTGTCAGTACAGTTTTAAGTTGTATATAGCATACCAGTACAACTGTGATACCAAAATAATCCTCTTATTTCTAGGACAATGTAAGACCAAGGTGTCTATAACTCACCAATCAGCAGGATCATCTGGGATAGGAACCCTGCTATGATCAGTGCGAAATTGCGTGTCGACCACCCATTTAACAGCAGCTGCGTGAGGTTGTGTAACATCTCCCTCCACGGCCGAAGGTATTTCTATTGCTCCTATTGTCATCTCCTCCACTTTCATATCAACTAAAATAAAAACCACACAAAATGTTCAAAATATAAAATTTACAATTTATCCCATTTAATTACAATTTTAATAAATGAGAGATGTTAGACCCATACAAATGAAGTAACTAGATAATGACCTCAATAAATCCAAGTTATGAATCCTAACATCTTTAGAATACAGTATATCATAATAATCAAAGTAGTCCACCAGTTATAGGCCATACTTAAAAATGTAACAGCTAATCAGAAATAATATGATTGGTATATTTATGTCCAAAGAAACATAGTCATATTTGAAAAAGTATGTCTATTTGAACAGTATGTTTGTATTGTTTAAAAAGAAAATTTAATAAGAGACATAAACTGCTTTTGTAACTTGCACAACAAGAAAACCTTGTTATGATTATAAACTAATATCCTTTTTTAAATATCATGAAACATATGAATTGTATTGGTCACCCGCATAACAATGGGGAAGAATTTGCTAAAAGATTAGCTGCAAGATCAGATCAGAAATGAGTAAATCCGCAAAAGAATTTAGCCCACCAACATAGCTCGAAGAGTTGCTTGTCTGAAATGGCTGCCACTGGGGTTGAAAGGTTTTTCCCGACTTGCGACCACGAGCCGGTAGACACAAGATGGCTTCCCATTTAGTAGAACAGATTTAGGTAAGGTAGCAAGGAGTCCTAGCACACAGCACAAGACCAGTCATTGTGACGATCTTTAGAAGACGATTACATCTTGCAGTAGGCGTCTTTTTCCTGACATGATTATGATATGAATTGTAGTTACTTTAATTTTCAGGTCATGATAAAATTTTTTTTTGAAGGTATAAACTTTTGTACTTACACTCATTGTCTGACTGCTGAGGCAACTGCACCAACTCCTCATCAGGTTTAAGAACATCCAGAATGTTTATCTTTTTCTCAGCTGGCTTGATCTGAACATTCACTTGTACCACTCCCTCACCTCTTATACATTGTTCTACTAGGGTTTTGTGATTTTCCAACTGTAACAATTTTGGTAAGTATATCAAATTATTAATTTTATTACTATGATAAACAATTATTTTATCCACTATATTAATCAGAGATTCCTAAAATATATTATCTAAAATTAACTAATACCTCAGACTGTACTTTAAAATACTCCAAGAGTCTTTTAGTTATTTTTCTTTCAATACAAAAAACTTTTATTAAAAAAGTTAAGTTAGTAGTTAAAAGAGTAAATCAAACATTGTTTTCTGTGCCAAAAGTTTTCATATTGTATAATCTTTTGCATGCTTATTGTTTTTATTAACACAATAATAATAAAATAACGTGATAAAATAACATAAGAATTAGTAATATTTTAGGAGAAAATTTCAACACAATGTTATACATTCTTACAAAAATTTGATACACCTAAGAACTTAGTGAACTCAGAATTTAAACTACTTTAATTCCCAAAACCATTTTTCAGGGTCTAAATTGGTTTCTCACTTTGGTAATCTTTGATCTAAGTGTTATCCATAATTTATTTCAAATTTATTATACAAAGGATATGTGGGAGGATGACCTTAAAGCTTATTCTTAATATATATGTATATATATATATCTTAATAGAGGAATGTTGGAAGAGAGATTTGTCTTAGAGACAACCTAACAAATCAGAATTTGATTTCAAAATGTAAAATATAGTTGTTACGAGATAAAGGCTTGTTAAGATAAATGAATTATTATAATTTATTTGAAATTATAACTAATGTATTTTAAAAATCGATTTACCATTTTAGCATCTTGCAACCAAAATGTATACTCAGATAAATCATCTCCCAGCCTTTGCTCCAACATGGACCGAAGTCGTGATAAACTGGTCCTAATGTCCATCAATTGCACTATCACCTCTTCTGGAAAATGAACTTTGTATTCATAACATAATATATGTATATGTATAAACTGCCAGATGAAAAATGTTTAAAGAATCATTGAATATATTTCTCCATTCCGACATTGAAAATTTGTATACTAGATGGCAAAAGGTTGTTGATAATAAGGGTCAATATATGGTTGATTAGAAACAAATTTAAAAATTGTTAAATATGTAGTAGTGCGACTAATTTAAGAAAGCAACATTACTCTCCGGTCCCCCTAACATATCTTCCACATCATATCAAAGACCCACTCATTCTATGCAGCAAGTCCCCAGATGTAGCCTAACAACCAATGATATTCTTTGGTTGATGTAAAGCAAGCATAGTATGGAGGATGCTGTTTATAAGTATTATTTGATGCAAATGGATGCTTCACTGGACATTCACAAGAAAACCACTGGGATAATAAAAATTGTTATTGCGAACTATGACTACTGCATGTTTGAAAAGAAACCTAATCTCAAAAACTGTCTAATACTTCGTTTCTAATGCTGGCTCTAAACACCAAAAAAACATAGCTGAGATCTGCAACCCCAACAGGCAAGGATATATTTTATTTAAGTTAACTCATGAATGCTTACGGAAAATATTTCATGACTCTAAGGATAGCTAGCCACTATCTAATATCTAGACTAGCTAATATTTGGATATCATGCACAAGATCACATCAGGTTACCCAACAAAGAAAACATTACAAGAGTAATGACCAAAGAGTAATATCAATATACATACCGGCAGAATCATTGCTTTGCATAGTGTCTTCATCTTCAGGTGTATCAGAGAAAACTGCTAGGGGAGCTGACAGTATCTCACTTCCTGGCTGCATAAGACCTGTAATAGTAATAAAAATATTGTTTAATACCAAGATTGTGTTTATTTACTACATATTTCTGTTATTAATATTTTGTACTTTCACATATTTCACAAAATCTACTAATAATTTAATTGTTATTGAAGACAGCTACGGTAGGCCTCACCAAGTGGACTGACAACATAGTCAAGGTCAAGAGAAGTCACTGTTAATACAGGCTGGGCAAGACTGGTCATTGTGGCAATCCTTTTAAGGAGGCCTATGCTTTGAAGTCGACTTTTATCGACTGACATAATGATGATGATTGCAATTATCTCTTAGTTGTACTAAATGGATGAACATTTAAAAATTATAAAAATTCCCATAAAGAACATTTATTTACTCAAAGTTTTTGAGTATAACATATACCTAGACTATATTCAGGTGTCTTATTTTTTTATCAACAGTGTCCTTTTAAAGAAAGAACTTTTGTTGAAAAAAATTCAAGAATACAAGTGGGTAAGTGAAATAGTGCTGTACCTGCTTTAACAAGTGACAAGTGAGACAAGCGAGGCAACAGCCAACACCATACAAAGATGTCACAATAAACAAATTTACAGATACACATCTAATTTAAAAGGTTAGTGAAGTACTAAAAAAATGAAGGTATTACATGAAAAGTAAAATTGACTTCATTCACAGACCAAGCATCACCAAGTCCATCTACCCACATAAAAACTTTTGTTAAAGTTCTTAATACCTGTGCATGATAATATCATACAATATTTTATTGGGGCATATGTATTTGATACCCAGTACACAGAAAATATTCAGATACTTATATTTATTAAGAAATTACAATGAATAGTACACATTTCATAACTTGTAATGTTAAATATGACTTATTGATATCTAAAACAATAATGACAGAACGCAATAATTAATATAATATTCCAAGTAATTAATACTAATTAAGTTTAAATGATATTCCAACCTTCAAATCTAATATTTTAAAATAGTAAAAGATTTCTACGGGATATTCCAATAAAGAATCAGTGTGAGGTAATAAACAATTCTTAAAATTACCTACTGCCAAAATTAACTTATCGAAATACTAACATTGGATAGTAGATAGAAAATATGTTTTAACTGTTATGAAATTTTTGTTTATTATACTGTTATATTGTTTGTTATACTGTTATGAAATTTTTGTTGTTATTAAATTAAAATTAAAAACTGTGTACAATAGTAGAAACAGTCCTAAATTTTGGCAAGGGTTCCTTTATAAAGTTACTTACCTAAATCAGACTCTGTCACGTATTGAGGAATTATAGATAGTGGATCTGTTGATTCAACATCTTCGGACTCATCTCCAAAAGTATTTTCAACACTTTCCATCTTAATTGTACGAACATTCAATAAATCGTTAATATCAGATACCTCCATCGTGAATAACTTAACAATAACAATGTTATTACAGTTATATCCTTCACACCAAACAGATAAACGTAGTTAAAAAGTTTTCCATACAAAACTTATGAAAATGATTACATTTGAAAAATAATAGGAAAAGGAAATTGGTTACAGTTCCTCTTCCGCGTGCGCCAATATCACAAATTCATAGACATTGCAAGATACGAACAGTTTGACGCAACATCAAAATCGATTTTTATGCAATGGACTTACTCATTCGATTATTTTATTTCGCATTATTTTTTTAAAATAAAAAATAATAATTTAATCTACTTTTATTTAAAAAAATAGTTAATAATATTCAGTGTTATTTAATGGCGATGTCTTATATATAGTGTTATTTAATGGCGATGTCTTTGATCTTATGTTTAATTTGATTGGTTGTATTTAGTACATATCCGCGCTGTTAAAAACTATCGAAAAAAATATGTTATATCCCTTCGCAACCTGACCTCACAGACACTGAAAAATTTCAATGTTTCAAACATCGATAGGTTTTTGTATTGAGACGCCTACAATATCCACGATCCATCATTAAGAACCAAATAATAGCACCCAAGTTCTGTAGGCAAGTGTTAATAATGTTATGTTTGTGTTTAAAAACTATGACGTCCGATATTGTGATGTATTTATTCAGGTCAGACAACAGTGTTCATCAAATATATCAGTGCAAAAATCTAACTATTAATAAACAAAATACGCGAAACATAATAATAAATTTAAAACAAAAAAAAATAATAACATTTTATACCAATATGTTTATTCAATAGGAAAGTATTATTTAATAATTTGCCGACTCTATTGTACGTTCAAATAATGATGAAAATTAAACGTACGATTATTAACAACGAAATCTGATTTTATTATTCCAATATTCCATAGTCGATATTACTTTAAATCAAAGCATACCATAATGGTATGATAATGAATAGTTCTAATCGTAGGTTATATTTTCAAAATAATATCTTAACGACATGTTTTGACTCTCTCCGCGCGGGCCCCGCATTGGCGGCGCCGGCTCGCGCCCACGTTGGCGGCAACAAAATGACGTCACGACACAGAACGCACACTCAAGAGTTTTCATGATGAACGTTATTTGTTAGATGAATTAATAATGTAACCTCCATCTCGACTTCTTCCGGGAGAACAGTCGCGTCAATCGGTCAGAAGTTGCAGGATTATATATAATAATAAAATAATAGTATTAACAACGTAGTGTAAAAAATGTTTTATTTTTGAACAAAAGTTAATGCACAATGAAAATTAAATGCCGCTACGTATAAAATTTGTTTAGCAAATATTGTAGAAAATATTAAAATGGACGATAGATTAATGTCAGAAGTAGATATGAAGGAGCATTTTTTCAATAACTTAATTTCTTTTTTGTTATTGGAATCTTAATCAGAAAATACTTTATTTATGATTGAAAAATCATAATTACTAACAATTAACACTGTATATTCAACATTTACGGTTACATAGAAATTTGATTTCTTCAAAATTAATATCTTATTTATTACCTATATTTTCGGCAATATTTTTACAACGTTAATTATTTACGTAATGACAAACACGTTTAAAAAACTGAAAAAATAAATGTCATTTTTTCCTTTTTTAATGACAGAAAATCCACACGTTTACTTATACATAGCTTAATACCTATTTCTTTTAAAAACAGCTCTTAATTTTTTAAAGAAAAATACAGGAGCATTCAACGTTTTTTATAACGGTTGGTTATTTCTTACAGTATCTAATTGTATTGTTTGGGAGACAGCAGAAATAAAAACTCAATATCATTCTTCAATCAATTTAATAAGTGATGTATAAATTTAGTTAAGAAATTAAATCTATGGAGAGTATGTAGAACAAACTGGCTAGCAACAGTTCACCGATAAATCATTTTATTTTCAATGTAAAATTCTACTTATTTATTATACTTCTTATGCCTAAATAAAATAGTTAAATACTAATTAATGTCTAACAAGTCGGTGGTATTATTTATCTCCTTTTTATATTATAATGAAATAAATTCCGACGCAAAATAAGCGCAGTGCCGCATAATTGCGGAACCCAGCTCTCAGAGACAAGATAAAATAATATTTTACGAATATTATGTATAACATACAACTCCTAAAAATATTTAAAATGCACAATTATATTGAATCTAGAGTACAAAATTTCAAATACTTATACATTCATACAAAAATAAAGTGGAACAATATTTCCATTTATTTTGACATTTCAAAATGACAATACTTGTTTTTCTTATGTCATGTGGATTAAGCTGCCTTTACAGTTAATAGAAAAGACTAGACTATATATAAATACCAGTTCTTAGAAATGAGCAATTACGCTTTATTTCCTTATACTTTTGATTAAAATTCGTCATTGTACACACTAATAGATAGCTTATATCAATGATATGCGTCATGAAAAACTTTTAGAATCGTAGAAAGGGGTAATGGATTTACAAACAGTGTCATCTTTATTCATTATTAATTTTATAAACGTATCAAATTTATCAAAAAAATATATAATATATATACTGTATTAGTTCATTATTTGTATGTTTTAATAAAAGGATCATTAATAGGATTATCGACTTTCTCGAACGGATAGTAAGGATGTGTCTGCCAAAACGTCGGGAACGTATATCTAATATGTCCGTCGAATTGATTTATTTTTTCTATTTCTTGTTCCTCAAGTTTAAAATCGAAGATACTTATGTTTTCCTTTAACCTTTCCAAATTTACCGACTTGGATACAGGGACGACGTTTCTATCAACCTGTAACGTAATTAGTACACAAAATCAATATAAATACAAATGAATTGCCAAATTTCTTACTAAACACAAAACCTAAGTAGCTCTACTGATTCGGCTATTTTTTACTTTATATTTTTGTTAAGAGCCGATAAATTTTCTAATAAATATAAAAATAGTAGAAAAACGCTAGAATAGTCATATAAAAAACTTCCCTTTTTTGAAAGAAACCACAGAGTAAATTAACTTGACCGTTGGTTAAGCGTTTGATGACAAACAGAACAAAAACGGCAATAATTAAATAATGAAACAACGTGAACCATAAAGCATTAGTACATTGACAATATAATTAGTAACATAATTTACACTGCTGCAGGTTCCGGAAGTGCGAGGCGGCAAGACGCAGAGGGTACTCAGTCTAGAACAGTGTTTCCCAAAGTGGAGTCTTCACCCCACAGGGGGGCAATTTAATTGTTAAGGGGGGCAATTCGAAAATGGACTCGACACGAGTTTAACCCTTTCGCTTTAATACAAAAAAATATGTTACATAGGGCGCATAAGAATTTTCGAAAGACTAAAGTGGAGCATGGCACATAAAAGGTTGAAAAATACTGGGATAAACTTTCTGTTAAGGTAGCGAAGCTCGAGATCTCCCTGGAGGACCTGGGTTCGGGCCGCTACATACTACAGTTTTACCAGTTTGGGAATGCGCAAAGCTCTTAGATTGCTCAAGCCGATGCTCCATAGAATGAGTAGACCCAAGAGCCCCCTTGAAGGGATCCTAGCTTTGGCTGTCACTCTTCATTATCACCTGTTACCAAAGATAAAAATTGGCGGAAAAAATCCCACAACGCATCTATCCAGAATCTTCGTGAGTTAGCAAATCCTGTGATACGCGAGCCGACCTCGATTTTAACGAGGCCGGCCGATTTTTGAACAGTTAGGAAATGTTTCATACGGTGCCTGTCTGAAAGTCGTCCGGAGACTTGAGCTTTTATTTTGGTCTCATAATGGCGCGGCGACTGAATGTGCCGAGAATGGTTGTTTTGGAAGTAGCGGCTCTGACAATCAACTAGTGTGTTGATCGGCAGTATAAGCAGTGGATTGACGTCTCTTTTAAGAAGTAGGCAATCATTGGCAGTTCTGAGTCTACGTGCGCGTGACCCTTGTCTCTGCGCATGAACCTGTTAACTGTTTTTGTACGGTTATAAATAAAACATAAGAGGTTTTAGTGTAAAACTTTGCTTACCAGCCATCTTAAAACAACTTGTGGCGTAGTTTTATTATATTTCTTCGCAATTTCAACCAAAACTGGATCATCCATCTTAGGTCCTGGGGATTGTACACCGTACCTCGAAACTAGGGAACCCAAAGGACTATACCCCATAACAACAAGGCCTTCAGACGAAGCATTTTCTATCATATCCTTTTGGATATTTTGTGGGTGAACCTGTTCAAAAATTTAAAAAAAAAGTATTTTTCTATATCTAACATTTTATTTATATGAATTAAAAATATTTTTTAAAGAAATAATCGTTTAAACCGTAGGAATTTTACAAAGTGTGAACGTATTCCTAAGTAAAAAGTCAATAAAAGCTTATAGCTTTTACGTAAAGTGATCAATCACTCAGAAATGTGAAACATTTAATTTTTCTATGTGAATAAAACAGGCCAATAACTTCTGACAGTACAAAGTGTTCAGGGACAGATAGTAAACATATATTAATTTTAACATGCAAAAAACCTAAAAAAAAATTTGAAATTACTTTCTCTTATGTTATTTATTATTTATGAAGGCATAAATTTTTAGATAATGTGTACCGTACATTAGTTGATAGCAAATGAGCTATACATTAAAATGTGCAATTAAATCTATACAAGAATTATTATATATCTGTGTTCTAATTTTGAAATAATATTTTTTTTTAAATCATTACCTCTATTTCAATAGCTACAGGTTTAATGGTACCTTCTTCGATTACTCGTTTCAATTGCTCTGCATTAAAGTTAGAGACTCCTAAAGACTTCACTAGACCCAGATTTTGCGCGTCTTCCATACCACGCCAGGTTTCCATGAAATCCACATCAGAGAATGTGTAGTCCTCCTGTGATTCAGCGTGAAATTAATGTCTTTATAATTATAATGTTGAAAATAATAGTATCTAATTAGAAATTTAGTATGTTTCTCTTTTCAAAAAAATCCGTATTTTTGGATTCTATAATTTAATTATCTATAATAATTATCATAACTTTTAAGCGAAACTTCACGGAGTTATGTGTTTTTTTTTTAAGTAAACTTCTATTTAATTAAAGTTTAAATATAATAACGTTTTTTTAAATTATGTTATGGAATTCAGTACGTCAGCATTTAATCAAGAGTCATATATGTTGAAAAAACTATATGTAATAATTGTTTAAATAAATATTCGTTTCTATTTATTTGTCGTAAGAGATGATAATGGTAATGAACTAAAATATAAGTAATGCATTAAAATACTCACATTTAAAGCCATTGGCCAATGCATTAAATATAAATCCACATAGGTTAAGCCCATTTTGTCTAAACTTTTTTTTAAAACCATTGGCACCTGCTCTCTCTTATGAAATGTGTTCCAGATCTGGAAAAATATTTTTTTTTAATTTTAAATCACAACTGTAATACAACTCTTACATTAAAAACTGGGTTATTAATTATTTTTAGTGAAATTAACTAATATATTTTTTAATTTTTTAAATTCTTTAATAAAATATATTGTGAGACGCACAGTGCAAAGAATAGGCCTTTTTTTCGTGGGGAAAATACTGCGTGGGATAACCCTCCGCTGCGTGGGCAAAGAAATGGTTATGCCGGAATCCTACCGACTAAAACCCAACAGTCTTCATCAACGCCTTTTGTTAAAACTACGGGAACGCTTTCGCATACTACCGTGGTTTCAACAGCAGTGGCCTAGTGCCTCAACTCCTCAGAATAGAGCTGCAGTCCTCCACTCATATAAATACGAGAGATTCAGTTCGAGTGCCACTGTTGGGTAAGGACACACTAGCGGCTGATCACCCCGAATCCGTCGCCGACTAAATGGGGGTTGGAGAAGGGTGCCGAATGCTCTTCGACGTCCAGGTCTCCGACTGCAGATAGGGAGGTCAGATATTCTTTCTCTCTCTCTGTCCGGAGCCTCCTTCTATAACATCACTTTTTCGCAGAAGGTTATACGAGCGGTCCATGACTGCGCGTTCTAGACCATCGACTTAACGAAGCCTGGTCACGATAGGTCATTCTCAACGGCAAAGAATAGCCTTCCCCAGCGATCCTCATGATGACCATGTTTGCGCTGCTCGCACCAGGTGTCTTCCCGCGACCTTGACTAAGTCGTCGATCCTCCTAGTGGGGGGACTACGCATATCCCCATTCATTACTCTCTATTTGACCTTGACCCTT